>NW_025113101.1:9766-1455764 GCF_010416935.1 Polistes fuscatus
CATTGTACCTGCATCTAATACGGTTGTATTCTCATAGTAATAGCGCGAAATAGAAAATCTTCACGCAGAACTGTTGTCGTCCCTTGCGTGACATTTTGTTTTAGTCATTATTAGGAAAACCTATTTATATTTTCTCTCTTTCTCTTTCTCTTTCTCTTTCTCTCTCTCTTTTTCTTTTTTATTTTTTTTTATTTTTTTTTCACAGAAGTATATTTGTCAGAAAACTTTAATTACATTGGATTCTTCTTGCTGCAACCATGTAAAGGATTCTCATTTCATTAGTATCGCTTGAAAATGTTCACTATTTTTTTGAATTAACGTCAAATTTAACGGTATACAAATTCATGAAGTTTCAGATTATATTAAACCTTTAGAAAATTTAATATCCATAATTAGTTATAATTGTTAACTTTGATCTATACTAATAGTCGTTTATTAAATCGAAATAGACATTATATGAAAAATAATTATTATTAATTAGAAACAAAATTTATATTCGTTAGAATTAATATTCGTTAATATTATTATTATTATTATTATAAATAATAAATTAATATATTCGTTAGAATTATTGTCGAATTTGTAATCCAATCAAATTAAGAAAAAAAAAAAGAAGCAATCATTTAAAAAAAATAAAATAATAGTATAATAGTATAATATAGTATAAGTAATAATAATATAAAAAAAAATAATATAAAAAAATAATATAATAAAATAATATAAAAAATATATAAAAGTATAGTAATAATAGTATAATAGTAATAGTCAGGCGCTATAGGAACGAAATAATCTGACTTGGTACATTCATCTATTTATCTATTTATCCTCTCTTATTAGAATATTTCAAATCGATCTGGAATCGTAGAAAGAGAATCGTGGTTTACGACGGGGGCGAGTGGGGGGAACGGGTTTTCAGGTTAATGACTAGTCATAGTTCTAAAAGATATTTTATTTCCAAGGGAATAAAACTGGGCGCTGACGCGGAAGTAATCCGCGTATATTTCTCTCTCTCTCTTTCTCTCTCTTTCCGTCTCTCTTTCTCTTCTACCATCTTGAGTTTAACAATCGATAATCCGTGGCGGTCCCCGATGGAAAGCATGACGTCGGAAAGCGTGTCCTCGGTGATCGATGTCGCTTGCACGTCGGTATTATTGGCTGTAAGCGTTGTTATACCTGGGGCTCACTTTGCATAACTTTTAAATTATGCGTTATATGAGAAATTATATTCTATACGAATAGTTTCTACCATCAGAAGACACTAGTTTTTATAGATAAGTTATCGTTAAAGTGCAGAAATCATTTATTCCACAGATTATCTAGATAATGTGCAGATTAACCAGATTGAGATCGGTTAAAGTATGGAATATTGTTATATACGATATTCGTCGAATAGTTTCTACCATCAGAAGACAATTGTTTATAGATATATGAGTTACCACTGAGGTGCAGAACTCAATTATTCTGCAAATTACCTAAGGTAATGTGTAGATTAACCAGATTGATCTGTTAAATTATGGAATATTATTGTATACGATATTTTTCGAATAGTTTCTACCATTAGAAGACAATTGTTTATAGATAAGTTATCGTTGAAGTGCAGAATTCAATTATTCTGCAAATTATCTAGATAATGTGCAGATTAACCAGATTGAGATCTGTTAAAGTATGGAAAATTGTTGTATACGATATTCGTCGAATAGTTTCTACCATTAGAATACAATTGTTTTTATAGATAAGTTATTGTTGAAGTGCAAAAATCAATTATTCCGCAAATTACCTAGATAATGTGTAGATTAACCAGATTGATCGGTTAAAGTATGGAATATTGTTATATACGATATTCGTCGAATAGTTTCCACCATCAAAAGACAATTATTTATAGATATATATATATATTTCCACTGAGGTGCAGAACTCAATTATTTTGCAAATTATCTAAGGTAATGTGCAAATTAACTAGATTGATCTGTTAAAGCATGGAAAATTATTGTATACGATATTCGTCGAATAGTTTCTACCATCAGAAGACAATTGTTTATAGATATATGAGTTACCACTGAGGTGCAGAACTCAATTATTCTGCAAATTATCTAGTTAATGTGCAGATTAACCAGGTTGAGATCTGCTAAAATATAGAAAATTGTTGTATACGATATTCGTCGAATAGTTTCTACCATCAGAATACAATTGTTTTTATAGATAAGTTATCGTTGAAGTGCAGAACTCAATTATTCCACAGATTATCTAGATAATGTGCAGATTACAAACAGTTTTCTTCTAATTTTATTTTAATCACGAAAATAGTTCTCGTAGATATTTCGTACAAAATAAATCCCATATATGAATATTTGATTCGACTATAAATAATATCATTCGTTCGATATATTAACTGGATAGGTTTGGGGATATAGGAATGAGGGGGTAAAGGGAGTGGAGGGGTCGGTATTTTTAATAGGTGCATGGTTGTAACGTCGGAGTTACATTTTAATAGAGAATGCATAAATATTTCAAAACACGTGACAGGAAAAATATTTGGGGAAAAAAAAGATAAAAAGCAAATGCTGCTGCTGCTACAGGTATTACCATAAATAAAATGTCTTAAAAATTTGATCGATAATCGAGAATATTTCCGATGTCAGTCAGTCAAGCAGTCAGTCAGTTAGTCAGACAGTCAGTCAGTCAGTCAATCAGACAGTCAGTTAGTTAGTTGATGTTAATTATCAAACGCTTTTCTTCATCGAAAGTGACGGTAACTCGACGAATAGAAAATTTGCGATAAAAGCAGCCATTGTTTTTTCCATACAATACCTGCTACTACTACTATTACTATTACTATTACTATAACAACTATGTAACCGTTCTTACTTTACCGAGGATGAAATCGATTGAATAGGAAATAGCTACTAGACCATAGATATATGTAAATGCCAAAGTAGAATCGATTAATAGCGCTCACAGTTATTCTATTTCTTTCATAAACGTTTAACGAAAAGTTTTGTGAATTCAATGCATACTCAAATACCGTGATGAACCTTGGCATCTATAAATTATATGCAACTTTCTTTTTCATTTCTAATATATACGCGTGTATGTGTGTTGATGTGTGAATATAGAAAATAACATTTTATTTTTTTTTTCAGAAAATAAATGATTGCTGTTATATAAAATTATATTTAAATTGAAAAAAAAAAAGAAAGAACGAAAAAGTGTAGACGTTCATTCGATATTTTTAATTATGTTAGTATAGTAACTCATAGTAAATAAAATTCCTGACAATTTGTATATAAGTATATGTGATAGTGTGTGTATGTGTGTTTAAATCATTTTAATATCAAATAAATTGTAGAATGAATTTTTGTGTAATAATTAAAAGCACATATGAATTTTCACTATACCTAAGGGTATAAAAAAATCGATTCGTTAGAAAGAGCTTTATTATTACTGGCTATCATTAGATGGAAAGAAACTTAGGTATATAGGAAGAAGCAATATAGTCAACACAAAAGACTTCTTCAAGAAAGAAACCTTGTAGCAAGAGAATGTCTTCGTAATTACCATCCCATGAGAATATCCTGTGTATATATACTCGCAACAATGTTTTCATATCCTTTCTCTTATTACTTTATTACTCTATTACTATACAATTTTGTCTTCATTTTCGAAATAGTTATCGTTTATAATAAAAAAATCTTTAACGAATTTTATTGTTTAAAACAACTAATGACGACTGTGTTATGATACCAACGTGAATTTCATTTCCCATTAATATTTTGATAAATATTAACAAGAATTTTTTCGAATTGCATGTAGTAGAAAGAGTATTTTCTTTTTTTTATTATTTTTTTAATTTTTTTTATTCTTCACTAGAAATAAAATAACGTCTATTTATATATTTTCGCAAATGAAATGGATTTTGGCAGAGAGTCAATTAATGTGAAAGCTACTGATAATTATTTCCTATGAAAGAGTACGTGATTACGAAGAAAATCGAGTCCATTAAAAATATAATACGGTAATTAAAATTTATGAATAAAAGGGAGCTTAAAAGAGGCTTTCAATTCTGCCGTGATCAGTTTTTAAATAATAGACATAATAATCATCATCTTTGTTACCTTTCGATCATTCCAATGCAACCGTTGCATTATTTTATTCTTTTCTTTCAGGCTTGCAACATACACACACACACACACATACACATACACACGTATAAATACATAGAATAATCTTAACCGATATTGTACCAAAACCAAATTTGATAATCGTTCGTTGAAATACCATTCGTTCACATACACATACACGTACACATACACATGTATACGTACAATGTTCTTTTCTTTTCGTTTCCTGTTTTTGAACATATTTATTGTTAGCATTATTCCAGTGTGCATACATATACAACACACTAACCTCGCATCTCACATATATTTATATGCATGCAAAATGCATACCTAGGAAGAAATGTAAGCTTTCAACGAGAAAATACTCAACTTCATTGTCAGTGGAAACCACGAAACCACCGATAGAATAAACCATAGTCTCCATAAACGACTCACAGAGATAATGCTAGACAAAACGCTATTAATCTGAAAGTACCATAAACTCTCTAAACATTATATATATATATATATGAAATTTACTAAAATATTACGTTTAAGTTAAACATATCGTTCGATACTTTATTCAAAGTTTTAACAAAACCAATAAGTAATGGAAAAAAAGCAATTTAGTAATTCATATTTTATTGCTAGTATGGGGGTGATTAGTTTCCTTGATTGATTATAATATATTTAAAAATAAACTTGTTGTAGAAAAAACAAAAATAAGAAGGGAAAAAAATAAGAAAAAATAAGAAAACAGTAAAACATTGGAGAGAGAGAGAGAAAAAAAGAAAGGGTAAGATGTAGGAAAAAATTCTGTAGAGTTTGAAAGTGCAATCCAAATTTCTATAAGACGTGTGACGATTATTAAACAGACGAAAATTAATTTTTTAACTATCGTCGTTTCGAACTTTTCAATTTGTAATTGTTATCTCGATTTTTATCTTCCCCGTTCCTTCCTTCCTTCCTTTCTTCTTACATCTTTTTTTATTTGTTATTATAGAATCGATCTTTTCTAGACACTCCTACGTTAAGATTGAAATTAATTACAAAATTTGTGTATACTCTTCTTTCACTTAATATCTATCTACCTTATCGATTTTGTAAAACCCTTCTGTAGGTCTCTTTGATCGAACATTGATTAAACAACCTTTAATAAACTCTAGAACAAGTGGAGATTGGATCGTATATGGATTCTATAGGAGAGAAGTTAAACGTTATCTCATGTGTTATCTCATCTTTCCTTTACTCAGAGAAAATAGAAAAACTTTGGGATATATTTTCATTCGATTCTTAATAAAATGCATTTTTCCTTGAAGTTAAATTTTCATTAATATCGACAATTTTTTATCGAAATTTATCTTTATGTTATAATAATTATTATATTATGTATATATATAATAATTATGTTATAATAATATTATGTTATGGTTATCGAATATTTTATGTTTGTTTGATTTTTAAAATTGTTAATATAAACAAAAAATATACTTAGACAATTTTATATAAGAATTTATGTTTTTGTTATGATTATCGTTATGTTATAATAATTATATTATATGTTATAATCATTATGTTAATAATATTATGTTATGGTTATCGAATATGTTATGTTTGTTTGATTTTTAAATGTTAATATTAAAACAAAAAAATACTTAGATAATTTTATATAGGAATTTATGTTTATGTTATGATTATCGTTATGTTTAATAATTATTATATTATATATATATAATGATTATGTTATAATAATATTATGTTATGGTTATCGAATATTTTATGTTTGTTTGATTTTTAAAATTGTTAATATTAAAACAAAAAATATATTTAGATAATTTTATATAGGAATTTATGTTTATGTTATGATTATCGTTATGTTATAATAATTATTATATTATATATATATAATGATTATGTTATAATAATATTATGTTATGGTTATCGAATATTTTATGTTTGTTTGATTTTTAAAATTGTTAATATTAAAACAAAAAATATACTTAAATAATTTTATATAAGAATTTATGTTTATGTTATGATTATCGTTATGTTATAATAATTATTATATTATATGTTATAATAATTATGTTATAATAATATTATGTTATGGTTATCGAATATTTTATGTTTGTTTGATTTTTAAAATTGTTAATATTAAAACAAAAAGTATACTTAGATAATTTTATATAGGAATTTATGTTTATGTTATGATTATCGTTATGTTATAATAATTATTATATTATATGTTATATAATTATGTTATAAAATTATTGTTATGGTTATCGAATATTTTATGTTTGTTTGATTTTTAAAATTGTTAATATTAAACAAAAAATATACTTAGATAATTTTATATAGGAATTTATGTTTATGTTATGATTATCGTTATGTTATAATAATTATATTATATGTATATAATTATGTTATAATAATATTATGTTATGGTTATCGAATATTTTATGTTTGTTTGATTTTTAAAATTGTTAATATTAAAACAAAAAATATACTTAAATAATTTTATATAGGAATTTATGTTTATGTTATGATTATCGTTATGTTATAATAATTATTATATTATATATATAATGATTATGTTATAATATTATTATGTTATGATTATCGAATATTTATGTTTGTTTGATTTTTAAAATTTATTATTAAAACAAAAAAATATACTTAGATAATCTTATATAGGATTTTATGTTTATGTTTATGATTATCGTTATGTTATAATAATTATTATATATATATATAATGATTATGTTATAATAATATTATGTTATGATTATCGAATATTTATGTCTGTTTGATTTTTAAACTTGTTAATATTAAAAACAAAAAATACATAGATAATTTTATATAGGATTATTTTCAAAATAATTCAAATATAAAACACACATTTATATACGCATGATTTTGTTTAAAGAATATTTAACGGGAAATCAATCATTTCGTTTTACATACCGTAACACGTTTTCGTGAAAAAAAAATGTTGTTTCTTCCAAATATATTATTAGATTTAAATTATCGATTATTTTAATATTAATTCGATAATCATGTGTTATTTCATCTTTCCTTTACTCAAAGAAATAGAAAAACTTTGGGATATATTTTCATTTGATTCTTAATAAATGCATTTTTCCTTGAAGTTAAATTTTCATTAATATCGAAATTTTTTATCGAAATTATATTTATGTTATGATTATCGTTATGTTATAATAATTATTATATTATACATATATATATAATGATTATGTTATAATAATATTATGTATGATTATCGAATATTTCATGTTTGTTTGATTTTTAAAATTGTTAATATTAACAAAAAATATACTTAGATAATTTTATATAGGAATTATTTCCAAAATAATTCAAATAAAACACACACATTTATATACGCATGATTTTGTTTAAAGAATATTTAACGGGAAATCAATCATTTCGTTGTACATACCGTAACACGTTTTCGTGAAAATGTTGTTTCCTCCAAATATATTATTAGATTTAAATTATCGATTATTTTAATATTAATTCGATAATAATCGCGACAAGCTGTTGTTCATATCGATTTCTTTTCGCGATTCTCACGAATTCTTTTCCCTCCCCCTCTCTCTCTTACTCTTTCTGTAATATTAATTACCGATTTGATAGGTCAAAAGGACAAAGTAACTTTTAATAGAGAAGACAAAGATTTAATCAATAAAATGCATTTCTTAGTTTCTACCTTGCATAAAGCAAAAATGAAGTCGATAAATCAGATTGTATGCAATATCAGCGTTAAATTTTACGATTTTCTTTCTTTCTTTCTTTCTTTCTTAGAAAAAAATTCGACTTTTTTATTAGACAAATGAATAAAATCTTTCGTTGAACTTTATACTAAGATGAAACTTTTCATTTTGCTACGTTTCAATAACAAACTGACCGTACTAAAATAGCTCAATTAACAAAATTTACTTAACTATTATATTAATTAATGGCTAATTAAATAACATGGATTTTATTTAAACTTTTAACACACACACATATATATATTATACTAATACTTGGATTATTTTTAACTCTCGAGTCAAGAAAAAAAAAAGATAAAAAGGAAAAAGAAAAAAGTAATGTGGGGTGGGGGGAGGAGAGGAAAAAAATCGGATCTTTTCTAAAACCTTTTTTTCTTTTCTTTTTATAATTAATGATACGTTTTATTTCAACTCTCTACGATTAGAGAGTATAAGGGATAAAACCTCCCCCTCCCCTCCCTCCTCCCTCATACATTCCTTCTTATAACCAGCCATTTAAAACGATTTACGACGTAACAAGTGGCAAACGCCTAGCGATACCCCGCACGTTACAATTTAAACTGAATTAATTGTTAAATTAATTGTAGTCAATTACAAAGACCAGGAATATTTTATACTTCAGTTGGAACATGAATTTTCGAAAACATCCCCTCTCCAATCCCACCACCCCCGTTGAGTTGAATCGAATGAAATGTCGAGAATGAACATTTTTGAACGACTCGTGGCTACGCATAAATCTTTTTAAACTTTTTTACCGAGTGCCATGTGTCACGCGAAGTCTAACGAATGAGGAAAACTAATCGAAATTTACAACAAAAAAATAATACAAAAATAAAACTAAATCTGTGATAGAAAATCGTAGTACACGAACGACGTATTTAAAAAAAAAACAGAAAAGAAACAAGAAACACTATTCGTAGATATGATTTTGGTATTATAAATGAAATGAACGAATTAAGTATTACATAATAAATGATATTTAAATGATTATCTTAGTTTTTAAATCGAATATGTGGGGGTTTGCTAAATATGTAATTATATAATGTAATTATATAATGTAATTTGTTAATAATTAAAATTAATAAAATTTATTATTAATTATTATTATTATAAATATTATAAATATAAATATAAATTATTATAAATATTATAAAAATATTATTAATAAAATTTATTAATTTCAATTATTATTAATATATATTTTATATATTATAATGTATATTATTATATATTATTTTATAATATATAATGTATATTAAATAAAATTAAATATAATGCATATTATTATATTATTATATACATTAAATAAAATATATAAATATAAGTGAAAGATCAAAAAGAAAAAGGGAGGATAACTGTAGAATCATAGACTCGAAATAAAAGTAGTTTATTGGGGTCCAGTAGAAGGAAAATAGGACGACGACACACATCTACTTCCACTTACCTCGACTAAATTGGTTGTTACTGGCGATAACCCTCTCGGCATTCTTCCTGGCAATGTAAAACCACTCGCTGCTGTTGCTCAAGTACTTATACTCGATCGCCAAGTCCTTAACTAAAACCCCTTCCTGATCCGGTAGCCGATGTGCAAAGGGACAATAAAGCCAATGATCTTTGTACTGAAGTTTGTCGTAACAATTACCAGCCGCAAATATGTCCTCGTCGAATTCAACCATCGATAATACGCTAGCGTGTAGAAGATATTCCGAAGATAGCATAACTTCCGGCGCATATTTCCACAATCTGGTTAACATGTTGGCCCGATTTACGGCAAGATTCGCTTCCAATCGAAACCTTTCTTGAGCGTAACGATCTACGACACCCTCGCCGAGATTTAAATCAGTACCGGCGGTGCAATTTTCACCGAGGAGGTGTTGGTTCTCGATAATACGAAGAAATCTCGTGACAATGTCTACTTGGACGGATTCCTTCTCGGGATGCCGTTTCGTTGGAAGATCATCATCATCATCATCATCATCATCATTGTCATATATTTCAACAACGTCCGTAGTAAAACTCTCGTAATCATTGTCTTTGCTTATCGAACTGCTGTTCCCAATGATTTGACGATCACCCAACGTATCACCCAATACTTCTTCGAATTCACTCTCGTTGGTATTCACTTTGGAAGATTCCTCTTTGTTCACCGAGGTATGCAAAACACGACCATAAGCGATGATCGTGTTCTCGGTCGAATCGAATGAATCCTCGATCTTATGTTTACCCAATCGCGAACTTTTTTTTCGAAACTTACTCAACAGTATCCCTCCTCCTCCTTCTTCCTCGCGATGATCAACATGAGCAGGTACGTCCGCGTGCTGTCGAAATACTTTACGAATTAAATCGTTCAATTGTCTAGTTGACTCGGTCCACGTCTCAGGGGTACCGTAAGACAATCGATTTTTTTTACTCGACTCCTCAACGCTATTTTCTTTTCCACCCGATGACTCGTATCTCCTCGGGTAATCCAAATCCTCGTCTTTCTCGATTTCCGTATCACTGTAATTCGATGAAAGGTGTATCCTTTTGGTCCTGATCCTCAACGTTTCCAAATCTTCCAATTTGATTTGTCGAACGAAATGACTACGCGATCTTCCGTGTCTTATCTGTGTCGTCTGTGGTTTCTCGATACTCGTTTCCACTTCTTTTTCTATTTCTTTGTTCGATAACAATTCCTTCGATGTAACTGCTCGTTTATTTCGATCATCTGATTTTATTACGAAAACAACGTCGTTATTTTCGTCAAAATATTCTAAATTCTTATCAGTTTCTTCGTTAATTTCATCCCGAAGATCTCGATGATATTTTTTCTTCGACATTTCGAATTTTTCTGTTGTCGTCGTCGTCATCGTCGTCGTCGTATCCCACTTGCAATCGATTAACAAAAATTCGCGCGTAAACGCGAGCAATACTAGTGCGTAACGAAATTTACTGACACTCATCGTTAGACCGATCCCTTCTTCCTTTCTATCATCAGGAACTTTCTTCTTCTTCTTCTTATTCTTCTTCTTTATTTTTCTTTAGAAAATCCTTTTCTTTCCCGAAGACAAATCACGTCATCGTGCGATCACTGTTACGTCACCGCGATTGGCACCACATTCATTTTTCAAACTACAAATTTTCCTTTCTTTTCTTTTCTTTTCTTATATTTACCATTTATTACCATTCAAGTTCAAAAATACGAAATTAAATTACAGTTCCGAAAAAACTTATTGAAATACGATTCTAAAGGATCGTAATACGATCTTCCTATACTTTTGTTTCTTTTTTTCTTATCCCTTGGAACGAAATTCCAAGGCCACGAGGCACTGCACCTTCCACTTGGACGATCGCAAAAACGTACCTGTCTTTCTCAATCTCGTCAACGACAACGACGTCGATAACATGACTGATTCCCGTTCGTATCACCCTGGAAGATAGAAAACAAAAACAAAAACAAAAAAAAATACCCCTCCTTGTGAGATATTTTAATCGATGATCGAACTAAACAAAAGTAGAGGAGGGGTGGATCCGCGTTTTCGAATGATCAACGAAAAACGTACTTTCTTCGCGTAAAACGAATTTTCTTAATAGTTGGAAGCTGTTCTTGTCGATAGTTGTGGTGGTGTTTGATCGACCGAGCGCATAGTTCATTGATTTTCTACGATCTTCGTTGCCTTAAAGTGCATATATCGATAAAAGGAAGAGAAAGAGAGAGAGAGATGGATAGATAGATAGACAGATCAAAACGAAATATTAAAAATAAAACCAAAAAAAAAAAAGCAAATGATCGATGATCACACTTCAAATTTCCAAACGATATTCATCGATACTCGTATTTATTTTATTCTTACTGTCTCTTTTTTTCTTTCCTCTATATTTCTCGATAATTGAATATACTTTTCTTTTAAAAGAACAAGAATAAGAAGAAGAAATATTAAATGTCATTAAAAAATTACAAAAATATAGAAAAGAGAAATAGATGAACTGGGAGCTGGAGGGAGGGGGGAGGTGGATGTGTTGTAATTTTGTTTTACATTATGGTAACGAAAAATAATAATAATAATAAACCAATTACTGATATATTAAAAGTCATAAATATTTCTTTCTAATTGCATGGCGTGTAATATTTTTTTATTTCAGCCCTTATTATAATTTTGTCTATCGGGTTCGGTGCGATCGGTGTGAAAAAGAGCACGCGTTTAAAATTGGAAATTGATGGTGGTGGTGTTGGGGTGGAAGGTGGGGGTTAGGGTGGGAGGAAATTTGACGAAAAAAGAATGATGAGGGAAATAAAATAACCGGTGTGGACGACCGTGAGTTTAGGAATGTTAGTTACGAAAATGCGTATGAGGAAATGAACCACCGTGCTCTCTCATCGTGTCACGCTCGCACGCGGCGTTCAACTGAGGGATGAAAACTGGATTTCCAACCCCTACTACAGAGAGAACCCCGTTGCAATAAGAAAGGGAAACGCACCCTTCTACAGCGCATGTCTCCTGTCTCTCTCACTCCTCCTCCTCCTCCTCCTCCTTCTCCAGTTCCTCCTCGTCACACCTCGCAAAACACATACCCACAGACACACACGTAGAAAAATGACAAACACTAATCCTTCTGTGTCCGATTTTCTTCAAAGAATACAAATCAAAATATTGCTCATATTTTCTCTTAGCGATTATTTTCAAAGCCAACGTGACCCGGAATTATTCTACAAAATCCAATTCGAGTTTTAATTCCATTCGAATAGTATTATTGCAAATATAATATATAAGTCGATGAACTCTTTGGAAACACGAAATAAATCGAATTTATCAATTTTCCATTTATCATTTAGTTTTTTTGTTGTTATTATTGTTGAGAGAAAATTCGTGGCATCGTGTGGACGAAATTCTAAATGAAATTAACGAATTTCAACCACGTTGAAATGTGGTCCATGCTGCTTATGAAATGTGTATCTCGATAATTTATCATATGTTCTGATTATATACGTTCACTGCAAGAGACAAGTACAACAGTATTGAATTATCTCACTGTCCCGGAGTATCTTCTCTTTAAAATGATCTCCACCCTATGTGGCTTTGTGTCTCGCCCTAATTAGGGCGTATTATGTATAAGGACAACACACGTGAGACCGTGAACAACTTTAATTGTTCTGTAACCCACGTGCATATCTCCCTGTCATTTTCACTTTGTTAAAAGGATACATTCTACTGTTTTATATTTTTGTCCCCCTCTCCCCTCCCCTCTCCCCCCACTTCCCTCCCACCATCCTCTTTTTTTGTTAGCGTTTTTTATTTAGCGTATCCTTTCTAATTAATCCGAGAAGAATTACGTCTCTTACGATCTCACTTGTCACACATATTATCTAAGCTGTTTATTTTTTGCGCGATGTTAAATAAAAAATTTATGAAAAAAAAAAGGAAAGATATATCTCCTTTCAAAAACGTATTCAATGTCGACGGAGCTTCTATTGTAATGCAAAAAGAAAAAACTATATAAAAGGCACTATTTAATAAACACAAGAAGATGCATGAAACGATTAGAACGTCAATGAACTGGGCACCGTAATGCAACGTGCATTGTGCAAGAATTAATTCGACATAGCCTTTGTCTTATCGTTGATCTTAAAATTTCAATAAATTCATGAGAGAGAAAGAAAAGGAAAGGAAAGGAAAGGAAAGGGGGGATAGAATTTATTATATTTTTATTTTAGTTGATAAAATCTCTCAATAAACATCAAGGTTCTCACGTACGAATCGAACATATAACTCGCGAAGCTTTTAATCGTTGTCAGGAGATAAAGATCGTTACACTAATCGTACTCCTAATCACGGTATTCCTCGACTCGTTTGCATTCCGAGTGCTACATTACGTAAGCCCTTTGTCCTTTATGCTACACCAGCCGAATAAATGAGTAGGTGAGAAATTCGATGACCTTGCCGAGCGCACGTGAAACTATTTCAAGTTGCTCGTTTAAAATGGATTTCAAAATGAGAACATGTTTATCGTTCGAAATTAATCTCATATATGATTTGAAATTATTTAGGCTTATCTCTCAAATTTAATTCTCAATCGTTCGACATAAATACGATTAGCTATTGAGAACCTGTTGGAATTGTTATCTAATATTTTTCTAACTATGAAATAAAGAAAACTAGGAAAGAGTAAATTATTTCAAGATCGATATATTTATATTTCATTTATTTGACGCACGACGAACGCTCCATTTTAAATTTACTGACCGGTTTTTTCTTCTTCTCCTTAATAACTTCGTCGTTCTTTTTCTTAGGCGTTGCTAATTCCTTCTCGCTAATGTTCTTCACGATCTAAGATTAATCAAATGAAAATCAATGTTAATATTATTATTCTTTGGTGATATAAATTGAATTTGCAAAAGTAAAATCTCGTACTTACGGAATAGTAAGCGGAAGGTTTAACGCCTGCACTTTCTTTTTCTTTTTCTTCTTCTTCTTCTTCTTCCTCTTCCTCCCCTGAACTATACGTAGGTAAAGAAATATTTTGCAAAGGCATTACATCGTTCGGCGATCTTTTCAATATCGATTTTGGTTTTGAAAATATTTCGTATATATCTCTAGGCGACGTTATTTCATTTCCAGTTGATTCTGGTTGAGAGAAATTATTGTCCGTATGTTTAAATTCTATTCTAATAATATCATCATCGCTATTATTTACAGAATCGTTTGGATCGTCATTCGACGATACTGTACTTTGTTTATCTTGATTTTTAACAGAAATTGGTTCACTGTTACCATCGAATATCGAAATATCTGATCCTGCAAACGATACTCTTCTTTTCTTTTCCTTTAATTTGATTTCCTCTTCACTCGCACCGCTCGTAATTCTTGGTTGAGCAACAACTTTAATTGATTCGTTTTCATCGTTACAATTACTACAGGAACTCTCGTCAATAGTTTTCAACAAAGTTTTCTCCTCTACTTTTTCACTTTTCGTTACATTACTTTCAGATATTTCCTTGTTTGTATTTACAATATTACTTATAATATTAGATTCCGTCGATTGCCCGTTCATTTTTCTACCCATTCGAATTTCTCGTAATTTATTCAATTCTTTTTCTATTTCTTCATAATCATCTTGATCCTCGGAATTTTCTTCTTCTTCTTCTTCGTATAATACGTTATGTTCTTCTTCGTCCGATTCATTGTATTCTTCTTCTTCTTCTTCTTCCAATTCTTCATAATAATCTTCATCTTCATCTTCCAACCTGTCGAATATTAAAAATATAAAAATATTAATTAAATTTGTGTAAAAAAAAATCAGAACATTTAATTAATATAATAAAGTAAATTAGAAATATAGAAACCTATTCATTTCATCAGCTAATTCTTCTTGAAGTTCCAACTCGTCTAATCTTTTAAAAAGATCTTCTTCCGTTTTAATTTCCGTCTTTTCTTTCTTCCTTAACTCCGACAACTTTTGGCGATACTCTTTTTCTCGTCGTCTGTGTTCAACTATAAACAAATACAACTTGAATACAGAGATATTACTTGGGATAAATTAATATTTAATTTTTTAAATACTCACCTCTCCAATCATCTAATTTTTTCTCGTCCCAGTGACTCGTAAAATCTTTCTTTTCGTTTTTACCGAAAACATCCAATTCCGAACAAACGAATTGTCTCATTTCGTATAAATTTCTTTCCTTTTCTAAATTTGTCAACATCTCGTCGGTAGCTGAAATAAAAGTAAATTGTTATAAATGTTACAAATAAAATACCATGCGTAATGTATATCCTTACATTGAATTCTACGATTGCATAAAGCTATTGCTTTAGCAGCACTGTACTTTGCAAAGTAACCGTCTCCGATGCAAGCCAAAACTTCATTAGTGTGTATCAACTTTCCTTTCATAAATGCACGCTTACCAACAGGTACCATACAATTGATCGATAACTCTAAAGGTAATTTCTCCAGCGCTTCTATAACTTTCTTGTGCCTTTTCTTATAATCTGTCCATACTTTAAATTGTTCTTCATTTCTCTGAATTCCCTGTTATATTAAATTGTTAAATACAATCATAAAATCATATACAAAAATATATCACCGTATAAGGAAAGTCAGAATATTTTAACAGAATTATTGCAAGGAAAGTAATTAATATAATACCTGTTTTAATGCTTTATTTAGAATAATTTCCTGACATGCTCTTAATGTATTAAAATTCTCATTTGAAAGATCCATTGAAGCATTCGTTCCGTTCATGTTGATCAATTCAATGATATAATAGCATACCAGTTGAGACGTATAGGTTATGTAACCAAGAATTTATTTTTTAATAAGAAACGTGACGTATTATTAACTATAAATTTGTAATTAACAATGACATGATTACGTTTCAATCAAATATGAAATTTATAATTTGATAATAACACATTAAATAGCCTGTGCATATATATTCACAAAAAATAACACTGATGTATTTCCATTCTTGGTGCTTTTTTTACGTGCATCACAGATTTAAAAAGACTTTTAATTTTTTAAATTACATATAAATTACATTTAAATAAACAATTTGATTTTCTTTTTCACTGTTATTAATGAGAAAACGTCGACGAACACACGAGACAATAAAAATAATAATTAAATAAAATTATATTGTGTAGAAAATATTTTAAATAATGCATAGTTCGCAATAGGACCGTCAAGTGGCACTTGTGTTGTGTCGCTGGAAATCTAGGAACATTTTAGTGTTCCATCTAGTATGATTTAGTTTTGTGTGAGTGTCTACCATGTATCTACAATTCAAATCAGATAAATTATTTTATATAAATTTCTAATATTTGTTTTTTACACAATTTAACAATAATGTATATATAAAATGAAAAGATATAAAATAAGTAATTTTAAAAAAGATACATCATATGATTGAATGTCGTTTGATATTTATAAAAGTTATTATAATAATTTATTATTTAAAAAAATATCATCTGAGTAAATAAGATGTTTACAATGATTTGTTCATCAATTAGTTTACTTATATACCGTATGCGATAACAATCGCACGCGTTAAAATACATTAAAATATTTTCATTTGTTTTCATAATATAATTTTCAAAATATAATGGTTATTCGTAATGGTAGTAAATAAAATAATTCAATTGCATCTATCAAATTGCATGATTAAAATTATCACATAAGAAATAATTTAATTAAAATAAAATAAAGCTATATCATTTAAATCAAAGTTATATACAGGTTTTCCACTCCAAATTCATCCATCTACAAATGTCTTTTTGACAAAGGTTGAATTTGGAGTGCTACTCCTGCAACATAGAAATTCGAAACTAATTGATATTATTAACAAAAATGTATGTCCATATGTATAATTGTCTTTTCCCAGGTACTGCTAGATTACCATACAAAATTTCATTGTTTTATGCATTGCTTATAATGAAATAACAATTAAATTAAAAATTCATTACTATCCCCCTAAACCTATATATTAAATATTATTTTTGTTCATTAAACTTTGATTAAAAATTAAATAATTATTACAGTGATGTACGATAGTATTGGAATAACATAAAATATTAATATTATCTTCAGTTTTAAATCTTCAAATAATATTTTTTTGTAATTGCATCTAGAGTTTCTTTTAATATCAATTTTCCAAATTCGAGAAATGTTCTATACATATATCGTATAACAACAGAAGGTGCTTATTATTCGTACACCTATCAAAAAATCTTCGTTTTTCTTATCTGTACAAAAAATTAAATAAGAAAAATTTATGATATTTACGAGCATAATGAATGGAACCAGTATAGTATAAAATATGAGCTCTATGTCAATGGTGGTGTCCGGTTGTAAGTAATGACGGTAAAATAGAACCAACTACTAGCACTAATATTTCTTTAAATCTAAGTCCAGAGACAGTTGGTGTCGTAGTTTCAGTTGTTGGTAGACGAGAATAATTAGCTTCTCTAGTCATTAATTCTGGTAATACATGTACAGTAGCTACGTACAGAAATGTTCCTGCACTGAACAACATTGCTAAACCTGTTGCATTGACATTACTGAGGGTTTCCTTGCCTTCCTGAAATATTCAAAGAACATAATTTCATTTACTCGCATAAGAATATGAAAAGAAAATTCAATGCTAAATTTTTTTACTTTTCCAATGCCGAAATATGTTAGAAGAGCGAGGCAAGGTGCAGAAAGAGAAAATACTAGTAAATGTTTTCCTATTTTCTTTTTTTCCACCCCTTCGTGAAGTAAAAAAGATACTAGGCCAAATGCAGCAGGTGCCTGTAATAGAAAAAATATTTTGTTATACATATAATCTAGTTAAGTACAATTTGTTTTTCTCTTACTTTATGCAGCATAATTGCAAGGAATACGATGACTTCTACATCAGCTTGCGAGGTTGTTGCTGCAGCACCCAATGCAACTCCATCAGCAGCTGCATGAACAACGAGGCCTAAGGTTGCTGTAAAACTTTTCTCCTTTCCTCCACTTCTTCTTGTACATTGATCGACCAAAAGCATAAATACAAAACCGAGTACTAAACTAATTCCTATCAAAAAATGTAGGTCACCTGTAAAAAGCGTAAGACGAGTGTTTAATCTTGCAAATTTCATTGGAATATATGTTCTAAAAATATATAAATAAAGTTACATAGAAGCTTACTATCATTTTGTGGATGATCTATACTGCCAGCAGGCGTTGTAAATAATGCTCTAATACCTTCTGGTATTATTACAGCCAATGCAGTTCCAACAAGAAGCCCAGCTCCAAGTACAGATACTAATTGCAGTTTATCCTAAAAGTAAGTAAACTCTTTGTAATAATACATGATTTCAGTATATTTTAAACAAGCAAACAATCGAAAGCTAATAATGATTTTACAAATCATCCCAGGTATAGTAATGAAAATAATTTAAATCAACGAATAATCTTACCTCAGATAAATTCATAATCAATGGTAAAAAACCGGCCAAATACGAGCCACCAAGCATAACTAAAGAGAGCCATATTATCGAGCTCTCTGACATTTTAAAAAACGTTTATGCAAAAAAACAATCGGTTTAATTAATATTTACACATTACAATGAGTATATAAATTACATTTGTATTTTGTGTATATGTTTTTGAAATGTTAACCACTTAAGTTATAACATGCTGGTTAATGACAGCTTATGCCGCTTATTTTAATCCGTTTCCGTCTACGTAGCAACACCGTTCGAGGAAAGTAGGTAAAGTAGTTAAGAGAGTTATTTTGTAATTTATTTATTGAGAGAAATATCCATATATGTGCACTATATTTTTTATACATACAAAGAAAATATTGTTAAAAAAGGGCTGCTAAATATAACGCCCACGCGGAAATTACTAGTTACTAATATTAGGGACATTTGTAATAGAAATATGTATCATTTGACATCGCGAAACGAGATCTGTAATATAACTACCAATAGTAGGTGCGCACTAGTCGTTTTTACAGGTTATGTTTCATCTTTTTCTATTACGCGCGAATTTTGTATCGAAATATCGAAATTCAAATGAATCAATATTTGAATCGATTATTTCGAAAAATTATTTCGATTTTTTGATTTACAAAAAAGATTTCCAATTATAATATATTTAAAAACACAAGAATTTCGTTAAGAGAAGTTTTGCTAATTTTATAATATAATAAAAATGTTTAATTTATATAAATGGCATAAGTCACTGCATTTTACTATTATTGGATAATAAAAAAATAAAATATATTTCCTTATCCTTCGCCTAATTAAGAATTTTTATGGGAAGATATGGAAAAGGATAAAATAAAAAATAATAGTATCTTTTCTTTTTTTTTTTTTTTTAAATAGATATTAATTTATTATTATTTTATAATATACTTAGGATCACACACATTTACAATGCATATGCAAGTTCGTTCGATACAATATATATATATATATATATATATTATATATTTATATATTTATATCACTGTAACAAAGTACGAAAATTAACGGGATTGCATTAATTATATTAGAAGGTGCACGTTCATAAACACGAAGATAATGCGAAAAGATTGTATTTTGATTTCGCAACGGTGATGTGCAGAAAAATAATACGAGAAAGTTGCAATCGTGAAAACACGCGTGTGTTGCTAAGGAAATTAGGATCGACAAATGCAAGCTTGGCGAAATTATCGTGCACGGTAGCATTAAATATATATATATATATATAAAAAAAGTACGATCACGTTATGTTTGAACCATGACGAACTAGCAAAGCGTAGCGCAGTTAATCATTGAGCAGGTATTAAGATTAAAAAACAAAAAAAAAAAAGGGAATTAATGATCTCGGTGTCCTCTGATATTTAGACGAAAGCGTCTAAAGGTTTCTCGGATGCGCCTTATTCGAGAGTCTTGATCGATAGTTTTATAACCCGGAATCGAAGTGAAAGTAACGTTCCATAAAGATTTGCAAGTAAAATTAATGATACAAGTTGTTAACCAGTTGCCAGGAACCAATTATTCGCGGCACTATTACAATTTATTTCGCCATTATCTGATGGCTATGATGCTGTTTTACTAATTAGAAATCGGGCGTGATTCAGAGAGAGAGAAAGAGAGAGAGAAAGAGAGAGAGAGAGAGAATCAAGAGAGCTCAAAATGTGTTATTCGCTTTCGAATAAAATGATACAAATAAAATAAAATAAAATAAAAATAAAATATAAAAAAGGTAGAATTAAAAAAAAAAGAATATTAAGAGAAGGGAATCGTTGAATTAAGCTTTTGCCGTTGTCGTTTCTGCCGCTTTTTCGACTTCAAGGATTTCCGTGGGTGGTGCCAAAGTTGGAATCTCGGGGTATTCTAATTTAGCTCCTTCCTCGCATTCGAAAATCGGACAACAGTCTGGGAAGCTGGCGGTCTTGTTGGTCTTATCGGAAAGTTTGCATTTTGGATTGGCCTTGGGTAATGGTCCGCAATCTTCTACCAATTCGAAAAGACGACCGGAATTGTCATCGGCTGGTACGCAAGTTGATCTACCGCAGAACGGTGAAAGCTCCCAAGTTTTAGTTGGTTCGATGGTAGCGCATCTGGTCGAAGCGAAACACATGCCGGGGAAATCTGAAACGATAACGAAAAAAAACAAACACCACGATGTTAATCAATTCAATTCGAATATTTCTTCATATTTTATTTCTCTCTTTTTTTTTTTTTTTTCATAAATTAAACAATCGTCGGATACAAATCTCTCAGGGGGAATAGGATAATTATATCTAATATTTTCCCATGTAATAGTAATGAGTCATATATAAGATCATATTATCGAATTGCAGGTTTCGAGACGAATCGTATGTATAATTCTATTGTCATCATCGAGTACCTTCACCCATTGTATGCACAACTTGAGGTTTGTGTTTCGTCGAGGATGGTGATCGCCGGTAGAAACTTCAAGGAGAAACACTTTCACTGTCACACACCGGAATACCGTTTATGCAACAGCCTAACATCGATGACAATGATAATATCTACGACACAATGGCAAAACTACGACGAACCCATCAACGCTTTAAAGTCTTCGAGGATTAGAGAACTAACTCTGAGTCACCGTCGTCGTTTCTACGATTATGTACATACTAAATACATTTACGAACTACTACCTATCTCGACTTTAACTTAAACAATCTTAAGACTCTTGCTCCACTTATCCCAACGCTATCCATAAAACGAAGGTCTTAAAGGTAAAACGTTTAACAGCAATGTTAAATCATTCGTGAAACGGTGATACAGATACACATACATCGTAATACACCTTGGATGCTGAGATAAAATTCATTTATGCGTTTGTAATATACAGATAGTTACATATTTGTATGCGTGTGTGCCTATTTACAAGGTCTTCCTTTCAAATAGAATCATATTTATTTAATACACGCAATATATAATACATATAATCTATAAAATTAATACAAAACGTATTATAATTTAGTGCGTGTGTGATTAATACGTTACAGATAAAATCAAGATCATCTAAGATGTTACAAGATATTTATTTCTCTTATATACTTTTTTTTTCTTAATTCATTTTTATTGTACTTTCATTTTATAACGACTCGAAATCTCGATTGAATCTCAAACGATTTCTTGCTTGTCAGATTAAATACGATCTTGAACGTGTATTCTATGAGCAGGTTTTCCGAAGCAGTTTCTCTGCAAGAGAGTAAGAAGAAAGTGAATATCCCCCGTAAGAGTGTAGTCTCGCATCTCCAATTTCTCGCTTTCTTGTCGGCATATGCTGCACGTATGTATTTTGATCGTCGATTGCAAACTAGAGACCAACCGGTGGGTGGTGAGGGGTGAGGAGTGGGAGGGGGGGGATTCAGTTAACAGGGTAATGCTAGCTAGACTCGTGTTTTCTAGATTTCATCTATGTGTTCGCATTCGTGTCATAGTACGTTTCTAAACCGAACTCAATCGTTGAACGATTTGTTTGATAAAAAAGGGACGATAATATTAGACAAAATTCACGGAAGGATTATTGGTCGTCTTCTTCTTCTTTTTCTTCTTTGGTCTTATTTCGAAATAACTGTTCAACGGTTCTCTTTCTCGTAGAGAGTACCGTTATATTCGTTGCCAAGCTAAAACGTTCATTGTCCTCGAGGAAAGGAAAAATATCTTGTTAGATAAGATCGAACGTTGACCTGATTTTTTGGTTGTTGTGTTCGAAAGTATCGAAAATTTTGGACCCTGGTCGTGTAACGTAATAATATAAAAAAAAGAAATAAGAAGAAAATATAACGCTTCGAAGAATATGTGTCAGGAATATCGCAAGTTTAAAGAAAAAGAACGCAATACCGTAATTAGTATGTGCAGCGATCGTAGTGTACAACCTTCTAAGATTCTGTAATAGATCTTATGATAGTAATAGGCTAGGCGAATCACACTTTCCTACGGACTACCGTTTGTTTACGTAATTCTTACAATTAGATGCCATACCACTTTCCAAGTCAAATTCCCATAAAGGATTATGTTAATTCAAATGATACATATATATATAAAAAAAACGATCTGAAATACGCGTCTATCCCTGAACTTAAGTACACCATTGGTTAATCGTAGTAACGAGGTCATTGTCGGTAATTCAAGTATTCCTGGGAATCTGGGACTAGAGCAAACGCATAACGGGTATCGAGGTTGTATCAATTAAAAGTTATGCGTTAAGAGTCCCACAGTTTCAGCTAAATATCATCTTTCCTTCGGATGAGTAATTTAAAAAAAGAAGAAAAAAAATCAAAGAAGTTGTTTCTTGGAAAACAATGTTAACACCTGGGATATAATAATCGGAGATATACGATTGGTTCGCGAATGAATTGGTGAATCATGCTCGATCATTCATTTTTTTCTATTAAACGAAAGAAGTTAAGAATTAATACGCGTGAGAATTCCTCGAACGTATATTATAATAATCATTTTTCTTTCGATAGAAATCACGAATAAAATGAATTGAAATGATTTTCGAGGAGATCTGTTACAGGAAGATCGTGTGTAACGATAGTTACACCACTGTACTTTCTCGCAAAACTTACGTTTCTACTACCACAGGATATTGTTTCCTGTTTTTCTTTTTTTCGTTGGACACATACGAAAGTACCATGAAGTTTATGTTACTGGTAAATACTTCTAACATATGACTATACTATTCTATTCTATAGAATACGTGAGCAAGCATATAACAAACAACACGTCGTACTGCAGGCCCAACTATTGCTAACTATTGCTGATGTGGCCATTCGGAATGTCGTGGAACAGAGAGACCTTTTGCGAATCGAGAAGAAACCGAGTCTCGTCGCTTTCATTTGCACTTTCTGATTCCCTCCTTCTGTATCGGAACCTTTTACTCCTACGGATACGGACACGTCATTCTTCTTGATAGCTTTTTTTCTTTTTTTCTCTCTTTTTTTTTTTTTACTCTGATACAAATACGTTTAATAAAGTGACATAGATTCTATTTTAGATGAGAAACGTAGCAAGGACGATTAACTTGATGACGATGAAAGATGCAAATTTATAATCAATGACATAATTATGATTATTCAAATGATCGAACGTACTTGTCAAGATCTAAGATATTTCTTTTTTCTCTACCAATTATATTTGTGTTACATATATATATATATATTTAATTGTAACTTCCGTAACATTGCATTATTCGATTACTTCAGAATATAATTTTCCTTTCTTTTTCCTTTATTAATTCTTTTCGCTGATATTAATCTGTTTTCATTTTATTATTCGCGTAATCACGTGCGTAACGGGGTCCGTAATTAAAAACACAATTTCCTCCCCGATCGAACGATCGAAATTATAATTTTGTTTTTAACGAGTCGTAAGTAAATAATCACCCCTTTTCATATCATTCATTTCGTAGCAATCATTTTCGTTGATCAATGTGTCTGAATAATAATAAATCAATCGTTCGATATAATTTCAAATATAATTTCGTGAATGGAATAAAAAAAAAAATGAACAAAATGATAATAATATCGAAAATTGTATTACACTTAAACAGCGAGAAATTATTTTGGAAAGTTATCGAGTCATCGAGGATATACACAATCGAGATATTAAATCTCGATCCTTCGAAGTTTCTCTTTCCGACACTCGGACTCGTTAAACTACTCCGAACGAATATCGGATGCATATCTGTGGTTTTAAAAGGAGACCCGAGATTGTCCTACTTAGCACATGTGTGTGTGTGTGTCTTTTTTATTTTATTTTTTTATTTCTTTTTTTTTTCTGTTAATCCGGTATGCTATTTACGAAAAAGGATTATTAATTTCTTTGTTTTTTTTTTTGTTTTTTTTTCAGAGAATATATAAAAAATAATAGACATAATATATATGCGTAAAATTCGAAAACAAATTTGATATTTTATATATAAATCTTTCTCTTTTGAACACCACCAAAAGCAGGATTCATCGATTGACGTTCCGGTCTTTTCTTTATTTACGAGCGTACAACAAACGACCTTAATATACGTTGCCTTTCACTAAACAACTGACTTGATAGGTTCTGCTATTTTTTTTTTTCTACGCGGTGAAAAAAATTAACCGTCAATCGAACGAATTTCGTACGGTCGATCTCGATGTGAAACAAAACAAAAAAAACACACGGTACCAATGAAAAGTATCGAATTTTTCTATACATTAAGATCAACATCGATACATTTTTTTTCTATTTATGCTCATTAATTATTCGTGAGATACTTACGTGAAACATATTTTTCATAATAGACAAACATAAGAGAAAGAAAGAAAGAAATACAATTGGTCGTCATTTAAATACTTACTCGTACATTCACGTGTACGTGTAAACGCATATATATATACGCATGTGTGTCACACACATTTGTAAATTTATTGTTAAAAATAAAAAGAAGAATAAATTTGTATAAGAATACGAGAGAACATATATATTCCTCGTGATAAATTGTAATGTAAATAAATCGCGTTCCTGTTAACTCACCACGAAGAACATCGGCCGGTATGAGCCTTCTGAAGGTTTTAGGCCGTTCCGGTTCTTTTTTGTCGTCTTCGGATGCAGCGAGAACGACAGCAACGGTAACGCAGAAGATTGCTACGAGCTTCATCGTTACGGATTCCAAACGAACGTGCAAATGAAATCCTCGAAGAAGATAGAGAAATGGTTGTTCTTGATGATGATTAAAAAAAAGGGCCTTAGTGTGTGTCCGATGAAGACTGGTTGGGTCCGAAGCACTTACCGGCAATTTATAGCCGCGTTCACCGCGGGCGAGGCTCCCTACTCGAGGGTCCCCTCCAACTTCTCATGGTCTCTCACCTCTTGAACTACCAGTCACCAAAGAATCGTCGTCGTTCACATTCGTAGCCCGTGTTGCACTCTACAACGCCTGACGCACCCACTATATCCCTCAGTGGGACAGTTACTATGCGTAAGCGTACACGGAATTATATAGTAGGTATAAACGACGAATAATGAATCTTGCACCATTCGGTTTGTTCCCTTTTTTCCATTTATTTCCTACTCTTTTATTTTATTTTCTATTTCTGTTAATCGTCGAGCGGTATATATTAAGTCATTAAATTACACGCTAGAGTCCTTCTTAAAGATTATTTTTATTAAAACGTCACATTATCGTTACAACGTCTCTCATGAAAAAGAGAATATTTACAACACGAGTGTAATAAGAAAATAAATATCATCGTCTATCGTGAATTACGAACGTATTATATGATAGGCAACATAATAGGGTATAGAGGTAAAATAATAAAAAAGTATACTTGGTTTTCGGGTTTGCAAGACTCGTTTATGAGAAATTAATTTGTAGAATATCTTTCAGGTATTCGTTCTATCAAAGGTGTTATCCTTTTTATTATTGAGAATAATCGTGATTGTAGTTTAATGGAAGGTAAGCTCGAACTCGCATTTCTTCGGGTACTGGTCCATTGGTGGACAGACGGGAACGTGGAGGTTAAACCCTCGAGCTAGCTGCGCTTTCGGCTTCGGCTTCGGCTGCGGCAGCACTTTCGGAACTCCCGCTGGAACTGCTGCTGCTGCTGCTGCTGGCAGCTGCGGATGCGGTGGCACTACTGCTGGAGGAGGAGGAGGAGGAAGATGAGGCGGAATCCCAGTCTGACGCTCTAAGTGCTCGGACATCAGCGTTGGCGTAGGCGGCTGCTTTGGCGGTGGCTGCTGCGGAAGATGCGAGAGCCCTGGTCTCAGCTGCGGCGGATGCACCGGCTTGAGCCACGCCAGCTTGGCGGGTGTTTCGACTGGAAGCGGCGGCTTCGGCTCGAGCAACGGAGCGCGCTGCTGCAGCCACGGCGGCACCTGCCTCGGCTTCGGCGCGGGCCTTAGCCGCGGCGGCAGCTGCCGCAACGGCCTCCACCTGGGCGGCAACAGCCCTGGCGGCCTTGGCCTTGGCGTCGGCTACAGCATTGAGGGCCTTGGCAGCCTTGCTTTCGGCTTCTATCGCGGCTGCCGCGCTCGCGGCCGCGTCTCTGTTCGAGGACTCCGAGCGCTCGGTGGCGCGAGCTTGCGCTTGTGCGGAATTCTGGGCCAGCAGCAGGACTTTCTCCGCGGATGCTTTGGCCGCCGAGGCGCTGGCCTCAGCCCTGGACGTGGCTCTAGCCGCGCTTCGGGACGCGTCGGCCGAAGCACGGCCCAACGCCGCAGCGTTCTCTTGAGATGCAGCCGCGGCTGTCGCCGCTGCTGCTGCCTGGGCCGCCAACTGACTAGCTTTGTTATTGGCATTGCTCGAGACGTTGGCTTCTTCCACGGCCGCTGCTTGTGCTTGGGCAGATGCCTGACCTAATCCCAAGGTGTCCGAAAGTAACTCCGCGGATGCCGCGGCCGTACTCGCCGCGCCGGTACCTACGAGGGCTCCCTCAATGGCAATACCCCTCCTCGATTCGCTAGACGAGCTTGCGGACGCGCTTGCAGTAGCACTTGCGCTAGCACTAGCGCTACTACCGCTGTCCGATTGTCCTGCTCCGGATAATGATGATGATTCCGCTGCGGCTTGAGCTGAGGATTCCGCTTCCGCGCCTACGTCCTCTACTGCCAACGATCTGCTGACATGGGCACCGAGTATGCAGGCTCCCAGCAGGAGCGTCGACACGAGCGTTGAGAGATTCTTCATCTTCGTTGGATCTTCGTCGATTGATGCATCTACTCCATAGCTCCTCCATTTTATACCGCATCGCACAACTGTCCAAACATTAAACATTCCCCGCTTTATCCCGTACTTTAATGCTTTTACATTATCTGTTTGGTATGCGAATTCGCGACAGCCACGCTTCGAACTTCTCGGTGTCGTCTCCACTAACACGCGTTTCTTACATTTTTTGGAAATATTTTGTGTAAATATTAGATCATTATACTTTTCTCTCTCGTTATCGCTAGGCCTCTAATTCTTTGTCTTTAAGAAATTTTACATGAACATTATAAATCAATAATCATGAATGACTATCGGTTTAGATTTATTGTTGGATATTTGGAGAATTCATTCTATAATTTCTTGTTTTCATACAGAAAACATCTAATGCACGCATCGAACGTGGCTTATACAAATCTGGAGGATTGTTGTTCTTGATCAATACAGTCGATTTTTATCTTTTGTTTGTGTTATGTTAAAGTAGTCGAACACTTAAAACATCATAGACTCCCGAATCAATAATATTGAAATATAAAACAGATATTGTTATGACAATAGTATCTATGTTGTTCATAGGGTGTTGTTTTCTGAAATAACAAAAGCTGTTGCGTTTATTATTTTGCATAACATCATTTATTGAAACAACAATTCGTGTCAGTTTTATAGCATATTCAGAGTATTCCTGACGAATTATGAATGTTTGGTCAAATCAGGTTGGTTACTGTTACGATTTTGCTATGCAGTTTTATGCAAAACTTGTTGCATTAAAATACATTGAACAATCTATGAATTCCAAGATTTTCGTGTTAGATTCTATACAGTTCACTAAGATAGGAGTCGATATAATATTCGATAACCTTAAATCGATCCTTTCTTAATTGCATGAACAATCTCGTTGCAACGTTTGCAAAAGACAATCAAGACTTCGAGATCTTCTTTTAAAGCAACTTGAATCAAAGTCAAAGTGCGGATGCAACAATCCACGTTTAGGTCAATTAATAATTATTTTCAAATTGTATGAACCATACGAAGTATGAAACTTATGTTTAGTTATAATCTCCTGACAAATAAACGCAATAAATATTTCAACTTCTTTTTTTGATATTCGCAAAACAGTTTTATTGTATAAAATATACTGACAAAGACAATTTCTTTGAGCAAAATTTAGGCCCCCAATTTTTACATGTCGTTAATCTTATATCGATTAAAATCGATATAAGAAAAATTGCAATATTTTGTTATAGAAAATAAAGACAAAACAAATAGCTTATTTTACAATATATTTATTTGTAATGAATATAATATTAATTAATATTAATTGTCTGTGTTCTCGCATAGAAGGTACATGTTCATTTAAAACAATTGGAGGAATTTTGAAAGGAAAATACAACGAAATCGATTGAAAAGCATGTTACTCTTTATTATTAATTTTGGAATGACAAAAGTTCAGTTAGATTTTTTTTTTCATTTCTGCAAGTGATCGAGCTCTGGAATACATGAATCTAAATTAGATCGCGATTTCGATTCGTCGTACTATGGTACGAGTTTCGAGAACGATCTAATTTCCTTATGCGCTGCTAGAATCGGAGCTGGCACTGGCGGAAGCGGAGGCTGACGCTTCCGCGGATGCGTCGCTCCAGGATTTCGGGGAAGATCTGGCAGATCCTGAACTAACTCTGCTGCTAGCTCGTGCCAACGCTGAGGATTGGGCTTTGAGTTGAGCGGATGCACCGGCATCACTGGCGAGACCAATGTTGACTCCGTCTCTTGTAGCGATTTGAGGCGAGGCCTTGGCCGCAGCGGAAGCTTGGTCTTGGGCCGTTTCGGAGTCCGTCCATGAGGATTTCTGACTTTGTAAAGAGGTGACACTCGAGGTGAGCGAACCAGCAGCCTCGGCTTGAGATACGGCAGCGACTTGAGCGGAGGACGCGTCCTCGGCAGCGGAGCTTGCTCTAGCCGCTTGGTTTGCGGAGGCTTCGGCAAGACTGGTCGCCTTGTTGTTGGCGTTGGCGGCATTCGCAGCATCCGCCCTCGCTCGGGCTGCTTTCCTCCTGGTCTCGGCAGCATTGTCGCGAGTGCGGATAGCTGCGGCGAGAGTAGCAGCGGCAGCACGGCTAGCCTGTTCCGCGTCACCGTTGGCACGATTCTGCACCGCCAAACTTCCTTCCGAGGCTTCGTTGGACCTCAAGCTGGCCGCGGTAGCCGCAGCACCGGCACCGGCCGCTTTCTGAGCCGCAGCCTCGGCTGCGTTTGCTGCCGAAACCGCCGCTGATGCTCTGGCGGCTGCTTGGGCTTGGGCGTTGGCCGCTGCTCTTGCAGCAGCGGCAGCTTCTCGCGTTCTTGCAGCTGCACGGGCTGCAGCTACTGCGGCAGCCTTCGTTCGAGCTATTGCGGTCGCTCGAGTAGCTTGGGCCGAATTTGCATTAGTTGCAGCGTTCGCTGCAGTACTGGACAGAGCCGAGGCGATCGCTGCCGCGCTGGCTCCCAACTGAGGTGCCTTGTTCAAGATCACGTTAGGTGTTCTACCGACAGAAGAAGATCTCGCGGACGAGCTCGAGGACGAGCTCGAGGACGCGCTCGAATACGAGCTCGAGGATGCCTCTGCAGACGATAGCGATAACGCTGATGCAGATGAGTCCGAGGACGCCGGATTCCCGGCAGCCAAGCCCCAGGTAAGGAGGCACGTTACGAGAATCGAGGGGATCTTCATCTTACACGGAACTTTGTAGCTTTGTGACTACCACCCATCATCCACCGGTTATATACCATGACGCGCAATTGTGAAAACAATCGACACGATTTCCCTGCTTCTCCAAATATTGCCACTCGCCTTTTCTCTGCCGCTAACGATTCCCCATTGTCATAATAAACGGGGTTTATTTAGCGCAAATATTCACGGGTCTCGATAACGATTGCCATGCAACGCGACACACGCTTCATTCTATCTCCCTTCCTATATAATTCTATAATTCATCTATTATTTAGAAATCTTTGAAAATTATATCACAGGTATAATACTTTTGTTATTTTTCAAATGAAAAAGAAATCACGCTACGTTCTCGCGTTGTCGTGTTATTTCCAAAATTTCAGATGACGCTGACATGATACAGATTAGCAGTAAAGATCAAAGTCAACCAATCCTTTTCTAAATTGTTCCTAAAATCTTTGATAATTTAGTACAAACGTCATTTTTAACAGATTTGATTAGTCTCGAACGTGTACCTTTTTCTAAAGATGTTCTAAAATTGTGAAAACAACGCAAATCTATCTAAATATTATAATCTTGAATGAAAATGTTTAAAAGCAAAGAATATATTTCTTATAACGAATGATATTTCTTCTGACAGGCAACTGCAGTCTCGATTTTTTCTAAAAAGATGAATGTACATGTACAATAAAAACAAAACAATCATTCTAGTTGTTCTAAAATGACGATATATTTATTATACATAAAATTTGCATCTTAAACAGAATCAAATAATGTTTCATTTTGTATAATGAAAACTCGTTTAAAATTATTGATTTAAAAAATAAGCATAAAAATGATAGTTAAAAGTATAATAAAATATTTATCACTAAATATTTAAAAAAAGGTTTAAAGGATCTGACATAATTTATTAAATATAAAATTACACACACACAAATACTTTTCTCTTTTTATTACATATATTTTATTTGAAACTTTCGCAATGTTACAGTAATATTTACACCGGTCTGAACCGGAGAAGTAGCCATACAAGAAACGTTCGAAGATTTCGGAGTGTAAAAAAATAATTTTACACATAATATTCGTGCTTGATAAAAAATATTATAGTAGAGAGAACGAAAGAGTTTAAACGAATAAGAATATATATATATATATATATATGTTTAAGTTTAAACAGAAACATAAGTTAAAGTCGTATCTTCAATTTTTCATCATCGATTTATATCTAACATTGATCGAGTAAAAGGGAGGAACATAGGAATAACCATAAACAGAGATATAAATCATTTTTGAGATGATAAAAGACTTTTATTGTTATTATTACAATTTTCGAATCGTTAATGCGTCTATTTTTGCTGTTTCTCGCCATTGCTCTGTATTCTAGGCAAGATCATATCTGGTGGAATCTGCGATATTGCGTGCCATGAAAAAAGATCAGATTTAATTGGACAGCACACAGTTATATCGAAGGTAGGTAGTAGTATAGTCGGTTGAAGTAATTAATCGCTGCTGCTGGTGGTGCTGCTGCTGCTACTGGCGGATGCCGAGGCTGAGGCCGAGGCCGAAGCGGAAGCTTCGCTGGAAGCATCTGCGGATGACTTGCTGAGACGAGCAACTTGAGCGTTAGCCTCTGCAACGGCAGCGGCCTGTGCAGCGGCTGCGGAAGCTGCAGCTTCCGCCCTGGATTCGGCTAAAGCGGCGGCCGCAGCTTGCGCAGCGTTGGCACGGTCTTGTACTTGAGAGGCAGAAGTAGCCTGAGCGGAGGCCGTTATTTGGGCGGCAGCTGCCCTCGCGATAGCTGCTCTGGCACGTGCCGAAGCGAGTACAGCCGAGGCCGCAGCTCTGGTGGTAGCCGCATTGGCCCTGGCCGCGGCGCGAGCTTTAGCGGCAGCTTCGGCGGCTGCGTTTTGCGAAGCGGTGGCTCTCTGGAGGGCTTCCTCGGCGGCGGCGAGAAGGGAGGCTGCAGCTCTGTTAGCGATCAGCGAGTCGGCGTTGGCCCTCACCTGGTTGTTCGAGGCCCTGGCGGCTGCCGCTGCCGAGGCCCAAGCGGCTTCCCTGGCGGCTCTGCTCGCGGCTTTGGCGCGTCTGGAAGAGGCGACGAGAGCTTCCGCCGCCGACAAAGCTTGGCGAACCCTGACTACCGCTGCATTTTCCGCCCTTACGGCTGCCTCGGCCAACGCGAGGGCCTTCGCGGTTGCCCTGTTGGCCGTAGCATCGGCGCTGGCTGCTGCCCGAGCCTGGGCCTCAGCGTCAGCTACAGCCGACGCAGCGGCCGCACCCAAACCAGCGTCCGTCTCTATCAGCTCTCTGGCTCTCGAGTCAGCCGACGAATCCACCGAGAGTACCAGGCTGTCGCTACCTCCTCTACCCCGGGTCCAAGCTTGTACTCTGCTGTCATCGCTCGCCGAACTTGCCGAACTTGCCGAACTTGCCGAACTTGCTTCGGATGAGGACGAACTCGAGGCCGAACTCGAAGACCAAGACGCTGCGGACGATTCGCTGGAGCCGGAGGACCTTTGCGGATCACCATAGGCCGTGGGCCCACAGACCCATGCGAGCAGGCAAAGCACGAGTGTCGCTTGTATGTTCATCTTGTACGGTACTTCGCAGATTGATGCCGAATCATATAGGAATACGCGATTATATACCTACAACGCTCGACAACAATTGTACAAACACTTGCTCCTATCTTTCCTCGTCCTAACACACCAACCAATTTCTTTTTAAATATTTTCTTTCTCCCCCACCGCCAACTCAATAGCACCATATACAAATTTTTCCTCTTCCTTTTTACTCTATTCCTCTGTTGTTTCAATCACGACCAGCTTCTTTTATTTGTCACCGTGCACTTGCCACTGTTAGTTAAGAAAATCAAAGCCCACTTGTCGTAAAGCTCACACTTAACAGCTGATGCATCACGCAAGCGAATTTTATTACGTGTATATTTTTCTTGTTTTTCTTTTTTTTTATTTATCTATTTCTTCGGGCTAAATTTGTACAGCATACGCTCGAAAATTATTTTCTTTTTCGTATTGGTACAGTCGATAACGATTATTGTAAATGTTGGGAATGTACACAACGTTTGGACATCGATATTTTATATTGAGTAAATAACAAACTCGAGGAACACCATTTGCGAGTAACGCGTATAATAGAAAATGTTTAATAATGTTTATGAAATTATTAAGAATTCGAATGAACGTTAGTTGGCACGCTTAACATTTCATTGTCTCTACTTTTCATCAAAGAAAAGAAAAGAAAAATTGCAGACCTGAATCGAAATAATTAATTCAACAACCCTATTACGGACTGTTGTTATAAATAAATTAACATGTCAAATGAATTCTTTCTTTCGTATTTATACAGCTTTAAAAAATATTTGTCAATGATCGAAACAACAAACGGTTCAATCTTGTACGTATAATCGATGAATTTCTTCCGTATTGACTAAAGTAGGATTGAAAAAACATGTTTCATTTAAATCAAATCTTTTATTCGAGTTCAGCATAATTATTATTTATACAGTATCATATCTCAAATTTTCTCAATACTTACTTTACAGTATTTGTGCAGACATTATAGCATTTTACTTCTGTCTAGCAATTAATAATTAAAAAAGTTTATGTTCTAAATGAAAAATTCTAAAGGAAGGACAGAAATATGTAAAATTATTTGATGTACAATTAGAAATAAAATATATATATATATTGATTTATTAAAAAATATGTATAATATTACGTAGTACAAATAATGAAACTGAATAATATTATATTTGACTAATGTACAGGCATTAAAGTCTCCATCCGTATACTTTCTCTAAATGTCTTAATTATTTTTTAAGTACATGTATTACTAATTTAAAAAAAGGATGTATACTTACATTATAGTAAGATTATGAGCAGTTGTAATTATTAGATACGATCCGAAAAAAATAGATAATTAATCGAAAACCATAATGTAGAGATACAGCAGATCGACTATGATCTTTTCTTCTTATTTTTCCTCTAAATAATTTAGAAACGTTCATCGTGTGAAACGTTTTTTAAACGCAAAGGGAAATGATGACATGTAGAGAACGTAGAGGGATGATAAAATCATATACATGCTAGATTCAAATTTATTTTTATTACAAGTTGAGAGCAATTTAGACACGATTTCTCATTACTTAGAGATTTTTGTGCAAGGGTTTGCTGGTTAAGCTACCGTGAAATAGATATTTCATCAAAATGGTTTGCTTGGGTGAATGTGGTAGCTTTTATCGTTGAAATTTCGTCAACTACCATGAGGGTGACCAGACATTCTGGTTGGAAGAGGACCAGGAGGACGACGAAGATTCGGCGGAGGCATCAGCGGAGGAATCGACTAAGGCACCGGAGGAGGCATCGGCAGAGGCATCAGCGGAGGCATCGGCGGAGGCATCAGCGGAGACATCAGCGGAGGCATCAGCAGAGGCATCAGCAGAGGCATCGGCTACTGAAATAGCTGATGCATCGGCTTCTGAACGACCCGATGCACCGGCTGCGGCTCCTGCTTGTGAACTAGCAGCTGCGTTGGCTCCTGCATTGGCGGCCGATGAACGGGAAGAAGAACCGGCGACTGAGCGGGAGGATGAACCGGCGGCTGCGCGCGAGGATGAATCAGCGGCTGAGCGGGAGGATGAACGAGCTTCCGAATCGGCTGACGCACTGGCTGCTGCATCGGCTGATGCAATAGATGCTGAATCGACTTCAGCGATAGATTCTGCAGATGAGCTGCTCGATGCACTGGCCGATGCAGAACTTGCGGCTGATGCAGAGCTACCTTGTCTTACGAGCCAGGAAGGTTGCGCACCCCTAGAACTGCTCCTGGCTGAAGCTGCAGCCTCGGCCGTGGCTCGGGCGTCGGATGCTTTGGCACGAGAGCTGGAGGCTGCTACGGAGGTGGCAGTTTTCAATCTTGCGCTGGCTTGAGCACTGGCCTCGGCGGCGGCTGCTGCAGCGACTCTCGCGGCCGAAGCTGCGGCTGCGGCAGCTCTGGCTTCGGCTTGCGCTTTAGCTGCAAGGGATCCTGCGTTCGTGGAGTCTCTCTGAGCTTGAACGGCCCTACGAGCGGCAGCTTCCGCAGCGGCAGCGGCAGCACGAGCGGCGGCAGCTTTGGCACTTGCCTCGGCGGCAGCTGCGGCGAACGCGAGGGCTGCCTTTCTCGTGGATCGGGCCTGAGCGGAGGCTGTCGCGAGAGCGGCAGCTCCAGCATCAGCCGAGTTGGAAGCTTGGGCTGCCTCCGACTTGGAACTGCTTGCAGCGGACTGCGCTTGGAGAGCGGATTTAGCCAAGGCCTGAGCAGCCTCCGCTGTTGCGGTAGCCTGGACGGAGGCCCTTCCTTGTGCGCTAGCTGCCGCGTTGGTAGCCGATGCTGCAGCTGCTGCGGCCGCGCGTGCCTTAGCGTTCTGGGCCGCGGAAGCTGTCGCTTGCGCTAACGCTTCCGCTTGGGCAGCATTCGCAGATCTACTCGCTTGAAGGGCCGCTCTGGCACCGGCTGCGATTGATGCGGTTGACGCGGCATTGCTCCTGACACTGCTCACTAGGTCCAATAAACTTCTGGTCGAGCTCCTTTGTTTCGATGATCTACTTTCTGCAGATGCCGAAGCAGAAGCCGCCGCGTTCGCCGAGCTGGAGGTTTGTGCTGCTGCGAAGCCACACAGGAAGAGGGTCGTGGCGAGTATCGTTAGGATGTTCATCTTCGATTGTGACTTCGAATATTGATGATCCTTCCTCGCGGTTGCTCGTTATATACCGATTCGCACCCAATTGTCTAAATATCGTGTGGCATCTCTACTTTCAAGCTATATCCACAACTCAATCCCCTTTGAAAATATTTTTTCAGTAATCTCCGAACACTTGCCGATCCTCCCCCCACTTTTGAAAAACCAACCTACAGACCCTCTTCCCCGAGTCTCACGATTCCTATGTTTCTTAAACTCGATCTTCTTTAGGTATATATGTCCCTCGCATTCAATCTTTGTTTACTTTTTATTAATGCAGCCTACTCCATTCGAAATATAAACAAGATTCGTTTTTATACGAAACTCTATCGATATTTCGATGATGCTCCGAGTCCGTACTTACGTACGAAGGAATAAACGCATTCGCACTAATCTACAGGTAACAGTTTTTCGAAAGATTCAGATTCAGATTATGTTTTAACTTTGGAATTTTATTCGATTACTTTTCAAGTCGTTGTACATCGTAATAGATGAAAGAATTAATAGATCCTTTTTGCAACTTCAAATATATTTTCGTCGCGTCTTCAATTTTTACCTTAAATCAAATTTTACAGGCAAAGTATTTATGCTTCATAAATATTATACTTTGGTCATATGAAACAAGGATGAAAACGATAGATACAGCATTTATCTTCTGTGTGACGGTTGCCTTTATTAATTAATTTATTATATATATTTTACAAAATAAAATATGTCTCGAGACGGGTCGATATTAATTTATTTTTATCTTGTATCATCTTTTTGCTTACGATAGACATTAATGTGAGGTTAGGTAAAAAGATAATGCTCGATTTTATCATCATATACTCGACTAGTGTTTGAGAACAATCTTATTCTACAAAGAAAATCTTTATTCGTGCATTACGCACAAACTACATATATGAAATTTCATTTCAATCACAGAAACTCGAAGGAACTGTTGGACTTATAGCGAGAAAATAAACTGAAGAAATAAATAAATAAGTCGTTTTCGGTTTACTGTCATATCAATTTATTATATACGCAGAAGTTCTTTTTTCTTAACAATTGGATTTCATAATGCTCACGTAAAGAGAGCGTATATCGTAAGATTTGTAAAGGAATATTGATCAATCTTCGTCATCAATCAAGACAAGGGATTTCAAATAGTTTCTTTGAGGGATAAAATATCTCGAAGGACGAATGTTGACCGCAAGAATATCCTGAAAGGCTGCATTGGCTTCCGCAAGTGCGGCAAGTTGCAAGACATTCGTGTTAATGGCAGTCTTAGAGGCATCGTTTTGATTCAAGACTGCCGTGTATATTTCATCTTTGGCCTTAGCTTGAGCTACAGCAGCCGCTTCGGTATCGTTCGTGGTTTGGTTGACTTTCTGTTTAAGGACGACCGCTTTTTCCTGAACGACGTTCCCAGCAGCCGCATTTGCCGCGGCAATTTTGCTAGTTGTCAAAGCCTGCAAGAAACTGTTTCTCTGTGCGATAGCACCAGCTCGGGCAGCGGTCAAGGCTTGAATTTGCGAGGCCTGGGCCGCAGCCGCGGATGCAACTGCACGCAAAGATGCCGCCTCCCCGTCGGCAAGCGCTGTTTTAGCAGCTGCTGCTTTTATAGCTGCGGTAGTTTGCAATGTCATAGCATTTTTCATCTTCTCGGCTGCATCCGAGGCAGCTTTTTCAGCAGCTAAGGATGCTTTCACGTAAGCTTTAGCTTTCGCGATAGCATTGGCATTTGCTTTCGCCGCTTTGTCAGCTTGGATCTTGGCCTCTTCCTTGGCTAATGCCAACACTCGTTTGGCTACCTCCGCTCGTATTCTATCTTCAACCTCGACCTCGGCCCGAGCTTTCGCTTCGGCCCTGACTCGAGTTGCATCTTCTTCGGCTTGTGCATTGGCTTCGGTTTCTACTTTCACCGTAGACTTTGTTTCGATATCCGTTTCTTTGTCATCAGTGGCATCAACTTGGACCTTTGATTCTGCTTTTACTTTCCCCTTGGCCGCTTCCGATGATACTTCGTCGTTGCTTTCTGGAACATTATCGTCCTGTAGAACAGGATTAATTCCGCCCGTTGATCCTACTTTGCTTTTTGAACCTACCGATTTTTTCAATATAGCCTTCGCTAAAGTCTCCCCTTCCGATTCTTTCTCTACCAAGTTAGACGAATTCGAGCTAATCGACTTTTGACCATCTCCAGACGACCATCTGTATGAACTCGTTTCAAGGACACTCGCGTTATCGCTAACGCTTGTTGATGGTTCATCAACCAATACTGTTGTTGCTGATGAAGATTCAACTTCTGTAGCCTCAACCAACTGTTGGTTACTTATGAAACCCCAAAGAAGAAAATATGCCAAGTATATCTTCATCGTGGATGGAACTTCGTACATTGATGATGAATTTCACTCTTACGCCAATTATATACCTGATCGGACAATTGTAAAAACATTCCCGTTTGGACTCTCTATATTGCTCTGTTTGTTCTCCAAGATGTCGTCTTTAAAACACGTCTTTATTTTATCTATCTATCTATCCCTCTCCTTCTGTCGAATACATCATTCGTTAATTTATAACAATTCTTGACTGCTAATAAAACGAAATAAGAAATTCTTAATATCCCGGATGAAATCAAATCTTATATTCTATATCTAGGAATCATATGAATTCCAACTGTTTTACATAATCATCATATAGAATATAATGATATACTTTCGAGAAATATTAATGAATAAAGTTTATGGAAAAAAATGAATATTTTTTAACGAATATATGTTTTTACAAAAAAATTTGACTTATTTTATTATATATTTCTTTTCTTTTTTCTTTTTTTATATTATAAGATATAATAATCAATCTAACTATTAATGTAATACAATATCAAATGAATAATCGCAACTGTGAAGGTGTCGTCTTCGGTGCAAAATTATATCCTGTTAAAAACAATATCGAGATTTTTCCACCTTTTACATTGAAAGCGAAAATAACCGTAATCATTCCATTCGCCTTACTTATATATGTGCACAGTGTTTATCGTCATCAAAATACACATGGCACGGGAGTGGGAGTTTGAAATTTCGAAATATATAATGTAACAATACAGGAATGAATTTTTTTTATTCGGAATAGTAATTAAGTCTTATCGAAGAAAAAATAAGAGCCATATGATACGTGTCACGCCATCGCGAAGAAATTAATTGAAACATTTATGGAGTATAATTTTGTCATTCTTTTTTATTCTCTCTCTCTTTTTTCTTTTCAGTTCGATTGGCCTTTTATTCTCATGAAAAAAAAAAAAAACAAAATATGTCTACAAAATAAATACATAGGAATAATTTTGTATTTCTCACTAAAATTAGTTTCTTATTATTTTAATCAAATAGAAATTGATTATGGATATAGATCTTTACGTATAATAAGGGAAAACCGTGTAAGAGCTAATCAATATTGCTTTTAAGAATCAATTTAAATCCAATCTTGTTGCGTTTTATCGCATATTTGAAACATTATGATAAACATATCCATGACCACAATCTCGATATTATCTTCTAGTTAGTGAAAGGAGAAATATAAGATTACTTATGCCATCGAATAGTCTATAACACTATAGTATTTATAAATAGTTACCGTTTTATACACGCTTTCACTATTGATCGTATATATAAATATGTATAAAGTCCATTTTTTAACAAATAAATAATAATTCGTCATCGTCGTTGATTAGAATTTATCGTAAAACTTGTCGCATCGTCATTATTCTTTTCAAAATGAATCTTTAATAAAAGTTTATATATGAATTTACACGTAAAAGTAAAAGAATAAATCTATTACGTGTTTATAAATAAACGAAGCAATATAATAAAGAGGAAGTTGCATAAACATTCAAATAAAAGTTTAAAGATCATAAAAACAAAAAAAAACAATAAAGTTTGTAAATAGAAGATAGTAAAATCTAAGAATAGGATGAGTAATAATGACCACTATTACAAAATCTAGTCAAACAAAAGTGTGTTGGTGAAGATAGAGAAATCAACGAAATAATAGTCGAAAGTTTCATCATTTTCTTATATCGTTATCTACATTTTACTATTTTCCATCAAATAGCTATTAATCTTTCTCTAATATAATTGCATTTTAATTTCAATTTAATAGAACACATTTAATTTCTAAATTTGTTAAACTTATTGATATTTCATTTTTAACAATAATAATAATAATAATATTATTATTTAAGACAAATGTGAAGCAGGATAATAATTATAAATGTTCGTAAAACGAATGATTTATAATTTTTTAATAATTTTTATTGATCGACGTTCCTTCAATCGTTCCAAACATACTTCTTCGAATTGTATAGAAAATTTTTGTTCAAGTTATTCTGAATTCTGTAAATTTTGTTGTTTTTTTTTTCTTTTGTTTATCTTCAACATTTTAAATATCACATTATTAACAACGACATAATCGCATTATTAACAAAGACAACGCTTTAATCTATGCACTTAAATACGATAATTAATTTGTCTAGTGAAGAAGTATTCTTTGGGAATGTGAAGAGCATATACAAATAGCGGCTTTTTCGATTTGTCAATTATTGACAGATTATAAAATGAACAGTGAAAAGTTTTTTACTACGTATTTCGCATAGATTATTCACTTATCTTCGATTTTTGGATTCCTATTTTTTTTTTATTTTCAGGTCACGCGTATGTTATTAACTGCTCTCATTAAATAATTCATTGAACTCACACATTTCTCATATACACACATACATTTATACTATGAACGTAAGAATCATAATGTTCGTACTGTCACATTAAAAAAATTTGTTATATGTTATATACATCTGATGAGTATGGTAGAACTTAAAATAATTTTTGTCTAATTTAATGTTATATACAGTACATAAAATTTCTTAAATAAAACTATTGCATATAACAACTTTACTGAATATATAGGATTTTACATTTCATTTTGATAAATATTACAGTATGGATGTAATTACAGATGAAATATACGGTATGGAATATTTCAATAAGAACATAAATATATCATTTTTAAAGATCTTTCTTTTTTTTTTTGTTTTTGATCTATTAACAATTCAGAATATTAGTGTTGTTCTCATTGAAATATACCACAATGTATGTAGTATTTTTTATTTGTAAGTTTTCATTATGAATTTATTTAAAATAATTTTACAAATCTTCAATATCTTGTTTGCAAGGTTGCTCAATTTTCAGAAATGTGTTTGTTGAATCTTTAACAAAGTCATTGTTATGTTTCATATTCATGTTTGTCATTATTTTTTGAAGAATCATTATATTTAAACATTAACTGAAATGAAATTCAATAAGCGAAAATTACAAAGAAAATATTCAAATAATAATCATAATGAGCAGTAATGTTAATAAAGGAACGTGTTCTAAGAACGCTTTGTTAAAGTATCTCATTTTACATTTTTCTATAAAATAATACTATACTTTTTTTTATATGTTTATTAGACTACTATTAAAACCATGTATAAATTTTAACTAAATTAGAAATTATTATATGATCTTTTATATTCGTTAGTTTTTCAAATCTGTTTTTGAACAAAAATCCGAAACTGTGAAGAAATACGGGGATTCTTATTTGAATTAAAAATTGCAACAGAGGTATCTTACGAAAAGCATTTGCAAAAGCGCACACATTGCGTGCATCGAATAATTTCTTTACTATAATTTCCATAGTTTCTTATTTAAACGAATGTATTGACTATTGTTAAGTATAATTTGTTTATAAAAATTTGATATTATTATCTTTAATGTTATTATTATTAAGATTTCTATAAATACTTGTTATCTATTAAGACATATATATATATTGTCTTAATTACTAATATATTATCTTAATAGATAACAAGTATTTATAGAAATATATATATTATAATAATTAATAGTATCTATATTAATAGATACTATTAAGAATCCCTGTTATTTACATTCACATCTTTGTTTTATTTTCTACGGAAAATTTTAAAACTACATTATCTTTGATTTCAAAATATTTGTTCTGTTTCTTGAGTAATTTTGTCAGCAACCTTGATGACAAATTTTGTTAGTACAGATATTGAAGAATAATTATTTGCTTGACCTATGAGAATCGTTCTGTCCATATACGAACCCGATGATCAACTTGTAAAATCGGATCAAGTATAACATGATAGCTGCTAATACGTCCATTAAATCTGAATCTATCTACGGCCATTTGTTCCCATGGGCCTTTCCTGGCAGCACGATATGCGTAGTCCCACTTTAACATTGTATGAATAACCGGTTTGAGGTTAAATGTCACCTGAAATTGTATTACCCATATACTAAAATAAACATTATACATTATAGTAATAAGACACGAGTTATAAATAGTTTTGTTTTCTTTTTAGTATTTTTCTGCTAAATTATTGCATCAGAAATGACAATGCAACTTAGAATAATCGCATGCTATTTTGGATTATTTGTAATTGGTTACAGTGACTTAAATCTTACATTTTCAATACATTTAAGTAAAATTGAAAACTTGTGAATGCGCATAGATAATTTGATGCGTGTTAATATATATATTTTAATTAAAATTCAAATATTTAAGGAAACTAGAATTTGAATATTTCAAATTAAATTACCTTTTTAGTTTTTTTACTACACGTGTCTTCATTTGGACTTATATCACCATCACTCTCACTCTCACTACTAAATTCCTCACTATCATCATCAGAATCAGAATCTTCATTATCATCGTAATCATCACCATCGTAAATTTCGGGCTCTGAGATACGTTCCTCGTTGTTTGATTCCGTTGAATCGTTGAATATAATTTCGCACGAACCATTAGAATCGATTGAATTATCTGATACTAAAGTGGGTTCATTTATGTTGTCTTCATTAGTAGACACAGAACAAAATTCGTTCTGTGGTGAAACGCTGCGGCCGCTGTTTAATACCCCAGAGCTTGTTAAAATCATTTTAGAAGGCACAATTTCTTTGAAACCTGCAATCTTAAAAATATGAGAACAATAATATCCAGAAAAATAATATCCTTTAAATTAATTAGTTAATATAAGCAAAGCATCAAATAGCTTATATGATTCAATAGGTGCTTACAAGTCTGCCAGGTTCTAGTGCCGCGATTGCGACGAACACGTTTTGAAGTAAACGTAAATGAATTTCCGTTATTACAAATAGTACTACATTTTGAAAAAATGTCATCATCTTTACTACACGTGATAAGTTCAGGTGCATTCTCCAATACATTTGATAAGGACTCCATTGTATGATAACTTGCTTCCGATATAAACATTTTAACTATAACTTTCTTTATTCAGCCATTTTCACTTCTCAATTACACGGAACAACACACTAAGAGAATTAGATACCAAGAACGAATGGTATTCACAGTTTGGCTAATTCAGTAAAACTAATTTCCCTAGAACAAGCATTTAGTTCTTTTTGATACCGGAAGTATATAAGAGAATTAAGAATGGAATTATTTCATACACCTTTAATATGTTCCCTTTACTTTTATCATTTCTTTAAGGGGTTATTTTTATTTTCTCATCTATTTCAAACAATGATTTGCAATTAAAAACAATGATCACGGTAATCACATAAATGCAACAAATTTCCCTAGAAAAGTATTTGACCGGAAAGTATTACCGGAAGTCGGTAAAAAGTTTGATAACGAAAACAATTGAGACTCTAAATATATTCTCGTCTATTTTTATCATTTGATCTTACAAAATTTCGGATAAACAAATTCAGTAAAAAAATGAAAATTGAAAATTAAAATGAAAATACAAATTTAACGTTACGAGTTTTATTGTCATTACTTCGTTATAAACGCTGCAATCATTTTTGATTAAATGATAGATAAGATATGACTAATATGTATTTCCAGAATGTTTACACATGCATATACATGCACGCCCCCATTTTATTTCGTTTTAATTCGACTTGTGGTCGAACTGAAAAATAACTACAACATAATTTTGTAAAATGTAAAATATTTTTATTAGGAAATTGTTTTATTTACTTTGAAATCTGGTGCTGCTCGTATTTTCTAAAACAATGGACACGAATATTACAATTTCAGGAGAAATGCAAGCTCCACCACTTAAACCTAATATAAGCGGGTAAAGAAATATTTAAAATATATTATAATGTTTATACATATTGTTTATTATTTATTACCATATTTGTATGGAAACTATGCAACATATTTTATGAAGAAAGATAATTGAATATAACCTATTTTGTATATTTCTTTTGTACCATTAGATCTAATTTCTTGCAATTACCACAATTTCAACTTAGTAAATTAGAATATCCTCAAGTTCAAGCATGGATCGAACATAGGAAAGCTAATATCAAACCGTGGAGCTTATTTTTAAATACCAATTATTTCCGTTCACCTCCAAGCGTCTCAAGATTAAGTAAACGAATTGTTAAAAATATCGAATACTTCCAGAGCAACTATCTATTTGTATTCATTGGATTATTCATATATTGTCTGTAAGTTTTATCAACAATATTTATAATGTATTAAAATTATTGAGTAAAATTATGTTATTTTTTTACATCGTATTGTAACATTTGAAATATGAAACGTCATTATTGCAATATTATTTTAGGATTACATCGCCTTTATTACTTATCGCTGTTATGATACCTCTTGGAACTTGTTATAAAATATCCAAACGACATACTAATGAAGGATTGTCTGTTTTTGGTCATAAACTGACTTTAGCTCAATTATATTTGTTAATAGGAATTTGTTCATTGCCTATATTTTATTTGGTTGGAGCTGGAGCAGTTCTTTTTTGGGTACTCGGTAAGATTAAGATAAATTATTATCTGTATTGCTGCTACTTAATATTTACAGTGATGCTAAAAAAAAATCAGAATAATTTAAAATATATGTAAATTTATTATAGGTGCATCCTGGTTTTTAATAACACTTCATGCTACTTTTTATAACATTGACTCAGTTTTATGTCCCGGGCAAGAGGAGCTTGATGCATTAGTAGTTCAAGAAGTGTAAAGATAACTTAAGTATGAAATTTGTGATTATACGAAACAGGTAAATGTTTTTTTATAAGGACAAGAATTTTCGTATTTTATTGTCATATAAAAATATAAAAAAATATGTTCGTTGAAGAAGAAGAAAAACGAAAGACAAAGAAAAAAAAATAAAAGAATTACGAAGCTCAAAACGCTTCCTCATGTACTAAATTGTAAATATCCCTTAGAGCATCATCTATCTATATAAGCGCGGGAATTACCAATGTTTTGCACTCAGAGATCTACCTCTAACATTATTATTATTAGTACGACTACTACTATTTATTATTGTAATTATTATTAGTAATACAAAAATAATATAATATATTTATAAAAGATTAAAAGATATTAGTTTTCTGCCAGGAGTCAAGATCCACCCTAATTGGCACATATTATTATAAGTTTCCAGTGTTTTACTTACCTAATTTATATGGGTAAGTATTACGATGGATTAACTTAAGTCTAAATACAAAAATAAAAACAACGATTTACAAATTTAATTATACTTATGCTAAAATTATTACAAAATTCGTATTAGATTATATATAATCATTATTGTAATAGAAGCATCTTACAAAATTAATATTCGATTTACTTCTAAAATTAAAATCGAAATGAGAAATAAGTTTTAATGAAAAATTAAATGCTTATGTTAGTCAAAAAATGTTTCTTTATACTTTCTAAACGAACACAAATAAAACAGAAGCAAACTAAATTTATACCATATAAGACATTTTTTTGAATACTACAAAGGCTTGTTACAAGAATTTGTTTTGAAATTACAACGATAATAAAATTATATCCTATACATGCTATTATACATTCTATTTCAGACTTGCATTCCAATATTTATTTGTGAACAACGATGCGAAATAAATGTGTAAAAAACGAAAGGTATATGTATACATAATTTTCTAAATACACTATATCACAATGCAGGAATTATATACATATATTATATATATATGTATATAAATATAATATATGTATATAATATATTGGAACTGATGCGTATGTAACTATGATGATACTAAATTTATTTGTCTCTCATGCTAATGGAAAGAACTTGACAATATTTTTTTTACATAGAAAAATTGATTCATTTTTAACAAAAAACATGGTTAGTAATTACTCTTAAATATCTTATATGAACATAAGGATACTACAAATATAAGTATGATTAAATATTTTTAATATAAACAATAACCTTGGTAAAAAAGTATTATTTTATCAACTTAAAATTTATGAGATAGTAAGTTACTATTTGATTGTTACAACCTTTTCTTTGTCCTTTATTATATTTTAATTACATGCATCCAAAAACTGATATAATAGGTCTGAAAGATATAAATTAAAAATACATTAAATATTATCGTTTGATTTTGTTTGTTTGTAAATGAGCTCAGTCGCAGCCAGAACAAAAATTCCAAATGAATTTTAGTCGTGTAAAGTCTATTATTTCGGATATGCTATTCTGATGATAATTAGATATTATGAATTGTCCCAATCATATACAAATAATTAATATTAAATTAATATGTAAGCCTTTATAAATATTAATACATGAGAAAGAAAGAGAAAGGAGAGAAAGAGAGTATAGATTCTAAAAAAAGAAAAAAAAAAAAAAAAAAACCCAATAGTTCTTTATCATTGTGATTCTTAGATTTAACTAGTCGAAGATTAGGCAAGCTTTATTTAAAAAGAGAAACAGAGTGTTGTTAATGTCAACGAATCATAATGAATAATAAATGTTTTACGAGTTAATATTCAGATAAAACATTTAAATTAATTGTGAACATGCAAAAGAACTATCAATTTATAAAATTGAAATAAATGTAATAATTCATAACACACAAAATAAAAATAAAAATAATGAAAGATAAGATTTATGTACACATCTTTGAAAAGGGAGAAAAAATAAGAAAATCAATAATGAAAAAGCAAATTCACACAAAGTCAGCTACTAATTAGTTGTATACAAAAGGAAAAAGCTATGTTTTAGATAGAACACAGCTTAATTTCTATTAAACTGATACCTTTAACCCTTGGTAAAATAATGCTATTTAATATCTAATAAAATGAAAGATTTGAGATTATGAAATTTAAATGGAAAAAATATTTTTAAAGTAGGATTCATTTACTGGATTTGAAAACGTTAAGTGCACAGATTTATTTTGCACGTAAGTTCGAAAAATGTACAACAATCATAATCAATCATATTATGTAATAATGTTGTACCAAATTATTTTCATTAACCGTATTATCCAGTAAAAAAGAAAAAAGTGAATATATTCGTAACAATGATAATCAAGAAGAATACAGTTGTGTAATGTGAAATATTACATGTGTTTTTTATTTTTTTGTTGAGATATTCTGCGAAACAAAAGCTAAGGAAATTTTCTAATAAAATTCTTAGTTTTTGTATAAAAGACTATATACCAGTCTTCATCACAGTAAAAAAAAGATTAATTATAGTTTCATGCAATTACACACTGCACTTTATATCATTGAAATATTATCATTGAATCAATTGTTACTTATAAATTACACTTAATATTGTTTCTTCTTGTTGATTCCCAAATCCATTTATATTTCTAAACAAGATTTAATAATAATAAATCTATTTTATAAATAAAAATGAAATCAATGTTCTATAATATTACAATGACATGAAAGTTTGAGAGTTGGCTGCTGCTTACCCTTCGAAAGAAACTACAATTAATAGGATATCACAATATTAAGATCAGATGCTTAACAGAAATATCATTCTGTAGCATCTTTATCTTTGTTTAACTTTTAATAAAATGTAAAAAGCAATAGATTATATTCAAAAATTAGTATTACTATTGCTACGATTGACCTTTTTGCCAATAACTCTGTTCGATGTCCTATGTTCTATGCTTGATGCTTTATTCGTTGCAGATCTTAATCTATATCCACCAGAATTAACTGTATTATTTATTGCAGCTACGTTAGGAGCAAACGTTTTGATACACTTAGCTGCTTCTTGTAATTGTTTTGATAAAATCTCATTCTTCAACTTTTCAGCATTTAGTTCGCGTCGAAGCTGAGCTTTCGTTTTATTTCCATATGGACATAGTACTCTGTGTTGAATAAGAGATATGGCTGATGGCCTCATTTCAGGATTTGGATGAATCATCAACTGCAAAGAATATTAATTATTTCTTTTTAAATAGTACTAATAAGTTATTATTTTGTTCTGCTATTAAAACTCTGATTAACGCTATATTAATTAATTATTAAATGTTTACCTTTAACAAATCATTGAGATCTCTACTATATGCTGGTAATTCTTTCAAATTTCCATTTCGAATATCATGCCATTCGGGACCATTTTTGGGAAGCGGTCCACCACCTCCAGCTTCATATACTGTAAGACCCAAGGCAAAGATATCAGCTTTCGTTAAATGATTAAAATCTTCGTGTAAGATTTCGGTTGGCAAATATCTACAATCGCCCTCTTCCACTTGCGGATTACTAATAGATGTTACGTGGCCTAAATCTCCAATTTTATATGTAATTTCCTCTTCAACTATTTCTTCTTCGTCAAAACCATCATCCGCAGAATCATAATTAACAGCAAGTAACCTTTTTTCCTTAGAAATAAATATATTTCCAGGTTTGATATCCATATGCACTAACTGAACACTGTGTATATATCTTAAACCTTCAGCAACGTGTAATAATAATTGGCGCATTTCTGTTTCAGAAAATTGTTTCTTTTCATTGTGCAAATTTAATATGGCATCCGCCAAACTACCACCATTGCAATATTCATTTTGTATAATCATATGATTATCTTCTGCCCACGCTGAATAATACCGTACAACGTGTTGATGCTTGCCAAGAACAGCGTGAGCATATACTTCGTTTAATGCATTTTTTTCATTGATACTTCCAGCTATAGGTTTAATACTTTTTTTAATAGCATAAACACAACCATCTAATCTATTAATACATTTATAAACAGAACCAAATTCTCCAGTACCAATCAAACCAAGTTCATGGAACTCTCTATGGTACCTGGGAATGTTGGATTCGTGTAAAGCAACGCGTTTAGTTGGTTGTTCTATTTCATTGTCAGAATCCTCGGAGTCAGCGAGATCAAACTTATTGTTAGGAATGTCTGGGGATCTGAGAAATAAAAAGAAAGCAAAATTAATAATATAATGGGAAACAAATCTTAAAGCATAGTGAATAGTTTAATCCGTACCCATTGAGACTGCGTTTTGATCTGCTTCTTTTTCTTGCTGTTATTAACATTCCACTTGGCGTAAAAGGATTAACATTGGCTGCAGGTTTATCTGGTTTACCTTGGTAACTACTAGCTACAGGTCTAGGTTTCTCCAATATGAAAAATCTAGAACATTTGTTAGGAAGCGGAGTATGCATTGTACTTTTTTCTATCAAAGTTTTAGGCGTAGCTGGTGAATCGAACAATCTCAACGCTCTGACGCGCTTGTATGGAGGGCTACAAGCTAAAGACATTTTTTGTGAACTGCCAGTTTCACGAGATGGAATTTTTATACCAGTAGGTCCTATATACAAATTAAAGGATTAAATATTAGATATCAATTTAAATAATTGATATTTTATAATTATCTTTTTATATCAAACTAATTAAATGTAGAACAAGTTCACCTTAATGTTTTGACAGATACACACACACACACACACAACAAACACATATGATTCCATTAAAAGTTTGTCCACATTATTTAATTAATAAATATTAAAAGAAAAAAAACAGATGTACATTGCAAGACAAAGCAGAATGCATTTTAAATAGCAACGTTTCATTGATAATACTCTTTCCAATTACAAATGTACTAATGTTTGTTTACAAAAATGTAAAGGGTGTGTTGTGTGTGCTCACATACATTTCCATATACACACATTATAGATACACATAAATGTTATAGGAGTTAAATATATATATTTTTTAAATTTCTAACCTGTCACACTAATGGTCGGTATTTTGTTATTATGAGGTATTGTAAAACTATCATTGAGATCACTGTCGGGTGAACTATTATAAGACAATTTTTTCGGTTGTAGCGTAGATAAGGAATACTCCGTCGAGGAATCCAAAACATCTTCGATATCGCAACTTGAATTGTTTCCGATGCTGCTTATATTGAGTTCCTCGTCTTCAATATCACATGCATCAAAATGCAACTTTCGCGCAACTTCCATGACTTTATTTTGTCACCATAAGTCTTGTCGTATACAATTATCTCGTGTGAAGTTAAATTTTCACACCTAAGAACAGACACTAATTCACAATTCTTGACACACGTTGGAAGGGCTCATTCAAACGAACTCGTTCGTATAAAGGAGCGTTCGTTATGGCGGGTGGCACAAGCTTGAATACGAGACACGTTATTTTCGTAATATTACTATTTTTTTTTTATTTCATTTTATTTGATCCGTCTACCAATTTTTGTCTTTAGTAAAAAATATTGATTATTAATAAATTTATGTATCACCGTTTACTGATTGATCTAACAATTATATTATAACGATAAATTTATATTCAATTTAGATTTACATTTATATTTAGATTCAACAACTACGTTAACAATGGCCGTCCGCAATTATAACATCTGCTTATTTTATGAGATTTTTAAATAATCTTTTAAAATATATATCTAGAGAGTTATATTTTATATAGCATAATATTTAAAAGATTTAATTACCTTTAAAGAAATATAAATAAACGCTTATTCTTTAGTTTTTAAACGTTTAATGTTAAAGGCAGGATAAGCAAAATGTTCCTAGAATTCCAAAAGTTCCTAGACGATTTAAACTTGTAATTGATTTTCGGATAAATCATCTTGTACGTGTTATTCTTTTTTGAGACTTTTTAGGATTCCAGTTAGGATTCCAATTTTATAATTTAAAAAGAAATTAGTTTAATAAGTCTATAGAATTATATTAACTAGGGTTTTAAATTATTTATAAAATATTAGGATTAATGGTTTATATATATATACTAGACGATTCGAATTTACAATAATGGTTGCTATATATTTTGAACTATTTTATTTAAACGTAAAATATTTGTTATTTTGACAAATAAAAATATTTGCATATAAAAAAATATACGAACGTTTAAGTGAACCAGAAAATTAACAGGTAAATTTTGAAAGATATTAATTAATAAATCATAGTAATAATAAAAATTTAATTTCATGATAAAATGAGACAATAAACGAAAAATTATCCATTTGAAAAGTTATATTCCTAGATTTTTCAAAATTAAAATAATGTGGCAACAATGACAGCAACAATGCAACTTGTTTGATAATGTAACGGTTTTTTTTAAATGTGGTGATGATATAATGCAGTCAGATAAAATTAGATATTTAAAACTAGATTATATATATTAATTAAACGAATTTTTTATTTCATTTTTAAAATATTCCTATTAAAATGCATGCAAAAAATTTACGTAGTAGAAGAAATAAAATTGGAATACAACAAAATAATTTAATTACTTTGTTTTTTACATTGTCTTTGTTATTCTTATCTGACTACAGGTCCGATTTTTCGAAAGTAGTAGAGCTGTTATTGGTAACAAAAGTTTGAAAGTTGGTACTAATTGATATATATATATATGTTTGAATGATTATTTTAAATTTTACTCTTAATTGGGGAAAAAGAATTTAATTTTTATATATTATTTGAATGGTAACAAAATAAATATTCATTTCTTTCTTATATTAATTATGGAACATTGTAAATTACATTTTTTCATTTTACTATTAATTGATTTTCTCTTACTTTCTATTTCTTAGGGCTGCCATCTACATATCTTAATTATTTCATATTTTTATCTATATTAAAAATAAAAATAATATATAATAAATAATTTTATTATATTTATTTAATATATAATAAACACACTTAGTTGGGGCACGTTAATTTTTTCAAATTCTGTATACTCTTGTTAACAGGTAAGATAAAATTAAATATTTTACTTATGTCTGTACTTAATTTTACTATGTGACAAATTTATTTTGTTTCATTTATGAAATTTAAAGATATTGGCTAATAATTTATAAAAATGATTGATATTATCTCATTTAATATTAAAACAGCTGTTTGTATGTTAGGTTTTAAGGTTATGAAAGTTATAAAATAAACGAATAAGTATGAATAAGACACCAGTATCAATTCTTCAAGAAATGATGGTAAAAAAAAAAATGATACCAAATTATGATTTAATACATGATGGTGGAGGCACGCATGTAAATACTTTCACCTATCGTGTTTCATGCGAAGGACTTACTGCAACAGGCACAGGACGTAATAAAAAAGATGCTAAACATGAGGCTGCCAAAGCTATGCTTGAAAAAATAGCAGCTCATAGAGCTTATCCTCAATTACCAGCATCACCAGCACAATCTCCTGTAAGATCACCTATACCAACAGTCGTACCAGCTTCTCCAAGAATTCCACCAAATGAGCCTTTTATAAATGCGATAGGTGCTTTGCAGGTATTTACTTATTTTCAATATTATGATAAATATTAATTATTAAAATTTACATTATATAGTAAATATAAATTTTCTTATATTTCACAGTCTGTGTGTGGAGACAATTGTTTGGAAGAACCAAAATATATTTCTATTAGTGATGAAGGTCCCCCGCATGCAAAAATCTTTACTTATCAATGTATACTTTCGATGTTTAAAGAAATAGGAGTTGCTACTACAAAGAAACAAGCGAAACATGAGGCAGCTAGAAAAATGTTAAACCGTATAAAAGATCTTGTTGTGATTAGTTATCCAGAACTTTTGAATGACGACTACGATGTGGTAAACAGCAGTTCCAATGCAAGTAAAATTTCACAGAAAAAAGTTAATTTAGGCCTTAAGATTTCTGAATATCATCTTGCACTCAAGAAATTTATTACGTTAATGGAAAAAGAAATCTTGACAGATTTAAAATTGATCAAACTCGATATGGATAAGAGTGAATTGCCTGATGATATTTTAAAGAGACTAGAGACAATTTTAACGCCACTAGCCATAAGTTACAATGTAACATCATTAGTTTCTAACGTGTCAGATAATTTTATAGTTTGCATAGATCTTGATACTTCTCCATCTATTGTACAATGTGGCATGGGGAAATCTAAAGAAGAAGCTACATTTAAAGCAATTGCTGAGATCATTGATTGTCTTATAATACTTTTAGAATAGTAATTAGTACCTTGCATGCATTACCAAAAGACTTATGATGAAAGATTATGATGAAAAATTGATTTTTACTAGCCAATGGATGTTTTAACTAGTTAACTGTGTCGCACCGCTTTGAAAGTGAAGAAATAATTTTTTGTTTTATTCCGGCCTGGCCACGAGTATACTCGTCATGACACAAAATTCTGGCATTTCTCCATGACGACTATATTCGTCAAACTCAGTTAACTGGTTAAAAAGACAGTAAGAATACAAAATAAATAGTTATCGTATATATATATACATACCGATCTTTTTAAGTTTTTACCCCTTGACATGCAAAATTAATGGAATTTAATGCAATCAAAAAATACTATTTTATTTCGCTCAACTTCGTTCAAGTTACGTGAAAACTGAGAAAGAGTACATTTTATTATTAAATTTGGATTTTTGTTAATTTGATTGAATTTTATTAATCCACTGACGAGTCAGACTCGTCAAAGCTTATAAAATGAATGACGAGTCTGACTGTGTCAAGGGGTTAACTTAATAAATGGCTGTGCCGTAATTTTTAATAAAAAAATTAATATATATACAGTAATAATTCATTATATTACCTATTTTTTTTCTATTGACTTTTACAAAATTAATTTCATTATGTATTTTTATTATACAAACAAATTTATTAATTTTTATTCATTTGATGTCACATAACAAAGCTACTCCGCGCAATGTCCAATGGCGAGGATTATGATCTGTTTGAAAATCAATAGAACCAACATATTTTTGATCTGTTCTCTGAGGTTTTCTATATATAGGACATTCATAAAGTTTTGGATCCTTTCCTGCTGTAGTATTAATCGCATATATATAAATAACAGGCATTTGTTCATATAAGACTTTGGGTTTACTTTCTATGAGTTTACCAGCCCTACGATCAAGAGATGCACCCTCCAAAAATAATCCGTGTACATAAACTCCTTCTTGAGGTTGTTCTTTAATATCTTCTTTATTAAAACGTGTTATAAGATTTTGTAATACTACTGAGTCTAGAGCCCAACCTTTGTGCGCTCTGGTGACTTCCTAGATTAAAAAATATTGTATTTTTATATAATTATTTTATAATATATATATATATATAATTTATTTTAATATAATTATTTTTAGGAAAATTAAAAAGAGAGTTGTAATTATTTTTTTATATAGGATGTAATTATTAGATTAATTATATTTCTATTAAATGTATACATACTTGTCTCATGGCTGTTAAAAATCCTTGAGGATTAAAGAAACCTGTCATCCAAAATACCTTTGATCTCCCATGAATACACCAGTGTCTAAATTGATGATCTCTTTCTAAAAGTTCTGTATACCAAAATCCTAATGTAGCAGATTCCCAAGAAACCTTTAACCACTTTTCTGGTATACGGGCATCATACATAGAATCTAATGATTTACGCAGTCCCTGACTCATAATGATTGTACCTTCTATAGCTAACTTTAGATTTGTTAATGTACTGTAAACTTCTTTGATGACTCTCGAAATTCTTAAAAGATATAATATTTGCATATCATATATATTTACATATTATTAAAGAGACATCTAAGGTAAAAAATTTACCTGTCTATTTCTTGTCTTAAGAAAATATTCATTGGTAATAATGCTCCCATTCTGTGAAGAGCTTCTTTAACTTCAAAAGAATTGTATTGTTTTGGTAATTTGGATAGCATATCGTTCGCTAATTTGTAGACTATGGTCTCTCTAGTTTCACCACCTTGCGCACCACCTTCTTTCGGTTGGACACTGAGAATAGTATCCAAAATTCCCTTAGCTGTATTTATTTGATAAGTGATATCCGCATTTGGATGGAGTCCAAATACTTCTGGATTGTCAGTTGTTGGAAGACTGTCGATGTAATCTACGTATGCTTGAAGATTTCGAGTTTGCGGTACTTTGTAGCCACGATAAAATTCGAATCCAGGTCGTAAAAGTACATCGCAGAACCATACGTGCGTGAATGTTGTTAATAAACGTTTGTCAAAATCATCCGTAACTCTACCGCCGTATTGAACCTGTTTTTTTCAAAATTTTACAGTGTTAAATAACACATCATAGATGAGATATTATCAATCTATTATACCTCTCCGAGCATGTAACAAACTGTGGGCCAGGATACACCTTTTTTGGGATCCATATCGTCAAGATGATTTTGAATAAACTGTACGGAGGCTGCGAAATCTGCTTGATTAAATTCGTAAGGTATATTCCAACCGAGCGGACCGAATTTTCTACGTTCCTGTACAACCGTATGCAAAAATGCTACAGCGTATAATAACGGTGGCCACTGAGATTGTGTACTATAATCTAACGTGTCTTGTGTTACATTTTGATAAGTTCTTTTTAAACTAGCTCTGATACCTTGGGGTGGTTCGTTAGTGAATTTAATTGCCATCTGAAATCGCATCTAAATAATATCCTGTATTTATAATCTAATGTTGGAGTAACGAAATATTTGTTGTTTTTAGTATAAACCTGTAGTAAACCAATTGGAAATTGAGGATGCACTTCTGTTGTCATCCATAATCTGAAGGCTTCGTGAACGATATCCGTTTCAACGAGTGCATCCATTACTTCTGTGCAGAATGGTAAGGACAAATGAATGTTTTGTAAAAGAACCCAACCACCTGTATTCATTGCATCAGTAATCATTCGACGTGCATGGAATTCTTGTCCTTGACCCATGGAAACTGATTTTAATTCTAAACAAGAAATCGATTAAAAGATATATATTATTTGATTCAATATTTATTTGATTAATATAAATATTCTTACGAATAGATTTTTGTTTAGCTAGTGCAGTAATTTGTGGACTAGGATCCGAACCGATAGACAATAAACAAATTAAGGGGGTTCGAACTTCCGATTCCAACCAAGTTGCTTCCAAATCCAAGATTTTTGCTTCTCCATATTCTCTGCCTAAAGATTCGACGACGTAGTTTTTTGCTTGGGATAAAGTTCTATCCGGACTCCAGGATCTGATAAGTAACAATTTCCTAAATACGTCTAAATTTTTCTGATAATCGCACGGCAATTCTTCTTCTTCCGGTCTTTCTTTCTCGTACCAAATACGCCATTCCTTCTCGTTAAATTCTATTTTAGTTAAAATATCTTCGAAGCTATTTAATTTGCTAATTTCGACTAAATTAAGCCACGTTATGTCGAGAATCCACTTGAATGGTTTTGGTGTCACTGCATTGAGATCCAAAGATGCACCACCTTTTATGAACGCATTGAATTCCATATGGGAAATCTTATCACGATGGCAATCGATTTTCATTGCTAACATTAACGTGAATAACGATTTATGTCGTTCGTACAGACTTCTCAAAGTGAAAGCCCATACTTCGTATGTGAGATATTGTAATATCGTATTTATCCTTTCAACAGTGATAGAACTCTTGACTGATCTCGTTATAGAATTGTCGAATAAAGTTAGAAATTGTTTTAAAGAATTTTGATACATCACGTTGACGTTACTCATTTCTACGATTAAAAAGTATAAAATAGATCCTCTAGATGCAACCGCTCGAAATTCTTCTCGAGCTAACGTAATTTTCTTTTCTGTCAGAGCCGATACTTTTAATTTTTCGTTAACCGATTCTGCAGTCGATTTAGTTTCTTGAAGTACTCCTATCAATTCTTCATCGTCCACCAAAGATCCTTCGGAGGATGTAAGCCTGTGCAATAAAGTACCTTCAAGTTCTTTCATGGAACGTTGATTCGTCATGACTGATTCAAACAGAGCTACTCTTTCAGCTTCTAAATCAGCTTTCTCCATGAGTATAACACGACCCAATAATTGATCTTCCAGACCCAACATCGTCACAGTAAAATCTATTATCGACGTTTTGGCTGAAATTTCAGGACTGTAAGCAGGATTTGGTAACTTGGTTGTAATGTAAAGCATAAAACCAGGCATCACATCGCATTCCTTGTCACCGACAATAACTTTTTCTATAGAACCGGATTTGATAAAGTTCTTTTCAAGAACGTTGTCGAGAACAGGATCAAGTTCTTCAGCTACGTCTTCGATCAATAAAGGTCTCCCTAATGATAAACTATCTTCCAGATGCGTACGAAAATATTTGTGATTCAGAGAAGTGATTTGCAATTCATTGGAACATTCTTTGTTTTTAATCCACATTTTACCTTGATTTTGAGGATCCACCAATAAAGGATACGACGAGGATTTCGTAACTATTAATGCGTTTTGTACGGATAGTTCGTCGTTTGGTAAACCTTGAAGTGTCCATTCTGACATAGTTGCTGTATCGACCAACATGTGAGTTATACTCAAATGTTTCGTAAATGGTATTACTTTTGTTGTTAAAATATCCATCCAAGCAGTTACTAAGTTACTTCTATATTGTTGATTGTAAGGACCACAGTATGATAAGAAACCTGTTGCTAACAAAACATCACCAACTAAACGTCCTAATTGCAATTTGAAATCTTTGCTCTGTTCAGTCCATCGAACCTTTTCACCTCCTAATCCATTGATAAGAGTAGTCGCTGCTGTCATTTTTCTTAGGCATACATTTGCAGCATCGGTTAACCTTTGTTTCTCCGAGACCGCAGCATCGTATTGTTCCTTTACAGCTTGCAATGCCATTTCTCTTTCCGACAATTCCCTCTCGGCATTTGCTAAATCCTCCATAGCTACTTTCAATCTTGCTTCTTGTAAAGCTAGATTAGCTTTCAGTGGTAGTACTTCTTTGTTAACCGAATGGAAGAACGACATAGCTTTTGTCCACGATAACAAACCTGCTACATCCCCGCAAACTCGTCTGGCTGTTTCCATATTGTAATCTTCCATTTTGAAATAAGGTTGCAGTAATTCGACCATCTCGTTGTTGATTATATCTTTCGGATAATTTTGCAATTGCAAGAGAAACGTAGTACTAGCCATTAACTTCAAGGATTCCGCCCACGAAGGTTTCGGACATTGCGTGGAAGGATCTGGCACAACTGGACCTATTTTACGTTGAAACAGAATCAATACGCAATCCATTATTCTCATTATAAGATGAGGTGGTCTTCCTAGTTTTCGAACGGTCGCTATATGAGCAGGTTTGATGGTATTTAAAGCAGCTTCCGCTTCCTCTAAAGCAGGTTTCGCAGCTTCCAGTTTTTCCTCTGCCAATGCTTTTTCTTCGGCTATGCACGCTACCAATTGTTCCGCTTTTTCTTTCACTTTTTGTACCTGATTTTTAAAAGCTTCCGCTTGCGTAGCTCTTTCCGTAACTTCTAGCAAAACCGTTTCCGCTTTTTCCGACGCCTGAACCAATTCCCTTTCCATTAAAGCTAAATCCTTCTTTAAAATTTCGACGGATATAGAAGCTTCCTCGAGTTTAGCTAATCCAGTGTCCATTCTTTTCGCACCCTCTCCTAACTCGTGTTGCTTGTTTCTATAAATGTTTTTATAACCACCGATAAAATTGAGATAGGATTTCGGTGTTACGTGAGTTGCTCGACGAAATCGTTGAAAATAATCCATCGAGGTTTTAGCTACGATATCTTGAATAGAACCAAGAGCATTGACGAGTTCGTTTTTAACTTCTTTCGTACAAGCGATTTCAAAGTCATGAAGAAAATGTTTGGCGACCAAAACTAGTGCATTTTTAGGCCACGGTTGGAACCAATCGATCGTGCAACCGGATATCAATGCTGGAAAGCGTTGAGCTCGGTTTCGAAATTTTTCTCCTACCGGTGAGAAGCAAAAGACAACGTGTAAATTTTGACAAGTCCTTTGCAAAAAGAAATCCATCACTAGCTCGTTGTTGATCGTTCTCTTAGGATTTTCACGTTTCAGTATTGGCGTCAATTCTGATATGATCTCTGCTTGTTCGTCGCGAGTAAATAAATTGCTTATTACACCGGAACTCAAAATGTTGTTTAGATATTCTAAAAATCCTTCCTCCTTTATATCAAGATCGGTGAAAATAAATGTAGTACCTTTTCCCTGTGCCCCACAAGATCGATAAAGGAATCTCAAATCCTCCAGAAAGTTTGCCACGTTGTAGGATCTTGTTAACGTTATTTGAAATGTTTTGTATCCAGCGATGAAAGATGACAATTTAGTGAGACTTTGTTTACCCGAACCACCCACTCCCACTAACATGACATTTCCCTTCGGATGTCTTATCACTCGAGAAATTTTTACTAGATGTAACATAGCATCGGGAAAAAATACGAGATCCATTCCGGCACCTCGTTGCATTTCGTTAAATTGTGCCAGAAACATTTCCAACCTGTCTCGTAATACTTGTTCATCGTAAACAGGTTCATAAACTTTTGGTAATTCCACATCGGCGTCCTCGTTTTCCTCACCGGTTGGTTCAGGTGCGTCCCTGTAATAGAAATATCAATGTTCGATAAAAATCAAACAAATGATCTTTCGCAATTAGAGTATTACCTCATAAAATCAACGAACGCTGGATTTGGTTTAGTCATCTCGACGTAATCATCGCCTAAAATATCTTTGACAACCTGAACAACTTGTTCCTCGAACCAATTCTTATCCGATTGCATTGTAAATCTGTCGCTAAAAACTCGCATGCATTCGTGTTTCCAGAGTGACATTAACACGCTTTCTTTATCTATTACAGTTGACAAAGTGCCGACCATTCCCTGCCAGATTCGTGACAAATCTCGAAGACTGAAAACGTAATGAAATTTAGCCGGAGTTGGTAACAATTTTGTTCTCGTTCTTTCCCATAAGATTCGAGTCAACGGAACTATTTTTTTAATCAGATTTCTGACTTCGCTAGAGAAGCCTCTTTTCGCATTGTAGTGTCCCTCACCGAGTACACTGAAAATACGATCGATCGATTCGTTGTCGGGTAATGTGCAATTAAATATTGAAAATTGTCGTTTCAATCTCGAAGGTATGTCATTTCTTCCTCCACCAGGATGACACATAGCAGCAACGAATGTGACGTCAACAATTGTTGTAAAGTCGCCAGGTTTTTCCAAGGAATAAAAACCCTTCATGTCCATGGTTTGTCGTACAATTTCGTTGGTAACTTGATCACCCCATTCGTTTATTTGAGGTAAATTTATGTCGTCCACGAAGATCAACATCTTTTTACCACCCGGTGGTCCAAATGTGTTTCCCATACGTTTTTCCACATAACTTTCGATGGTCTTCTGAAATTGGCACGGACTAGTCGCTGAACTAAAATTAAAGGATCGGTTCAAGGTCGTATCTGGGTTCGCTTTTTTCATATAGGACTTCATCATAACGGTCTTAGCAGATCCTTGTTCACCGATTAATAAAACAGCTTTATCTTGTCGGCCTATCAAATCGATCAGATACTGAATCCGTACATTATCAGGAATTGGTACGAGTACATTACTGTAATCAGGTGTTGAATACTCGGGATATACATAATTCGTTACCATACTGGTCCAAGTATCCCACTTGCCTTTTTCGCTAACAAAAAAATCAAAGACCTTCGCGTCAGGATAATTCTCTGATTTTGGAAGATCCCAAGTTTGAAAGTTTTCTTTCAGAAACACGTCGTATTTTATTCTATCGGCTGTTTCCAAAAGTGCACCCATACCCCAGATCAAAGCAAAAATGTAAAGACGTTTTAAATGTTCCGCAGTTATTGGTTGGGATCTGTCTCTCTCGTTGTCGTCGTCTTCGTCATCTTCCGTAGATATTTCTGGTGGTATTAATCCTTCGAGAATAGAAAGCATTTGTTGAACAATATTACATTGTAAAACATTGATCGCTAATAGAAGCGTTTGACTTGACCAAGAATATACCTGTGAACAAAATCAAAATTCTTACAATATTTTTCGAAGAAAATTCTATAACAATTTGTTTTTTTTTTTAATAAAACAAATATACCTGAACAAAAGAATCGGTAAAACATTGTTCTAAAGTTTCTCGTTCGAGTGTTGACCGACGTTTGAGCCATGCCGTAACTACTGGGTTCCAATCTAATCCTGACGAACTCATGTAAACCATACCGTTACGAGAAACGGTTGCAGGACTAGCATTGTCAATGTCCTGAGGTTCGAAAATAATTTTACAAGTAGGTGCCATCGGCAAACGGTCGCCATTGGCAAGCGTCAACGTTTTGTTATCATCTAATACGGAATTTAAATTTTCAATCCATATACTATCAACTGGTCCATCAAGGACCATCCATACGTGTTCGCCTTTTTTCAATTTCAATGTTTTGCGCCAAAGTGCCGAAAATATTCCATCCGTCCAATCATTGGTAGCCACATCCAAACGACCAAACATTTGTGCTGCTGTAATACTCTTTGGATTCATTCTCATTTCTCTGAGGAACGTATTATTTGTATAATTTATTTATACTCTCCTTATATATGTATTTATTAAATATTATTTTTATCAATTACCTGTGATAATCACCGGATTGGGTCAAGGCTTTCATCAGAATTTGTATACAGGTTGTCTTTCCAGCACCGGTTGGTCCAAGAGTCATAATCCCATGTCGTACTCTTTGAGTCTCATAAAGTTGAATTAATTTTAAGACCCACGGTGGATGATAAATCAAAGAAGCTTCTTCTACCTGTTGATTAATTGCTGTCTCTAATTCCGGATACGAAGTTTTTTCCAATGCTTGATTAGGAAAAAGATCTGCTACCAATGATATAAAAAGTGGCTCGTCTTCGTCTACAAATAAATTTATCATCGATAGTTCAATTATTTCTGCAGGAATGATTGTATTGAAAATTCGATTATTAATTATATGAACCTATAAGTTTTGAAAGATTCATGTCCCTGAGAACACGCATGACAATGGTGCTTTCCGAATCTTTAGAATTCACTCTCTTTGCTGCACCCAATGTTCTAAGCACCGACAAGATATTTCTTAAACCGAAATCGTAATGAACCTTTTGGGGAAAGATAAAGTATAATTTTAACTTTAGAAATATATATATATCAATGATTTATCAAGAAAATTTCGATAAACACTTACCTGTTTGGTAAGTTGTTCCTCGCACAGTTTATAAAGCGTATAAAATTTACGAGCAAGGGTAATATTTTCTAAGAATCCACAACTGGCCAATTTTACTCGTATAATAATCTGCCTGTCTGGTACCATCATTGCTACAGTACGAAATTGTATTTTTAAATTTTCGGGAAGTTCTTTTCTACCAGCATATCCAGGATTCTAAAAAGAACAATATGTTTAGAATAAAACCATGAATAATTTTGTATCACGTAGAAGTGCAATACCATTGTAATAAATATCCCAAGTTCAGGACACATGTCTATTTGATCACCATCGGTGAATACAAATTGTTTTTTCTTTTCTTTCTTAGCAGCTAAGACAACAGCAACTTGTTGAGCAGCTACGGATAAAACTGGTAATTCGATTCTATTGAATTCGTCGAAACATCCCCAGGATCCACTTTGAGCCAATCCTTTGTAAATTCGTCCGAGTCCTCTATAATCCATTTGATCGGAACAATTGAATACCACGACGTATTTTGCCAATGTTTTTCCCATATCTTTGACAGTTTCGGTTTTACCAGTTCCTGCAGGTCCGCATGGTGAACCCCCCATTGACATAGACAATGCTTGTGCTAATGTAATGTAGCATCTAAAATATTGGAATTAACCAAAATATTTTTTATATTATATCAATAAATATTTAAAATTACATATGAATTTATATTTAACAAATAGAACCTGTCTGTTAATGGTGTTATTACCAATCTCTCGGTACACCCTAAATATTCATTTTGATATACAAATTGCACATCCGTTATTGATATCATTGTTTTATCAATATCTTCCTTAAAATAAAATCTGCATTGTTTCAACCATTCAAAATCGTGTACAGAACGTACGTTAATGCGACACTGCAATGAAATTGATATTGTAGAAAATAAATTACGTTTAATGTTAACGTGATTATACTTACCAGTATATCAAAAATATCACGTTGATGTACATGTATAGTGATCAATGTTTCGAATTTGGTTCGATCGATCTTGGACAGATCTCGAGTTGTTTGATCGATCAAGGTGTTTAATAAATCTAGAAATCTATTATTTGTTTCGCTCATGATCCTCTTATCCGCGCGTGCTTGTGCTAAAGCTAATTCAGCATCTCTTGTCCAAATCATTTGAATTCCCAATATTCCTACTTGTGCTGGCATCTTGTTAAGAAAATTTAATAAATCAAAACTTATGTCATTCATCATCGAGTAACCTTGTCGAATGATGGAATGCAAGGATTGTTGAGACGTTTGTAAAAGTTGCATCAACCATGTTTCTACAGAACCTTCGGCTTGCACAGCTTTTTCTAACTGTAAAAGTTCAATTCTTCAATATTGTCAAAGTAATGAAATTATTACAAAAATGTATGTTAGATACTTGCAGTTATAGTTTCACCTTCGGAGGAAATAATTGCAGTCATTTTATTGTATTCAATGTCGTGAAATTTAACATATTTTGTATTATCAAAAATCGACAACAAATGATTTTGTATAGTGTGAGAATCCGATGCTTGACCAAGTATCTCCAAAAGTGCTGGATCGGAAACGAAAAAGAATCTTGGAAACATCATGCGCTTTTTTTCCAAGTATCTAAATATAAACAAAAAAAAATGATCGGTCACATAGATTATTAATATAATAAAAAAAAATTATAATAAAACGTATAATAATATTTTGACCCGCTAAGAGATTTTTGACAAAGTTCCAATTGTTCTTGCAAATGTGGTAAAAGTTGTTTCAACAGATCATCCCCAACGCAACATGGTACAACGCCAGGAGTTTCGTGAGCCCTTTGCATAATTTTTTGCCAACTCTTATCGATTTTGCTAAACCTTTTAGCCTCTTTGGGTAATTGTTTAGCAATATCACCGCCCACAAATACAGCCTCGAGATAAACCCACATATTTTGTACGAGTAACCATCTTTCAAGGATTTCGTTCGTGTTCGAAAGATCTGCAAGCCACTGTTGTATCTGTTTACGGAAGGGTGCGTTGTATCTATTCGACATCAATGAACCCAAAATCATTAAACTGTCTTCCAATTGTCCAATTGTTTCCGCTGTGGTGTCCCCACGTAACAATAATTCTCCTCGATTGTTAAAAGTCATGAATGTTAATTCGTGAGAAGACCACTCGTTAACTACCGTTCTTAATTTAGCTTCGATATCCTTTTCTTTCATAGCACTGATACAAATGTCTTCGATATCTTCCTTGTATTTTAACAAAGGTGCCTCGAGAATATTCTTCAAGCAAAAATTTTCGTTGTCCAGATCGAAAGTGTAACTCGTAACTTCGACGATTCTTTGCCAATGGCGCGGTTTCATGGCTTTGTTCGCCATTAATTCCAACAACGGGCACATGTCGTTGAAATCGTCTATTGTCTTTTTCAAAGCAAAAAATGCTGGCCATTCTTTTAAACCTTTCGGTAATTTACGACACCGATTTTGAAATTCCATTAATTCGTTGTTGATATCCTCGATGTTTACCTATTTTTTTTGTTTTGTAAATAAAAGAGAACGTATGATTCAAATGAAAGATACGAAATCAATGGATCATTCTTACCTCGCCCCAAGGAATATCGTAATAACTGCTGACCCGATCTATCACGTCGTTATACAATTTATACAATTTTTGCAACAAATTTAATTCCTTACGAATTTGTGTAAGCTCGGGATAATCCGTAATTGGTAATCCGAACAATTCTTCACCGCTTTGATACGTTTGTAACTTTCTCCACATGCCGTCAAATCTGTTCTGAAACAGAATTTGTCTGTCCGAAGCGTCGCGAGGACTTAAACCAGGTTGCATCGGTCCAGTTGATCTGTATTCCTCGCAATACATTTCATTATCAATACGGAACTTCTCGAGATTATTTCTCAAATCATTTTCAAACTGTGGTTGTAGATTCAGTAATAAAACATGACTTTCTTGGGCACGTGCCAATAATTGTTGCCAAGTGTATCGAAGATTGTCCACTTGTTCCAAACATTCGGGATCAACGGGGACCTCGTATCTCGTGACTATGTTAAAAGCTTCTTCGATGGGATCAATTTTAAGTTCCATGTCAACTTCCTGTTCACGAATTTTCTTCAAAGTATCCATTATTAAACGTACGTCGTCCAAATCACGTATTTGTCGATCCAATTTACGTTCCATTTCGTTGATCACAGCGTAAACGTATTCCATTTCTCTCCTATACTTCTTTTTCATGGCTTGGCCAATTTTGTGAGTGGAACCTGTTATATATTTGGAAAATTGTTAAACTACAAATATCATATTTTTTGTCGATAGAATAGATAAATATATTAAGAAAGAAAAACTTGCTCTTTATTTCAGTGTAAAGCCCATATTTCAATCTTTCCGTAGAAACAGCAATGGACGTTCCGATAAAAACCATGTCGGGTTCTGTTATTAAAAAATCTTCTAACTCACCGTGTTTTCTTAAACTACTTTCGAATTCTGATAAAGAAACTTGTAAAAGTTCTCTCATACTTCGTTCGTTTTTCCATAAAAATTTATATGGTTCCCATCGTTCGAAAAAATTTGACAAATCCTAGAGAAAAAAAGAAAACAACGAAATTCCTATGAAAGTGTTTTCTTTTTACGAATTTTTGTAAATCGATCAAATGATTTACTTGTTTTAATTCTTGAGTGCAATTGTTCAACATCGATAATATTTTAACGATGTCTTTATTTTCCGTAACCATCGTATAAAAGTTTCTTTCTTGAACGACAAATATCGGTTTCTCTTCGGAAATCATTTTATAAAGCCTTCGTCTTCTAGTTTTCAAATCTTCCGATTGTTCTTCTTTTTTTTTCCTAACGTCTACTTGAACGCGCGTTATTACATCAGCTAAATTCCTTTTAATATCCCATTGCAAATCTTTCCAAGAATTCTATAAGAGATTAAACGTTTAATTAAATATAAATAATTATTAATTATTACACACACACTCCTTTTTTTTTATATATTTTTACCTTAGTGCTTTTAACATTCCATTGTGAAACACCTTTCGTAACGCTGGTAATTATTCTCCCAGCAGAACACAAAGTTTCTTGTACGTCGTTCAAAGTTGGTTTTACAGTCACCGTTGGAATCATCAAAGTTGCGTGCAATAAAAACACAGGATTTGGTAGACACTCTAATAAACACGAACGATAGAAAATTATTCTATGATTATGTTTTAATTGTGTACGTTTATTCACTTTATAGAAATTATTTACCAGGATCTGTGTTACGAACGAAACGTTTTCTAATTGCATCCAAAGAAGCTTTGGTAACTTTGATCAAAACGTCAACAACTTTTCTTGAATAATATCTTCTCATCTCGGACATCGCATTTCCAACCATTTCTTGCATTCCTTTCGGTAAACTATCACCAATCGTTAATAATTCATGAGGATTATCAAAATAAGCCCAAACGATTGACCAATCGTGTTGCTGAACACCTTGTTCAGCATCTTTTTCTAGTTTTTCTTTTAACATAAAATTATTATCGTTATATTTGTTTGATACAATCTATTTAAAAAAAAAATGAAAGAAACATATATCTAAACCTTCTAGCAAATCGAATTGATCAAAATCGGCGAGCTGTTTGAAATCAGCAGCTGCATTTTTAACCAAACCCAAAACTTCTTCTACAGCTTCTTCCACCATCATACTTTTGCGATACAAATCAACTGCCCCGGTTCTACAAACTTCTTCCGTCTTTTCAATAAATTCTTCTATCGTCCACGGATCGTTGGAATTTGGTAAGGAATGCAAAGTAATTTTTTGCATGCTTTCCAAAACGTGTAGAATTCTGCCCAACGAAATGGGGGTTTTTATGAAGTCTCCAAAAAAGAAAAAAAAAAGACAAGAAAAATGCAATTATTTTGTTTCATTCTATACCTGTTGGAATATACGTCATGGATTCTAGTTATGAGTATATCAAAAATCTTGATTTGTTCTCTCGTATTTTGACAAAATTCGTTCCAATTCGGTTGGGTCCATGTTAAATAAGTCAAAGCAGGTTCGAACAACGACGCAACGTGAACCAAATGTGGCAACAAAAGTGGCCTAACCTCTAATTTAACGCGTTTGGCCGTCGTTACGAATTCCTCGATCACCAATTGAAGAGAATTCGCTAGGATCGTGAAATGATCGCGTTTAGACAATATCGCAAGTGCTACGATGGGAACGTCAAAGTTCAATTTTGCTAAACAATCAGCTTCGCGAAATAAAAGAACGATTCTACTTTCCAAATTGACTTTGATTTTTCCTGTCTTCTGATCTGTTGTTAACAATGGCCTGTTATTCGACAACAACAACAAATAAATCACGATTATTAATTAATATCTGTTTTTTTTGTGTCCTAGAAAAAAAAAAAAACAATATTACCGTTTTAAACAATCTTCGATAATCCATGAATTTTGATGCGTCCAAACTTCCGAAATGTCTGATCGATATTGGCTTAAAACAACGAGTGCTTGGGTATAACGTTTTTCCAAATCTCCAGCTAATGGCAACGTTTTTAAAACTGGGTGACTCGTAACAGAAGCAGTTAATTCGTTTAAATGTACTCTGAAAACGTTTGCATGAGAAATAGGATAGAGAAAGAGATTTGTGTTATCTGATAAACGTCATTAGCAATTTAAAACTTCGTTCTATAGTATTTCGTTGATTGGCTCACATTAACGAGTTCGCCCAAGTTAATCTTCCAGCTATAGGTGGCATGTGCCTAGGCAACGGTGGATCGTTTCGTTGTTTTTTAAAAAGTTTAACAATTCTTTCGATTTCTCTGTCGCAATACTTGATCACTATGTTATACTTTTCTTCGAGTCTGGTTAATGGAATTTTTTCGCTAACCTTTTTACGTAAGACAAAGGTCATTTTGTTAATGATAAATAAATTAACAAGTATATTCAACCCTTTCGTTAAGATTTATTTTAACGAGAGTATCATTTTGTGGTATAGGATTCCTTTGATGGGTTAATTAATCATTTGAATTAATCGTATATGGAGGGGGGTTGTTAACGAAAGGGTTAAAATAATATTTGACTTTACTACCTTTTCGAATCGTGTTAGGAAACGTATACCTTGCGGTGTTTCCCATACATCTGCATAATTATTTTCTATGATATCACCAATGTTCTTCTTTAAGTTATCCGTTTTCACCATAAACACGTCATAATCTGTATCGAATTCCAAATTTCTAGGGTCTAAATAATCGTAAGATTTGTTGGTGGCTATTTTTTTTGCTTCTTCGAAAACTTTCATGGCATCTTCTAGAGCTGAAAACAAAAAGAAAAGTTAAATATATCATCGTATTCTAACTCGATTGATTTTTTATTTACGTACATTCTCCTAACAATAATCCTTCCATTCGTCTCTCGAACAAATTTTGATAATCTTCGATTAGATCGAACATCGTTACGATTTTTCTGATCCTCGAACAAAACGAATCGAATCTTCCAAAAACGTGGGTTTCGGAAAATGAAAATTCTTGTTCTGTCACGGCTGGTGAACATCTTACTAATCTGTACGTTTCTCTATACGACCTTTTTAACGAGAATAATATATTGTAAATAAAATAATTACAATTTTTTATTTATATATATATAAAAATATTTATACAAATAATTACTTGTTCAATTTCAAACAATGTTTTAATCTCGATCTAACGGCCAACCTGTCCTGACCCCAAATAGTTTCTCTTCCCCTTTTGGTAACATAATCACGACAAGCAACTATCATTTGATTCGTAATTTTGATCATCAGTGAACTAGTTCGTTCCGAAGTGTTATAAAATTTGGACACACTGTAGATCAATCTTACTGTTTGCAGTAAAGATATTAAAGAATCTTTCATTTTGACCTATAAACATTTCTAATCAATTTTTATATGTTTTTTTATATATATTATTTTGAAGATTGTATTGACCATAGAATTTTTGTTTAAAGGATTATTATCTTACAGGATCGTCTAGGTATAAACAATGACAGCATTTTTCTAAAGCCTGAATAAACTTTGCATTATCTTTTGCTTCGTTGTAACAATAAGTTACTTCGTCTTCTGCGTCAACCCAACTTTTGATGTAATTCGAACGAACAACTTGCAAACAAAGAAGCGACATTCGTACTTCGTGATCCTGAAAATCAAATAAATTATTAAATTATTGTAATTTATAAATTATAATTAAATTAAATTAAATTATTATAATTATTATATAATTAAATTAAATTAAATTATAATTATAATTATTATAATTAATAAATTATTAATTATTATCAAATAAATTATTAAATCTGAAATGAGAAAAGTGTTGGAGAGAGTAAAAAGTATATCCAAAGTTACACCTGTAATCGACAAACAAGCTGACTGAACTGTGCACCTCTTCGTTTCCAATATTCCAATTCTTGTTGCGGCCCGGAATGATCGTTTTCCCTTTTAACTTGTTTACTTTCTGCCATAAAATCTTTCAATTTTTTAATCCACACTTTGACTCTTTCCTCGACTTTAGTAACGTTACTTGTATCGGACATCAAAACTTTGGCTTCTTCAAAATTGTGCACGTTTATCATGAAATTTTCACCGTCGTTGAATATGTTTCCTTCCGAAGCTATATCTTCGCATACTGTAACAAAATAATGTATAAAATATTTAATATTCGTTAAACACAAACTGTCAGATAATTTTAGAAACGTCTTGTTCTAGGTGTCATGATTTATTTAAAAAGAAAACATGCAATTTCACAAAATCTAATAATATTCAGTTACGTATATAGTATGAAAAAAAAAATAAAAATAAATAATATTATTATTATATAAAATCTTTTTTAATAATTCTTAACTCAAGTGACCAATTGCAATGAATATAAACTTGTCAAGAAAAACTACAGTGAATCTGTTTGAAAATAAAATATAATATCGTAACCTTTCAATGCACTGCAAAATGATCTGAGACCAGGTAACAAAAGAGTTTTAATCATCGGACAATCATCTTCTCCTTCACCAACGGAATGTGCCAATGCTTCCATAAAAACATTTTCTACGACACGTTGAATCGATGGTATGATACCAATTTTCATAGTATCTATGATACCCGTGTATAAATCTTTTTGAAAACCTTCTTCTGGTAATTGCTTAGAAAGATTAATTCTAATAACAAAAGTACGTGAGATTAATTTTCAAAAATTCAAGTATAATATCCTATAATATTCAATGTAAAAAAAGCAAACAGTTATTATATAATAACTGTGTTATATTATATAATATAATAATATAATATATAATAAAATATAATAATATAATAATATAATATATAATAATATAATATAAAATAATATAATAATATAGTAATAAATAATATTATAATAATATAATAATATAATATATAATAAAATATAATAATATAATAATATAATATATAATAATTTAATATAAAATAATATAATAATATAGTAATAAATAATATAATAATAATATAAAATAATATAATAATAAAGTAATAAATAATAATAATATATAATAATATATAACAACTGTGTATTATTTATATAAATAATACCGAAACATATAAATGCAAACTCCTGTGCAAGGCACCTGCCAACCATCGGTCAAAAAAAGTTTCTTTTTCGTAGCTTCCTTTGTCTCCTTTTGCAATTCTTTGACTTTTGATGTCGACGTATTCGGTGCTAATCGTGCACATGTAGTTTTAGTTTGAACCTGTTAAACTAATATTTATTTTTTTGTACAATCAAATGAAATCAAAGAACATTATTAATTAATCGGTTTAAAACACATCAAATGAACCGTATCAAGCGGACGAGGGGGTTCCACTTCGACGACTTCTTGATAAAACCATACGAGAGTCGATTTCATGTGTGGTAAAAATAATTCATTGATTTCGTCCAACATGTCGCCTTCGAAAACGTGATCCATTACTTCGTGACGCGCCAATTGGGTTGCATCCATCAAAAGTTGAAATGCAAATTCCAAACGCGGATCCATTTCTCCTCTTCTCGCTTTCCTTTCGCATTCTTCTTTGCGTTTCTAAAAAAAAAAAAAAAGAAAAATATTATTAGAATGATAATAAATAATCGGAATATAAATTCATATATTATTATTATTTTTTTTTATCAATTTTATACAATAAATATAAATGAAGAAAGAAAAAGAAATTAAAAAACAAAGAACTAATATTATTCGCGTTTGAAATTGAACCACCAATTAGACCTGAACAACGTCACCGGTTGATTCATCTTCACTTTCATCATCTGAATTATCTGATCCTTCTTGGACCAAACCAGGTCCTTGTACGAACATCTTTTAAACAGGTAAGTAACGAAACAGGTGATCCTGCTCCTCGAGTATTACTACTAAGAATGGTTTAGCTATTGTGACTACTATACTCGGAAAGTTTTGGTTATAGGCGTGGGTTCGAAGGTACGGGTGGGTTAGTAGCAATGCCATTATTTCGTGTCTGGCACCACCCTTCCACTTAGCTAGCTGGAAGATATCCTTCGTGTTTTCTATGTGGGAATTTCCACACGATTCCTACTTTCATCAGTCGATACAAACGAGCAAACGATCTTTTTACTGAGGTTCAATTTTTATCTAATTCACAAATAGGTGAGTTTCTAATATTTTCATATTTTCATTTTCATTAAGTAAACAATTGTGTTCCTAATGTTCTTGTAAATTAATATTTTTCACGAGTTTGAAAAACAGTTTCATTTTATATAAAATATCACAAACAACGAGATAAATTATTCATTTTTGAAATATAATTTCAAATCATACAATTAACGTTTAACGCAATTGCTTTTATTTACCTGTCATATCTTTTGAATATTTAATCACACAGAAGAAAAAAAAAATAAATTGCATGATTTATTATTTATCAAAGATCACGTTACGTGTGTCACGATAAATAAATAAATCTGACTGTTGATGTCCTTACGATACCTTAATGTATAAACTATACAAATGTTAAAATGCAGGATTTGAATGAAAAGCAAATGCATTATATAAATCGAGGTAATACACGATAAGTATAACTCGGATTAAAGAGTTATCTCTTTCTAAAATCGAATAATACACCCACGCCACATGTTATATGTACTTGGAGCACGTAATATTCTACAGTATTTTCTTTAGGATAACATATGAACGATATTACCTATGTATGCAGGTGTAATTTTCAATAACTATGTGTATCTGTGTGTGTGTATGTATGTTTGTGTCTTGTGTGCATTTGGTAACACACGTAAATACACTTGCAAATACTAATATTCGTTTAACACAAATCGTTGTGCCCTATCTCAATTTTATTATGCTCTTCGTTGCATGCGATCGCACTAAAATTTACCACTTTCCGTTCTTGTTACGAACGAATTGTTCTTCGGATAAATGTTCTTCTTGAAGAAATTACGAGTTTCCCCCACCGTTAAAGATTCGCAAACGCATCTCGTTAGGAAAGTTTAACACTGAAAAAGTTTCGTTTAAACATTTAACGACCATTAATTATTGTTCATTTTGAAGAAAACTTATGCGTATCCTGTTTCGTTATTCAATTAGTATACGTCATGCAATCATTCATTTATTTTTAATAACTTCCAACAATTATATTTTTAAGAATTATTTAAAAAAAGAAACTATTTCGTTAGAATTTGTGTTCGATGTTTAATAACTGTTTCTTTTTTATTTTTTTTATTTTTTTTTGTTTTTTAAATATTCAAGCTTACTCTGGCTTCTTCCGTTGTTTCGGTCATCGTCAAGAATTATTTTCTTTCGTTGTTTCTCGATGAAATATTCGTCAAAACGATGCACGTCCTTATGCAACTTGCACCCGTAATGCGACATTAACTGCGAATCTGAGTCTTACTGCTGGCACCAAAACCTCCTTCTCCCCGTTTGTCTTTACTTTCCTCCTCTACCCGTTCTCAATTATCCTCATCCTTCGTTCAGTTCAAAACTATAATTAATAAATCAAAACGATCATTCGTTTTCTTTTTTCTTTTTTTTTTCTAAATTATCTTTTTAAACATTCAAATTAGATATAAGTTATAGAAATTTGTCAAGCTATTTATTTACTTTAAATTATGCGAAAGATTGTCTGCAAAAATAAATAAGAACAAAATAATAATAATAGAAAAGAAGAGATAATTACGTAAATGAGGAATCCATATATTTGTGAAAAGAAATCAGTCGATGTTATCAGGTATATCAAATGATATCACAAATGACAGAAAATCGTATTTAAATTGGCCTGTTTGATGTTGAAAAATTGTTGTAACTGTAAAAAAGAAGACTTAGTGGTGGTTGAAAGCTTATATCGACTTACGTTAAAGTATTGACTAATGTTTGGCTGGTGGTGCGCTGAACTTAGAGCAAGTAGTACCACTCGGTATCAGGACAGACACAATCGAGAGTTTGTGTTTACAGTGCATCTGTGTAAATCAGATAAGTCATATTTAAAGAAAGATTATGATATACAAATTTTATTGCTCAAAATATTGTTTTTTTATATATAATATCTGAAAAAGAAATTATTTAAATACATTTATCGAGATAATTTTTAAACATTTGCAGTGCGACGATATTGACGATTATTCAAATTTTAGGTTTCGAAGGTTAACGTTAAATTACGTTTTTGTATTAGCAAGATACTGATGTTATTAGAAAGGAAATAGGGTAAGTAATAGTGGCAAGAAGGGGTGGATTGTTCGTTGAGTTAGGTGAATAAGAGAGAAAAAAACATATAATTGGATTGGTAGTACGATGAACGAAGTATATGGGAACCCAAAGTTCGTATATGTTCTTCAATAGTGCTCTTACCTATCTAAAGATAAGTTTGCACCAGATGTCTATCTATTCTTCTCAGTGCATCTGTTGCACTGTTCCCGAGGGAACAGAAACTTCGTCGTCTTCGTTTCGGGGATTAGTTGGATACGAAATAAGTTATAAATCGATATTTTGGATAATCCCTTTTTTGAAATGTATATCTTCTTCAGATTTTATGTATTAGATTTAATTTATTTATATATTCTTTAGAAGGATTATGCAACTGTCGCGATATAATAATAATAAAATATAATAAAAGTTAATGCGAAGTCTGTTATTAAACAATTACCGTATATAAAAAAGTTCGTATGTTTTACGTAAAGATTCCTTAATGATTAAATTATAATTTTTCTTAAAAATATATTCTACATATACTTAAACTTTAACATTTCACTTAAATATGAATGACTATGAAGACGATTATTTAATTCAAACGGTGAAAAAGTAAGCTCCTCGAGTGAGCCACTATAGTGGCCCATCGACCTGGAAAAAATAATCGCAAAAGCCACTTTAGTGGCAGGCCGGCTAAGGCCTATATCGGTAATTGCAGTGCTCTACCTTTATCTTTTCGACCGTCGGTAACTGCCACCGTCGGTAACTGCCATCGTCGGTAACTGCCACCGTCGGTAACTAGTAGATTCCTATTTTTAAAACATCGACCGTTTTTAATGAGAGTTTGTACTTTAATAATATTGACCGTCAGGAACCTAAATACAAAATATTACCGACGTAGAGTAAAAATTTTTTTAAGTCTACTATTACCGACGGTGGCACTTACCGACGGTGGCAGTTACCGACGGTCAATCGATAAAGGTAGAGCACTGCAATTACCGATATAGGCCTTAGCCGGCCTGCCACTAAAGTGGCTTTTGCGATTATTTTTTCCAGGTCCATGAGCCACTATAGTGGCTCACTCGAGTAGCTTACTTTTTCACCGTTTGAATTAAATAATCGTCTTCATAGTCATTCATATTTAAGTGAAATGTTAAAGTTTAAGTATATATATATATATATATGTAGAATATATTTTTAAGAAAAATTATAATTTAATCATTAAGGAATCTTTACGTAAAACATACGAACTTTTTTTATATACGATAACTGTTTAATAACAGACTTCACATTAACTTTTATTATCTTTTATTATTATTATATCGCGACAGTTGCATAATCTTTCTGAAGAAGATATACATAAAAAATAAAGCGAATAAAAAGATGTTACTCAGTCAAGGCTAACAGCATATTTTAAATAGCACAACTATCAACTTTTTGCGCTTGAGTGTTTTATGATAGTGTAAAAAAAGACTGTATTATATTATTCATTTTTTTCTGAGGTTCTATGCCAACTTTTTTGTGCTCGGTGCATTTGTACAAGATGCATTCTAGTTCTTTCTTTTACCGCATCGGTATGTTGGCTCTGACTGGCAGTGTTTCAATTCATGAATGAAGTGTAGCACTCTTGGTGTTTATACTTTATAAGGTATAATTCATTATTAAAGTGATATTAAAAGTAAGGTTTAAATTACTCATTATCTTCCATCTGATTTTTTAAAGTGCATTGTGTATTATTTTTAAATTTAGATCTTCTAGTGATATTAATAAAATTATTCGTTCATTATGTTGTTTTTGATCCTGCATTATTCTAATTGTCTAATGCAGAATAATAAAAAATGGTAAGTTGGATTAGAATACATTTTAAACTATCTATTATATAATACTGACATTTTCATTTATTTATCAAATATATTTAGGAAACACGTTCAACGAGAAAATAAAGATGAAGGATAAAGATAAAGAAATAGAATTGGCAACTGTTGAGAAACATTGTTCTGATTTGGTAAAAATGAAACATTAAGCTAGAAGACAAGAAGAAAATTTACATTTGACTAGAACATGCAAGAAGATCTATCAATATATTACAACATTGCATTTGGAGAAAGAAAACGCGTACAATTTTTTGTATGGGATGATTCAAGGCAAGTTTCAGTATCAAGATTTTCAAAAGGAATGAAAAAGAAATGTTTTCAGAGCGTATCAGAATATGTTAAATTACATGAAATGTAAGTATGTTAATTAACTTTCTAACTTTGCAGCTTGACGAGTACTTCTTGTCAGTAATTTGCTTTTAAAAAATAAGGAAGATTGTAAAATAAGATATGAGAAAAGGTGGATAAATTAATGAAAATCATATAAAATCATGATCTCTTTGAATTGTATTCTAGATAACTTATATCAAGTTAAGTCAAAAGGATCTTATTAAAAGATTACTTCATCAAATTGAATCCATTTGTAATCACAGCCTGTATATTAGCAACAAATGATGTATATCATTTGTCTAGTTGAGATATGTTGTCCGTGTAAAATATTTGTATATTTATAAATAATACTAAAGTTTTTCTCTTGACTTCAAATATTCTTCTATAGTCACGCTATTGTTTTAGTAAAGTCTTAGAACTATTAATTGTAATTAATTTAAGGCGCCGGTGCCGGCGGTAAAATATAATCTCCATCTGTTTTACATTCCTCTTCCCAATTGTCAGGTATCATAGGTTTTAAAATTTGTATAAATTCGTCTATGGGACAAATCGTAGCACATCCGGGTATAGTCATCGGATATGGTTCGTAATTGGTCGTATTTCTTAAGAATATCTATTTGAATAAAAATATTTATAATTATATAACATTAACAGTAATTAAAGTATCATGATTCAATGGTATTGAAAAGATTTTACCTGAACATTCCAACCATTGGCATCCTCGTGAAGTTCAATCATAATCATAATATTGTATTCTGGCATTTGATTATTCCAAATATGTAATACGTCGAGCAAAGTTACAACAGTACTGTCGTGTCCAACGTACATGAACATTTTTCTCGTTTCAGGATTTAAAGTTTTTTCTTTTTTCGCCAACATGTCGTAAATGATTTTTTTAATCATAGGCCCACCTTTAAGTCTTTTAAGCATATCGTTGTAAGTGTTCAGTTGAAAATCGTACATCGTTAATGGTATTAATTTATCGGGATAATATTTTTTAGTCCAATAAGGTAAAGTCAAATTCATTGTTTCCTAAATAACAAAAGAAAAAAAAAAAGCGATTGTACATTTAACGTTAAATAATTAAAAACAAAGTTAACACGCATAGCTTATGAATATTTAGTCGTTTATAAACCACCTCTGCTTTTAACGTGCTGTACAACGAGTTAACGTCATCGGGTGTTGCAATAGTCATGCCTGTTAAATTACTTAATTCCTCGTAAAGTTGTTCATTTTTATTCTGGACATCTTGTACTTCGGGTAATTGTAAAATCATATTACGCACTTGACTATACTTCGGGCACGTATCCCATATTAACATAAGCTGAAAAAATTCGATTATAAATAATTCTTACGTATATTTCTGTTGATTCAAAATGTATTTCCGCAATATTAATATTTAAACACATGTGTTTTACCGTATCTTCAGAACGACGTTGATAAAACAAGGTAACAGGTTGCCAAGGAAAATCAGCTTTGAACGATTGTTCCTCAGTAGGTTTCCACAATCCAGCTGCTTCTAACATCGCCGACATTTTCGTACGATCTACTGACGTACATTGCAAATAAAATATATCAGGATTATAAGTTTGACCGAGAAATTCATTGTAACGTTGCCTTAAGTAGATTCCTTGATTGTATTGATTGACACGACCTACCTAAATGAAGTACAAATTAAATAAAATATATATAATTAAATAAAATATATATATATTTTATATATTTTATAAAATATATAATATATTTTGTTATATATATATAAAAATATATATAATTTGTTATTGTTTGTTATATATATATATAAAAATATATATAATGTGTTATTGTTTGTTATATATATATATAATGTGTATATGTTTGTTATGTATATATATATATAAAAAAATAAATGTTGTATATATATATACGAGTGTATTATGAAATGTGTTAATTAGAAAAAAAATATGATTATTCTTACGTTAGTTAATTGACCCCAACCATAAGGTTTCATCGTATCCGAAACGTAAGGATCATTTGGATAAGTATCCTGAGGTGCACGTTCTCCATGACGCATGATCTACAAATAAGAAATGGATATTATAATATATTTAACACTAAAATAATCTCTATGTATTATATTAATGTGACTAATTAAAATATAATTTGTTTTTTTTTTCTCTATATTATATTCTAACAAAATACAAAAAGCAAGTTTAGGTTTATTTCTTGTTTTTTTTTTCCTTATCGAGCATGCTTCTATGATAAATTCATTTAATTACATCTCTTACGTAAACGAGGCCAAATGTATATACGTGGTAATCGTTAAAAAGAAAAGACCTGTGTTTCCTTTTTTTACCTTACTGCCAATTCTTATCAGTGTCATGATAAATAGATTAAAATGGGATTATACAGTTGATAATAAAGTCATGAAAATAACGCGAGAGAGGAAAGAAAAAAAATTACAATAAGAAAGACACGAGAAAAAAGTATGTGTGAGAGAGAGAGAGAGAGAGAGAGAGAGAACAAAATTGTAAAGAAAAAATATTTCTTATTTTTCTTTCCTATTTTAATTAATTAGATCACTCTCTTATCGTTCTAATAAAACGATAAGTCAAATATTAAGTTGAAAATGTGCTTTTCCTATCTCCAATTTCTTAATCATTCAATGATGATATTATCATGGTTAAACTTACCACTGAAACTAGACGCAAAGTATCTTCCTTAGATTCGTAATTATGTAATGCATCGTTCGTTTTGTGCACATGGTCACTCGTAATAGGAGATTCTGAAATAATTTTACAAATATACTTATTATTATCATTTAATAGGAAACGTAATTATACCGCACAGCGTCGCGAGGAAAATGATTTGAAAAAAAAAGAAAAAGAAAAAAAAAATCATAATTTGAATAATCGCGTAAACGTACGACTGAAATATCTTTTAAAACGTTCGTTTAAAATTCAACTCGACTTATAACGTTTATCGTGTCTTATTATAATTTTTCTTTTTTTTTTTCTTTCCTTATTATAAACGATATGAACAAAAACGAACGATAAATGTGTTAATGAAAAAAATAAAAGAAAAGAAAAGAATTACCTAAAGTTAAGCGTAATTTGATAACGGTCAATAATAATGCGAACAATGACGAAGTATTCATGATTAAATAATTACGATGAAAATAATGATGTTAAATAAATTAGACGTTTAGGATAGAAAATTAAAGTTAAAACGAGAGTACGTTAAAATATAAACTTTAGAGCTACGCGTGCTGTGTACGCGCCAATTGAAGCTTTGAAACAAGCGCAAGTAGATAAATCGCGCATCCCCACCATATAGAAAATAACGAACGGCTATAACACGTTAGGAGGAAAGTTTTGTAATAGTATTGACATTGATGAACATAATGTATAAATTATTGTTTGATTAGTTAAAGAAGAGAAAAATGAAAAAAAGAACGAGATATAAGATGTATAATATTATATTTAATATCGTCGATAAAATATAAAACGGATTACCTTAAAAATTCAAGTATTAAAAAATAAACTCGCGATACGAGATTATCTTCTAATTATAATTGTAATCTTTTTCTTTTTTTTTATTTAATTTTTTTATTTTTCTTTTATTTTTTTTTTATTTTTAGATTATTACAAATATTTAAAATTGTTTTTAATATTAAATATTAAGAAAAAGGAATTATATATGCGCGTAATCAAATAGGTGGCATAAGTGATAAATAATATTTGCCATTTATCTTATATGTTATAATTAAAAATATTTCATTTACGATAATGAAAGGTCATTTATATTGTTATACGTATACTTGCACTTTTAGATATTGCACGAATAAAATAATGAAAAATGATATTTCTAATATTAAAGTTCAATTTATCGTATTTCGTAGTTTCATTCAATCGGTGCAAGGTGAAGTTCAAGATTTCACATGGTCATTATTTTTATCGATTGAAATAATTATAAGGAATAACAAAACTCTGATAATAGAACAAAGTTCATCGATGATTATTTTTTAATATTAGATAAATGTTTATGATTCTACGTATCAATGTTATTTCAGATAATATTCAACTTAAAATGAACCTAATGTAAATTCTCAATATATCGTAATTAGATTAAATTCATAGGCGTCTAAGTGACTGTCTAATTATTAACAGATTTATCGTTATTTTGATAAAAGGTAATAAATATTTCATTAGTATTATCGTACTTGTAATTAATTATTTTCAAATCTCAGATAACATTTTTTGGAAGATATTTTACATGTATAATAAACACATAAACCTAAACGTACAGACACATATGATCGTACCTAATGTTCAATCTTAATGTTTATATCATTATTCAATGAAATATCCTTGCATAAATTGCTCGAGATTGATAGTAATAAATTGTAACGTTACAATACGTGACATCGTCGATTGTAACAAGAAGTCAACACAACTATAATGACGAGCGTTTACGAACACACGAATAATAATATTAACACTTATAAATAGGAATAAGTACAATTTTGGATCAATTGATTTAACACGTACGTTCAACTCGCGTATTTTTTTTCTTTTGATCGTCAAGGGCAACCGGATAATAAAATTAAAAATTCATTTGTTATTTATGGTAAAGATTGTGGATTCGTATGTAAATCGGTATCATCACAGTTCCTTTCGGAGTACAGTTTATCAATTCCCGATTGATTTCTGCTTGACTGGTTTCCTTATTCTAGATTTATACGAAACTTATTTTATTCGGACAGAAGGAAAGAGAAAAGGAAGAAAGTTTATAAGCGGAACTTGAACGAGGTTACACATAATTATAACATTATATTTGAATGTGAAATAAGATAGTTAGAGGAAGACGAAATAGATAATAATAATTTATAACGCGTTTTTTAAGAGATAGCCTAGGTAAATTTTGAGTCAAGGAAAACCGCTTAAGCAGCCGTGGATCGTATTAACGAGAAAAAAAAACCGGTGGTAACCAAACCCCGAAATGTTCGTCACAAAAAAGCAGGGAAAGGAGTAACGATCGGTGATTCAAAGGTTTATCCGTGATCTTAATTCCGATCTCATATTTCTCATAGTTTTCGTTCGTTCGTTCAACGAGATTCCTTGAAATATAACGATAATAAATAGTAATAATAATGATGATAATAATAATAAAATTCCCTTTTTTTCCTTATGATACGTAATTTCGTTCGGATGAAATATCATCACAGGCCAAAGTCATGGTAAATTCTTGCAAAGATATGCAGCAAAAATGCGTTGCACCAACTGGGTCAACACAGTCGGGAATTTTACCTGCCTGTTCTATGACAACGATTCCAAATCAAAGTATACCAATAACGCCAATGAGACCACGATCACTTTACACAGCACTCAGTTATCACGCGCAAACCGAGGACACTAACTTTCAAGTACGTATATTCGTAGCAACGAGTATTCACTCTCCTCTACTCCCATTTGTTCTTTTTCTTTTTCTTCTCTAACATATATCGAAAGCTACATTCTACTATTTCGTAATCGTCCGAGAACGAACCTTTCAGCGATACAACGAGTTGTCCAAGTACTTTGAAACACCACCACCAGCCGATCAATGGAACGGTATTACGACGAGTGCAACCAATTATTCGAGTTCTGGGGCTATTTGGAGAAAATCAAGGACACCTAAAACTATTCCAGCACAGTTTTATCCGACCGACGAGTCATGCGTTTACCCGGACAATTGGAGAGAACAACATGAAACTGATGTGGGTGGTACTGCGAGAGGTGCACTTACCACACCACACGGTACGATATCTTTGAGACTTAGAAATAGAATTCGTGTCGATATGACCGTCGATCGTGCCGTGAGAGTGATCAACTTTAAGGTGCATTTATATTATTTTTTCTAATCATATCTTTTGATGTTTGTAATCTATGAACAATTATTTTCTCTCTGATAATTCTATGATAATTCGTAAATGTTATTCCCATGAAACTGTTAATAAAATATATTTTTATTTGATTTTTCGTCAATGCAGAATAATATCGTGCTTTCGTTAAGCTCTTCTGGATCAGCCTCTGCTTTATTGCATCCGAATGGAAGAATATATCAATATGGTTCGCGTGTTGAAATTCTAGCTCACGATACTCACGGGAATAACAAGTTAGATACTTTTGTTTGACAAAATTATGAAATAACAAAATCAAGAGACATCTTTTATCTATTCCTATTTCTATCTGTTCTAATAGATACGCGAAGATGTGGTACAAGGGTGTCAGTTTTACGTGCGAACAATGTGCTCTTGTATATTTAGTGGATACTGCGGGTACCAGAACTACCACAGATTCGTTTTTGGATATGAGTCAAGTATACGATAAATTCATGATTTTATAAATCTTGCGATTATTGTTATACCAATCTTTCATTTTTCGATGATACATATTTTTTAGGATTTTTCTCTAAGTGTTTTTTATTCTGGCTCGCGACATGGTTCGACGTGTTTGCAAGAAGCTGCCACGATTCTTGGAGCTTCTCAATATTGGATTACCGATGAAGGTATTGAAAATTGGATCATCAATAATGTTAGGATTTCTCAGACACCTGATGGACTTGTCAGGTGTGTTATCATTTATATACTTCATTATAATTCTAATTCTAATTATAATTATAATATATATGTTAATATGATGAATTTTATTTGAAAGAATTGGACGAAATAGCAACAAGTATCAGTTGAGAACGTCACCCAGCAATGGTACTGCATCCCTGACAACTCCGTTTTTACATTGCACAGCGTCATTGGGTCAAACATCTCATTTATTCGTACGCCGAGGAGAACGGCGCATGCATTACGATGGAACTAGTTTTATTGTACGCAATGCAGGACACAGTGCTGGATTTGACGATAACGATCAATTAAAAGTCTATTGAGAAATTTTCAAATATTTCTAAGGTATATATTGTCATCTAAATAATATTATATTTATTAATGAAATATATGACATTAATCAATAATTAAATATATATTTAATGCTCTATGAAATTGGTCAAATATATTTTTCTAATAAAATAGTAATATATTATTTTATATATATATACGAAATGCATAGTGCACGTATGCAATTAATTTAAAATTATAATTATAATTATACACACATGGTATAATTACATGTAGTATAAAAAAGATCAAGTAAGTAATGCAACTTATTGCATAAAATTTTTATACGATTGCGGTACACGGTAATAATAAAAATATAATTAATAATAAATAAGATACAATAATATTGAGATAATTTATCTTTGCCTCCTAAAAAAGCGCTATCTGGTAGGAAATTTTGAAAGTTTCGTCTTTTATACAAAATAGTAGTCCAACAGGGGCACCTGCAATGCCGATAAGGCAGAAATTTTCGTTATCATTTAATTATAATAAAAATCTTTTAATAATAAAATATAAAAATCTCTAGTCTTTAAATATATAATAAAATGTACAAATTTTATGCGAATATACGTTTCAAGTTCGTTAATATATAATTTCAATTATTATTACACAAATTATGATTAAAATATTAGTAATTGTTGACGCCTTAAATGATACACCTTGGTATATTTCGTACCAGTTTTATAACGAAAGATCTTAATCGAAAGAGAATACATTAAAATAAATCAAACGACTACACGATAAGCATAACTCGAATTAAAATGTAATCTATCACTGACATCAAATGATATACTCACGCTATATTTTATATGTATTTATTAGTTTGTCCCATAAGTTCTTTCCACACCATGCTATGTATGATTTCGAGCCGCTTATGTTTGTGGATATGCAGGCTTGTTTGGAAATAAACATCCCCAACGGACGGTGCCACGCGACAGTTGTCGCGCGATGAAGACACGCCTCTTTCCTCAGCGACTATTGAAGACTCGCCGTAACGCCGGCTTTTCCGGCAGCAATTACAATCGAAGTTCTCTTACGCGTCTCTTAAGCCGTCTCACTCTACTAAAAACCGACTTCTCACCTGTCTCTCTTACGGTAACACGTGACAACCACCTGTTTTGTAACTGAAATATTTAAAATTAGACCACAGCAATTGTAAAATGCTCGGCGTTCATCTTATTTTTTATTTTTATTTTACAGTAAAACCTCTTTTTGTGCGGTGGATAGGGACCGCATAAAAGAAATCGTACAAAAAAATATTCAGTAATTTTATAAATACTTACATATTATAAACAACTTTGTACGATATAAAGTAAAACCTCTTTTTGTGCGGTGGATAGGGACCGCATAAAAAAAGTCGCACTTAGAAAATACATCAATTATTTGCGAAATATAGATGTGAAAATGCTTTCAATCAAATTAAATAATTGTTAGGAGATTGTTTAAATCAGATGAACAGCGTCGCGAAGTCCGGATACATCGTCGTCAAGGAGACCATGTAATCAGTTCGTCCACACATGTATATGTACATTGAAAGAAAACATAAAACTGGTAGCAACGCTGCTGAGATTTAGATACCGCATAAAAATAAATCGCACAAAACAAATCGCACAGAAATAAAATCGCACAAAACAAATCGCACAAAAATAAAATCGTATAAAAAAGGACCGCACAAAAAGAGGTCTTACTGTATGTGTCTAAAAATATGAGATATGAGTAGAGTGTGTTGGAATATTAAAAAAATTGTTAATTAATCAATGGAAATGTATATTGTAATCTAAAAATATGGATTTATTATTTGATTTACCTTTCTCTACGAAATTTTCTGTTGAACTAACACATTGTCATATAAAAAAGTTTTCTCATTGAATGTTGTTAACATGACTTTTCAAAAGTTGCGCATGTGTGCATACGAGAATATTATTTATTATAAATATTATACTTACTTGCAAATCCTTTTTAAATATATCGTTCAAACAAATAATAAAAAACAAAAATAAGAACACACTACGCTAAATACTATTTTGATAATTTTTCAATGTAAAATCCGACAGGAACAAATGTTATTTTAATAACGACATTTTCTAATTGTTCTAATTATGTAAAATCTAAAGTTCTGGCAGTAGTTTATAAAGTGTATCGACTAAAACGTTAAAGTATTGACTAATGGGGTTGGCTGGTGTGTCGAACAAGCAAGCAAGCAAGCAAGCAAGCAAGCAAGCAAGTAAGTAGTACCAGTCCGTGTCAGGACGGACACACTCGAGAGTAGGTCTGTGCTTCTATGTTCTATCCGTGTAAAAGCTCGATGTAGAAGCGTATTTATACGGAGGATGCGGTACGAGAAAACTGCTTCGTTGCACGACCTACATTCTTTGAATAAAGTCTGAAAAAAAAAAAAAGAAAAGAAAAAAAGTAACGTTCGATTAATCCACTAACATTTAACAATTTGGTGGTTATCCTTGAATTTTGTATCATTCGCTGTAGCACGATATTATTGATGCAATGAAATTCAATTAACGTATACAGAAAATCGATAATCGAACGTGTGTATCCTAGAAATTGATATTCATTTGGGATAGGTGGGGGCTTGTTCAACCAAAAAGAAAAAACAAAAAAGAAACGAACTCGTCGAGTCGTAACGACACGAAATAATGACATACTTTTCTTCTTCTTTTTTTTTTTTTTTTTTGTATTTTTTCTTTTTCTGCAACTATGCCCTCGCTGTTTATTATTTGGAATCTTCATATTTTTTTTTCTTTTTTTCAATCTTTTTTCTTTTTAACTATATATTCTAGATTCTAGGACAATAATTCATTTTTTAATATTGTACCATTATCATCATCATCATCATCATCATCATCATTATCATCATCATCATCATTGAAATCATCTCGCGTCATTCACGCACAAAACGCATCCTTTGTTTGCACACATCGTTTATTTCGGACGACCGGGATTGCATCAAAGTTCACTGTTATATATATATGTGTATGTATATGTATATAACATATTTTTTAAAGTGTTCAATGAAGAATTTTAAGGTGGAGGCATATCCCTTTTGTCATTTTTTTTCTATTTTCTTATACCGTTTCTTCCGAATCTTTGAAAATGCTTCGAAAATCTTTGAAAATCTTTCGAATCATAAAAGATGTGTTTCCACCTTAAATAAACTTTCCAGTTTTTATTTATTTTTTTTTGATAATACATACACGCGTATATAATTATCACGCAGACGAAAGCTTTTTTCACGTAGATCTACGAGCAAATAATTGATCGATCATGTGTATCTCTTTTTCTATTTCTTTTTTTTTTTTATTTTCTTTTAAATTATTCCATCAACGAAAGCTTCCGACTGTGTGTGTGTGTGTGTATGTGTGTGTGTCAACTTCCATCGTTAATAACAATCCATCCATCCGTCCATCTATCTCATCCATCCATCCATCCATCCATCCATCCATCCATCCATCCATCCATCGATTCGATCACAACTGTAAAACATTCCCGATCAATCGCGTTGCATCATCAAAGCATCATAATATAATAATAATAATAATATTAATAATAATAATAATAATAATAATTGCATTTTATTATTCAACGTGACCTTATCACCTTTGTTATTTTTTTTTCTTTCTTTTTGATAATGCTTCTTTTCATTTTGGCGATATTAAATAATAAATAATCATCACGTAGAAAGCAGAGCTGCGAATAATTTCGTTGCTTCGCTAAAAGTTCGATCGTTTGTTTTCTTTTTTTTTATATATTTTTCATTAATTAATTAATTAATTAATTAATTAATTAATTAATTAATTAATTGTAGGTATATTTTTGTCACTCCGTCAACGCGCAAAAGCACTGGATTTTACTCTCCTCGTGGTTATCATTTTATTTCCATCGATTCTTTTTTTCTTTTTCTTTTATTTTTTTTTTTTTTTTTTTTGCGGTTTTCTATTCTTTTCCCTTCTTCATTTTATTTTTCTCATCGTCGCAAAGGCGAAATAATAATAATAATAATAAATGACACACCTACTCGATAATCTCACACCGAGTCGAGAATATTACAATACGTTATTACGAGTATTTCTTTTTTATTTTTTTTAGTTTTTTATTTACTTTTTATTATTTTTTTTTTCTTTTTTTTTTACGTACTTTTACTTATTTTACGAACGATCGATCAACGTATTTTTATCATATTCTGCCTCTTAAAACCGTATTCTCTTTCGTATTGTTTTTTTTTTTCTTTCTTTCATTTTCTTCCATCACCTCCTCCTCCCCCATCTTCCTCCTCTTCCACCATCCACCTCTTTTTGTTCTCTTTAACAACCGTTTAAAACATGTAATAACAGCACGTCCATTGTGAGGTACGTTAGAAAACTAGTACAAAACTAGCAGCTAGGTACAAAATGTAATTAATCGTTAATAATGGAGGCCGCCCGGGAAACTGCCAGGGACCAGCTTCTTCCTTTCTTTTTTTTTTTTTCCCCTCCTCTTCCTCCACCTCCACCACCACCACTCTTGTTCCTCTCACCCTCTCTTACTCACATCCCCCCTTCCCTTTTTTTATCCATCTAGTTAATCATTTGCGTCGTACCCCCGGGGAATGGTTGCAACCCTTACGGCCCTCCTTTCCGTTCTCCTGCAAAACTCTTCTTTTACTCCTCCCCCTACTACCACCTCCACCTCCACCATCACCACCCTCTCTATTTTTTTTTTCAAAGTTTTTCATTCTCTTGCGCAGCCATGCACGATTTTGTTGCTGTTTGTCGCTTTATCTCATTTTTCCTATCTCGTATTTTATTTTGTTCACTTTTATTAATTATTTCATTTGAAGAATCTCTCGTTTATGACTGAGGGATTATAATAATAATAATAATAATAATAATAATAATAATAATAATAATACTGCTTATTTTCTTTTTCTTTGGCGATTTTACGAGTGCAAAATGGTACGAGAGTCACGATTAAGATTATCGGCAAGAATTAGAACATCAACATTTTATTTTATTTTATTTTATTTTATTTTATTTCATTTTATTTTATTATATTTTTTGTTAAACCTTTACACCACCCATGCGTCAAGTCCCACTCGACGTTTATTATTATTTTCAAAGTGGATTAAATTGCATAATTTTTCTTGGTCTCAAAGTAAATTTTTTTTTTTATAATAAAACATTCGTGCATAGACTATCCAATATTTCTAAAACAATAGTCTATGTTTCATTCATGTTTAAAAAGAATACTCGATAGAAATGTTTCATTGTTCGATTAATAACGTGACTATTTCGAATCAGTGTGCACTCGAGATATTATTCGCTCATAATTTAACAAGCTTACGATAACGAATTCAAATGAAAAGAAAAAGAACGCATAATCAATTGAATTCTATTCTAATTTCATTTCATTTCATTTGTTAGAAACTTGAAAATGTTTTGACAAGCAGCAGCGAGTATAAGCATTTTGCGATTGAGCGTTCTTTTGCTTTACAGCGCTCGTCCTCTTATCATATTTAATTTGTTATTATCGATGGTGTGTGTTTTTTTTTCTCTCTTTTTTTTTTTTACTAAAAAATACCGAATAGTTTTATTTCTTTCCCTCTGCTAGACCCCACTCCCTCCCCCCACCCACCCCTCGATCAAATTGCATTCATCCAAACGATCTCCTCGTGCCTATGATTTTCGTAAAATAAAAGAATTTCTCCTTTGATTCTTTTACGTTTCAATTTATGCGCGTGTACATTTGTATTTTATCGTATTTTATATCTCTCGATAAATACACAACGGTGTGTCGTAAATAAAATAATTTGTTATTATTATTATTATTTTTCTTCTTCTTCTTCTTTTTCTTCTTCTTCGTTATTTTTCAGATAATCGTAGAAATGCACTTATAAATGCATGTGCATTATAAATGCATTTTCCGAGTATAACGAAAGCAAGAAAGAAAGAAAGAAATATTGAAAATAGTTTAGCATTCATTTACGAACACGTTTGTGTAGAATCTAGACGTTCTAGGCACCTTAACCCTTTAATTATTAATTTTAAATATATCAAAATTTGTTAATGATATGTCCCGAACGGGTTTGAAAGATTTTTTGATTGCTCGTCTCTAAGGATTCTTTAGCGTATAATAATCTAACAAGTTATCCTAGATAACATGTTTTCACGTTTTATCGATGAAAGACAAAACGTGTCTTTCGAGGAATTTTAATCCGTGCAAAAAAGAAAATTCATATCGGAGAAGAGGGAAAACAAAAAAAAACACATTGGCGTCTCTTTTTATTTCTTTTTAAAGGGTTAAATGTTTGTTTTATATATATAGATATATATTTTCTCTCTTTCTTTATTATTATTATTTTATTTGTTCTTCCCATGAATCGTAATAAAAAAAAGAAACATTTTTCAAATCTTATAAGTGCCGGAAAATTTCATTATCGAAAGATTTGGGACGATTTTATTAATTAATCGAAGATGAAAGAGATACTTTTTGTTTTTTTGTTTTTGTTTTCTTTTCTAGGGTTGGTTTTTTTTAACGCGACGATGTTATCAGTGCTCCCGTCGAAAGCCTATTTCTAGAATTATAATAGCACGATCTATTTAATTTTTCCGTATAAGCAGGAGCGTCGTTTATTTTTCCTCCTCGTTTTTGTGTTTCGTGTGTTGCCACCCCTTCCTTTTATTAATTAACATATTTTATTAGATAATTTTTAGTTGTATTTTCTTTAATAATCAACAAATTTTCAATCGTTTTCAATCGAAGGGTACGATGCACGAGGTGGAAATCTAACGACGAGGGCCGAAGGGTTTTATTTTTTCTTTTTTTTTTTGGGTTTTTTCTTATTGTTGTTTTTTCGTATTCGCACGATATATTTCTTTCTTATTTTTTTTTTATGTTTTTTTTTTTTATATATTATATATATATATGTATATAACGAAGCGATCGATGAAGATTTTAATTTTTATATCATTTTCGAAAAAAGCGCACAACAGGATTTTTATTTGTTTTTGCGTATAGATTATTATCTCGCAACGAGTTTCGTGAGATTTGCGATAATATTGGAAACAAATTTTTCTTGCCGATCTCTCTAACAATAAGTCGATTGGACAAGAAACAAATTTTTCAGGCAACGGCCGCGATTTCAAGAGATTATATTATTATATATTCATTTATTCGCAACATTTATAGAGATAAATAGAAAAAAGAAAAAAAAAAGAAAAAAAAGAAAAAAAAAAATTTTCGTCATTGTCTTTTTTTTTTTTTTTTTTTTATCTTTTTGGTTTTCTTCACTTTGGTGGATATTTTAATAACAATTCCATGTACGAAAACAATAAATGCCGATTTTTTCAGCCCCCTACCTCCCTCCCGCCCTCCCTCACCCCCGGATAATGATCTTAAACATTTGAAGTAAAATTCTAAACATTTTAATTAACTTTGTTAATTAATTATTATTAATATTATTTTCTTTTTGTTCTCTTCTCTTCGTATAGAAGATTTGGAAAAAAGATTTTCTATTCGATCGAATAATACGTGGGGCTTTCTTTCTTCTTCTTCTTTTTATTTTTTTTCTTTTTTTTTTCTTCTTTTTTTTTTTTGAAATATCTCTTAAAACGTAAGTTCTACACATCGATGTAACAATGTAATAAGAGTTTTTTTTTTTTTTTTTTTTCTCATAGTCAAAATTTATTTCGTTAAAACCGTGCGCGCATCGATTGTCTACCACGTAGAATCGTATTCTAAATTTTTTATATCGCAATTCATGAAAATGAAATCCCAAATAAAACCCAATTCGCTTTTTAACTCTTTAGAATTGTGAAAGAAAAAATAAAAAATAAAAGAACAAGAAACCATTTGCATTCAATCGAAAAAAATATTTTCCTAAACACGCAAGAGAAGAAGAAGAAAAAAATGATTTATTTATACGAATTTAATTATTTTATGCGCGACGATTATGGTCATACTAAATTTATAATATATTTGCAATATTTATAAAACACCTACACACATTCGATCACAACGATTTCGTAAATATGATTCGTCGAAATTATTCGGGACCATTTTCACCGATCGATCGTTCTAAACGTAAAAAGAGAGAAAGAATATCGAGATATATATATTTATTTTTGCAATTATTTTTCTTTAATCAGAGAGGAAGCGCGTTTATTAATTTTTTTCTTTTTTTTTTTGTCACAATCAAAAATAAAAAAACCAAAACAAAAATTACGTATAATAATCGTCACCGATTTTTTTTTTAGATTCGACGACGTTCTTCTTGTTTTTTTTTCTTTTTTTTTTTAAATCTTTTCACTTTAATCATTATTCTTATTTGTATAATATCTTTTTCTTTTTTTTTTTTTTTGTATTTTTCTCGGTAATGTAATAATTTTTATTTATTTTGTGTTTTGTTTTAAGGGGGGGGGGGCTTTCTACGGGCGCGCACTTTAAACGAGAATTGAATCGCGTTTCTGCACGTCGCATTTGTAGAGGCATCTCCATTAATTGACTAGATTTTTATCGTTTCACAATCTCTCTACAAATTTTGTCTATAACTTTTCTATCTCTCTCTATCTCTCTCTCTTCTTCTCTTGATTTTTTATTTTTTTTTTTTTTATTCCATCACCGTTTCATTTTTCTTCGTAGCGACAGCCATAGTAACTTTTAGTTTCATTATTTAAATATTACTACACAACACGTAATTCAGCGTGATCTTACGATTTAGAATAGGCAACAATTAGTTTCTTAATTTGTTTTTATTTTTTTTTTTGTTTCTCTTTTTCTTTTTCTTTATTTTATTTTTCTTTCATTTAATTTAAATATAGATATATGTATGTATCGTTAAACAAACGAATCTTATACGTTTCTCCTCGTTAATTGGTTAATTGTTTCTTGTCCTTCTTTTTTTTTTTTTTTAAATTTTTTTTTCCCCATTACTTCTTTCGTTTCAATCCGTTTGATCATCACGACACACGTTCGTCAAGTGTTTGTGTGTGTATATGTATGTTTTTAGGTTAATTTGCAATTACGAAAAAATGATTTAAACGTTTATTAAAATCTAGATTTTTATATTCGGCTCTCTAGAAATTTTCACGAACGAGAAGCGAGATTTAGTTTTTATTCAATTTGAAAAGTTTTTCGGAATTACGTTTAACAAACGTAAAAATATATTTCTTCGTCCTTTCAGGATTCCCCTCTCTCTCTATCTCTCTCTCTCTCTCTCTCGTTCAATTTATTTTCTTTCGTTTCTTTTCCTATTATTATATTTTTTCCAACAATATTTGACAATAGCGAGTTACGGTTTATATCGAGATAACGTATTATCTAAGAAAAACATTTAACAAAATGTAATATTGATTTTAAAATCAATGAAAAATGTTATCCTTCAACCTCGTCCGTCTCCATTCTCTCCTTTTTTCCTTAAAAAAAAAAAAAAAATAATAAAATCAAATAAATTTTCATATAACTGTTAGCCGATTCCACGAAAAAAAAAAAAAAAAAAAAACAAGAAAAAGAAAAAAAAAGCCAGCCCAATAATTATAATCATTTCTCTTGTACATCGTATTGTATATATTATACTTTTTATTTATTTTTTTTTAACCTTTTGTGTAATTATTGTTACAAGCTATCGTATATTATAACAATTTAAAAAGGCATATTTATCATTCGTTTAGAAAAATTGGCTCTATTTTGATAAAATATCGTAAGAAAAAAATGTAAGATCTTATCGAACAACGTATTATTTTATCGGACACCCGGGCTTCTTTTTTTATTATTATTTTTTTTTTATTTGATCGCGCTCTCTGTTTTTTCAGTCTCCGCACGGATTATTTAACAAAATTTATTTAACAACAAATTGTCGAGTGCACCTGCGTGCGTGCGTGCGTTCGTGCGTGCATGCGTGGTTTTTTTTTTTTTTTTAAATAGGATCCTGTGATCTTCGTTGTATCCAGAAATATTGTATTGAGAGATCTTTGTGTCTTATTTTTTTTTTTATTTATTACACACTATTCTTTTTTCCTTTCAGTTTCATTTCATTTTCATTTCACATTTCACATTTCCTTTCTTTCCTTTTCTTTTTTTTTTTTTTTTTTAAACATAAAACACCGTTTTACCGTTTTTATCGAAAGGGGCAAACGTGGAGCTGCAAAATCGTGGCCGTCACTTTTTCTTTATTTAATATTTTTGTTTTTCGGCTTTTGTTTTTTTACTCATAGTCAAGCCCGAACAACATCTAGGAATCCCATTTGATTGTCTACGATCGTAAAATAATATTATTAGTTCTAAAAAAATATACATATACGATTACAATTCCCTGGTTTTTTTTTTTCAAACGTACGAATCGTTTTTTCTTTTTTCTTTATTTCTTAACATCGATAAAAGCTTTTTAATAGGTTCTTTCTTTTTCTTTTGTTGTTGTTGTTGTTGTCGTCGTCGTCGTTGATTTATTTAACGTCAACTTTTATCCATATTTCATCTAATATCTTTCCTAATTTTTCGATATTTAGAATATATGGAATAATTATTATTCGTATATTTTTCAAATATATTATTTATAACTCTTATCGAGAATTATATTTTTTTTTCTAAATATTCGATAATAAAACGTACGTTTAACAGAAGATTTTAATAAAACATTAGCAAACGTTAAATGCAAAGACTATAATCAAAGTGATGATTAAATAATTGTTCAATCTTGTATTAATAATTATGACAATAGATTAAATCGAAATAAAAGAAAATAAATGTGATGATCTATAAAATAAAAAGTCACAAAATAAATGAATATAATCTGCTGATTTTCGTATGATTAATAATAATTACTAAAATATAATAAAATTAATTGAGAATAATTTTCGGAAATGAATTCGTTAGTATTCAAATAATTGTTCAATCTTGTATTAATAATTATGGCAATAGGCTAAATAAAATAAAAAAAAATAAATGTGATGATCTATAAAATAAAAAGTCACAAAATAAATGAATATAATCTGTTGATTTTTGTATCAGTAATAATAATTACCAAAATATATGAAAATTAATCGAAAATAATTTTCGGAAATGGATTCGTTAGAATTCAAATAATTGTTCAATTTTGTATTAATAATTATGGCAATAGGTTAAATAAAATAAAAAAAAATAAATGTGATGATCTATAAAATAAAAAGTCACAAAATAAATGAATGAATAATCTGTTGATTTTCGTATGATTAATAATAATTACCAAAATACAACAAAATTAATTGAGAATAATTTTCGGAAATGGATTCGTTAGTATTCAAATTGATGATATAAAAAAATACAAAGTCATCAAATAAATGATGAATAATTAATTGATTCGTATCATTAATAATAATTACCAAAATACAACAAAATTAATTGAGAATAATTTTCGGAAATGGATTCGTTAGTATTCAAATTGATGATATAAAAAAACTAAAAGTCATCAAATAAATGCTGAATAATAAATTGATTCGTATACCATTAATCGTAATTACCAAAATATATGAAAATTCATTAGGGAATAATTTAGGGAAATGGGTGTTTCGTCGTTAATCGATTGATTTGAAAATTCGTGATAATTGAATATTTTTGTTAAAAATAAGAACCGAGCGGACGTATCGGTAAAGGTTGCTCTGGAAACGGTTTCACGGATAATACGTTATACGTTCAACGAAACGTACGTAATTCGCTGTGTATCTGCGTGCTTCACGCTCAACCGCGCGAACGGCGACTGAGAACGGATCGAGTATTATATTTTTCTTTTTTCTTTTTAACTCTCCTCCTACCACCCCTTTCCCTCGTGTTTATTTTCCTCCCTCTCCCACCCCCTCTCTCTCTCACTCTCTCACTCTCTTTTTCCTTTTGTCGAAGCCGACGTAGTTCGATATTTTGCACGCGCATTAGGTCGGTCTTGCTTCGCTGGTTATTTCTCTGTCCTAACGGCTTGCGAGGATGCAGTTCCACGTTGCTTTTGTGCACAACGTAGACCGTGATTGAACAAATCTGAGCCTGATGTGTTTGGCTTCTTTTTCATTCTTTTTTCTTTTTTTTCTTTTCCATTTTTTCTTTTTTCCTTTTTTCTTCACGCTCCGAGGAGTAAAAGAAGAGAAAATGCATCCGACGGTTGTCGTCGTTCCGGGTACGACAACGACCTTGACTAGTTTAAACAGCGCACGCGTTAAGTTGGTTACGTGACGGGGAGAATACCAAAAGAAAAATAAAAAAAAAAGTAATATTTGCGAATGGGAAAATGAACGAAAGATTTAGAGAAATAATAAGGTGGTTCTATGGGAGATTGGATTGGGTAGAACGTGAAATAGGAAAACAAAAATAAAAGTATGGAAAGAAATAATGGAAGGAAAGTAATATTTGAAATGGGAACGAGGGATGAAAAAAACGTACGAATGATTAAAGAAATAATAAAGGGGGTTGAATGGGAGAGACCCACTGAGTATAATAAAACGTAAAATGGGAAAAACGAAAAGAAAAAGTAATAAAATAAAAATAGAGAGAGAGAAGGTTTTGAGAAACGAAAATAAAAGTTGGAAATCTTTTAGGAAATGCGTCGCGCTTGACAAAAAAAAAAGAAAAAAGAAGAAAAAGGAAAAAAGGAGAAGAAAAGCAATGGTCGTTCTCGCGTAGGCGTGTTTCTTTTCAATTATTAATCGTCGTCGTCGAGGCCAAGAAGCTCCGGTGGAAGTCTTCTGTGTCGACAGCACAACGTCAAGCAAAGAACACGAGCAGCGAGCCGAAATTGGGGACTAAGTGCTCCGAGGATGACCGCCTTCCAAAAACTGTTTGTTATCCCCAGCCATACAACGGCAAAGTGTAAAAACGGTACCTGAAAAACAACAATCAAATATAATTCCTTTAAAATAATAATACAAATAAATTATCTTTATTTATAATTTCAATTCATTTCTATTCCTATTCTACGATTATATTTCGTACGATCAAATTTATTTAATATTTTAAATGCTTTTATTCTTTTTTTTATTTGTTAAAAATTATAATGCAAATAAATTATTTTTATCTAATATAAATAAATCAAATTTATTGAATATTTTAAATGCTTTTATTCTTTTTTTATTTGTTCAAAATTATAATGCAAATAAATTATCTTTATTTAATATAAATAAATCAAATTTATTTATTATTTTAAATGCTTTTATTTTTTTTTTATTTGTTCAAAATTATAATGCAAATAAATTATTTTTATCTAATATAAATAAATCAAATTTATTGAATATTTTAAATGCTTTTATTCATTTTTTATTTGTTCAAAATTATAATGCACAAATAAATTATTTTTATCTAATATAAATAAATCAAATTTATTTAATATTTTAAATGCTTTTATTCTTTTTTTATTTGTTCAAAATTATAATACAAATAAATTATCTTTATCTATAATTTCAATTCATTTCTATTCCTATCCCACGATTATACTTTGTACGATCAAATTTATTGAATATTTTAAATGCTTTTATTCTTTTTTTATTTGTTCAAAATTATAATACAAATAAATTACCTTTATCTATAATTTCAATTCATTCCTATTTCTATCCCACGATTATACTTTGTACGATCGAATTTATTTAATATTTTAAATGCTTTTATTCTTTTTTTCTTATTTTTTTTTTTTTTTAAAGAAAAGAAAAAAAAACGTCTACCTGTATTTTATCTTATCTATAAATACCATGTAAACATCGCGTTCTCGTGCATACTACGTAGTTATATACCCACTTAGTGGAATAAGAATAGCAAATTAAGAATATTAAAGGTGCTAACAATATTCTCGTTGCAATTTAGAAAAATGCTATTAACATTTTTAAAAGCCATTTGGAATTGTTGAATATTTTCACGGTTGGTATATTTCACGTGTTCTTCGATATATATATCTATATATAAAAAAGAAAAGAAAAAAGAACGGATAGCTTAAGTCGTAATCGAAAAAATGACGTTTTAAGTATATACACCGAGTATATACGTTATTTTACGGCTTTAAGAATTCTCTGTTAACCTACTCCGCTTCTTAAATAGTCTGACCTAAATTTAGTTCGCGGTGGTCGTTAAAAACTCTTTTCTTTTATCAAGTATATATCCATTGTATCGTTCTCTCATTCGTTAAACGTGCGGAGACCGTTAGTTATTATAATAGCAAAGCTTCAATGTGAAAAATCCTTAACAAGTAGCCGAGAAAATCTTCTATATCGTTCGAAACAAAGAAATAACTTGAGGGAAAAAAAGATAAGACGATGGTGGTGAGGAAAAAAGGTGAAAAGGGTTGAGAAAGAAGAGGAATAAGAACCTTTTAACGCTTTGACTGTCACACCGAATTCACATGTTTATATTATTCAATAATTCATATAAATTAATCTTTCATTTTTTCAACGTTCAAATAAAAATTTGCAATTGTGTATAAATGTATGAATGAGAGTACGAGAAGTGTGCGAATAAATGTATTCCAATTAGCGGTGATGTTCAAAGTACACTTTTCATTTTCAATGTTTCAATAAAAATTTGTAATTGTTCAATGGTGCACATTTTATTTCGAAGTATATTCTAATTAACGGTGATGTCCAAAGTGCACTAACAGTCAATTTTCATTCAACTTTTACAGTTATAAAAAGTTTCCAGAGTTCAGTGATATCACCAATGACCAACGTGACAGTCAAAGTGTGGAAAAGGAAATAAGATAGACGAAGAATAATTAAATAAAAAGAATAAAAATAAATACCTGAGGAGGTCCGCTAATGACAGCGTATAATCTGACTCCTGCAAAGGGTGCCCAGGATAACCAGAAAGTCATCACCAGGACGAAGGACATGATGTGACTCGGGTTGCTCAAATTTTCGGAAAGTGCTGTTGCATATTCCTTGTCGTGCATCAGTGCACCAGATTTCAGTCGTCTCATCATCGAGAATATATAGAAATAGGTATAGACGATGGTGATTACTGATGGTCCGAGCACGAGGATAGACAAGGTGATGGTGTATGCTGCCATGTTGCCCCAATCAAGCATACAGATGAAAGCCTCGCGATCAAATAACGGCTGGTTGAAGCCAAGAAGTGGCGGACAACACATCATTGCTACGCTGATCCACGTGAAAACCATCCAGCATTGACATCGCGTTTTCGTCTGCACGGTCTCGTATCTTAATGGTTTCCTGATTAAATATTTATAGTAATATTTTAACAATTAGATTATTATCCCTTTGCGAAAGCCTATTATATTTATTCTACCATTATATATATAACATAATCTATTTAATTTTGTATAAATAGGAAAAAGTCGTTTATTATTCTTCCTAGCTTTTCGTATTCCTTTTTTGTAAAATTGTTTAACATATTTATGTTAGATAATTTTTAGTAATTTTTGTCTCCGTTCGAAAGAGAATCGTCAAGTTTTCAATCGAGTTGTTATAAATGTTACATCAACACTACCGTTAATATATCGATAAAGATAATATTTTAACAATTAGATTATTATCCTTTTGCGAAAGCCTATTATTTTTTCTACCATTATATATATAACATAATCTATTTAATTTTGTATAAATAGGAAAGAGTCGTTTATTGTTCCTCCTAGCTTTTCGTATTCCTTTTTTGTAAAATTGTTTAACATATTTATGTTAGATAATTTTTAGTAATTTTTGTCTCCGTTCGAAAGTGAATCGTCAAGTTTTCAATCGAGTTGTTATAAATGTTACATCAACACTACCGTTAATATATCGATAAAGATAATATTTTAATGATTAGATTATTATCACTTTACGAAAGCCTATTATTTATTCTACCATTATATATATAACATAATCTATTTAATTTTGTATAAATAGGGAGAAGTCGTTTATTATTCTTCCTAGTTTTTCGTATACCTTTTTTAAATTGTTTAACATATTTATGTTAGATAATTTTTAGTAATTTTTGTCTCCGTTCGAAAGTGAATCGTCAAGTTTTCAATCGAGTTGTTATAAATGTTACATCACACTACCGTTAATATATCGATAAAGATAATATTTCAACAATTAGATTAATATCCCTTTGTGAAAGCCTATTATATTTATTCTACCATTATATATATAACATAATCTATTTAATTTTGTATAAATAGGAAAGAGTCGTTTATTATTTTTCCTAGCTTTTCGTATTCCTTTTTTGTAAAATTGTTTAACATATTTATGTTAGATAATTTTTAGTAATTTTTGTCTCCGTTCGAAAGAGAATCGTCAAGTTTTCAATCGAGTTGTGATAAATTTTACATCAACACTATTGTAGGATTCGTGAAAAAATTTGGCCGTTGGACTGACTGGACCGGGATTCGAACCCGGATCTTCCGCTTTTCGAGCACTGCTCTTTAACCACTGAGCTATCCAGGGCCCACCGTCCAATCTCCTTACGAACGCCTATTTAAATTTGGCTTGGAGGTGCTCGCATCCCACACTATTTTTAATATATCGATAAAGATAATATTTCAACAATTAGATTATTATCCTTTTGCGAAAGCCTATTATATTTATTCTACCATTATATATATAACATAATCTATTTAATTTGTATAAATAGAGAAGAGTCGTTTATTATTCTTCCTAACTTTTCGTATTCCTTTTTTGTAAAATTGTTTAACATATTTATGTTAGATAATTTTTAATAATTTTTGTCTCCGTTCGAAAGAGAATCGTCAAGTTTTCAATCGAGTTGTGATAAATGTTACATCATATATCGATAAGATAATTATTAACTAATTGTAAGTATAATTTTTTTTGGATTTACCTGACGGCTAGGTAACGATCGACGGAAATCCACATAAAAGTATAGACGGATACCGCCCATAGGGTAACTTCGAGGTATCCGACGAGACGACACACGATGTCCCCGTAGACCCATTTTCGCACCAATGCCGGATATACGGAGAGCGGAACCACCAGCAGACCGCAAAGAAGGTCCGCAGAAGCCAGAGACAGCAAGTAGTAATTTATCACCTCGGAGGGACCTGCGCGTGATATTATCATCTTAAGAATATTTTTCAAACTTTCTGAAAGGGGGATGAGGGACTTGAGTTATCACATACACTTTTTATTTTGATGTTGTCCTCGTCATATATATATTTATTTATATTTATAGGAGGGGTACGATATATATTACGAGAAGTTTTCATCTACTGTGAACTATTGCAATTTTTTACGAAAATTATATATTAAATTTTTCTACGAAGAAGTGGAAACATTATGGGCGGTTGTTACCTGAAAGTAACACAGTGAATTTATTGTAATAAAATTGTTTAAATTGTTAAAATGTTTTTTTCATCTGCATATATATGTTTATAATTGTTGATTTTCAGAGTTGCGATTATTTTTTTTTATTTATAACAAAAATTCGGACCCATAGAGGGTTAATATTATATATATTAAAAAAAAAAATAATAATTATATATTTATATTATGTATATTAAATATATAATTTTGAGGGGGTTTGAGGTTAGAAATCTACCCTCGGTAAAAACAATAAATCGTTCCTAGAAATAGCAATAAAAAAAGCTATTATAACAGGACAAAATCCTAATAAAAACAGGAAGAAGAAGAAGAAGAAGAAATATATAATTCAATTATTCCCTGAAGTGTCATGTTTCTTTTTTTTTAATTTTCATTTCCTTCCTTCCTTCCTTCCTCGTCAAACCAGTTTAAAGTCAATAGTGATAATAAAAGTCAGTTTTTTTTTTTTATATAAAGTCAGTTATTAATTTGAATTTTTGAGTATTAATTTGTTATGTTTGTAATATAGTTTATATAAAATGATATATATATATATATATATATATATGTATATAGTTAAATGGAATAGTATTGTAAGATATGGTAAAAGGAAGATTGTAAGGGAAGCCCTCCAAACCCGAAAGGGTAGTAAAAAGGGTAGTAAATAGTGATAATAGAATCGTGCAAAAGCATATTGCATTTATCTACGAAACTAGGTGATTTATCAAAAACAGGGGAAAAGACTTACCACGGAAATTGAGGTATGTGACGATGACGAGGAGATTCGAGAGGATGATGGCGACACAGACCACGAAGATGAGGCTTGCCTGCATGAGAGCCTCCAGCGAGGGCTCCTCCATGCCGCCACCCTTTCGAGCTGCATCCCCTTCACCCGCCCTTCTAACTCCTGTTACTCTTCTTTACAGCCTTCTTTCTTCACGAAACCCTCTCTCTCTCTCTCTCTCTCTCTCTCTCTCTCTCACTTTTTCTATTTTCGTAGCTCGTTTTCACTCACTCTTTTTCTATTTTTCTTTTTCTATCCCTTTCTATCTATCTATCTTTTTTTCTTGCTTTCTTTCTTTCTTTCTTTCTTTGACGTTTTTCGATTTTCTACGTTCGTCGTTCCACTTGACTCAAACCTTGGAACCCCTCATGCGACAGAGTTCTCGGCAAAAGGTTCACATCTTCGACGATCTTGTTGATGGATCGATAAAGTAACATCCCTGTAGTTAAAAATCAAAGATTTATATTAACGTTAGATATATAATATAAGAATTAATAATTATTATTTAATAAATAAATTAATAAAAGAATAATTTAATAAATAAATTAATAAAAAAATAATTTAATTATATAATAATTATTTAATAAAATAATTTATTATTATAGTGATTTTTATAGTGATTATAGTGATTATTATAGTGATTTATTAATCATTGTTTTATTAACGTTCGATATATAATATACGAATTAATAATTATTATTTAATAAATAAACTAATAATAAAATAATTTAATAAATAAATTATTTTATTAAATAATTTATTATTATAGTGATTATTGTAATTATTATAGTGATTTATTAATCACTGTTTTATTTATAAATTATTTATTTATATAGTGATTATTATAGTAATTATAGTGATTATTATAGTGATTTATTAATCATTGTTTTATTAACGTTCGATATATAATATACGAATTAATAATTATTATTTAATAAATAAACTAATAATAAAATAATTTAATAAATAAATTATTTTATTAAATAATTTATTATTATAGTGATTATTATAGTGATTATTATAGTGATTTATTAATCACTGTTTTATTTACGTTCGACAATCGACGAATTGAACATGTAATTTTGTAACTATAACTTCGTATCTTTCGTAAGAAAGAAAATTGTGTTCGTAACGAAAGTGATATCACGACGACGTAGAATTGTTTTTGTATTCTTAGGAAAAACCACGTAGCCTATTCTCCACGTCGCAATACGTCGTATGACTTACACGCGTTTACCCTCCTCAAGTTATCGACCGCCATTCATAATTTAGCCTAGTCGATTCTGAATGGGGGGATATAGATTATGTAGCATAACGTAAACCATCTTTCCCTCGTATTTTTCCGAATTTAAGTGAAACTTCTAGATTTTTTTTCTACGAAAAACGATCATACTATCATCACTTTGTATGTTGTAATATTTCATTTATTCATATTTTTCATATGAAAATTGTACGATTATCTTTCTCGTTCGATTCAATAATTAATTATTCTGTTGAAAACATTGATTAACAAAAAAAAAAACAATCATTCGAGGATAAATTATTTGGCCTTGAATTGTCCCAATATTACGGGGGATGCACTCGTAGTTAGGAAAAACTTAGAATAAAAAGAAAAAAAGAAATAAAAAAGGTAATAAACTTTAAAGTATATTGAAAAAGTTTGAGAAATAACGTTGCATCGAAACACTGTTGTTACATATTTCTCGATAAAAACACGTGAGAATTGTGAATTGGAAACAGAGTCGTTTTGTAACCGACTACTTTTTCTTTCTTCTTTTCTTTTCTTTTCTTTTATTTTATTTTCTCTTTCTAGGTAAGTGCCGTTTCGTGGTCACGACAGGAACGAAATAAAAAATTATTCGATAACGACTTGTTAAGAAAATCATTGTTCCCTTCGTCACGCGACTTTCGTTTCGATCAAATATGCCGTTACGCGAAAAAACTGTTTTAACGAAGCCTTCGACGTATTATATAAAAAATTCAAATTACAACGTAACATTAATCCCCTTTTCTTTCTTCCTTCCATCCTCCGAACTATTTATTTTCCTTTTTCCGAATGAATTTTAGTTGGAACGTGACTCTCTATCAAGGTTCTTCGTTCGACGTTAAAATACTAATAAAACGAATCAGTCTTGTAATTTCGTTTCCGTTAACGGGACAACGAACTTTTATTTTTTCTTCGATTTCATTCTAAAGACAAATTTTTTTTTACCCACCAATTCAGCCTATTTTTCTTTTTCTTTATTTTTTTTCAATTTATTTTTCAATTACGTCTAACAGATCTTTTTTATACTAAACTTAGCCTACTCTTTCGATTATATATTTTATATAATATAATTAATATATTTATGTGTGTTTTTATAATACATATCGATAATATATATTTTTCAAAATGTTCTTAAAAGTCAGACAATGTTAATAAATAAATAAAATATAAGGTAAAAGCCCCCTCGGTTGGCCAGTTAAGCCGTTTTCTTTTTTAGAAAAATTATATTCATTCAATAAAATAACTTACATCTAAACTAATGGTTTAACCTGTAAGCTTGAGCTTTCAGCTTTGAATAAAAATAAAGAAAAGACAAATTATTCATAAATATTTTAATAATAAATTAAAAAAAACATAGATTTGCAATGTCCCTATTTTTAGCCAACTTTCTCCCTCTTTTGGCCACGCATGTCCCCTCATTTGGCCATGTTTCCTATTTAAAATATAAATAATTAATTAATAACTAATTTATTAAATAAATCAAAATTGAATAATTCAAAACTCGTGTACAAAGAAATTAATTACTCATTAGTATTAAAAAAACTAGTTGAATACTTTATGTACAAATATATAACCTCAAAGCGAATAGCCATAAGTTGGCTAATGATAAAAACAGAGGCAATAATACTGTCTCCATGCTTGGCCACCATATTTTAATGGAGAATAATTAAAAATCACTTAATTTTCAATTTCTATAATAATTTTAAGCTATGTTAATTGCAGAAAAACAAAATATTTTGGTTGCTATTGTCAAAAATGAAATATATAGGTTAATCAAAATCACAGTATCCTTACCTTACTTAACAAGAAACCATCCAAAAACAGAAGTCTTGCACAACTTTATTTTTTTTCGTTTTTAAATATATTTTTAAAATAATCCGAATTACTTTCAATGATATTTTAAAATTAGAATTTTTTTTTTAAAAAACTGTCACCATGTGCACATCAGCATATAATTTATAATCACTGTTGTGGCATAAAGTGGCCAATAGAGGGGGCCTGGCCAACCGAGGGGGCTTTTACCTTATAAATTGTGATAAAGGATCGTGTAATTAAAAAAATGAAATTATTCCACGTTGCTCGGTGATATTTTATTATTGCTATAAAAAAAAAGCGCGTTTAATAACACGATTGGCAAATTATAATAAAATTCTCGAGTATGGGGGAGGAGGAGGAGGAGGTATTGTCTTATTTATGAGATAATAATATAATAATAATTATGAGACAATTTTTCAAAATGTTCTTAAAAGTTAAACAATGTTAATAAATAAATAAAATATATAAATTGTGATGAAGGATTGTTAATTAAAAAAAATGAAATTATTTCACGTTGCTCGGTGATATTTTTTTATTGCTATAAAAAATAAGCGCGTTTAATAACACGATTGGCAAATTATAATAAAATTCTCGAGTATGGGGGAGGAGGAGGAGGTATTGTCTTATTTATGAGACAATAACATAATAATAATTATGAGACAATTTTTCAAAATGTTCTCAAAAGTTAAACAATGTTAATAAATAAATAAAATATATAAATTGCGATAAAGGATTGCGTAATTAAAAAAATGAAATTATTCCACGTTGCTCGGTGATATTTTATTATTGCTATAAAAAAATAGCGCGTTTAATAACACGATTGGCAAATTATAATAAAATTCTCGAGTATGGGGGAGGAGGAGGAGGAGGTATTGTCTTATTTATGAGACAATAACATAATAATAATTATGAGACAATTTTTCAAAATGTTCTCAAAAGTTAAACAATGTTAATAAATAAATAAAATATATAAATTGCGATAAAGGATTGCGTAATTAAAAAAATGAAATTATTCCACGTTGCTCGGTGATATTTTATTATTGCTATAAAAAAATAGCGCGTTTAATAACACGATTGGCAAATTATAATAAAATTCTCGAGTATGGGGGAGGAGGAGGAGGAGGTATTGTCTCATAAATAAGACAATAATATAATAATAATTATGAGACAATTTTTCAAAATGCTCTCAAAAGTTAAACAATGTTAACAAATAAATAAAACATATAAATTGCGATAAAGGATCGTGTAATTAAAAAATGAAATTATTCCACGTTGCTCGGTGATATTTTATTATTGCTATAAAAAAAAAGCGCGTTTAATAACACGATTGGCAAATTATAATAAAATTCTCGAGTATGAGGGGGGGAGGAGGAGGAGGTATTGTCTTATTTATGAGAGGGAAAAAAAATTCCATTGGAATACCTAAGAGCGACAAAGGGAATTCCAACAAGTCGATGGAAGCGGCATCCGCTATTCTAGCGAATTCTTGCGCATCGGTTTCTAATCGATGCAACGATAAAGAACCCAATCTTTTTAACGAAAAGCGTCGTTCAAAAAAAATTGTTTCCTATTTTTTGTTTATTTTGCATATTACGAGGATATTCCATTTTTGTTTGTTTTTTATTTATTTTTTTTTTCGATGAAAATACGACCGATAAGGTATCAGCAACTTTTTCGTGTCATGCGTGAGACGATTTAAGTCGAGAAGGGGGAGAAGGGGGGAAGAAGAAGAAGGGGGAAAACCGGCTTGGCGCCAATGCGCAATTGATGACGGCTTGTTAACGATGCACCATAAATCAAAAAAAAGAAGAAGAAAAAATACCCCACCCTCGTTATTTACTTCCCTCTTATTTATAAATATTTTACACCGACATTCTCGGTAAATTTAATGATAAAAAAAAAGAAAAAAAGATTAGATTTAATGTATAAATAAATAATAAAAAAAATTCTTCTACAAAATATTATTTTCGCGATAGTTTCTCATTATAATTCTTTATCGTTCGACGAAAAGAATGAAAAAAAAAAAGAAGAACAAAATTAGTGTTACCTTTACGAAAAACATTAACGAAGCACATTACAAATTTTCTTTTACAAGGCGAAGTTATTAACTGTAAACGATCATTTGCAAAATGAATTTAATAAACGTTAAATTTGTTTAACGATGAACGCGTTTAGTAATGGTCTTTTTTTTTTTCTTTTTTTTCGTTTCTACATTGGTTTATATATTCAGGTTCACGCACACCTTTATGTGTATATATATTTGTACGATATAACTTGCGCTTTTCCAATCTCGTAAATATCAATTTTCGAACGTTTGCGTTGGGAGGTAGATCAAAGGGAACGTCAACGAGAAACGAAGGAAAGAAAAAGAGGGTGAAAGAGAAAAAGAGAGAGAGAAAGAGAGGAGAGAAAATGTGACGAGGGTTGAGCTGTTGAAGAAGAATGTCAAAGGCAAAATCGGAAACGATCTAAGCGTACGACACGATGTACATACATACGTATATATATATAAATACAATACATATATATACAAGGATACATATACTAGTCTTTTAGATATGTAATAGTACACACATATATATTTACGTATACACAGAACGACCAACTTTTTCGTCGAAAAATGTATTAACCGCGACGTGGTAAACTTGGTAAAAGTGATCGATTAATCGATTCGATACCATTATTATCAAATATTCATTAAAATTCACAAAAAAAAAGAAAAAAGAAAAGGAAGTAGATAAAAAGAGAAAACGTTCTTTGAAAATATTCACGATATACGAAAAGAAAATAATTCAATTATAAATTACTTACGAATTCGTTGTGGTGACGATGACAATAACAACAACAACAACAACAACAACACTATGAAAAATCCATTTGAAGAAGAATTTGTAGAATGAAGAGTGTTTTAGATGGAGGTTACAAAAAAATATCGCGAATGTGTTACGTTTCCCGCGCGTGTTTCATTTTCCACCGTGTATATATACATAAGTACACACTCGTTTAAAAAAAAAAAAGAAAAAATATACTCTAACGAATAATAACTGACAAATAATAATTCGAGATAATATTAATAAACGTGTAAAAGATAATACAAAGAGATTATTAATGCAGTCTAATATTAACTCTCGGAGCACACGCAGCATCCGAGTAGGGGGATGTTACTCGGAGATGCGACAGAGATCTACCAGCCACTGCCATCTTTCTTATTTATTCGTACCTTAGCGTTTATCATCCCTCTGCCAGAGAGTTTGGACTTTGCTTAGTAGCCTCGTTGGTGGTGTTCGAAGCTCCACGGCGCTAAACTCGCCCGAGTTTCCGTGCTAGCGCGCCACTTTCTACCCTCGTGTCAGGGTCTTTCCCAGCATGCCAGCCAAACCCTCTCTCTCTCTCTCTCTTATTTCTTTCTTCTTATTAATAAACTCCACGAAAAGAAAAAAAAAAAAACGTCCCCCCCAAAAAAAGGAAAGAAAGAAAGAAAGAAAGAAATAAAGGAAAGGAAGGGGCAACCGAACCTCGAATAAATATTTCTTTATCGAACACACGTCAATATTCCTCTCTTTCACTCTCTCTCTCTCTCTCTTTTTCTGTATTTAACACTCTCTCACCATATCTTTCTCTTTAAACCGGAACACGATCGAGAAAAGAAAGAAAGAAAGAAAGAAAGAAAGAGAGAGAGAGAGAGGGGGAGAAGTAGAAAAAAGGAGAGAAAAATAAGAGGAAAACACGATAGGAGGCTGAGACAAATTTAGGATTCGTAAGTAAAATCCTTGACGAATCCAATCCTATTTGGTATTCTCCAACGTATAACTCGATGAGTTTACGCGACGATGATCTGAATGCGAGTATTGCACGTTATGCACACTTAACGTCGGTGCATGTTCGCAGTGTCTCTCGTCTGACCCGGCCTGGGCTTTACTACTGGCAGCAGAACATCGAGGGAGAGAAGAGAGAACGGCCAAGTAACTTCCTTCCTTCAGCTCACCCCTCAATCACCCCCTCGTTCCCTCCCACCCGTTTTCTCTCACTCTCTCTCTTTCTCTCTCTCCCCGTCGTTGTCTGCCCGGGTGCTTAGGCGTCGATACCCCGACGACGCTTGCGCGCCGCCCTCGGTACACCCCCCCTTACCCCCTTTCCCAACAACTCCTTTTTCGCAGCGCATTGGCTGCGACTCTCTGTCAGCTGCCGTGCTGCCTGCCAGCTCACCCCCCGATGCATAAACGCCCGACACTGAGCAATACCGAGGACCGAAGGAATCTTTCGCCAAATCTTCAACACCTCCCCCCCTATCCTCCCGACCCATCATTCCAACCCTCTCAATCCTCCTCTCCAGCTGAACGAGATCGCACGTGCTTTTACATTTTTTATAATATATTATATATTATTATTATTATATATTTATATTCTTTATACGTACAATCGAATTTATTCTATGTTTCAACCCTTTATTTTATTTTCTTTCATTTAAAAAATATCTATTTTATTTTTTACTTTTATTTTTTATCCCCTCTTGTCAGTTCAACCTCAGGATGCATAAACGTCCGACACTGAGCAATACCGAGGACCGGAGGAATCTTTCGCCAAATCTTCAACACCTCCCCCCCTCTCCTCCCGACCCATCATTCCAACCCTCTCAATCCTCTTCTCCAGCTGAACGAGATCGCACGTGCTTTTACATTTTTATAATATATTATATATTATTATTATTATATATTTATATTCTTTATACGTACAATCGAATTTATTCTATTCTTCAACCCTTTATTTTATTTTCTTTCATTTATTTTTTATTTTTATTTTTTATCCCCTCTTGTCAGTTCAACCTCAGGATTTATAAACGTCCGACACTTAACAATACCGAGGATCGAAGGAATCTTTCGCCAAATCTTCAACACCTCCCTCTCCCTCTCCCCCCTCCTCCCGAACCGTCATTCCAACCCTCTCAATCCTCTTCTCCAGCTGAACAAGATCGCACGTGCTTTTACATTTCCTTCTATTTAATATAGAATTAAATTATTATTTCCAAATTTTATAAATCTATTATCAAACATTATAATATATGTATTAATTAAATAGTTTTTTACTAATATGATCATTAATATATTAATTAATTACTTATTATTATATATTTATATTCTTTATACGTACAATCGAATTTATTCTCTATTCTTCAACCCTTTATTTTATTTTCTTTCATTTAAAGATATTAATTTTATTTTTTATCCCCTCCTGCCAGTTTAACCTCAGGATTTATAAACGTCCGACACTTAACAATACCGAGGATCGAAGGAATCTTTCGCCAAATCTTCAACACCTCCCTCTCCCCCCTCCTCCCATCATTCCACCCTCTCAATCCTCTTCTTCAGCTGAACAAGATCGCACGTGCTTTTACATTTCGTTCTTATCTTTTCTCTTCTTACGTACAATCGAATTTATTCTATGCTTCAACCCTTTATTTTACTTTGAAAGATAGCTCTTTGATTTTATTCTTTTTTTATTTGATCCCCTCTCACCCCAGTTTATAGGAATCTTTCATCAAATCTTCAACACCTACCTCTACCTCGTTCCTTCATTCCACTTTCAATCCTATAAGAATAGTGGGAAGCAAAAAAAGAAAAAAGAAAAGAAAAAGTAAGTAAATTTTTTACTATTAAATGTTCATTCAATTATTTTGATTATAATTTTCTTTATATTCATGCATAAGCACGAATAACAACAAGCATATTTATTTCCAATTCCAGTTGAACCCCTTCATTTTCCTTATTGATCAGTGCAATTATCGTTAATGCTCATTTGTAATGCTTATCATCGTGTTATTTATACGTTCGATGAATAACTGAAAGCTAATTTTTCATCTCCCCTATCTCTCGGTTCAAGTGATTTAAAAACTTTTTCCGATTTTCATAACCGAGAACAAAGTTTTACCATCCCACTTTTTCTCTATTTCTGTCTTTTTTTCCTTTTTCTCTCTGATTGATTTCAATTTAATTACATTAACTCTTTGCCGCTGAACTTTATGATTTACCTGACACCCGAACTACTTCTATTATAATCGTTACTGTTATTTGTGTTTCAATTTATTTCACACGATCTTCGAATGTTTGTTTTTCATTAACATTAATACATTTGAAATATATATCATAATATAAATAAGAAAAAAATGAATTTCAGAAATAACAGAAGACTATTATAGCAATATTCGTATTATAATAATATAATAAGTAATTTATATTAATTCAAATTATTAAGTATTATTTATATTATTATTAAGTAATTTATATTAATTAAAATTATTTCGAAATATAACAGAATATTATCCTAAAAAAAAAAGATATTACGAGTTCAAAAAGTTATTCTAAAGTAAAATAAATTTTTGTTGAAAATATTCGTAGCACAGATATTTTTCTTGATGATTAAATTTCAATCAATTTTTCTAATATTTGTATTAATACAAAACATAATATTAATATACACATCTTTAATAAATTTTTCTTTGGACAATTGTATAAAACAAAAATAACGTTAATCGTTGTATCATCAATGATATCTGCTAGTGATTATTTAAAAAAGAATATCTACTTGTATAATATTTTTAATGAAAAATTATTTTAATTGGTGAACGAAGAAGCAAAGGTATTAAAGGTAGGTCATAAAAAAGTACAGTGGAATTTCGATGACATAAAATCGTTGATCGTAGTAATTTGGAACGAGCAAGGCCTCGTGCTGACCTTAGCGAAGCCCCATCCCTGCTGTATTCTATTCAAATCAGATAGGGCCTCCTTTCATTCGCTCACCTTAGACACGTTGATTAAGTCTCTCCAGAGTTATTTTCGTGTACACTTGATTAGAAGACAAGGGATTCACTTTCACGTTCTTGCCTCGCCATCAAACCTCTCTTTTGTTACTCCATTCGAATATATAATATATCTATTTTGCATTGTATTAGAATTTTAATAGCGTCGATTAATTCTATCTAAAATTTATTCTATACTTAAAGAACAGAAAAGAAAAAAAAAAAGAAAAAAAAAAAATAGGATCGTTCGAATATTTATTTATAAATTTTGTACAATTGGCCCAAATTATCATCTTCTCGATCCTTAATTATATATTTACTTTTTTTAATACACCGGATATATTTTTACCTGTTTTTTTTAATAACTAATAGTAGGGTGCAGAAAAATTTGTTATCAAATAAAATTGAAATTTACGGCCTGGTATATTAGAGGACAAGCTAATATTTCTGAAAATTGTAGACTATCAGTTTGATTTATGATGTAATTTGCAAAATATAATCAAATCCGTAGAGGCGTTCGGGAAATTTTGTATTCATTCGTAAGTTGGGTACGTAGATTTCAGCCTAACTTGGCCTAATTTTGTTTCTGTTATATTTCCTAAATGCGTGGGCAAAAAAGACAATATATGTATAGGCGGATCCAGTAAACGCGTTCGTCATCGTTGTGACGCAACGGATAGTATAGTTGTATAGAGTCACTAAATTTGACACAGATACGTTTCATTCTGCATGACTGTGTACTCGTTCGATACGTTGGCTCATTCTGAAACCGCGAGCATTGTGCTTTTCAAATTGGCACATCTCTGATATGAAACTTGCGGAGGTTTTCATTGTTGTCTTCGTTGTGCGAGCCTAGCGTTCTTCACGCGATGAGAGGACTCGAGAAAAACGGAGAGAAAGAGAGAGAGAAAAGAAGAAACGTTTAGAAAAGATACAAATTTTCTATACCTTTTTCATACCCTTTTACATATTTGCCCAAATTTTCTCCCTTTTCATCGCTTTTTTTTAATTTGATTTCTAACGAATATTTCCAAAGTAAATTTTACACAAAAAAAGAAGAAAAAAAACAATCATCCAGTATGCAGTTTCCAAAGAAAAATTTCAATACAATAAATTGCACGAATTTGGATTAATCCTAACAATACTACCGAGTGTCTATTATCAAAGTGTTGAAGAATAGTAAGAATTTGGTAAATATTATCGTACGACAGCGTTCATGCCCTAGACCTCTTAAACGCATCGGAAGGTTTATCGATCTGCAGTCAGTTGAAAAAAGGGGTAGTTGAGGACGGCAGCCAAGTCGTCCGAAAACGTTGGTCGCCAAGCAAGCAAGCAAGCAAGCGTCGTTGCCATTTGATCTGAAAACTGGCTACGACCACGACGAGTACGAAGAAGTACCATGACGACCTCGTTGAAGGTCTCTGCCAAACGATCGTACCATTTGAAAGCGTGTCGAGGACAACACGAGGAATGAATCGTCAAAAGACTGATGGTCGTATTCCTAAACGGTGTTTTAAGAAGGATTCTAGTTAGTTCAATAAATAAAGGTATAATAATACAATTTTAAAAGGGAGACTAACGATACGTTTTTTATATGTACACGTTTATGTAAACTATTGGGGTTTTATGTTCAACAAATTGTTTCCGTCGGTAAGATTCTGTTATGATATTTCCCATAAACTCTGCCACTTCTGGTAACCCTGTAATTGACCTGATGATGATTACTCGTTTGGACGGATGACGAGGACGAGAAGATGTGCGGACCGTCGCCGGTGCACAAACGTTTAACTCGAGTTTTAATTCCGGTTGCAGTATTCTTGCACTTGTCTTCTTTCTGTTGTTGTTGTTGTTGTTGTTGTTGTAATTGCTGATGAAAATGGTGATTTCGTAAAAGACCATATTGTTGTTGTTGTTGTTGTTGTTTGACTCTCGTTGTCATAGTCATCGTTGCTGCAGTCATAGTTCTCTTCGTCATAGTCGTCATTGTTGTTTTCGGTTTCATTATCACCGAGGATGATCTTTCCTTCAATAACGCAACGACCATTCGTCTTTTGAACAGCCTGAACGGCGATACCGCCAAAATGGCTTTGGTAATTCGTCTTCTGCAACGCCATAGTATAACCGCGGTAGCGAACCAGGCAAACCACGGACTGGCCTTAGGATCCGCCGCAGGTTCCTTCGACCAGAGGAATAACATCTGAAGAGTACATTAATGTGCACTTCCCACGGGACTTCTAACACAAAGATGGATCGTAGATTTATTTACGATATTATACTGATTGCCAAATGGTTCTTTCTTTGAGATCGACTCCGCGTTCATTTAAACAACACGTTGTTTTATTTCGTTTGGAAAGATTTTCTTTTAAGAACAATAATAGAACAAAAATTAGTAATAATTATTACAACGTATTGTAGATATTTGTATAACCGTTCAATCTAAACCACACACACAAATCAGGGTATTCTATTTATAATGTAATAGAAAATATGAAATATCTGCAATGGTTGTTATAATTATTAATACCCTATATCCCCATATTGGATATATCCGAAATCTCGAGCCAACGTTGTTGCAGCAACGTTGCATTAAAACGAAGTTAACTTTGTTCGTAATTAGTTAGACTAGTTGCAAGCGAATACGAGACGCAGTAGTAATTGGTTTTGGTCATTAGCGATTGGATTTGGTTAGAGCAGTGATTGGCTTCATCGATCTACATATATCACTGTCCATCACGGTTCGCTGCTGCTGCTGCTGCTGTTGTTGGAACGAATCAACGTGGAAGAATCGATACGATCTAGGCGTTGTATTTTTTTTTTTATCTTTTTTGTTCAAGGTTACCGAACGAGAAAATCCTTTTGGTAATTCATTTAAAGATGCCTCTTAACGGCATCGCGTTTTAGACTTTTATGGCTCCGTCGTGGGCGTGAAACGACAGCTAAAACACAACGGGGACGTAACTTTAGCTCGAGATTTCGTTCCCATATCCTTCATCATTCTCTCAATAGTGTCTCTCTATTTAGTTCTGACCCATTTGGCAAAGACCACTAAGATACAGACAATTATTCTGCGCATTTTAGTGCCGCACTTTTTCTTTCTCTTTATCTTTCATTTTTATTATTATTATTTATTATGAAAACTGACCTTATATATCCACTCGTTGGCGCGTTGCCTGAAACTGAGGGGTCGATCGACTAACCGAAACATAGAATGGCCGTGAACGATGATGAGCTGAGGCCTTCGTTGGTGGAACCCTACGATTGATGGGAAAGAAAGAGAGAGAGAGAGAGAGAGATACACTCTTTTGCTTGAACTTGAAACCAATAAAAAGTTTAAAGATTGTCAAGGTCGGGGAAGGGTGGGGGGTGGTGGTATCCAACCAGACGAGAGTAATACAACAGTCGTCAAATTGCAACGCGTTTTACGTGTTCGACAAGAAGAGAGAGAGAGAGAGAGAGAAAGATGAAAGAAATTGGTTTTTCACGTTTTAAGGAACAAAATAATATAAAAGAACGAGGAAAAATGTAAGGATTGAAGAAGAACGTATTCCCATCGTATCGTATCTGGGAGGAAAAGCGGAAGGAGCACTGAGGTCAAGTGTGCTGCTAACGGAGCAGATACGTTTTATATAGCACGAGAAAGAGAGAGAGAAAGAGGGAGGGGAAAGGGGGAGAAGGGGTGATACGATGCCAAGGCAAAACTCCTATCTATAAGGACGAGTTTAAAAAGTAAAGGGAAAATGGAATTCGAGAAGGACGGGGATAAATTTTCAAAGTTCTTCTTCTCTTTCGTTCTTTTCTCCCCTGTACTTCGTAAGCTCGAATTTTCTTTGAGTCATCGGAAAGAGTATTATCGATCGAAAAGGCAAACTCGTCGTCGAGTTGTTAAAACGGGTATATATATATATACATAACTTACTGGCATCAGTGAAAATAAGGAAAGATTCCAGAAGGATTCGTTTTTCGTTGGGTCGACAAGTGTAAGAAGTTTTCTTCTTTTCCACCGAAGACGTGGAATTGTACGATGACGACGAAGATGACGAGGATGATAATGTCCTTGTCAAACAATTTCCAAACTTATTTGTTCCGATGGCTCTTTAGTTTTCCACGTTTTTTCTATTTTCTTCTCGTTTTAATTTGGTATAATCTTCGAGGTAAGAACTTAAAATCCGGGGGTAAAAGACAATATATAATCCTATTCTAACCAAACTTTGTTTGGTTAGATTGGTATCTCAGTGCCGCCACTCAGTGGCCACTCTTGTTAACGGAGACACCTACTCCGACGATATTTACGACGCGAACTTTCCGATATATGAAAGAATCAAAAATATATTTGGCAGGTAAAATAATACCAAACGAACAAACAAACAAATAAAAAATAAAAAAAATAGCGGAAAAAAAATGTAAAAAGAAGGAAAGAAAGGGGGAAGAGAGAGAGAGAGAGAAAAAAAAAGTTTAGGTAAATGACGTACGAAACGGCCTCGGCTCGGAATTTAGACAAAGGATTGTGGATCGACCGCTTGAAGTTAGTCGCGCGCGATGATCATCATTCGAGATTGAATCTTTTTTTATGAATTATAACCGATCTTCTTTCTGGTCCCCCTCCATTCAATACGCATACATACAAATACATGTATAACCATAAATACGTACAAGTGTAAGGGTGCGTTTTTCAATTTTCTTTTTTTCTTTTTCTATCATACTAACCAAGGACACGAATTTTTAACGTTTTAAGAGAAGAAGTTTGGGTCAAGGTCCTTCTCTAGGTTTTCAAGAAAAAAGAACGAAAAGAAGAAGAAGAAGAAGAAGAGCAAGGAAAAGTACTTTCTTTCTTTTAGTTTGATAGTGTAGGGCAAAGACACGTATGCAAGAGAATTTTCGTGACTAGGATAGGTCAGTCTTTGGCCTTCTTTGACCGGCTCACCTCCTTTACACTCACTCGGTCGACCTACCTTTCGTTCCTGACGTCACGGGATCGTGTCATTAGGTCAAATACTGGATACGTTACCCGAGCAATAGCTAGCTAGCTAGCTAGCTGCTTTCTTCTGCGTGTCGTGCTCCTCCCATATACCGGGTGTTTCATTTTGCACGATTCTCTCTCTCTCTGTCTTTCTCTCTCATTCTCCTTTGGGACTAATTAAATTGTACAAACGAGAAATGACGCGAATGGTAATAGACATCTATCATGATTTAACAATAACGATTCCAATCACGTTACTTTATAGAATAACGTTATGTCATTCTATAAATAATTACGAACGATCCTCTCTCGTTAAGATTAATTTATAAGATCTCCGTTTAAAACCGGGATAAAATCATTGTTTTGTTATTTTAATCAGCTGGAGTATATTAAACGTTTCTTTAAATAGTCATCCTTTTAGATTCTGATAAGAGTCGTTTGATTGACGTATCGAACGGTGGTGCTGATTATTTTAACTCGTTTATGGGTTGAAAAGTCATCAAATAGGAAGAAACGATGATTTTTATTAACACGATTCGGTCAGGGAGCTTTTCGTTCGGACCAAATCCGATTATCCGATGAACGTTAGAACGTTAAACACACGTAATATTTTATTTTCTGAATTTTATCGAATAAAAAGTATTATATATATTTGTTATATTTATATATAAGTTTATATATTCCATTAAATTTGTATTATCACGAATCTTATTGATCGTTCCCTTCGCGTGCATTTTATTAAGAAAAATATAATTCGACAAAGTAGATAGTTTTGATTGTTTCATTCACATCGAACGAGTAAACAAAATAATATTATCGAGCATTAAAACAAGAAGTGCAAGAAGACGCCGGCCGTCGGTCTTGTCTCCTTTATTTTTTTTTTTTTTTTTTTTAAAGACCATTTCTAAGCTTCAAACAGTCGTCTGAATGACGCCAGACGTCGCGACGCCCTTACAATAAAGCAATTTCTACACCCACGCGTTTACAGTAAGGAATAGAGAGAGAAAGTAAAAGAGAGAGAGAGACACCAATGGAAACTGCTTGTGTTGTTTCTAATCAGAGGATATAAAGTGGAAGAGAATTGTGGATGCTGAGTATCACGTGTTTTAGAATTCATGCCTCGTATTGCTCGTGGATCTACGAAAGAGAAAATAAACTATTTTACGCGACGATACTTACGAACGAATTACTTTGTCCCTTTTTTTTTATATGTTTTTTTTTTCTTATTCAAATAAAACCACAAGAAGAAGAAGAAAGACCACGTTTGTTTTATGCATTACCGAGAAAAGAAATTTCAATGTTGTTGCGATAAAGTATTAATAATTAACTGCAACGTAAAAGTATTTCTCACTGTTGCACATTTGTATTTTTTTTTTTATACTTTATGAGGCATATTAATATCTGCGTATTTTTATAAATAAAAAAGGAAAAGATTATTCTGGGCACTCGAGTTGAGAGTTGGTAAGACGTAAAAATGTTATTTTGATTTTAATAGCGCGAGAATATTCTTTTATCTTTTATTTATTTTATAAAATCGAAATGGCGTATATATATATATGTAATTCAACTCGTCCGGTTAATGTACATGTTTGTCCGTAATTAAAATCATTGCTTGAAAATGGCTACCAATTTTTTTTATATATATAATATAACGTAATTAACGTTTTTATGAAAAACAAAAAAGAAAACCATAAAAAGTTGATCATTTCGTGTTTGATCTTTACGATATATCTTTATGATATTTTTTTCTTAACGTCACTAACTTATTCCTGGAAATTCTACATTATCTTAGAATAATCTGAGAATATATTTCTGATCTCAATTTATTTTCCTTACTTCTATTTCTTGGAGAAAAAGAATGCCGTGATTCGAACAAGACTTCTTTTTGTCTACGCAGCGAAACGAAATCATTTTCTCATCTCGTTTTAAAAAAGCGTTTCACGGCCGGTAATATAGATCTCTGCAGTATAATTCTTCTCTGTTATCTGAAGACAAGAAGAAAGTGATTCGAGACGAAGCTCATTAGCTATCGGACAAGTTACAAATAGTAGTCTATCGATTTCTCGATCGTTTAAAAGCGTATTTTTTTCTTTTTTATCATTACTATTAATCAAATGAACAAAAACATTCGAGCAAGGAAAAGTATATCATTAAATAAATCTTGAATATGGTAACGTAATCTGTTTCCTATATATTCCTATTCCTATTCCTATAAATTTATTATTAGTTTCCTTTATATTCCTATAAATCTTGAATATGGTAACGTAATCTGTTTCCTATATATTCTATTTCCTATAATTATTATCATAGTTATGATATTATTAATTAGCGAACATTCGACACATCCTAATACTTCGATCATTATTTTGTAATTTTAATAAATAAGTTTAATACAAAAATAGGAAGAAATTTATATAAATAAAATCGGTGAAATATATCTAACGCAATATTTTCGTAGAACAAAATACTATTTTCTCATTTTCTCTAAGTTTACTTCGATAACAAGTTTATGCCGTAGTTTGTGCATGCATGCATGCATCGTCGAAGATATCCTTTGGCATGTCCTATCATTCTATTTCAAAAGTTCCTACAAGCTTTCGTAGTTTCGGGGATGGTTGACGTGTTCTTATTGGGTCACACGCGCGAAAATTGACATTTGAGCTTTGACCTTTGGAAATATCCAAGGTTTTCTCATTTTTTAGAAGAAAAATTCACGTTTGTCAGTAAGCTTTGAACGACTAATGCTTTATACGTCGAGAAATATCAAGGTTAAGTAAACAGAACACTGAACACGATCTTTTTTGAAGATTTTAAGATACGTAAAGAAGAAGAAGAAGAAGAACGCGGTTAGTTTTCGACTAGTTTGCTCCAATTTCGCAATCTTATGTAAGCGAATTTGACTTCAAGGTTGATTTTATTCATTTTATATAATAAATTCTTTCGTTTTATAATTGATTACGCATTCCTAAGAAAGAACAGCGAGTACCTATTATGTATTATAATTTATTCTACAGGTTTTGCAGTTATCCAAAAAATCCTACTGCAAATAAAATGCAAGCTGTATAGTTTCTCAGTCCTGTATTATTATTGGAAAATCAAATTTTAACAAGAAATTTGTTTTATATTAAAAATATTATATATATATAAGAGTTGTTTCGAATTTTTAAATAATTCTCATTGCAATTGATACTTTATAAGGTTAAAAGTCAAGACCATTTATCGTTCAACCCATTGAAATATTATTCGAAGCAACACGGCGGTGTATCAAAATCATCAATCAATCGTTTTGTTTGAAAGTAATTCGGCTCGTGTGTTACAATATTGATGCATGATACATTAAATCTCGACGAAGGACGAGTAACGTTAATGCATTACGAAGATCAAATTTATTTTCTTAATAAGTTTGACGAATTTTTTCGATGTTATTTTCATTTAAACAGGTCTCGCGTGTCTCGTGCCCTTAATGGGTAATAACGCGACGATGATCCAAGCAATTACCTTGCCCTTCGTTCGAACGAAGCCACGGTTCACGAAGGTAGTAGCCTCGAAGGATGAGGAAATAAAAAAAAAAGGTTCGATGCGGTTGCAATACTCGACACCGGTGTTGTCCTTGGTGGAGACCGGGTACCGTCCATTCCGACATTTCAAAAAATTGCAACCGAGAGTTAGCTTATCTTTCTCAAAGGACAACTACAACGACAACGACAACGAAAAAAAAAACGAGGACGCCCTTCGATATTTTATTTCCTTGATTCTTGTAAGAACGCTAAAACGTTTTAAGATCTAATCGTATACCGGTAGTAGTCCGGATGTTTATTAACGTGGGTGTAATATCTCTTTCACGATTGATCCTACGAACAATTTCATTACGATCTATCGATAATAATGTATATTTGTCGATAAGAAAAATGAAGATATATAAAATATGCACGGATAAATAAAAATATGAAATTTGAGAAATGAAATTTAATATATAGATTTTAACCCGAAATATTTAAGGGAGTATTTTATATGGAGTATATATGTTTGTTTGAAGTAAAGGTTGGTTAGTTTCTCAAAAGCGGACATCCTTGGTTTTTCGCGCGCAGCTGCAGCTGCGACGAGCCCGGGGCCGAATGCACCGCAATGCAGGTGAACCAGCGGCTGGTCCACAGGCTGGACCAACTAACCAACCAACCAATGAGCAGCCGGTGCACTCGGAAGAAGATGCGTAGGCAGTTGTATCTTCGAATCATCGTCTACTGCAAATTTCTCTTTCTTTATTTCTTTATTTTTATTTTTTTGTATTTTTCATAGCTATTGCAGATCTTATCTTCTTAGGAAAATATCTTACGAGTCCAACTTGCTCCCCTTCTTCTTCTTCTTCTTCTTCTTCTTCGAAGGATCCTAACGTTACGTGTGTGTGAGAGAGAGAGAGAGAGAGAGAGAACACGCGGGAGGAGAATTTCCTCCACCTTCTTTTCTACCTAGCACTATGTAATCTTTCGCTCGGAGTTTATGCTACGTCCTACGGACACGTTCCTATCTCGAGATAATTCATACCGACGTATGCAGCGATTCGAATTATTCGCAAGCTTTTCTTTCTTTCTTTCTTTCTTCTGCTTCTTCTTCTTTTTCTTCTTCCTTTACGACACGTACTGCGAGTAAATCGATTCAATTTTTTTTTTTCTTTTTTCTAAATCAAGTAGACCATGTTCCTTAATACCTATTTGAATAATATGTCTAACAAATGATAATTGATTTTATCAAAGAAATGATTACTAAAAGATTGATTGAAAATCAATGAATTCAATTATTTTGGAAATCAAGTAAATCATGTTCCTTAATACCTATTTGAATAATATGTCTAACAAATGATAATTGATTTTATCAAAGAAATGATTACTAAAAGATTGATTGAAAATCAATGAATTCAATTATTTTGGAAATCAAGTAAATCATGTTCCTTAATACCTATTTGAATAATATGTTTAACAAATGATAATTGATTTTATCAAAGTAATGATTACTAAAAGATTGATTGAAAATCAATGAATTCAATTATTTTGGAAATCAAGTAAATCATGTTCCTTAATACATATTTGAATAATATGTCTAACAAATGATAATTGATTTTATCAAAGAAATGACTACTAAAAGATTGAATGAAAATCAATGGATTCAATTATTTTGGAAATCAAGTAAATCATGTTCCTTAATACCTATTTGAATAATATGTCTAACAAATGATAATTGATTTTATCAAAGAAATGATTACTAAAAGATTGATTGAAAATCAATGAATTCAATTATTTTGGAAATCAAGTAAATCATGTTCCTTAATACCTATTTGAATAATATGTGTAACAAATGATAATTGATTTTATCAAAGAAATGATTACTAAAAGATTGATTGAAAATCAATAAATTCAATTATTTTGGAAATCAAGTAAATCATGTTCCTAAATACCTATTTGAATAATGTCTAATAAATGATAATTGATTTTATCAAAGAAATGATTACTAAAAGATTGATTGAAAATCAATGAATTCAATTATTTTTGAAATCAAGTAAATCATGTTTCTTAATACATATTTGAATAATATGTCTAACAAATGATAATTGATTTTATCAAAGAAATGATTACTAAAAAAATCAAGTAAATCATGTTCCTTAATACCTATTTGTATAATATGTCTAACAAATGATAATTGATTTTATCAAAGAAATGATTACTAAAAGATCGATTGAAAATCAATGAATTCAATTATTTTGGAAATCAAGTAAATCATGTTCCTTAATACATATTTGAATAATATGTCTAACAAATGATAATTGATTTTATCAAAGAAATGATTACTAAAAAGATCGAACAGAGATTGATGAATGAACTAAATCGATTATTCTCATCAAAATCCTTCCAAATAATTCCGAAATAAATTTGATAAGATTAGACAAGCTTATAATAAATGTATAATTAAAATATTAAAAATCTATCGTTCGTGTAATAAGTAACGTTAATGAGATTCTCGATAGGAGAAGACGTTAAAGTAGATTTTACGCCATTCAAGTCTGCTTTCGCTTTCGATCCTGGTCGAACAAATAAAGGTGCGGTCATATCGTTGCAAACTTAAGAAGTATGGGGGTTCTATAACATATACCTATATATATATAAATATAAATTTACTATGTGTTATAAATACAACAGTAAATGTCTGTGTGTGTGTGTGAGTGTGTTGTATATTCCATAGTGATCTGTATGGAATCTGTTGGAATGTGTTGTATGTTTTATAGTGATCTGTATATATGTTATATATAAACTTACTATGTGTTATAAATACAACAGTAAAGGTGTGTGTGTGTGTGTGAGTGTGTTGTATATTCCATAGTGATCTGTATGAAATCTGTTGGAATGTGTTGTATGTTTTATAGTGATCTGTATATATGTTATATATAAACTTACTACAAGAATAAAGGTGTGCGTGTATGTGTGTGTTGTATGTTCCATAGTGAACTGTATGGAATCTGTTGGAATGTGTTGTATGTTTTATAGTGATCTGTATATATGTTATATATAAACTTACTACAAGAGTAAAGGTGTGCGTGTATGTGTGTGTTGTATGTTCCATAGTAATCTGTATATATCCTTACTTACGATCTAAAGTATATAACGAAGAAAGAAAAGAGAGAGAATGAGAGAGTGAACGATCGATCGAAGCAAACATCCTCCGACAAGATTATCGTAGCGGAGCACGATGTAATCGAGCGGAGGTTGTCGGCTGTCGCTTTAAAATTCCCTCCTCGGCACCACCGAGGCTCGCATTGCGCTTGCTATCTTATCGACTATGCTTCAAGTATCTCATAGTAGTTGTCTGCTAAAGCTTCGTTGCATCATCGAGTTTTAACGAGTTTTTAGGGGGGCTGTTTGTTTTCATCCTTTATTAATACTACTACTACTACTACTACTACTACTACTTTACCGCAAAGATTTCAAATAAACACAACGTTCAACGAAACCTCTGCTACACGTGCGTATGTTCGTGTGTGTTTATGTGTATTTCTATACTATTTTTCTATATTATTTTATATATTATTTATTATATATTTTTTATATTTTTTTATATTTATTATATAATATTATATATTTTTATATATTATTTATATATTATTTTTGTTCCAATCACTTTTAACGCAAATTTCATTTTATTTATGATGAATTTATATTTGTTTCATAATTTCGATTGAAATATTACTAACTTTTTTCATGAAAATAATATGATTTGCCTAATGAAAAAAGTTTTTTTTTTTCTTTTAAAATTATTATCTCCTAGGAATTACTACCATTAGCTCGTATATATCATTTTTCCGCTAAGTTAATCGCGTTGTTATCCGATATAATGTGACTAAAATTGCATACACCTAGCAGGTATTTATAAGAAGGTCTGTTACTATATTACGCTCATGAGAACGTTATCTTACGAGTGAATGAAATTCGTGTCGATGAGTCAGAGTCTTTCGTAGAATAGAGAGAATTAGATGTTAAATATTTATTATAATAATAATATTTTTGTAATCGGAGTCTCTCATTTATTCCAACGTTAAAATCTTGCATTATTGTAAAACCATTCGAGTAATTCGAAAAGAAAAGAAAATGACAAAAAGTACACGTGAGATAATAGATTAATTCGCAAAGATAGATAGATAGATAGATAGATAGATAGATAAATAGGGGATGATCTTTTGCGATTAGTTTGTTTTGTTTTGTTTTGTTTGAATCCACGGTGTATGCATCGCGGATGCACATGGTCGAAGGAACGAACGAAACGTTCATAGGTATAGAAAGGTACAAGTATAGTTATCGGAGCTCGTAAAAAGAGAAACTCGAAGCCGTTGTCCTGTGGCTTGCTGGTTGCACGCGCGAGCAAGGATACGTAGGTGGTTACTGAAAGACACGTCGTCGTAACAGGAGAGTAGAACTTTAGTTAGGTGAAAGAGTAAGACACAAAGAGGTGTACCTCGTCGAAAGAGGTGGATTGTTCGTTCGGAGAGTAGTCTGGCGAACTACGACGACGACTACGACGACGAGTAAAAGTAAGAGAGGGAAAGCTAACTAATATAAGCAACGGGGGATAAGAAGGGGGAAAGGATGGAAGGTTCGGGAGAAGGAAGGAGAAAGAAGAATGGTGGGGTGGTGGTGGTGGTAAACGCGAGGAACGAAGCACGTGGGACCCCGAACTCCGTGTGTCTCTCCTTCAGTAGTGCTCTCAGCTGCCTCTCGGATAATTTCGCACCGGATGTCCATCCACCACGCGTTCTAGACGCGTCCGTTTTGTTGTTGTTGCACACCGTTCGTTGCACTATTCCAAGACGGATAATGCGAGCTTCTTACGAGGGAACAGATTTATTCGCTTAGTCCGTTTCTTGGACCAAACGCATCGAAAAAGGGGGTGGGTGAGTTGTTGTTGACTGTTATTGTTGATTAAATATGAAAGAACAAAATTCGTTTCCAGGAAGAATGATTCATTTTAGTTTAGAGATTATTCTCTTGTTTTTCCTAATCATTAGTTTTACACACGAAATTTCGAATAATAATCTTTTTTATTTTTTTTTGGAAATATCATGTATAATATAGTTGTATTATAGGATATGAAATTGTATATATCAGGTCACGTGAACACCATCCTGTGCACCGTTCGAGAAACGCACGATGGCTCCAACAACGTTGTCGTCCCTCGTGATACTTCATGCTATAGTTATTGCGGTATCGTCTATCGATCGTGAGACACGAGTTAAGAAAGATCACTTTCTTGGAGGAATTTCGCATAATATTCAGAATCGTCAAGTAGTTTGGCCCCATTGGTTTCGCGAAAGGCAAACTCGCGTACAGCAGGATAGAAAACACGATTGGAATCGTTTTCGGAGTTATCAAAATGACGATGACGAGGATGATATCGAAACGACCATAGCAGCTGCACCTACGATCGGATCGTCGATTGGTTATTCCTCGATTGGATCGATCCTAAGACATAATGCAACTAAATCGGACAAATTTGGTGCTATCGCTGTTGCGGAATATTCCGGCACCAGGGCCATAGCTTATGCAGGATTTCACGATGATCATCGGCATCGCGTTTATCCGGAAACTGCTGTTACCCGTGGCTATCAACAAATTCTTACCACTACGCCCACGACATACACCAGACATCATTCCGGGTACGTCAGAAAGAATATACCTTTTTCTTTTTTTTTTTAATAAAATTCTACTTTACACTTCTATCTCAATTTTAATTAACAACAGTTATCGACAAACGTTCCATTTGAAATTTATATTAACTACGCGAAATGATGAGTTAGAAGATTTCAATCGTTCAACGAATAACAATATTAATATTACCAAACAAAACTTGAAAATTCGTTCGTACATATGAGAATATTTTGATCCTCGAGGATCGTTCGAGACTATCAAAAATTAATCGAACGATTCTTGTCAATCGTCACGCAGTGCACCGTGTTACTCAGCTACATCCTCAATTGAATATTCGACGAAAGAAAAATATTCCCAAAGGAATCGTAATAGAATACAGATACGAAATTACTTAGTAATATTCCCGATATTAGCAACGGGTATATAACGCATATAACAAATAAACAATTTAATTAAGGAAACTTAGCATTATCCGGAAGCAATGGGGGATACCCTTTTTACTCGAGGATTTCATCGTAAAAGGGTAATCGAGTTATCAATAAGAAAGGCTACCTTTCTCTTTTATACGAGGGGAAGAAGAGGAGGGTGGGGGGGTGGATATTATGGTATCATATTCCAGGATCATAGATCCTTACTGTCAGCCAGAGCGATCATTAAATGGTCACGATCCGAAGGAGTATTAAGCTATAACGCAAATGTGTATAACTCGCTTGCTTGCATGCTTGCTTGCATGCATGCTTGCTTGCTTGCTTGCTTGCTTGCTTGTAACTTTGCTAGCTAATATAAATGTGCTACCTCATCGATCACGTTCCACGCAAACGCATACGCCGAATTCCGAAGAGTCACTTTTTTTGTTTCTACTTTTTCTTCTTATCTCACAGCAAACGTAGTACCTTTCGAAAAGTACATCGTGAAAAAGAGAGAGAGAGAGTGAAAGAGTAAGAGAGAGAGGGGGAAAGAGGGGAGCAAGGGAGGGTGGGAGGGAAAGAAAGACCCACACGGATTCGGGCTCCGATCGAACGGACTTTATCTCGAGACACGCAAATGGAGCCGAACGAAGCGACCCATAAATATACGCTGCTGTTAGTCCCGGCGTGTCGTTGAATTACTATATTTACGAGCAATAAGCGACGCGCGAGATATCCGCGAGATGATGTACGATCGAAGGGAAACCCGGTATATCTCGCACGCGGTGTAATAACATTCACTGAGAAAGTGAGAGAGAGAGAGAGAGAGAGAGAGGTTTACTTTGAAAAAAAATTCGACTCATATTCATACTCATACTCATACTCATACTCATACTTATATACATACTTATAGTCGTACTCGATTTAACTTCACCGATACTATCGAAGGTTCCTTTTCCTTACACCATTCGCGGCCGCTTAATTAATCGATCGATTAATTATCACTCGCCTAACGCCTCTCACCGCGAACCTTACAATCATTCGGATTGTTCATCGTACGAGGATTTCTATGTATTGTAAGTTATTTACACGTACTTGTGATACATCGTAATATGCGTTTCTACGTATACACGGGGCGTGTATACGTGTTTCTAAATCTGAACTCAACTCTCGTTTTATATATAAATCTAAGAAGCGTGTCTCTTTTGATATAAATATCAATGTTTTATATATAAATATTTAAGTAAGTTTGAGAATTTTTCCTATTTAATATCTGTCTCGTCGTCGTGGAAAAAATTTGTCCGTGAACCTGTTCGAATGATTCGAATTGATTGATACTCGTCACCTCGGTTTAACCATATTTGTATTTTACAAATAAAAAGATAAAAAAAAGAAGAAGAATTTTTATTCGCGTACGAGAAATCATACGCCCATCGTTATATTATTCATCTTTATTTTTCTTGTTTCTTTTTTTTTTAATCGTGACATCGATCCTGAAAATAATCATTGATTTCGACTCGACTCGTTGATACGATAATAATAACACTTAAAACGCGATTTGTCGATATGAAGACCCCCGTTGTGGACGTTTCTGTCCAACGAATAAAATTAGAGGGTTACTCTTAGAATTCGTAACGTTTAAAATAATCGTTTCTATCGTCGGACGAACGAATCAACGCGCTACCAAATCGAATATTCATAAATCATAACGTATGTGTTCGCAACATTGGTGACTAATTTTTTTCTTTTTTTTTTACTTTGAAAGCACGTCTAGACTTTCGAACCGAGTTCAATTTGTTCTGTGTTGCGCGAATAAAGTTTCGCACAGTTATTATTACGCTACCATCGAGAATGACTTCCATTCGAATAAATCTCTCGTTGGAAAAAAAGAAAATAAAAAGAAAAAGAAAAAGCTTTAGGCCTCTTCGTTGCCTTATACGTCTACGTTTTTTTTTTCTTCTCTCTTTTCTTCTCTCTTTCTTCCTTTTTATTTTATTTCGTTTTATATTTTCCCCCTTTTTACCTTTATACTTTTATCTTTTTCTATTTTTACATCAATAAATATCTGTACTTCGTACGTCTACTCGCTATTACTCATCCACTTGCGCGTATCTCTCGTTGTGATTCATTTTTCACATTACTTTGTTGTAATCTTTAGAATATTTTTTTTTTCAATCCTCGAACGTATTTATCGTCAAATACGAATAGAATACGCTTATAATAACACTGTTTGACTGGAAAAAAAATCACGGACACTCACATATTTCGTCTGGCAATTATAATAGCGACCTAAGTTCAAAATAATTACGCCAATTTTATTCGACTAGATTTATTCGATAATAGTATAAATAATTTCGATATTAAAAAATAAATCATTAAATTCGTTTATCCAATCATTTTGATTTGATCGATCGTTATAATTATCTTCAGTTATCACTGTTACCATATTTTTATTATATATTTATTCTCTGTTAACGAAAAGTTTTAAATAATTAATATAAATGATCATATCCACACTTAGGTTAGGTTACTTACTTTCTCTCGTTTATTTTTGAACTCCATGATAAAAGAAAGAAAAAAAAAGAAAAAAAATGCGTCGCATATAAGGTGAACAAAATAAAAATGTAATCGTCCACTTGTACAAATACTTTAGTTACGAATGATCGATAGTCTTCGAAAGAAAAATAAATAAGAATGATGAATATTGAAAGAGAGAGAATTTCAAGTAGGAAAGATAATGATCCCCGCTATGTCATTGGATAACACAACGATTTTGTGCAACTTCAAATCTATCATACACTATCGATCTTCGTTTCGTCATATCTCTATGATGTGTATCAGAGAAATGACGGTGTGTAACGACGAAGATAGATGAACAACGATCAACCAACGAAACGAACTCCCTTCTTCGAGAGAAGGTCTGCAGATGAGGAAAACCATACGTCCTATCATTCTATCATTTTTGCCATGTCAAAATCATCCTCCTTTTCATCGTCTAACGTCATTTTTCTCACACCCCACGACGATCTTTCTTATCTTTATTTTCTTTTTTATGGTGTTATCTAACACTTGTTAACACGTTGCGTGGTAAAAAGATTTTGAATTATTACATGGGGATAAAGAAACATAGTTTTTATATAAATATTTATAAATTGTTTTCAATGTGAAATAATATATGAATGAAATGTACTTGCAATGAAAATATATTAGTGTCGCAAATATACGAATCACACGTGTATCACGCAATTTTTATGATATTATTCTAACACTGGTTAATAAATTGCGTGGTAAAAAGATTTTGAATTATTACATGGGGATAAAGAAACATAGTTTTTATATAAATATTTATAAATTGTTTTCAATGTGAAATAATATATGAATGAAATGTACCTGTAATGAAAATATATTAGTGTCGCAAATATACGAATCACACGTGTATTATTCTAACACTGGTTAATAGATTGCGTGATAAGAAGATACTGAATTTTTATTCGGAAATAAAGAAACATAATTTTTGTAAAAATATTTACAAATTGTTTTCAATGTGAAATAATATATGAATGAAATGTACTTGCAATGAAAATATATTAGTGTCGCAAATATACGAATCACACGTGTATCATGCAATTTTTATGATAATTTTTTTTTAAATATTTACAAATTGTTTACATTGTGATATAAAATATGAATGAAATGTACCTGCAATGAGAATATTATTAGTGTCGCAAATATACGAATCACACGTGTATAACGCAATTTTTATGGTATTATTCTAACACTGTTTAATAAATTGCGTGATAAGAAGATGAATTTTTATTCGGGAATAAAGGAAGTTAGTTTTTTTTTAAATATTTACAAATTGTTTACATTGTAATATAAAATATGAATGAAATGTACCTGCAATGAGAATATTATTAGTGTCGCAAATATACGAATCACACGTGTATCACGCAATTTTTATGGTATTATTCTAACACTGTTTAATAAATTGCGTGATAAGAAGATTAATTTTTATTCGGGAAGAAGGAAAGATAATTTTTTTTTAAATATTTACAAATTGTTTTCATTGTGAAATAATATACGAATCACATGTGTATCACGCAATTTTTATGGTATTATTCTAACACTGGTTAATAAATTGCGTGATAAGAAGATACTGAATTTTTATTCGGGAAGAAAGAAAGATAATTTTTTTTTAAATATTTACAAATTGTTTTCATTGTGATATAAAATATGAATGAAATGTACCTGCAATGGGAATATTATTAGTGTCATAAATATATGAATCACGTGTGGTCACGCAATGTGGTTCAAAGAGAATAAGAGAGGGGGTTGTGGGGAGGCAAGAACAAAGTTCGCTACCACGTATCGTCGCTTCTTTGATCTTTCATCGGTGTCACTCGGTTCATTAAATCCACTTAGATTATTCGCTTCAATCGAGATACCTGCTTATCGAATCAACTTTAACCGCGATCCCTATCGCAACACGAATGTGCAATATATACTGACCGATTATTTTATCGATTAAATAAAAATAAATAAAATAAAATACAATAAAATCAAATAAAATAAAAAATAATCAAGGATACGTTCGCATGTATTCTAAATAATAATTCACCTAATTTTTATTTTAATTCAACATCGAGATCGCAATCAATTTTATTAATATGAACTTTCCAAAATTATTACGCTTTTATCCCTAAGGTAATTAATTCTTATAATTATAAAAATTATCATTAATATTCATTTATCTATGTTAATAAAAAATTAAAGTTTACAAAAATTTAATTACCCTCATTTTGTTCGTATTTTGATAGATCATTCGACGAGATCAATTTTGTCGAATACTTCTTTATTGTTATTCCAATTAAATGTATGTTAAGAAGAAAAAAAAAAGAAAATAATTACGAAAATTGGAATATCTCTATCAACGGTATTTAAACTTTTCTTATTCGATCGTGAACTCGAGTGAGAAATATTTACACGTTCGTATTTATAGAACAACGTTCGAAGATAACGCCGTCTTTGCTTCGCTCGAAATAGCTTGAGAAATTTTTTTACGGAAAGGGTAAAAGAAATGTTACACTCTTCGTGAAAATGTTTATCAAAAGAAGAAAGAAAAGAAAAGAAAGAAAAGTTCAAACTATTGCAAAAATTCCTAACGATTAATAGTATTCGTAAACTTGTATTTTAAATTCATATAAAAATATTATAACTATGCAGGTATCGTATAAAAGATAATAGAATCAATTGAATAAACTTGAATTACTATTGTAAAAGCAAGACTGAGTAATTTTACAAGAACGACAATACTAATCGAATAAATAATATTATAAATAATCGAAAACTCGAATCCCCCCACACACACAGTGTTATCCGTATTCCAATACTTTCGTAGTCAACAAATGAAATTACGATTCCGACTATATTAGATGGGGATTTTCTCAAAGCCAGCCCCATTTCCTATAGAATACAATATACATCCTCTAAGTAATAATAAAATCCTGTAAAAAAAACGAATTTATTCACTTCAACGATATCCATTATTGAAGAAATTTATCATTCGAATCTAATTTAATCTCGACTAAATTTGATTTACCTAATAGAACTTTCGAACTTTAATAAAAAAAAATACATTCTACAAATGGAATGAAATTGTATCTGGAATAATGAGAAAAGCGAGTAATAATAATTGAATAAATGAAAATTAAAAGAAAACAAGGAAAAATGATAGGGAAAAGAATCCTAGGGAAAATAATCGTGAAATGTGAGTTTCATTTAATGGGATTCGTTCTATGGGAGATTGGAACTCGCCTTTGGGTGACTTTGGTGTTGTCGAGCTAGGAACGTGACTGGGCGTTGCGAGGAGAAGAAAGAAAAGAGAGACAAGTAAAGGTGGAATGAGAGAGATACCATGGCCGCAAATAGAGCGCATCTTTTGCCACACGAATCATTTTGTTTTTTTCTTTTTATTTGACTTCTTCTTCTTCTTTTTTCCTGTTCTTTTTCCTTCATCCACTTAGAAGGGGTCGATCGTCTCATAGGATAAACATAACAGTGACGGGACGTTCAACCCAGTAGCCGTATCCGGAGTATTTAACCGATGCGTGTTTCATGAATTCGTCACGTGTCATTGTAGAGAAACATTTGGAACCTGTTCCAAACAAGAATCGAGAACTGGTTGGTTGGTACTGAACTCTAACATACGTGGAACGCAGGTGCGTACGATGACGGTTTTCGTACGACAGGCTCGTAAAATGTTCAATTGCAACGATTTAAAGAGTCTAATTCGTCTTATAGGTGGCTTCGAAGTTTTCTATTTATTGACTGAATCAGACGTCTGGTCTTAAAGCTTATATATATATATATATTTATTTCGTTTATTTCGTTTATTGAAACATTGACGGGAATTACTCATTGTCAGATAACCAGAATAAATATTGAAAGATAAAAATAATATAAAAATAATATAAATATAATATACTGATATATAAATAAAATAATATAAATATATAAATAAATAATATTAATTAAAAAATATATATATATAAAAGATACATAAAAATAAAGATAAATATAAATAAAATAAATAATATATACATATAGAGAGAATAATATAAATATAAATAAATAAAATAAAATAATAATATATATATATATATATATATAAAATATATTAAATAAAATAAATAAATAAATATATAAATAAAATAAATTAATTAAAATATAAAAAGAAAAAAGAATACAAACAAATAAATATAAATAAAATAAATAAAATATACATAGAAATTAACAAGACATTAAATAAAAAGACTATATAAATATATTTACAGAATCATAAATAAAGTTAAACAATTAAAGTGAGCTTAGACAAAATTTAATGGACGAATATATATATATATATCTTCTATATTAAAACATTGATTATATATATCTAACGTTAAATGTTTACGTAAATAAGTACACAGATATGAAGACGTACTTTTATCGAGTATCGTATGCGCTTGCTCTGATATTAAAAAGATATAACAACAATATAATGTTAGCTATACGTTTACAGATTAGTTAGAGATAAGCTGTGTGAGTATGTGTGTGTAAGTATAGATTAGAATTTAGACGTCCTCCTCGAGAATCATGTTTCTCTGATAAATACGATAATAAAACTAACATATATATATATATATAAAATACAATTTTCTGTAAAGGATTATTTTCAAAAGGATCGAAATAACTTGGTCCTCCAGGAATATCTCGTTGGTATAAATCGATCTCATTTTTAGTTACGCGTTGAGTAGCAAGAAGAAGAAGAAGAAGGAAGAGAGAGAGAGAGAGAGGGAGAGTGATGGAGAGGTTAAAGGTCAAAAAATCGCGAGAGTTGCAAGAGTCCTCCTCACGCGATTGCACGGAGGCGGTCAAGGTACTGTGGCGGCCCTCGTGAACCAGCAGAGGCCCTCGAGCGATGGCCCTCGGGTGGTCGAACCGGATGGCTGCTCATATTCACCGTAAATGGACGTTCGAGTAAAAAACTACGTCGTCGTTCCTCCTTCTCGAGGAATTCGTGCCTTCCACTTTTTTCTTCTTATTCTTCTTCTTTTTCTTCTTTTTTTTCAGTACCCTTTTCAAACTAAAAACGTATCGCTAAGAAAATCTTTCGAAGGACGATTAATTTTGTAATTTAAGAGAAAAGGTTATAGAGAGAATTTTCAATTCTGAAATTTCGAAAGATCGATTTCACTTTATCCGTTTACGTCTAGGAAGAAGAAGAAGGGATCATGAATATGATCATTCGGTTGAGTGCAAGTATTAATAGGCACGGAGAGATTGCTCGAGGGTGTTCGCGGCTGGTGAAACGCATATTAACGAGAAAAAAACAAGAAAAAAAAAGAAACGGAAAGAGAAAGAGGGAGGAGGAGGAGGAGGAGGAGGAGGGAAAGTAAGAGGGGGAGGGGAGAAGAAGTATTTTGCTAGGATGCGAGCATGTATTTTTGCGTAAGCATACGCGTGAGAAATTCTCCAAGGCTCCCACACGCGAACCCACAAGTATAATATGATGCAAAGAAAAAGCTCTGACAGAGAGAGAGAGAGAGAGAGAGAGAGAGAGAGATTCTTTGTCTTCTCTCGAGACTACGTTCTCCTTAAAGTATCCTGAAAGCCGCCTATGGAACTGGTTTCGTTGTTCCTGATTGACCTGGAACAATAGCGCCACTTAAGTATGCCAAAGAGCTGCTTGACGTTCATAAAATCTTGTTCCTACCCCCCCGCCCCCCCTCTTTCGGATCAACCAACTATTAACTAACGTTAATATTTTCCTTCGTTAGTTTTTATTTTTAATAAATATTACGCTTGGAATAGAACTTTTCTTCCTCTACGTTGGTGGTTTCACCTATTGTTTGCTTAGGATAAAAGAAATATTCTTTACTTTTTTTGATCGTAATATCAGAATTGTTCGTGTTTAAAAAGCTTCATTGTTTTCCTAGAATTTCAGCTTCTATGCAAATGACAAATTTTTTGTTGGTTTAACTTGTCTAACCAGTCGTGAAACGTTGCGGAAATTGTTTTTCATTTTGGTATTGTTAATAAAAGTTTAATGTAATTTTTGATAATAGATTTTGCGAGGTGTAACGTAATTATATATATAACGTAAATGGCATATGGTAATCAATATTATATAGTCTTGTCCGGTTCTGTAAACGATTCGCAAGACTACCAATGCATCCTAACGAACACGGAAAAAGAAGACGAAGAAGAAAAAGGAAGAAGTCAAAGTAGGAGGAGTAATGCAAGACGATGCATGTTTTATCGGCATCACATATAGGCGTGTAATTATTTCACTTTCGATGGGATTCTTAACCTTTCATCAAGTAATTTAGTAATTTGGAAGTTTGAGTCAGGTTTACCTGCCTCATGAGTGTAACTTCTCGTAGTTATTTTGCGCATTTCGTTATTGTTCCTTCATTAGCATCTTGTAATCGTAAGATTATTCAATATTTTTCTTATGCGGCGATATAATAAAAAAAACTGATGTGTGTACTTATGTGCGCACGTAAGAAGTTATACTTCTTTGCCGTACCAAAACGAACATAACCTCAATAACATCAAAAATAACTTCAAAAAAAAACTTCAAAGAAAAAAAATAACTTACAAAAAAAAAATAATAATTATTATATATATTATATAAGAAAGAATAAATACTTATGTACGCATGTAAGAAGTTATACTTCTTTGCCGTACCAAAACGAACATAACCTCAATAACCTCAAAAATAACTTTAAAAAATAACTTAACAAAAAAGAAAAATTTATTATTATTATTATTATTATTATTATTATTATTATTATTATTATTATTTAAAAAAGAAAGGAAAGAAACATATTTTCAATCGATCGATATATTATATATATTAGAAAGAATAAAAATATCATAATATATGCCATGGGTACGGTGATAGTATTAGTTCCCGCTCGATCATTTAAGTCAAGCAGCGCTGAGTACGATTAGTATTTGGATGGGTGACCCGCTTGAGAAAAAAAGGGGAAGAAGGAAAAGAAGACACAACTTCATGCCGTATACTTGAAATCGCTTTGTCGCGCGTCGTAAATACTTGACAAACTTCATGGTGTCGATTTTTCGTGTCGCTCGTAAAAATTCACTCTCATCACATTTTCCCAAACGCGCCAAAAGAAGTATAACTTCAAAAATGTGTTCAGTAGTGTTCAATGATTGAATTTTCTTTGCGTAGAAATGGAAAGATGTTTGAAAAAAATTGTATTTTAAATACAAGTGAGAAAAATAAAAGTATAAGTTAACGTTCGATCGAATGATGAATATCGGTAGCGAGAAAATAGCCTAACCACGGGCAGATGCACGTATGTTTCTAAACACTTTGAAATATCGCATTTCTGAAATTAGCGAAGGTGAATCACGTTCTCGAATCGGCCGTGCCGGTGCAAGTTTAGCTTTCGTAGCTTCTCTCCCGTTCATTCGCTAATGTATACACACCAGAATTACTATGGCGTCGGATTGTTTAGCCATCGTTCGTTACCCTCGCAAGAGGAAAAGTAACGATTTGTTGATATAGTAACTGTTAATGACCCGCGAGATCATATATTTTCTTCAAACTAAATTCCTTTGATGAAAAAATAAATATTCTTTTTTTCTTTTTTCAAATAACAAGATGAATTTAATGCGTTAAACGCGAAAGATTATTCGAAATAGAAAATATGTCGTTATACTAATCGATGTCAATTTCTCATCGGATAAAAGTCACCCTCTGTTTTTTAGATTTTATGATAAACTGCTGCGCTCCGACGCATAAATATTCATTTATTCTAATATTCTGTTTTCTATCGTAGGTAAGATTATTTTCACGATCACGTTTTCATACAAAATAAAATTATTAATACAAATATACGATGATCGTTTTAATCGCGCTAATAATCAGCGAAACGATTTTTCTCGAAAGTATCGTTTAAAAAAAAAGAAAAAAAGAAAGAAGTATTAACCATGATATTACTCGTTTTTGATATTACTCGTCGTATAAATTTATTTTAATGGTTAAATCGCGTTTAAATTGCAATTGGTAGAGAGAATCCCGGTTCTTTTTCCCCATCAAACAAATCCTGTCATGTCTGATTCGTGCTCCTTTATCTTTCCACTTCGGACCGTGCTTTTATTCGTTCGTGTAGTACCCTCGACGAGACAGCAGCTTAAGAGAAAGAGAGATGCAAGAGACAAGGGTCGGTATGTTGAAGTTGCCTCGTAGAAATTATAAAATTAAAAACGTAGAAACGAAAGAATACAAAAAAATCTCTCCAAGGACGAACTTAAAATCGTTTCAACTTCCACGAAGGATTTCTGCGTTATATGGAAACTCATTGTAAGATTTAACACTAAACGTGTACCGTGACCGGTCAAACGATCGTGTCCTGTAAATTGTAAAGATGTGATAATCTATAAAACAAAAATTCTACGAAAACGCATAAAATATATCTTGATTTATTTCAACATAAAAAGAAATATATCGTTCGCTATCCAACCGAATTAAAAAATCTCATTCTATACGAAAATATATATAATATATTTTTGAAAGCAGTCATTTGACCGTTCACAATAGGAATATAATAAATCACAATAGTGTTAAACTATTCTACCAATTCAAGAATGTTGCCACCTCTTTTATACTTCAGAACAGAAATGAATTCTGACATAAACTTTATTATGTATCTGTCATTCCTTATTTGAAATGAAAATTTTCTACGAATTATGCATTAGGATTTGCAGCAGGTTCACAGTGAAATACGAAATAGGAAATCGAATCATCGTACGATACGGTTGAGTTCGTAAATTATTTAAATGGACGATCGTAAGTCATCCTAGCATTTCTTTTTCACTTTTGCTACCACTCGAAAGAGTGGCCTCTGCAAAATAAAAAAAGAAGAAGAGGAAGAAGAAGAAGAAAGATGACCGAAGAAAAATGAGGTGTCACGTATCTCGAGGTTGCTCTCGATCGATCCTTTTGCCTTCGAACGAGCACCAATCTGGCCAATACTATTCCCCTTGGTAGATTTTGACGAAGGGAATTGTTCGTTGAGTCACGAGTGCCACTTCAATTCACGGCTTCTTCTTTCTCTTTTCATTTATTTCTTTTTTTTTAATACGAGTTCGAGAGCACGATCGAAGTCATTGAGATTCCATACTTTTTTGCGAAGCATTTTATTGCATCAACCTCGCTTTCGTTTTCGAAGTTATTGGCATTTTTTCTCCTCTCATTTCTTTTTAACATATTCGAAAAGAGAAGAGTAGAGAGAAAAATTGCGTGGCGTTGAACAAGCGTCAAATGTCAAACGTTTCGATTACAAATGACCATTCTTTTATTGTTACAATGTTTAAAATTAACGCAAAGGGATCGTCAAGCAAAGAATTTTTAAGTTAAACCAGTAGCAACGCAGGGGGAGAGAAGGAACGATTACGATAAAGGGTAAAAACGAATGTTAGAGAATATAAAATGATGGTAACGGAGAGAGAATGTAGAAGTGCTAATGCAGGAACGGTGCAACGGGCAAAATTTAATATCGCATTTTATGAGCTTCGGTTAATTCGAAGGGACGTTCGTTACACTTAACTCTCATTAAATCTTTGATTTACGAGACCCCGTCTACGAACTTGGAAAGTGGTTAAACTTAACGCGTAATATATATATATATACATTTTTATCCTAAGTCAAAAGTCGTATGTACTGGAAAAAGAAATTATCCTTCATGAAAAAGGATAATAAAGATGTCACGTTTATTGCTGCTGCTGCTAAATTTCTCACATTTGCGAAACGAATTGTTCGATCAAAATAAAGAAACGATGAATGGTAGATGAAATAAGGAATTTAATACAAAATTGTTGTCCCTTTGATCCCTGTTGTTAAATGATTTATGATTTAAACCTAACGAATATAAATTCATCCATTTTTATTCTAATCCTAAATCAAAAATCGTATATCGAAGAAAACGAAACTATCGTTCGACAAGATCGAATCATAAATATTTCGTAATTTTAAAAATGTCGATACCAATGAAAGAAGAAACAAAAGAAACAAACGTTAAATTTTATATTAAATAAAAAATTTAATATAAAATTGTTGTCCCTTTGATCCCTGTTGTTAAATGATTTATGATTTAAACCTAACGAATATAAATTCATACATTTTTATTCTAATCCTAAATCAAAAATCGTATATCGAAAAAAACGAAACTATCGAATAATAAATATTTCGTAATTTTAAAAATGTCGATACCAGTGAAAGAAGAAACAAAAGAAACAAACGTTAAATTTCTCACATTTGCGAAACAAATTGTTCGATCAAAATAAAGAAACGATAAATGGTAGATGAAATAAAAATTTAATAGAAAATTGTTGTCCCTTTGATCCCTGTTGTTAAATAAATTTATGATTTAAACCTAACGAATATAAATTCATACATTTTTATTCTAATCCTAAATCAAAAATCGTATATCGAAAAAAACGAAACTATCGTTCAAAATCGAATAATAAATATTTCGTAATTTTAAAAATGTCGATACCAGTGAAAGAAGAAACAAAAGAAACAAACGTTAAATTTCTCACATTTGCGAAACAAATTGTTCGATCAAAATAAAGAATTTAATACAAAGTTGTTGTCCCTTTGATCCCTGTTGTTAAATAAATTTATGATTTAAACCTACCAAATATAAATTCTTACATTTTTATCTAATCCTAAATTAAAAATCGTATATCGAAAAAAAACGAAACTATCGTTCAAGAATAATAAATATTTATTATTAAATAATAAATATTTCGTAATTTTAAAAATGTCGAACAAAAAAAACAAATATTAAATTACTCACATTCGCGATTGATCATGCGAAAGAAAGTTTGATATTAAAAAAAAAGCAAAAAGCAAGAAGAGAAAAGAGGAAGATAGATGGGATAGATAAAATAAAGAGAAATTAGATAAAAATTGTTGTCCCTTTCGTTCAGATACTATCGCTAAATAACGTATAATGAATCTGTATAAGTATTTTCAAAGAAGCCGGTGTGTCCGTCTATCGTAATGCGTTAAAGATACTCGAGGTGAAATCTTTCGAGAAGATAACCGTTGAGATTTCGGAAGTGCTTAAGAGAGCCGTAGACACGCGAGCAACCAATGCGATAACTCATCGGAAATTTATCACCCTGGAGAAGGCTCCAAGCCGGATCACGCAAAGGGACGTTCCCTGTCCCTTTCTCTTTCTTCCTTCTTTCCTATCGTACGACGTTGCTAATTTTATTACCGATGTCTTATACCTTCTTTATCTTTTCTTCTCTTTTCTTCTCTCTCTCTCTTTTTTTTTTTTCTTTTTTTTTTCCGTTTGGTCTTTCGACGCCCTCGGTCTCGCACGCCACGGAAATCTTTTTAAAGATAATATTAAGAAACACGATACGTACTTAATATTATCTACCGTCACGTACAAAAGACAATCCTTTTTACCATTTCAACGACAAATTTTCATGACAATGAAATATAAATTATCATGCGTGCCCTTTTCTTTCTTTCAAACGAAGATGAATGATTTTTCCCGTTTACTTTTTTCTTTTCATTTTTTTTCTTTTGACGAATGTATTAATAAAAAGTAATACTCGAATAGATTTACCTCGACTAATTTTAAAATTGGCACGATTCGTTGGGCTATTTTATTTTATACTCGTTGTCACGAGAATACTTTTTCTTTCTCGTTGAAAAGGAAAAAAAAAAGAAAGGAAATTTAAAGTACCGTGCGATTATGCATGTAGGAATAACTTGGCTTTAAATAATAGCTGCAACGAATAACCCTATCATTTAACACGAAAATCATCGAAACGTTTCGTTTGCATTTGCGAAGAAAAACAATGATATGATTAATGCGAATCTGTCACGTGACATCTAATACGAATTATGATACAACTATGATACGTCTGACACACGCGAGGAATTGCTGATAAAATAACCGAATGTGTCGGAGGTTAACTAATACGTTACGATCTATCATTAAATATAAATTCGTACGATTTCTCATTCGTTAAGTAAATAAAATAAATTATCATTGTGGTTGTATTTTCTTGAAATTATTCGATTATATTTTTGAATCACCCTATATGTTTTTACATGGTGTTATCATTGACGAGCGATGTACCGTATAACGGAGAGTTGTTTCTTGAACCAGTATTCCCACGCGATTGTCCTCCGAACCGTATCCAAACTGTCCCCGAGATCCGTTTAACTAATTTTTTACTCATTTTCAATATTTTTCTATTTTATTTTTATTTTTTTCATTTTAAATACATAGACACGTGAAAGTGTACTCTCGTTGGCAAAGAGTAAAAGTGCCAGGACTATCTCCTAAACGTTCTTATTTTTTGAAAATATTTTTTTTTATCTTTTTTCAGCTAGAATCATCTACTTTAAACGATTACTGTAATATTCACGACACGATTATCATAGTTACTCGAGAAGATCCCATATCAGTAAACCTTTTACTGCAGCAACATATCATAATAATCTAACGGTGCTTAAATTTATGAAAAATAAAATGAAATGTCGATATGTGCAAACATATCGCATTCACTTTACGCAAAGATACAGTTCTTCTTGTGTTATATTAAATAACACTGTCATCCCTAGAACAAATACGGTGAAATACTTAGGTAATCACATGGAAACTAAACATATAAGAGCTAAAATAGAAGAAATAATAAAAATAATAATAAAATATATAAAATATAAATAAAATATAAATAATAAGAAATAAAAAAACTGGTGTGTGTACTTATGTACGCACGTAAGAAGTTATACTTCTTTGCCGTACCAAAACGAACATAACCTCAATAACCTCAAAAATAACTTTAAAAAATAACTTAACAAAAAAGAAAAATCTATTATTATTATTATTATTATTATTATTATTATTATTATTTAAAAGAAAAAGGAAAGAAACATATTTTCAATCGATCGATATATTATATATATTAGAAAGAATAATAAAATATCATAATATATGCCATGGTACGGTGATAGTATTAATTCCCGCTTGATCATTTAAGTAAAGCAGCGCTGAGTACAATTAGTACTTGGATGGGTGACCCGTTTGAGAATAAAAAAAGAGAAAGAAGAAGAGAAGAAAGACAACTTCATGCCGTATACTTGAAATCACTTTGCCGCGCGTCGTAAATACCGACAAACTTCATGGTGTCGTTCGGAAAAAAATCACTCCCATCACATTTTCCCAAACGCGCCAAAAGAAGTATAACTTCAAAAAATAAATAAAATAGTAAATAAAAATAAATATAAATAATAATAAAATAGAAAAAATTCGTATAGGAAGACGGAACATCTACTCGCAGGGGAAGTTGGAGATCAAAAAAATAACTTTGAACGATTGTTTTCACCGATTCCAAAATTTTGAGATCTACGATGCATCGATTGAATATATCGATACCTGTTTTAAACGCCTCCACGAATCTTTTTCTTTTGTTTTTTCTTTTGAAATAATCTAAACGACATCGAGAAACTCTTCATCGATTTCCAAAAGCGTCGACCGACGGTTCTAACAGATTTTTCTTAAACGCGTAAACCGGTTTACTCGACGAATCAACTATTTCTTATATCGAACTTTACTCGGAAACGATCTTTACGTAAGACGGTAAGCGATAATCGCGTTTTCATCGATCGTTTAGATTTCATCAATTGGAGAAACAATATTTAATGAAAGAAATGAAAAGAAACAACGAACAACTACGACGTATCTTATATCTCGAGATTTCAATTAGATAAATAGCTTACTCGGTAGTAATGTGGGAAAGTTAATAGAACAGGACTAACTCTGTTCGACAAAAAAAAAAAAAAACACACCGAAAAATAGAAAATAAATGTAGTACACGCTAGTTGCACAAAAAGAAATACGTATTATGCATATCTCGAATGAATTTACAATTATAATATAATTATATATATATATTAATAATTATTATAATTATTATATTAATTATATATTATATCCTATGAAATATTGTATAAGATTCGATAATCAATTTATTCTTAGAAAATTTATTATTATTTCCTGATGCATTGTCAAACGTTTTCAACTAACTTGAAAGTATTTTAAAACACAAGTGAAAAGTATGTGCAACTTATCGTAGAAAAAAAATATAATAAGCAGAAATCCTAGAAAGTTAACATGTTAAATAACTCACCCTGTATATCCTCCATTACTTGGAAATGACTCATTTTTAAACAGCGAAACTTTCTAATATTTACCCAAAGTACACTAACCGAGCGTGTTCAAGACTTAAATCAATAAGTGTGCTATATATATATATATCGTTCGAGTAGAGAAAAGTTCTATATATTTATGTATACATATATGTATTTTACATCTTTCGATTCTTTCTCTTGAAAAATAATGCGTCGAAGAAATGCACGCGGAGACATTTTCTCCGAGCAACAAGTATTTCATTTCTTAACCTCGTCCGAGACCTTGAAATCGTCCTGGAACGCATCAAGACTCCAAGAATTTAAATGCTGCATAATTCTATCGTAACTGTATGAAGAATATTCTACGGGCCATTAATTCGAAAAACTAGGAAAATTTATCTTCCTTAAAGAACGTATACCCAACCCTTTTGCTTAAAAGTATACGCGGTATAATACTATCTATCATACGGATTATTAATTTTAAAATATTTACGTTTATTACTGCCAGTCGATACAAAATTCAATATATTACATAAATTACAAAATATCTATCTGAAGAGAGATAAATTATTGTCCTTGATAAAAAGTTCTTTTATCTAAAGCAATCTTTGCAATTTAAATATTAATTCACTAACGATTAATAATACTCATCCTTTTTTTTATTTATGAAAATATTATTACATACAAATTGAACTTTACTAAATGAGTATTCCATACAATGTAACCATCGACAAAGAGAAAGTATGCCAAAAATTCCAATATTTCTTTAGCACCATTTTCAATTATTTTTTTTTTTACTCTTGCGGCATTGACAACAGCGACTGGCAAATAGAAATAAAAAAACAAGGCTTGTAAAAGAAAGAAAGAAAGAAAGAAAGATAGGGGTAACAAAAATGAAGGAAAAGATAAGGGTCGTACTATTCGAATGTATTGTCCTTCTCATTGTTTTTCTATCTCTTTCTTTCTCTTTTTGGAAGTTAGAAGGCGTTTTAATTGTACTCTCGTGCCCGCTAGCAAAGTTTAATCGGCCGAGTCCAGGGTTCTTTGTTTGGTGTGTGTGTGTGTGTGTCCCTATGTATCCCTAGTACGTCTCATTTTTGTACCCTTTAGAGAAACCTTGTCCTCTTATTTTCTTCCTCGGGAAGGAAGAGGATCATGAGTCGGAAAATATGGGATGGAATGCATGTGCATCGTGCGGATCGGGGGATACGTTGTTGGGACAGTTAATGTCGTGTCGCGTTTCAGTAAACATGACAGCGACACGGCAAAACGCAATTTTCTGCGCCCTGATGATGACGAAGTGGTTCCACCAAGTCCACCTCTTCCTACAAAATTATATATGATCTTTATATGTATATATTCATATTATATATAGATACTTTCACGTGTTATATTCCTATCCGCGTTATAACAGTTATTCGCAAACTATAGGAAAATGTAGCAAACCCTTTTCGCGTATATTTCTGTCTACAGTCAGAATTACATTTAACTGGAAAGATCTATTTTTTGTTACTTATGATTTCAAAATATAATTATTATTCTCTTTATTTTGTATTTTTTTTAAATATTTAAGCATGAATATAAAATTCTTTCTTAAGAGCATAAATAATTTGCGTATGACTGTTATAGTATATAAAAAAAAAAACAGATTTACAGGACTACAAAGTACAAAAATGTATTCCCAATTATTGACCGAAGAAAAAAATCAAATAACAAATTTCTTCGAATAGTATATTTATGTAAAATTAATTGAATATTTCAGTAGAATACTATACCGCAATATTCCGTCAACTGTTTCTCACAGTCATCTCTGCATCATTCTATCTTGAAACTATGCGAATACCGCATGGAACGCAGATCTATCGCTTCTCGTAACCACTGTCACCATAACCGCATTCAACCGACTACCGTGCAATTCCCTATTTTTAATTATACCAACTTGCCAAGCTCATCTGCGGTGTAAAATCAAGGTAACATTGTTTCGTGCGGTTAATATTTAAATATAAATTTCATTTAATACACGCGTCTTTTATTTAACTTTTATTCGTCTGATCTTATATATTCGAAAAAAAGGATTTGCTGGAAAGGTAATGGCGAATCGAGGCGTGGTAATGAATGCAAAGCCAGATATTCGTTTTCTCGACGTGAAAGATGCGGCCTTCTTTTAAAAAGCAACAAGAACTCGTTACGTGTCGTACCGAACACGACCGATTTATTTTCAGATCATGCGTTCAGATCTATCCCATCGTTGAGTTTAAAACTTCCTTCCTTCAGCCCCCCCCTCTCTATATCTTTCTCATTTTTTTTCTCTTTCGATCGGATATATATTTCTTTGTTCCACCTTTCTCAATTTTCAAAAGTTATTTTCAATCAAAGTGTTATCGTGTGTTGTTTTTTTTAGAAGGCGAGTATGTGCACGACAAACTACTTCTTCTTCCCCCTACCATCATCGCGGAAAACAGATCAGGTAAATTTGATTAACTTCTAAATCTATCTACTGAGATTCCTTTTTTTTTTCCATATTAGATTACTCCAAATAAGTGAATTTATACTTCAGGTTAGTCTACACCGAAATGTCGCCCGGTTTTATGTGCTGTCCAGGTTGGATGCAATTTACTCGTCTCAGTTTTGGTTGCAACAAACGTGAGATTCTTTTTTTCTATTTTTTTTCTTTTTTACACATCTACACACACACACATATACTAATATATATTAAAAACAATATTAAAAATAATGTATTTTTTAGCAACCTGTGCAACATTATGTTTGAACGGTGGAACCTGTATTTCTCCAGGGAAGTGTATTTGTCCGAAAGGTTTTACCGGTAGCCAATGCCAGTCGGGTAAGTCAATGTTTTTCATTGAAATCAAAAATATCCTAATGCGTGTAGAAATAAATGTTAAAATAAACTAGACGTTACTTAAATTAGATTAGAAATATCTGTGTAGAGTTCTTTAACTACACGAGTCCTGTGTAAAGTTTTGATATCCTTCTAAGGTAACTAGTAGTAAAAGCGCCTTACAAAGTTCCCGATAATGACTCGACTGACGAATACGGGTCGTTAAATCATGAAGTATCTGGAGTGTATCGATAGCAAACAACGATTACGCTTGGTGTAGCCAGGAATTGTTGAACGTAATTAAATCGACGCGGTGCGATATTCCGTTCGATAGCATTTACGTTTAGAGTGGTATACACATATAGCCAATGAGAAACCTATTTATCTATCTACAGGATGATCTATACCGCAAAAATTATTTAGATATATTTTTGTTAATATTAAAAAAAAAAAAGAAAAAAATAGAAAATAAAAAACAGAAAAAAAATCACGAAAATAACAATAAATACAATTCATAATAACGAATCCAATGCAAATAATGCGCATGCATTTACTATAATCTCTTAATTATTTTTACAAATAAAATCATAGCAACTTGTATAAAAATAACAAATATTTTCGTGCGTTTTTTAAATCTAAAAGAAAAAAAAAAAATATGATAAATTAATTGAAATTATATGAACCACCCTATAAGTTGAACATACATGCAGTTACTATGGTGTTTTACCTTTGGAATAGACTATGTGTTTTCGATAGATTTACGAGCGATTATCGATAGGTTACACGAACGTTCTAATTACTCCTGGAACTGGCAACGTTTTACGTAACACGATCATCTTATTTTTGTTGATCGTTAGTTCGCGATTCGTTGGTAGGAATGGAAAAGTTTGTCACTCGATTAAAATTACTTAGAGATCAAAGAGAAAGATTTACGAAGGTTGGCTAGAGATAGGAACGACGACGACGACGACGAGGATATATACCGGACGTTCCCTAATCCTCGACGTGCAATCGCCTTTTCGAAATTAATTGCTACGAGTTTGTAGTACATGCACGTTCGTACGTGCTAATCAAACCGAAGGTGTTACTATCCATATACGTGTGTATGCATATGCTAAGCTAGAATATATATATATTAAGTCGGGATAATTATTAAAGTTTTTTTTTAAATAACGGCACGATACTAATATCATAAATATAGTTCATATATATTTATATTTTTAGACGACAAAAATGAATATAGAGAGAAAAAAATAAAATTAATTCATATATATAAGTATCGTTGCATGGTTTGACCCCTATATGAGTCAGTTCGTGGGCTTTACATGGATTACTGGTATTATATGGGTCGCTAGTAACGAGAGGGTTAAAATGATTTATTTTTGAATACATAATAAGATAAACTAATAAATAGGCGATATTATTTATATTTAAATTACAGACGTAGACGAGTGCGTGACTGAGAAACCATGTGGACAACTTTGCAGAAACTTACCCGGTAGCTACGAGTGTTACTGCAGACCCGGTTTTCATCTTCAACAAGATGGACAATCCTGTCGCAGAAACGGTAAGTTTTCATAAAGAGTCAGTTTTTATAACACAGCACGAACTCTTTCTTGACCTTTTATCAAGTTGGTAAACGCTTTATTACGTATAATTTTGTAGACACCGAGGAAACCGCTTTCGAGGCTCGAGATCTAGAGAACGACTTCCATGAATCGTTGACGTCGACGTCGACCACGACGACAACGAGTACCACAAGAAAACCAACTACCACCTCCTCTTACGGCACGTATATATATATTTATTTAAAGAGAGTGAGTGCTTCTCAGAGATAAGTTAAAAATATCCAGCCGCAACTTTACGTTCTTCCTGTCCTCTCATCATCGTTTGGAATCAACAAATAATGACGTGTCCTCTCTCTAAATGCGATTTTCACTTTCTTTTTGTAGATGTAGATAACAAAGTGGGAGATGTTGACCTCGATCAGGACTATGAAATCATCATGAGGAGACTAACTAAACTTGAAAAAGTATGTTCATCGTTGTAACATTGGGTTTTTTCTTTTTCTTTTTTAATTCAATATCAATCTTTCTCAATTTCCTAATCACGTTTAACACTTTGACTGTCACGTCGGAATTAATTTTTCACTTTCGATGTTTCAATAAAAATTTGTAATTCAATTGTGCAATTTTTATTTCAAAGTATATTCTAATTAGCAGTGATGTCCAAAATGCGCTAACTGTAAATTTTCATTCAACTTTTACAATTGTAAAAAGTTCAAGCGCTCCGGTCACTAATGACCAAAGTGGCAGTCAAAGTGTTAGAGACCGGAACTTATCAATGATAATTACTAAACAACATTTTGTACTTTTTAGCAAATAGCCAAAAATAAAAAAAGAGAAACCGAATCTACGGATATGAGCGCAAAAATTACTATGGCTGTTGAAAGTATAAACGATATGAGACGAGCTGTCGAGAATGTGGTAAGATTACAAGGAATTATAACATTACGTACATGAAAATTACAATATCTATGTTAAATATTAAAGAAGAAACTTTGAAAAATCATTTCAGCAACTGATGCAACAAGAGATATATGACATGAGAAGTAAGATGAAGCATTATGAGTTAGAGGCGAGGAAGGTACAACACTTAACGAATCGTGTGACAGATTTAGAAAGTAGGCTAAGAACACATTGCAGACCTTCCTTAACACTGGATCCATAAATTTAAAAACTTATATTAGATAGACTGTCGTAAAAGGATTCATGATTGTATTGTTATTGCGTTTGCATGAATTTCTTTTAGATGAAAATATGATGTACCGGTGTCACTGCCACTTTAGCATTTATACATTAGTTAGAACACGTAGTTTGTATGTAATTTAAATATTATTTTACGAATCTTTGTACGCCGCTTTATAATAAAAACTATAATATAAACTAAATGTAAGGATGTTTTTTTTTTCTTATCGATTAGTATTAACCCTTTCATTACAGTATACTTTGACTGCCACGCAGGATTCATATGTTTCGCTCAGGAGGCCACAGTAGTATTTTTATTATTAAAAATTTCATAGAAATTAGTCTTTCATTTTCAATGTTTCAATAAAAATTTGTAATTGTTCGATGGTGCACATTTTATTTCGAAGTATATTCTAATTAGCGGTGATGTTCTAAATGCACCAACTGTAAATTTTCATTCAACTTTTACAAATGTAAAAAGTTCAAGCGCTCCGGTCATCAATGATCACCGTGACATCACATGATCACCATGGCCAGTCACAAGCGACCAACTTGGCAGTCAAAGTGTTAACAAAAGAATTCATTTATATATTTATAATACACGATTCGATGTTGTAAAATATCTTTTTAATTATCAACTTACAGCTCTTTTTACTTATTTTCTTTAAGTGCTTTTTTTTGTCGCCTAGTTAATCTTTTATTTGTTTTGGTAGTACCTTTAGCAGCTTTCGCTCTACCCTTTTTGTGTTTCAATATTTTTCGCCTATTCATCCAAACTGGATAGTTTCCGTATTGATCTTTTAACGTTTTTTTATCGTAGACTCTACCGGTATCCACTTCCATTTCTTCTGTATCATCATTATCATTTTTCTTCGCTTTAACACTCTCCTTGATGTCATGGGCATCGACCACTATGAAAAATATTGTATTTTTATAATTTATGTTAAATATAAGGAAATAATATATGAAAAAGTAATGTTTTACATACCTGTAGCAATCTCCGTAATTTCTGACATTTCGACATCCCCATTCTCATCGATACCAAGAGTTTTCTTTAATTTTGCCAGTTCTTTAGCACCGTAACGTTCTCTTTTGATTGCTCTGCATTTTCTCTTCCACTTGCTGCGTAATGATTTTGCCATCGTGTCGATTACTAAGAAGAAATATAAATGATGGAAATAAGTGATAAAACAATGTATAGATTATAAATAAAATGTGCAAATAATGTTGTGTATGTAACAAAATAATATATAAAACATAACCTCCCATACGAGAATAAAGTCTTGAAAATTTGAACTGTATTTGTGAATCTTTTATTTTAAACAAATAATAAATAATAATTATTTTCTCTCTTACCTTTAACACTTAATTAGAATATTAAATATCAATCTTGGTGGATATTTATATTTTAATTACACTTAATAACATACACGCACGTGTCACTAGAAATAGAAACCGCACAGGAAAGGTGGAGAGAATGCCATCTACCGAGGAAATCCAGAGTATGACACATATATATATATATATATCTACTCTCGCCCTCTGCTGGTCCGGGTATTAACTAAGATTATTTCTGTTACGGGAAAAGTGGACTTGTGAGCTTCTATGTACTTCTGTATCCTTTGGATAAAAACAGCATTAGTTGAATAAAGTAACTACCCCGATTACTAGCGCTTTCTTGCGTTTATTGTACCAACAACTAACTTAAGATAAATATTGTTTGATTAATAATACATATGTCCGAATCGCAGTATATCAGTTTGATCAATTCTTTGTCCATTTATTAATCGTGATAATTTAAATTAGTGTTTATTTATTGTTATCCGAATAATAGGATTTTTAGTATGTATTGTTTAAATTCAAAATTAAAAAATTTCGAAGAAAAGTATGGGGTAAGTTTGAAATTGTATTAAACAGATTGTAGACTTTATACATTTTTTACGAATATGTGTATGTATACGTGTATAATTGTAATAATAGGTTATTTTAATTACACTACTTCTATTTTTGTTAATTAAAAGTATACAAATACTTTGAACGCTATGTTTGTATTATTTTGATTAATTTTTAATTAATATGTTTTAGATAATAGATACATATAACGCGTCGATTCGAGAAAAGAATTAACAAGGTATTAATATAACAAAGATTTCTTCTTTCGACACAATTCAACGCGTTGTTTTAACAGGAAGATCTTTTACAGCTAATTATTTCTAATAATACGTCTTGTGGAATTAAGATATATACTTCTTTTAATATGTTATTACAGATATACACACATACACACACGTGCATATTTTATGCTTTCAATTTCGTCCGAAGACACTCCCAAGAAAGTAAACACGGATATTATCGTTATCATGCTTTGTAGAAACAATGATAATATATATATATATATATATAGAATGCATTACGACGAGTAAATATTTTTACGAAGTTGAATACGAATATGAGATTTATTATTTTATATAATAATTTTGTACATTATTTTTGTTCTATTTCTTCAAAGAAGTTTTTCTTGATTATTAGAACGATGTATTCTACTTTCCACTTATTCGATTAGCATATTTCGTTTAACACTAATAATACCAGTGGTAAACGTAAAGAGAAAGGAAGGAAGATAGAAAATTGTAATTAAATAACAAATTATTCAAATTCGTATACACATGCGTGATACTTCGGAAAAAAATGTTGATCTAATCTCGTGATAGATCTCATAGATCTTAATCTATATTCGTTGGAGCATGACAAAAGGAAAGAAATGTCTTAATAAAAAGCTAATCGGAGCGAGGACAGCAATGTTTTACATATTCATATTGTTATACCTTTCACTTTGCGATTATGTTTGACGATTATTATATAAATTCATTAATCAAACATAATTTGTATACAAAATTTTTCGTTTGAAGTTTCAAATAATTTTGTTCACCGATTTTATTAGATTTAAATAACGCGAGTTATTGAAAATAACTTTTGTACGAACAAAATATGAATTAAAATATGAACAGCGTCCCTGTCGTGCATCAAAATTCGTGTTAAAAAGAATTTAAAAAAAATACTATATTTTCAAGAATAATTAATACATGAGAATTCGAAATGTAGGAAAAAAAACGTTTGAACTTTCATCTTTCTTGACGAGACTTTGGTCATCAAAATGAACAAAGAATATGTTCAAGAATATATAGCCTTTTTAGAGACTTTAATACCAGTTTACGTGAAAATAACGACTGCCAGGTTGAGTAAAAAAGAAAATTGTAAAAGTAAATGAAATGTCAAGGAAAGAAAATTGGTAGACGATTCTTGTATGACAGTGTCGGTAAGCAGAAATTGTTTCTATCAGTGACAATGAGAAAAAGGTCTTATCGGTGAGTGTCAGTGGTATAAAGCTGTACGAAGAGTAACTCGTTAATGCAGTAATGGACTAACTAAAGTGACAGAGAGAGCCCTCGTCGACGTGGGCAGACACAAGTCTCCTTTTTTCGCATTGTTAGTGCAATCGTTTGGATTGTCGGATAAAACGTCGGACGTTCCAGAGCATATAAAACCTTTTGGGACGTAATACTCATCTCCTAACTAACGAGGAGTAAGTAATTTTCAATTGAATTGCAAGTACTTGCAAGTACTTGCAATTTGTGCATGCACCATCGAAACAACTGCGATCTAAAATTATTCGAACAAATTATTTTCGGAAAAATATATTAAACTTCGATTTTGTATAATTTGTTATCTTTTTTAATTGATGATATTTGATATTTTTTAAACGTAAATTATTTTGGAAAGTATATTAAACTTCGATTTTGTATAATTTGTTATCTTTTTTAATTGACGATATTTGATATTTTTTAAACGTAAATTATTTTGGAAAGTATATTAAACTTCGATTTTCTATAATTTGTTATTTTTTTTAATTGACGATATTTGATATTTTTTAAAAATGTAAATATAGATTATGCAAATGGTATATTTTATTTGTTTGTATCCTGGAAATGAGATTGGAGGGAAAAAAGAGGGAAAAGTTAGTCGACTGTAATTTTCTTTTTAACAGACGGTCGTTCGAAACGAATGGCGCCAGTTAAACGTACCGTAGAAAAAGAAAGAGAAATGAAGAAAGAGAGAGAGAGAGAGAGAGAGAGGAAAGCAAACGACATCGATTTTCAATTAATGTCAACGAGTAAACATCAAATTTGGATGAAAAATTCTACGTGATCGCGATGCCTTTTTAACTTTTTCAATCTATTATTATATAAAACGAAAGAAAAATAATGCTATCGCGAATGAAATTGTACCCTTGAATATTTTTCTCACAAATATATCAATAATTGAAATATCAAAAACACGAGAATTATATAAAACCGGTTTGTTAATTCGATTTATTATTTTCGTATTTTTTATCTTCTTTTTCTTTGACGAAATTTAAACCGCTGATAGTTGAAATTTAAGTATAGTTTGCGTAGTTAAGATTTATCACTATTATCGGATTTCCAAATAAAACAGATAGACATATCCGAAAAAAAATGATAACCGATAACGAAATAGTTAAAGATAAGTCATAAAAAAAGATCGTATGACTTATTCGAAATTACGATTAAAAGAATATTCTCATGAAATAACAATGAATTGATATCTCGTATAAAAAAGAAATCTCTCATTAGCATATTTTTTTCTCAAGATAGAAGACAAATGTCTCATTTAGAAAACTTTCGTTAGCGTGACGCGTAATTCCGATAAAAACTGGATCACTCGTTTATATCTTTCGGGTTACTTAATCAAAAAAAAGAAAAAAAGAACGAGTCAGAGGATCAGGAAAAGAGTTTACAATTACCGGAAGAAGTTGTATCACCGAATAAGTCGTTTTTCTTACCTTTAACATCGACTTCCTTTTATTTTTTTGTTTTGTTTTCTTCGTCATTTTTTACCGGGTCATCGAACTCTATATATATACTTACATTGGAACGAAAAAGAAAAGGAAATGAAAATATAAATAAAGAAAGAGAAGTAAGGAATATCGTCAGAGAGTGCAATGGCCTTCGTTGTAACCATGAAGGTATACTCTCTCTCTCTCTCTCTCTTTCTCTCCATGACTGGATTATCGACTACCCTATAAAGTTCTTCTTCTCCTCTAACGTATCTCACATCAGCCATCTTATTGGAATCTCGTTAGAAGTTAAACGTTCTTAGAATTGATTTCACAGTTACAACGTGTTTTAAATACTTCAACATTTAATTTAATTATTATTAATTTAACATTAAATTAACATAAATTGATTAATTTAATATTAAATCGATCAAAATTGTAATATTTCTTTGATAGACATTTCCAAATGACGTTTCGTAGTATTATAATACGTATTATAAATATAATTTCAAGGATTTTATGGTATAACGATAAGAAGAAAACGAGCATTATGAAGATCGATGTTTCTCCCATTTATCTTTTGATTTGTTTTTCTTATCGTTCAAGGTTCCTCTCATCTTCTTTACTCTTCTTTTATTTTTCTATTTTTTATATCTTAACCGTACGAATTATCTTTTATAGTTTTTTTATTTATTCCCCTCTCCCCCGAGAAAGGCGAGCATCCGGTTGAGAAAAAACAATGGGACTACCAATTAAAGTCAGTTAAAACCGTAGGCAAGCCTATTATGTAAGATCTAAACTTAGAAGGGTGGATGACGAGAGACTGTTACACATTTTACGAGATACTCGCGTGAATCTTATCATACGTTGGCGTTTAATCGGTCAAATTATATTTTTTTTTTCTAATTTTTTACTAATCCTAATAGAAGCATGATTCTTTTAGCAATAGAAAACAAAAAAAAATAAAAAACAGCGACTCAGATACGCTCATTTAATAAAATTTCATGAAATTTTTTTCCTACGAGTTAAAATTTGTTTTTTCTCATCGACGATTTGTACGTTTGTGTATTTCAGAAACAACTTATACGAAAGAAATGCAGCAACCAACGGAGAGTTTTATCTACAACTCGTTCGACGATATTTCGAGCATCGATGAGGAGCTAGAACATCTTTATCTCGAGTAAATATTTTATAATTCATTATGATTATTAAGAATTCAAAATCTTGTTTGTATATGTGAACACTAAAATTCATGATTCGATGAACGTGATTTTAAATCTCTTCCGCAATTTAATTTATAATATATAAATGAAATATTTCAATTTTGTGCGTGTGTTCGAACAATAACCATCAATAAAATTCTTTCAAAATCTCGATAACAACGTATAGAATTAGTTCAACACGAGAGAACAATAAAAACGACGTGATAGAAAAATAAAATCATTTCGATGCTTCGATTATAATATTTAAATGAGCTTCTAATTTCTCAACCTTCTTGTTAATTGGAGCGTAAAATCAGTTAAACTTGCCGAAAGTAAAATCGTTGTGTCAATGGAAATGGAAAGCTGTCGAGCAAGCAGCTACTCGTGTGTTGTCTCGATGGCACCTTGCGTCGGTGTAGTGAGATCAACAGCAACGATTTGTTCGATTCCTCGTTTACCAGTCAGAGTCGTTTACAGGCGTATTTTTAATGGAGTGACTTTCACTGATAACAAGAACGACGACGACACACTACCAATGCCGGAAGCTAACAACTTCCAAACTTTCTGACGAGTCAGTAACAGAACAGTCGTGTTCGAGAATTGAATCGAGTTCGACTCGTTTTTTTTTTCGCAATCGTGACGTATATATTATATATATATTTTTTATTTAAAACCAAACGAGAAAGAGGTGAGTTGAGAAAAAATTACATTAAATTAAATTTAATTATTATTTTTATATAATTAATTATTATTTTTATATAATAATAATTATTTTTATATAATTTTATTATATTATTAATTATTATTTTATTATCAATAATTAATAATAATAGTAATAATTAATAATTAATAATTTATATAATAATAATTATTTTTATATAATTTTATAATATTATTAATTATTATTTTATTATTAATTAGAATAAATTTTCTTCTATTATCGTTGTTTCCTTGATTACTTAGTTATTAAAAAGAAATACATAAAAAAAAAACAAGACAAATTAATTCGTTAGTTAATTCGATCGTCAATAACTTTCATTGAAAACAACCGGCATCTTGGCAAGTTGTTTCCTCGACGTCAAATAGTAATATACCTTTCAGTTACTAGATAATATACTTGCTTTACAACGTGTATCGTAGCACGTGCAGGTTTGTAGGTCGTTTCGTTAAATATTTTCTATCTATCTATCATGGATGTGCAATTCACATCGTCGTATTTTCCGTGTTCTTACGGATCAACTCAAGCGTGTCTTATAAATATTTAAACATATACAATGTGATACGTATAATAACATAATTGATTGGATATGATATTCTTTGACGTTATATATGTGTATATCAAATGAGATTAGATTTAATAGTATTCGACGTGATACATTATTTTAACGAAGTTACGCGATAATAAAGCATATGGGTTATTTAGTTATTTGATTAGAGTCTCATTTAAATAGCAATGCAACAAAAGCTTCGTATCCGACAGTTAGGTGCACAAACACACACACACATTGAATTATACAACTACAGAATATATATGTATATACATATATACTTCTATCGTCAAAGTTATCGATCTGCATTTCTCCCAACTAGGTACGCGCATGCGTAGCTCAGCGTGATTTTTAGTTACGGTAGCTTTCGAAATAAGAATAACGTCTTCAGCGATTCGATACGATGTTAAAGTATGTATAAGCAATCTATCCCATGTCTGTGTTTATCCTATTTTGCTAAGCACGATCTAGGTCGGTGTCTTTCGATCCGATCGGTTGATGTGATGTATGTATTCCTATATACTCGCGATACTTTCCAAATGCTACTTGTTTCCGTTTCTCGTCATAAATCATGCTAGTTATCGAACTAGCTAGGATAGAGTCTCGATGCCAACGCAGCATAAAATATGCGTATGTGCATATATCGTAGCTAAAAGTATGAGTTGCCGTATTGGATAGGTGCGTAATGCATACGTGACTTTGCTCGATCAACGGACAAACTAGGGTCCATATCGTGTGTACGTTACTGACCCGGTTTTCATGTCATAAGTGTCATCACTTTAAAAACTAGGCCACGAACGAACGAATCGTATGCTGCTAGAATATTTAGATAAAGTTAGATAGTATAACGTGTTACGTTGATGATACATACATACCTTCATCTCTCTTCCTAAAATTGTACTCTATCGATTAACCACATGCAGTCTCCTTTAAAAGTAACATACAGTTATTTGAACTCGGTCTTATGTTCCAGAACGATTATACTTTACGGAACTTAAGGAACGAACGTTCGTGGTTTGTTTGATTCTATGAAAACTAGCTGACTTGCTAGATAAATACATAGTTTTTCGACCGATTCAACGAGTGTCAATTACTTCGGATGATTGTCCGTTTGAATTGAGTCAGTTCGGTTAGCTCGTGAATAATTTTCTAAAAATATACGTAATAAGCAAGTATAATTGTACATCCTTCTTTACGGTTAATAAGTTCATTCGAGTTCATTTGATATAGGAGAAAATTGTTTGTGCTATTGCTTCGTAGACGAAGTGTAAGTATATATGTGTATGTATAATACGAGAAAAGGATAGATAAAACGTTGATTTGATCTAACGAGTTCATGCTGCTTCGTGATCTCGTTAAAAATGACGTTTTCGTACGAGAAGCGTATATCGAAATTGTGCGCAATCGCAACATAGAACCGGTTTTCGATGAGCGGGATTCCACGAAGAAAGCAAAAGCGTTGATTTTCTACTTATTTTTCTCTGTTTTTTTTTTCTTTTTTACTTCTAACGATCCGTTTTCCCAAAGCCTGATTTATTTTCTCATTCTCGTTAGATCCAAATCTACTTTTTTCGAGGATTTTTTTCTTTTTTATTCCTCGATCGCAGATATTCTTTTATTGCGGATTGAATTAAACCGAGATTGCATTGTGTAGACGAACGAAATTACGTGGGAAGATGATGATTAGACGTTTAAAGATCTACGGAACGATAACGATACATAAATTAAATTCATATCTATTGTTTCAGTCGGCCACTCTTTTGGTCACGTTTATTTTCTTTCGATGTTCTCGAACCGATTTGACACCGATTTTACTGCAGTAGACTTTTTAATCGGGTCATTGTCTTTATTATTCGCGCGGAATATCAATGGGAATGATGATGATCGGTAAATAATGACAACGACAAAGACAACGACAAAGAATACGAGAAGAAATAGTCGGCAAGAAATCGAATCGAGTCTTTTCACCTCACTCGCGTTTCTTCCTTCATTCTAAAGCCCGTCTCTCGCCGTTTCTCTCCGCGGGTCAAGTTTTCAAGGCTACGGGAAAGTGGATTCCTCCTGCAACACATGATTGGTAGATAGGTAGGTATGTATCGAAAGTCTCGATTGCATTTTGATACATAGCTAAGTTTAACTATAGGAAATTTCAAAGGGTGCGAACGCTACGACATTCGGGAGATTCGAGAATTGTTTTCTTGTTTTTTTTTTTAACACACGTGTAACAACGATGGTACGAGTTAAATCTTTTAATTAACACTAAACGTACCGAGCTTCGTGTATACATATTTCTATATTACAATGGATCAAATGATCCATCTTCTAAAAATCATATATTTTACTTTTTATATTTTATATATTTTTGAAGTTATACTTTTTTGGCGCGTTGGGGAGTGATTTTGTTCTGAGCGTCTGAAAAAACGACACCATGAAGTTTGTCAGTATTTACGACGCGCGGCAAAGCGATTTCAAGTATACGGCATGAAGTTGTCTTCTTTTCTTTTTCCCATTTTTCCTCAAGCGGGAAATCCAAGTACTAATTGTACTCAGCGCTACTTGACTTAAACAATCGAGCGGGAACCAATGCTATCGCAGCGCCATGGCCGTTGACGCATAAATTAATTCGATATATCTCCCTTATATTTAGTATGGACTGATATCTATATTTTGATATTTTTGTTTTTTTTTTGTTTTGTATTCTTTCTTATATATGTAATATATCAATCGATTGAAAATATGTTTCCTTTCTTTTTTTAAAGTTATTTTTGAGGTTATTGAGGTTATGTTTGTTTTGGTACGCAAAAGAAGTATAACTTCTTACGTGCGTACATAAGTACACACACCAGTTTTTTTTATTCTTTCTTATATATATATATATAATAATTATTTTTTTTTAAGTTATTTCTTTTCTTTGAAGTTTTTTTTGAAGTTATTTTTGAGGTTATTGAGGTTATGTTCGTTTTGGTACGGCAAAGAAGTATAACTTCTTACGTGCGTACATAAGTATTTTTTTAAGTTATTTTTTTTCTTTGAAGTTTTTTTTTGAAGTTATTTTTGAGGTTATTGAGGTTATATTCGTTTTGTTACGCAAAAGAAGTATAACTTCTTACGTGCGTACATAAGTACACACACAAGTTTTTATATTTTATTATATATATTATATTATAATACTTTTATATATTTTATTTTTCTAAAAATCATATATCGCTTTAATATCAAACGAATAAAATTCATAAAACCGTGATTTTTTTTGGTTTTTCTTTTCCCATTTGAAATCGTTTCGCGATATGAATCAAAGTTACGATAATTAATTTCATAAGTTCAAATTCAACATTTAACCATCGTCATTTCACCTCAGCGTATTCGTAATTTTAGCGAGTGGTGGCAAACGATCTCGTTCTTTCTTTATGTATGCTTGGTGACCATGAAATTAACCACGCAAAGGGAAAACCGCAAAGTAGTCTAGCCGTTTAACGACATCGTACGAGAAGCCGGTAATTGCGTTACGATCCCAGATACGGAATCCCATTCGAATTCAAATGCACGAAGCGCAACACATTTCGCGTGTTAGTATCATCCTCGTTTGAAAAAGAATTTTTGAGATTCCGAAGGAACGATAAATAAACAAATAAATATAAAATTGCCATCGAGATTAAAACGCGGTATCTTGAAACCACCCACGTTTCCGAAAGTTATAAAAAAGAAAAAAAAGCAGGAAAATTTAAATACAACAACGAAAACTAATCTTTTAATGAATTTGAACACGCGACTTGTGGAAAATTTTACTTCGCGATCCTTGAATAACTTTGTATTTATCGATAATCTTGAAAATAAAAGAAAAGAAAAGAAAAGCAGGTGACGTCATTAGAAACCAACTGCATTTAATTGAATGGATTGTGCTGCAGTATACTAATCTCGTAAGATGTATTATTACGAAAAAGTAATATCATTTTGTGATAGGGAAACGTTGCGGTTTGTGGATGGAAATATTGTCGTCGCGAAGATATTATCCGATTTCACGGAGAAAAAAAAGTACCTTGACGGAAATTCTACAGAGAATAATAATTCCGAGTGTGTTTTTAACAAGCAAGCAAGTAGTACCATGTTGTTATCGTAGCGACTATCGTAGGATATTCACACGATGCCCACGAGAGAATATAGTCATTTCGGTTTGCTTAAAGTTTACGAGACGAAACGTTGTCCTGCGATATGTAGGGTAAGCACAGTTAATCGTTCGAAGAACCTGCAGGAACTTTCTCCTGGCGAGTTGTCGTCGTCGTCGTAGTCGTTTTCAAGGATTTCTCGTGGAGAAAAATAAATGCAACAACAGCTGGCCGTACTTTACCGTTTCTTTCTTTAACGAAGAAAAGAAAAAGAGAGGGAGAGAGACAGACAGAAAGGAAGAAAGAAAATAACAGAAATGTCAGAGCGTTGATGATCCCTGAAAAGATTCTTCAGTCGAATTCTTTCAATGCTGGGACATCTTGAAAGATGTCTTTGCGGAAACGCGAACTGTAGATTTTGTATGGAACATATGTGGTTACAGAGAAAGAGAAAGAGAAAGAGAGAGAGAAAGAGATCGCAAAGATCTTATTCAAAAATACTTTCGACAAAAAAAAAAGAACCGGGCGCTTCAACCTACTAGTGCCTTAACATAACCGTTTCCGCTTGCCCGCTCATCAAGTTCACCAGATCTCGCTGGGAATGGGAGCCTAACAAGTAGATTCTCTCGTGAGAACGAAATCTCCAGTACTTTTCAAAGAAGTGCGCGTAGTCGTAATGGCTATTAGCATTAATAACGTCTCGACGAGTAGTAGAGAAATCAACGGATTAACGCGTATGATAATTTTAGCACTAGGAAAGAAAGAGAGAGGGAGAGAGAGAAACAAACTAAAAAGAAAAAACTAATAAACTAAAGAAAATGAAAGAACGAAGATTCGAATACTCGTTTCTATTAATTTTCGATAGAATTCGTGAAAAGTTTTACGAGAGAGAACCTTTTGTTAATTCATTTTACCATCGTACCACCTTCGTGAATTATTCATCCCCGTTTGCTTGCACGTGTCAATTGAATTTTTTCTTTTATTTGAGAATTCAATCTACGTACGCATTGGTTCTCACGTGAAATCGAGGGGAATCTCCACTTTTTTATTCTTTTTTCTTTTTTTTTCTCTTTTTCGAATTCACGATTCGTGAGTTCTTCTTTGCTCGTAAAAAATCGGATTAAGAGACACACGCGTTGGAATCATCGATTTAATTTCCAATTGAATTTGTGATTTGATTTCGAATGATGCTCACGTACTTCTCGTGTATTTTTTTTTTTTTTTTGTTTTGTTTTGTTTTGTTTTGTCGTCGATTAATTCTTTCGTTTCTTTGGATAAATCGATTCTTTTTCGAGCAAACCACAACGTGATAGATAAATCCGATCGAGAGACCACCCCCCCCCCTCTTTGGCAATCTTTCTCTTAACCCTTTTCAACGATCTATCTTTCACGTGCCGTACCTGGAATTTATTCTTGACGAGTATTACGTAATATTTCCATGTTGCACAACGATATCGTGTGTGGGGTAATAGAAATAGATTGATTCGAGGTATAAGTAATCTGATAATGTGACATATGATGAATGGAACATAATTTGATTATATTTTCTTAAGTAATGCACGAGAATAACAATGGAATAGATATTTTTTAAAAATTATAAATAACAAGAAGAGAGATACGTACGAATTGTTTAGAAAAATAAACGTGTCTATGAGATATTTCTTATAAAATTTAAGTTTAAATTTCAACAAACTTATCATAAATTTTGACCGATTAAATAATATAGTATATATGAGCTGTTTATTTTGAAAGTGGCCTAACTCCATTAGGAGTAGAGATTTTGGTGTGGTAGAAATGGCATTAAAAAAAAATAATTTACTGTTTGTCCCCCGAGAGTATTATAATATTATCAAAAAGTGTCGGAAAGGTAATAACTTTATTGTACGTGAAATGAGACAAGAAGATTTTGTATCAACAAAATTATTAGAAGACGCAATTTTTAAAAGGGTCAAGAATTTTAACGGAGAAGCAATAAACTGGTTAAAAATATGTTGGATGCGTTTTGTCAAAATGAATAAGATTTTCTATAAGACATCAATGAATGAGAACGAAAATTTGAAAGTCCTGAATTTAATACCACGTCGGGGTAGACCAAGAAAGTTCGAAAATATTGTATTGACACCACTGTATAAAAATATAAGACAAATTACAAGCGCAAAATTCAAGGACATAATTGACTTATTACGATATATACCACCGGAACATCATGATTTCTTTAAATCCCTTTCACATACGCAAAATGTAGATGAGTAGAAAATTGTTTTGTAATTTATGTTTGTAAAAAATATTTTGAATCGCATAATTTATGTTTTTAAAGTGTTATAAAGATATGTAAAATAAAATAAGTATTGTTTTTTCGCAATTTGAAGCATCTTAAATTATGTTGAATGGACTTCGGTTCCTTCAAATTTTATAACGAATCTGGTTGTTAATTTTGAAAGTGGCCTAACTCCATTCTTGGTAAGAAAACGCATATTATTCACTTAATAATTGCCATTATTTTAATAGGAACTGTAAATTGAACACCTTTAGATACACTTAAGCAACATAACTCATTGTTATTCTTTACGTATATTTTGAATTGCATTGAAACGCAAACCTTTAAATATCTCAATTTAAGGTTATATGGAGTTAGGCCACTTTCAAAATAAACGGCTCATATATTATATTTTTATATTTGATACTAAAAAAACAAAAGTAATCTGATAATGTGACGTATGATGAATGTAGCATAATTTGATTATATTTTTTTAAATAATGCACGAGAATAATAATGGAATGATATTTTTCAAAAATTATAAATAACAAGACGAGAGATACGTACGAATTGTTTAGAAAAATAAACGTGTCTATGAGATATTTCTTATAAAATTTAAGTTTAAATTTCAACAACCTTATCCGATAAATTTTGACCGATTAAATAATATAGTTACTCGTATATACATATATTATATTTTTATATTTGATACTAAAAAACAAAAGTAATCTGATAATGTGACGTATGATGAATGTAACATAATTTGATTATATTTTCTTAAATAATGCACGAGAATAACAATGGAACGATATTTGCTAAACATTATAAATAACAAGACGAGAGATACGTACGAATTGTTTAGAAAAATAAACGTGTCTATGAGATATTTCTTATAAAATTTAAGTTTCAATTTCAACAATCTTATCGTAAATTTTGACCGAGATTAAATAATATAGTTTCTCGCGTATATGCATATATTTTATATTTTTATATTTGATACTAAGAAAACAAGTTTATGCGTTTCCTTCGCTTTATAGTATCTCTTTCTGTTTAATCTTATTGCACAGAATCATACGTAGCCAAAGTAACAAGATACATCTTGCGGTCCATCATCCATCACTGGTGTCACGGTTAATTGGTTTCGATACGACCTTCGTATGTAATCGATATATCGATACCTTGACGAGCATAACTATACGCTAATGGCGTATGCGTATTTAACGAACGAACGAACGAACGAGTGAATAGGAAAATTGGGAAGAATGCTCGTTAGTAGAGAAATCTTTCTCTAAGAAAATGTAAAAATGTAAAAATCCTGCGTTGTAATTGTCGAAATCGTTGTTCTCGATTAGCAAAAAAAAACAAATGAAAAAAGAAAAGAAAGAGAAAGAGGAATGAAAGTTAAAACTAAATGATGACACAAACAAATTCGCTAAACCATTGCCAAAGTAGAAACTCAGCGAACAGAACTGAACCTTTTTTTATTTAAAAAGAAAAGAATAAAAAAAAATGACCCTTTCCTGTTTCATTTTTCTTTGGATAGGATTGTGTTTTTTATCTGAAAAAAAAGAATTAAAATAAAAGTAACCCTTTCCTGTTTCATTTTTCATTGGATGGGATTGTGTTTTGCTTGGTTTAACTATCGGCACGATTTGTTATTTTCCCTATTACCCGATTTCATTTGAATGTCGTAATAACGTTAGTGAATGGGGATTAAAATGAATTTCAATGTAATCCGAGATGTAAGTATCATTACAAGAAGTTCGTATCGGAGGTGTGGGACAATAACTCTCGTAACTTCGAAGGATAGCAATCGTAGAAGAATCATTTCGAATCTATCGAACTACAACAAAATAAGGAGGAAACTTGATAGGTTGTAGAAATAAGGATGAATTCTATACACCTATTTCGTAGACAAGTATAAATCGTACACGTATCATAGTACAGTCAATTGTACGATTCGCTAGACCGACAACGTGTTCTTTTTTTGAAAAGAGTTTTATGCAACAAGAGAAAAGAATTACATTGAGAATTACATTTCCTTTCCGAACGTTTTAAAAACGTTCTTTATAAATTCGATCAGTTGTTTTAGGGAAAGTTTTCTTTTCGTAACGAAGCCTTTTAAACCTTTTAAAGTACGGAATTTTTTAGAAAATAAACAAGACTCGTGTTACACATAAATTATATTTCTATTATTAAATATTTATTATTATAAATTATATTTCTATTATTAAATATTAATTATTATTAATATAATTATTTATTATTATATTATTATTATAAATTATATTGTCCAAATTTGTTGTATTCTAATTTAACGTGTATCTTATCTAAATATTAATAACGTTATCATCTAACTTATATAAATTCTAATGAGTAAATTCAGTTAGAAAATCTATAACGCGTGCAGGAAAGTACAAACGAGCCGTTCCACATATGTATCCGCAAAAAGTCAAGGATTTATGGGAGAAGGTTTTTACCGAACGTCGGACATGTGCTTGGCGTAAACGATCTTCTCTCGTAGTTCGTAATAGACGGATATCTTTCTTCTGTTAAACGTTATTTAGAAAAAGAAAAAGTAGATGAGGAGAAAAAAAGGCTCGATTACGTAAGCCTAACTATCGAGTTTAAAATAGCTCAACATCGTTTTCTATAAATCTCGATACAAACGATGCTTCTCGTTGGTAGGGTTCAAAAGATTTTGGTTAACTCTTTGAAACAAGGAATTTAAAACAATAAAAAGACTCATGTTGCACTTAAATTATATTTCTTTTTAAATTGCCCAAAGTTGGTTTCTTTTTATATAATATATAAAATATTTTATATATTATATAAATTATATATAATTATTATATTATATATAATTTATTATATAAATTATATATAATATTTTATTATTAATAAAAGAATGAGACATAATACGAAAACATACAAATATAATAATAATTCAATTCAGTTTTTTATTATAGAGGGTTCGGGATTCAAATAGTCACACCGTGCACATTTATGCATCAAATTGCACAAAGTTGATTTATTTTTTTTTTTATTAATTAAGGAATAACGTAATTTAAAAACATATAACATCGTGCACATTTACTCATTAAAAAAGGTGGCAAACTTTTTAATGCAACCTTGCTTCAAAGAGTTATACGATTCTCTTGTGTACTTTACGAGGTACTCGAACGAAATGAAAACTTTCTTGATTAAATTCAAATGATTATTTAACGTTTCTTGCATCGTTCAACTGGAAAAACGGGATTGAACTCACGCTGGGACATAATCTTTCATGGATTACAATTAGGTCGGCCTATTCGTCGGATAAACTTGGGTCATCCTCGATTAACCTTCGATATTACGTACGAACTAGACATCCTGTTCTTTAATTATAGTTAGCTCGATCGCTATGTTAATGGTTAAGAAGAAGAAGATGAGTACTCGTAGATCTCGAATGAGTTTCGTTTTCCTAAGCGTGTTCAATTGATTTTATGATATCAAGACAAAATATGATAGATTTCAAGCTATACCAACTTTCACTTTCGACACGCTCGATTATTTCTTACCTATAAACGTCGAAATTAATTCGGGATAATATATACAACTATACTTTGAACATTTTTTTTTAAAATAATTAATAATATAATTCATACAAAGTAGAAGTAATACAACATTTGCATATAATCAAACACTTTCCCATAAGAATAATCATCATATTCGAAATTAATTCGGGATAATATATACAACTATACTTTGAACATTTTTTATTAAAATAATTAATAATATAATTCATACAAAGTAGAAGTAATACAACATTTGCATATAATCAAACACTTTCCCATAAGAATAATCATCATATTCGAAATTAATTCGGGATAATATATACAACTATACTTTGAACATTTTTTGTTAAAATAATTAATAATATAATTCATACAAAGTAGAAGTAATACAACATTTGCATATAATCAAACACTTTCCCATAAGAATAATCATCATATTCGAAATTAATTCGGGATAATATATACAACTATACTTTGAACATTTTTTTAAAAATAATTAATAATATAATTCATACAAAGTAGAAGTAATACAACATTTGCATATAATCAAACACTTTCCCATAAGAATAATCATTATATTCGAAATTAATTCGGGATAATATATATAACTATACTTTGAACATTTTTTTTAAATAATTAATAATATAATTCATAAAAAGTAGAAGTAATACAACATTTGCATATAATCAAACACTTTCCCATAAGAATAATCATCATATTCGAAATTAATTCGGGATATATATAACTATACTTTGAACATTTTTTTCAAAATAATTAATATATAATTCATACAGAGTAGAAGTAATACAACACATACACACATTTGCATATAATCAAACACTTTCCCATAAGAATAATCATCATATTCGAAATTAATTCGGGATAATATATATAACTATACTTTGAACATTTTTTATTAAAATAATTAATAATATAATTCATACAAAGTAGAAGTAATACAACATTTGCTTATAATAAAACACTTTCCCATAAGAATAATCATCATATTCGAAATTAATTCGGGATAATATATAGAACTATACTTTGAACATTTTTTGTTAAAATAATTAATAATATAATTCATACAAAGTAGAAGTAATACAACATTTGCATATAATCAAACACTTTCCCATAAGAATAATCATCATATTCGAAATTAATTCGGGATATATATACAACTATACTTTGAACATTTTTTATTAAAATAATTAATAATATAATTCATAAAAAGTAGAAGTAATACAACATTTGCATATAATCAAACACTTTCCCATAAGAATAATCATCATATTCGAAATTAATTCGGGATAATATATACAACTATACTTTGAACATTTTTTTAAAAATAATTAATAATATAATTCATACAAAGTAGAAATAATACAACATTTGCATATAATAAAACACTTTCCCATAAGAATAATCATCATATTCGAAATTAATTCGGGATAATATATACAACTATACTTTGAACATTTTTTATTAAAATAATTAATAATATAATTCATACAAAGTAGAAGTAATACAACATTTGCATATAATCAAACACTTTCCCATAAGAATAATCATCATATTCGAAATAATAGGAATATACTGATCGAATATAAAAAAGTGTATACAGATCCATTGAATGTTGATAATACGATGATGCAAAAAGAAAAAGGATTCCTGAACGGGAAACGAATGTTTCATCAATCGGTTCACTTCGACGAAAGAGAAAGGTGATCTCGTAAGGATTAACGAGCCGATTCGCGAACCGATTCGCGCTAAAGGCGCTGACCTATCTCGTGAAACCGCACCTTTCTATGGGATATCGACAAAATAATCGGTACGATCGTAGCTTTCGATCCCGTGAACGTCTTCCTTCTTACGTCGGGAAAATCCAGACCCTTGAAGATAAAAAGTTGTTCACCTTTTCGGTATTCGTAATGAATAGAAACCTTTTGATCCAGTGTGCGTGCGTGTGTGTGTGTGTGAACACGCGTGCAGAGACCACAGGCAGTTACAAGGAAAGAACAGGCGCACGCCATGATCGTAAATAACCTAAAGCTCCCCGAGGCGACGCGTCGAGAATAATAATAATAATAATAATATGCAACGATTATGCGCGCATAGATCAGGTTTATATTTACTCTGCCGATAGGCTTTCGTCCGTAGGATTTATCGTCCCTCCGGTCGGAGGAAGATATTATCCTACGTGTTAACTTCATTTCTGTTTCCGTAAATTATCCTAAACGTTACTCTGATTTATATATTTGGTTCTTATCCATGAACGTTATAATCCCTTAACCCCCTTGGGTACATTTCACGTCTGAGACACGTCATTCACTTTTTTTCCCTAGGAACGGATCAAACCAAAAATTAAACTTTCAGGTAGTACATTTGAGGTGCCATGTTTGTTATAAGCATAATATTAGGAAAGAGACTAACGTGGCAGTGCAAACAATGCAAAGTAGCATTGCATTTATCTACTCGTTTTGAAAAATATCACACTCTGCATAATTATTAGTAATTGGTTTTTTTTTCATAGCTTCAATTTATTTCATTTAGTTTTATTTTGTTGTTATTAATTTATTTTTTGTTTTGCAATTGTAATTACTTGAAGACACTCTTAATACTACATATGTCAGCAATATTTTAGAAATAAATACATTCTTATCCAAAATCTACTGCCTTTACATACTACTTCATCTAACTAAAAATTGTTTTCGTTCCACATGCAAATATTTTCTCTAATAAATCCGTACCCAAGGGGTTAAACTAGGAAGTATTGGGAAATACAATGGTTTTTACGAATTTATTATTTATAACAATTTGTATAACTCTTCGATAAGTTCGTATAAACTTTTTGTTATATTACGAGAAAGTTACGAAGTTTTTCTTCTCTTCTTCGAAATGAAAATAAATCTCTTTGATCTCCCCTTTTTGGTTAACGTCTCGATCATGTTATTTTACTACTTTGTAAGTTCGCTTCATGCGCGAGTGATCGCGTAGATCGATAATCTTTTCTTTCCCGATCGGATCTACTTTTTTTTTTCAGGATGACCGAGGACAACCACTTCGATAGTTGTTTCACGCTGCGATACTTCCGTTTGATCTTACGAGAGAACCGAGTATAGTTAGTCCTGCGAATTTATCGAGATAATTTCATTATGTAATATGGCAAACGAACCATGCGATTGTTTTATTATTCTTTTGTATATTTCAAATTTGATTTCATTAATCTAAGTATATTTAACAAGACAAATAATATATCCTAGAATTTATGATTATTGCAAACACATTTTTATTCATTATAATATTTATTTATTTATTTAAGGTAATTCTAACTGGATGGAAAATTATTTTCATCGAAAAAGAACAAAATTAAATCATTACCCGTTAAGAGAGAGAGAGAGAGAGAGAGAGAAAGAAATCATAATCATAATCATAATCATAAACAGTTTTCTCTAAGCATAACGGGGCATTACATTTTCCTAAGTTTAAAAGGCATAACGTTTATCAGACTTATTACTAACGGGAAATCCAAGTAATAATTGACTAATCTGTACAAACAAGAAGAAAAAAAAGTTAACCACATTTTACATGTCGAATGAAATTGCGTTGGTAATAAAGAGAGAGAGAGGCCATAAGAAAGAACATCTGTTGAATAACTTGCGTATCTGAAAAGCAGGTAATATTACATATTGCAATTAATGCAACATGAAAATTTATTATATGATCTGATTAATATCAATCAACGGATAAAACAGTCGCATTAACGATAAACTATTCCGTTCCTTAAAAAACACTTAAGCTTAAAGTATTCAGTACTCAAAATATTATTTTATTATATATATTAATATTATATATATATTATATAATTATTATATATATATTAATATATATATAATTATTAATATATTATATATATTAATAATTAAATATAATTATAATACAATAATAATATAAATTATAAAAATAATATAAATTATATAATTTAATATTAATATATTAATATATTATATATATTAATAATTATATATATTAATCGTTATTAATCGTAACTCGTCGATAATATTTGAAATGAAACAAATCAGATTAATAAATCTCATGGAAAGGTCGTGTTTCAGCGAATGATGAAGAGAACAATTAACATACAAGAAGATGAAAATGAAGATGAAGAAGAATAATAACATGAAAATTTATTATATGATCTGATTAATAATATCAATCAACGGATAAAACAGTCGCATTAACAATAAACTATTCCGTCCCTTAAAAAACATTTAAGCTTAAAGTATTTAGTACTCAAAATATTGTATATATTAATAATTTAATATAATTATAATATAATAATAATATAAATTATAAAAATAATATAAATTATATAATTTAAATAATATATTAATATATTATATATATTAATAATATATATATTAATCGTTATTAATCGTAACTCGTCGATAATATTCGAGATAAAACCAATCAAATTAATAAATCTCATGGAAAAGATGTGTTTCAGCGAATGATGAAGAGAACAAGTAACATACAAGAAGATGAAGATGAAGAAGAAGAATAAGAATAAGAATAAGAAGAAAGGGAATAGAAGGAGGATGACGAAGAGAGGATGCTTGATGATAGCGCGTCGAAATGCGCCTAAGCTTCGAGTAGTCGAGCCCTAAAGGTATAACGCAGGCTCCGACACCAAACGGCGGAAGCGACGATTTTAAGTGCGGGCTGAAAGACATATTTCTGGCCGCGGTCTATATTTATCCTATGGTGTGTGTGCACCTATGCGCAGGAAAGCGCTGAGCGATTTACGCGTCTGGAACTCCCGGCATTCCTCGCGACTTTCTTTGTGCTTCTTCCCGAGGGAAGAAGAAGAACACCACCACCAACACCGCACTTCGTTCGTTCGTTCGTTCATTCGTTCCATCGTTTCTTCGTTTCTTCGTTTAAAACCACCATCACGAATAAGAGAGACCCCTTGCGTGTCATCTTCTTCTCCTTTTTCTCCTAGTCTCGTCGCGCGTAGCGACTTTGGAATTTTCCTCCGAGTATCCCCTTCCCACCCCCTGACCCTTGTCCCGTTCCTCGAGCAACCACCTACGGCAGACGACTACTGGCCAACTGACAATGACACTGCGAATCTCCTCCTCTCTCACACCTTTTATTTACTTTTTTATTGTATGCACCTTTGTTTCGTAGAAACAACATTTTCGAAGTTATACTTCTTTTGACGCGTTTGGGAAAATATGATGAGAGTGAATTTTTACGAGCGACACGAAAAATCGACACCATGAAGTTTGTCGCGGTATTTCCGATGCGCGGCAAAGCGATTTCAAATTTACGGCATGAAGTCGTCTTCTCTTCTTTTTCCTCTTTTTTTTTCTTATGCGGGTCACCCATCCAAGTACTAATCGTACTCAACGCTGCTTGACTTAAATGATCGAGCGGGAATTAATGCTATCACCACTCCATGGCCGTAGACGCATAAAGTAATTCGATATATCTTCCTTATATTTAGTGTGGACTGATATCCATATTTTGATATTTTTTTATTCTTTCTTATATATATATAATATATCGATCGATTGAAAATATGTTTCCTTTGTTTTTTTTGTTAAATAAATAAATAATAATAATTAGTTGCTTATGTTCTCATACTTCCAATCCAATATTTTTTTCAAGTTATTTTTGAGGTTATATTCGTTTCGGTATTCTTCTTACGTGCGTACATAAGTACAAACATCAGTTTTTGTATCTAGGATTATTCTCAATGCTTTTCAAACCTATGAGATAATCCTGATTAAATTTATGTGTCGTATCATTAATTCCCATGGAGGATCCTATAACCGACGACGACGATGTTCCCTTAAATTTACGCGAATCATTTAGAAATCCTTCTTATTGTATCGAACTTTTGCACACTTTATCTTGGTCGTTCTTATCATAAGACACGAAGACACGATCGGTGATTTCTCTTCTTCTTCTTCTTCCTGTTCTTTTGGTAAAAGATACCTTTTAGAAGTTTGGGCTATGTGGCCGACAGCCAGAGATTTCCACGAGTTGAGAGTTATAAACGCGGTATTCGCCTTAGTGTCGGCGCATCTCGTCAGCTAATAGCAATAAGCAAGCAGATCATAGGCGCCGCAAACCTTAATGTGGCACCCACCACTCAGCGAGCATCGCTCGTTACCATTTATATCGTCTCAACGGAAACGAGAGTGCGAGCAACGACGATCATTATCGTTGTCTGCTCGTGGAACGTCCTCTCTTCGAAAAAGGGTGGGAGTGGGTGGGTTGGGGGCTTCAGGAAGCTCGTCGCGTCGCGGTCTACGAATAATTAGCTTCGAGGGATAAGAGAAACGAGGCCACCAATCGCGTTTCGATTTATCTTTTTCTTTCTTTCTTTCCTTTTTATTTTTTTTTTTTGTACCGAAATATTTTCCAACTTGTATTATATCTTTTTTCTTCTTCTTCTGATATATCTCACAGTTTTTTTCGGAATACTTTTTTGTAGGCTTGTAACTACAAATCGAAAGTTAATTTTAACATGAGAATATTCGTGTTAGGTACAAAAAAGGTACAATCGAGTTCGAATGATATCGATATTTGAAAAAGGGTGGCAAAAGTATTTGAATGATTAGATAATTAAATCAAATAAACGATGAATTTTGTTCAACGAGGCATATTGGAACGCATATGTGTCGAATACACCTAAGACGATAAAAATCATGAACTATTAAAGGATTTATATTTCCCTTATAGAATTTGATCGAAATAAAATGATATCAACGATATGTTAATTCAATAACGATAATTCTACAAAATAATGATAAAGAAAATTCACTTACAATTAAATCAAATCAACAATTAACGTATTCACATTCATGAATTATTAACATTTATGATAAATTGTCAACGAAGTGACGAAACGAAAAGACCAAAAAACAAAAACGGTGTTTAATGGGGAATAAGAAGATTAACGTGTTGGAGGGTGGAAAAGGATACCCCGTTTTAACTTTACTTCTATATCACATTAATGAATTATTAACATTAATGATAAATTTTCAATGAAGTGACGAAAGAAAGAGCAAAAAAAACAGAAACGGTGTTTAATGGGGAATAAAAGATTAACGTGTTGGAGGGTGGAAAAGGATACCCCGTTTTTACTTTATTTCTATATCAACATTCACATTAATGAATTATTAACATTAATGATAAATTGTCAATGAAGTGACGAAACGAAAAGACCAAAAAACAAAAACGGTGTTTAATGGGGAATAAGAAGATTAACGTGTTGGAGGGTGGAAAAGGATACCCCGTTTTTACTTTATTTCTATATCAACATTCACATTAATGAATTAATTATCGATTAACATTAATGATAAATTGTCAATGAAGTGACGAAACGAAAAGACCAAAAAACAGAAACGGTGTTTAATGGGGAATAAGAAGATTAACGTGTTGGAGGGTGGAAAAGGATACCCCGTACGCACGTGGCGAATGAACGAACGTCGATCGTACGTGTCCTTTTATTTTGGCGCCACCTGTGCACGTTGAGAAATACATTGACATGTATATGTATCTATATATATGTGTGTGTGTGTGCATACACATATATATATGTATTACAGGAGCGTGCGCGAGAAAACGAACGGCGCGCCACGAGGTCGTATTTGCCGTCAGTTCTATTCGTCGTCGCAGTGCGATACGGTCGATAGCATAAACGGGAACGGTTTGCCATAGTGGTTCCTCTCCTCAGAGAATACTACGTGCCCTCCTCTTCCTCTTCCTCCTACCCCTTTTCCTCCTTCTTCTATTCATTCTCTTCCTCCCTCTCAAACCCCTTCCCCCAATCCTACTTTTTTCGAGTGGAAAGTATACCTAATACGTAATTCCACCCTCTCCACACACATACACATATATATATTTCGTATACAAACGTACGTACGTATACACCCACCCTTTCAGCGCCATCGAGTAAAAGAAACGGAATCGTTCAGCGTCCATTTCCTTGTGGGATGTCGCCGACGAAAGAACTTCTCCCATCCACTAATTTCAACATTGAAATCATCGCGTCGATTAGTTTTTTCATTAACGTTTGAAATTATATTCATGGGGAATTTGTGATTCATTCTAATTGTTTATCAATTATTTTCTTTCAATCGTGATAATATAATAATCGTTTTCGAATGAAGAATGTAAATTTCAACATGGAAATCATCGTGTCGATTAGTTTTTTCATTCAAGTTTGAATTTGTGATTTATTCAAATTGTTTATCAATTATTTTCTATCTCTTTCTCTTTATCTCTCGTGATAAAATAGTAATCGTTTTCGAATGAAGAATGTATTTATTGAAATAAAAAAAATTAAAAAATAAAGATAAGGGCTAGAGTTTTAGTGCACTTCGAGGAATCTGAATGTTTGAGGAATATCAAGGAAGAAGAATATCGTAATTCGTAGACGATAGAACGGGAGTTAGTAACACGTGTTACTTACTCCCCGTGTTTCTTCGCACGATAAAACAAGCAAAAAGAAAAAGAAAAAAAAATAGAAAAGAAGGTAGATATATGTAGGAGCGGGTGATCACGCCCCTTCCATTACTAACCGGACAAACGGACAACGCTTCGTTCATAATCGTTCGAACAAAAAAGAGAAACGTATAAAAAAACTCAACTATATACATATATATATCATTCGTTTAAAAATAGTAATATCATATTATCGAAATGGTATTGATAATAATAAAGAATAGAAAAAAGGAAAAGGAAGAAAAAGAAAAAGAAGAAAAAGAAGAAGAAGAAGAAGAACAAAGTAAAATACAATTAAAAGATAGAAAATAGTAGCAACAAGTAGGAGGAGGGTTCGACAAAATCAAAGGGGTGACAGGTATTTGGATACAGTGGCGTTGAGTTGGTAGTGTCACGAGTCAAAGTGTTCGTCCAAGTCCAGGCGGGAAATTTCGAAAATCGAAGGTCATCGTGTTGTAGTCGTCATTGTCCATAGTTGTCATAGTGGTCGTCGCATGTTAATGTCGTTGTGGGAGAAGAGAAAACCGACTAGTGGTTATCGATTGGTCTGCGACTTCAAGAGGATGCACCCTTCCGAGTTTAACCTCGTAGTCACGTGCCAAGAGGTGGTGCTGAGGATTTGAACGAGCGCATAGGGGGTGGCAAGCAAGCAAGCTGGCAAGCTAGCAAACCTTGCTAACGTTCGAACGAAAAGGGTGGAAAGCAGAAAGCCGGCTTTTCCCGGTACGCCGTCGAACCGTTGACGTCGTCCCCGTCGTCGTTGTGGAAAATCGATTGGGTACTTGCCGTACCTCACACCCCCCCCCTTCCTCTGCTGCAACCACTCTCCATCTAGTGCAATGACCTCCAAACCAGGAAGGTCCTACAGCGTCAGGTAAGGACGATGATTAACCGATGATAATGATGACCACTGTCCGACAAATTGCAACAAACAACCCTTTTATTTTTTATTTCGTTTCTTTCAATTTCATTTTACAATTCTTAATCTTGAAGGTGGTTATTAGTTTTGTATTTTATATTCGCGTATTTAACGAAAATATAGAAAAATATTCTAATATCTTGAAAGAAATCGCTCGGGGCTTTTATTTTAATCGGAATTCGTCCTATTTATTGTTAATGAATCATTTAAAAGCTATCGACCAAATGATGGAATGTAATTATTCAGCTGTTAAGATAAAAGATTTATGATTGGTCCGATTACTCGTGATGAATAATATATTCTTTGTTCTTTAAAAAAGCTGTACATACACAATCGTTACGTTCATTAATGACGCAAAAGACAAATAATTTGGCGAGTATGATAAATATTGAAATGAAAAAACTCGAACGTATATACGAATCTTAATAAATGATGAGTGAAAAAGAAAAGAAAAGAAAAATATAAATGTTCCTCTCGAGCAAGGCCGTTCTTCCAAGAGTTGGTGGTAAATAACGAGTCGGGAAACCGAAGTTTAAGTTTAAAAGAAGAAACAGAAGAAGAGATTTCTTGTTTTACTGTTCGACGAGGAACTCTAACTCGAATCTTTCTACGCATTTTCCACCCACGTCGCTGAACTCTTGACCCCAGTCACAGCGACTTTATTCTAAGAACCAAGCGTGTGCCGGTGGTACCGATACGCGGAATCTTTTAAATCCGTTCGTTCTAAAAAAGAAAACGGAACAAAAAAACAAAGTAAGAAGAAGAAGAAGAAAGAGGAAAAAAATAGATAAGAAAGGAAAAAATAAAAAGGGGATCGAGTTTACAGAGTAGAGAAAAAGAGAGAGATAAAGAATTAACACGAGCGTGTAATTATTATTTCGCTGAGTGAGTCCTTTGTTGTAAAACGCACTAATGTATCCCATAATTTCTCGTTCATCGTTCCTTACCCTCTCTCTCTCTTTCTCTCTTTCTCTCACCACGATGGTTATTTTTGTCTAGAGCAACGTACGAAAAAGCCACTTGATCGATAATCGTTAATTAAAATCTTCAGTTGCACCGTCTCAGACTGGAGACACAAATTTATTATCTCGGTGAGACTGTTTTGTTAAAGGGTCAGGGTAAATAAGATATAGCGTTAGAGTGCACTCATTTCTTATGAGATACATTTTATATATACATATATATATGTGTGTGTGTGTATATATAATATGATGCCAGCACACATATTTACTCCTCGTACTAAATTTCTGCTGACCTATTTTTCATGAAAAGTATAAAAGAATTCCGAGGAATGGTGCTGCTCTGTCTCGTGACGGTTAAACTCGTTCGATTATTTTTTATCGTTGCTTTATTTATGCTCGATACAACATTTGCCAACAACTTTTTTTTCCTCTTCTTTTATCGATCATACTAAAATCCATAAATCATATGCATATAGTGATCAAATGCATAAAGCAAAGTGTGTCAAAGTTGTTGGAATCAAAACAAGCTCGGAGAAGGATGATTAATAAATTTCTGACTACGTTATTAATATAAAAAAAAGAACAAATATATTATATACTTTTATCTACTATTTTTTTATCTACTTTCTATGCATTACTACTATTATAATGATAAGTTTAATAATAATTACATAATTTTAATTTCCGTTTTGTTTCACCTATATATTATATTGTACTACATTGTAATTAATGGCTTTTAGGGAGCTTAGGTTTTAGGATCAATAAAATATTATTAAATAAATAAATAAATAAATATATTATATAAAAGAAAGAATAATAAATGTGTAAAATACGTTATATCATTTATTCAATTTTAAACTAAAGTGGACATTAATTTCTGAACACGGTGTGTCTGTAGATATTTATTTTCATGAAATTAAATGGCCTTTAATTAATGGCCTTTAGGGAGCTTAGGCTCAAGGGTCAATAAAATATTATTAAATAAATAAATAAATAAATAAATAAATATATTATATAAAAGAAAGAATAATAAATGTGTAAAATACGTTATATCATTTATTCAATTTTGAACTAAAGTGGACATTAATTTTTGGACACGGTGTGTCTGTAGATATTTATTTTCATGAAAAATAATAACTTAGGTATATAACTAAGGAGGAAGAGGAGGAGGATGAGGAGGAGGAGAAGGAGGAGAGTATTATTTTGAAGCCGCGAGGCTCGATCATTTGCGATCGGTTCGTTCCTTTTCTCACGATAAAAGCGCGAGAACGAGAGATGAATTTTTAAGGCTGCACCCAGTTCCTTGCGAAAGGTTGTTCTTTCGAAGAAAGCCGTCGTATTAAGGTCCGAAGGGATCGTCTTGTCGGTTATGTCGGAATGGCCGATGGCTAGACAACGATTCTATCGAACGGTGTTCCTTACTTTCGTCATTATCGCTGCATCATGCTCCAATCTTGAGAAAGAGAGTTAGTTGTTCGGTTCTAGGGTGAAAGGCGAGTCGTGAGAATGATAATTCTTCCATTTCATATTTTTTTTTAACATAAAAAAAGAAAGAATATGACCACATAGTAGACGAAAAATCGGCAAATCGTATTCCATTGATCGAACAATCAAAAAATCGTCGATCGTTCCTCATCGATGTCACATCGCGGAAGTTAGGATTTATGCAACGACCGTGACCTTGAACTTGCTCAAGGCCTTTTCCCAAGCGCGTAGACCGGTACAAAAGTTTACGAGCGTGTTACTCCATTCCTTTACCCAACACTTTATGCACATGCGATACCAACGAGAACATTTCTTTTCTTTTTCTATTTTTTTTTCTGTTTTTTTTTTCATCTACCATTATATTACCTTTTGTTATTTTCGTTCATAACAGTTTTCAACGTAAAATACTGCGGGCTTTTAAATCGATCGGCTTAATAAATTGACTTTTTCTACCAGGTGCATTCGTTTGTTACCCGTGTGTATGGAAATGTAATGAATCTTTTTTTTCATTAACCGAAACGTTTTTTCTTGGAATCTGTTATACTTTTTTTTTTGTATTTATGGAAGACATTGTTTTATCTTCGAGGACTCTTCTTTTTTTCTGTCTCTTTTTAGAAATTTCTAGCACTAAATTATTATTATTATTATTATTATTATTATTATTATTATTATTATCTGTATCAACTTACAATAAAGATAATTCGATCATACGAGTATAGTTAGCTCGTTAAAATGGACGATACATGTTTCAGTACCACACCTTCACCGATATACTTCTTATATCATCCTGCATCTTCAGATATTTATGACACGAAAAAAGCTATCTCATAAGCGAGTCTCGTCGGTGTTTCGATAAGCCGAGTAACGTTCCCCGGTAGAATTCGAAAAAAAAAAACAAATACCTCGAGAAAGCTATTTATGGGAACACGAAAAAAAAGATAAGATATCTTTTTGTACTTTACTTTTTTCTTCTTTTTCTATTTTTTCTTCTTTTTTCAAGCTATCTTCTCGATCGATTTATTTGACTATGTACTTCGGTTAAAAATTGTGTAGAGTTTTTTTGTATTGAAATATTATATTATTTGACTATAATTAAGAATAAAATCTATACGATAATAATCTGGAATGTATATATTCAGCACGTTCAATATTTAAAATTGCTCGGCCGTTTCGTTTGACCCTAAAACTGATACGCCTATCGTAAGACGACTCGCTGCTCTATTTTAAATATTCTTACGTGTGAAACATGATAATGCGAGAAATTGTCGAATATCATTAAAACCTATGCAATGTTTAATTTACACAATGGAATTTTTATTTTACGAAATAATAATAAAACGATGAAAAAGAACTTTTTCTTCCGAACGTACGAATTTTCCAATAATAAATACCAATTGTTTGAATTTATTTAAACGTTTTTTCTTCTTTTTTTTTTGTCTAATTAGTAATTATTATACTGATCTAAATTTTAACAAAAATATATTAATTTTATTCATTTTTCTCTTCGTTCAATTATTATTTTATATTAAAATATTTCAAATGATTTTATATAAAGAAAAAAAAAACCAAGTAAAACGTTGTTTGAATAACAAAAAGAATTGGAGAGATAGAAAATTTAAACAACGCGACGTTCTAATATATTTCAAAATCGATTTAATCGTACAACGCACGTGTTTTCATATCCGATCGATTTTCACGTTATCGTTACACGAATGTGATATTTATTTTGTAGATGAGTCAACTTAGATGAGCAATTAGAATAACGTCATTTCTGGGTTAACCGTTTTCCTCGAAGGTCCTAACGAATATTTCTTTCGATCATATTTTCGCGATAAGAAGCCACGTGTCGTGGCCACACCTTTACGGTTAAATCAAACGATGATCAATGTTTAGGGCGTGTCGTACGTGTTTTCACGTAAAACATATTATTTTTTTCTTCTTCTTCTTCTTTTTTATTCCACGAAGGTCAGAGATTCCTTTCGATGAATTCGAAAGGAAATAAAACAACACATATATTTTAATACTTTTATACCGTAGAAATCGTCGTTAACTATGAATAAATTCGTACGATCGTGTATAAAAATAAACTCGTAATTTATGCAGCCGTTTGTATGCAAATAAACGATATATTCTTCGTTTTTCTTTTATACATCGAATCAATATTCGACTTACACTAAATTCGAACGATAATGTACGAAGTATCGAATGAAATGGGAGTACGAAATTCTGGACGCATCTAAAATAGTTTATTTTTCTATTTTCTACAAAAATATTCGCGTTAACGAGTGCTCGCTAACTGTGAAATTCGAACAATTCTCAAACTTTTTTTTCCCTCTCCTGCCTTTTATCTTTACGATTGTATTCGATATAATTTAATCGGAATTCGAAGTATTGTAAGAAAACATTTGTTCCATAAATACTTTTGACCTTAGGCGATTTGACGAAAAAAAAAAAAATTGAAACGAGTCCTGATCCGAAAAAATTCGATTGAAACATTTAGGAAATGTTACAGAACAGTTTCTTTTATCGTTGTATCGTTAAATAAATCCTCGAACGAGGCTCCTCGTTAGAATAAATTACTCGACAATAGAATAGTTACGTAACAACTTGACTAATTATCGGTCATTAGGCGAAACCGGTGGCGCGCGTTCCTGGTTGCGTCAGTTGTAACCTATTTGCACGGTCTCTCTCGCAAAGAGACGTATGTAAAAAAAAAAATTTTAATGAACTACATAACAGTGAGGAGTGAGTGAGTGAGATAACTTAAATGATGAATAAAAAGATTGCAAGGTTTCGAGGACGATACGGAAGAAACACACCTGCTGTCGTTGAACAAAGATACATTGTGTTCACCTTTTAATCATCTATTTTCATAACGTTATCGTTTCATTCTCTATGCAACGATGAAAAATACTCATTGAAAATAATTCTGTCTGACGATGATAATATTTTTTGAATAAAATATAACATCTGAGTAAAAAAAAAAAACACACACAGACACGCAAGGCAAACAAATATTGTATCTCGAGGTTTTTATCGAAAGATAATTGTATTTTATTTTATGAATAAAATAAAACATCTAAGTAAAAAAAGAATATTAAAAAAAACAGAGACACAAGGCAAAAAAATATTATATGTCGAGGTTTTTATCGAAAGATAATTGTATTTGCATCGGATAAATTGTTTAGCTCGCGTCCATTGGTTCATTCGATTACTCGAAACTCGTTTTATTCGTGACATTCGTGAGATCAACAATGTCAAGGCTATTACATTGTTTTGTGTTATGTTATTCAACGAGACGCGACGAAGATTTCGTAACTAATGCAACATCATCATCAACATCGTCATCTTTTTTGTCGGAATCTTTAAATATTTCCTCTTAGGATTATTGATAACATTGTAATCAATTTCTTCGTTATTTCATTTTCTGTCATTCGCAATGACCTAGATGATCGTATTACTACGATGGGAATTAGTATCGTGATCTTAGAATAATCGTAACGATCTCGATTAACGTCATCTCTTTACCAATTGTTATTTTCAACGATAAAGTGCATCTGCATAATATATAATATTGAGTTGGGAATTAAGTGAGTGCGGTTATATATTTTAATAATCTCTTCTCATCTTTCAATCATACGCATTTTTGTTTTCCTCTTACTTTCAGGGATTGTTTTTAAAAGATTATTTTAATGGGATTAATAATATCAGGTTTCTTACGAAATTTAATTCATTTTTATTATACAACTTTGTGATCGATAGTAACGAAAGGAAAATAATATAATAGTATTGAGTTGGCAACTAAGTGAGTGTGGTTACTTTAATAAAAACCTACTCTATTTCTCTTTTTTTGTTTTTTATCTATTTATCTATGTGTTTCTCTATCTCTTTGTATAAATAAGTACTTACGTAAATATATGTATATATAAAAAGAAATTATAAAGAAGAAGAAATTATTATAAAATAAATTTAAAATTTATAATTTTATAATTTTATAAATTTATAATTTTTATAATTTTATAAATTTATAATTTATTTTAATTTTTAAATTAATAATTAAATTTATTTAATTTATTTCTTATTTTATTATTATATTAAGAAATTATAAAGAAGAAGAAATTATTATAAAATAAATTTAAAATTTATAATTTTTATAATTTTATAAATTTATAATTTTTATAATTTTATATAGTAAAGAAGTTATTATAAAATAAATTTAAAATTTATAATTTTTATAATTTTATATAGTAAATAAATTATTAAAATAAATTTATAATGTGCCAAATTTTTCGATGTGCTGATTTTTCGGTGTGCTGATTTTTCGGTGTGCTGATTTTTCGGTGTGCCAATTTTTCGGTGTGCCGATTTTTCGATTATTTTAACACCCTCGCTTAGTTGAAAACCAAAAGGTCAGCACATTTTAATATCGATTAAAGATTTAAACAACACTATTTATTTTCTCGATGTTTTTCATCCTTTATTGATTTGTTTTCGTTTGGTTTGGTTTATCGAAAGAAACATCCCCTCTTAAATCTTTCCCACTTTTATTTCTACTTTTAAAAAGAGGAAGGGGATCACTTAGTTATCAATTCTATACTTGAGAGTATTACGTGAGATAACTGATTACGTCGAAGTTATAAAGATAGGTCGACGTTTCTTCTATTAGAGATAGAATAGGATACATAATAGTTTCACGAAAAAGTAGGACAATTCGTGTGATGGAAGCTGGTTTGCTTGATTAACGTTCATCAGGCTGCAGAGTTAACAGAAACGTTGATGATCTAATCGTTGTTGTTTAATCGATATTTTCCTGTGTTGATTTATACGTAATTACGATTATTTACAAATTAATGTGCTTATAATTTCTATCGATTAATTTATTGGATCTCGACTTGTGGATTATTTCTTTTTTTTCTTTCCTTTTTTTTTTTCCAGATGAAAACCGCATTATTTCTTTTTAATTACCTGCAATTAAATTGTCAAAGAAACGATATATTCCTGTTATATTTTTTTTTCCTTTTTTTCTTTATTGCAGCAAAAGAAATTAAAAGAAAATTAAAACGATCGTTCGTCCTATCGTTTTACGGAATACAAATTAAAACTGGCATATAAAGTATCGAATGAAAGAACGATTTAATGATTTTAAAATTATTATTAGATTTTTAAATTACCTATTTCGGTTCATTGTCGAGATTAAATATTATGGTTTCTATGAATTAATTGCGGAAGGAAGGAAGGAAGGTAGTTTCGGTGATTTATGTTTAAATTTCACTTTCTATTCTATATATCATTATTCTACACTGTGACAGTAAAACATAAACGATACGATACGAATCTAGTAATTATATCTTTTTTCTTTTACCTTTTTTTTTTTCGTTCATTGATTTTCTTATCTCGCTATTACGCGTATTTCTCGTATTTCTCTTAATATTCCACGTGTCGGTGGACAATTTAACCCGAATTGTAATGCAAATTGCACATCCGTTGATCTAAACGCGTGACAAACTTTATTTTACCTTGAGAAGATCCGGAAATATTTGAATTCGTGTGACATTTTTAACGGTAGAGATCTTTTAATCGTTTCAATTATTTCATCAACAGTTCGTTCAATTTTTTATGATTAAAAATAAGAAGTAAAGAGAAAAATTGGAATCATTGAAAAAATAAAAACACGTCGCGATATTTTACGTTTATGTAATAGAAAATAAATGAAAGATCTCGTATTATTATAATATCTTTAAGATAGGAATGAGAAAACATGACAATTTCTAAGTAAAGTCGATTAGATCGAGAAGAGATTTCTACTGGTATGAATTTATCAAGATTACTCGATGGCACGCGATGCTTGTCACGAAATTTATTCCGCAAAACGTTAGAACTGAACGGAACGAAACGGAACGCGCATAGTTTTCGAGTAAAGAATACTCTCGTGTCCCGTTCGTGACAATTTCTATGAAGAGTTTGAAACATTCTTGGAGAAATAAGCGAACGGGGAATCCTTCGAAATCATTTCTTTCTTTTACATATTTTTTTTTATTCACGCAGATACCGTTTTACTTGGGCACGCTCGCAAAACGACTTTCTTCGAGTTTAATTATACAGCATGTTCCTACATACACACACACACACACACACACATATTATTTATATATGTATACGGTAATGATCATTCTATTACATTCATCATCGTTGATACAACATCGAGAGAAAGATCGGGAAAAAAAGAATTGCATGCCGAGAAAATCTTGGTTAAATGATTCGTAGAAATACGCGTGCAATTAGCATTTTCATTTTCACGAATTCGAAATGAGCAATGAGATTGCAACTTCTTCTTCTTCTTCTTCTTTATCTTCTTCTGCTACTTCTGCTTATTTTTTCATCACGTTCATCATCAACTTCTTGGCTGCTTTCACTGGTAATGTACGTGTGTTTATTATATCGTACATAAAATGAAATTAACTATACACGTTGGTATATAAAAAAATTGATTTCACGGAGCCATTTATGATTTGTTACAATCGAACACTCGAAGGGCAAATTTAATCCGATTCGTGATAAGAATTGTTAAGAAGGTTACGCGTATTTTCCATGCACCCACAAAGATTTCACTTCAGATTTAATGATCAATTCGATTATTCGAAAATTGTTAAGAAAAACTTGTCGTTCCGATGAAATTTCTCGAATTTTTCTTTAGAGAAAATTATTATAATAATCTGGATAAATTGTAAAAAAGAGAAAAGTATTGGAGTGTTTACCTTTTGGGATAGAACAGTACTCGTTCCGGAAGGAATTATGCTACTTTCGAGTCGAGTATCTCGAAACGAAAGTATAGTGCACGCCCGAAGGACGCACGTCATGTTACTTATAGTAACGTCCCTTTCTAAGGCTTCTTTCTTCTTATTCTTATTCTTATTCTTATATTTTTTTTCTCTGTGTTAGATCCTTTCTAATCAAGTGTTCCACAATTTGAAACAGGTAGACACTCGACCGAGTACTAGAAGGACGTGTTCCCATTTCGTGAGGCACTTTTATCAAAGTGCTGTTCTATTAGATCGGAAGAATGATAGACCACCTAATTATTTTCTATAAAATCTAACGAGATTTCAACGTTAATTATTTATTTTTCAAAATATGCGATAGTACAGCATTTATAATTGTTACGATAAAATGTGAAGTTAATCGATTCGTTTAATTTCGATGGAAAAAAAAAATAACGTGCGTTGGTAGATAAATAAAATATGTTGAAGGATTTTTCAACGTCTATTATAAATGAATATTTATAATTAGAAATGTGTTTACATTAATTATACATCCATCTACATTTTTGACTGATACGATATTTTCCATTATACATAAATATATAAATGAGATTAAATTTGTTATTTAATAAAAAGAAACGTCAAATAAAACGGTGTAATAATATATAAATATAAAATATATAAATAATATATAAATGAATATTTATAATTAGAAATGTGTTTACATTAATTATACATCCATCTACATTTTTGACTAATACGATATTTTCCATTATACATAAATATATATAAATGAGATTAAATTTGTTATTTAATAAAAAGAAACGTCAAATAAAACGGTGTAATAATATATAAATATAAAATATATAAATAATATATAAATGAATATTTATAATTAGAAATATGTTTACATTAATTATACATCCATCTACATTTTTGACTAATACAATATTTTCCATTATATATAAATATATAAATGATTAAATTTGTTATTTAATAAAAAGAAACGTCAAATAAAACGGTGTAATATATAAATATAAAATATATAAATGAATATTTATAACTAGAAATGTGTTTACATTAATTATACATCCATCTACATTTTTGACTGATACGATATTTTCCATTGTACATAAATATATATAAATGAGATTAAATTTGTTATTTAATCAAAAGAAACGTCAAATAAAACGGTGAAATAATATATAAATATAAAATATATAAATAATATATAAATGAATATTTATAATTAGAAATATGTTTACATTAATTATACATCCATCTACATTTTTGACTGATACGATATTTTCCATTATACAAAAATATATATAAATGAGATTAAATTTGTTATTTAATAAAAAGAAACGTCAAATAAAACGGTGTAATAATATATAAATATAAAATATATAATATATAAATGAATATTATAATTAGAAATATGTTTACATTAATTATACATCAATCTACATTTTGACTGATACGATATTTCCATTATACATAATATATATAAATGAGATTAAATTTGTTATTCAATAAAAAGAAACGTCAAATAAAACGGCGTAATAATATATAAATTTAAAATATATAAATAATATATAAATGAATATTTATAACTAGAAATGTGTTTACATTAATTATACATCCATCTACATTTTTGAATAATACAATATTTTCCATTGTACATAAATATATATAAATGAGATTAAATTTGTTATTTAATAAAAAGAAACGTCAAATAAAACGGCGTAATAATATATCGAAGGAATTTCACGAACTAAACATGCGCTTTTATCGACGTTAATGGCGAACGTTAATGGGTTCGCCATAAGATGGTAAGATAATATGATTTCTCGTCGTGAAAGAAATAAAAAAAAAAGAAAAGAGAAAAAGGATGAATCGTTTCCGAGCGTATCAGCGTAGAAATTTTCCTTCTCGCGATCCTCGTCCGATATTTTCGAAGCGGAACGCGCGAGTCAGGTGTGCAACTGCGCTGCTATGCAACTGCGCTATGCAACTGCGCTATGCAACCAACTGCGCTGGGCAAATCGCACGTGCTCTCCGAAATGAGAGATTGGTGGCCGGTGTGTTGGGTGCGTGCGTGCTTGCTTTCTGTTCATCGCGAGAATACGTGTAAGAGAAGATACGAGGACGAATATCGTGCTGTTCCAGAGCAGTGATTCCGGTCAGCCGGAATAGCGGTACTCGTTCGGCCGTGTGTCTTCGTCTCGAATTATCTTTGCCTTCCCGCGGTGAACACTTGGTTTCAAAGCGCATGCGCTTGAGCACTTTCTGTCGCGAAAGCGGAAGAACGAAACCATTATCACGAATTCCTACATTCATTTTTCTTTTTTTTCTTATTCTACATTTTTTTCTATATCATTTCCCTCTTACGAGTGATCCATCAATACATCTTTATTTATATCATAAAATAAAATATTCCTTTTCTTTTCTACTTTTTGTTATCGTAACTCAGAACACGCTGTTAAGGATGCATTCCGAATAAACAAGAAATATAAAAAACAATGCACGATTGAAAATTCATAGACGATATCTTAAACATAATTTTAACGTAAATCCCCATCCATAATAAATTAAATACAAACTATAACCGTCCTACGTTAATAATATTGCAAATAAACGAAACAAAAATGATCTACTTCAAAATGATTGATCAACGAATTAAACTAGACTCAAAATCAATGATATCTATTTTTTTTTCTATATCATTCCCTCTTACGAGTCATCCATCAATACATTTTATATCATAAAATAAAATATTCCTTTTCTTTTCTATTTTTGTTATCGTAACTCAGAACACGCTGTTAAGGATGCATTCCGAATAAAAAAAGAATTATAAAAAACAATGCACGATTGAAAATTCATAGACGATATCTTAAACATAATTTTAACGTAAATCCCCATCCATAATAATCGCAAATATTAAATACATTACGTTAATAGTATTGCAAATAAACGAAACAAAAATGATCTACTTCAAAATGATCAACGATCAACGAATTAAACAAGACTCAAAATCAATGATATCTTTTTTTTCTATATCATTTCCCTCTTACGAGTCATCCATCAATACATTTTATTTCATAAAATAAAATATTCTTTTTCTTTTCTACTTTTTGTTATCGTAACTCAGAACACGCTGTTAAAGATGCATTTCGAATAAAAATAGAATTATAAAAAACAATGCACGATTGAAAATTCATAGACGATATCTTAAACATAATTTTAACGTAAATCCCCATCCATAATAAATTAAATACAAACTATAACCGTCCTACGTTAATAATATTGCAAATAAACGAAACAAAATTGATCTACTTCAAAATGATCAATGATCAATTAAACAAGACTCAAAATCAATGATATCTATTTTTTTTCTGTATAATTTCCCTCTTACGAGTCATCCATCAATACATTTTATTTCATAAAATAAAATATTCCTTTTCTTTTCTACTTTTTGTTATCGTAACTCAGAACACGCTGTTAAGGATGCACTCCGAATAAAAAAAGAATTATAAAAAACAATGCACGATTGAAAATTCATAGACGACATCTTAAACATAATTTTAACGTAAATCCCCATCCATAATAATCGCAAATATTAAATACATTACGTTAATAGTATTGCAAATAAACGAAACAAAAATGATTTACTTCAAAATGATCAACGATCAATTAAACAAGACTCAAAATCAATGATATCTATTTTTTTTCTATATCATTTCCCTCTTACGAGTAATCCATCAATACATTTTATATCATAAAATAAAATATTCCTTTTCTTTTCTAATTTTTGTTATCGTAACTCAGAACACGCTGTTAAGAATGCATTCCGAATAAAAAAAGAATTATAACAAACAATGCACGATTGAAAATTCATAGACGATATCTTAAACATAATTTTAACGTAAATTCCCATCCATAATAATCGCAAATATTAAATACATTACGTTAATAGCATTGCAAATAAACGAAACAAAAGTGATCTACTTCAAAATGATTGATCAACTAATTAAACTAGACTCAAAATCAATGATATCTATTTTTTTTCTATATCATTTCCCTCTTACGAGTCATCCATCAATACATTTTATTTCATAAAATAAAATATTCCTTTTCTTTTCTACTTTTTGTTATCGTAACTCAGAACACGCTGTTAAGGATGCATTCCGAATAAACAAGAAATATAAAAACAATGCACGATTGAAAATTCATAGACGATATCTTAAACATAATTTTAACGTAAATCCCCACCCATAATAATCGCAAATATTAAATACATTACGTTAATAGTATTGCAAATAAACGAAACAAAAATGATTTACTTCAAAATGATCAACGATCAATTAAACAAGACTCAAAATCAATGATATCTATTTTTTTTCTGTATAATTTCCCTCTTACGAGTCATCCATCAATACATTTTATTTCATAAAATAAAATATTCCTTTTCTTTTCTATTTTTTGTTATCGTAACTCAGAACACGCTGTTAAGGATGCATTCCGAATAAACAAGAATTATAAAAAACAATGCACGATTGAAAATTCATAGACGATATCTTAAACATAATTTTAACGTAAATCCATATCCATAATAATCGCAAATATTATTAAACTATAACCGTCCTACGTTAATAATATTGCAAATAAACGAAACAAAAATGATCTACTTCAAAATGATCAACGATCAATTAAACAAGACTCAAAATCAATGAGATAACGATCAACCATATATCTCAAGATGATTTCTCACGAACGTATCGAAACCTTCCTAAGGATTTCAATGGTCTCGAACTTACGAATGCGATTGGTGAAAGAACACTGCAGACACCAGTGTTGCTCGGAACATCGTCGAGCTAGGAGGTACGGTTAGCAGTGTTAGTAGTATTTTCTCGTTGCAGCTGGTATCATCTAGAGAGTTACTCGTTCGGTATAGGCATGTGTTGCTGCTGTTGTACTGTTGCTGTTGCTGCTGCTGTTGCTGCAGCACCGAGTAACGGCTAATTGGCCACCTTTCCTCTCTCTCGTTCTTGCTCACGAAGAAAGAGATAGAAAGAGAAAGAGAAAAAGAAGAGAAGAGAAGAATCCCTCTCTCCTTTCCATTCCACCATCTCTCTCTCTCTCTCTCTCTCTTTCTTTCTTTCTCTCTCTGTCTGTTCCTCACGACGCCTTCTCCCTCAGTAAGCCGGTCGACTCGTGCCAGTTTTGTTCGTCCTGTCGCGCGGGTTAAACCGAGTGTAGTAGAACCAAGTTGTGAGTTGAAGCCGAGTTGAATCGGCTCCGATATATAAACCTCGAGGATCCTCCATAACCCACGTTTTTCACGTTACGCGCCTAAATTATGGACCCTCCGTGTTGTCCTCCTCTTCTTCCACCACCTCTTCCTCTTTCTCGTCCTCATCCTCGTTCTCGTCGTCCTCGTTCTTCCTTCTCTTCGTGAATTCTACGATAATTGTCTCTATTATTATTATTATTGTTATTATTATTCATCTTCTATACGTTTTAACGTAAGTTATCATTTTTATTTTCGTATCGTTAGATTTATTTCGTAATTATTAGATTTTGGTTTTATATTATTTTGTATTAATTTCATTAAATTATATAATTATATATAAAAATTCTTTCTTTTTCTTCGTGAATTCAACGATAACTACACGATATTTGTCTCTATTATTATTATTATTGTTATTATTCATCTTCTATACGTTTTAACGTAAGTTATCATTTTTATTTTCGTATCGTTAGATTTATTTCGTAATTATTAACTTTTGGTTTTATAATATTTTGTACTAATTTAATTAAATTATATAATTATATATAAAAATATGTATAAATTTATACATTTTGATTTTTTTAATTTATTAATACACTCGCGTTTTATTCTTTTTTTCTGTTTTTTTGATACAAGTTTCGTTTCGTGATCGTTATATTTATTTCGTAATTATTAGCTTTTGGTTTTATAATATTTTGTATTAATTTAATTAAATTATATAATTATATAAAAATATGTATAAATTTATACATTTTGATTTTTTTAATTTATTAATACACTCGCGTTTTATTCTTTTTTTCTGTTTTTTTTGATACAAGTTTCGTTTCGTGATCGTTATATTTATTTCGTAATTATTAGCTTTTGGCTTTATAATATTTTGTATTAATTTAATTAAATTATATAATTATATATAAAAATATGTATAAATTTATACATTTTGATTTTTTTAATTTATTAATACATTCGTGTTTTATTCTTTTTTTCTGTTTTTTTTTTACTTTTGATACAAGTTTCGTTTCGTGATCGTTATATTTATTTCGTAATTATTAGCTTTTAGTTTTATAATATTTTGTATTAATTTAATTAAATTATATAATTATATATAAAAATATGTATAAATTTATACATTTTGATTTTTTTAATTTATTAATACACTCGCGTTTTATTCTTTTTTTCTGTTTTTTTGATACAAGTTTCGTTTCGTGATCGTTATATTTATTTCGTAATTATTAGTTTTATAATATTTTGTATTAATTTAATTAAATTATATAATTATATATAAAAATATGTATAAATTTATACATTTTATTTTTTTTTAATTTATTAATACACTCGCGTTTTATTCTTTTTTTCTGTTTTTTTTTTTACTTTTGATACAAGTTTCGTTTCGCGATTGTTTCGTAAGATGATCGATCTATGATCTTTACGACAATCTTTCGAGCTATCGACCTCGAATATCCAAAGCGTGACCGCAACTTTTTATCGATTCTCTTTAATCATACACGAGGATGTATTTCAGTCAAGGTTAACATTATTGCGAACACGCATTGCTGCTTAAACAAACTATAAAGAGACTTTTTTTTTGCAATGGAAAGCAAAACAGACTTTTCTTCATCTTCTTTTTCTTTTTCTTCTTTTTCTTCTTCTTCTTCTTCTTCTTCTTAGTTAGTATGATTATTACTTTCTTTCTATGGAACACTTTCCAATATATTTACGATGCCGATGATGGATTCTCACGAAAGTCGTTAAGCCAAACATATTTTTGTTTTTATTTTTCTTTTCTGCAAAAACAGAAGTAACTTTCTGCATTTCTGACCCTAAACCAAATTAGGCTCGGAAATGTTTAGATTTATTTTCATATAGGTTTAATGGATTCTACGAATACGAATTTAAAATCTACGACGGAAAAATCAACAAATCTATTTTCGGAAAAACAATTTCAAATGATCCAGGGAAGGGATTTTGTTGGCACGAAAAATCGACAGACGTTTCATTTCGATTTAAGATTCCCTTATCGAACGGACGCGTGAACCAACAGTTTTCTTTTTTAAAAACTAATATCCATCGTTATCGATCATTCGAATAATTTCTTATCTTAAAGAAAATATTAATCGATTGGAAAATTACGAACGTCAACGAGACTTTTGCGAAGGTATAGAAGACAGAAAAAAAAAACACACACAGAGAACTAAAACCTAATCGATTTTAATTGTTACTTTGAACAGGGAAAAAAATAACTCGTGCGTAGTTTAACGAGCCAACTATACTGCACTCCGTTATACGAATACTTCAATTCTCAACGAATCTAATCGGTCGGATAATCCCAAGTTTTGTGCATTTAACTTTCCTCGAGAGGGAATTTCTTTCTCTTGGTCATCCGAGTATGTGAATATCCTCTCTAATACATTTGTGTGTGTGTGTGTGTATTTACGTTCATGTATATGTATCTGTTAGCCTCGAGTACGTAACAACGTTCTAACCGCTTTGCACCACGTACTGACCTTCGGTCACGGAACGGAAATAATCGTAGATACATTTTTCTCATCCTATACCTTTCCTACAAATAGATAAGATCACGCGTCAAACATTACCTTCTCTTTCTACGAAATTCTTTCAAATTATTTCACCTATTATTGACACTACAAACAATTTCACGTACTATTTTTTTATTATTTTTTAAATATTTCATTGATTAGATTCATTACTCAAACGTGAATAAAAATAAATAAGAATCATCATACCCTTATGATTTTATTTATTGAAATTGGTCGTTAATGATTTCATTATTTAGTGTAACCACTTAAAAATAAATTCTTTTAGTGTTTCTTGTACAATTATTTGAATGAAAACGTGAATAAAAATATATAAGAATCATATTGTCAATACCCTTATGATTTTATTTATTAAAAGTGGTCGTTAATGATTTCATTATTTAGTGTAATTACTTAAAAATAAATTCTTTTAGTGTTTCTTGTACAATTATTTGAATAAAAACGTGAATAAAAATATATAAGAATCATCGGATAATCATATTGCCAATACCCTTATGATTTTATTTATTAAAAGTGGTCGTTAATGATTTCATTATTTAGTGTAATCACTTAAAAATAAATTCTTTTAGTGTTTCTTGTACAATTATTTGAATGAAAACGTGAATAAAAATATATAAGAATCATATTGCCAATACCCTTATGATTTTATTTATTGAAATTGGTCGTTAATGATTTCATTATTTAGTGTAACCACTTAAAAATAAATTGTTTTAGTGTTTCTTGTACAATTATTTGAATGAAAACGTGAATAAAAATATATAAGAATCATTATATAATCATATTACCAATACTCTTATGATTTTATTTATTGAAATTGGTCGTTAATGATTTCATTATTTAGTGTAACCACTTAAAAATAAATTCTTTTAGTGTTTCTTGTACAATTATTTGAATGAAAACGTGAATAAAAATATATAAGAATCATATTGCCAATACCCTTATAATTTTATTTATTAAAAGTGGTCGTTAATGATTTCATTATTTAGTGTAATCACTTAAAAATAAATTCTTTTAGCGTTTTTTGTATAATTATTTGAATGAAAACGTGAATAAAAATATATAAGAATCATATTGGCAATACCCTTATGATTTTATTTATTGAAATTGGTCGTTAATGATTTCATTATTTTAATTCATTAGTGTAACTATTTAAAAATAAATACTTTTAGTGTTTCTTGTACAATTACTTGAATGAAAACGTGAATAAAAATATATAAGAATCATATTGGCAATACCCTTATGATTTTATTTATTAAAAGTGGTCGTTAATGATTTCATTATTTAGTGTAATCACTTAAAAATAAATTCTTTTGGTGTTTCTTGTACAATTATTTGAATGAAAACGTGAATAAAAATATATAAAAATCATATTGGCAATACCCTTATGATTTTTTTATTAAAAGTGGTCGTTAATGATTTCATTATTTAGTGTAACCACTTAAAAATAAATTCTTTTAGTGTTTCCTGTACAATTATTTGAATGAAAACGTGAATAAAAATATATAACAATCATATTGGCAATACCCTTATGATTTTTTTATTAAAAGTGGTCGTTAATGATTTCATTATTTAGTGTAACCACTTAAAAATAAATTCTTTTATCGTTTTTTGTACAATTATTTGAATGAAATTTCAGGTCTCCACGCGTAGGAGGACCCCTCTCGCAATCGTTAGCAATGATTCCACCGACTATGCATGGTCACGAGTTCAACCAACCCTTGTCGAGGGTTGTTATGGTCCGTAAAACGGATCAGAGAACTTTCAGCAAGGGTAGACGTGGCGGAGAACCTCTTCTGGAAACCGTAACCAGGGAAACCGTCGAGTTGTTCAACGGTGGCAGAGCTGAAAGAAAATATACTTCCGAAACGAGAGACATCGTCACGCCAAAGTCAAACAGGTTGGTGGTGTTGTTGGTACAAACATTCGTTTAAGTTTCTTTTTCCTAGAAACAAATTATATTATTGCGAAAGAATTACGAATAGAGATGGTACGATGATGATAGGAAGGAAAAAAAAGGAAAAAAACAATATATTACATAAGTAATATTAATCGCCGGTAAATTATCATCGATGAAAAAACCGGAACGATGTCGTGCTATATTTCGTCGACAATTTTCTTACGGAAAGAAAAAAAAAAAAAAAAAAAAAAAGAAGAAAATAGTAAAAATAAAACATGAACAACAACGCATTAGACGAAAAGTTAGCATGTAGATAATATATGTAATAATCGTTATCATAAAATTACTCGTTATATTATAGTGCTCGATATCGCATTGTGAGAAACGTCGGTGGTAACAAACATGCACGAATTTCGTTTTAGAAGTTTCTTCTATGTATACATATATATATAGATATATATCCTAGTACCGGAAACTCGTTACATGCGTTTCAGTAGGCAAAGATTTATACGTCGTAAAGTTGTAGTCGGTAATTTCACGTTGGATCCTTTTCCCCTATAGAAATGTGTATGTTTCTCTTTCTCTCTGTATGTGTGTGTATAGATATATCACGATGAGGATAGAGATGAGAGATAGAGGATGGTGATTTGAGAAAGAAAATGTGAGATAAAGAGAAAGAGAAGAAGAAGAAGAAGAAGGAGAGAGCTTTTCAAGAGAAACTATGACTCGATTATGCATGTGTAAGTGCGTTGTCAATTGCAGGACGTATCTTTCGCTAGCAGTTGAAATATACATATCCTCTTACTGTTAAGTACATTACTTTGAATCAAATTTATTACAAAATTGTCTCTCTCTTTCTCTCTTTCTCTTTTTCTATTTTTTTCTCTTTATCTTTCTAGACGTCTCTTTTCTTCATACCACTAGTACGTATTTTAGTATCATATCGTGTTAATTTTTTTAAAATGATGATAGTTTGTGTACATCGTAAATCTTCCCTTACTTCCTTGCCCTATAGTATGCCCTCGCTCAGCGTCAGTGGAACGAAAAAGAAGGTGGTCGGTTTTGTCGACCAGCTGTCGCCCGAAAGGTACACTCACACACCTATGATGGTGCAGAATTGCAGTCAAGCCAAATTCCAATTCCAGTGAAGCGAGAAAGTATATGACTGATTTATTGCACTAGAACGAATCCCCCCCCACCCCCCTCCTCCCCTCCTCCTCCCCCACCCCTCTCTCACTGTTTGCATCCTTGCAACAACGCTTCTCGCTAAAACTTCACTCGAATCGGTAATGGTTTTACTTTATGTAGTAGTATCAGTGACACATATATTTCTCTTTACTTTTTTATTTTTGTTCATTTTTGTATTATTATTATATACGTGTTTTGTGCAACAATATAAGAGTGACAGCTGAAAATTTCTCTTTTAAAATATATTATAATATTTTCTCTATTGTACCTACGAATGGTTGAAACTATTATAAATGCTAATATTTGAAAATTTATTGACCATTAATATTATCTCGTTTGTAAGTATGTGCTTTCGTAATTTTTAAATAATAGTTAGAACACACTTTCCCTTTTCAATATATCTTTTACTTTACTTTACTTTATTTGATTTGGTTTTTTTTTCTTTTTTTTTTCAAATATTTACTTGCTCGCATACGAGACTTCTCGTGAATCGAGTGTAACTCTCCTACGTAATGCACTTTTATGTCGTTTTAACGAAAGGGAATTCAATGCATTAAATAACGTAGCTAGCTCCGTGTTTTCCCACGATCGTCTGAAGACCGTGCGAGACAACGTTCGTTTGTTTACAAGAACCACGCGTTCAAACTGTTCGTTTATTTATTCATGAATCTCGAGAAAGACGTTCTATGTAAACAAGTATAAAAACGAAAGATCGAATTAACTTTTATAATATAAAAACACTATTAAACATTGTGTGCACGTGCGTTTAGAAAATACGAAAGCTTAGACAAATTTTATTGACATTTTTCTTTAATACGAAAATTCGAATTGAATTAATTTGAAGAATAACATTATTCGTTCGCGTGCATTATTTAAAAATAAAATTAAAAAAAAAAGAAAATACGAAACCTTCGAAATAATTTGTACTAACTTTTATAATATAAAAATATTATTAATCATTGTGTGCACGTGCGTTTAGAAAATACGAAAGTTTAGAAAAACTTTGTTGACATTTTTCTTTAATACGAAAATTCCAACTGAATTGATTTGAAGAATAACATTATTAAAAATAAAATTAGCATTATTTAAAAATAGAATAAACAAATACGAAACCTCCGAAATAATTTGTACATTTAATTAAACATTTCTATAATGAATATTATAATATAATAGTAATGGGAATGAAAAAATATAAAAAACCTATCGTCTCGATCGAGGTGGGTCGATGAACCAGCACGGAAGGAAGGGGGAAAGGGAAAAAGGGGGGAAGGTCTTCGGATGCGACCATGACCGTGGTTAGAGTGCTATGAAGAAAGAAAGAAGGAAGGAAGGAAGGAAGGAAGGAAGGTAGGAAGGAGGAAGTAAAAGCGTTGATCGTAAAACCGTGTGTTGAACAACATGGACTAGGAGAGTTTAGCGAGACTTCTCGTAATTCTTGACGGAACGACGTGTCTCCACCTCCTCCCTCTCCCCCTCCTCCCCCTTCCTCGTTCTCTTCCTGCTAGTTCTTGTCGTACATTGAAATTTTCAGCTTTCACTTTGCTTCTTTGAATAAACATTACGAACATTATCCCGATTAAATTACTGCTTTGATCATATTATTTATATTTTATTATTCATTCAGTGACGTTAAAAGATCGACGATGATGTTTCATGTTTCTTTTTTTTTTCTCTATTTTTCTTTACGTAACAAACATTTATACGATATATATATAAATATGAGCTGTTTATTTTGAAAGTAGCCTAACTCCATTCTTGGTAAAAAAAAAACGCATATATTCACTTAATAATTGCCATTATTTTAATAGCAACTGTAAATTGAACACCTTTAGATACAATTAAGTAGCATAACTCATTTGTATTCTGTACTTACATTTTTAATTGCATTGAAACACAAATCTTTAAATATCTCAATTTAAATATAAATGGACTCAAAATAATATTTTATACACACGGCTCAATTATATTATATTTGTTTGAAATAATCGAACGATTGTTAAAAAAAAAAATAAAAATTCATGCTTTTCGGAATAGAAAGTATTCGTATATTATCTGTAAGTGTATATGTATATTTATATACATGTATATAATATGTGTAAGATAGATTAAACGTGTAGGATGCAAGATCAAGTTGTAAATAGAAGCACAGTGTTCAGCTTGGGCGATTAGCTGTTAGCCGGAAAATAGATTAGAAGTACTATTAGATAGCGCATTAGATATCCTACTCGTCATGAATTGCTTCGACCCATTCCGCATGTCGTAATGACTACTTGTGCGATTCGCAAGATCAAGATCGACCGACCTCGTACGCTTTCTTCCATCATTTGCTTTTGCTTTATTTTCTTCTTCTTCTTCTTCTTCTACTTCTACTTCTACTTCTACTTCTACTTCTTCTTTTTCTATGCTTCCACTTCATAATACGTTCTAATGCTTACTATATTTCTCGCTCTCATTACCTTTCATTCATACATTTTTCGATCTTCTTAGAAGAATTTCTCTTCCTTATATTTAGGACGATCGTAAAATGATGATGATGATGATGATGATGATGATGATGCAAGTAGGTATGCATCTTTTAGCTTAAAATGATTTTTCTATAAAAATAAATATACTCGTTTACGAATTATTATTATTATTATTATTATTATTACATTTTTTTTCTTTTCTATACATTTCGTATCGTTAAAAAATATATATAGTGGATTGGCAATTAAATTCCTGTCGTATTTTTTCGTCTAATTATTTAATAATTTATTTTTCAATAAAAATTAATAATTAATTAATCGGTACTGTATATTCTCTCTTGTTAATATTTAAATACAACTGCGGGAACTTAATTGCCAATTAAATATTAGGTTGTCCCTTTTTTAAAAGCAATGAAGCATAACAACATTCCGCAAATGTTTCTTTTGGATTTTATTTTTATTAAACCGCGTAGAAAAAGATTTGAAAAAGAGACATTGTCAGCAACGAAATGTATTTTGAAATCTATGCCATAAATGGACAATAGATAAGCCTGCATGTCTACAAACATAGTCAGCTCGTAGTCATACATAACGTGCCGTGAAAAAAAAACTTATGGGACAACCTAATAATATATATAAATCTAAAAATTGTTATATTATGAAAGATCTCTGTCAAATGTGTTATAATTTTCACGCGTTATGCAAAAATTCAAAGCTTCTCTCGCACATTTAACTTACAAGTCAGCTTGCATAGAAAAAAAAAAAAGAAAAAAAACGAAATAATTATCGAGTTATTTCGTGTTTTAGACAGTAGTACTACTGTCTAAAAATTCAAAGAGACTCTCTGTTGAAGTTTCTTTCGTTTATCGTGTAATTATCGATTTAACTTTCAGGTCGAGGACGGAATCGGTTAGATCGAAATCACCTTTGACTGCGTCGCCAGCATCCCCAGGACCACTCTCTAATTCTTTACACGGTAGTTTTCACGGTAGTTTAGGAAGCGATGGGATGTCCTGCAGCAGTGCAAGGTCTTCCTCTGCTTCACCGGATTCTGCTAGATATTCCTCCTCCCAGGTACAAAGTTTTATCGTCACGTTGATCAACAAATATATTTCAATCGTTTTATTTATTTCAATAGAAACACCCAAGCCAATATATTATTTTATTTTATTTAAAAAAAAAGAAATCACTATTTTCATAACTGTTCATTTTCAATTGTAAATGTTACTATAATCAACGATAAGAAAATTAAGTAGACATTTTACAGGTACTTTAAAAACATTTATAAACTAACAAGCGTATAGAAATAATAAAATATCATCAGTTTATTCATTTATATTTTGAAAAAAAACAAACTTTGATAAATACTACACTCTGTAATTAGTTTTGGTTGAGTTGACACTTGAATTTTCGGCCGGGCGCCGTATCGGCACCGCTCGAGTGTAAATTGAGTTAAAATTTGACTTAGGTCAGTTCCAAAATAAAAGAAAAACAAAAATCTAAATCGTTACACATTTTGTAACGATTAGAATACTTTTCTAATAACACTTCGTAAAAAATCTTTGAAAGTAGATGCATAATATTAATCGTTAATTATTAATTTTAAATTTTAATAGTTTCAATTAAAAATAATATTAGAAATTAATAATTTTTATTGATTTTGAATTTTTTTCAATTTTTAGTTATTATTGTTGTTTATTATAATCTTTCAAAAGTTCTAAAAAAAAGATCTTAGGTAACACGATCAAATGAACGACTATTGGATTTTCGATTTGTTTTTCTATCACGTTGAAAGATATCGTACTATTAAGCATAACGGAAACGAGAAGAAACCAAAGACGAAGGATTTTCCAGCACCTCGTTGCTGACTTGTTCAGAGATTCGCACGCGATGCTAATTGCTATTCAACTAGTCTGAGCTATTTACGTTGATCCGTTAAGAAACACGCGACTCGGAGTGAATCGAACCCGAACGAGACTTCAAACATTACTTTCAAACATTTTCATTCGAACGGTGGTTTTAAACATTGATAAATATGAGACACGTAGAAAACCGATAGGATTTAAAACATGATTTTCACCTTTTTTATATCCCCCCCTCCACCCTCCTCCTCCCCCCTGTCATTTTTCTCATCAACTTGGATTATTACTTTACGATATAAAATTGATCTGCTCAAATGACTAATCTTAAATCACATTTTTCCGGTCAAGCACTCTTACGTAGGTGAACGGGAGTACACGTTTATAGTGATCTCGATTACAGGACGTTTCAATCATCCTATCGTTGAACTACTTTTATTCGAATACCTTGCGTACAACACTCAATACAGATCCGTGTCGTTGCTAAATTACATTTGTTTAATTTTCAAGTAATTGGTAAAAACATTTTGTATATATCGTGTAATTTCTATTCTATTCATCGTAATAATAGTATTTGCTTGTTTTGTTTCCTTGAAATGAATGCACAGACAAAATTCAAAAATGATTTTTTCTATTAAAAGTTAATATATAAAACTATAATTTAAACTATTAAATTATATTTAAAATTCGTAAACGATTGTTTGATGTTAAATGAAATTTTGTTATTTAAAATCGTTTTTCAACAAATTTCAAAGTAATTTCAATCAGCTCGTTCTTTTTTTTCTACAAATAGAGTGATATCGTTTTTAGAAGAGTATCGATATATCGATCGTTATCGTTTGTTATCGATCAAACGTTCAAACGCATACAACTTCTTTCCAGTTTAATATCGTAAAAAGCAGTACGAGTCATATAAGACATCCTTGATTTCTTTCCGACGTTCTGTCTGTCTGTCTGCGATCTGAAAACGTGACGCATCTCGAAACGTTTCACTCTGTAGGTGTGAGAAATCTTCGTATCCAGTTGAAGCACGTGAGCGGAAAATCCGATAGAATCCGAAAAGAAGAAAACATCGATTTTTCAAACGTGACTATTCAAACGTGATTAAAAAATATTTTCTTCCTCGTTAGAATGATGGGAAATCGTTGCAACCTGTTAGCATTACTTTTTCCTCTTTTATATTACGTAGAAAAAAAATATATAAATTACACGATTAAATAATTATAATATAATTATCAATTGTAATATAATTTCCACAAAATATCGTAACAAATTGCACTCACGTATAATTCAATTCTATTCTAAAATAATAATAATAATAAAATCAAATATCTTATTCTCCTTAAAAAAAAAATAAAAAACAAAGAAAAAGATAAAAAGAAATGTATCATTAGATTTTCAGTAATGTTCCCTCTCTCTCTCTATGTTATAGATAACAAAGACTGACACGCGTAAACCATCTGTGCGTAGATCAGGACCACCCAAGGAATTCATCAATATGTGCCTGGAAACACACAATTACTATCGGGTTCGACACGGTGTACCACCTTTGCGACTGAGCAAACAGGTGATTATCGATCGAATAATTCCAATGATACAAGTGTATTGGATCGTTAACGATTATTTACATTTACAGTTGTGCAAGACCAGTCAAGATTGGGCAAATATTTTGGCAGCTAGGGGTAGATTAGAACATAGGGCGAACATAGATTACGGAGAAAATCTTTATTGCATGTGGAGTTCCAATCCAAAGACCGTTGTTGGTGGTGATGAGCCTGTAAACGAATGGTATGTTTCTAAAAAGCAACCCTAATATCAGTCAGTCGTTCAGTTGTTCGTAACGAAGGTATTTCAAATAATTATATTAATTAGGTACGCCGAGGAAGCTTTACATCAGTACGGCAAGGAACCCACTACTCTAAAAACCGGTCATTTTACTCAAGTAGTATGGAGGGATAGTACTGAGTTAGGTGTCGGCATGGCAAGGAACAGAAACGGGGAGGTTTACGTAGTATGCAACTACAATCCAGCTGGTAACTTCTTAGGTAGCTTTACGGACAACGTTCTCACACCTGGTGGCACGAGTCCGAGCAAAAGGATATCCTTTTCAAAAAGTCAATATACTCTAGACGAACAGGCTTGGCAACAAGAGGCCTTGTTAGTTCACAACGAATACAGAAGGAGGCATCGTGTACCTGACTTGAGGTTAAGTCCTGAATTAACGGCAGCTGCTAAGGTACCATAAGTTCTTTTTCTTGTTCTTTTCTTGTGTGTAATTCAACGAATAACATATTTCATTTGGTTGATATGGTGGTGGAATTATATTGTTGTTTTCTTATTTGGATTTATCTAGGCATGGGCCAACACGCTGTTGAATACAAATAAACTGATACCGCAATCTTCCTCACCTTATGGAGAAAATATTTACTCTATGCAATGTTCCGATCCAAAACTGGTAGTGTCGGCACGCGAAGTTGTATCCAAGTGGTATTCCGAGAAAAAGGAACACAAGTTTGGCACGGAACCGAAGGTTCTTAATACGTGTATGTGTATGACGTTAATTATAAGAAATATTAAATATCGTTTGCGTTAAATACTGGGAATTAGTTCTTTTTTTCTTGATTTTGATATTTTTCTTTTTCTCAGGTCATTTCACGCAAATCGTATGGAAAAACACGACCGAAATGGGCATAGCTATGGCTAAAAGGGATGGAACGTGCGTTGTGGTTGCGTGTTATCATCCAAGGGGTAATATCGTTGGACAATTTACGGAGAACGTTCCTAAACCTTTAAAGAACGTCTAGTCCGCATTTGCCGGATACACACAAAAATTCTGTCGATAATGTATTTAAGGGCTGTATTTATATATACATCGTGCATAGAGACGACAATACGCATAATTTATGTATATAACACACGCGTGTGCATATACGTAGAATAAACATTCCACGTAAACTAATTATTTCTACGTATCTCCCTCTTTTTTTTTTGTTTAGTTAATTCTTTTTTGTTCTTTTTCGTTTATTATTTTATTTCTTCTTTAGTTTATTGTTTCTTTGTTTTTTTTTTTTTTTTACAATTTACGAGAGAATGAAAATACGAAAAATTAATTGAATTAATTGGTCGTTGCCGAACCGACACGAACGCTTCGTTGTTAGTTTGTTTGTTTGTTGGTTGTTCTTTCCATTGCTTTATAATAATTTATTCATAATAAATTTACATGGATATCACTCGCGCACACTGCATCCGCTTTCCAACATATTGCACGTCTATTATTTATATTTATTTATAATTTACATTCTTTTTCTTTGTTTTTTCTTTTCTCTTTTCTTTTCTTTTTTTTTTTATTTTGTTTTCTTTTTTCCATTTATTATTTTACATTACGTACATCAGTTTTACAATGTTTGTTCTGTTTTTTAATGGTCGAAGAATGCTTAATCAGTTTAATTCAAATTATTAGAATATGTCTCGACTTTTCAAATATGCCTAACTTTATTTTTTTTTCTTCTGTTACTTTCTTCTTTCTTTCTCTCTCTCTTTCTTATTTTTTTTTTTTTAAGTAGAAACAAGATTTGTGCGATGTTCGGTGCGCTCGGTGAAGAAAGAATTTATGCGTTATGCTTCTTATTTAAGAAAAAGAAAGAAAAAAAACGAGGATTATTTTGTAAATGAGAATAATAATACAACGATGCAACAATTTACAAAATATTATACAAATTGTGAAAGATTTGTGCTTTTCTTTTAAATTCTGATAATTGTTACGCAAAACGAGAGAAACTCGTATTTATCGTTTAATCGCAAGAGAAGACACGTAGTCTCATTTTATCTTTTCAAAAATGTTCACGAAAAAAATCGTAGAATTAAATTGAGAATAAATTGACTGATATGCGAAAGAAATGAATTATTATAATTGTGTCACAATCAGCTTGTTCGCGAAGCCAGCCGTTGTTTAATGTGCTCGATCACACCCCAATGAAATTAAAAATATTCATTTCAATTTAACCCTTAAAATCCTTCCCCACCTTTCCGAAAAGACAAACGAGTAAGGGGGTTTGGAAAATGTACAATGTTCAAAAAGTCATTTTATTCCGTAACAATTATCCCACCGTAAATTATTCATTTTCACATGAAAATTTTCGTCTCATTAAATTCCAATATTATTTTGCTCGAATCATTTTCATACAAAACAAAAAAAAATATATACATATATATATGTACATACATACATACAAAACATTATCGAGTGAATCTTCGTCGTTTTTCAAACGAAGATGATCCGTAGTTTCTTTTTCTTTCTTTAAATGTGTATTTAACCCTTTCTTGACTGACGACTCATATAAGGGTCGTCTATACAAAGGTCCCGACCCATATAAGAGTCACATATAACACGACGTGACGTATGTACGAACAAATTTATACGTCAAAGCGTGCCCTAATCGAAAGGGTTAATAAGTCAACACCGATCATCTCGTTCTACAAATTACGAGATCAATTTTACCGAGCGAATTGTGGGTAGAAAGCGAATAAGGAGAGAGAGAAAAAGAGAGAGAGAAGATAGACAGAGATAAATAACGATTTCAGAAAATTGTTTGTTCATTTGTTTTTTTCTCTTCTTTTTTATTTTTATTTTTTTTTTTTTTATAAATTACTTCAACGCCAATTTCTACCAGATCAGAAATTCGTTCGCCGATCTAAAAGTAAAGTTCCGAATAATTGGCCGAACAATTGGCCGAACAATGTTCGAACTATTGTAATTTTTTTTTCTTTTTCTTTTGTCTTTTTTCTTTTTTTTTTAATTAGACGAAGAATCGATGAGATAATTCAAATAAATATAAATAATATTGTTTTATTCGTATGACGTTTGTAAAGAGACAGAAGAAGAAGAAGAAGAAGAAGGGGTAGAAAGAGAAAGTTGTACAAAGCAAGGCTTGCTGGTTAGTCATTTTTGATTATTTTCTTGTTTAAAATTCGTCTTTTTTGTTTGTTTTTTTTTTTATCGCAAAGTAGTGATAAGATAATCTCACTTGAACGTGGCAAATCATCATCATCATCATCATCATCATCATCATAATAATCATCATCACTGTTGACGAACTAATTTGGCTGATTTGAATAAATCGAGGCGTCGTTCTCGTGCTTGTTATTGGCATAAGAAGAGCTAATTTTAAAGCAATTTTTACCAAGCAAATATTATATTGTAAAATACGATATATTGCGAAGTATGACGATTTTTTGGTCGAAAAAACGTGTAAATTGGTCAACGAACGATCGCGCATATTTGGCTGAAAACGTCACACTAAACGCGTGGCGCCAGGAAAAATCATTTCACTTAATAGGATTTTCATTTAAAAGACAAATTTCAAATTTGATTTTCCATATGGTGATCCGAGAATTAAACTAATCAAACGGATTGTCCAAATTAATTAGGATCATCCTTGTTGCTCATTTTTTCTTTTTTTTAAATTCTTTTTTTTAATCGGCTAACGCTAAATCATCTTTTTTTTTTCTTTTTTTTTTCTTTTATTCTTTTCGTTAAAGGACGAGTGTCCGCTTAATATAAATGTTAACTGTAATATATGGTGTTTTTTTTCTTTTTTTGGGTTTCTTTTTTCTTTTTGTTTCAACTAATAGAAGATAAGAAGAAAGATTTAGAGATTGTTCGCTTGAATGATTGAAATTTTCTCTTCTTTACTACATTGGGAAGGTGGGGGGGGAGGTGGGGATCATCGAATCGTTCGCGCAATTATTTCCGATCGGATTCGAAATTAGAAACGTGACTTTTTTTTTCCGAATCCTTTCTTTTCTTTTCTTTTCTTTTCTTTTTTTTTCTTTCTTTTTATGTTAAACTTTAAATTCTTACGTATAATTAATTTAAAGCATCTAAATTTCATTCCTACTCGTGTTGTTATTTCGTTTTGGTATACGCATTAATTACGATGACGTTTTTCGAGTGTCATTGTTCGACTGATATGATTAGAATGGTCACAGTTTTTTCTTTTCTTTACTTTTCTTTTTTTTTTTTTTTAATATCTATAATCACATATACATATATACTCTTTTATATTTATAATAATATATATATATACTCTTCTTTCGTATTTATATATAGTATTCTTTTGTATTACTTTTGTATACTCTCTCACCTTAAATTCTGCTAGTATAAAATTATTAGGAATATCGCTAAAGGGAATCGAGAAAGAGGGTTGGGGGGTGGGAGGGAACATTTACGTTCGTTTCCTTAAATCGAGAACGTACCAAATTGACCAGGTCAAATTATCTAATTCGGATTTTTTTTTCGTCCTCCACCTTTATTCAATTTCTCAGTCTCTTGTAATTGGAAAAATTATATATAAATCACTCGTAATAAAATTATTAACGATCCTATCTCGAAATATCCAGTTCTTTCTTTTTTTATGCTTTACTTTCGCTGTCTCAATACAAAAAAAAAAAATTCCAAATTAGATATTTGTCACCGATCGAAATGACGATATTTTATTAGATTTTTCAAATGATTAATAGCGTGTTAATATTTGTTGGTTCTTTCTGGTTAGGAGTCTGACATTATGTGTATCATTTGTTTTCAACACGTCAACGACGTTTAAACCCCCCATTTACGATTGACGAAAAAATCTATCTCGTTTCATCAATCACGTTTGCCACGCGAACGACTTGTTTTTAATGATGACAGTAGTAAATCGTTCAGAAAAGTATTTTCTTCGGACAATTATGTATACATATATCATTTTGTGAACACATAGATATTAATTATTCAACGAAAATATGACAAATTTTTATACTCTTTCGTGTCGTAATACTTTCGTGTTTTTTGTTGTTGTCGTTTAATTCTCGTTAATAAATTAGAGAAAGGAAAAAAAAGCAAGCAATCAAACGAATCGGAATCGAAAAAGAAAATCGCAACGATATTAATGTAACGCATATGAAAGTATAATAATATATCACAGTTTGTAAATTGTTACGAGTAAAACTGTAAGGAAATATACTGTGCTGCATCATAAGAGTAGTATTATCATCTTTTACTCTCTCGGGTTTCGTCTAACGATAATAAAGTTCTATTCGGATTATGGATAAACGATGTAAAAGGCGCAATGCGGTTTTGCACGTTTTCCATCGGAATTTCATGCACGAATTCGTGTGCATCGGGGGTGGTTCCGGGGGGGGGCGGGGGGGTTGAAACGGGTGATGGGGTTCCACCGTTTGATGATTACGGGCAAGCACGCTACGCTCGTTAAAACGACGTACGATTCTAATACCTAATGTGGGAACGCTAGAGCCATTTGTTTCGCACTACGCCGGATAGTCTGCGTCCCCACATAAGGTTATATCATACTATCGTCCCCTGTATGTGCTGTGGATCCTGCGTGGGCGCCTGAATTTGGGGTGATTGGGGCGATTGCACCATGGGACTTTGAAGGGTCGACGGATCGTACAGACCACCCAAGGAACTGCACAGTCCTGGCCCTAACGAGGGTCCGAATCCAAGACCTATACTCGGCATGGATGGGAGACCAACGTCGAGTATTCCCGTATTGCTGGCACCCCCACCCCCCAAGGAACCTTCCTCGGGTGGGGTAACTTCCAAACCGATAGATCCGTTGAGCGCGATCTTTATAGGATTGTGATTGGTTGGATGCGACAGAGCCCCCAGTCCTATGTCCTCCAAGCTGCTCTTCCTCCTCGAAACCGTGAGTCCTTGTCTCAAGGAATTGCTACGTCGCAATAGAATGTCGTCGACGACTCTCAGGGAATTCGAACGGCCCCGAAGTGTACCGGCTACGGTAGGACTGTCGGGAAGAGACAAAGAGTTCGATTTTGTGGTACCTAACGGGGGTGGTCTGGCCAAGCCAATAGCCGAACCTCGGCGGCTACCCGGGCCACCGGGAAATCCGGCCGAGGCGACCGCTGCGTTCATCTGCGAGACTAGCTGAGCCGAACAGAAGCTGATGTTGCTCTTACGCCTTGAATTGTGACGCTCGAAGGTCTTCTGTGCCGAAAACGGACTCGGCCTCACGAGATAGACTATGTCGCCTTCCTCCAATTTCAAATCGCAGCTAGGATTGATGATCACGTAGGACAGGCTGTTGCGTTTCTCCGATACGTCGTCGTAATCCGCTACCGGTAGATTCAAGGATTCCATTCGCGAACGCACCAGGTTCGCGATTTCTGCCCTCTCGATCTGTTGAGCGTGGTTGTCCCGTGCCTCGTCGCCGAGACTCACCGAATACTAATTTCAAAAGAAAACAAAAACGATTCAATTCATTTTCATTCTATTATTCTTTTATCATTATTTTTCGTATGTATTCAACGAGATAATTGAAAATAAGTGAACCGTGCGAGACACGTCGACGGTAACCGACGTTGCCCACTGCATCATCGATTACCGTTTCTATGTTATCCCAATGTTTAGAACAAACTTTAGTCATTTGCTATGCGAATTCGGTTCTAAGCGACTTTGTGCATGCACTCCATTTACTGTGCATCATGAATAATACGTCAAGGTAACAAGACAGACAGATAGACAGACAGACAGACAGAGAGACAGACAGACAGACAGACAGAGCGACAAAGTGAGACAAAGAGCTGCTTGTACGAGGACAAATTATTTCAAACAATATACAACAAATAATAATAATAATAATAATAATAATAATAATTAGAATAATAATTAGAATAAGAATAAGAAGTAAAAATAGATCAATTATATATGCAGTATTAAGTGAAAGAATAGTAAAAGACGATGACAGTGGTGTCAAAAAGTGAGATAGAGTGCGACGAACAAAAAAAATAAGAAAATTCAAACGAAGATCGTAAATTTTGTAGACCAGATTGAAGAATAGACGTTTTAAAGGAACAAAGAACAGCGAACAGGCAACGTTTCTCGACACTGTACTCACGGCTGAGGTACCCTTGTCACGGGTTGAGCAATTTGCAAGGCACGATGCAGCCGCCGAATGACGCACCTTGTACGTCACGCCGACGCCAGCGTCGCTCTCTGCGTCTGAGTCGCCCTGCCAAAATGACAAGCAACAAGACTACTCTTTACTGAACAAACGATTCGCCATAATGAAACTTTTTGGGCCTATTCAACCCTCATTTTTGGCCCCGTTCAATCCTATTTTTCTACATCAATTGTATCTTTTTTTTGTTTCTTTTTTTTTCATTTTCTCTCTCTTGTTTTTTTGTTTTCTTTTGCAACAAGGTACAATGCACACACAGGCACGCACACCTTGTCAATTATAATTTTTTTCTTTCGTTCGTTCTATGAATGAATCCGATCGTTACGATTAATTAATCACTTTTATATCCTTAATGACATATTTTCTTTATACATTTATAATTATATTATTATTTTCATTTATTTGCTACGTGTTTAATATATTATAAAGCTCGTGTGTTGGGATCAAACTATTGTACCATAAGTTAAATACGACATTTACGTTTTATTGATCGTGCACGCCTATCTCGATTAACGATCTATCTATTCTTTTTTTCTTTTCCCCTTTTTTTGTTTCCTTTTTCTTTTTTTCTTTTTAATCTTCAAAGCTTTACAACTACATCGAGACTGCCGTAGTTCGACGTTATCCGTTCCGCTAATATCAATGCAGAAAATAAACAATGTATATATATATATCGACAGAAGAAAGCACACTACTAGTTTCTAAAACACGATGCAGGGTTTCGTTAATAATAATAATAATATAATAATAATAATAATAATAATAATTATAATAATAATGATAATAATAAAAATAACAAAAAATGAAGAAAAAAAGAAGGAAAAGAATAAATAATCAGGTTGGACAATTCGGAGGGACGTGCTTCTTCGAATCAAGATGCGAGGTTACAATCGCATTATTTTATACTTTTCTATTGTAATATTTTTTGATTATTTTTCTTCCTTTTTGATTTATCTTTTCGGAAAATTGTATAAAACAAGAAGACGGGTAGATAGAATCGGGATTAATTCGGGAGAACGAGAGAGATAGAGAGAGAGAGAGATAGATAGAAAGAAAGATAGAAAAAGAGAACGAGAGCACGATCATGCTTTTTACTCACAGTTGCCACTTAACAAATTTTCGATAATATTCTTCGAATGGTTGCAACGTACCATTCAACAGACTATAGAAAATTCTATTCGACTTTTCTATCCTAAATGGGCATAAGAAAATAATTTGATCGTTTTACTCACGTGGGAAGTATCCGATACGGTCGTGTCCTGAGTTCTGTAAATCCCAATAGGAATTTCGCAAGTAGTCGAACAAAGTTTTTGATAAAGTCTGCCGTAAGTTCGTATCCACATGTCGTCCTTCGTTATTCTCATCTGTAAAAATATGTTTAACAGGTTAACTCGGATTTCTATTGACGTTGGGGGTTGTTAATATTTAACCCTTTTGTTAGGACACTTCATTCAATTGTGAATAATTTCGACCGACATTTTATTTCGATGCGTTTAAGAAATATATTACTTGCATTAAAAGTGTACTTGTTTCTTTTAATAGGATTTAATTCAATATTAACCAATCGATAAAATCTTAAAAATATTCTAAGAGTCAAATAAAATCTCGTTGTACGCGGGTTTTTCGTCACTGATGCCGGTTATAGTCGGCGTTAGTAACGAAAAGGTTCATAGGATTTAATTCAATATTAACCAATGAATAAAATCTTAAAAATACTCTAAGAGTCAGATAAAATCTCGTTGTACGGATGCCGGTTATAGTCGGCGTCAGTAACGAAAAGGGTTCATTGAGAAAAATCGATTCAACGATAATTCATTTTGTTGATACCTACCGACGTGAGAAATCCAGATCCAGGTGCTTGATCGACTCCCAGCAGCAATCTCACAAAGGTTATTACATAATCCTTGACAAAGGCTTGATACAACAGGGTGTCGAGCATGGACGCGCTGAATACGCTGCCAGCGGCAAACGGTAATCGAAACATGTACGATATGTGGGATCCCCTCTCCTTTTCTCTCTGTTTCAAATATATAACCATGATTTGTTTTTTTTTTTATCTCTTGTTCTTCTAATCACAAATACGTTCCAACAATTGATCGATAACTTTTTATCATTCATTTTACTCTCTACTGCCATCAAATTTTCTAGAAAATACTAATATATTCGTTGCTTTCCTTCTCCCCACCACGTGCATATTATTCGTTTCGTTCGTTTCTTTAATGCATTTTTTCTTTTTTTTAACTCAACTTTCGTTTATTTCATTCATTTTTTTCTTTTCTATCGTTGGAAGATAAATCATTTCGTATCGCGTGAATTTAAATTCACGTTAAGCGTAACTACGTTAAATTTTAAGTAAACGGATACTTAATAATAATAATAATAATAATAATAATAATTAAAATAGGTATCACAGATAATTTGGACGGGTTATAAATTCTTCTCGAACGTTATTTTTGAACTGGAAACGTCCAACTAGTTCAAAAATAACGTTTGAGAAGAATTTATAACCCGTCCAAATTTCCTGTGATACCTATTTCAATATTTTAATTTCTGGACAAGATAAAATATCAATTAATAATAATTTTAATAATAATTAACTTATTGATAAGAAACGTGAGAGTATTAACACACGTTTTTGGTTGATAGAATTTGTAAGCTCGATCAAAATTCGTATTGGAAAGATCGGAGCATAGGTTCATCATAAATTCATCGTAAATATCATAATAAATAAGTATTATAATATAGAGTAATATGACACACACATATTTTTGATGCAATGTATCATGCTTTTTATATCTAAAAAAAAAGTTATAAAATAATACCACTTGCGAGGAAACTACCAAGCATTCTAATTTGATCTCGAGGCACTAATCACGTTTCATCGTGTTCATTTCTAAGTATTTTAAGTATAGGGTTCTGTTCAATGGATATTTGTTTTTTTTTCTTTTTTTTTTTTTAAGAATCCAACTGACCTTTGCGACTAGTGCGTTAAGACCTTAACAATTATGCTCTCTAAATATAAATTATCTAGCAAACTATCTATCAGCGATGCTCTAGCACTGCCAATATAAAAAAAGGATTTTTAGCTAGCACGTTTTCTCATCGTTTTCGTTTCAACGAATGCGTCCTAATCCGGTCGAATTATTGAAATCAAATTTGTTCTTGATTTTCTTTCTCTTTCATTCTTTCTTTTTTTTTTTCGTAACTTTTTTCCCCCCGAAAGAGAAAATATAATTTATGCCTGATATATACGGTAAAACAAAAAAAAAAGAAAGAAAATAGGTCAGGAAAATATTTTAAGCGAAAGTGCGAAAAAGGGGTTTTAAAATAGAGCACTTTCGAGCAAAAGCATTTTCGCTTCTAGGAAAGAAGGAGCTAATTACATTTTTTATTATTATTATTAGTTTTTGTTTTGTTGCATCTTTCATGTCGCGCTTCAGACGATTTAATAATTTTCTCTTCTTTTTTTTTTTTCCCCCTCGGAAAAATGTTTAACGCAAAAATAATTTTCATCTATACTTTTTTCCTTTCGTTTACGATAATGAAACTTACGCGGAGATTACTGTAAATTTATTTTTGTTACACGAGTAATTATTAAAATTTCACACTGTTCGATAGAGTTTGAACACTTTAATTATAAACGTAACGGGTAATATAATGAAGAAAAGTAAAATGAGGAATTTTAATTAGAAGAATGTGACATTTGTTTTTGTTTTTTTGTTTTCTTTTTGTATACGAGAACGATGAGTACGGGCTGTTTAATGATCAGTGATAAAAAATAGGATAAATCTTTCACAATCAATGGATCGGTCAATCCAACAATAATTCAATCAATTATCAATCAGAGGTCAGAGAGTGAGTGATATCGTGTTACCGGAGAGCCCATCGGAGGCTCATTGTGGTAGTTGTCACCGGAAGTAGCACTGAGGAGTACCTTTTCCATTTTGCTGAGATGAAGAGCATATTTGTCATGTGCCCGAAACTGCATGAAACGCATGTTGCTCGATTGGGACAATTCTGTTATGCTCTTTATGCTTGGAAAGAATCTGTCGACAGAATGAAGTCAACATTTATTCTTATTAGATTTAATAATTCTTTATTTTAACGTTTATACACGAATATTTGTACGATATTTGGATCGTTTATTTTTGAAAGTGTTGCAAGCTCATTATTTATTATTTAATTAAAGATCGATTTATTAATCCAATTCAAAAATATAAATTAATTATGTCAAGTATGGCAATGTTTTTATTAACTTATTTATATTCAATTTTATTATTTCAATTTTTCCTTTAAACGAATTTCAATAAAATAATATATATGTGGGATGCGAGCGCCTCCAAGCCAAACACTTAAATAGGCATTCGTTAGGAGATTAGACGATGAGCACTGGATAGCTCAGTGGTTAAAGAGCAGTGCCCGGAAAGCGGAAGATCCGGGTTCGAGTCCCGGTCGTCCAGTCAGTCCGACGGCCCAATTTTTTCATGAATCCTACATATATATAAATATATTTACGGGTTATATAATTGTGCCCATAATTATGAAAGTGGTCTAAGTCATATATTTCTTGTTCCGAGATATTTGAAAGATTACATTTGAACATTAAATGAATTCTATATAATATTGAAATTAACAAACACTATCTAAAGGTTCATTTTTGACAATATCGTGAAAATTACATTGAAGTTATTGAGTTTAAAATAATGTGATGTGAAATAAATGATAAACTTATTATTTTTAATTTCATAATTATGGGCACAATTATGGATTTAAACCAGTTTCTAAATAAACGATCCATTTGTTTGTATATCATTGAAATAAAAATAATAAAATAAGAATACCGACTTGAACATCGTTTGAACCGCAACGATGGTATTGCAATCGGCCAAAGTATCTTCCTCCGCAGAATTGCTTAATTCTTTGTTCACGACGACGACATTTTCCGCCAAAGTGATGCCGGCACGAAGTAAATCGTCCAAACAATCGATCGATCCCAACATCCAATAAACCAAAGGGAAATACGATACAGCATCCAAAAAAGCTATTTCAGGTCTTCTCTCCAGAAGCAGAATTATCGGATTTAAAGATGTTTTAGACCTAAAATGAAAAAAGTTACACGTAATATTTTGTAATAATGATTTCGTTCCCGAGAAAATTTTACGGAATTACAGTGAAACGTAATTTTTAATATAGAAAAATACACATTCGTTATTTTTACAATTAAATTGAAAACGTCAAAACGATTAATCGAATTGCTTGAAAGGTTTTCATCGTATAAATAAAAGTTGTATTTTACCTGAAATGAGCTCGTAGAGGAATTATAAAGTTGTAAATTCCATTACTCGCGTAATCGGCGGCGAGAATGATCGTTTTGTTCTGCCAGTTATATTCCTTAGCGTTTCTATAGGTGCAATGTTCGCAAACCTGTATGAAGGGTGAGTGCATCGAAAACATTTAATTACTTACACGAATTTATTATGCGTGTGTTTTATATTTCAATAATATATATACACCATTTGAAATATATACAATCAAATGAATTTAGTGAGAATAATAATAATAATAATAATAATACCTGAGCTAATTGCAGACAGCAAAGGGGTTTTTTTTCCTTCAAAAGGTAACACAAAGTAGGTGAAACCCCGATAAAAGGTGATACCGGTGGAAAACCCTTGACTATCCTGTAACAATTATCGATGGCCGATTAAATTTCATTGTTCCTTCCCTTTTCGACTTTACTTTTAATTCGATAATGTCGTCTCTGTTCAGTCGTGTTTCTTAATCTTTACGTTCTCGTAAAGAAAATGTGTCAACGACGTAGACGACGACATAGACGACGATGATTTTGCAATTAACGTTTCATGAGAATAAAAAGTATCATAAAATTTTCTACACACACACACATACACAGTCATATATTAAACAAAATCATCGTCCCTCTCTAATGTTCTCGACAATTTTCATTTATTTATTTTTTTATCAAATAAAACAAAAAAACCTTGTTAGTTAGCATTCGGCGTACATTTATTATCTTCGTTAACGATTATTTCTGTAATAAAAAGCATTACCATAATATAATATAATATATATAAATATTAACGACAACCATTTCCTTAATTCGTGATACTAAAAGTGCACTCTAAGAAAAAAGGAAGAATAAAAAAAAAACAAAGAAAGTAATAATAATTAGAATTTATAAAATAGTGCATTGAAAGATTGGAAAAAGCCAAATAACTAAGGTACACTCGTGTCAAATATTTTGTAACTAAAAATATATCATCTAATAATAAATATATTTATAGACATATAAATTCGTGAAGAATTGAATGAACGAACGTATGAATGAATAAATGAATAAATGAATGAAAAGAAATAAACGATAAAACTCACCCTTTAAATCTGTAGTCAGTCGTGGTAAGCAGAAGTAGTAGAAGTAGTAGAAGAAGAAGAAGAAGAAGAAGTCGTGCGGCAAGACGCAGTGCACAAAGATGATGCAGGAAAGAAGACAGCAAAAATATCCACGAGGATTTTTATAGGGTGTCAGGCAGGACAGCATCGAACAGCGATAGGACGGCACACGCTCGGTGCCGTGTGTGGAACAGGTATTGAGATACATACATTGAAACATGACAGACACATCGACCCATCCAACGAAAACTTACATAATTATACAATTATGGTTTTGATATAGCTAATCTATATATTAATATTTATCTTTTATCTTAACACTTTGACTGCACCATCATTAATCACACATGACGAACTATAATTTATTTTTTCTGAGTGGTAGTTCATTGGTGAATTATTTACAATTGTAAAAGTTTCAATCAAAATTAATTGTACACTTTATTAAATTTTTTAAACATCGGACAATTAGAAAATTTTTATTGCAGGATTATTATAATCTATAAATTATAATAAATTATATAGTTATATAGTAAATTATAATAAATTATATATTCTATAATAAATTATTATAGAATACAAAAAAAAATAATACTATTATACAGTGATATACTAAATGAAATACGTGATTTCTGAGTGACAGTCAAAATGTTAACCTTTTGACTATGGCAGACATTGAGATGCACCGACGTAGGAATTATAATTATACAATTATGGATTTGATATAGCTAATCTATATATTAATATTTATCTTTTATCTTAATATTTTGACTGTACTATCATTCGATCACATACGACGAACTATAATTTATTTTTTCTGAATGGTAGTTCATTGGTGAATTACTTGCAATTGTAAAAGTTTCAATCAAAATTAATTGTATTTTTTACTTTATTAGATTTTTTAAACATCGAACAATTAGGAGATTTTTATTGTAGAATTAATATCTATAATAAAAAAAAATTATACTATTATACAGTGATATCCTAGATGAAATACGTGATTTTCTGAGTGACAGTCAAAATGTTAACCCTTTGACTACGGCAAACATTGAGATGCACCGACGTAGAAATTCGAACGAATGCACTTTCGTTAAAACATATTTCAATAAAAATCAAAAACAAAATTGAATTTTGATTTACATTAAAAAACACAATGTTAATTATTTCTTTATATATTTAACCGAATATTAACAATTTTCATGAGAATAACACCTATAGGCACTGTCAGTGTCACAAACGCATCATTTCTAAGCGCATATAGGCGTCCACAGTAACCTAGACGTTAAAACACTAAACCTATCTAATCTTGATGATTCAAAAATAAAAGTACGTGTCTTGGTTCATGCTAATAAACTAACAATCAATCGCGGATAAGGTGGTGTAACGCAAAATACAAAAACTGTGGAAAAAGATAATGGATATTTAAAATAAAATGTGCGAATTTACGATTAATATACTTGCATAATTACTTGACTAGATTTTATTTTGTAAATGGACGATACGATGGCACGATAATACGGTTATATCAAGTTAAGAGAAAATGAGAGAGTGAGAGAGAGAGAGAGTGAGAAGACTTTCACGACGTTTTGTGAGCAATCTCATCGTTAACCTTATTGCTCGTTTTCCGTACGATCGTATAGTCCTTATATCTTAAGAGTTTTTCACTTAAGCTGCACTTTACGCGCTTCGATACGCGCGATAAAACGTGAAGATAAATATATTATGTGAGAGAGAGAGAGAAAGATAGATTGAGGAAGAAAGAGAGAGAGAGAGAGAGAAGATTTTTGTATAAGAAAATAATAATATAATAAAATAAGTTTATAAGTATATATATATACATACATACATACATATATGCATATATTTATGTATAATAGACAAGTAGATAAAAATATATATTATCTAAATTAATATATATATAATATTAATATTATTAATATAATAATAATTAATATATAATTAATAATAAAATTATATATATATAATTATAATCGTTATTATTAATTAATAATAATTAATCGTTATTAATAATATTATTATATATATATAATAATATTAATTTAGATAATAGATATTTATATATATATATATATAAAAAATATTATATATATATTTACAATATTATATATATATTACAATTTATGTATAAATATTTATATATATATTTAATGAACAAACATCGTGTGCCATGCAAATGCACAGTGCAAGAAGAATCATATTCTCTTTGAGACGATATGAATTTAGGATTACAAAGATCAATAAACGTGACGAAAGTGTGTATTAGATGATATTTTCTAGATTAAATCTAACGTTTAACATACTCGGGAATTTTTCTTCATAAATATATCGTTCGACGTTTTAATAAATTCAAATCGAATTACATTTCGCGATATATACGTTTTGATTTGTTTTTTCGAAATTAAACAAACAAAATTCAGATCTTCTCTCGTAAACGTATACGTTTATTCTATTTTTTGTTTTTTTTTTTTTTCTTTTTATTTTTCTTTTGTTTTTATTTCAATCGAAACAATTCGAATGAAATTTTTTCAACGTCAAACGATCGTACCGTTTATTATCGGGGGCTAGATTTTTTCATTGTTTTGATTTATTTGTTTATTTCGATTATGTACCTTGGTTCCTGGGACCCCCTCGGGTGTAGTTCAATAAATCAAATAAAAGATGCAGGAAAAGAGAGAGAGATAGAGAGAAAGAGAAAGAGAAAAAGAAAAAGAAAAAGAAATATAAAGAAAGATATGTAAAAATGTTATTAAAAATAAAAACATATACTCACGCTATTTTTTCACTTGGCGATCTCCATGGAACGTCATCGTCCATTTCGTCTTCCGATTCGTCTCCTTCGTGATCCAAGGATTCTTGTCCTGGTAGATGTAAAGTTGAGCTCGTTAACATGTCAGGCACAGGAAGGATACTCGGTCTTCTGCTTCCTGACAATTTCAATTCAACCAATTTAATTATATTTCTTTCTCTTAACAATTATTATTATTATAAATTATTATTTTTTTTTCTTATTACAGATTTATTATAAAATTATTTCTACAGAATACCAGAGTATTGTATAGAAAAATGAATTTATATAAAAAAAATAATATTCTCTCGTTAGAGTTGAAAAAATATCTCAAAGAGTTATACGAAAAAGTTTAATTGGTTTCGTTATTTTCTTTTCATTATATACCTCTTCTTTGAGTGAGAATTTCTGGACTGAGAAGATTTGGATTAGTATCGATGGAACGCGGCACGTCCAAATGATTTCCCGTAATTGGCGTTTGAGGGGTAGAACTTGCTTCTTTTAAATATTGTCGAGAATCTCCCAACCCTCCTGGATCGAGATAAGTTGCTACAACATGAGAAATCAACTATAGTGAGGCTCGGTTTTAAGATTACACATTTTATCGTTCATTTCGCAATGTGAATATTATGTGATATATATATTTCAAATTTTTGTATTATTTCATTTGATAATTAGAAAAGTGATATATATGTGTGTGTGTTGAATTGTGTATTAATATAAACAGATATTTGATTTTGATAATCTAATTGTAAGAATAAGTTTCGTGTTAAACATCAATCTATACTTTTTCTTTCTTCTTATTATTATTTTACGCTTTATAAAACGATGAAATTAATTATTTCGTATTTTTTTTTAAATTTCTACATTTTCCACGCGTAAAGCACATCGTGTAATTTGTGTGTTTGAGTTTTATTGTTTGTATTAAAAAGCGAGAGATACATTTAAAATACAAGCTGCGTTTATTGGAGATCATTAAAATACGACATAGAATTATTACTTCGAGAACGGAAAAAAACAATCATTTGATTTCGTTTATTTCAATATCCCCCCCCATAAAAAAAAATTGTGATTAGAAAACAAAATCAAAAACAGAAAAAGTTCTTCGATTATTGACGATTAATGATAAGAATCGTTCGATTTAAGAAAAAAAAAAAAAAAAGAAAAAAGCTTTCGCGTTAATTGTAAGAAGCATGAAAATAAGTGAAACTTTTCTTCTCTCCAGGTAAAACCAGTCGAATATAACTTTCACGATCTCGGTGTTTAATCGTTTCTTTCCGTGCTAAAGTATCACATAAACGTGCACCGAAACTGGCTGCTAAGTTGCAACTAGCTGTGTCATGCGCAAGCTACAAATTACAAAGCATAAAACTATCAGTAGGGCATTCTGACGTAATTACGCGTAATTGCAGTTCGTTTTAATCGCAAACGACAAAACTTTAAGTTCTTCCATGGAAATATTAACATTTTTTTTTCCCGAGCTTTCCTTTACTTATTTTCTTTTTTTTTTTATTTTACACCAATTTTTATTCTTACCCCAACCATAACACCGTAACAATTAGCACACCCTCGTCGTAAGCCTAATTTTTATACTGAAAGCTTCCTAAGATACGTAAAACGTGCTGCTGGCGGAAGAAGAACATGCGGTAAATATAAAAAAGGAAGTGGAAAAGCTCGACAAGGGGGAGGGGGGGCAGATATGAGATTATAGAGCATTTATGTTTTAATATTGGAAAGCCCAGTTCCACGATATACATCCCAAGGCTATCATTGAAAAATTGCGTTGCCGCACGATGAAAATGAACGAGGTTATCGAACGAACTTTTACGATAATCAACTAAACTTATATTTATACCTTTACGAAATTACGATTTTATGAGATTACACAATTTTTTTTTTTTATTAACGTATCTTCGTTATTTCATTATTAATTGTAAACCGAACTATTCGGAAACTATTCGGCTATTTCCAACTATCTTTCTCTATCTTCGGTAATTTTTGTTTATTGTAACAGAGATTTGTCTCAAATATAATTATAATTATAATATAATTAATAATATATATAATTATAATTATAATATAATTAATATAATATATATAATATAATTAATTATAAATTATTATTTACAAATATAATACAGGGCATTCTATTTACGACAAACATAAATTCTCCATTTTTTTTTAAACGAATTCCAATTTTCTATGGAATTTTCTTTCTCCCATGAATTTTACCTAATTATCCATTGGCGTGAATCGTAAGAAAAAAATAAGAATGGTGAGAGATATAGAAGTAAAGTAAAGTAAAGTAAAGTAAATAAATAAATAAATAAATAAATAAATAAATAAAAAAATATAAAAGAGTAAAAAAAGAAAAAGAAAGAAAGAAAGAGAGAGAGAGAGAGAGAGGCGCATGCAACACTCACGGTGGACATCGGATGCGAGTAGGTTGTGGTGTTGGTGTGGTGTGGGCGTGCTAGGGAGGACCTGCAAAATAACCTGTGGCGGTAACGGGGCCCTGGGAGTATTGGCGGGCGTGGTACCGTTCGTGGTACGAGCCTGCTGTCCTCGGGGCCCCGTGCAGGTATCCTGCCTTGAGGATGTTTCGCTGAGAGCAACGTTACAACTGTTGGAAAATGGCCGGTGCTGTTCAGCAGCACCGTGGCTCATTGCAGTAGTACCATTGCCACCACTTCCACCACCTCCACCTCCTCCTCCTCCTCCACCTGCTCCTCCCCCACCTCCTCCTCCTCCAGCAGCTGAACCACCGGTTCCAGCAGGTATACCGCTACTTATCGAGAGGGTTGTTGTGGTCGTCGTAATGGTGGTTGTTGTCGTGGGTGCTGTACTCGAAGAAATCATTGTCGTCGTGGTGCTCGTTGTAGTGTTGGTATTCGTCGTCGTCGAACCACTACCCGTCGTCGTACTACCAGAATTCACCGCGTCTGTTTTAGTCTCTACGACTACCTGTGCAGGCTCGGCGCTTTGATGATTCGCCACAACAAAGGCTGAATTTTCTTCCTTTGTAATGCTCATGTAATAACACGTATCCGTCTTTTTCATTATGTGCCTGGGACCTGTCGATCGAAACTTAAGCTTGTTGTTTCTGTTTTTTTTCTTTTCTTTTCTTTTTTATTACACTCCTTTTTAGTAGAACGAATTTAAGGGAGATGTTAAAGAAAGAAAGAGAGATAAATCGTATTTAGAAGGTATCGTTCTCAAGGGAAGCATCCTACCGGGATTAAGTAGAATAGTGTCTTCGTAAAATTCGGGAAGTTCGGCTGGTCTGACGGCCACCAACGCAACGCCGTATTTCCGGTGACTGTGAAAGGACGCGTAGGTGAAGGACTTGCCCTCGTATTCCCCGAAGAATCGTGAATCTCCCAGGATTATATGGTAAATCTCGTTGCCGGAACATTTGCCATAGAGCCTGTGCCATTCCTCTTGCGACTGCTGTCCCTCCCTAAAATTACGGGGGAATGCGGGAGAATCTCATAAAAGGATAATCTTGACAACAATTTGCGAAAGTCTGCATTTTCTACGAACACGTAGTAGTAGTAGTAGTAGTAGTAGTAGTAGTAATTTTATTTTACGTTCGTGTAACCGGGAGACAAGTTGATGATTAAATTTTTACTCCGCCATCTCGGGAAGGAAAAAAAAAAGAGGGCTGGGATTAAAAACATGAAAACAACTTACTGTCCTCTCGATGTATGCAACAGAAGGGTTACCAAGGTCGATGCACCGGGACACGTACAATTATTCGCTAAAAGGGCGTACTTGAACTCGTCCTCGCAAACAACGTGTTCCGCAAATTTCACGTGGAGCTTGTTCTCCGGACGGAAGATCTGAACGTATTGTGGAACGTTAGGTGCAAAATCCTTAACTGCCCACGACCTGTGAACAGGTGGTGTTAAATGAAAAATATTTATTTATTATCTTCGTCGTTAAATTCATTCGTATCGATCGATACTCGTTGAATAATTTCTGAGATAATATTTGTATCCGTTAAAAAATCTATGAATATATTTTCTTTCGATAATTGATATGATTTTTTTTTCGCGCGAGAGTCAACGTTAAATTGGATGTTAATGTATGTGGGATGCGACATACAAAACAAATACTTAAATAGGCATTCGTAAAGAGATTAGACAGTGTGCCCTGGATAGCTCAATGGTTAAAGAGTCACTCGCCCGGAGGAAAGCAAAAAAGGGGATCCGTGGGTTCGAGTCCCGGTAGTCCAGTCAGTCCAACGGCCTAATTTTTTTCACGAATTCTACATGTATGATTTACAAAAGGAAAAAAAGAAGAAAAATAATGGCGATAGAAATTGTAAAAGCAGCCCGATGAAAATGTTCTCGGGAGAGAAGAGAAGGGTTTTATCGATCGTTTAGCTGCGGATAATCCCATTTGAAACATCCATCCATTTAACTAGTTGGCCATCACGAACGAAAATGACGAAGTTGCGAATATCAATCGATATGGCACTGCGGTAAATAGTCGACCTTAGTATCGTGTGCTCGTCGGCAGCCGTTTTGTCAGCGTAATTTCTCGCAGCAAGGACGAAACAAGCTTCCGCCTCGTTCATCCTGGCTCGGGCTAGGTCGCCGTCTTTCAGACAGGATCCTTGAATATAAATCACTCTTTGCGCCCAGATAGGCACTTGCAGGATCATTCTCATCGTCGTGTCGAGTTCCATCGGAGATAAGAGGACGACGTAATAATCCTAAGCACGTTTTAGAATAGATTTAACACAAGCGGGGGATGATCTAGATAGATGGATCCGATTTCTCGTTCGGTGTACTTTTCACGAGTTTTACATTTCAAATGATTTTATTTGAGAGATTGATATCGATCGGAATGTTCTTTTCAGATAAACTAAGACGAGAGAGAAGAGAGTTCGTGTCTCGTATAAGAAGAAGAACCTTTGATAACATTAAACAAGTATAATTCGAGGATGTCATGTTCGCTTACCTGTAGCAACGGATGAGCGTAGAATTCATTCAAGAAATCCATTATGGTGTCGGCGTGTAGGGTTGTACTGCAAACGACTACGTGTTTTTCGCTTTGAGCTCTGTGCGACGAATAGGAGCCACCCAACTTTTGTCTTTCCATCCAGGTAAAAGCCAACTGTTCGAACTAGGGGTTGATGAAACAAAAACAAAAAAAAAGATACACGGCGGTATAGAAAACATTGGATCTAACGCGCAACACGTATATGCGCGAATAAAATTTCTCAAAGGAACGTTGCGTTATATTATTTCTCTTTTCATACAGCGTATTCCTTCGAGCATAGAATAAAAAAGTTCCTCTCTCTATTTCTCCGCGTGTACGTTTTCAAAAACTATTCTCGAATAAATATTCGATCACCGTTTAAACGTTATCGACCAGCGTCCCCTGCCCCCTCACCCATCACCCACCCGATTCGCGGGACAAGTCACGGACGAGAAATTCGAGCGAAAACTGAAATCGCGTTCGCGCGTAGAAATCCGTTCTCAGCCAGGTGTATGACCAGGTTGACGACGACGAGAATCGCAATTTCTCGCGTGTATGTAGATGACAAGCAATTTGACAGTTGAATAGGGCAATATCATAGCTATCATTGTCTCGTCGTTATCGAGGATCGACAGTTTCTCCTACCCTTCTCGGTTCGAGCAAGCTTTGTCCATCCGTCACGTTCGTAGACGATTGTCAAATAGTACCACTCTAATTCCCCCTCCCTCCTCCCTCGCCTCCGCCCCCGAGCCGCCATTTTTAAACAGTTCAATGTCGCTCTCTATTTAATCGGACAGCTCGTATAGCACTCTTGAATATTTCGACCGGTCGACGTTACGTCCCTCCTCACCCCACCCCAACCCCCTCCTCGCCCCACTACTTTACACCCAAATCCTACTACCCCAATCTCTCTGATCGAGTTAGCGCGCGTATTTTTTTCATCCCCCGGGGACGAACGTCGAGCTTTGATTTCCTCTTTACTTTTTAACCAACTAAATTCATTACTCGTCATCGTCGATATATTTGACATTTTCTAATCGAACCTCTCCGGTTCTGATAGCACGTATAATGCGAATCGGGATGGTCTTTACAGGGTTTTTCTCATTTCTTTTTTTTTCTTTTTCTTTTTATATACACGTAAAATATGTGTGTATTTTTTCTTTTTTTTTTCATATTTCAATCGTACGAGTTTAATTAAAAATATATATATATATATATCAAGAATAATTTAAGGAAATAATGAAAATTATACGTTACCTGAGTTGGTAACACTATGAGAGCGACGCAAATCATGATAACCATATAAAGTTGTGAGGGCCAAATATCGGGCACGAAGTCTCCGTAACCTACCGTAGAAAATGTTACCACGACGAAATACGTGCTCTGAAACAGATTTAAGTGCCTATGCCCTGCTCTCTGAAAATGCTGAATTCCGCATACGCTGAAACCAACAACAAGAAACAAATTAAAAACGTTCTATTATTTCCAATTAATCATTGAATCAATTAATCAATCAATCGATCAATCAATTATAATGAAAACAATCATTTGCAATTATTATATGCATGTTATTCATCGTGAACAAAAAATGTTTTCGATAACTCGAAACAGATGAAACAAAAAGGACGATGATAACAATTTTTTCAGTATATATTTTCATAGGCTAGATAATATAGATAATCTAATAATTATTATTTATTAATTAATAGATAAATAGTAAGATATAATTTATTATATGTATCTGTATATATTATTTATTATTTATTATTATTATTTATTTATATTATTTATCTATATTTTTATTATTTATATATATTTATATTTATTATCTACATAATATATATATATATATATAATATAAAAATAATAATATAAATATAATAAATCTATAATCTATATAAATAATATATATTTTTATCTCTATGATATACTTTTTCTTTGTCCTGTAGGAAGTGAAGAGAAGAAAGCAAAAAAAATAAATAAATAACCCTCGTCAAAGAGTATAATGACGACTACAAATATTTGATAAATTCTTGTAGAAATGGATGGACCGAAGGAAAGGCTGCAGAAAAAGGTTGAAGACCGTGTACGGTTTACTAGCAGGGAGTATAAGGGCTGCTGGCATTTATAAACGACTGATATCCATTATGCATGCGGCCTCCTTTTTATATCTATATCAGTATGGATATTTTTTTTCTATTTTTTTTCTTTTTTTTTTTCACTTTCTTCCTTCCTTCCTTCCTTCCCTCCCTCCCCGTTTTACATCCCACTTCTCCTATTTTTTTCTCTCTCTTTCTTTTTTTTCTCTAACAGAAACTATTCACTCGTCCAACAAACCGGACGACCCATTGCCACGTGTTATAACGAGACTCGCATTAATGAAACGTGACATTAAATAAAGGATTTTTACATAAGCATTTAAAGAATGCAAAAGAGAATTCCTTTTCCGTGTGGGTTAGATTGAAACTTTTTAAAAGAGATTGAAATTTATTTCCTTTTTTTTTTTCCTAGCCTTACTTCTCTCTTTCGGAGAAATTTCCTATTATTTAATTTATTCTGGAATATTATCTTTTGATTTTACGATGTTTTCTTTCTTTTTTTATTTGTTTTTCCTCTTTCTTTTTTTTTTAATAAATCAATGTAAGCGAATATACAAATATCCCATTAAATTAATGATGACGATAATATAATAAATTAATTTAAGTGTGGAGATATAAAATATTGATGGATACAAAATATATATATAATATATAAAATAAAGTGTGTGTGTGTGTGTGAAAAATGTGATCGGTCAACGAACGTAATTCCGGTATAGTTAAGTGCATTTAGATTATTATATTACGAAGGTTGTAGAACGTTCGATTGTGCGTCACGTGTCACGGCCACGGTAGAAAAATGGTTTTAAAATAGTCGCGCGAAAAAGGGTTGATTATAATACCGCGTTCAAAAAAAAAAAAAAAGAAGAAAATTATCCCCCGTTACTTTTAAACGAAAAGAATATCGTCACATATTTCGATATAAAATATTTGCAGTTGAAATTGTACACACGAGAAAAAAGAAAAAAAAGAGAAAACAGTGTTTAAAAATATATTTAACAAAATTTTCCTATTATCGTAATTATTAATTAACTAATTGTTATCGTTAGTATCATGATTTGTATTTTGCATTTGAGAAAATATCTGGTCTTTATCGATGTAATTCATTTGTTTTTAGATGTATTTGAATTAAGAATATTTGAGAATACATTTCTATCGGGTATTCTGTAATCAAAAGTACTCTCGAGAGTATTCAAAACGATCAAGGGAAACGTTTGACGTTGGCAAACGTCAAAGAATTGAAAGAAAACGACGACGACGAGAAGAGGAGATAAGCGAACGAAAATCTTAAGGAATCGTTTGTAAAATATTATCTCTAAATAATACAAAAAAGAAAGTGAAAAAATGTGGGAACATTTAAAATATTGAGAAAAAGCAAGTTGGTTGGGGTTTGACGTTAAAACGTTTGAAAATTTGTTAGTGAGGGTGAAAAGGAAGAAAAAGGGTAACCCTTTAAAAGGTTCCTTCGAGTTAGAGTAAATATCGAGAAAAACGAATAAATATAATAATAATAATAATAAATATCAGCAATGTATATATATCGTAGAATGAGATAATTTATTACACAATGATTACTAATCAAACTCATAATCCAAATTCATATTGTAACTCAATATTATCGATTCTTGATGGATGTATGAAATGTAAGAAATCAGATAATCTTACGTTAGTTTGTAAACCTTACAGTTTCTAATAAAACGTACCGATTACAAGGGCAAAACAATTGCTGAGGCTTTGGTATTATACGTCGCATCAGAATTACACCATACATAATAAATCCTACGCGATCGATGGTGACACCAATCCATCTGCAGAAGCCGCCACGATTACTTATTAACGTATGTCCCACATTACGATTCGAGTCGATCAACAAACTTTATTTCTTACCTTTTTCATACCCCCACCTCCCCGAACACCCTCCAACCCCATACTCGATTTTATTCTTACCTATAACTCATTCTTTTTTTCTTTTTCTTGTTCTTTTTCGCAAAGAAACGAACGTAACATTGCACTTGTATATGATGTAACTTTCGAATGTATTATATACACACACACACACATACACACACGTATTCAGTGATATTAAACGTTAGATATGATCGATTAGACGATGTCGTCACGAATCTCTAACCAACTCTTCCATTCGTACCTATTTACTTTTACTGACATCACGAATATTAGATGAAACTAACTCCATTGTATCTATCCATCTATACCTTTGTCTCTACTTTTTTCTTTGTCCTTTTTTTTACTTTCTCTTTTATCTTTATTTCCCCAAACGTAATCTACGATTAGTTGTCTAACAATACTGTAGGATTCGTGAAAAAATTGGGCCCGTTGGACTGATTGGACTACCGGGACTCGAACCTGGATCTTCATCTTCCGCTTTCCGGACGACTGCTCTTTAACCATTACGCTATCCAGGGCCCACCGTCCAATCTCTTTACGAATGCCTATTTAAGTATTTGGCTTATCACATTAATTAAATAATTAATTTATCCATTTAATAAAAAGGAACGAGATCAATTTTAAATATAAATTTATTATTTTTCCTTTCTAGCGAGCGACAGACTAATTGTAAGAAAAACAGAAGGAAAAAGAGACAGACAGATAGATAGATAGATAGATAAATAGGGATTGAGATAGATATAGAAACTAAACTAATCACTTAAAAGCGTGAACACAAGAGACAAATACAAATGATTACTGATTATTTTAGTAAGAGATTAACGGAAAGGAGAATCCCATGTTCAAGATGAATTCGTATTCACAAACTTCCGGCACGTTCTCTCTCTCTTTCTCTTTCTATCTCACTCGGTAGGAAACTTTTCTCATTATACCTATATAACAATAAGTCGTGTATGAAACAAACATAACGCGTTGCGTAAACTTAAATAACGAATGGTAACATCGAGAGCCGGTGGATTTGATAGAAAAAGCTAATACTATAAATTCACTGTAATCACGTTAACCTCGTCTGGAGGCTGCTGATTCTGCTGCTGCTGCTATTGCTGCTGTTGTTTCTTTTTGTCCTAGATACGCAATCATAATTTAAACAACCTTCGGTAATTAGATTTTCTCTATACTAAACGTAATTACTAACAACGAAATAGTCGACAAATTCTTACGATTCGAGATTGAACGTTAGAATTATTATAATCCTTAAAACAACTACGATGATTATTTTTCTTTGTTTGTTTGTTTCTCTTAGAAAAGACCACCCTCCCCTTAATCTTACAATTAGTATTGTATAATATTGTTTCAAATAATAATTTTTTAATAATATAATAATTTTTAAATAATAATAAATATTGTACAAGTAGCATTGTATAATATTGTTTCTTCATTTGAAATACATTTGATTGGAAAACGTATCTTAAACGTATAAAGAAATGTACTTGAAATAGTAAAATGATTAAAGAAAAAGGGTGTGGTATTTTTGTCGTCGTTTATGAGAATGGTTGACGAAGAAAATTAGCATGCCACGTGGAAAGTGCTGAATAATGTCTACAAACAAATTAACGTGTTGGCGTTTGAAACACGCCCCAAAGTTCTCCCGAGTACTACTACCTTACTTTAAACGTTTAAAAATTGTTCTTAGTTATTAAGAAAGCTTCTCCTGTATAAAAATTGGCAAATATTCATGAATTGTTTATAGTGGAAGGAAGGGTCAACGTACGAGTGCAAGAAATCAAGGGGAAAGAAGAGAAAGTTCTTTTTTTTCTTTTTTTATCTTTTTTTTTTGAAAGAAATTAAACGGTAATGGAAATAAAAATGTATTGTTTCGAAATAAATTTCTGATAAATTTAACATATCGAGTACTCCCGTCCCGATAATATTTTTTCCTATCAACGACTAAATAAAATGCTTTTATCGTTTACCGCAATAGTTTCTGTGTTTTACTGATTGACATCTTTAGAAAATCCTGATTGCGTTTCCGAGTAGTTTAAGCAATATGTGTGTGTGTGTGTGTGTTCGGTCACTGATGCTTTGTTACTTTTCACAACCTGGGGGATTATCGAATATTCCGGAATATTTAGTACGAAGGACGTTTATACAATTTTTTTTCCTCGAATGCACAAACTAAATACTTTTCCAAGAAATTAAATGGTATTCGATGAACGATCAAAAGAAAGAAAGAATAAAGTATTCGTTCGATTGTATTTGTTTGTTTCTTTTGTCAGATATATTTTCAAGGATTTCTACGATTCGATTGAATTTCGATAAGATCGATTATCAACATTTATTTCCCTTTTTTTAATGTTGTGTTAGTGAACAAGAAATATACATGAATAATGTCTCCCAACAAACAAACAAAATTCATTTTGCATTTTATCTTACTGTATATACTGATTCATTGAAAATTTATTTCTCGAATGCTATGTCGTCGTGTTAAATAAAATGAATTCTCTCTCTCTTTCTCTCTCTTCCTCACACACATAAAAAGACACACTGAAAGTTTCTTCAATAATTATTCAAGATTATTCAAGATTATTCAAATATTATTTATTGTAGAATACTCATGAAAAAGTAATATTAATCGTTTATATTATCAATCCTACTAATACTTGTTTCTTATTCGAAATACAAAAATATTATTAAAATAAATTGTAATGCTCACCTAGTAAAGACAAGGCACAGTAACGTTGCACTAAGAATCATTAATTGTTGACTCAAGGCTGACTGAGATTTTTGCATGGCTCTGTGTAAATCATTCTGAAAGTATAAACAAACAATTATTATTATTATTATTATTAGTACAGAAAATATCTTTCATTGCGTCCAATTGATTTTTATTGGAAATATGAAACTACTTACAAACATATTCTCCAACGAATGTTTGGCCAACCAACAATTTAAGAATACCGGGATGAAGAGATTTCTCATTGGTGGGTATAGTAACTGAAATCATATTTTTAAAATATGATGATTATCAAAATTTATAAATGAATTATTTACAGAAACGTTTACAAACGTGTTTATTCTGTTGTAATGCAATTCCACGTTATTTACTGGAAACATTGAGATATTCTAAATGTCTAAGTAATTAAAAAATATACAAAATATATATATATATATATTATACAATAATGTATGCAGTTTTATTTATACGTGAAAAATTGATAAATTTAATAAACCTACTTTTCATAATAATTGTTTAAATATACACTCATACATATATATATTATACAATAATGTATGCAGTTTTATTTATACGTGAAAAATTGATAAATTTGATAAACCTACTTTTGATAATAATTGTTTAAATATACACTCATATATATATATATATATATATATATTATACAATAATGTATGCAGTTTTATTTATACGTGAAAAATTGATAAATTTAATAAACCTACTTTTGATAATAATTGTTGAAATATACACTCATAAATATATATATTATACAATAATGTGTGCAGTTTTATTTATACGTGAAAATTGATAAATTTAATAAACCTTCTTTTGATAATAATTGTTTCAATATACACTCATACATATATATATATTATACAATAATGTATGCAGTTTTATTTATACGTGAAAAATTGATAAATTTAATAAACCTACTTTTGATAATAATTGTTTCAATATACACTCATACATATATATATATATATATATATATATATTATACAATAATGTATGCAGTTTTATTTATACGTGAAAAATTGATAAATTTGATAAACCTACTTTTCATAATAATTGTTTAAATATACACTCATACATATATATATTAAATATATTATAAGCACTTTTCTAAAGTATAATGAATCAGGTAGCAGGTACCGTACGGTTGGGAAACGTTGTCGCCGCCGTAAAGCATGAGGTTAAATTAATGAGGTTAAACTAATTAAATTCAAAAGCACAATAGAGATATAGCACGTAATGTCGTTATATATAACGTTCGCGAGGAGATAAAGGTTAATCCTTTTGGGAGATCGATGCAATATCATGATTTCGTTTAACACGAATAAGAAGATACAATAGTTATGTTAGGGGAGGAGTGGGAAGGGGAAGGTAGGGAGAGGGGAGGGGAAGGGAAGGGTGATACATCGATGATCCTAATTCTATACTACTAATTCATAGAAAAAAAAATTATATCTTACGAATTGATCGATGCAATATCATGATTTTGTTTAACACGAATAAGAAGATACAATAGTTATGTTGGGGGGTGGGGAGTGGAAGGGAGGGGGAAGGGTGATACATCGATGATCCTAATTCTATGCTACTAGTTCATAGAAAAAAAATTATATCTTACGAATCGATCGATGCAATATCATGATTTCGTTTAACACGAATAAGAAGATACAATAGTTATGTTGGAGGAGTGAAGGGGTAGGGGAAGGGTAGGGAAGGGTGATACATCGATGATCCTAATTCTATTCTACTAGTTCATAGAAAAAAAAATTATATCTTACGAATTGATCGATGCAATATCATGATTTTGTTTAACACGAATAAGAAGATACAATAGTTATGGCGGGGGAAGGAGTGGGAAGGGGTGAGGGAGAGAAGGGGGAAGGGAAGGGTGATACATTGATGATCCTAATTCTATGCTACTAATTCATAGAAAAAAAAATAATATCGTACGAATCGATCGATGCAATATCATGATTTTGTTTAACACGAATAAGAAGATACAATAGTTATGTTGGGGGAGGGGAGGGGGAAGGGAAGGGTGATACATCGATGATCCTAATTCTATACTACTAATTCATAGAAAAAAAAAATATATCTTACGAATCGATCGAGTATTATTCGATCTTGCCAACTTGATGAAGGTATTACAACACCTATTAACTTCTTAGAAAGAAAAACTAACATGACTTACCGTAATCGTGAATGGTATAGTGTTGACTAACTCCAATATGAAGTGGAATGATAGAAGCTGCTGCCAGACGTTACCCTGTGGACATTAGGAAGACAGCTCAACATACCCAGCGACAATGTTATCAATAGGAATGATTAAGAATCAAAACGTTCAACAGCATAGCACTTTTAATTACGTCGTCCTGCACTTTCTCTATTTTATCCCGAAATGTTAATAATACGAATAATGATTATTCATTTTAATTACGTTAATTTTGTTTGTCTTCGTGTTTATAAATAAAACACGCGATCAATTTACACGTATGAAAGAAATAAAAAAAAAGCAAAGAATTTGCGTGCAAGCCCGGTGTTTGTTCCCCGTTGGATATTCGTATTTTCTATTCTCGTCTAACTTTTTGTTGCAGTCAAAGTATCGATTCATCCTTTTGAACAACAAAAAAATTTGTTATGACTTTCGTTTCTAGACAACTAGAGGTGTGGTGCTGCTGGTGGTGGTGGTGGTGTATCTGTTCTACGAAATAGCTGCGAATAAATATTGTTATACTTTTTTCAACGTTAAAAAACTTGCCTGGTAATACCTTAAGTTGAAATATATTTCAATTTGAAATAAATAATGACCCTAGTCCATTATTTATTTCCCCCCCCCCCCGAGAAATGACGTTTTTATCGACGACCAACGACAACAAAATAAACGAAAATATTAAAACGGGTTCATTTATTTCTCAAAAGCGATACAGGGAACGATATTTGAATTTGATTATTTTAAAAAACGAGTAAAATACACGCGCGAATATGAATATTTGAAAATTTTGTCGCGTAGAATTAAGAACAATCTCTTTTAAAACTTTTCCGTACTTCGAATGTTTGTACTTTGTAACTAAACGTTAACTTTTAACCGCACTATACACCTTTCCATCCGTCAAAGTCAGATTTTGGATAGAATTTTTGATCGATCCTTTCGTTCTCTCGTCAATTTTCTTTTTCTTTCTATTATATTTTCTTTTTCTTTTTTATTATTTTTATTAATAACCATCGAATAAACAACCGAACGTGCAATCGTCGATTTTAATTATTCAAGTCTCCCGTAGGAACAAATTTCTGTATAACATAATACGCGAAAATATCAACGAAATAAATTGCAATTTGTTCATGTGAATCGTCATACCTGAACAGGACATCTTTTTCTTTTATTCATATTATTTAACAAAGAGAAAAAAAAGAAAAAAAGGAAAACAAGAAACAATGACTTTTCTCTTCTTAATGGATTTTTTTTCGTTTTGAATGATTTAATAGATCTCCTTGCTGAATGTGTTTTTTATTACTTTTTTTTTTGTCCATCCAGAACGTGCACTTTGCGAAGAAAAATTCATATTATCGTTCTCTCCTAAGGGACATTCTTTTTTCCTCGGTTTTTCTTTTTTATTTAACGAAACTACTGACTCCTTTTTTTTAACAAACAAATAGGAAATATGCGTATATTTTAATTACGATAAATTTTACATATATGTATATATATAATTTATTGTAATTTATATTTATTATACATATACATATATATTAATTTTATTTATTATTCTGTAAATATATTTATTATAGTCTTTTTATTTAATGTCTTGTTTTTTTTTCTTTTTTATATTTTAATTAATTAATTTATTTATTTTTATATTATTTTATGTACATATAATATTTATTATTTATACTTATCTTTATTATTATGCATCTTTTTTATACTTTAATTAATTTTTGTTTATTTATATTTATTTGATTTTACTATCAGTATTATATTTATAGTTTGAATAAACGTAATTAATGAAATATGTGCCCATAATTATGAAAGTGGTTTAAGTCATATATTTCTTGTTTCGAGATATTACATTTGAACATTAAATGAATTCTTTATAATATTGAAATAACAAACACTATCTAGTAATTCATTTTTGACAATATCGTGAAAATTAAATTCATTTAATTTAAAATAATGTGGTGTGAAATAACTAATAAATTCATTTTTTTTTTTTTTGTAATTTTGACTCAGACCACTTTCATAATTATGAGCACATATATGGATGAAACAAAATCGAAAAATGTGTATAGAATATTGAAATAAAAATATTATTATATAGGGGAGAAAAAAAAAGATTTGTTTCTCGACGACACGTTGTACTTGAACATTGGTAAAATTTTCATTTATATGCAAGACCTCGGTGTAGATTTTCAGTTATCCATCGTAAAGCTTTCAGGCTTGCAAGTAAGCTAGCTAAAGCAAAAGCTCCTTCCGATGGGTCGATTCTTTTTCCTGGATAGTTCGGTTTAACGTTTTAAAACGTTCAAGATTTTTCCTTTCACGTTCGTACGAGAGACAGACACAACTATGATGGATTTTTCTAAAACAAATCTTCCATGTCAGATTTGGAATACTATCGATATTGGATTTATTAGAGAAATTGTTCTTATTTATTTATTAATATTTTTCGTCCTAAACATTTATATATTTAATTAATTTATTGTGATTATCAGATTTTTCATTTCAAATAAAATTTCTTTAATTTGTTTATTCGTTAAATTTAAAATAATACCTTTTGTGTGTTGATTAATTAAATTAATTATTTCATGAAAAATGAAAATAGCTCGTATCTCGTAATACGAATCGAACAATTACGTTTTGCATGTTTCATTGTTAGAACGAGTTGGTTAGAAATTATGCGTCAAACTATTCCAACGACATTAGCTTAAATTTCTCATTTTTTTTCGAATCGCCTGTTTAAACTTCTACAATAAGAAAATAAAGAAGAAGAAGAAGAAGAAGAATAAGAATAAGATAGGAAGATTGAACGAACTGAATCAGTCTCAGGAGAATGAAAGTTTACCATGTCTAGTAGTTAGTGCGTCAGGTAGGACGCTTAAAATCTTGAACTTTTGCGAGAATCGATGAATTTCATTTAAAACTAACATTCGTTATGCGTGTTGAGAAATAAGTAAGATAAATTAAATGCTTGAAAAATGAATGAAATAAGAATATCTATCTTCTTACAAAAGAATTAAATAAATTTCATCAAATATTTTTCATTACAAATAAAATTCATTGATACTAATAATAATTTTCAAATATTTCTATTATTAACAAAAAAAACAAAATCGATTTATAAATGCTTGAAAAATGAATGAAATAAGAATATCTATCCTTTTACAAAAAAATAAAAAAATTTCATCGAATATTTTTCATTACAAATAAATTCATTGATCCTAATAATAATTTTCAAATATTTCTATTATTAACAAAAAAAAAAGCAAAACGATTTTATAAATGCTTGAAAAATGAATGAAATAAGAATATCTATCCTCTTACAAAAAAAAAAAATAAATAAATTTCATCGAATATTTTTCATTACAAATAAAATTCATTGATACTAATAATAATTTTCAAATATTTATATTATTAACAAAAAAAAAACAAACGATTTTATAACAATTCCATATACGTATCCCATTAACAATAATTTTCAAAATATTCAATTGATACTTCGAATACAATACAGAAAATACATTTCGTTCACGCTATGTTTCAAAATACACACACACACAAACACACACACACATCACATCGATATTTATTAGAATAAAATATTCTAAAATAAAGAGATCTTGATTAGTTTTAGGGCAAGGTATTCTACGAGAATATAATCCCCTCCCCCCTTATCCCCACCCCGTTTTCGAGTGAATATCGAGAAATATTTCCAAGACGTTTAATCGCATTACGCTTGGTTGCGTCTAACTCGATTAACGAGGTGCAAGTTTCCACTTACAAGACGTAAAGTCTCACTCGAATTCTCCGAGCAACGAAGGCAAGCGAAATGAGAAACTTAGGGGAATCGTAAGCGACAGGTGGAAATGCGTTTAGCGAGAGACACGCGATGGCCCACTAATACATACACAGATATATATACGTAAGAACGTATATACATTAGCAAGATATTTGGATGTTGGGTGGTGGGGGGGGGGAGAAGGGGATATATAACTATAGTTAATCTTCATACCTTTAAAATCTTTCGAAAGTTTAGGACATTGGATTAGAATCTTTAATCTAACACTTTATTGGCAGAGACATTCAACGTGTTTTGTGACTTATGATTTAATTAAAAAAAAAAAAGAAATTTGTTTGTTTGTTTTGTTTTTAACCATATGTTTGTTGCTTTGAGCCAATACTACTATATACTACTATTAAGAATCAGTATACTTTTATCTATTATATTCTTTATACTTTTATCTACTTTGTTTGCGTTACTACTGTTATAATGATAAGTTTAATAATAATTACATAATTTTAACAATATTTAATTTTATTTTTACAGTTTTAATTTATATTTTATAATTTTTACAATATTTAATTTTAATTTTTCCGTTTTGTTTCAGTTATATGTTATATTGTATTACACTGTAATTAATGGCCTTTAGGGAACTTAGGTTCTAGGGTCAATAAAATATTATTAAATAAATAAATAAATAAATCCACCGCATGACAAATCAAATTACCAAATACCACGTCCTGTAATTTATAAAAATCCTGCAATTTGTAAACTGCGTAATAAATGTACATTTATTTATTATTTAAATACAATAGAAAAAAATATATTGTTCTCTTTGAGCCAATACTACTATATACTACTATTAAAAACCAGTATACTTTTATCTACTTTGTGTGTGTTACTACTATTATAATGATAAGTTTAATAATAATTACATAATTTTAATTTTTCCATTTTGTTTCACTTATATATTATATTGTATTACACTGTAATTAATGGCCTTTAGGGATCTTAGGTTCTAGGGTCAATAAAATATTATCAAATAAATAAATAAATAAATCCACCGCATGACAAATCAAATTACCAAATACCACATATTGTAATTTATAAAAATCCTGCAATTTGTAAACTGCGTAATAAATATACATTTATTTATTATTTAGATACAATAGAAAAATATTTTATTGTTTGTTATGTATATTATTTATGTATATTATTATGTATATTAATATTATGTATATTGTTATGTATATTTATTGTATATTATATTGTTCTTTATCCAATTGGACTACACAATTTCATTCTATATGAAAATATATATATTTTTGTAAAGCGATCATTTGACTGGTCACGTTAGAAATAAGTATACATTTTGTGTTGGTAGATTTAGTACTAAATATACGTCCGACACGTTATAGTGTTGCTTGATTAACAGCAAGATAGCTCAAGGTATTTATGACGCGAACGTTTCCGACGTGCTTTGCCATTTAAGAATTTCCTTTCAGCAGTACCACCACCACCACCACCACCACCACTCAGCATCAACCCCGGTATCAACAACCTTTTCTTTTCCTACCTTTAAACCCAGGCCCGTCTTTCGAATATACCTACAGATTCCGGATGGAATCGTTTCAGGTAAAGCTTCACGAATCGCAAACGGAATCGTAAGTAGCATCGGAGAAACGAGAACACCGTTATGCGTGTTCTCTCTCTCTCTCTCTCACACACTCACATACATAGGTTCATTCGATTTTCCACCTAACCGCCGCTCCAATTAACTCAACAAACTAACCTGGTGATTAAATAGTCAGAAATCACTTCGTTGAATTCAGATTAATCCGTTGGATTCGTATAATTACGATATAATGAGATTTTCCGTTGTAATACATTCGAATTCGTTCAACCGGCATGATTTACAATAATCACATTTTCAAACAACGATCCGATGTCGATAAGCGATACTTCATTTCATATTTCAAATCTTTTTACGAGTTTTAGAATGAATATTTTCAATATGATAAATCGGTGTAATGAAATATTAATATGATACGAATAATAATATGACGATGGGAAATTGCAGAACGACGACGGCCAATTATTAATCGGCAAAAAGCGTCAAAGCGTTTCAAATATCGTATTGATTATCGTTGTAAAAGAAAATTGAAATATTTTAACTAACAGAGTGAAAGTGTTAAAAATTATCGCGTGTAAGTATATTATAAAATATAAATATAATAATATAAATATATATATATATATAATGTATATTATATAATTAATATAATTAATAATAACGGATTCGAATAAATATATATATATATATTATTAATATTATATATTATTAATATTTTAATTAATATTTTTCAATATTAATATTTTTATATTATTAAATTTATTAATAATATAAATTACATATATATATATATAATTAATAATTCGTTGTGTAATTACGGTGATATGTATCGAATCAAAATTGTGTATAAAGAAAAAAAAAAAACAAGAAAAAAAAAAGAATTCCAATAATTAATTCTTCGTTGCAATAAAAAAGAAAACCAAAAAAAAAAGAAAAAGAGAAATCAATATACAAAAATTCTTGTATTATCAGCACGAAAGCGACAGGAAAGATCTTCCATGCAACGACGACGACGAACAGCCAAAGAGATGGAAAGAGAGATAAAGAAGAAGAAGAAGAAAAAAAAGAGAAAGAAAGAGAAAGAGAGAGAGAGAGAAACCATAAACGGATATCAAACGCGTAGATAAAATAAAACGAAAGACACGTACCTTGTAGCCAAGATAAGCAAGTAACAAGGCTTCCGTGAGCGAAACCATAGCTAGGATCACCTGTACGATCCAAAGTTCCAACGGCCTTCTTACCCATAGGATTGCGTCCCAATTGATGGTAGGGTGTTCCTGAAATTCTTCTTCGGTTAAATTTTGGGACGCCAGAAATTCCGTTTTGTTTCCTGGCATACATCCGTAACTGAAAGAAAGAAAGAGCAAAAAAAAAAAAAAACAAAAAATTGTTTAGGTAAAATGGGAAGTGTCTAGTATGGGGCTGGGGGTTGGGGGCGGGGGGTAGAGAGGGTGTGGAAAAAAGAAACAACGGGAATATGGAAAAAAAATCAAAAGAAAGAAAAAAGAATAAAAAGGATTGTAAAAGGAAAAGCAACCACCAATGGGAAAATACTTTGGGGAATATGCTTTTGGGAAGGGGGAAGTAAGGGGGGAGGGGGTGGGAAAGTAAGGGAGCTTTTACACGGTCGAGCAATAAGATGCTAAAACGTTTTCCTACTGGCTGCTGCTGCTATTGCTGCTACTGTTGGCTGCAATCTTATCTCGGACTCTTATTCTGCAGCCGCGATGTTGCATTGCAACAAAGTATCGTAATCGCGCATGAATATTGCGTTAAGATCGTGAACAGGAATAGCCTACCCTCGATTCTAGGTTAAAAAGGGAAGCATTTTCCTTTAAGTACGCTATTTCGTTTTTAGACGAGAAATGAAGATTACCGGTTCGAGGATTCTCCGAACCGAATTGTCCTAAAGGGTCGATTAAGGTATTTAATGAAATCCCCGTAGGAAAGAATAGGAGATCTTTTTCTTCTTTTTTTTTCTTTTTTTTGGGGGTTAATCCCCCTTCCACATGATTTTATTTTTCTATTATCTATTTCAACTACGAGATTACCGAACGGGATTTGATTAGAAAAAAAAGAAAAAATTAAAGAAAAGAAAAACACGTTCGTGTTACACGAATGAAGGGCTCTCTCGTTTATTTTCTTGCAAATCATTTCCTCCAAATTTTATTTATTTATTTATCATCGATTTAAAAAAAACAAAATAAAAAGAAATAAGAACAAAGATAATAGAACTCACCATGCTGCGAAGGTCGGATCGTTGTCGATTATAACTCGGAATATGTAAAGGAAACATGTCAGAAGTTTGAAGAAAAGATTGGCCAGTCGTATTCTTAAACCTGAAATGAAATAAAAAAAGGAAACAATATCAATCTAGGGAGAACGATTTTTCTATAGAAAAAAAAGATAAGATTTTGTGTTCGTATATGGAATGGAATGGGGGTGGGGGTAGGGGTGGGGTGGGAGTTTAAGCGAAATGGAAGTTTTGAAAGAAAACTAAGAGTGGCAGGAATATCGATTGAAATCAATATCGTGTTTCTGTAACGCGTAGGTAAAGGTATTGGCCCTTGCAAGGTGCGACAAAACAACTTCCTTGTGATATCTGCTATTGGCTGCTGCCACTGGCAAGAAGCATTCGAAATGGTTTGCCATCGTGGCATTTGAATCTTTTGACAAACAAACAAACAAACAAACAAATATACGAAAAACAACGATAAGCTCGAATAAATGTTTAACGATAGAAACAAATGTAATCATGAAAAAGTATCGCGTATTCAAAGTAAAATAATAATAATCATCAATTGTGTTCGAGAGGATCATCTCTGTCATTAGAAAAATTCATCGAATATTCATATTACGAACGACGAGAGCTCGTTAAATGTGTTACCCGTTTCGAAATAATAATTATTTATTTCCCTTACACCTGTATTCCTCACCCCACACCCCAACCCCCCACCTCCCATAAAAGAGAATTGTATCGTCGAACAAAATGTGCTTTTTTATCTTTTTTTTTATTTCCGTGCGACTCAATACGTCACGATTCAACGAATTAATTAGTATCTCTTTTATTTGTTTTTGTTTTTTTATTTTTATACACCTAACGTGTATCTATACTATAATACAAACGAATAATTAATTGTCAAAATACTTTGTTCGCGGTGAATTGTATCTCGCGTATGAAAAATCTACGATAATAGAATCTGTCCGTTGGCAAACGCAACGTGCGATATTAGAATTATAGTTCAACGTGTCATCGCAAAAAAAAAAAAGTGTCATACTTGATGATCTGTGTTAAATTACAAAGATTCGTTATAACGTAAAAAAAGGGGAAAATTGTGAACATTGTAATACGAATATTACGAGATTAATCGTATTTATTTGTTGTTAGGAAAAAGAAAAAAGAGAGAGACAGAAAAAGGGGGTGGAAATACGAAAGAGGGGTGAGCAAATTATTCGAATTAACATTCTATGAATATTTGATTAATCGTTTAATCAAATCGTTTAATATCGAAGAAGAATTTTGTAAAATTAATCGACACGCATCGAGAAACAAACGTTTTATTAGAGTCTTGTCAATTATATCACTCGACACAAGATATTATATTTTTGAAATATTTAGAAATAAAAAACGGTTCGAATGTTGATCCCTATTGGCAGATTTGACGTATGATATTGAAAACGTATTCGATTGGTGCGTTAAAATAATACTAAATTTATGCTTTCGATGAATTATAAAAACACGTTGAGTAACCTAATCAATATTACTATTATAATAGTATAATTTATTAGTTGATATAAAAATATAAATTAAAATAGAAAAATAAAATCACAAATACGAAGGGTTTTATTTATTGTCACGAAATAAGGGTTAAAATAATACTAAATTTATGCTGCTTTCGATGAATTATAGAAACACGTTGAGTAACCTAATCAATATTACTATTATAATAGTATAATTTATTAGTTGATATAAAAATATAAATTAAAATAGAAAAAATAAGATCACAAATACGAAGGGTTTTATTTATTGTCACGAAATAAGGGTTAAAATAATACTAAATTTATGCTGCTTTCGATGAATTATAAAAACACGTTGAGTAACCTAATCAATATTACTATTATAATAGTATAATTTATTAGTTGTTATAAAAATATAAATTAAAGTAGAAAAATAAGATCACAAACACGAAGGGTTTTATTTATTGTCACGAAATCAAGCAGATAATTTATGCAAAGGTATTCTCGATTATTGCATTGAAATAATAGTTACTTTTAAAAACCCTAGAATATCAAGTTAAAGCAAACTATATATATATATATTCTCCGATTATCTTTATTCTCGATCAAATTTCGCGTAATCAAATATTTGACGAGCTTTTATATCGACGTGGTCACGACCCATGCGATGACTACTCGTTGCGGTAAGGTTAATGCGAATACGATGACGATTTCTATGCTTTACGATTGTGAAACGTTGATAACAGATAGGTAATATTACGAAATACTAAAAGCAGTATCACATTTAGGCAGAATTTAGGCCTGAAATTCGTGGCCATTGATGCGTTCGCGTTATTACGACCGAGTGATTTCTCTGATAAAATACGAAATGGTTTGGTCTCCTTTCCTATTCGAATAAATCCGATTAGAATTTATATTAATAGATCATTGATAAATCCTTACAATGGACTCGATATTCTAATTCACTTTCTAATCACGATCGTATATGCATTTAATACTTACATTTATACACCCGTACGAAATTTCCATTTTCTCGGGGTTTAATTATTAATGAATTAATTTATTAACAAATGAATTGTATTATAAGTAACATATAAGTAAAAAAATTGCATTGTTATTTAATTAGGATACCATAAAAATGAACAAAATTCTAAAATCAGAACGTTAGAAAAATCATGTAAACAATATTCAGTAAAAATACTCAGTTCAACGATAGATTTCGAGGAAAACGGTACACAAAACATATACTTTGAGCTTTTAAACAACATTAGATACTTCTATTGATTAATTAACAATTATTTGAATACTCTAATATATTCTATTTATATTTAAGATATTATAAACGTAATATTATATTTATTATCTTACTTTTAATAGAAAATAATATTGATTAGATATGATTTCATATGAATACATTGAATAGTTAGTTATTTCACGAATTAACGGATTTCACAAATCAACGCTAACATTTCTACAAACGTGCGTAGGAGGATGGAAAAAGTGTAGCAATTAGAAATGGAATCGTAGAATGGATTAACTCACTCGATCGTTGGTTCTTGATGAAATATAACTGAAGCCGTTCCTTGAAGGTATTCTCGTTAACGTAATACTCGACGCGAACTCTGTAACAAACAGAACAAAAAAATAGATTCACAATCGTTAGAGCAATATACAATGAAGTGGTTTTTTTTTCCTTCCTTCTTTTTATTATTACGAATTCAATAAGTTTTCACGCCAATAGTAAATGTCATATCTTCGGTACAATCTTTTTTGTACGGGTCAATCGTTCATACAAAACCTTTGCATGGTAGTTTTTGATAGAAAAATTTCAAAAATATGACATATGTCACAGATACTTTATTATTTTTATTATTACGAAGACTTTATTATTATTATTATTACGAATTAAATAAGTTTTCACGCCAATAGTAAATGTCATATCTTCGATACAATCCTTTTTGTACGGGTCAATCGTTCATACAAAACCTTTGCATGGTAGTTTTTGATAGAAAAATTTCAAAAATATGACATATGTCACAGATACTTTATTATTTTTATTATTACGAATACTTTATTATTGTTATTATTACGAATTTAATAAGTTTTCACGCCAATAGTAAATGTCATATCTTCGGTACAATCCTTTTTGTACGGGTCAATCGTTCGTACAAAACCTTTGCATGGTAGTTTTTGATAGAAAAATTTCAAAAATATGACATATGTCACAGATACTTTATTATTTTTATTATTACGAATACTTTATTATTGTTATTATTACGAATTCAATAAGTTTTTACGCCAATAGTAAATGTCATATCTTCGATACAATCCTTTTTGTACGGGTCAATCGTTCATACAAAACCTTTGCATGGTAGTTTTTGATAGAAAAATTTCAAAAATATGACATATGTCACAGATACTTTATTATTTTTATTATTACGAATACTTTATTATTATTATTATTAGGAATTCAATAAGTTTTCACGCCAATAGTAAATGTCATATCTTCGGTACAATCCTTTTTGTACGGGTCAATCGTTCATACAAACCTTTGCGTGGTAGTTTTTGATAGAAAAATTTCAAAAATATGACATATGTCACAGATACTTTATTATTTTATTATTACGAATACTTTATTATTTTTATTATTACGAATTCAATAAGTTTTCACGCCAATAGTAAATGCCATATCTTCGGTACAATCCTTTTTGTACGGGTCAATCGTTCATACAAAACCTTTTGCATGGTAGTTTTTGATAGAAAAATTTCAAAAATATGACATATGTCACAGATACTTTATTATTTTTATTATTACGAATACTTTATTATTGTTATTATTACGAATTCAATAAGTTTTCACGCCAATAGTAAATGTCATATCTTCGGTACAATCCTTTTTGTACGGGTCAATCGTTCGTACAGAACCTTTGCATGGTAGTTTTTGATAAAAAAAATTCCAAATATGACGTCACAGATACCACGATTCGAAGTAATGGAATTTTAGAAAATTTCAGTTTTACTTCGGAATACGTGTAACTGCATTTCCCTGTGCATAGCATCAATATCGATCGAATTTCATGGTTCAATGAATACCATAGCATTTCTGTGAAATAATTGATCAGGCTTTTGGGACAAGCATTACTTAATCATAGGAAAAAGGGATATAAAGTAAGAACCAATTGCATTGAATCAATGATAGTAGTACACTTTCCTTCTCATTATATATAACACGAGAGTTCTATTCTTAGTGCAGGTAATGCAGTAACGTCACTGAGAATAGTGTTACGTGACGTCACTTGGGCAACGTCGACAACTGGTCGACGTGGTGAGCATATACGCGATCCTTTCCGGTTACGTTGAACTCATTCTTTGACCTACATATTTAACGTCATTCTTACCAGACCTCAGACATGCATCCCTTTTTCCCCCTTACCAAATGACAAACTTTTTTTTTCTAACTTTTATTCTTGCTACTTTATTATTATTATTATTTTTTTCTTTATAAATAAACACGCAATTACTAATTATTATTCCTAGAGTTTCCTGAGCAAGAATGGTAGAAGAGTGGAAGAAAACTTTATGGAAAAATCCGGGCAAGATGTAACAGATGATATATTACTGTACGATGCAATTACTGTAAAAGATCGCGATAAAGTGCATGTGCGTTTCAGTACGTTCTGGGGTGTGCCTGATTTGCGGCATTGGATGGTTGCTATTATAACGTTTCTAAAGGAACGCATATTAAATACGCGAGCATTAACAACGATAAGTATTCGCCATCGTGTGTTTTTTACCCTCTATATTTTTTCCTTTCTTTTTTTCTTCATTTATTAGATATTTTTACACACCGACGTTTAATCGAGATTTCGTACGAAGAATTGAGAATGAAAAAAGATACGAAAGAAAACTAACCAACCTAGACCGATGGTGACTCGCGTTTTATTTTCAACCCTTGTATTTTTTGGCACGTTTTCCGGGATTCGCGTCCCAGGAATGAATAGCTAGAAAAATAAAACTCTATGTCGCTAATCTTAGAGAGTATTGGGGTTGGGATATCGGATAAAGGAAAAGAAGTTGTGCGGTTCCTGGCCGTTGGTTAACTCAAACCAACCTTGGGGAAGATTAATGATCTCTTTATCCACACATTCACCGATTACGGAGCCGAAGAAAAGCGCACCGGGCTTCGTTCATTCTTCTTCTTAACTTTTTGCCTCGTTTAATAACGTTAAATACTGACAAAAAACTTTTCTCAGACCATTCCGAGAGAGAGTTTTTTTATTTATTTATATTTTGCCTATTTTTATTTAATTTTATTTTTCAAGTTGACACAAATTTAATAGGATGAAGTTAGTCAACCAGCTTGGTGTATTGTTCACCAAATAAAAAAGTCAGTTAATTCTTTGACTGGTCTTTAAATAGTAAATTTATTTCGATTTTATTTTGTATTCCTTAGATTTCGTTTCATATAACGTTTCTAGTGGTAGATACGTGTAAAGTCATAGCAAACGAGGCGTCATGAAAATTCTTTCTCTATAACAAGATTAATGGCTATGCGGTTTCGTTTCGGTTACCAGTGAAAGGTCAATCCCCACAATAACGAGTTTCTCGAACAATGTTAGCCCGTTTCCTGTCGCTTGGTACTGACCGGTATACCTTTTCCGTGAACGATACTCTGTTTAATTCTTTCCTTTAAACGTAACGACCCGTATATGAATCGTCTATGAAAAATCTCATACATACATGCAACACGAAATTTATTTCGATTTGTCAAAATGGGATTAAGGAACGTCAATTATTCAATAATGTTTAATAATAAATATAAATAATTAATAAATATGTAATAATAATTAAATGTTAACCACAAATAATAATATGTAATTCATTGTTTTTGTAACGTGTGATTATTTTTTTTGTTTATTCTATTTTTTTTTTTATTTAATTTATATTATTTTGATTAAACTAATTAACAGATTAATCTTCGATTAAAACAGCTGATCATATTCTTTCGTATCTTTTCTAAACTTTATTCAACGTTACGCGGTGTCTTTCTTTTTCATTAAAAGGAAGAAAATATTGTACGGGATTTCTATAGCAACGATTCCTCTTTATTTCCAATTTGAGATATCACTCGAGGCGATTTATATAAATTCAAAGAAATGTTTTTCACCTCTATCCGCAATTTGTCTTTCCGTTTTCTACTACTTTCTTTTCCACCGTTCTTATCTTTCATCTGAAAATTGTTTTTCGCTTCCTCCCCGATACGGTTGGGGGTGGTGGTTATTTCGCAAACGAGAGTAGATTCGCCGAAATTTGTTGGAATGTCTTAGAATTGAAAAATTCGATTGATCTTCTGACACACATCGACATCTGATCGATTAACATAAACGTGTCTCGAATTTACGTATAAAAGAAAATATTAGAAAAATAATTTCGTTTAGTTGAATTATTTGCTATCATAACGAAGATTTTTCTACATTTTCTAATACTTCTGTTTTATCTTTTCGTTTCTTCTTTTTTCTCTTTAACATTGTTGCTTTTTTCTTGTTGGATTCGTAAAGAAAATAACAACATACGAATGTCCTCCATTCGACGAAGGAAATACTAACCAACACCCTTTCTAACAGTACTCCATTTTATTTGAACTTAAAACACTAGGAAGAATAAGCCAATCTATAAATCGAAATAGGGGAAACGATTCCAACTACGTTGTATCCTCAGTTTCACAGTTGTTCTTTCATTTCTTCGATCGTAAACGTTATTCCCTAGTTTACTTTTGTCATTTCTTTGAAAGTGCAAAATACGTTGGAATGTTTTTTATCTAAATATGAAAATTCGAACGAATCTAGTACAAGGATTTCATTAAATTTTTTTATATTAAAATTATTATCATAAATTGATCGCTATTTTCAATGTAATTATATTTTTCAATTAACTTGTAATAATCAACTACGCATATATATTCCCATTTTACAAATGCCTGGCTGTAACAATCGATAAAGCTATTTCATTAATTGCCAATATTAAAATGTTTAATACTGTGTAAAACGTTATTTAACAGATTTACAACAGAATAGTTCTAAATCGAATACGATATTTGTGCAGTTAGAATTGTAGGATTCGTGAAAAAATTGGGCCGTTGGACTGACTGGACGACCGGGATTCGAACCCGGATCTTCCGCTTTCTATTTCCGGGCGGCTGCTTTTTAACCACTGAGCTATCCAGGGCCCACCGTCCAATCTCCTCACGAACGCCTATTTAAGTTTGGCATCCCGCAGAATGAATAAACAATTCGATCAATTTGATTTGATTTATTTTCGGTCGCATTTGATTGAAATATTGATAGAATATACTTTTTGGAATTTATACTTCTTTTGTCTCGCGTTAGGGAAAAAATCATGAGAATAAATTTTTACGATGTACATCGACACAAAATTAATTAGATGAATATAAAACATACATAAAATACATCAAAATATTTTATGTATATGTTAATTGTAAAAGTTTAATTATTTGCTCTTTTGTTTTGTTAATAATACACACCAATGAAGTATAACTTCTATATAAGTATACACACACCCGTGTGTTTTTGTTTTTTTTTAATTAATTATGTGAATCTTACGCTTTTTATATTTTATACACCTTTCGATAAGTTCCATTAAATTGCATAGATAAGAAGTTTGTATCAGTCTGCATAGCCTTATAGATCCAACACGTTTCAATGAGTTCTATCAACATGCAATATCTGTAGCTGTAATTTATATGCACTTCGTACTCGGTTTGATACAACGGAAGAAAAAAATGACTTACGTTAGCTAGCGCATGCTCACATAGAATATATATATATATATAAGCATGCAGAAGTCGAGTTCTCGACAGAATCATAATGCGAGACACGCGATGATAATAATTAAGTATCCGAGAGACCACGGGGAAACGAGAAAACTTTATCGCGAATAATTTCAAGTATAATTTCACGTAGAATTGTTGGATCGGCATGACACGATTAAAAGTAAAGGAAGGAAGAAAAGAAAAGAAAAGAAAATTTCTTTGCAACATAGCAATCGTTTATAAAATCTATTTGCAAAATCTAAAGTTTATTCTTATCAAAGTTTATGATAATTATGAATATTTCGTAGAACAAGAAGAAAATATCGATACTCGAAAAAGTTACAGGATGGTAAACATTAACATCAGTGGTCTGTAGATTGTGCGGTATGCTGTAATATCGAACCCTAGAGTAGGTTGCTCAATTATGCGAAGGATCCCGTTCAATGGCAGGCCATCTTGACTGCAGCTTGTTAAACAATCGATCGTTTATATTTACCTGCAGCAACATCGATCGGTCAGGTATGACCCAGTATACGACAACTCGACACTAACTGCGTGCTGTTTTGTTCGACGATGCCACGAAGGTACCTATCTAACTTGCTTGCTATTCACGCACGAACTTTGCTTCGAGCAAACCACTTACACAAGCGAAATATTACATCGAGTTGTCGTGCACTTCCTTCTTCTTCTTCTTCTTCTTCTTTCAAGACGGAAGTATCTACTCTTTCAGTAACCAATGCTTGCTTGAACAAGTATGTTCATAATGTTATCACAGAAAATTGAATATTTCAATCAGAAACATTTGGCATTTATATTTGTGCTCATAATTATGAAAGTGGTCTAAGTGAAAATTAAAAAATAAAATAAGTTTATTACTTATTTCATACCAAATTATTTTAAATTAAATGAATTCAATGTAATTTTCACGATATTGTCAAAAATAATCTTCTTTTTCTTCTTTCACGACTGAAGTATCTACTCTTTCAGTAATCAATGCTTACTTGAACAAGTATCACAGAAAATTGAACATTCCAAATCAGGAAAATTTGGCATTTATATTTGTGCTCATAATTATGAAAGTGGTCTAAGTGAAAATTAAAAAATAAAATAAATTTATTAATTATTTCATACCATATTATTTTAAATTAAATGAATTTAATATAATTTTCACGATATTGTCAGAAATGATCTTCTTCTTCTTTTTTCACGACGGAAGTATCTACTCTTTCAGTAATCAATGCTTACTTGAACAAGTATCACAGAAAATTGAACATTCCAAATCAGGAAAATTTGGCATTTATATTTGTGCTCATAATTATGAAAGTGGTCTAAGTGAAAATTAAAAAAGAAAATAAGTTTATTAGTTATTTCATACCATATTATTTTAAATTAAATTAATTCAATGTAATTTTCACGATATTGTCAAAAATAATCTTCTTTTTCTTCTTTCACGACTGAAGTATCTACTATTTCAGTAATCAATGCTTACTTGAACAAGTATCACAGAAAATGGAATATTTCAATCAGAAACATTTGGCATTTATATTTGTGCTCATAATTATGAAAGTGGTCTAAGTGAAAATTAAAAAAGAAAATAAATTTATTAGTTATTTTATACTATATTATTTTAAATTAAATTAATTCAATGTAATTTTCATGATATTGTCAAAAATAATCTTCTTTTTCTTCTTTCACGACTGAAGTATCTACTCTTTCAGTAATCAATGCTTACTTGAACAAGTATCACGGAAAATTGAACATTCCAAATCAGGAAAATTTGGCATTTATATTTGTGCTCATAATTTTGAAAGTGGTCTAAGTGAAAATTAAAAAATAAAATAAATTTATTACTTATTTCATACTATATTATTTTAAATTAAATGAATTCAATATAATTTTTACAATATCATGAAAAATGAACCTTTAGATAATGTTTGTCATTTCAATATTATATAAAATTAGACCATTTTCATAATTATGAGCACGTTTGATTATTATATTACATTGAAAACCTAAGCACATAATCAATAATTGTTTATTATATTTAAATATAATTTTATTTGTTAACAACAATACCCAATGGTAATTGTCGAACCTATATTTTAGCTCTTACTTTTTCGTAACGCAGTTTGATTTTTAATTCACCGTTAGAGTAACATTCACGACGTTGAAGATTTGTCACATATTTGACGTTACTTCGTTCTCCCGTGATATAAACGGATTGGCTGAAGAGGAAAAAGGGATTCCCTCTGTGATAGGTCAACAAAACGTTACGAGTCACGTGGCAGGGTTGTTCTCGGACGGGTGATTGAAAACGATTTAACGAGGATGCATCTGTCTACTACCGATCGGTTCGAACGAGTATTTGTAAAGTGTCTACAACAAACCGGAGAAATTGGTTACGAATAACGAGCAACGTATAAAGGTAATTTCATTTTATTCGACGCAAAACATGTTTCTTCGATAATCGATTGGGTGTTTGTCATTTAAATGAAACATAGTCCCCCACCCCCACACCAACCCCACGCACGATTGTGCTTTATCCTTTTTCGTTTTAAGGGGGTTACTTTGTAAATAACAAAAAAGTACAATGTCAACTCCAATCGTTTATAAATGTTACTTTTGATTCGATGAAGTGCATGTTCCTTTTTTTAATATAAAAATTCAACAGAGTAACTCGATGTTCTCGTTATTTCATTTTCAAATAATTTCATATTACTTTTGATTAATTATTAATCTTCTTTAATAGTAAAGGCAAAGAAACATTAAATTATTTGTTAAATAATTCTACTCTATAAATTATATATATTATAATTAATTAATTAAATATATAATAATATAATAATAATAATAATATAATATAATAATAGTTATATATATATATATAATTATATATATAACTAATTATATATATTAATAATATAATTAATTCTACTCCATAATATTATATGAGCCGCTTATTTTGAAAGTAGCCTAACTCCATATAACCTTAAATTGAGATATTTAAAGGTTTGCGTTTCAATGCAATTCAAAATATACGTAAAGAATAACAATGAGTTATGTTGCTTAAGTGTATCTAAAGGTGTTCAATTTACAGTTCCTATTAAAATAATGGCAATTATTAAGTGAATAATATGTGTTTTCTTACCAAGAATGGAGTTAGGCCACTTTCAAAATTAACAACCAGATTCGTTATAAAATTTGAAGGAACCGCAGTTCATTCAACATAATTTAAGATTCTTCAAATTGAGAAAAAACAATACTTATTTTATTTTACATATCTTTGTAACACTTTAAAAACATAAATTATGCGATTCAAAATATTTTTTACAAACATAAATTACAAAACAATTTTCTACTCATCTACATTTTGTGTATGTGAAAGGGATTTAAAGAAATCATGATGTTCCGGTGGTATATATCGTAATAAGTCAATTATGTCCTTGAATTTTGCGCTTGTAATTTGTCTTATATTTTTATACAGTGGTGTCAATACAATATTTTCGAACTTTCTTGGTCTACCCCGACGTGGTATTAAATTCAGGACTTTCAAATTTTCGTTCTCATTCATTGATGTCTTATAGAAAATCTTATTCATTTTTGACAAAACGCATCCAACATATTTTTAACCAGTTTATTGGTTCTCCGTTAGAATTCTTGACCCTTTTAAAAATTGCGTCTTCTAATAATTTTGTTCATACAAAATCTTCTTGTCTCATTACCTTTCCGACACTTTTTGATAATATTGTAATATTCTCGGGGGACAAACAGTAAATTATTTTTTTTTAATGCCATTTCTACCACACCAAAATCTCTACTCCTAATGGAGTTAGGCCACTTTCAAAATAAACGGTTCAGTGATTCAACTAACTCTGAAAACTTATGTGTCCAGAATTACCGTATTTACTCGGAATATAAAAAATCTTAAATGCTTTATTGACAGATAATTTGAAGCTGTAAATGTTACCGTGGGTAACCGGAAAAAAATGAAAAATGGAGTTAGGCCACTTTCAAAATAAACGGCTCATATATATTATTTTAATTATCTTGTTATTTTGTGTTTTTAAATAATTTCATACTATTTTGAATAATTAATCTTCTTTAATAATAAAACCATATGAGAAAGTAAATAAATTTGTTCGAATAATTCTACTATTTAAATGATCTATATTTCAGTAAACAAATTTTTTAAAACGAAATATTCTCGCACTGATATTTCATAGGAGAGATAAGCCCAATCGATGTTCATAACATTGAGTCGGAATCGTACACGTGAAAACTCTCGAATAATTCATGATCATGGTTGAAAGTATAGAAGTATAGTGATCATGTTTATAAATGTAGACGATGACGCGACGAATAGGATTAATGTTTTAAAGATCTATTTGAAAATCGTGTCAAATCAAAACAAATCTTTTGCAAATAAACGTTTTATATTTATAATAATCGAAAGGAAAGATGATAAAAAAAAAGAAAAAAAAAAGAAACAAAACCAGATCATTCGATTAATCATTTTCTCTCACACCCATTTTTCCTTTTTTAAATAATATTATATAATTATAATATTAATATTAATAATAATTAATAATTAATAATAATAATTTTTTTTTAATAATTTAAAATAATTAATAATTAATAATTAATTTATAATAATTTTATATAATATTCTTTGTGTTTTTTGTGTGTGTGTTATTTTTCGAATATACATAAAATATCCTAGTCGTCAATAGAAAATAGCAGATGCATTCAAATAAAACAGTTCAACCTTGCACCGTAATAAGTTTTTACAATACCATTGTCATAGCTATCTTTCGACGTATAGTCTTTACCTATAATAACTAGTTCAAACAATATAAAAGTGATAGGAAAGGAAGAAAGGTATATACATTTCGAAACACCAAATTGGTTGTTACTATTTATAAACCAACGATGACGAAACGTCGAAAGTTTCATTAAATATCGATACCATGATCGATTGAAAAGCATAAATTATTATTAAATGATATACTTAGTAAGAAAATTTCTATTAAATATAAAATAGAAGAAAATTTTCGATTTAGAATTTCGTTCGGTGATCTCTAAAGATAGATGAAAAATCTGTGAACAAAAAAGAAAAAAAAAAAGAATGTATCTTTACTTACGCGTAAAAGTAACGTAGGATCGATAAGGAAAAAAAATAAAATCCTAAAAATAGATGATACGGTTGGCGGGGATTAGTCGTAAGCTAAATTTTCAAATCAAGATAAGCGTAATTAGAAACGGTATCATTAGATGACATTAACAAACGTGGGCGAAAAATGTCGCGTTTCATTTTTATATTTTCTGAATAAAAAATAATACGCCTTTTATATCGTATTATAATCTTTTCATCTGTATTAATTGCAGAGAAAACAGAAATTATAGAAACAAAAAGAGAGAAAGAGAGAAAGGAAGATAATAAAAAAAAAATAATAATAAAAAAAATATGGAAGAAGAGAAAGAGAAGGAATAAAAGAAGAATAAAGGGTGAATAAGAGAAAACATTGCGAGGCTCCCATATGGACGTGCGTGTTTGAAATTGCGTGCCGGTAGCTAATACGCCCTTCGCACGTTGCTCGGCTCGGTATAAATAAATTAAAGGGCTAAAAGCAAGTAGAGCTAGTAGTAACGAAGCTATGAACGTCGCTATGATCTTCTCTCTCTCTCTCTCTCTCTCTCTCTCTTTCTAACACTCGCTAACTCACTCACTCTCGTACTAACCATGGTAATAACGAGTGACACAGTTATTAAGATAATAAATTTTGTAATGGAAAAAGAAGTAGAGAAGAGAGAGAGAGAGAGAGAGGGAGAAAAAAGAAAGAAAAAATCCAGGAGTGCCCCCATAAAATAATTATCTAGGTATCCTAAATGCATTGCCCTTGAAACCCACTCTGCATTTTAGTACGGATAGATAACTGCTAAGAGGATGTTGTAATAAATGTAAGGGATGTTGTAATTAATGTAAAGGAGGTTTGGAAACCTGCATGGAACAAGGAAAAGGTATTCCTGTGTGTGGAAGAGATTTTATAGATTTTCTGCTTGTTTTTTTCTTTTTTGTAGGCTAAATTCCTACCACAAACATGTTCTTCTCGGTTTTAAAGATTGATCTCGAGTAAACGCGTGATAAATAAATTTCAAGCCCTTAATACGAAATTTCTGGAGGGTTCACTCCACTTAAAGCAACCGCGTTGTACGCGTTCAACCGTGGAACATTTTCGAAGGGTAGTAGTCATTTAAATTACGACGAAGGTTCGTTCCTCCCCGTTAAATTCACCGATGTCTTCTTTAAAGGAATCCGTTTGTATGTTTCTGTAATCACCTGCCAGGTTGCTACTTCATCTTGTTATTTCCAAAAACGACTACTACTACTACTATTACGAAGAAAATTCCGGATAATTTACATTCCTGGATGAGATAAAATAAAGAAAAGAAAAGAAATAAAGTGTACAAAGGTTCCGTGACGAAGTGGACGTGTCAACGGGAAATAAGAAATAAAAGCGAGATGATAAAATGCCGATATATCTTTTTCTTTCTTTCTTTTTTTTTTTTACTTTTTTTACTTTTTCTTTTTCTTCGGACCCTTCGTAATATTCACCCGTATAAAAGGTACGAATATTACATCCGTAAAATCATGAAATTGTCTTATTATTTCGCGCGATACACGTCGCGTTGGTTTCCGGATTAAAATTACAAAAAAGGTAAAAAAGAAATAGAACACGATTCGTGGAGGAATTTCTATGGGGAGGGAAGGGATAGTGTAATAAAAAAATATTTTAAAGCGTACTTTCGTTGTATCGCAAATGTTTTCTTTTTTTTTCTCTTGCTCACTCGCCCCTGAGCGCGAGATTCGTTTCGAAGTAACAACCCTTCCAACCTCGTTCTTCCACCCTCAGTCGTAAAAAGAAAAGAAAATAAAAGAAGAAGAAGAAATATGGGAAAAGAAAAATAAAACGTAGTAGTTATACGCGTTTCGTTTAAGTTCGTCTATCAAATAAGAATTATTTCGCGTTTGATGATGATAACACGCGTGATAATTAATAGCGAAATATGCTGCGTGTGCTCATTTCTAAAATAGGAATCATTTTCAAGTGAAATATATGCGACCGACAGCAAACATCGGACGTTTCGCAGTTTGATATTCGTTTGCCTGCCGCACGCCAGGCATCAAAGTCTCTAAATGCAATTGTTAGATCTTCAAATAACTTTAACAGTATGATTGTTTAATACGTCGTTCAATTCTACGCGTTTGTTACGATCAATATAATAAATAATATTTTATATAACGAATAATATTTTATATAACAATATTTCTAATCTTTACTAATCGTTTGTCTTTTATTTGTCAGTTTTTAGTTTAATTAAATTAACATTTAATTATATTTTTACAAGATAGATAGATGATACGTTCAAAGTCTCTAAATGCAATTGTTAGATCTTCAAATAACTTTAACAGTATGATTGTTTAATACGTCGTTTAATTCTACGCGTTTGTTACGATCAATATAATAAATAATATTTTATATAACAATATTTCTAATCTTTACTAATCGTTTGTCTTTTATTTTTCAGTATTTAGTTTAATTAAATTAACATTAAATTATATTTTTACAAGATAGATAAGTTCGAGAACTTTATTTTGCATTTATAGAAGAATAGAAATTGTTACGTTTTAGAATCTTGAAATTTGAATACAAATTTGTAATTGTATTTCTATCAATCGTTTATAGTTTCAATTCGTAATAATAATATTTCTGATAGATAACACATTTGTAAAATGTTTTGTTAAAATGAAAGGGTGGTATATTTCGTGTTAGCAAAGTAACCTGATGCCTGATAAATCTTCTACGATTGAACTTTCTAGCTACGGACAGTTTGAAACCTCCCGGGTATATCGTGTCAAGTAGCAAACTATTTCCTATTGTGCGGGATCGTATTATCTCTAATTCTCTATACCAGCTAATCAATAATATCAAGTATCAATAATATTATATAGATGAGGATAAAACAATTTATATCTAACCGAGAAATATTTCATAAAATATAATTCTTATTACTTATATCACTTTGACGAACGATATATTTGTGTTATTTTATATTTTTCTAAAGATTATATTGATATATTTAATATTAAAATGAAAAATATTAAAAATATATACACTAAACCTACAAATATAAAACTAAATCTACCTACACTTTTACTATATATTATATATATTTTTGAAGTTATACTTTTTTTGGCGCGTTGGGGAAAATATAATGGGGAGTGATTTTGTTCCGAGCGTCTGGAAAAACGACACCATGAAGTTTGTCAGTATTTACGACGCGCGGCAAAGCGATTTCAAGTATACGGCATGAAGTTGTCTTCTTTTCTTCTTCCCCTTTTTTTCTCAAGCGGGTCACCCATCCAAATACTAATTGTACTCAGCGCTGCTTTACTTAAACAATCGAGCGGGAACCAATGCTATCACAGCGCCATGGCCGTTGACGCATAAATTAATTCGATATATCTCCTTTATATTTATTATGGACTGATATCTATATTTTGATATTTTTGTTTTATTTTGTTTTGTATTCTTTCTTATATATGTAATATATCGGTCGATTGAAAATATGTTTCCTTTCTTTTTTTTTAAAGTTATTTTTGAGGTTATTGAGGTTATGTTCGTTTTGGTACGGCAAAGAAGTATAACTTCTTACGTGCGTACATAAGTACACACACCAGTTTTTTTTTAATTATATTTATTAAATATTTATTAATATTATATTATATATAATTATTATATATTATTATATATAATTATTATATAATATTGAATACAAAATTGTAATTGTATTTCTATCTATCGTTTATAGTTTCAATTCGTAATAATAATATTTCTGATAGATAACACATTTGTAAAATGTTTTGTTAAAAAATGAAATTATTATATATTATTATATTAATATATTGAATTATTATATATTATTATATAATTTATATAATATTATTATAGATTATCATCCTAATAAGTTTAAGCAAGAAATGTGATACGAAGTTAGATACAACGTAATACAAATGTTAACAATATAGATTTTAGCAAATCAAGCTTGTTATATAAGTTTACAATGGAATAAACGATCGAGAAAGGTGTGAAATAATGATTTCAAAGATTTATCGATAAACGAGAAAGTATATATATATATTTCAATAGTTCTGTTTCCACCTTCTTATTCATCTTTTCTCTACTTTTGCGATACATTTTATCTCGTATTCCTTTCAGTTGAACAGTTTCAACGGACGATAAACATATCGACATTTTCGTGTGAAAAGCTCAAATGCACTTTCAATCAAAATAACAGTTCGAACGTTGGAAATGTGTTGTTTTCTTTTTCTTTTTCTTTTTCCGTCGGGTCAAAAAAATAAAGAAACAAAGTATACAATAGAAAAAGAAAAAAAAAGAAACTCTATATAAGAGCCTATGACATTGTTCAAAATAAAAATAGGAAAAAATAGCTAGAGCTAGACCAAAAAAGGGAAGATTCGCAAATGAATCTAAAATTAGAAATCTCTTCTCATCTAGGTTTTGTAACGACTAACTACACTCGAGCCTTGTCACACGTTGAGTATTCTTCTAGCTCGAACAATATGCAACGTATAAAAGTGTCATTACTGCACGGCACTGCAATTGCACACATAGATTGTTTTATTTTCCTCTTTCTTTTTTCTCCCAGATTATTCCTCCCTTCTTTTCTTTTCTTTTCGTTTTTTTTTTTAGGACAAAAAGAGACAACACTTGACTCTCTTTCGTAATAAAAACTTCTTCGAAAAAGGGCTAATGGTGTTTCCTCGCGATAACAAATCAAAGAAAAGGATTTATTTCTTATCAAAATTTCGAACAAGTATCTTGTATAAAACAAGTGTTCCCTTTTCTAACGTTTCTTCTTGGTATCCATGGTGGATAGAAAAGTGGCTTACGTTGTGAATCGTAAAATTCAAACTGACAGATCCACTTTTTCTTTTCTTTTCTTTTCTTTTCTTTTATCAACTCGACTATTTTACTCATAGGGAAAAATAGTTGAACGATACGCGAAGTTAGTAAAGGTAAAATATTCTAAAAAAAAAAACAAAAAGGAATAAGAGATAGAAACTGTACGGAAGAGATTGAAGATACGATCTCATTCGTAATATATTAGCTGGATTTTAAACGTCAGGAATTACGTCATTCATACGTCACGAATATTTGCGATAAAAGGAAAGTTTTCTACCTCCCCTGCCCCCATGTTGTTTGAGGTGCCTAGTAAACGTATCGAAAGAGTTTTCAGGTAGGATCGTTCAAAGATAACTCATCGAATTCCTCTTTTCCCTTTCAAATACAAACGAGAAAAAAAAGAAAAACCGATAACTCTCGACTTGTTTATATCCATCATGAAAGAGAATTTATTTTCTTATTATTATTATTATTATTATTATTATTTCGTATACGTCAAAAAAGATCATTGACTCTGTTAAAGAGGAAATGTATATCACGTGACGTAGATTTATTCGAAATATTATTTTTAAACTATTAGATAATAATATAAATAATAATATAAATAATATAAATAATAATATAAATAATAAATAATAATATAAATATATAATATAAATAATAATAATATAAATAATAATATAAATAATAATATAAAAATTATAAATAATAATATAAATAATAATATAAATATTATAAATAATAATATAAATATTAGATAAAATATAGATAAAATATTAGAAAATAGTAGATTTATTCGAAATATTATTTTTAAAATAGATTAGATAAGAATATAAATAATAATAATATAAATAATAATATAAATATATAATAAATAATATAGATAAAATATTAGAAAATAGTAGATTTATTCGAAATATTATTTTTAAAATATTAGATAATAATATAAATAATAATAATATAAATATTATAAATAATAATATAAATATTAGATAAAATATAGATAAAATATTAGAAAATAGTAGATTTATTCGAAATATTATTTATTCTTTCCTCCGAGTAAAAAGAAACGAATAAATAATAGAAAAAAAGGGATTCCGAAGAAATTTTCGTTTCTTTCTATAATAGTAATAGTAACAGTAATAGTAAAACTAAGAATGACATCGATACACGAAAAACCTACACGAAAATGATTCGTTAATGGAAAATACAACACACTATCGTGTGTTCTAGGATAGGATTCTCTTGTTATTGAATTTTCCTCACCCCCATAGACCCCTCCCAAACCAAAAAAAATGTCATATATATTTGCCAGAGAGATGGAAAGAAGAAATAATCAATAAAAAAAGATAAAAAAAAAAAGAGAAGATATATCGTTTGGAAGAATTGTAGAAATGTGTACTGGTTGTGGTTGGAACGTCGAGCTTAGTTTTGAGATTCCTTCGAGTGCAGTAGTCGAAACATTTTTCGGTTCGGACACCACCACCACCCCCACCACCCCCCCTCACTCTCTATCTTTTTAGCGTGAATGCTGTATGATCGACCAAAACTTTATTTCCCACGGGTACAATGATTCGATTCGATACGAGAGAAGTAAGAGACGAAAAAGGGATGTGAAAAAGAGAAAAAGGAAAAAGAAAAAGGAAAAAGAAAAAGAAAAAGTCGCGGTACCACTTTCTTATCTTCGACTACTGTACGCTTTCCACTCTTTTTATCTTTTTTTATCTGTTACACACATCTATGTACACTTCTCAAATACTACCACCACCACCATCACCACCACCATCACCACCATTATTATTATTACCGTCTCTTTTTCTTTCTATCTAGCCCAAAGCATCGTCTCGGAAAAATCCTATAACCCTCCCGAGATCGGTTTCCAAGAGAGAAAGGTAAGTGCACCACCACCACCACCACCACCACCACCCCCCTCCACCCTATTGAAAGAGTACGAAGCGGAAAAGTTTTTGATTACCGCCTCTTCTTCTACGCGTCCCTTTACAAAGACCCTTTTGTAGGATTAGATCGCGAATGAAGAAGGAAAATAAGGATAAAAAAAAATAAAACTGCTGCTGCTGCTTCTTCTTCTTCTTATTCTATCGTAAACTATTCTTCCTGGTTTAGTAGATCATCGGAAAAATACGATAGTTCGATTCGGTCAAGTAGTATACCTCGTTCATTCGCGAATTCGAATCTTTTTTTCTAGATATATTATTTTATACTTATTTTATATAAAATATTATATAACATATATATATTTTGTATATATATATATATATACACACTTATAATTTAATAATTGAATTAATAATTATCATATAATATCTATTTAATTGATAATTAATTTAATAATTTAATTTTATATAATAATTTAATATTTTATATAAAATATTATATATTATATATACACACTTATAATTTAATAATTGAATTAATAATTATAATATAATATAATATTTAATTAATAATTTAATTTAATAATTTAATTTTATAATTTAATATTTTATATAAAATATTATCTAATATATATACACTTATAATTAATAATTTAATTAATAATTATAATATAATATTATTTAATTGATAGTTTAATTTAATAATTTAATTTTATAATTTTATATTTTATATAAAATATTATCTAATATATATAGACACTTATAATTTAATAATTGAATTAATAATTATAATATAATATAATATTTAATTAATAATTTAATTTAATAATTTAATTTTATAATTTAATATTTTATATAAAATATTATATAATATATATATACACTTATAATTTAATAATTTAATTAATAATTATAATATAATATAATATTTAATTAATAATTTAATTTTATAATTTAATATTTTATATAAAATATTATATAATATATATACTTTTTTATCGTTGTAAAATCTTGTTATACTTACAATTTATGTTAACGTGTCACGTTATAATTCTTGTCGCGATAATTTTGCAATCGTATATTATATATATTATATTTAAAATCAAGAAAATGATTATATAATATTTAGATTAAATCTACTCTAGATATATGGTGACATTTGTAAAAGGTCAATATAAATTGAACTTTTTAATACACTACGACACACCACATTCTTTTTTTACGATTTCATACGCGTAAAGGTCACTTTTCGTATAAAAATTAAATATATTTTCTCATCCTTCGATTAGATCACATTCTACGTGATAACACACGCTCTGCTTTATCTTTTATAATTTCGTTTAAGAGGGTCCTTCGAACCTTTAATGATTCAATTCAAACCGTGTTTTATTATTTACGCACGCACTTTATTTTCTTATTCCTTGCAATATCGTATGATCTTCAAAGTGATTATTTAATTTACTTCTTTTTAAATGAAATTTCTTAATTAATAAATGAACAAACTTAGAAACCTTCGTTTAACCCTTCGAATAGGAAGCACACCTAACGATTGCAATTACAATGAACAGAATATGATTTTTCTACTAATGTGAATTAATTTTGATATAACAAAAGTAACCAAAAAAAAATATATATTTGTCCTTAGTCCATAGGAATTTTTACATTGGACGCATATATGCGTTCATAGCACTTATCGAACAGGTTTGAAATCCTTCAGTTTGTTAATTCGTTCTTATAAGTTCGTCCCCATACGACAAATGACATCATACTTATTCATTTGATATAAATCTGACCATAGATTAGGAAAACTTTATTAAATTCAAAAGTTTGATAATAATAATAATAATAATATCATACCTTTATATACGTTTAATATCTTTTCTCTTATCGGTTAATACTTCCATCAAAATTTAACGGGAGACTTTCTTGATCAGTCGTCGTCATTCTTAATAAATCTCACGTCGAAAATTTCCCCTAACGTTTCTCCGTTTCCCCCCTCCCCGACCCCCATCCAAACCCCTAGTTTCTTGATTTTTTGTTACTTTTTCTATCTTTTACCTTTTTGTTAAGATTCCACAGAAGTTTCCTTCTTAATTAGCTCGAGAAGCGAAGTAACAATTAAGTTGTACCTCGTTACAGGGCTTCTCTCTCTCTTGGTTCGCCCTTCGAGCCTATTCAAACTGGCGGATATATAAGGGCCGGAAGGGCAATCCTACAATTAGCTTGATCGATAGCACCTCGTCTCGAACGAACGGCGATTAGGAGAACTGGGAGAAGAAAAAGGGGTGTGGGGGAATGGGTGAGAAAAAGGGATGGTAGGGTGAAGGGTTCTCGATAAATTCACAAAGTTTTCAATCTCTGAGACCTTTGGTTGTCCGGTAGTCATCTTTCCCTTACTTTGGTAATAAATAATTCCAACAATATCCCGACAAAAAGATAATTATGATGGAATCAAATAAATAAATATAAAAACAAGAAAGAAGAAGAAAAAGAAGAAGGAGGAAAGGAAGAAGAAGAAGTTGAAAACTAATTCTGACGATGCGAAGCAGATTGTTCGAAATAAATGTGATTATCGGTAGACCACGATAATTCTCGCTAAAGCTCGTTATCAACCTACTAACTAGCAAATGCTAAACTTGTTTCATAGTATGGTCAGTAGCCCGATTGGATTTTATCAAAACCTTAATCGGTTCGATCACTTCCCCTCCCCCTATCGTAATATTATTATACCTGACTAATTTGCATATGCATATATCCGATTCTAGATTCGCATTCATCCCATTTTGTATTCGTATAATTGTGAAACGCGCAAAATATCATTCTATTTCTATACTTTTCTATTCTCATACTCTTTTTTTATTCGTTGGAATAGACCTATTGTTAATTATAATTCGTTTCATATATATGAGCCGTTTATTTTGAAAGTGGCCTAACTCCATTTTTCATTTTTTTCCGGTTACCCACGGTAACATGTACAGCTTCAAATTATCTATCAATAAAGCATTTAAGATTTTTTATATTCCGAGTAAATACGGTCATTCTGGACACATAAGTTTTCAGAGTTAGTTGAATCACTAAACCGTTTATTTTGAAAGTGGCCTAACTCCATTAGGAGTAGAGATTTTGGTGTGGTAGAAATGGCATTAAAAAAATAATTTACTGTTTGTTCCCCGAGAGTATTACAATATTATCAAAAAGTGTCGGAAAGGTAATAATTTTATTGTACATGAAATGAGACAAGAAGATTTTGTATCAACAAAATTATTAGAAGACGCAATTTTTAAAAGGGTCAAGAATTCTAACGAAGAACCAATAAACTGATTAAAAATATGTTGGATGCGTTTTGTCAAAAATGAATAAGATTTTCTATAAGACATCGATGAATGAGAACTAAAATTTGAAAGTCCTGAATTTATTACCACGTCGGGGTAGATCAAGAAACTTCGAAAATATTGTATTGACCCCACTGTATAAAAATATAAGACAAATTACAACCGCAAAATTCAACGACATAATTGACTTATTACGATATATACCACCGGAACATCATGATTTCTTTAAATCCCTTTCACATACACAAAATGTAGATGAGTAGAAAATTGTTTTGTAATTTATGTTTGTAAAAAATATTTTGAATCGCATAATTGATGTTTTAAAGTGTTATAAAGATATGTAAAATAAAATAAGTATTGTTTTTTCGCAATTTGAAGCATCTTAAATTATGTTGAATGGACTTCGGTTCCTTCAAATTTTATAACGAATTTGGTTGTTAATTTTGAAAGTGGCCTAACTCCATTCTTGGTAAGAAAACACATATTATTCACTTAATAATTGCCATTATTTTAATAGGAACTGTAAATTGAACACCTTTAGATACACTTAAGCAACATAACTCATTGTTATTCTTTACGTATATTTTTAATTGCATTGAAACGCAAACCTTTAAATATCTCAATTTAAGGTTATATGGAGTTAGGCCACTTTCAAAATAAACGGCTCATATATATAAATAAAAGAATTAATTCACACTGTCATATTATACAAAATTCAAGATCCATAATCTAATTTAAATTGTATTAATATATATATGTGTGCGTTTGTGTGTGTATATTATAAACTGTATTCAATTTATTAAAGTATGAATAATGAATAATAAGTGCAATTCTGAGAATATAATATAATAGATAATATTTCGATCATTCTGAAACTCACCCGTGCATACATTCTTTTCTTTCTTGTCGTAAAGCAACGTACACACCTACACATATAATATAATAATCTTAATCGATATCTCTCGCACAGAAATATAATATAAATTTGATAACCGCTGCTGTGGTTAGCAATCGTTAACCCACAGAACGAGAGTTTCCTTTTATTTTTTCCTTCGGATATAACCTTTGTTCAACTCACCCATACACACACACATACACACAAACCAAACTCACATCCTACATATTTCTATATTCTCCTACACATTTAACATCATCCTACATATTTCTGTATCCTGTAAATTCCCTTTTAATTAACACTAGACTTATCACGAATGATCAAATAACTGCGTCCTGTAATTTGTAAAATGTGTGATAGAAACGTTCAATAAAATGTACATTATTTATTTATAAATAAAAGAAAATATATTGTTCATAATGCAATTAGCTAAAAAATTGTATTTCAAATTAAAAGAGACATATTATCTTATATATAATATATCTAATAATAATAATATAATATATCTAAAATTTTATTTCAAATTAAAAGACATATTATCTTATATATAATATATCTAATAATAATATAAAAATCTATATAATATAATAATATATAAATAAATATAATAAAATATAAATAATAATATAAAATATCTAATAATAATATAATATATCTAAAATTTTATTTCAAATTAAAAGACATATTATCTTATATATAATATATCTAATAATAATAATAATATATCTAAAATCTGATTTCATATTAATAAACATATCATAATAAGATAATTATATTATAGTTTTATAAAATGAAATAAAATTCAAAACATATTACCAAGCGTTCAATGTACTCTAATTAAATGCTTCCCAACACTCGAAGGAAACGATTATTGGTGGAGGGTTAGGGAAGAAAAGGGGACAATAATCTTACGATCTATTTCTAGAGCATCGCTATGATACGACAGTCACCAATCCTAAACGGACTGACAAGCGGACCATGTTTCATTAACAGAACGAGAATAGAGAATCAGATGCAGGCTTGGTTTCCTAGTGGTTACTCTAGTAATTGTGGGAACAAGGTATTTCGATTAGAGTCAATCCTTTAGTACTAATATAAGTACTTTTTGTTTCTCTCCTATATCTGTCGAAATTCAATCGAATCATTTACCGTTAAATACGACAATTTCAATGAGTATAGGAACCTATCTGCTTTAAATAAATTTCATTATATTTGTTGAATAAGTTAAAGGAAAAAAAAATTGTTCAATCAATTTGGATTCTTGAAATTAACTTCTACTAATTACGAGTAAGTCATTTCACTTTTATACTACGTGGAAAAGTAATTAATTAAGTCGCTTGCATAATATTACGAAAATTGTAATAACTTTATAAAGATTTGTATTACGATTTGTATTTAATAAACTGAAAAAAAAACTAAAAAATAATGTTTGTTGTTTGTTGTTGTTGTTCGTTAGGTTTTTAGATTTTTTTATTTTTTATTTTTATGTTAAATTCAATATAATATTTATTTAACTATAGGAAAATGATCCCGAATATATACTCTCGATATCGTAACGAGTCAGTTATTATCGTGAAATAAATATTTTCCGGAGATGCCAATCTCGTAAAAGCGTTATTATAACGTTCCGATGTATGAGAGTGACAGATTGAGGAAGGAAGGAAGGAAGGAAGGAAAGAGTGGAACAATGAGTTTGCGAAGAATATAAACCGGTAATTACTGTAAAACAAACTAATCAAAAATTTCATGAAAAAGTATTTATTCAAGGATTTTTTCGAATATTCCAATAGCAACTTTTTCCCATTACCATTCAATTTTTCTCAGAATGAAATTGAATTTAATGATCGGTTGGACAACGAATTGATTTAATCTGACTAAGAAAATGTATTCTTCTCTTTTCACAAAAAAAGAAAAAATACCAATTATCCGTAGAACAAATATCGAAATAATTACCCATAAACACATTTACATTAAATTACACATTACACATTACACACATTACATTAACACATTTTACAATAAAGCACAGATTTAAAACACGAATATCACAAAGTGTTAAATTGCGATGCATGAGTTTTCTATATTTGAAAAGTTAGAAAAATATGCAGGACGTTGTTACAACCTTGTTACATTATTACAAAACTTTATTTACTTCGCGGATTTACGTTAGGGATCGTTGCTTTTGGAAAATATTTGACGTAGCGGGTAGAGTAGCAGATACTTTTTCGTGCTATGGGTATAACCACAAAAGAGAATGAAATATTCGGTTGAACTTTTCGCTAATTTATCTGCGTGACGTGCGTGTTGTTCGTGCACCTGCGAAACCATCAGAAAGAAAGAAAGAAAAAGAACGAAGGAAAAAAAAGAGGAAGGAAGAAACAAAGAGAGAGAGAGAGAGAGAGTGAGAAAATAAGATAACACGGGGTACGCCCTAATGTTATTTATTTTTTCATCAGCAATATATGAGCACATTATTGTCCTATGCGTGACGCCCTACGTCGGGAATGATCACGATAGCCTTGGTTATGCCTTTCTTATCGATCACTCATCAAAAATATCTTTCCTGTCTAACGTTAAAGCCAAATTGTATTTATTTAATCTGATAATTATTACCCTTCCCTCCTATCTTCTTTTCCGTTTCCGTTAAATTCACGCGAATTCGAAAGACAATACAATTGAAATCATTTCATTAGAGAATTGGCATACGATTTGTGGACTACGACGAATGAAATTCATTCATTTTATTATCGAGCTTATGTATCGGGAAACAAGAAAGAATAAAACAAATCGAAATAAATTCGAAACAATTCCGTGTAATAAAGTAACTAATTAATCGTGTTGTTAATTCTGAATAAAAAAGAAAATAAAAAGATAGAAAAAAGAAGAGAAGAAACGTCAAAGGACGTGGCTATTACGTGATCGTTGTACCTCACATGGTGACATGAAATTATCTGAAAGGCTTTTGCCCAACCAACGACGACTACAACCCACCCCCAGCCCCTCCCCGATCCCTGTCCTCGTCCCCGTTCCCATCCCCATTTGACTTCTACTTTATTTCTGTAGAATAAATCGATCCTGTCTTTCGTTGCTACTAAAAATCTTTTAATATTATACGACACGTAACGTATTACCGTGGTCTCATCGTATTAATATTTATATCGCAATTGTTACCATTCTGTCGACTTTGTAAATAGTTTATAAAGCGTATCCGTTAGAACCTACGGGATCGTTGCTCTTTGTATTGGTTATTTCTTAAACATTAACGAAAGCTAGTACAATGCCTATTCAAGTATTATAGAAGTTACTAGTTATATATATATTTCACCATTATACTCGAGATTAGTGTATTTAACTTGGTCTTTAATTAATATTCCATTTATTTTATCCTACGTGGAAAATGTACTAATTTAAAATAACCTAAAGTCTTTTACATTTTCTTACTAATCCACGATAATTCGATTTTAATTCTAATGAACACACACCAAAATCTTACTTTTTATAATTATATTCCAAGTATATAAAGAGATCGATAGAGAAATTGGATTTCATTTTATCGATTCATCTCTGTAAAGATGATTATTCTATGATACGAATAAAACGTGGTTCAATATCTTTATCGTTGTTCAAATATTATCTATGCTAAATAACAATTTTACATATGTGTCCATAATTATGTAAGTGGTTTAAATGAAAATGAAAAAACAAATTAGTTTATTAGTTATTTCACAGCACATTATTTTACATTAAATGAATTCAATGTAATTTTTACGATATTGTCAAAAATTAATCGTTAAATAATGTTTGTTATTTCAATATTACGATATAATTCATTTAACGTTCAAATGTAATCCTTTAAATATCACGAAACAAGAAATATATTATGACTTAGACTACTTTCATAATTATAAGCACATATTACAACAAATGTGAACATAAATCTTATGTATTTGTTTAAATTATATTTCAAGTAATTTGATCAACGAAATTAGTTTTTCTTCTCATTATTTGATTTATCGCCAAAAAATGTTTCCGTATAAATATACAAGCCTGTAACAATAACATATTTTTCCTGAGAATTATTTTCAATTAAATTAATTCAAAGTAACTTTCACGATATTGTCAAAAATTAATCGTTAAATAATGTTTTTTATTTCAATATTATATAGAATTCATTTAACGTTCAAATATAATCCTTTAAATATAACGAAACAAGAAATATATTATGACTTAGACTACTTTCATAATTATAAGCACATATTACAAGAAATGTGAACATAAATCTTATGTATTTGTTTAAATTATATTTCAAGTAATTTGATCAACGCAATTTGTTTGTCTCGTTATTTGATTTATCGCCAAAAAATGTTTCCGTTTAAATATACAAGCCTGTACAATAACATATTTTTCCTGAGAATAATTTTAAAATAAATTAATTCAATGTAATTTTCACGATAATGTCAAACATTAATCGTTAAATAATGTTTGTTATTTCAATATTAAATAGAATTCATTTAACGTTTAAATGTAATCCTTTAAATATCACGAAACAAGAAATATATTATGACTTAGACCACTTTTATAATTATAAGTACATATTACAACAAATGTGAACATAAATCTTATGTATTTGTTTAAATTATATTTCAAGTAATTTGATCTACGCAATTTGTTTGTCTCGTTATTTGAATTATCGCCAAAAAATGTTTCCGTTTAAATATACAAGCCTTTAACAATAACATATTTTTCTGAGAATTATTTTAGATTAAATTAATTCAAAGTTACTTTCACGATATTGTCAAAAATTAATCGTTAAATAATGTTTTTTATTTCAATATTATATAGAATTCATTTAACGTTTAAATATAATCCTTTAAATATCACGAAACAAGAAATATATTATTACTTAGACTACTTTCATAATTATAAGCACATATTACAACAAGTGTGAACATAAATCTTATGTATTTGTTTAAATTATATTTCAAGTAATTTGATTTACACAATTTGTTTTTCTAGTTATTTGATTTATCGCCAAAAATGTTTCCTTTTAAATATACAAGTCTGTACAATAACATATTTTTTCTGAGAATTATTTTAAATTAAATTAATTCAAAGTAACTTTCACGATATTGTCAAAAATTAATCGTTAAATAATGTTTGTTATTTCAATATTATATAGAATTCATTTAACGTTCAAATATAATCCTTTAAATATCACGAAACAAGAAATATATTATGACTTAGACTACTTTCATAATTATAAGCACATATTACAACAAATGTGAACATAAATCTTATGTATTTGTTTAAATTATATTTCAAGTAATTTGATCTACGCAATTTGTTTGTCTCGTTATTTGATTTATCGCCAAAAAATGTTTCCGTTTAAATATACAAGCCTGTAACAATAACATATTTTTCCTGAGAATTATTTTAAATTAAATTAATTCAAAGTAACTTTTACGATATTGTCAAAAATTAATCGTTAAATAATGCTTGTTATTTCAATATTATATAGAATTCATTTAACGTTCAAATATAATCCTTTAAATTCACGAAACAAGAAATATATTATGACTTAGACCACTTTTATAATTATAAGCACATATTACAACAAGTGTGAACACAAATCTTACGTATTTGTTTAAATTATATTTCAAGTAATTTGATCAACGCAATTTGTTTATCTCGTTATTTGATTTATCGCCAAAAAATGTTTCCGTTTAAATATCCAAGCCTGTAACAATAACATATTTTTCCTGATAAACGAAATAATACGTTTTATTCAAATTAATACGTTTGAAAAGATATAAAGTATCTTAGAAAATATAATAAAAACATAGGTAAAGCCGAATTATTATCCTTCGAGTCGTTCTTTTATCATCCGTATAATTGGAATTATTCTGCGGGCATCGTTTACTTTGTGTTTGTTCGAGTGGAGAAAAGTTATACCTGTTCGTTGTATACTTAAACGATGTATTTTTTTTTTCTTTTTTTTATAGAGAAACTCCCACGGCCTAGTCGGATTTTCCAAATCGAAATCAGGTCGTTATATCTAATATTTGCCAACCACTTGTCTTTCCGTTGTTAGTGGAGCTTGTTATTCGTCGAACTTATATTTCTTTTTTTCTTTTTTTTTTTCAAATAAAAATATTAACTACGAACCGTATACGAATTCATTCGACACCGAAGAATCTCGTATAAATAATTTCAAACGTTGACGATTATTTAATGCAAAAAATAAGATATAAATAATATTGATTTGTGACTCGTGTCAAAAAGATGAATTTAAATGAATCATCCAATTGTTGGTCATCGAACAAGCAAACGGACAAACAAACAAACAAACAAGCGCGTAAAACCAACCAATAGGACAATGAAATCGGAATAGGTAATTTCATTTATATCCTATAAATCTGAATTCATATACCCAATAACTGGATGAAAATTATCAAGGAATTCGTATCTATTAATAATAGATAACAATCATTTGAATTGCCGATTATATTCGATCTTTTTTGTTAGATTATTTTTGTTAGGAGAGAACAATCCTATTCGAATTAAAGTTTTAGTTAGCTAATTGGATAAAAACGGAGAGAGAGAGAGAGAGAGAGAAAGATAAAGATAGGTTCGACGAAGTCGATTCTATTTGGAACTAATGAAAAGAATTTAGTTTTCTGATAATCGAAGGAAAACGTTGCTCGAAATGAGAAGTTTTTGATATTTCAAATTTGTTGAAAAAAGAAGATTAAAAGTATCCGAACTAACAAAACGTATAATTTAACTTGTTGACTTCGTCAATCCGTAAAAAAACTTCCTGGAATGTACAATGCGAATAATTAATAGTCAACTCGAGAGAACTATAATCCGTATATCCGTTTCTATTATTTTGTATCATCATTCATAGGATTTAAGATCCAAGTTGTTGCCTGTATTCCATTTCAAATGATAGTCTAATAGGAAGATAAACAATTAATTATCGTTGAAAATGGATATTTGAAAGAAAAAAAAAAGAAAAAAGGCAAGAATAAAAAATACCTTGGTATTCTGTCGTAACTGTCCCAACTGGTCAGACAATTGTAGCTGCTGTATCTGCTAGACGTAGTCATCGTTAACATTTTCTTATTTTTTTTTTCCTTTTTTTTTCTTTTTTTATTGTTTTGAAGATGTCACGCCGAACTCGATCCCACGATTATGATGTAACCGAAATGATATAAAGAGAAGGAAAGAGAGAGAAAGAGAGAGAGAGAGAGAGAGTAGATAACAACAACGGTGAACGCTGTTTAAATTACTTTACACTGTTTATATTTCTTTTTTTCTTTTTTCTTTTAACTGCACTACATTAACTGGAGATTATCTTAAGATAATATTTGGTCCGTTTTTGAACTCACGATGCAAGTACCGGCCGAACATTGACTATATTCGATGTCACTGAGCTTCGATGAAGCAACGAAGTGAACGAGCACGATTACGCGGAACACGTTTAACCCGTAATGCATAAAGATAAACAATGTACATACACATATATAAGAAATATGTGTACACTGTATATATACACACATATATATATGATATGATATATATATATATGTATATATATACATACATATATATATATCTGTTTATCTGAAAGTACACATTTATGTACACGCATATAAGTTATTCGATCTTTTCCCAAAGTTTCACATAACACTCATAAAAAATACACTAAGCCACTAATACTTGGACCACCAGTAGGCTACTTTTACTTTTTCTTGGACCACTGACACTTTCTTCCCCCACTTTTTCCACACTTTTCCTCCTCCTCCACCTCCTCCTTCTCCTTCTCTTCCCACCCCACCACCTTCAACCACTATCGTCTCCTCGATTAACGATTAAATTACTGATTAAATTCTATCGTAAATTTAATTAACATTTTCTCATTTCTATTTCAGGTTTGTCACGCATATCAAACGGACTCTCGCATACGCACAACAAGGCTTATTTTATTTTTTTTTTCTCTTTCTTTCATATACACGTCTCTCTCTCTCTCTCTCTCTCTTTCTCTCTCTTTTTCTCTTACGTGTACGTAATATTAAAAATATTCTACGTTTTTGGACCCGCCAACCAGCGTGCTCTGGATAATATCCTAAATTGGAGGAAGGAGCTATTATAATTTTTATTTGATATTTCTTCCTCCTCCTGTCATTTCATCGAATTGCTCCTCCACTTTTGTGTGTGTGGTGTGTGTATGTGTGTGTGTGTTTTTTTTCTTTCTTTCTTTCTTTCTTTCTAAATTATTAATTTATCTTTTCTTAAGTTTTCGCGTAGCACAAACACACCTTCCTCCGTAAGATATTATTTTTACTTTCTTAATCGAATACACATAACACGTAATGATTTGTCGTTATGAAAAATCATAACACACTTTTTTCTCTCTCTTTTTTATCTCTATCTCTATCTCTTTCTCTCTCATTTTTTCTTTCATCCTCGTAAACTTTTCTCATCCTTTTATTTTTTCGTTTCTCAATTCACATTTTTGTTCTCTTTGATCATGGGGGAAAACATGAATGAAAAAAGGAATTCGCGATACGAGAAACATTAGCGCAGTAAAATTGATATCATCATTTTCTCTCCTCGAATTTTCTTCCCTTTTTTTAATGACTTTTTTCTTGATTGAGATGTTTGCTATCACTTGATGTAATCATTAGCTCACGATCACTATCAATGAAAACTTCCGTACGATAATCAATAAACAGGAATACAATTTTCTTTTCGTTTATTATTTTCCATTTTTACGTATCTCTCTTTTCATTTTCGTATTTCCAAAATTGAATTTTGTCGAAAAGAACGAATCTTCGATTATTCTCTTTTCACGAGACGACGACGACGACGACGACGATGACAATTCCTCCGTAATTTTTAACTCGCGCGCCCTTTTTATCGGAAAATAAAAATAAAAAGAAACAAGAAAAAAAAAAGAAAAAGCACACGAGCTAACGGAAACACGTTGTTTATATTTTTTACTCAAATAAAATGTCAATGATAAAAGAAACAGATTAAATCACATATTAGGTTTGACCATTTGAAATTGGGAAAAAAAAAGAAAAAAAGATCTCGGACGAATAATAAAAAGTAGAACGATTCGACGAAAAGTCCTCTTGTTTGTTCCTTGTTTTTTTGTTGTTGTTGTTGTTGTTGTTATTTCTTCTTCTCAATGATTTCTCTTGACAAAGTGATAAGAGACTACGTAGATGACGTTTGATTAATAATAATATCCTTTGGTTGTTAAATTATTCGTCACGGATTTTGATGAGAGTCAGGATATTTGGAATTTAGGCAACGACACTTCCTCTTCAGATAACGAATCATCGTTTTTATCAAATTCGTGTTGAAATAAAATACCGTTGACGCGTAATCGCGCGATTTCATTAGCCCGCCGTTCTGGCATCGAGAGCCGCCGCGAGAGGACCTCCTCTCCGAAAGCTCGCAAAGTATAAAAGCTCTTCGCGTGGGCTGGTTCAGCGCCGACTAGCGGATTCATCGTCAAACTTCTGCCGTTTCTGAGGAGAGAAACCACGGGTTCGGTGGGATACGCGCAAGCTCCGACATATTTCACTCCCTCTCCGCGTTACGAGCAACCCCTACTTTTCATCCAACTCCCCCCCCCCCCACCAACTCGAACCTTTTTTCCCTCTATCTCTCTCAAACCCACCCTTGCCGTACGCCGCTCCTCTTCCCCTTCTCCCCCGCCCCCGAACAACATCAAACCGTACTCGCGAAAAAACATGAAAATAGGGCCAATAAACAACCGGCAATTTTTCTCATAAATTCAAATGTACGAAAATAATTATTTCACGAGATCGACAGCTTGTAAAACTTACGCGCGAAATTATATTACATCGATAGGATTAATTCTATTTGTTTTTTCTATTTTGTTTTTTATGCTTTTCCTTCTCCAACGTGAAAAAACTCGAATGAAGCTTCTTCCAGCCGAATTTTGATCTTCGGATTCTTCTTTTGATATTTTTCTTTTCCTTCTTTTTTTTTGTTTGTTTTTAAGTTTAAACGTTAAGGAACATTTCATAATAAAGAATTGAATTTTGTTGTGTCGTGGGAATATGGGCGTGGAAATAATCGTTGAAAATCCAAGTCCACCGACCGAGGGTTGTTTGTTCGACAAATCCGTTTTACGATTTTCTTTGTTTTTCGATGAAATAAAATAATAAAGGTACGTGGCGAGAGATCTGGAATAATTCTCGAGATAATAATAAAGATCAGTCTTTCCTTTTTGTGTGGTCCTAAGAAAGCCATTACGCGATGGCTCCTATCTTATAGATCAAAAACATAAGATAAAATGTGATCGCTATTGCCCTACTGTCAGACTCGAAATATTTCGATGGGAAATTTACGAGTAAAGCCGTTCCGTCCATAAAACACTGGCACCATCGATCGTAAACCTTTGACCTCGTAGTAGTAGAAGAAGAAGAAGAAGAAGAAGAAGAAGAAGAAGAAGGACCTCGGATTTAAGGACACAACCCAGGCAGCTGGATTTTACGAAGAAAATCTCCCGGAGTCATATAAAGGCGATTCCTTTGACGCGATTCGACAAAAATATTCCACCACTGTATACAATTCTCTCTTTATTCTTCCTACAGTCGAAAAAAGAAAATAATTTTTTCTTTTATTTGAATTTTTCATTTCCCTCTTCCCCCCCCCCAAAGATACCACCAAATGCTTCGATGAACCGAAAAGAAATAAATAAATAAAAAAAAAAAAGAAAACAATTTTCTTTTATTTGAATTTTTCATTCCCTTCTTTTTTCCCCCAAAGATACCACCAAATGCTTCGATGAACCGAAAAGAAATAAAAAAAAAAACATGGAAAAGGAAATACTGAAGGAACGCGTCTCGTTATTAAAAAAAAATAATAAAAGAAAAATATTTAAACAATGTAAGAACTTTCATTTTTATTTTATTTAAATTTTTTATTTTATTTTTTTATTTTATTTAAATTTTATTTAATCTTGTAAAAAAAAAATAATCATTTTCCCCGACCACGATAATTCGATAATAACTATGTTACCGTTCGTAATAAAAAACATCATGAAAATACGAGTGATATTCTCGAAGGATAAACATACGTTGCACTATCGATATCACTGCAAACTGCAAGAAGACGTGTATTATTCAAAGCTGACGACTGCAAAAATATGAGTAGGCAAACAGTTACCTACATACAAGTATGGATACACTTCAATTGAACCGAGTGAAGAATATTTGAGAAATAAATTATAAGAAAATAAACAACTGTAATATAGTTTATCTTTTCCATCCTTGTAACTCTTTAAAGCGTAAAATGAAAGCTGTAAAAGGAAGGGGGGAGGGGGAAAGGAAAAAAATACCGATAGAAGTTGAGATTTGATTGGAGGAAGGGGTGGAGGAAAGGGTGGGCAGGAAAATGGTAAGATTATTAAAAGGGGCATCGAAGGTGTCTGCAAAACGAATATCTGGCCAGAAATTATTTTCCTACGATGAGGAAAGATAGACAGAGAAAGAGAGAGAGGGGGAGGGGGGGGGAGAAGGTGGGGAAGATTGAGAGGATAAGGGGGAGAGTTCGATACGATTAGAGATAATATCATTGAGAGACCACTTCCACTGCATTAGCCGGTGGTACAATGGCGTCGGTGGTATCTAAAGAAGAAAAAGAAAAAATGGAGGAGAAAAAACAAGGAAAAAGAAAATTTCTTTAGTCAACAGAGAGAGAGAGAGAGAGAGAGAACAATAGTAGTGGTTTGAAGAAATTCATTTTCTTCATTTCACTTTCCCTTTTTTTCCCACTATTTCTTTTTACTATTCTCATCTTCCATCTTGTTTAATACTCTAGCTTCGCATTTCCTGTATCATTTCACTCGTTAACGAGATTAACTCGTTGAATGGTTCAAACACAGTGCCGTCTCAATCGTAAGAAATGATTTCTTTTCTGTTTTGGTTTTTCTGCGTGCATTTTTTCACATCGTCGTGCAGCGGCATTTTTAGTTCGAAGTTTTACCGTCGAATCTACGCAGCAGTGGCAGCACAATCCACGATGCTACTTCCTTGCACGATGAAGGCAGATTGCCAACCCAACCCAAACACCACCACCACAACCACTACCACCACCAACACCACCCCATTGCCATATACGACGCGTTCAACCCCTCTTTTCTGTTCGTTTAGAAGAATATTTTTCTCTTAAAATAATCGTAGACGGGAAGCAAAGTTATTTCGAGGGATTTCCTAAAATCTTTATAAACCAACACAGTCTTTTGCTGATTTATTAAGTTAATATTTAAAATCGAGAGAGAGAGAGAGAAAGAGAAATTGGATTTAAATAATTCTTGGATTCGTTTAAAAAAAGATTTGGAAATCTTAGAATTTTGTAAATGTGTGTATAACATTTGTGTATTATTATAAGAAAATATTTGTAAAAAAATAAAAAGAAAAAAGCTCTCGTCTCTTATCTATAAATATTATCGATAATTCAGATTGTCCATATAATCCTTTTGTTCCATTATTTAAATAACATTTATAAGAGTTTAATCTAGTTTGTGTTTCTTAAAAAGAAGAAGAACTCGGAGATAGAAGATAAAAAAAAAAGAAAGGTATGCGTGTTATAAATGATAAGATCGTAGTCCTGAATGCGATATAAACAACACAACGCGGTGAAATTTTATTGACTCCATTTTCTCTTTATCCAAGGCCACATTTATTATGGAGACTGTAAGAACAAAAGGGAGCTTTTCATCGGGGCTTTCGCCTGATAAGTTGCTAGGTTATTGCGTTGTCTAACAAGAATAAGAAGAAAATAACAGAATGAATGGTTTGGAATTGGTCAAATTTTAAACGAATGAGCTTAACATACGTAACCCCCAATGTACGATTTTAACTCAAACTTTTATTTCTAGTCATCGATATATCTTCGATATAAAAAAATAAAAATCACTTCGATAATATAATTATACAAAAAAAAAAATAATAATAAAAAGACAAACACCCAAATATATAAATCCCAGATAATAATCGTGATTTTGATATATTTCTAGTCATCAATATATTTTCAATATAAAAAAAGACATTATAATTATATTAATTATACAAAAAAAAATAATAATAAAAAGACAAACACTCAAATGTTATAAATCCCAGATAATAATCGTGATTTTGATATATTTCTAGTCATCAATATATTTTCAATATAAAAAAAAGAAAAAATTATAATTATATTAATTATACAAAAAAAAAATAATAATAAAAAGACAAACACCCAAATGTTATAAATCCCAGATAATAATCGTGATTTTGATATATTTCTAGTCATCAATATATTTCGATATAAAAAAAAAAATTATAATTATATTAATTATACAAAAAAAAAAATAATAATAAAAAGGCAAACACCCAAATATTATAAATTCCAGATAATAATCGTGATTTTGATATATTTCTGGTCATCAATATATTTTCAATATAAAAAAAAAATTATAATTATATTAATTATACAAAAAAAAAAATAATAATAAAAGAGAAACACCCAAACATTATAAATCCCAGATAATAATTGTGATTTTGATATATTTCTAGTCATCAATATATTTTCAATATAAAAAAAAAAAAAATTATAATTATATTATTATAAAAAAGAAATAATAATAAAAAAACAAACACCCAAATATTATAAATCCCAGAAAATAATCGTGACTTGTATATAAAACTCATACTGTAAAAATACATTTTCAAACTTTCCTCGTGATATGGTAAAAAAAAAATAAAAAAAAGATAGAAACCTTTTTAAACGTTTAATATTAGTTTTAATTAAAAAAAAATAAAAAATAAAAGATATATGGAAACAAGAAAAGATAGACACGCGTGTATCAAAGACAATGTGTATACACTTGAAGTTTTTGACGACAATCCCTGGTTGGTTTAACCTAACCAAATCTTAGGAGTAGCCCAAGAAGTTGGGCAGGGGGAGGAGTAGGGTAGTGAGGTGGGGGGAGGAAAGGGGTCCCTCTTCTCGTTATCCTCAAGAGCATGCTCGCAAATGGCGCGCAACACGCGTTTACATCACGATCTTAATGAACCCCATGTTTATTCTAAGTCTCGTTCCTTCACTCGAGAATTCTTGGGAAAAAAGATTACTCCCTGTACACGGTCTCTCTCTCTCTTTCTTTCTCCCTTTCTTTTTTACACGATTTGACCTTTGACCTTTCTAAACTACGAAAGAAGATATAGAAGAGACTATATGGGAGAAAAGTATCACGGATCCCCCGAATCGCATTAAGTTTTTCATTTTGCGCGAACGCACGCGCTAAATAAATAGGAAAAAGAGAAAGAGAGAGAAAGACAGAATGAGAGAAAGAAAGAGAAAGAGAGAGAGAAAAAGTGAAATCACGTGTATATACATCGCGTAAAAGTATAATAAGTATAAAATTACAAGCAACATTGTTTTGTAAATGATGGATAATAATCGCGTAAAAGTACGATAAGTATAAAATTACAGCAACATTGTTTAGTAGTAGACGAGAATGATGATGATAATGAATCAGGATGATAATGATGATGATCACGATGGTTTTCGAAGAAATCCTCGAAAAAAAAAAAAATAAAGAGGCTTCACTTTGATAAAGGAAGAAAAGCAATTTCGTTGAATGTGAAAAAGAAAGAAAGAAAGAAAGAAAGAAAAAAAAAAGGACGAAAGATTTTATTCGAGTAGGTAAAAAGTTTTCGGGTTGGATAAAAACTGGTCGGATATCTTTTGAAATGTATGATGATCGTTGTTGAGTAGCAGCAGTAGAGTAGTAGTAGCTCTTCCGTACACGTTTTTCTTCACAGACGAATTTGATTGATATAATGTTAGGAAAAAGCTTCGTAAAAATGATCATATTTCCTTCCGAGTACGGGGGACTCGTATTTCACGAGAGATAATAAACCAACCAACGAACGAATAAACGAATAAACGAAATCTTGAATTTGGAATAATTATTTTAACGAGAGAATCGTAAATAGATACACACGCTTGCTTACCTTGGTATTTGAAATGCAATTTCGTCGAGAGAATCGCTTGGTTGTAGAGGGGCCCGTTCGAATAATTTACTAGGACCCCGATGAACTTTATTCGGGCACTGCATCGATTCGGCCGTTGGTTGCAATTGGTCCCCGCAATTGGTCCCGAGTGATCCACTTTGATTATTTCTTCCGCGTTTTAATCGCTTCTTTCGTACCTCCTCCGCCTGACGGCGCAGGTTGTGCAGCCGAAAGAAGTACATCGACATTTCTGTTTCACACAATTGCGAGTACCTTCGGTCAGATTGATTTTTAAAGAGATAATCGATTCTAACGCGCGAATCTCAATTCGATAAACAGATGGATAGATAATCTTACGAATTTCTTTTTCAACGATTAGCAATTTTTTCTTTACGCCCCCTCCCCACCTACCCCCCTTAATAGTTACGAACAGGTGTTGTTGCATAATCGAAAATTTATTACTAACTTTTTAATATACCAAATTAATTCGTTATCAAACGATCACTCTTTCTTCGCGTGTGTAAAGATAATATTACGTAACGTAAAAATTTTATTACGTTGTATAACTACACGTATTAATATTACTCGTTTTCATTATATTAATACTAATTATAAGTGTAATTGCGTGTACCGAGTTGACTCATTGATATATTAGATAAAAACAGATATGAATTTCAAATGAATTATATTGCAATGATATTGAAATAAGATTGAAACAAATATGCAAATATATATTAACGATCGCGTATTATTTTAAAGTTGTAACTTTTTCGTTAGTCGTTCGTAAAGAAAAAAAAAATAAATAAATAAGAAGAAAATTGACTAGGAGACTCATATAATTTTGTCGAGTCTTTGAAAATTTGTCAAAATATAATGAACTCCGCGAAAGGTTTTAACTTTGACTATAAATAGCATTTGCTGTAAGAGGAATCTTAAAGAACTGCAAAATTCAGCTTTAGGCGAACCTTTCGACGATAGCGTCGTTTAAGAAAAATGCCTTTGTTATGTGGAAGTGTAGAACAAAGCGTTTAACGAGGCAAAAAGGAGAACAGGTAAATTGTCTGAAACGCTAGCTCGGAACTATTACAACTCTCGCATGCATATTTAATTATTGACATGCGAGCCATTAGGTAGATAGATACATGCGCAAATTAATAACGTTTGAACATTCGTTTTGTCATACATCTTGGGACGTGATATTTCATGTGTTATATGGGTATTGAAAAGGCGTGCTAGTGATAAATGCGTAACATGCGTTCTCATTTGCAATTTTACTAGATTATTACTAAATTATTACTAGATTATTATATATACTATATATATATATATATTTTTTTTTTATTTTTTTTATATTTATATTTATATTTATATATTTTATTATATTTATTATATATTTATTTTTATATTTTTATATATTTTTTTATATTTATATTATATTTATTTATTTATATTTATATTTATATATATATATATACAATTAAATTAAACAATAAAAATTAAACAATAAAAATATAAAAATATATATATATATAGTAATAAAATCGTAGTTGGGTAAATTTGAAAGATACTTTTACAGCTTATAAAGATTTTTAGAACTAAGGAGTGGAAGAAATTTAGGGAGAAGAAGGAATTAGTATTTAAACATGTTTCGTAATTCTATTAAAAAGCGCAACATGATATACTTTTAAGAAAAATTATTTGTTTTTCTAGATCTATATATAGCAATAAAATCGTAAATAAAATCAAATTGATTCACATACGGCAATCTAATATTATTAATCATTATTATAATATCATTTAACGATAGAAATCGAAACTTTTCGATGACACTCTTCTCTTTGTCCTATGATTGCTCTCTCCAAAATTCAATCCATTCGGATATCTACGAAAAACGTATTAAACTTTCTCCCCCCCTTTTTTTTTTGTTTTGTCTTTTCTTCTCAGCCCCCCTTTTATTTCCAAACTATCCTCCCTTTAAATATAAACTTTTCTTTTTATTCCAATGCCATAGAAAACTTGATTGCCTCGAGAGATGTTCGACTTTTCGGGGTTAGCCCATTTATTTCAACCCGCGTGACACTTTTTGGTCGCAAGACGACCAAACAGAAAATATATTAAAGAGGCATTTTCAGCGTTGTCTCGGTAGGAAGGCTCCATTTCCGTTTCTTTCCGTCCTGTCGTATCGTAGATTCCGCAAACTTGACTTCGAAACGCTTTTACTGTCGTTAACTTCAACCCCCTAACCCCCTAACCCCCTGAACCCCATCCTACCACCGTCTTCTTACCGTCTTCTTCCTAAGGCGATAAAAAGTGAAAATGTCCGAGAAATTCCTCGGATAACGCGGTGCAAAAACAAAAAAATAAAAGGAAAAAAAACGATTCCCTTGTCGACTGATTTTTTATGCTTTTTCTTTTCTTCCTCCTCTTTTCCTTCCTTTTTTCTTTCTTTTTAAACACCTATACACATTATTTTTCTTTTAAAATAAAAAAACTGGTGTGTGTACTTATGTACGCACGTAAGAAGTTATACTTCTTTGCTGTACCAAAACGAATATAACCTCAATAACCTCAAAAATAACTTACCAAAAAAAAATTTATTATTATTATTATTAATTTAAATTTATTATCGATATATTATATATATTAAAAAGAATAATAAAATATTATAATATAGATATCAGTCCACACTAAATATAAGAGAGATATATTGAATTACTTTATGCGTCAACAGCCATGGCGCTGTGATAGCATTGGTTTCCGTTCGATCATTTAAGTCAAGCAGCGCTGAGTACAATTAGTATTTGGATGGGTGACCCGCTTGAGAAAAAAAGGGGGGAAGAAGAAGAGAAGACAACTTCATGCCGTATACTTGAAATCGCTTTGCCGCGCGTCGTAAATACCGACAAACTTCATGGTGTCGTTTTTCCAGACGCTCGGAACAAAATCACTCCCCATTACATTTTCCCCAACGCGCCAAAAGAAGTATAACTTCAAAAAGAAACGAGAAATGTACGAATGAAATAAAGCGTTATAGTGCAATTTGTTAATAAGATAATGCATCGATATGGCGGAGGAAAAAAGTATAATAAAATATTTGTTGAAACGGAAAGTGTGTCGTCTATGGTCGTAGAAATGTTTCAACTTGTATAATTCCCGATGAGATTTCCCTTTAATTTAAACTACGTATATTCAAGTTTCTAATGTCGTAAAAGTGTTAAAGAGTATTTCAATTGGTTTATATCTCACTTCCGGAGTGCCGGACAAACATCGAAACAGTTTTACAAAACATACGTGTGACCTGCTTCGAAAGTACGTCCGTCGTTCAGTTTCAGTGCAACCATCCTCATGGGGGTTGCACTGAACGCTGAAAAAGCGCTCGCTCGGAGCTTTTCTTCACTTTTAAATGCGAATCTGTTATACTTTTTTTTACCTTATCAACGCATTTTAATTCGTCATTTGTTTTCCTAGAAAGAAAAAAAGAAAAGAAAAGAAAAAAGAGGATTTCGAAATCGTGGGAACCATCGTCAGTTTAATTCCCTATGACTTTGACGCAATTTCATTCTTTCCTTTTGATTTTAAATCCTCCCAATTTGATTTTTTTTTCTCATTTTCCATAAAAATTATCAAACAATGGAAAGATAACGTTTTTTACTGATACGTTGTAAAAAACCTTTGGGTGTATGAACAAACAAAACAAAATACATAAACCAGATAAAATTTCGCGTGAAATAATTATATTACAAAATTATTCTATCTTTTAATAGAACACGAATGAACTATGATCGACTGGTTATTCAATTTTTCTATCAATCGAGATTTTGCCACGCTATATTTCAGTAGTTTTTTTTATTATTTATTTTTATTCTTTTAGCCATTCGAATACGTTCAGCTTATTCCCTAAAGTATGACGAAATTATTTCGTTTTAAACTGTAAACTCGAGGTTTGAATTTCAATTTGCACAGGTGACTTATCGTTTTGCAATAGAAAATTTGTCCGAATTGAAAACGCACGATCGAATATTAAATATATATATTATATTATTTTATATAACACTTTGACATTGAATATATATAAATTTCATATTATTAATTAATTGTTGTATTAATATTCGTAAGTTTTAAAGTGAGCTACGTGTATCTACGTTACAATTTTTATATGAAAACGTTAAAGATTTGAAACGTGTCGAAACAATTAGAAAAACTAATAGGTATGAATAATAAATGTTTCTGTAGAAAACTCGATGACGAATGATCGAGTAATAAGAAAAAATATGATGAAAAATATGATGAAGAAAAATATGATGAAAGATGTTACTCATTCGTGAACATTTAGAGTGAATTCCGTTTGATAAGTTAAATCAAAGGGAGTAGTAGTCTACTCAAAAGCAAATTACCTGAAGATTGAAAAAAAAAAAAAAGTAAAAAAAAAGAAGCTTTGGCCTAGATCAACGAAATGCAGTGAGAATGAATCTCGTTGAAAAAAATGATCCACGATTGATCCACGTGGAATTATCGTGGATTCTTTTTGGGGCGAATAAAATGACAAGAAAAAAAACAAAAAACAAAAAAACTGGTTTGTGTACTTATGTACGCACGTAAGAAGTTATACTTCTTTGCCGTACCAAAACGAACATAACCTCAATAACCTCAAAAATAACTTCAAAAAATAACTTCAAAGAAAAAATAACAAAAGAAAAAAATAATTATTATTATATATATATATAAGAAAGAATAAAAAAAATACTGGTGTGCGTACTTATGTACGCACGTAAGAAGTTATACTTCTTTTGCGTACCAAAACAAACATAACCTCAATAACCTCAAAAATAACTTTAAAAAAAAAACAAAGGAAACATATTTTCAATCGATCTATATATTACATATATAAAAAAGAATACAAAACAAAAAAAAACAAAAATATCAAAATATAGATATCAGTCCATACTAAATATAGAGAGATATATCGAATTACTTCACGCATCAACAGTCATGGCGCGGTTACAGCATTAGTTCTCGCTTCGATCATTTAAGTCAAGCAGCGCTGAGTACAATTAGTACTTGGATGGGTGACCCGCTTGAGAAAAAATGGGAAGAAGAAGAGAAGACAACTTCATGCCGTATACTTGAAATCGCTTTGCCGCGCGTCATAAATACCGACAAACTTCATGGTGTCGTTTTTCCAGACGCTCGGAAAAAAATCACTCCCCATTACATTTTCTCAAACGCGCCAAAAGAAGTATAACTTCAAAAAATTAAAAATCAATGATACCAATAATGTGGAAGAGAGAAATTGGTATCGGTTGTTGATTGTTGTTGTTGTTGTTGTTGTTGAATAGACGTTTCAAGTGAGATACCGAAGAGTAAATATCTCTTGAGATCTGACTACGATAGCCTTGGGCAATCTGTTTGGTGTGTCCACTCTATTCCAGTATTATACCACCTTAATTAACTAATCCTTAGACGTTGATGATCCTTCTACGTGGATAGGTAGAGTCAAGGGAAACGGGTGTATTGTGCCAATTATCGATCGATCCCCATCAAAAACGTCAGTCCACTCCTCTCCTCTACCAACGAAATCATATACCAACGAATCATTTCAGGTAAAAGGAAGCTTCGTAAATTGGATTATACTAGCATGAAAATGCTTGGCTAGATAAACGATCTATGTATCTGGAACGTTCCTTTGTTCGTTCTTCTTTATCATTGAAATTACCAATAAGGATTTATTTTTTTCTTTTTTCTTCTTTCTCGATCCTCGAATAATAAAGATGAAAACTTCTGATATTGATAAGCGAACAATCGAATCAAAAGTTCTTTTCTATAATTTTTTTCGTTTCTTCCCTCTCCTTTTTCTTTTCTTTTTTTTTCTTTTATATAATCTTCAACGATAATTTTCTATTGCGATAATATTAAAATGAGAAAATCTGACGTAACGAGAGATCATGCTGGATGAAAACGCCCAAAGGTAGTATTGCAGGTGTTCTATTGTTGCAACAATATTCTACGAATGTCTCAAGAGAGCAACTAGGAAAGATACATTGACCTGCCTGAATTCTAGCTTCTGTCTGATCTAATGTGCTTTTGTAAATCACCTCTCTCTCTCTTTCTCTTTCTCGTAACAAGATGAACTTCATAAGAGGATACACCGTTGTCGTCTTCGTCTTGTTTTAAGGATTTGTTTTAAGGATTTGACCTTTTCGAAAGAAGTTTAGCAAATAATTCATCGGTGAAACAGCTAAACGCCTTCTAACGATCTCCTCAGCTAGAAATTTACTAAATTCATCTCATCAGACTTAGTTGTTTCTAATTAATATCCTGATATTAAAACCAAGAGGTCGTACACAGAAATTGCATTTCAATTTAACAATTATATTTCTACGGAAGTACAATTATTTTCCTATGGAATATATCAATTAAATATTAACGAAATATGAAATAAAGTTAAAATAAAAAATAATCCAAAAAATATAAATGAAATATAAATGAAATGAACAATTATCATCTCGTGAACTTTAAAAAAACGTTAAAAATAATCAAACAAATATAAATGAAATATAAATGAAATGAACAATTATCATCTCGTGCACTTGAAAAAAACGTAAAAATAATCAAACAAATATAAATGAAATATAAATGAAATGAACAATTATCATCTCGTGCACTTGAAAAAAACGTAGAAATAATCAAAAAAATATAAATAAAATATAAACGAAATGAACAATTATCATCTCATGTACTTTAAAAAAACGTAAAAATAATCAAAAAAATATAAATAAAATATAAATGAAATGAACAATTATCATCTCGTGCACTTGAAAAAAACGTAAAAATAATCAAAAAAATATAAATAAAATATAAACGAAATGAACAATTATCATCTCGTGCACTTGAAAAAAACGTAAAAATAATCAAAAAAATATAAATAAAATATAAATGAAATGATTATATTGGAACAATTAATCATTTCGTGTACTTGAAAAGAACGTTTACTTTTATTGTGAGTCATCATAATTGTCGATATATGATAGATGAGTAGATAAATTATTTTTAAAAGGTAATAACGCTTGATAGAATTGTGAAAGAAGAAGAAGAAAAGAAAAAAGGATAGGCCTAAGAAGGCGAGTATGTAAACGTCCGAAAATAGACATTGCTTGCTGGGGTGGAAAAGCCATAGGGATCATTCCACTTAAAGTAAAATGCTTCGAGTTCTACGAAAGGAGTTATACGAATGGAAATTCCAAACGTAAGGAGAAGAAGAAGAAGAAAAAGAAGCTTCTAAAAAAGTATTCAAACGCCTCGGCACTCAAATTAAGAAGAGAAACTCCTAACAATTCGTCCTTCGGATTCTGATTTAGTCTCCCTTTTTCCCGTAAGATCCTACTCTTTTATTTTTTTCCTTCCCCCCCCATTCGTTTAACAAAACTCAGCGGTATTAATCGAGATAAAATAGAAAAAATGAACCTTTTTCATAAAGATAGGACCTTTTTTTTGAATAAAACTTACAAATGTAGTGTTGATTGCTTTCGTTGTATCGTAAAATTTCCATTGATTTTATTTCTAATCATTTACATCATATCTATAACCAAAGAACTTATCGAATAATATATAATTATATATTTATAATTATATATAATTATATATAATTATATATATATTTATTTATATTTATATTATTCTCTCAATATGTATATATTATTTATTTATTTATATTTATTTTTATTATTATGTATCTTTTTTTTATATATATATTTTTTAATTAATATTATTTATTTATATTTATATTATTTTATTTATCAGTGTATTATATTTATATTATCTTTGTATTATTTTTATCTTTCAATATTTATTCTGGTTATGTAACAATGGGTAATTCCCGTCAATATTTCAATAAACGAAATAAACGAAATAATAATTATATCGAACACTTAAGAACTCGATCATTTTTTTATAATATTCTACAAACAATCATAAATTTCAATAATCACGATAGAAAAGTGATCCCGTCTGTATAAGTTTATATTATCGTTTTCTTTCTTAAATATTTATCTCGAAGAATCTTCCTTCTTCGTCTTTCTCCTATTCCAATCATTAACCGACCCTTTTTCATTACGAACCAAAGACCAGGCTGAATCGAGGGGAAAAACTGCGACCCATTTATCGAATCTCGTCGTCTCGTTGTCATCATCGTCGAATGGTACTTGGAATCTTTTCCTCATCTCGGACCAACCAACCCAACCAACCAACCCAACCAACCAACCAACCAACCAACGAACCCTCTTCTGAACTTTACCCTTTCAGTTAACGTTCGCGGTTATACGACTCTCGACACTGTCAAACTGCTTCGTCGGTGCTTTACGAGCGGCCCAGACACGATTGCTTGCTATGATCTATCGCACGTTTATTAGAGCACGAGCGAATTGACTATATCTACTCACACCACCACCACCACCACCACCACCCCCTTCGTCGTACTACTTGTAATCTCACCCCCTATTCTCTCTGCTTTCTCTTCCCTCGAGTATACGCGGATGTATGAACACACCACACCTCACCACACCACCAGCAACGACCTATCACCAATTGTATCGTGAACCCATTCTTCGATCGATTCAAATTATCTGTTACAATAGACCCTTTTTTATTGTTTAATTCTTTTTTTTTCCTTTTTTTATTGCTTAACAAACTCCTTCGTATCACGTTACTCTTCATTATTTTCTTTTTCTCTTTTGCGTTATTCACATTTTCATTTTCATTTTCATTTATTTAAAATTATATTGATTATTTGAACCCATTCTTCGATCGATTCAAATTATCTGTTACAATAGACCCTTTTTTATTGTTTAATTCTTTTTTATACTTTTTTTTCTTCCTTTTTTATTGCTTAACAAACCCCTTCGTATCACGTTACTCTTCATTATTTTCTTTATTTTCTTTTTTGCGTTATTCACATTTTCATTTTCATTTATTTAAAACTATATTGATTATTTGAACCCATACTTTGATCGATTCGAATTATCTGTTACAATAGACCCTTTTTTATTGTTTAATTCTTTTTTTTCCTTTTTTATTGCTTAACAAACCCCTTCGTATCACGTTACTCTTCATTATTTTCTTTTTCTTTTTTGTGTTATTCACATCTTCATTTCATTTATTTAAAACTAATTATAATTACGTTATATTAATTATTCGAACTTATTCTTTGATCGATTCAAATTATCTGTTACAATAAACCCTTTTTTTATTGTTTTATTCTTTTTCTCTTTTTTTATTGCTTAACAAACCCCTTCGTATCACGTTATTCTTCTTTCTTTATATTTTTTCTCTTTTTTGCGTTATTCACATTTTCATTTTCATTTATTTAAAATTAATTATATAACGTTATGTTGATTATTCGAATTTTCGTACAAACCACATTGACTTACTCGCTTTCTACCGCAATCGATATGTACATATATCGCGAAGTGATATATTAATCTACGTGTTAATTGATTTTCTATGTATAATGTATCTAACTCGTTAAATCGTCATACTAGTTAATAATTTCATTTAATTGGCGTAAACGATCCAAATATGATTTTGGTTATTTCATTTTCCTATTAGGATATTGTTTGTAGACTTGATGAAAAGATATATTGCGATAATAGTATCGAACTTTATGAAAAGGGCTGATCATTTCGTTGTATTTTTCCTTACCGTATGTTTGCTTAATTTAAAATCACGTTCAAGTTCGAATCTTTGAAAACACGTAAAAAAATATACAACTTTAGTTTGGATTTTGTTTTATGCGTCTTCTTTTACCTCTCGTAATATTTCTTTAATTTAACTCAAAGACACACACGTGTATCATACACACATATAATAATAATAATAATAATAATAATAATAATAATGATAATAAATGCATTTAAGAAGTTTCACGAGTTAAATTAAAGGAGACTTGGTTAAAAGTTATCGCAAAATTTTAATGCGATAAGTCGTTAACGTCGAACTGAATTTTCTCTTTAAATCCTGTCCACCCCCCCAACCCCCCATCCCACCCCACCACCCGTCCCATTCCTTTTGACTTTGCTGCCTTTGTAATCTAGAACTGCACGAAGAGCACTTAACGATTGCAGCAATTATGCGGGTAACAATATTTCCTGGGATAAGAGACGTTACACGCTAGCTACTCTACGAGTCTTTCTCTGAAACTGTTAAAACACGGGCTTTAACCTAAACAGAAAACTACAAATTTTCTTCCAAGGGATTTCATATTTTTTAAGGAGAGAAGAAGAGTCACTTGCTGTATTCTCTATGCTTCTACTATGCTTTTGTTGCAGATGATTATCGAACGTAACGTAAGCACTTGAAACTTTTCTCTAAAAAGAGAGAGAGAGAGATAAGTTTTCAAAAGAAACGCAGATTATACGGAAATGTAATTCTCGTATTATTATCTTAACGTTCTAGGACAATAAGAAATACGGAAAGAAGGAAAACTTCCAAGTAAAAGTACGAACAAGATAGAGAGACCTTAAACTTTGAACCGTTATATTGTTTTCTTTTTCTTATAAAATAATAGAAAACGTGCTCTGTTTTTGCTATTATTAATTTGTTCCGAAACTTCAATAGAAGTAGTATTAGTAATAACTAATACTACTACTACTATTAGTAATACTAATACTATCACGAAGTTAATTACCAAATGTCGTTCTCACTTCTATTCCATTGAAAGTTACAAAGTTTGAGGTGTGCCGTCGATTAGCGTACTTGTACGATTGCCAAGAGTCAGGGACGCTGTATTATCAAAGATGTTTAAGGATTAACGAGTAAATTTTCGAGAATCTGGAAACGTCGATCTCCTAACAAGTATGACAGACAATAAATTGACAATTGGCTTCAAATTCATCTCTTGTTTAATGCATCTCATGAAAAAAGTATAATATTACTCATTGTTATATAAATAATTTCAAATAATATCAATATTTAATCGCGATGATACTGATCTACCTTTAAAATGCATTAACATTAAGTAAAATGTATTACTCGAATTACTCTCGATTTTCTCGTTGAGGAAAATGTAATGGGGAGTGATTTTGTTCCGAGCGACACGAAAAACGACACCATGAAGTTTGTCGGTATTTAGGACGCGCGGCAAAGCGATTTCAAGTATACGGCATGAAGTTGTCTTCTCTTCTTCTTCCCCCCTTTTTTCTCAAGCGGGTCACCCATCCAAATACTAATCGAACTCAGCGCTGCTTTACTTAAATGATCGAAGCGAGAACTAATGCTGTAACCGCGCCATGACTGTTGACGCGTGAAGTAATTCGATATATCTCTCTTATATTTAGTATGGACTGATATCTATATTTTGATATTTTTGTTTTTTGTTTGTTTTGTATTCTTTCTTATATATGTAATATATCGATCGATTGAAAATATGTTTCCTTTGTTTTTTTTTAAAGTTATTTTTGAGGTTATTGAGGTTATGTTTGTTTTGGTACGCAAAAGAAGTATAACTTCTTACGTGCGTACATAAGTACGCACACCAGTATTTTTTTTATTCTTTCTTATATATATAATAATAATAATATTTTTTGTTTAAGTTATTTTTTTCTTTGAAGTTTTTTTTGAGGTTATTTTTAAGATTATTGAGGTTATGTTCATTTTTTTACGGCAAAGAAGTATAACTTCTTACGTGCGTACATAAGTACACACACCAGTTTTTTATTTTTTAAGTTATACTTTACTTTCTTTTATTTTCGATTATCAACCCGATTTGGAAAATAATGATGTATGTATCTTGAATTTTAATAGATTTATTTGATTTTCTTCTTCTTCATTTATTTAATAAATTCATTTTCATTTATAAATAAATCGAATTCAACTTCATTTATAAATAAATCAGCTAGAAATGAGACTAATTAATTAATAATCGTGATTTCGACAAAATTATTAAACGAAACATATACAAAGCTAAACAATTTAATTGTTCCAATATTATTCGATCGTTAATGGTTATAACGAGTAATATTACACGTTTCGTTTGAATTCCATTTAAAAACTTTCCTTAATAATAATACTGATCTTTTAAGGGTGGATTAAATAATTAAATAAACAAGCGTAATATCGAGATAGTAAATATTACTTGTTATCATTTTCATATCTAATTTCAAATATCAATACATTAAACTTTTGATTACATTCGTTCTCTCTCTCTCTCTCTCATTCTTTGTCTCCGTTCTTATTTGTTTCTAGACCCAAATTGGATTGATTAAAACCAATTAGCGAGTTAAAATGATCGATTTAAATACGTAATAATTAATACGCGATAATAATATTAGTATGAATACATTGTAAAGCTCGCGTTACGAACTTTACTTGCTCTAACAGGTTGAAATACCTTTATGAATTTATCAATACAGTTAACGTCATATCGATATCACTTAAAACGACACGTGTGTTACAAACACACACATACATACACACACATACACACATAAGTGCTGAAACTCACACCCACTCCAAATTCAAGTACATCCATTAGCGGATTCCTCGTTAATGCATTATATTCATTATTTCTGCTTATCTTTTTTTTTTTCTTCTTTTTTTAAGCCAAATTACGAAAAAAAAAGAAAAAGAAGATAAAAAGAAAAAAACTTCGCAATAATTAATTATCTCAAGGATTGAACTTAGTTATCAACGAGATATAAATATGAATATGAATGACACTAAGTCGAAAACTAGGATAAGACACGTATTTAACGGCAGTCACGAAAATGGGGTATTAAGTTATTAAATCATTAGATAGAGAGCCTACAAATGAAAATGAACTTTCCGACTAAGAAGGTCCCATTTCAAAAACGAGATAATCCTGACTTCAATTCTAACCGTTAATGAAATTAAAATGAAAAAAATTAGAGAATCTATTAGCATGGTTATATGCATTTGATTAACACATGCACGTGTTATATATAGATATTGTTTTTTTTTTCTTTTCTTCTTCAGTATATATCGTTGCTATTATAAGTTAGGATCGATTTATCCAATCTAATATTGCGTTTCGATTTAATCGAATAGTACACGACCGAACAAACGAACGAACGAACGAACGAACGAACGTCATATCTAACGTTAAATTGAAATTCATGAAACTCGGAAGTTTGAAGATCGATACATTTACTAATTCGCTATTTGAGTTTCGCGAAATTACATTTGCCTAGCTTCGATATTTTCTATCTATCAGATAAGTTGGAGTATCTCATGGGCCATGACTTGCACAACCGAGTTGATAGCAATCGGAGAGCAATTACAGGATCAGAGAAGAGCTCAGTGACGTGACAAAATTATTTCGCTAAAGTGTACGCTCCAGGGTCGTATAATTTTGCGATGTAGGATGATAACGGGGGGGACAACGAGAAAAAAAAAAGAAGAAGAAGAAAGAAGAAATGTTACGAAAATTACTCGAATGGAAAGAAAATCAACATTAATTAATCGTTGACCAATAAACGGGAGGGGGGGGATGCAAAATATGTTCTTCTTTTCTTTTCATGTATTATTCATAAAGAGAAACACCATTTCGTCAGAAACGCGAATATTATCGAATCGTATTGATCATGCAATGCAATTAAACGTGCCAGATATCGAATAAGAACTCGATTAGCATGCGTAAGGGCATACGAGCTATGTAATATCAGGATACACCAACTTACACTCAAGACATATCGTGCAACAAGTATAATACACTTTCTTTTTTTTTTTTTTTTTTATTATTATTTATTTTTTTTTCTTATTTTATTATATTTTTTATGTTTTATTTTTTTTGTTTTGTTTAGCTGGCTGTGCACAGTACCTGGCGATCTTTTAGCACTAATAAACACTTCGAATCGTTTGTATTAGATCGTCAAGTTTAGGGTGACGTCTTAAGGTTTTGTTTTTTTTTTATTTTCCGGAGAGTCGCCTCGATGTAATTGTTCGATGATATATTCGATGAAAAATAATGACAAGGTATATATATTCTCGAGTTTGATAATATGCGTCGAAAATATTATTTAATTTCATTCGTTTCCACGTCCGTTTGGATATACTTTTAGCTTATACTTTTCATTACTTGTTTTTTTGTTTGTTTGTTGTTCTAATAATAATTGACTATCACATATATATATATTTTAATTCTTGAAAATTGTGGCCCCACGAATAACGTACTGACAGGTAGGTAAGCAGGTAGATAATTAATGTATAAGGTATACGAATTGGGTCCCTCTGATTTTTCTGTTTGTTAATTTTATTTTTTTTTATTTTTTAATATATATCCCTGTATTCCTCCGTCATTTTATTTTTTTGTTGGTCCTTATTTTATATAGATGATATATTTTCCATGTTATTATCATTATGATTATTTATTTTATTATATATTTCGTCGGCTTTTTCGTTTTAACAATAATCAATGATACAATTATTATCGACCCAGCATGGCTGCAATCATAAATGCATTTTCGACTTTTAGCAGACCGGAGAGTAATTGATACAAGCCCTAAACTTCTAATAAGATCGGCTTTCGATTGTCCAGAGACGCACAGAGGTTATTAAGTTTATTGGATTCCTATAGTAATTTAAGTGGATTTAATTATAAGTGGAACGAAGATACCCCTTTTGATCAATCCGACCTTTTTCTACGTCTATCCTTTACATTGTTCCCCTTTTTTGACGTAATATTTTTTTATCTTTTTATTTTTATCGAAAAGGAAAAGTTTCTTTCGAAAAAAAAACAAAAAAGATAAAATCTAAAAATAGACGATTAAATCCGGCGTCTAATTAATTTCACGTACTTTCGAATTTTTCTATATGGTGGTAAAAAATGTTTCAATCCCAATCTAAGTTAATTTATGCAATGCACGGTGCGTGACATTGTGTGATAGCTTAGTTAGTCTATCACAAGTAACGTTGAGCAAGTGCATGATGCATTCAGGTCAATGCAGTACATTACGGTTAAATACTGAATGTAATCGTGTACCTTTCGTCACAAAGGAATACCATTAATCCTACAATACTGTGTATGTGATTTCCTTAAATGTTATGGGACAGCTTTAGGTTACCCCATAAGTTCTTTCCGTACCACACTATGTATGATTTCGAATTAACTCAAATATATCAAGAGAATACTGTATTAAGTTGGCTAAAAAGGATATTCAATTTTACAACATAATCTTCTATCTCCTATCAAAGTAGTTGAACTTGTCGAGGAAGTAACTTGACAAGATAAGTTCAATACTTAAACTATGTTCCCTAGAATGTGACAGATAATTAGATCTACATGATCTGATGATGAGATGATGCATGATACACAAAACCCAAGATTATGTAATAATCCAACGAAATAGGCAGAATTGGGTCACTTCATTACTAATATTCAAAATTAAAGTAATCGTATTAATACTAATATTTCATTATTACAGTCGTAGATAATTTATTTGAATATAATGGAATATGTTTAAATTATTCAAAAAAATATTTGGATACATTGTATAAAGAATTTGAATGATTGTATCTGTAATATGATCATTACTAATATTCAAAATTAAAGTAATTTATAAAAATAAATTCATTATTACAGTCGTAGATAATTTATTTGAATATAATGGAATATGTTTAAATTATTCAAAGAAATATTTGGATACATTGTATAAAGAATTTGAATGATTGTATCTGTAATATATATATACGTTAAATGATCATTACTAATATTAAAAATTAAAGTAATTTATAAAAATAAATTCATCATTGCAGTCGTAGATAATTTATTTGAATATAATGGAATATGTTTAAATTATTCAAAGAAATATTTGGATTCATTGTATAAAGAATTTGAATGATTGTATCTGTAATATGATCATTACTAATATTAAAAATTAAAGTAATTTTTATAAAAATAAATTCATTATTACAGTCGTAGATAATTTATTTGAATATAATGGAATATGTTTAAATTATTCAAAAAAATATTTGGATACATTGTATAAAGAATTTGAATGATTGTATCTGTAATATATATATACGTTAAATGATCATTATTAATATTAAAAATTAAAGTAATTTATAAAAATAAATTCATCATTGCAGTCGTAGATAATTTATTTGAATATAATGGAATATGTTTAAATTATTCAAAAAAATATTTGGATACACTGTATAAAGAATTTGAATGATTGTATCTGTAATAAATATATACGTTAAATGATCATTACTAATATTCAAAATTAAAGTAATTTATAAAAATAAATTCATCATTATAGTCGTAGATAATTTATTTGAATATAATGGAATATGTTTAAATTATTCAAAAAATATTTGGATACATTGTATAAAGAATTTGAATGATTGTATCTGTAATAAATATATACGTTAAATGATCATTACTGATATTCAAAATTAAAGTAATTTATAAAAATAAATTCATTATTACAGTCGTAGATAATTTATTTGAATATAATGGAATATGTTTAAATTATTCAAAGAAATATTTGGATATATTGTATGAAGAATTTGAATGATTGTATCTGTAATAATAATATATATACGTTAAATGATCGTATTATTTGTTATATCAAGAGAGTAAACGATAACGTTGGAAAATCAGGGGTAGTAATAAAAGTTCTTGGCAATTACCAAGGGGTAAAACTCGATTTGAATTTAGTCAAGTGGACTCTCATTTATTAAACGTTACAATTAAACGATGACTAGCAGTGTATTTCGTGGCTAAACATCTTTTGGAAACTTCCTATGTTTCGAATTAGTGTAAAACAATATAAAGTAAAGCGTTTGCCCAGGTATATACGCATAACTTGAACGTGACTTGTGGCCAGTTAATTAATTAATATCAAACACTGTGTGTGTGTGTGTTTGTGTGTGTTTAGAATTTCAATAGCTTCATAAAGCGTAATAACAAGTTGAAAGGAAAGTAACGATAACATTCGATACGAAATTTTTACGACAAATCCAAAATCCTTCATCGAAAACCGTTGGAATATTTTTTTTGTAAAACCTGCCATGCTCAAAAGAAAAAAAAAAAAAAAGAAATAAAACGACGAAAATTTGTTACCCCCCCTCCCGTTACAAATACCGGAGAATTGAGTTTCCTTTTTGGAATACCAACGATGTGTTTTCTTATAGTTACTCGGAAAGGAGGGTTAATACCACGAAGAATAACGACACGACAGTTCGGAAGACATATTGCTGGATCGAATATTTTAAAATCCTATGGGATAAAGCGAGGAAGAAAAAAAGTCTGCAACTTAGCGTATCTATTTTCTTAAATATTTCAAAAAAAAAACGGAGACAACGACGATTCGTGGATTTTTCAATTTTTCTTTTCATTTTTCTTTTTTTTTAGTCTTTATAGTTCTTTTTTATAGTTCTTTTTAGATAAGTCTTACTTATTACGGTTTTAAAACCGGATTATTTCGATTGTGGTTAGAAAAAAATTTCAACGCGAAATTCTCATTCAATCGAGCACGTAACCACCACCCACCCACCACGATTTCATTTCAATCTTGTTAATCGTGCGGAAAAGGAAACTTGAGAAAAAATTCAGAAGAAAAAGTCATTTCAAACTTCGGGACAACGATATCTTCTTTTAATCAGATGAATTAGCATAACGCGTCTGGAGACTGCGTTAAGGAAATCGTCATTTAAACAAACTACTTCGATATCGGAAAATCGATGCCCAAGGAAAATTGCTTATCCGGGGTGGGGATTGTTGAGGAAGGGGTTAATTTGTGTAATAGAAATATTTGTGGTTTTCTATCTCTCGCAGTTTTTTTTTCAGTATAATTGTATTTTATTTCATGAAAAATCTAATATCTTTGTTACAGGTTAACTATGTTTATCAAAATGATCGATATTTCTATTACAAGAGAATCTTGTTTCTCTATTTTTATAAATTATTCTTTCTGAAACCCGAAGCGTGAGTGTAACGGAGACGAATAATCGATCAGAAAAGTTTTCTAACTCGTCTAATCTGTTGCTATCGATGGAAGATAACGTGGGTACTTAAGATGCTACTCAATTCAAAAGTTCTTCTTACGATAGAAATTCATTAAAACTTCATTGGGGGTATTTAACGAGGTTCATTATGCAATTACACATGGCAAATTTTTAGTCGGACAAAGTTGTCCCTCTTTTTATCTTTTTTTTTATGGTGGATAGGTGTACAGTTAACTTTGGCAAAAGGATGACGATAAATAGTTAGCTTTCAACAATGATATTGGCTTTTCCCCAACGAACTTCTTGTCTTTGTAGAAAAGTATATAAATTCTTCAAACGGATAGTAAACGTTGTTGCTCGTACCAAGGGGGAATAATTTTACGAATTTATCTATCGACGAGATATATAAACTTGGTCTTTCGAGAAAAAAAATCAATATCGTCCAGATCGTATTTGATATTATTTTTGAAGAAGTTTCATACAATTGTAGTAAATACATTTCAATGCAATTCTAATTTCGTGTATCATCGATCGAATAACCGATCAAATTTCAACGTTGAAATATTCAACATCGTTGTTCGTCTTACGATTCGCGAATAAATCAAATTAGGTGACAATACGACATTTTTATTTCGCGAATTGTATTTTATTTTTGCTTATGCAGATAAAAATACAATTAAAAAAATACGACCAACGGTATTCTCGCGCATTACGAGAAAAGTAATCAAATAAATTCTAGACTCTGGCACAGTTTTCTTTTTGCTTTCTTGTTTCCTTTTTAATGCGCTTTAAGATTATTTATACGTTTAGTTAAGTATATCATAACTATTATAAAACTTCATTCCAACTTTGTATAAGTTGGAATAAACAAGTAAACGTTCTGAAGACCTGGCGGAAATTATACCGATAAATATATTATTATTTAATATCAGAGAGTTACAATCTTAACAATTGTTTTATCGAAAATATCGAATTAATGTCGAGCGTCGTTAAAACTTACTTCAAAGTTACAACTAAAGCGCTAATTAACGAAGGTAAATTATTCATCAAGAATACTTCTACAATGAGACCCTCCTCTTTCCGAACTTTCGTATAAGTTCATTCGAACTAATTTCAACCTTTCCGAAACATCAATATTTTCGAACATACGATCTCAAAATCAGTTGTAGTTTGTTAATAAAAATTACCACGCAAAAATCGATCTTCTATCAATTGAAAATAAACTATATCTACCTAAACCTATAAATCTAATAATTTATTCGATTACTGGACTTTCGTATCGAAGTATATCGATTCGTTTGTTGACGCGAAATTGTTTATACATAAACGTAATAAAAGAAAAAAAATCAAATGAATAATTTATAAGATCATTTGTAAAAGAAATACACACACACACACACACGTGCGCGGACACACGAGATCGTTGATGAATCGTTGTTTGAAATGCTTCTCTCGAATAAAACTGGCAAAATGATCGATGCGATAATAAAACATTGAGAGAAATCCTTGGTGGAACACGCTCGGACTGGAATATTATTCGGTCAAGGAACGTTTTGCACGTGTTTAAGCGGTCGTTCGAGTGTCCGTCTCGTTCAAAATAAGAAATGAACATTTTTTAATTGACATTACGCGCACGGAAAATTTAGCAGCCGGGCTCGTAATATGGTTTGCGCGTCTATTGTTAGCAATGCTAACGGTAATCGGTTGTCCGCAGTGTACGAAAACGCTCGTAAATCCGTTCCAATCGAAATTAGCTTTCCAACAGCGTCATATATTCACCGACACGTCGACAGTTTCGCTCTTATTTCTCTTCCCTTGAAAAATGTGAACGTTCCTAACGACGTTCGTATTAACACGAACGCTTAATTTATAGTCCTAACCATGATAACTGCTACTTTCAAATTTCCTCATCGATATTTCATGCGAAACGTCATGAAAAGAAACAAACAAACAAACAAATAAAATATCATTTCACATTAATAATCGAACAATTTATTCGCAAATATAATATAAACAAATTAGTATTCGTTAATATGTTATTTTCGAAATGGAAAAATATGATTTTACTTTTTCTTTTTCTTTTTCTTTATCTTTTACGCGACACGCTTAATTTATAGTCCTAACCATGATAACTGCTACTTTCAAATTTCCTCATCGATATTTCATGCGAAACGTCATGAAAAGAAACAAACAAACAAACAAACAAAATATCATTTCACATTAATAATCGAACAATTTATTCGCAAATATGATATAAACGAATTAGTATTCGTTAATATGTTATTTTCGAAATGGAAAAATATGATTTTGATTTTACTTTTTCTTTTTCTTTATCTTTTACGCGACACGCTTAATTTATAGTCCTAACCATGATAACTGCTACTTTCAAATTTCCTCATCGATATTTCATGCGAAACGTCATGAAAAGAAACAAACAAACAAACAAACAAACAAACAAAATATCATTTCACATTAATAATCGAACAATTTATTCGCAAATATAATATAAACGAATTAGTAATCGTAATATGTTATTTTCGAAATGGAAAAATATGATTTTACTTTTACTTTTTCTTTTTCTTTATCTTTTACGCGACACGCTTAATTTATAGTCCTAACCATGATAACTGCTACTTTCAAATTTCCTCATCGATATTTCATGCGAAACGTCATGAAAAGAAACAAACAAACAAACAAACAAAATATCATTTCACATTAATAATCGAACAATTTATTCGCAAATATAATATAAACGAATTAGTAATCGTTAATATGTTATTTTCGAAATGGAAAAATATGATTTAACTTTTACTTTTTCTTTTTCTTTTTCTTTTACGCGACATTTGATTTTGATTTTCCTTTTTCAAGACGGAATATAACATTAGTTCGCATCGATATGTAATATTTACGTAGATTGGTGGGTGGTATATACTAGCCGATGGTCGTCGTGCATTCATATTTATTTTTCATCCTTTCATTCGTCGAGTGTGTTATACGAAGAATTTCCAATGACACGTGTTGTACATACGTGAAATCGTTGTTATTCATGTATATGTGTAACTAACGTAACTAAACTCGAACGAACGATCGAAATGGTAGAATTGTTTATCTTCTTCATATTTGTATTAACGCTCTTCTAACATGTCCGTCAACGCGAGTATAAACCTATCTATTAAAAATTTATGCCAAGGAGTCTGAAAAAAAAAAAAAATAAAAAAAGAACAAAAAATCTCATCTCGAAAAATGATAAGCTTCCCGATACCACGCTTGTTTCGTATTAAACAAAAATAAGAAGGGAACAAATGTTAAAACACCGCGATAGGAGTTATCTTTGATAAAACATTTTCTATTTTTTTTTTTAATTAATTTTGTGCAAAATATTACGGCGTCCTTTATCGTCTGGCTTTTTATTCTTTGAGACACGGCTGTATTAAAAAAATGTCTCATGTTTTTGATGCATAATACGTGCACGGTTAGATTATTCTCGAGTCTCACTGCTATAACAAAAAAAAACTTTATTAAATTATTAATATTTTTCTATGTTTTCATATTATCCTCTTTTTTCTTTTTTTATTACTAAAAATAAAGCAATTTTTGTGTAATTTCATGCGTACATGTTGCACGATGAGATTATACGAGTCTCACCCCTGTAATAAAAAAAAACTTAATTGAATAATTATTATTCATGTTATTCTTCTTTTATTAATAAAAATAAATCAATTTAGTGAAGTTTAAAAAGAAATGCAATTCCTCTGCACGCAGCGTGGGTCTTTTTTATTTTTTTAAAATACCGTGCCTCAAAGGGTTAGAAATGATTTTCGATAAAAATAAACATTTATCCATCTCGTTAAATATATAAAATAAATAAATTAATAAATAACGTCATATGTACGTATTAACTAGTTTAGAATTTTTTCAACTCCCTATCATCACATAGAATTGCAAATGCATACACATATATTCCCCTAGAGCCCTTAATGATTACGATATCCAACGCAGACAGGTCCTCCACTTTCCAATTTACCAGACACATCTACATATGTCCAACATCGTTATGGAGATCACGTTCTATACCTTTTCCCCTATCGTCAGACGGAGATCAATTTTTAAGGGCGTGCATCGTTGAAATCTGAATTCTGTTTGTCAAATGATTTAAAAAACAAAAAATAATCGACACTAGATACTTCAATTATTTCATTAACGAGATTATTCTTCTTTCCAAATTTTTGCAACATGAAATATGAGCTTCGTTATTAATTTCGTGATTTGCAGCTGGGTCACGCATCACGCGTTTCGATTTCTCGAATGGAAGAGAAAAGAAAAAGATATAAGAAGTATGAAAGAGAGAGAGAGAGAGAGAGATAGAAAAAGAATAAAATATTGCATAGATGGAACACGTTACTATATCCTTTTTCCTCTTTTCGATGAAAGGAAATAGCATGAAATATCTGAAGTTATAGGTGGAAACTGTTGTTGCGGAAGAAATCGGTAGGTCCGTTTTATCCAAGGTTCGTTTGATGTCGTCACAGTTCTATCAGGTTTCTTTGCCGGTTCAAAGAAGAAGAGACGATCATCAATCGAATATATCGAGCTTTATATTTATGGCAAGCACGATCATGATCATCAGATATCAAGGAGCGTCAATGTGTCGCCACGTTAGAAGGAAAAAGTTCGATTAATTGCAGGGAGAGGAGAATCCTCTGAGAGTCGTCCTCCTCTTGTCTTTTATTAAAGCATTGAGAGAGAGAGACAGAGAGACAAAGAGAGAGAGAGAGAGAGAGAGAGAGAGAGAGAGATAGAGGATTCGATTCAATTTGTTATCTTCTAGTTTCCCCGTTTCTTTGTACGTTGGAAATCTCCTGTGTCAGTAGGAGGTATAACAATTTCACACCACTACTACGTACTTATATTCTCCGAATCCCCCATACGTTCTACTCTATACCCACTACTTTGCAGGATATTCTATCCTACTTGATTAAACAGATCCGCTCGATGAAGAAGATATTAGAGGAGGGAAAGAAAAAAAATAACATATATAATATCTATCGTGAACGAAACGCTATTGATAAATATATCATGGGGGAGGAACAGAAATCGATAATAAAAATTTTTATTTTATCGAATTTCTAACATCAGAAATATTGTATCGTTGTTATTGCTAAAGCTCGAAAATCCGTCAATGTGTACATTACTTCTCGATAATTATGCAGAATAATTGATTTTTTCATTGGATGAAATTTTGTTAGGGTAATTTATCTACCTCATACTTCAATTATTTCTTATGGATGACTGAAAACGTTTCGATCGATTTTATTTGAACGATTTTTACTCCCGAATTTTATTTAAAAATTAAGATGCTCAATGGAGAAGATATTAGAGGAGGGAAAGAAAAAAAAACATATATAATATCTAACTATCGTGAACGAATTGCTATTGATAAATATATCATGGGGGAGGAACAGAAATCAATAATAAAAATTTTTATTTTATCGAATTTCTAACATCGATCAGAAATATTGTATCGTTGTTATTGCTAAAGCTCGAAAATTCGTCAATGTGTACATTACTTCTCAATAATTATGCAGAATAATTGATTTTTCATTGGATGAAATTTTGTTAGGGTAATTTATCTACCTCATACTTCAATTATTTCTTATGAATGACTGAAATGTTTCGATCGATTTTATTTCAACGATTTTTACTCCCGAATTTTATTTAAAAATTAAGATGCTCAATGGAGAAGATATTAGAGGAGGGATAGAAAAAAAAACATATATAATATCTATCTATCGTGAACGAATTGCTATTGATAAATATATCATGGGGGAGGAAGAGAAATCGATAATAAAAATTTTTATTTTATCGAATTTCTAACATCAGAAATATTGTATCGTTGTTATTACTAAAGCTCGAAAATCCGTCAATGTGTACATTATTTCTCAATAATTATGCAGAATAATTAATTTTTTCATGATTAATTATTGATTGATTTTTTCATTTGATTAATTATTGATTGAAATTTTCTTAGGTAATTTATCTACCTCATACTTCAATTATTTCTTATGGATGACTGAAAACGTTTCGATCGATTTTATTTGCGAACGATGTTTACTCGCGAATTTTATCTAAGAATTAGAGATCAAACAGAAATAATAAGAAAAAAAATAAATTATCTAACGTTCGATAATTATGTAATAGATTACAAATAATTTTTTTTTTTTGTTTCTTTTTAACTTCATATTAAAAATAATATCTTTTAGATTATCCTTTCCTTCTCGATAATTCATCATTCGAAATGTTTCGTTCCACCTGTTGAATTCGTTGGAAAATATCTCTGACGGTATAATGAATTACGTAGGCGGACGATAAATCAAATCGTTGTGTCTACTTTGTTTCCATCATATTATATCTCTTGATAATGCAATCGAAAAATCAGTTGTGTTATTTGAAAAGGAAAAGGAAAGGATGAGAAGAGAAAAGATAAGAGGAGATAAGGAGAGAAAATTAAAAAAAAAAAATATGAAAATTCTCTTGCGTCTGTGTTGGACAATCGATAATAATAATAATTTTTGTTCTTTTACTCGTTCATTCGGATATTTGCAACAATGCGCGAAAAATGTTTCATCGAACGGGGATCTCTGAATTGAATTTCTTTCTCATTAAATAGTTTTTTTTTTATTAGTGTCTATTCGTTCGTTTCTTCTAAAGAATATTATTCGTTAAAATGTGCCACGGATTAACGTAACTTAACGCAACAATAAAGTATTATTCGCTTAATTAAATCTTACAAAATGACGAGACAGAATAAATATGCGCGAGAGAAAGAGAGAAATTATCGCATCGATATTATATAACGCGGGGATAAATAAAAACAAACCAACAACAAAAAAAAAAACAAAAAATAAAACAAGAAGAAATATAAAACATCTCTGGAATAATAATGCACGTACGTTGCATTAAACATAGATGTTTTCTAGTCTATAAATTTCATTTTATGTACACGCAGCTCATCTACTTCTCGATTCTTACATTATCATATCGTAACAATTATGGAAATTAACGGCAGATCGTAATTTTATAATGTAAATCTTTCAATTTTATATCGTACGGTATTATCTTTGAAAAAAAAGAAAAAAGAAAAAAAAAGAAAAATTAAAACATAAAACTTTGTCATTAATATTAATTAATAATCGAAACGTTAAACGCGTGATAAATTAAATATTTAAACGAATACTTTGTGAATGGTATCAGGATTAGATTGAAATATCATTTGATAAAATAACGATTGAAAATAAAAAAAGAAAGAAAAATCTACGACGCCTTCGACTTCGCATATTTATCCTTCCCGATATTCCGTGCAAAAAAGCTCGATGATTTATCTCGATTAAAAAAAGAACAAGAAAAAGAACAAGAAATATATTCACAAAGAAAAAATATCGAAGAAGAAAATACGTGCGCGATTCGTTATTACGATAGTCGTGAAATTTTGACAATAATCCCGAAATGTGAAAGAAATCCAATCGTACAATATTTTACGTTCAAATAATTGCTCCCCATCATGCGATAAAACCGATGTAGAAATGACCGATAGATCGATCTATTAAATGCTCGGAACAAATAAATGGAGCAAACGAAAAATAAACTTCACACACACACACACATACACATATATATATATGTGCATGGTTATAAAACAGATATATATAATATGTAAATATAGATATGGTATCAATAAAATATTACTAACATGACACGAAGTTATCGTTAAAGTATAGTTGGCCGATTGGTTAGCTCGTTGATCGTTGAAAACAACATAGCAATCTGTTGATTCGCATAAGCGTCACGAACTTAATCGTTAAACAGTGTGCCGACGATGTAATTGATTTCCATTGATAAATCTTCTCATTTGCGACACGTTCAATGTATATATTCTAATCTAACTAGATAAGTTGTGTTAAAGCTTTTGCTACCATAACGTAAGAAAACATTTTCACATTTTCCGAATACACGCGTTATAAATACAAACACGCATGAAAGATTAATTCGCTAATTGTGAACTAGCTAGCTAATTAACAGTACAAAATTAGAACTCTCCGGTCTTTGTTTAGACGAAATACAATAGCTTTTGTATAGTTAACTTTGACATAGTCATCGTCACTGTCATTAACTCATTCATTAGAGATGATAAAGAAAGACAAATATTCGCGCCCCTTTTTGCACATTCCATTTTATCAACGTTACCCTCTGCCGAACGAAATGTCCTTTTTTTCCTTTCCGTTTTGTCCGAGAGCATTCCTTGCCATTAGTCAACCTAGTCAATGTTTCCTAGCATAGACGAGAGAGACCAAGCAAGAGGGATGATGAAAAGAGGGATGCAAGCCATCCAAGATGGCGCCACTTTCGACCTTTTCAACATATATAACACGAACATGAAAGATTCTCTCAAAGAAACCCCTATTAACAAACCCCTTTTGACTATCTTAATTAACTTTATCAATCCCTTTTAATATAAGTTAATCCTCGGTACCTTGATTACTCGACAAAAATTTATTTCTTATACTTTCTTTCCCCCATATTATACAAATATAATTATTATTACTAGATCTGTGCGCGATTCAATTTGATAATTTAAAGAAAAAAGAATATCCGAACGATTATAGAAACAAAATGAAGAAGGAAAAGTTAATGAAACTAAGATTAATAATTCGTGACGCGTGCGATACGAACGAATCTCGATAAACAACGAGGAAACTCTCCGGAATCGGGCGACAACAAATTATTAAATAAAACCAATAAAATAAAGTCAAAGTAAAGAAGACGAGTATGATTATTGGGGGAAGAATTATCTAAAGATACAACGATGAGAATTCGCGCCGGTCGATTGTAAATTTCGTTAAAATATGCCGGTGTTATAAGATGAATAGAAGATGAAGAAGCAGAAGAAGAAGAAGAAGAAGAAAAGAAAAGAAAAAAAAAAGAAAAAAAAATTGTGAAAATCGTTTTATGCGTGGCACGAGGTTTAATAATAATAATAATAATAATAGATGGCGTCGAGATACGCGAAACACGAATGAGACCCTAGTGTAGTAAACCAGGTGGGGTCTCAACCGTACGACGGTTCGTAGGCAACTGCCATCCCGAAGGCTTCGACGCCAGCAACGCCTCCCGCGCTGCCAACAAACGCGAACAAACCGAACAAGGTTCAAGGGAGAGAGAAATAGAGAGAGAGAGAAAGAGAGAGAGAGAGAGAGATTCACCTCCGTATCATCCCTTATGCCACCCGTCCAACACCCTCCTCTTCATTTCATCTACGAAGTACTGAAATTCGCAAACTCGCAGGATCGTTTCGAAACAATCCAACCTGTCCACCCGATCTTCTCCATTTTTTTTGCTTATTTTTCATCCTCCTATTTCATTCTTACACATTCTCTCTCTCTTTCTCTCTCATTCAATCCGACGATCTCTTCAACCGATCCCACCGATTTCTTCTTCCATCTCTTCTTCTTTTTCAAGATTTTCTTTTTCTTTTTCTTTTTCTTTTTCTTTTTCTTTTTCTTTTTCTCTATCCTTCCCCCCCCCTCCACCTATCCTTACGCGTTAGCAACTTTTTAACTAGATTTCCAACAACTTCACTCGTCAAAGACCCCCCTTTTTCTCTTCTCTTCGTTTCTCTTCGTTTCTTTTCTTTTCTTTTCTTTATTTCTTTTTATTCGTTCTACTTTGCAATAACATCACGGTGCTCTCTTTGTTTGTACAACGTTGTACCGTTTTTTGAGATTTGCCAAACGCCCCAAACCCGAAAATACTATCGAGACAAACGATCGCGTATAACCCATCGTACTTTTCCCAAGATTAATTCCATCGTAGCACCCACCCCCCCCTCCCACCTCCCTCGACCCCGCGTGAATCGAGAAAAACCGTAGAAAGGAAAGTCAACTTTCGGTTTTTTCTTTTTCTTTTCTATTTTCCTTTCTTGGGTTTCTTTTGAATTACATTTCTTTTTTCCTTCTTCTTCTTCTTCTTCTTCTTCTTCTTCTTTATTTTTTATGACTTCATATGGTGGAAACGTAGATTCTAAGTTTTATTGTTCGGTTTGTAAGATATTCAATCATATATAAGTGACATTTATTTGTTTTATTTCCGGAAATAAGAGAAGTATGTTTGTTGTTGTTGTTGTTGTTGTTGCATTATTAAAAATATCGATAAAAGGATCATCTTTCTCGTTCTATGAAAAGTTTCGAAATAAATTTGATAAGCTGCGTGGCGCGTCGATCAATTTCTCGCAACATTTTATACTCGTTTCATTTTTTTCAACCTATCAGAAATCAAACTTGCATCATTTCTGTATCCCTCTCTTTTTCTTTCTCTCTTTTCTTTTTCTCTTTTTTTACACATAACTCTTATAAATCGTAAGGAAAAGGGTAAAAGTCAATTTCTAAAGTGAAATTTATTCGATGCGACGTAAAGTCGCGTCGCGATATTTGTTCAAAAGTAACGAACGAAAAATAGATAAAACTTCGAGGAAAGAAAAAAAACCATCTACCTAATCGTTTCCACTCGGCTTTCGTAAAGAGACTTAGGAAACGTTACGGAAATAACTTCGAAAACCAAAATTTGTCTTCCGTTCGACACTCTTATTTATTTACCCGAGGAATATCTTATCTTTGCGTTTAGAAATTTTTCTTCGACTCGTTCTCTCGTTAAACGTATTTCTATTTGCAAAAAAATAAGCTTACCTTTAAAAAAAGAATCTTCTTCTTCTTCTTCTTCTTCGATATAGCAAATCTGACCTTTGCGCGAGAAAAAAAAAAACTCTTCTTCTCTCCTTTTTTTTTCTTCTTAAAATTGAACGTATTTTCTTGGAAAAAAAAAGAAATGTATACTTCTAAGATAAAAAGAAAAGAAAAAAAACATAATAAGCGCGAAGTAATCCCCATCGGTTTAATTAAACAATAACAAAATAATAATAAAATATTTATATTACAACGAGAGAGAGAAAAAAAAAAAAGTTTGCCTTGCACATCGGGTACGTTTTGTTAAATGAATATTCGTTGAAAAAATATCCTCCTAAAATATATGATACAACGAGTTAGAAACATTTTAAACGTAATCAGAAATAAGTAAAACGTGTATGATGATGTAACTCGTTCATTGCAAATATACCTACGCTTAAAATTCATAAGTATGCTCAGAAAACTCGACCTACTTCTTCTTCCCTTTGTTGCCTTTATGCTTTTCTACCTCTTTCCACCAACGTGTAACGAAATAGTTTAAAAAGATATACACACGTGTGCAAGACTTCTTCATTCTAACTCTTGTATTTCCGCTTCATTGCATTATTTGGTCAAACATTCAGCTAACGGTTAACCAGATTCTACAAAGTCGTTCAGAAAACACGATTCAAATACGATAAAGACGTACGTTTCATGCAATTCGATTGGTTCGATCTACTACTACTACTACTACTACTAACTATTCCTATATTATTTTTATTTTCTTTTTTCCAATCATCGAATTCACGACACGATTCGTCCTCCTTAACGATTTGTAATCAATCCGAGCTTTTTTGTCAAATTGGTACGAACCTTTTCTTTTCCTTTTTTTTTTTTTTTTTTTTTCGTGTTAAGACCAGAATACCCTAACTACTTGAAACTTCGCTACGAAACGTTTTCACGTACTTTCCCACCTTCCCCCCCCTCTTCCTTTATTTTTTTCCTTTTCTCTCGAAGTCCTCTCAATCATTTCCCCGGCTTTTTTTTCCTTTTTTTTATTTTTTTTTATTCTTATTCCCCAAAGGTTCGACAGGGTCCTCGCGAAGTACGGTCATATCGTGAAGAAGATAATAAATCGTATTGACGAGAGAAGACGATTTACAAAAGAAAAAGGAGAAAAAAAAAGATAGAATTGATTTTACGTCCCAAGTCTCGTACCTACGTTAAAATGAAAAATCAAAAATTCATATTCCATTTGAATAAACGATTTTCGAATCAAATGTATTATATTATTTATCTATAGAAAAGAACAAAATATATTCGTTTAAGGGGTTATACGCGGTTAGAATTTTTAAAAAATCGATTTTTTTTTTCATTTTCGGAATGTACATACATTTAAGTATATTCTCTGAAAATTTCAAATCGATCCGACAAATATTCTTCACTTCATGTAAGCTGCAAACAAAAATTTTCAACTATGTGTAAACGTCTCTTTGAAACTTTAAACGCGTTTTTCTCAAAACGGTATCTTCAAAGCCGGTGATCTCGATTTTTCAAAAACGGCTTAACCGATCGGTTTCGAATTTTTACACAATCTTCTTAGATATATTCCTCAGGTATTAAGTATAAGGAATAATTTTTAAAAAATTTATTACTATTTTTTTGTAACAATTTAGAGCGAAAATTTTAGTCAAAAATAACAAGTTTTTTTCAAATAGACGCCATTTTGTCAAAAATCAAAATTTTTATTATTCCTTGGTTTTAATACCTGCATTAATCTATCCTTTAAAAGAATCCACCATATTTTTTAATTTCAATAATCCAAACCGCCAAAATGAAGATCACCGCCAAACGTCTTTTTTTAGAGGACGTTCAGGAAATCATCTACAGGAACGGTGCAGATTAATATTTTTACATAATCGACGCGCTATTGTATTCTCAAAAGTTGGCTCTATTTGAATTACCATTATTCTTGTTTGAGAAATAAAAACTGTTTCTAGAAAAAATTCATGAAAATACGTCATTTCCGAGCCTCGCAATTGCGTATAACCCCTTAATACAATATTACGTTTAATGTTTTATTAATGATATTAATTGCGAAGTTGAACGCGATTCGATTAAAAAAAAAAAAAGAAAGAATGAAGAAATCTTACAAGAGAGAAGGACGATTCGAATCTCATTTGTACGAAATTAATTCATCATTTAATTTCATTCCGCTTGGATAAGTTTATAGTCGGTGGGTAAGAAACAACCTCCGTTCGGTTAGATCGTTTCTCTTATCAATACCAAACGATCGTTTCGAGATTAAGATAAGAAATAAACTTCGTTAAGAGGTAAAAGATAGTAATAAACTTACATTAAACAAACTACGAAAGTTTGTTAACGTTAAACCATAGAGAAATACAAAATCAACGTCCAAAGTTTCGTAGGAAAATGAAAGACTTTTGTTTCTAAAGGGATCTAAAGTTTAAATATTACTTATTAAACAATTCGATGTTACTTTTCTATCGAATTCAAATATATTTACAACATTTTCTACGTTAATACGAGCAAGGGGAAAAAAAACACGAATCGTGATTACAGGTAAGTACGTTCAGGAAAAAAAAATTAAAATTAATCGCGTTAGTAGAAAAAAAAAAGAAGAAAATAAAAAATATGTATATCGAATAATAAATGCGACAAATTCAAGTGTTGTGTACTCTCTCCTCTTCTTACATAATTAATGTGTGCCATCGTAGCGTGTAACGCGATTTTTCGTATCATATTTTTCATTATTTATTTATGAAATTATAATTCTCTCTCTCTCTCTCTCTCTTTTTTTTTATATTTCATCACGTTATCAGTTATAAATTACAAACGAGATTACTCGTTGCGAATGAAAACTGCTTAACGAACTTTATTTAATTCGACTGTTTTAAATAATATATGAAAAATAAATTTTAATATGCAATCAGTTATAGGTAATCCTATGGAAACTACCATCCCCTTTTTTTCTTTTTTTATAGGTGACATGACACGGCGAATTTTTATTTGACACGTCGTAAGTTACGCGCGTAAACGTTTACCAAATTATATTGGAAAAAAAAAGAAATCGAATTTTGATCTTTAAACTTTTTATATCGAAATGGTTAAACCCTATGGGTATCGGTTGAAAAAAAAACGATATTACGTTCACCATTGACGAAAATTCAATCATTTTTAAATCATGGAGAAAAAATTGAGAAAATAATTGAATAATTAACTTCTTACATTTGTTTCCAAATATGTGTTTAAAATTTAACATGTACAAAATCATACGATACAATCAAACAATTGAACAATCTAATTAATATTCTAGCACATGTTACGGAATTTTATTTGTTTTTTTTTTTATGAATAACCATCAAACGTTATTCTATCGATTCACAAAACCCTCGTAAGAATCGAGTCACGTGCGAGTATCGAAAAAAAAGAAAAAAAAAAACTATAATCTCAAATAAAAGCTTTGTCGAGTATTTCATTCCTTATTTTGAAATATCAAACAGCCACCTCATTTATGTGTCATCCCTGAGTTAACTAACGGTATTTTTATCCACCCAATGACTTTTCAGTAGGCGTAGAAAGGATTTTAATGATCTTCTTTCTCATTTCCTTCCTCATTACCGACGGATATGTACCTCTATTTCTCCTCAATTATGAATGAACTACATTAAAGCCCTTAATTTGATATTGTTTCGTCATTACAAATGAATTAATATGCAATGAGTAAGCAATGTCACTTTAGAAATGAAGGAAAAGCATACGGTATCAATAAATTCGCCTATTTTATTTGGTTTTTCTAATGTTAATGGGTGCACAATTGCAATTGTTAATTCATGTAACAGATTGAAAATGTGACGTAACTTTAAATAAACTTTTGCAATAAAGAAATATATAAAAATACATTTTTACTATTTATAGTATAATAATACAATAATAAAAAATATGTGTCTGCTTTTGTAAAAAAAAAAAATTAAAATTGTTGACCATTTAATTTTTCTTTTTTTCAATGGTTACTAGACGAAAAAAAAAATAAAACGTAATAAAACGTATAATAAAAAGCACTTTAGAACAATCGTTATTTTAATACATAAACACGTTTCTATCATCGTCCAAAAATATTACCCCATTAATCTCTTCGTTATAGTTGAACAAGTTGATTCGTAAAAGTAACGAGCTTTTTACGTATTGTCAAATTAAATATAATTCGTGTTATGTATAATTTCTCTGTTAGTTTTGTTTTTATTATTTATCTCTTATTTTCCAATCTTGTTAATTAAAGTGAGTTTGTCAATGATTTAAAGAGAAAAGAAAAAGAGAAAAGATTGAAGATACAAATAAATGAAGCAATGAGCTTTTGGTATTAGCTCAAACTACAATAATAATTATTGATTATTTAATTATTGATTATATCAATATTTAATCAATTATTAAATCAATATTATATCAATATATATAATCAATTATTATATCAATATTTATCAATTATTTAATTATTGATTATATCAATAATAATAAATAATAAAATGAAAAATAAATGTAAAACTAGAAAAATGATAGTTATAAAATTCTAGAAATAAATCTTTTTAAGAGTAGGGGAAGCTTTTTTGGCCGAACATCTATGAGAAGTTAAACGAAAGCACTCGAAGTTTTATCAGCGCGGTCGGTAAAACAGAACTTAAGGAAAGAAAAGCTTTTATCGCCAAATGGGACACCTTAAACGATGGAAAAAAGTCATGTGTCGTGAGAAACCTGTAACCACTGCTTTACCAACGGAGATAAAATGTCATTGCAATTTCTTAGATCGCATGATTATCGCGTACACGCAAAGTGTCGAAAGAAAATTTGGATTCCAACTGTTGATAAATATCTTCAGTTTGGCGCAATGTTATATTTTAATTCAAAAATAAACTTTATCTGAAACTGAATAAAATATTTGATAGATATTTTATTTGAAAAGTAAAAAGAAACTTAGATTTGAAATAAAGGTTCCTTAGATTAAGAAAATATGTAAACTATACTAATTGCTGATGGATCATTATCATAATTAGAGTAAGATTACAGCTAAGTACTCGTAATGACGATGTCTATCTTTTATACTGACGAACTAGGTCTTCGTTAATTAGTATACTCGTTAGTACATTATCATACTAATCGATAATCTTTTCTCCAACGATATAGATAGTTATTATTTTTTTCTTTTTTTTTTTCTAATCAGGCCAAAGCGCGATGCGTTTATTTACGTAAAGAGAATACTTGATCCTTTGCTTCATAAAGTAGTCATTAAGCGTAAAAAAGTTCCTGGTTATATATAAAAATGAAAAAAGAAAAATCAGAGTTTCTCATCGGCAAGCGTTTTTAAATTATCGATCGAAGTTATGTTAAAAAAAAACTGGTGTGTGTACTTATGTACGCACGTAAGAAGTTATACTTCTTTGGCGTACCGAAACGAATATAACCTCAAAAATAACTTGAAAAAAATATTGGATTGGAAGTATGAGAACATAAGCAACTAATTATTATTATTTATTTATTTAACAAAAAAAAGAAAGGAAACATATTTTCAATCGGTCTACACTAAATATAAAGGAGATATATCGAAATATTTTATGCGTCAACTGTCATGGCGCGGTAATAGAACTACTTCCCGCTCGATCATTTTAAGTCAAGCAGCGCTGAGTACGATTAGTACTTGGATTGGGTGACCCGTTTGAGAAAAAAAGAGAGGAAGAAGAAGAAAAGACAACTTCATGCTGTAAATTTGAAATCACTTTGCCGCGCGTCGTAAATACCGACAAACTTCATGGTGTCGATTTTTCGTGTCGCTCGTAAAAATTCACTCTCATCACATTTTCCCAAACGCGCCAAAAGAAGTATAACTTCAAAATAAGAAAAGAAAAAGAAAAAGAGTATATAAAATGCCAACACATTGGATTCACGTTGTAAAACTTTGCGAAAAAATAATTCAATTGTTGCGTATTTGATGTTAGACGAAAGTATATTTCGTATAAAAACAAAACTTCTTAAATGTGTTGAAAATTGAGAATGTAGTATTTATTGATCTACAATGTAATACGCATTGCCGTCAAAATGTTAACAAACCATGAAATTATTTCACGAGTTTGTCGAACTAACTTTATTTCGAATAAACTTTTTGGATGGACCGAGGTTACGCTAACGTACGTTCGAAAATCTCGTTCTAAACTAATCTAGATCTCGAATTTTTATTTTACGCGAGATACTCGGGATAGTTGAAAAACTTTGCTGCAATTGCACAAGAAGAATAGTATCTCTCTATTGTATTATCAACATTTTACAATTCAAATGGGATACGTGAAATAGAAACTAATGTAAGTTAATCGATTATCTTTATTTTCAATTATCGAAAAAAGTATTTGTGTAACACGTGCATCGAAACTTTGCAACGTTCAATTTTCACGAATACGCGAAGTTATCAGTGTCATTGTCGATCGAAGAATTATGGAAATGATACGTGACGAGATAACTTATGCAAACGATAGTTTCTTAATGGTTTATTTCTTTTTGGTGCATTGCCAAAATGCATTTTTATTTCCTATACGAATGTGCGTTATTGACAAGATAATTTCCTGAGATGTTTTCTTTTTATTTTATTTTTTTATACTTTTCGTACAACACAAAATATATTCTAGTTTAGTAGATCGCATTGTACGAAACGTACAAGTGAAAAGTGTGTTAACTCAACGCTTCCATTTGGAATATGCGAATGACGAGTTGCAATTTATTTTAAAAACACACACTTTCCTTGCATTATATTCAATGCAAACAGCTTTCTTCCATTTCGTGATAAAAACTAGACGTTATAAAAATAAATATATTATAAATCTATAAGACCTTGAGTGCTCCATTGCATTTTTACTGCATTCTTAATGGTCTACATTTTTACATGAAATAAAGTGTAAGTAAAATTGATTTTTTCTTTTTTTTTTATAGTCAACCCATTATCTCTCGTATAATTGAATATCGAGAAAGAAAGTGTACTCACGTGGCAGGTATTTAACGAAATCCGCTTATTATGATTTGCCACTTACCTGGAATAAATAATACAGGATTTTTATCAATTATTTTCAAATATAATAATCTTATAATAATAATAATAATAATCTTTTCTCAATAATTGAAAGCCTCTTTCTGCGACGAGATCCGAATATTTAATTTAGAAATTAATTACAAGACGAATAATAAATACGATAAACGATTGCACCTTATTAACAGTAGAATTTCATTTCGCGACTGTTATAATTGTAATCACAACGAGAATATATTTCATATCTAAAATAAATGTGAATTAATATATATAAGTATAATTTAATAGAAATAAATAGAAGTTTTTAATTATACTTTTAATATATAATTCGTATCGATAAATTATGTGTGATCGATAATTGGAAAATTAAATTTTATAAATTACTTGAAAATAAATCATTAAATAAATTTGTTTAATTTTTGGATTTAACTAATAAATCATTATCATAATTATTTACACATTTTTAGAATGAAAGTAAAAAATTCTTTTCGACGATAAAATTCATAGATTAAATGTAAGAAATAACAAAATATTTAGACCAAATTTTAATAGTTCGAAATACCCTATTTCAATCTATCAAAGTAGGTCAACCGATGATACGAAATTCGATACCCCGTTAATGTAAGTATTAAGTATACCACCCAAAAATCTGTCTCATCTTGTTCTTCAGCTTGAATATGGTCATATTACAAAATTTATATGTACGCGTGTATGCATATATATATCTTTTTTAAAATAACACATAGTCAGTCACGTCTATGATGCATCCCAAGTACTTTTAAATAGATCTACGTTTACAAGCTAATTTATTATTTCTTTTCTTTACTGTTATTTTCACGAACATAACGATGATAAAGTGAGCTATTATAATCGATTCAACTTATCTCCGACTTCTGTAAAATAGTACATTTTATACACACACACACACACACACACATATATATTCTGTATAATGCATCATTGCGGAGGTTACTTTTTCAAGGGAAGAAATGAATGTCAAGGTTTCTTTCCTTTTCAAAGAACTTTTTCAGCTATACGATCGAATACTGTTATTTACAAAAAAAAAAAAAGAAAAATGTTTTACGTCATAATAAAAACGAGATGGATGTAATCCTAAACGAAATGCATCCCGTATTCTTAAAGTAACAGCTTGTTTAAAGGATAATGAAAATTCTTGATCAAGTATTAAAGGCTTATCTAAATGAATTTTCTTATTAAATTTAACAAGATGAACTACTTTTAATTTTCACTTACAATTAATCGTACAAAATACATGCACAAGCCTATACAGGGTTATCCTATTTAACTAACTCGTATTACATTAAATTATCTCACCTTCTGTTACGAAAGTAATTTAGAATAGTACGAAGAGTATGAAAATCTTTGTAATTTAATATAATGCTAAAAGTTAGTTGTTATTATTATTTATTTACCTCATGTTAAATATTTTTCAAGAAGTTATTCGTTTAATGAAAAGTTATTGCATGATTGAAATTAAAATGGTAAACACTATGTATGTATGGAACTAAATAAGAAAAAGTAATTTAAAAGAGTGATTCATAAAACATTACGGAATTTTAATTAATTTAAAACAAAAAAAAAAAGAAATGTACGTAGTATGATATTTGCAAATTTTTAAACGGAGATTATCGCGACCGAGCATCGAATAAATATTTATTTATTTATTTATTAAAATAATCGGAATAAACTCATTAATATTGACAAGTCATACATTTAACAAAAAGAATATTAAGAAACAAAAAGACAAGGAAATAAATGTCATTCTCGTTTCGAGTTAGTAACTAATTACAACGAGGGTTTAATAATAAAACGAGTAAACGTTGAACACATTCGATAAATCGATGTAAATATTTGACGATACGGAAAATGAACGTAACGAAATTGCACGCACGATCATACGAAAGGGATAATCCTCACTTGATCCGTTTTATTTATTTTTTCGCAAATCGATACGCTATAGCAACTGAAGAAGCCTCGCGGAACTCATTATTTTCAGCAGGAAATTGAACATCGATTTATAAGTTCATCGAAAAAATTCGGATAATATTTTACATTGAATACAAATTTAAAAGGCATGAAATAACGACAGGATACTCGACGATAAAAAAAAAACAGAATTACATAGAAAAAAATAAGAGTAAAACAAATACGTAGAAAGATTGGGCCAAGTATATTGTTTCGTTGTAAGCGTACAATAAAAAGATTGAAAATATCGTAATATATGCATTGTTATATATAACAAATCATATTGTTATTTATATTGATATTGTATTGTTATTATACATATTATTATTAATATACTGTTATTATATATATTGTTATTATATATATTGTATATTGTTATATATAACAATATACAAATCTATATAATATATAACTCAATAATTATATATAATTAAATTAATATATATAATTAAATTAATATAAAATAAAATAACAAATATAAAAATAAATCTATATAATATAACTCAATAATTATATATAATTAAATTAATATAAAATATATAAAATATTATTTATTTATTATTGATATATTAATTAATATATAATATATAACAAAATTAATATATTAAAATAATTTAATAATAATATACCTGTCATCCAATCTGAAAGATGACCTAGATAGATCGCTCCACGCGCTCATACTTCGACTTCGTCTTCTGCATGACGTCTGGGGTACGATTAATCTCGAACTACTTCGTCTTCTGGTAGAAGCCAAATTATCAGTTTGAAAATAAACCTTAGGTGAGTGAGCCTTTTGTTGAGCATTAGGTGGAGTCGAGGTTGGCGTAACCGCGGTTGAACTATGCAATTCCGGTAAAGCCTCGTAATCCCATCCTCGAGCTCCCATTTCGAGCAAAGGTACCGTTGAAGACGCGTTAGCACCCGGAAGCGGGTCCCGAGGCTTTTTACGTTTCTTCAATAACCCGATTATTTGTCCTATCGTCGATTCGTTAGATCTATTAGATCTAATCGTTTCCTCCTCATCTTTATTTTTATCATTCGTTCTCGTTAACCTCACTTTGCTCTCCTCGTTCGATAACCCCGTGACAGATATCTCGATCTTAGGCGGTCCTCTCTTCTGTTTCTCCAATTTGTTCTTTGATCCGGGCATCGATTACATCGATCGCACGTAGCGCTTCCTTTCATGATGAAACTCACTCGGAAACTCGAGCTTTTTTCCTTCACCGAGCTTTTTTCTCCTCTCTTCCCCCTTTCCTACTCTCTTTCTTTGATTTTTTTCCGTTTTATCACGATTTTCTTATTTATATTATCTTATTTTTCTTTCTTTATTTCTTTTATCCTTATTTATCTTTTTTTTATAATCTAATAAGAATGTTTAAGAAAATATTCTCGAATGATAGAACGAGGGGAGAAAGAATGAGCGACGATGACGTATTATTCCTTCCTCGTAACTCACAACTCGTTCTATCCAATTTGCATAAAAACTAGATTTATACCTACGATCCTAACAAGGAAATTTTCAATTTGTTGAAATAACTCTGATCGATCATTCATTCGCACGAGATAAACCGAGAAATGAGCTGTGCTAACTATCTCATTTATATTTATTATCGTTCCTTCATATACTGGTATTTTACTGCTAAAACTATTCGTAAAGGATTATTAATGCGTCCCTCGCTTTTTCTTTTCTTCTTTCGTTCGTTTAAAAATCGAGCTTTGACATTCATGAAATACTTTTACAATCTGAATAGTAATCTCGTACGTGTTAGAACTATCCAATCGAATATCTTACGTTTACCGAAGACGAGTAAAGCTAACATCAAATTCCCACGGTCACCCTTGATTTATCAAACTTTTAATGCAAATACGGCTTTCAACAAGAATATTTCGGGGGGGTTGGGTGGGCACGTAACAAAGTAACACGACGATGCCCTAATTCAACAATAACTATCCTCGATATATTTCTTTTCGTCAACGATTAGATTAATCGGATTACAATCGTAATCCCTTTCGTAAGAAAGTATGCAAATTTTTGAACAATTTCACGTTGAATATAATCCTTCTTTAATTAATGATAAAAAACAACAATAACAGTTGTTAACAAATCTTGCGCAATTATAAAAATACGAGCAGATTATCTTTCAACAAATCTTACTTCAGCTGATAGATACGCGTTAAATAAGTTATCTACAAAAATCCTACTATGCATTAATATCGAACGTTTAAACGATTTATGACTCTTCATTTTCTCGACCATTATTCTCGAGAAATATGTCCACGACTCGTAGGCACCCCGTTTCGAGATAGATTAAATAAATGATCTATCTTCGCGATCAAAGATAGACAAAAAATCTATTCCTCAACGTTCTCATCGGATTCCTATCGAAATTCGCGCGTGTGTTTTTCGGATGACTGGGACAATGTGGTGGTTAGTTGAGCGCGCGCGCGCGCGAGCGCACACCTTATTCTCGACACTATAGTGATCATTTTGTAAAGGGGATCATGGCGATCAAAAATACGACGTTTACTGATCTTGCAATTGATGATCTTACTGCAGTTTTCTTTCTTTTTTTTTTCGACGATCCGTACCGCACGTCAACACCGAGGATACTGAGAAAACGGTAATTTGCTTCGTCGTTTTCCGCGACTGACCTGGATACGTCATAAAATGCTTTGCTCGTTCAACAGTGGGAGTAAAAGAAAGAGAGAGAGAGAGAGAGAGAGATAGAACGAAGGTCACGGTCAACCGGCAGCAAAAACGACTTCGACGTTCTTACCGTACTTAACGTTAAAATTATACTTGTTCTCCGATAACGTTGATACAACTAACGCGAGCACATTTGCCACACGCACGCTCACGCGATTTGATTCTTACGCAAATCACCACCACGTTGCTTGGAAACGTTCATTCATACTTGGCCGAGGCATGCTCAACGTCCCACCCTAAACCATTTCCTCCCAACGTACTTAAATTACTTTTTCGTAACAATAATAACAACAACGACTGTAGTAATGTTATTAATATATAATAGTATCAACAATAATATTCCCAACGATCGATGCTGATTTGACAAAAAAAAAGCTTTGCTTTATATATGTATATGTGTATTAGGTATATGAAGATGTCCCAGTTAACAGCGTGCCTTGATTTTTTTTCTGTGTCACTGTGTGACGAATCAAGATCAGTTGACGATGTATTATACTCCAAATTGATTATAGAAAAACATTGTTTTCTATATTATGATTACACGTAATCCTCGAGATCACGTTGGTTATTGCTCGTAATTTCTCACCTTCTGTCATACGAATCGATTAATCCAAACCAAAAATAATTCTTATAGGATGACACGTAACAGAGACATAAAAGTACATTTTTATAAATAAAGTTCCGTACGAGTGATTATTCTTTCGATTAACCAATAGTATCGTTAAGTTTACATCTTCATTCCCTCGTCGTCACTTGTCCCTTTATCGTTACAACAATGCCAAGAGAGGAATCTTCCTTCTAAACACTCACAGTCACGAGAGAGGCAAAGGGCGGAAGCCAGCTAAAAGCTTTTGGATCGAAACAACGTCGATGCTTTGAGAGAGAAATACACACGTAGAGAGAAAGCAAAAGAGAATGAAAGAGAGAGAGAGTGAGGGTGAGGAAGGGGGAAGGAAGGGGGAGAGAGAGTTCGTGTACGAGTATATAGTTTCGTGGACGAGGAAAAAAAAGGTACTAGATTGACTCAGAATTGACCGAGGAATTTGGAAATGGCCGAATTCGAGATCTAACGTTTTGGCTCTATGAACAAATCCTTTGTGCACTAAAAACGCCGTTGTTCTTTTCCTTGCGTGCGAGTTGGACCAATAATAAGTCAAGTTCCTAGATGGCTGCTTGCTTGCTTGCTTTTCTCACACCACCATAATCACCAACACCACCACCACCACTACCACGAGAGTTGTCTGACTCGCTATCCCGTACTGCGGTACATTGTAGAGCTTTTCTCTCGTGGTTGAATCTCGTCTCCCGCGCACACCACCCATCTCACCACCCTCCTTCACTCCTACCACCCCTCCTACCTTCCTATCCACCCCCTACCCTTCCCTTCCTTTTCCTCTCCTTTTTTCTCCTTACCTAGAGACCCTTTCTCTCTCTCTCTTTCTTTCTTTATATATATATATCTATTTCTGACTATCTTTCTATCTCACCTAAAAACACACACTAACGTTAGATTATCACGCACACTTGCATCCACTTATATGCACGTGGCGCCGCCGTTGTCAAGGCGATTGCGCCACAGAAACGTATAAAAGCATCCCCTTTCAGCTAATTGTTTTTCTTCTTCGTATATATATATACGTACGTATTGTATTTGTGTTGCATTGTGTTTTCTAATCTCAATTTGCGAACAATCGTTGATGATTTTCTTTCCAAGCCTACCCCCTCCCCCTCCAACCCCCGTTGAAAATGAATGCCGTTTGTTTTTTTTTTTGTTCCTTTTTCTTTTTGTTCTTTAACAAGAAAAATGAAAAAGAGAAAGAACGATTTTTCTATTCTATTTGAAAACGTATAATTGATTTATATTATTATAATAAATGTTTGCAAGTTATTTGTAATTTGAGTTAATTTGATTCTCACAATGACGTCTTTTAAGATACTCTATCAGATAACGTAATGTTACATGAGGCTTGAGAGATGAATGGATGCCTGAAATGTATCATCGATTCTATGCAGTGCAAACGGAAACTCGGTTGGTGGAGCTTGCGCTTTAGAAATCTAGGAATAGCGCGTAAAGTTCCCCAATTTGATCAACCATTTATCGAAATATCTGAAGCATTGAGAGATGAAATCGTCTCAAGTAAAGAACGATCATGAAATTTTTCCTATTTCTTGTAATTCGATCAAATTGAACGATCACCTAGATGATACTCGAATCTAACGATTGAAAAGTATAAAAAAAACTTTGACTGATTATTCTCAAATAAATTAGAGAATACCATTCGAATGAATGATTCATTTCGATATAATCTATTCCAGCGTTTAATTATTTTCGATAGTATAAATGCATCTAACGTTATTTGAATAATTACAAGTTAATTTATAATATATTATAATCATTTGTTTTTTAAATTGCAATTAGAGTTAATTACATTTGTATTCTTCCGTTGGCACATAACCAATGCAGTTGTAATTCGCCTAATGAATCCAACCAAATGGTATCCTGCTAACCTTTTTGAATTCAATATCTAACTATCAATTATTAACCATTTCCACGAATTATTACGAACAATGTTTCGAAAAGTAGGCAATTCGAATAAAATAATAAACGAATTGAATAGCGCGTGGAAAACGCTTAAATTACTTTTTTCCCCATCGTGAATATTTCATTTGTATTCCGACGAAAGATGAATTAAAGGGAGAAATTGGTTAGATAAATTTTTCAATTTCTTTTATGGATTATCAGCTCCCTTGATCGTTCCCTTTTTTTTTCCTTTTCTCTTTCCCTCTCTCACACATACACACATATTTCCCAAGAGGAGATACATGTTTTTCCTACACGTGTCAGACGATTCTCATGAATAAGAAAAGAATCGTATAAATACATAGGAAAATGATGAGGAGGGTGAAGGTTATCCGAGACGAATATCAAAAAAAAAAGAAAAAAAAAGAAAAAGAAAAATATTTCTTGTAAAAAAATTCGTAAAATATGTTTATTATAGTCCTAGTGTCGTTCGTGAAAAGCATCGATATTGCGATGCATAAAATAAAATAAGATTTTCCTTGTATCTTCGTGTATACCTTTTCTCATATTACATGCTAACATATATTCTCATTCTCATAACTATGCGAAATAATGGACAATGGCGTTCGCATGTTCTCTCATGTATGATGGAGAGATAGAACGAATGAACACTGGCGGACCAACGCCGGCAAATTCCAACGGGAAAGCTTGAAAGCACAGAAAGCTCGAGTGGCGGATGTACCGTGCTGTCGATAAAGCAGTGACTACTATGAACAGTTCATTCGAATGACCCTAAAGGTTCGAGTTAGATGATGCTATCGCATAACTGTACCATATATGTTACATACGAGGCCTTTTCATCGAACAGTGGAATGTGTTCTAGCTGATGATCAACCAAACCATCATCCATCCATTAGGTTTCATAGTTTCATCGATAGATATATGAACGAAAGAATACAAAGAACTTTAAGTCCTACGTTCATTCTACTAGGCGGCGCGCTTGTTGCTTTCTGAATTACAACAAAAAATATATATATACAAGTTCAATATTATACAGCGTTTAACACTAATTTACCCGATGTTAATCAATTTGACTCGTTTATGATTTTATTGCTTATTATATTATATTATATACTATTATATATTATATTATATACTATTTTATATTATTTTATTCATATAATATAATTCATATTATTTATTCATATATTATTTTATATATTATATATTATATATATTTATACTTATATATTATATTATATACTATTTTATTATTATGTATATTTAGGAAAATTTAAATAATATTTGTTAAAAATGTATGTTGGTTTTTAATAGAATTATTAAATGTATTTAAGTACTAATTCCTTCCCCTTCCCCTACCCCACTCCTTCCAGTTCTACAAATTGTTATATGTTATACCTATTTTATAAGCAATATCGTGTTAATAAGTTCTAAACTTTCTTCTTTTCTCATATCATTTGATCTTCGAATCGTCAATTTAAAGTCTTTAATTAGAAAATATACATTTTTACGATACTTTCCAACGCTTATTTGTTGTTTGAAAAAAAAAAAAAAGAAAAAATAAGGTATTACTATTCTTTTTTTAGCAGAAAATTTCTTCTAAAATAATTAATGAAAAAGTTAGCGGATTAACTGGTCGAATAACGTGAATAATTGAGAATATTTTTAAAAACTAAATGATGCCCATCCTCTAAGAGATACAATCAGAATTATTAAACGTTTATCTCGATTACACCGATATTTTGACACGATCGTATTTTAAGGGGTTATACGCAGTTGCGAGGCTCGAAAAAGACGTATTTTCATGAATTTTTTCTAGAAACAGTTTTTATTTCTCAAACAAGAGTGATGGTAATTCAAATAGAGCCAACTTTTGAGAATACAATAGCGCGTCGATTATGTACAAATATTAATCTGCACCGTTCCTGTAGATGATTTCCTGAACGTCCTCTAAAAAAAGACGTTTGGCGGTAATCTTCATTTTGACGGTTTGGATTATTGAAATTAAAAAATATGGTGGATTCTTTTAAAGGATAGATTAATGCAGGTATTAAAACCAAGGAATAATAAAAATTTTGATTTTTGACAAAATGGCGTCTATTTGAAAAAAAGTTGTTGTTTTTGACTAAAATTTTCGCACTAAATTGTTACAAAAAATAGTAATAAATTTTTTAAAAATTATTCCTTATACTTAATACCTGAGGAATATATCTAAGAAGATTGTGTAAAAATTCGAAACCGATCGGTTAAGCCGTATTTGAAAAATCGAGATCACCGACTTTGAAAATACCGTTTTGAGAAAAACGCGTTTAAAGTTTCAAAGAGACGTTTACACATAGTTAAAAATTGTTGTTTGCAGCTTACATGAAGCGAAGAATATTTGTCGGATCGATTTGAAATTTTCAGAGAATATACTTAAATATATGTACATTCCGAAAATGAAAAAAAAAAAATCGATTTTTTTAAAATTCTAACTGCGTATAACCCCTTAAGATATCTCACGAGATTTATTATTTTAATGTTATTTATATTTTTAATAGTCTCTATATCAAACGACCTTTATTTGAAATAGATGAAACTAATTCGTTTAAAAAAAAGTTTACAAAGGACAGAAGAGAAAAAGTAATTTAACCGTAAAAAGGTGGACCTTTCCATACCTAACAAATCGTTCATTTTCCGACCTACATTTCATTGATCTACTAGCTACGATTTTAATAATAGGATTAAATTTATTGAATAATTGTCGAGCCGTTCTTGATTAATCGTATCAGTTGCATCGATCACTCTGATTAAAACAAAAAAAAAATAAAATAAATTGAAATACTACTTAATTTTATTTTCACGCGAACGTTTGAAAAACGATCAAATGGAATTTTATTAATAAACAAATTTCAATTTACCCTATTCGCAATATTCAAAATTATTCTAGATAAAAAGAACAAATTCATTTCATTTAACGTAATTAAAAGTATTCTAAAATAGACAAATGTAAAAATAAATATCTCGATAAATCGGTATATTTAAAGTTTCCCTTTAAAAGAACAGTTAAATTTGTTAAAAATATCTTGACATGCGTTACTTTTGTTCCGGTAATCTGTGAAAGAAAGATCCTAACTGATAATCCTTAAAAGCGTTCATTCGAATCAATATTTAGATTGCAAATAAAATGAAATATGATGTGTTCGTACAAGGTACCTTTGAGAAAACATTTCATTGGGGGTAATTTGAGATCCCCTACGAGAATATTAATGTGACAAAAAAAGAAAAAGAAAAAAAAAAAAAAAGAAATGATATTACGAGGATGCGTAGAAAAGTGAGTCATAATGAATATATCACGCAAACGCGACGGAGTGATTACTATTGCGAGAATTGCGAGGAATACCTATCCGTTAAAAAAAAAAAAAAAAAAAGCAAATGGTGGTCTGGAACGCACTATGATATTTAATGCACGTAACGTAATTGTATTAACATGAGATAAGGATTTCTTTTTTTTACTTCTTCTAATTATGATGAAGAAATAATGCACGCGTTATCATCGTATAATGGATTATTTATAAACAATTTTGAAACAAATGATTATACAACGTCAAAAGTAATGAAAATATTTGTCGAATTGTGGTGAATAACCGAAATCGAGGAGAAGTATCGTTTAACGATATTCATTCTACATCTCATTGACACAAAATACTTAATACTTGACATGATTTTTTAACGTGTCACTCAAGCAAAGCCGATGGAAATGCATCAGAGCTCGTTAGTTCGGGTAGTTGTAGGGTAAGTACGAGGATTGTCCTACGTTGCCTAAATCTACGAGTCGTTGTTAGTGGTACGTGATTAAATAGAGGCCACAGTTTTAGAACAAAAAAAAATATCGTGTTTCCAATATTGTCGAATTTTAGCACAAACGATTCTTACGATTCTATTAGAAGAATAATAGAAATTCAATATTAACATTAATTATTATAAATTTATTACAATTAATTATTATTAATTAAATTATTATATTATTAAATATTATAATTATTAATTAATATTAAATTATTATAATTAATAAATAATTAATTATAATATAATAATATATATATATTATATATTATATTATAAATAATTATAATTTAATATTAATAATTAATATTATAAATAATAAATATAAATATAATATTAATATTATATTATTAATTAATATTAATATTATATTATTAATTAATATTAAAATTAATTTATATAGAAATTAATAATCTACATTTTATGCGTCTTACAAATTCCTGCATTATTACAAATTATACATCCACGGTTGTTTGACCACGCCTGATAGGTTTAGCGTTAATAAAGAAACACTAAATAAAATGAAATACCAAAAAAAAGATAATTAATCACGCTATATCTTTGTTACGCACGAACATAATTTTCATTTCTGATAATTTAATAAAAAGAAACCACTTTTATTCGAGATAAAATTACTTTAGCTAGGTACACGAATACAATGATTTGTTTTTCTCTATCGGACTGATTGGGTATCCATACTCTCATTTCCGTTTCCTTTGCAAAGGGTCGAGGAGAGTTCTGCTTAGAAGCGTATAGACTTTTCCATTTGAAATTCTCTGACAATCAGTGTATCTTGAAACGTTAAGAGCACGAAGCATTTCAACAACGAGGTAAAAAGAAAAAGAAAAAAAAAAGAACACGACAAGAGACAATCCGTTAGGTAAACCCAGATCTTAGCTTTTCTCGAAGGGTAGCAGCTAAGACGCATGGCCCTTTTACCCTTTTTTTTTTTTTTTTCTTCTTTCCCTTTCTTTCTCTTTAAAGCTACTTTCTAAATGACAAAAATAGAAAGACCGCTCGATATTAATTGTGTCAAGTGTGGATCCTTGACTCGTGCACGAAATAAGACAATGCCTTCAACGTTAGATCGCTTTTACCTAGATACACATAATATTGATACAAGAAATAAATTTCTATCAATGTGTACGTAATTACGAACAACCAATCGAACAAATATTCGTAACCCTGCTGTGCAATTTTGAAACACAATTATTAAACATGTATATTCAATATCGGATAAGATATGTAAATTATACAGTAAGACCTCTTTTTGTGCGGTCCTTTTTTATACGATTTTATTTTTGTGCGATTTGTTTTGTGCAATTTATTTTTATGCGGTATCTAAATCTCAGCAGCGTTGCTACCAATTTTATGTTTTCTTTCAATGTACATATACATGTGTGGACGAGCTGATTACATGGTCTCCTTGACAACGATGTATCCGGACTTCGCGACGCTGTTCATCTGATTTAAATAATCTCTTAACAATTATTTAATTTGATTGAAAGCATTTTCACATCTATATTTCGCAAATAATTGATGTATTTTCTAAGTGCGACTTTTTTTATGCGGTCCCTATCCACCGCACAAAAAGAGGTTTTACTGTATATCCTACAAAGTTGTTTATAATATGTAAGTATTTATAAAATTACCGAATATTTTTTTGTACGATTTCTTTTATGCGGTCCCTATCCACCGCACAAAAAGAGGTTTTACTGTATTTAAATAAAATAATCGTGGGGGGAGGGGTGGAAATGAATAGAAAATATATCAACGATATAAAATATAAAAAGTTCAACGTTCACAAAAAAAAAGAACGCGTGCATAAATACGTAAGAAATTAACGAACAGGGTAAAAACAATTGCACGATATCTCAATGCAATGTAACACGTGTATCTGCATAGTTGCAACAAGAAACAAAGAGATAAAGAGAGTTTTTTCTTTTTACCCCTTTTTTTGTTTTGTTTCTTTTTTCTTTCTTTTTTTGTAATATCAAAGAATCGAGAAAAACGCGTGACTTTTAAAGAGACTGTCGTTCAAGTTTAATACGCGAACAAAACGATCACGATAAAAATACTTTATCAAAGAATTAAGGATAATCACGTGGAATAATAATAAAAAAAAATAAGAAAAGAACAAACATATCGAAAAGGAACGTAACTTTCGATATCCATGGGTATTTTTATAGGGATCGAAGTCGTTTCTTTCGAATGAACTGTTTTGAATGAAAGAAGGAAAAAAAAAATGTAAAAAGAGTAAACCCCCAGACTTAGAAGAAATCCCACGTCGTGTAATGAGAAAGTATTAAACGTATGGGATATTTTTCTATGGACCAATAGTTAGGAAAATGTTCGGAAAGTATTAGTCGTACGATTAAAAAAAATATTTCTTTTACATAGAAAATATTTATAATTAAAAATATATATATATATATAATTTTAATAATAAATATATATAAATAACGTTATTTTACATAGATTTGAACGTTAATAATAAATGATATATGTGATTTTGGAATTAATGAAAGATACGAAGGTATAATTGGGAATCGATAAACGCAAACAATGATCGTGAACAGTTTTACCCACGAATTACCCCAGAATGTACTTCAGATAATGTTGATTTATCAGCATAATACAAGGTCGATATGTACTTCAGTTTAATTGTGGTATCTACCGGTATCTGATTAGTCTTTTCAGTTCAGTATGTTCAAGCAAATAAACCGGACAACCCTACAAGGAACAATCTACCGTCAATCTATATTCGCCTAAACGCAATTATTCTCGACAAGTATATTTGTCTGATCAAAAACGATGATAATTATTTTGACTGACGTAATTCTATCTTCGCTAAGTTAATTTACCCCTTTTCTTAAACTTCTATTTTCGTTTTAGAAATTCGTCTGTTAAAGATAAGATGGAAAATTTGAGTAATAAAATGAAAATGTAGAAAAAAAGAAATGCCTTGGTTTTTTTTCCTTGCGTATCTTTTTTACTCACCCTTTTACGGATTCCAGTCATTTAAATACGAACACACGCCTACTCTCTCACTCTTATTCAATGCTTCAAAGAGAACGCCTATTTTTACTTTTTTATCTCTCGAATAAACAGCACGTGATTTTTGTTCTTTTCTGAACAGGTTACCCATCAATTTGACTAATCATACTCGTGTTGCTTGACTTTATTGATCTAACGGGGAACTAGTAATCCGATGTGACTAGGTCATTGACTGATGTTTTTTTTTTTTTTATATAAATTTCATTTTAAACAGTGGAACGAGTATTTTTTTTTCAAATTCGAAAACACATCGATCATCGTGTCTTTTACGCGTGATTTAATATCAATCTAAAATCAATTCTCATACAATTTTTCTTTCGTATTTATATAATAACAATTATTATCCGTCATTTACGCTATATATTTAGTTCGTTTTAAATCGAATATAATAAATCCAAAAAGAAATTAATTATTCCGATAGGAATCCAGTTATTCGATTAACAATCATGCTACTTGATAACAATGAATTTATTATTGACCGATTAGTTCTATAAGTTCATCGTCGAAGAAGAAGAAGAAGAAGAAGAAGAAGAAGAAGAAGAAGAAACCTTCCTTGTTATTCTAACATTTCATCATATCATGCTATTTTATCGATTTATTTGAAGAATAAATAATTGATGTGTCGTTCCATTCAAAATCGATTATTTTCGAGACCTGTTCGTGTTTCTTTTTTTGGCTTTAAACACATTAGATTTCTACTATTTTACTAAATTCATTTCTTCTTTTAACTCTTTCACGAATTTAATAATTACGTTTAAATTTAACATGTACAAATATTTTGACGAAATTCTACGATTTACTTGCTTTTCGTTTTTTTTATAATAAACGGACGTGATCTCGTGAAAAATTAAATTCATGAAAAAACAATAATTTAAGATCGCAAATAAAAACAAAACAAAATAATATATGAAATATGTAAAATCAAATCAACGCGATGTCCTTTTCGAATGATTTCTTGATTAAAATGATTAAATAAATTAAGAAAATAAAAATGCTATCGGAAAATGAGAGCAAGAGAGAAAGCGAGAGCGAGAGAAAAAATATGAAAAATGATGTATTAATAATTATTTACCCACCGTTCGCCATCGTCGTTGAAAGCATAATCACCCAGAATGAGATCGCGAAGACGATATCTGGGTGGCAGGATGAGTGGCAGACAAGGATCCGGTTCGTTCATCGTGTGAGACATCCGTTCGGTGTTAAAAACTTCTTTAGAAATGTTACTTTTCGTGTACCCCCCCGTCCAATCGGGGGAAGTACGAAACAAAATATTCGCGTATGCCACAATGATTTATTTTATTCTATTTCGAATAATATAATTATTTCACTTTATTAAATCAATAATAATAAATAATATTAACACCGATCTAACGATTCGACGAACGTTTAACACTTATTTCATACAACGTTGCACGACGATAAATAATTAACTGTAATTTAAAGTGATGATGAAATAAACACTATTTAAAAATGAGAGACAGAGAGAGAGAGAGAGAGGGAGAGAGAGAAATACAACCACGTCTTCTCTCGACGGTTTGTTGTGTTCTGTGTTCTAAAACGCGTGCCAAGGGTGCAAACGGATGCCACGTTTGACGTTTGAACGCGCACGCGTATAAGAACTTTTTTTCCTCCCCCAAGGCCCGATTATTTCCTTCAGAAACGTTTTCCGTCTGTCCTTCAGTCTGCTGAACGTTTACTACCTTCTTCTTCTTCTTCTTCTTCTTTACCGATGACATAACTTTGATAATGAGAACGAACGACTTATTTGCTTTTTACACCTTTTTTACTTGCAACTTCTAGAAATTAGATTTACCCACTGCAAGATCACCCACTTACCCTTTCTTTTTATTTCTTTATTCCGATCGTTTTTGTTAGAATACTGATTTTTGTTTAGATTGGAAAACAAAAGAAATGTTATCGTTAGAATCAAGAGAGTGATTTTTTAGAGTGAAGTTTTACGAAATTCCTCGATAAGAAAAAAAAAAGAAACGTGCATGAAAAAGTTACTTCGGTATTTTCTATCATTCGCGATTAACTTTAATTGAATTCTTATGTATTAATCCTGATATCCTTTTAAATGAAATATTATATATATATATATATATTACAAAATGAAGCGCGATTACCTTTTAACGAAGTAAATATTTGTACTTACTTATCGTCCCCTCGTTATTAATCTGTTCTCTTTTAAATTACTGCGGTCAGTATTTCCTCTTTCGAGTTTGTAATTTTAACTTTATAAACGAGAGTTATTCTCTCTCTCTCTCTCTTTTTACCTCAAAATGTATGTATATCTACTATTTATTACAAAAATATATATTTATTTTTACCATGACATAGAGTTAAAAATCTGAAAATACAAATACTCGTTAAATTAGTTCAACCTTTTCAAATAACTATTAAAATCAGAATTGACATGAAAGTATTGGAGTTTTTCTTAAGTAATAAAGTTATTACTCGGTTAATCGTTTTTCCCGTGACATTTGAGAACAGATCGTTCGATACGTACATTTGATTATAAATAAAATCAATGACAATAAGATTAATATATCGAAAAACCGAACAATATTGTGGAAAAAATAATACGAAATAAAAAAAAAGTAATACGAATACATTAAGATTATTTCTATCAAATGAAATGTGACGTTTGATATTATTCGTAGGTGCGATTAATTCGGCTCTGATCACGCTAATCGTATATAAAATTTACATATCACCTAGTAAATTTCGATAAAAGCTTTCTCATGCTATTTTTGTCTAGCACTTAGTATTATTTAGTAACGACGCGATACCACGAAACACATCGAGTTCATCTTCGCGTGTTCTTAGAGAAAAAGCAAAAGACAAAGATGGATATATCCGAGTATATCTCACGAGAGATTAAATAACTAATGAAGTTTTGACCTCAATCGAGAAACATTAATTAATAAATAATCGAAGAAATAGTCGGTAGTATGGTCTCGTCGAAACTATATTATTTATTAACAATACTTTTTCTTTTTCTCATTCAAAGCTTAACTTTGTAATTTAAGAAAACAATCGGATTCGATCGAAAATATTTCATAAAACTAATCGTATGAAAAAGAATACAAGAAAAACTAAATTGAAATGATCTTTCGCATTTGGCATTGCGTATCAAAATATATATTTCAATTTTGTTATCAACATTTCTAAATATTTTATTATATTTTATTATAAATTATTATTTAAAAATAATAATTATTTAAAAATTATAATTTAAAAAATTAAAAGTAAAAATTTTAATAAAAATTAAAAGTGAAAAAAGTAAAAAGTACAAATAATTATTATTTAAAAATTATTAAAAAAAATAATATTATTAAAAATAATAATTAAATAAAATTATAATTATTAAAATAAAATAAAATATAATTATTAAAATAAAAATAAAATTATAATTATTAAAAATAATTATAATTTAAGTAATTTCATCGCGTTTTTTGTTGTTATTGAATTTATTCGAACTCTCTCGTACTATTAAATTGTAAGCCATAAAAAAGTAGTATGTGTATCCAACGTAAATCCATAAGAAGATTCAAATTCCCAATTCGCAATGCAATCGATTTGTCTATAATAAAAACTCGTGATTTCATTTGATTCGATTCGCATAATGGATCAGTGTTGTTCATTCTCTTTCAAATTTGTGTTTTAAAAGAAAAGGTCGATTCAATGGTACGCAATCATAAACTTTTTCGAACTTGCTTGCGTTCAAAAGTCTCGAAAGAAAAGTTTTCAAAAAAAAAAAAAGAAAAATAATCGACGCTTGAAACGTAGTAAAATGCTTCTTTATGCGTTATAGAAAATTTGTAAAATTTTGTTTCACAGTTGGAAACGTGGGGATGGGGGAGAAGGAAAAAAACTGCTTTTATATGCGAATCGATCAAAAAAAAAAAAAAGAAAAAAAGAAATATTCGATCATCGTGTATTCTCGACAAGGGTCGCGAATTTATATTGAATTCTTGGCGACTAAAGTAAACAATGTCTGGAGATATTTTTCTTTTCCTACAATACAATTCTTATTGTCATAAAAAGACGTACGTATATCCAATAAATCTTAAAACGAGTGAGAAAGAGATAGATAGATATCTTTTTCTTCTAGAATCGACGATCATCATCTTCCATTCTATCGTTAAACGAAACCACAACTATAGATCGTAAAATCACGTTGAAACTAAAAAAAAAACAAGAAAAAAGATTCAAAACGTTGTTCCTTTTACGAGGGAGAAAAAGATGTGTCAACTTCCGATCATATAGAAATTCGATGCAATTTATATTTCAACGAGTTATCTCTTTGCATTAATTCAACTACTTTGTTTTTTTTCTCTTTTTCTTTTTACTTTTGCACGTACGAAAACTCACGCATACGGAATCATTCGCGCACGAAAATGAGGGAAGATGTAAAAAAAATGTGGAGAAAAATTAGGGTAACGGCAATGCAGTTTGACTGCGGTTCACGGTTTTACGTTGCAGCTTCACTTTACGTTGTGCACACTGACACCGAACTAAAGTTTTTTACCTTACGAGAGAGTGAATGGAAATAAAACAAGATAAGAAAAGGAACACTTTTGTAGGGTAACACACGCGTTATAATAAGTTTCATTGCGCACGCGTGCGCTCGCGCAAACGATTCCCGAAAATATTCGAAAAGTTTTGTAATTCGGGAGAGAAATGAATTTTCCATTTCATTCGAACGAACCCGGCGTTCTCATCTTCTTCCGATGAACCCCCGATGCGAACCCGACGAAGTCTCGCGCTTTAATGGTGAAGCACGCGCGAAAACGAACTCAAATCCGACGACGACGACGACAACGACGATGATAACTACGACACCCACTCTGACAAGTCGAAAATTGAAAAGAAAATAGACGAGATTCCCTCTCATTCTACCGTAATTATAATTTTTTTCTTTTTCACGCAATGTAATATAATTTCAATATAATTTCAATATAATTTAATCGAAAGAGAAAAATTATCATACTACGTAAAAATAATTATAACCAAATAAATATTATTAATTATATATATAATATATATATATATAATATAATATATAATAAATATAATAATAATATATATATAATAATAGATATTATTAACCAAATAAATGTTAAACGTTATAACATCGGAAATTAACCGAATGCTTCAAAATATATATTTAACTTTTCGTATTTCCATTCTAATCGTTCGCGTGGAAGTGTAAAAAACATAAGAGTAAAAGCTTTGATAATCAAAGCAAATATACTCGCGTAATAAGTTCACTCGGAACGAATGTCAAAGAAAAATGTGAAGAGTCATTGGAATAATTTCCTATTACAATATTTCTGCAAGTAATTTCAATCTTTATGAATGAATTCATATCGACTAATCTTTTCAACAAAGATTAAGTGAGAATTCGTTTGAAGAAAAATCACATTTCGCGTAGATAAAACGTGTTGTAAGAAAAGAAACAAACCCTTTAAAAAATCTTAATAATGCATTTTTTTTCCCTATTGAAAAACTTTTAATAGATAATTATTAACGCTAAACCTACCAAGCAAGATTAAATGACCACGTCCTGTAATTTGTAAAAATGTTGTAAAAAAACATCAAATGAAAATTATTCATTTCTAAATACAAGAAGTTATATGTTGTAAACTATCTGATTGGCTAAAATTTCATTCTATATTAGGATATTTTAAAACGGCCATTTGACCGCTTACTATAAAAATAGATTTAAACGAAGTGTTGGTAGGTTTATCGAATAAGAATCAATTAAATGAATACATTCAAATAGAAAATGCTTTTTTCAATATAAATAAATTATAAGGTAACGATACAGAGATTACAAATAATTAAAAAATGTTTATGTGCGATGGTATAAACGATCGATACGAATGATGTGATTGTCCCCATAGTGTGTCAGCACTGATTTCTGTGATATTAAAAGCAACCAACGATACCGACGATTGCTTGCTGAATTATCGACAAAAGCCAATGCTAATTTTCGTTGCTAGTTTTATCGCTCGATGAAATTGCTCAATTGAAAATACTTGTGCTTTCATTGGTGTCGATAAGACACAATGCGCATGAATTTAAATAAACAAAAAAATACAGAAGTACATAAAAGCTAACAAATCCACTTTTCGCGTAACCACATTTATCTTAGTTACTAACCTGACCACGCGTGGGCGACAGTAAGTACTAAATACGATAATGATAAAAACTATCAAAGAATACGATATTCTTTGATAGTATATGATATATTCTTTGATATATATACTGTAGTTCTACTGTAATAAATAATAAATAAATATATTTAATTTTTAGTGCATAAATATGTGTGTACCTTCAGAAATGCGTATATAAATTAATTTCAAAAAGCAACAATTCAGTCAATCAAGATTAGTTGATGTTAAATCCAACGATGATTACCTGTAACAAGAAGAAAACTATATTAATCATACAGTCAATAAACCCAATCATAAAATACAAGTCGCCAAATTAGCAGATGCACTATTAAATATAATTTCCTATTTATTTTTATCAAATCTCTATTTCAGGTTGCATAAAATTAAATTTAAACGCTTGATTTTATATTATAATATATGATAATTATAAGAAATAGAAAAGCTACAAATATTACAATACAAAAAAAGAAAATAAAATCTATTTTAATCATTGTGAATTACTTTCATATCGCGTTCTTTGCATAGAAAAATTTCCAAATATAATAATATTCGATCAAAGTTAAAAATATTAAAGACAAAAAAGGTAAGAGAAATAATTGTGAGGTTTAACGAACGTTAATGAAGTTTAATATCTAAAAAAAAAAAGGAAATCTAAATAGTTTTGACTCTATTAACAAATAAAAAACTTGTGCATCTTTTGAACTATTTAAGTATGAGTATGGCGTAACAAGGAGATGGAATGGTCCATCATCTCCAAATACAACTACAAATTAATGACGAGCAAGAAGGTAATATAATAAAATACAAAATATGACTATAGAGCTATTCTCGAAAAGTTCGAACTTGCTGTTGAACCTTTGAAAATAACTCAATAGTCCATGTAGTTGCCCTCTTCAGCCACAATTAAGTGGGGGCCTCTTCGGCATTAGCCTCTTCGGCATTTAGCCTCTTCTTTCTTCATTCCCTGAAAACTGCATTGGACATTTTCTACGAGCGAGAGAGATAAGATCTTTCGTACTATTTTTGCAAATTAATTCGTATTATGTTACAATTCTAATTCTCAATTATTATAAAATTAATTTACATTTTCTATTCAATAGTAAAGCTCGTGAACTAACAATGAGCTTAGAGTTCATTGACATATACACGAGCACAATTAAACGAATGTCCAAGCAGACAATTATCGATGACCTAATAACACGTCGCACTTTTAATGTCAAAAAATAAAATAGAATTGAAATAAATAAAGCAATAAATGTTATGCATTTTCTTGCAATATTTTCATTTCATTCATTCGTTATATTGAATTATATCAAATATTTTTAATTGAGAAAATCGCGACTGTGCGAAGTGCTAATATCATAATACTTAAAACTAAGTATCAAATGGATCAAAGTATTTGCGAATTTGTTCGACTCTATCTCGTTCGAGATAGAATTAGATCTTAGAAATCGATCTTTCAAATCGTTGCAAATTCCTTTGAATCTCATGATACATAATAAAGATTACAGAAAAGTTACAAAATAAATTTACAAATATGATGAATAAAAATGAATGAAAAAAAAAAAATTTTTGTAACACTTCTGTATAAACCAGGAGGCGGAATTTTCACTCCGGAGTGGAAGCAAACCTCGTGCCTTTCCTGGATCCTACCTACTTAAAATTAAAGTTTTCACATTCGCTCAAAGAAGTATGCTACCTGCCTGACAATTACCCATATTTAAAAAGAGCAAATACACATACGTACCCACCCACTCACTCCACGATTCTCTTACATACCACCAGGGTGCAAAAGCCTAAACTAGAGAGCATGCCCCAGGGCACCTCCGACACCCTAGTTCAAACGCGTGTTTTCTAAACTTATGGGAGTACGTACCAATGCTGTAATCGACTGCCAAGGCTAATGATTATTGCAATAATGACGAAAGCAAAAATACTGGTACATACTAGTATATATCAACATACTAATATAATACAGTATTGTTAAATTTCCACAAACAAATGTAGGAACTCTACTATTCAAAACGATTCGAAAAAGAAAATGAGAAAAATTTAATATAAATAAAAAAATACAACTATGTGTATTTTTCATATCACACCAAAATCTAGGTATGCTATACTAAGTATTATTTTAAGTATTAAATAATTCATTAATTAAAAACTATCACGAAACGATGTACAGTACACTACCTAATACGCACATACAGGTGTAAAGTACATCGTGCAATCACTAGCACAATGACAGCCGCCAATAGGGGAAGAACTTAAAACTAAACCTATACTAACAGTTTCTCACCCATACGAGTAGCACCTGGGCACACGCATAGATGAGAACGCAGAAAGTATAGGGGGGAGAAACGGGAGATTAGTACATTAGAAGCTGAAAATCCTGATCTAAAAAATATGATTAAAGACACATAAATATATAACACATAAACATATAACAAATAAATACATTTTAATAAAAATTTATTTAAGCGGCTAAGGACTCTACAATTTATTTCATAAAAAATAACTTTTAATATCTTTTAATATCTTTTAATATCTTTTAATATATTTTAAAACCTCGGACGACTCCTTTCATTAGGTTGGCTGTTCCAATAAAAGAACTGGGCTTTGAGCCACCACTTAATTGCTAGAATCTATCCGTCGCGAATAAGTTTGTCTTCTTGCTCATTTATTTTTAATATCGAAATATCGATACATTAAAATTAATTGCGATTTGATAAACTTAGTACGAAGCAATGCATGTAAGACATTTATTACATGCTTTTCTGGACGAAAACAAGTAAATTAATGCTCGATTTCATCACTACTAACCACGAAAAAAACACGTAATAAAAAAGAAAGTGCATTCATTAATTGCATTATTAATTAAATGAATTTAACCGGTGAGACAAGAAGACCTATCCTGAACTAATAAAACATACAATACAATACAATACAATATACAATTTTCATTAGTAACTCCTAGAAAGGAATTATTTATGTGCTCGTCAATAATTTATTGGAATAATTACAACCGGTAACTCGTGCCGATTAGGACCTTTCATCCTCGACATGATTGAGCACCGGAGGGACTTTAAATTTTTTGACTCACTGCGTAAGAAGTTCTACGATGGCTCCAAAACACTCCTACATCACAGCAAGTATTGTAGTCTGCTGATCGAAGATCCATCGAAGACCCATTGAAGATCCATCGAAGATGCATCAAAGATCCATTGAAGATCCAATGAAGATCCATCGAAGAATTCATTCCACATCTTTGAAAAGTAAGGAAATCCATCGTCTTATCTGTAATATAAAATAGAACATAACGATAAGTTATCTGCAACATAATCCAAAATCATATAAAATAAAATCGAATAAAATAAAAATAAAAATAGATACTTACAATGCATTCCAATGAGATGAAATTCAATTGCACCATGGTGATGCACCTCGCGTGAATCTAAAAACGCGGTATAAACGAAAATAAGAAACTATAGATGAGTTTCTTATCGCGAAACCGAAATTTTATTACACGGCGAACAACACTGATTCTAATTCGCGTATGACTTTAATTTATTATGCGCCCGATCACTGATTCTACAACTGCTTCCAAAGACTGCTTTGCACACAGTCAATGCAAGTAAAAAAATCTTCATTGATGCACTGACTCTAATACGCGAACAGTCTGTGCGACTGTTTTAAAATAAAAATACAACTTTTCTCGAACAAAGTCTAATGCAATTACTGCTTTGGTCGCAGTTAATTTAATATGAAAAATTTCTGATACAATCGCGTAACACGAACGAATTGAAATGAGCGAACGAACGTGCTTCTAATCCGTGATTTTAATTATATTTAATCGATACAACACTCCCGTATATTGCTTCGCGCACGATTGCAATCTGAAACAGAAATAAAAAACAATACTATTAATATCATTACTATTACTGAAAACAATTAAAATGTTTGTTGAATTATTAAATACAAAAATATACTCACTTTGTATCTCCATCGATGAATGCACGATGGGTCTCCTACCCTTAGGATGACGATGACGATGCACTAACACTGATTCTACAACTGCATTACGTGCAGTTAATTCAATTAACACTAGATTAATGAACTAACAATAAACCAATTTGACTCATATCAAATTTTTTTGCTACATATGATACATATACATAAAATTTTAATATTATTTTTTTAAAATATACGTTGATTTTTAATACCATAATGAGATATATGTAAATATTAATGCCTCCCCTCTGCCCATTTCTTCATGCAAACAATTTTTGTAAGTTTTTAAAAAATAGTAAACGAAACAATAATGAAAAAATCTAGTGTTAAACGAATTTCCAAATGAATTTAATTAATAAATGTAACACTATTCCAACGATGATCTGAAAAAAAATAAAAACAAGATTATATAGACCATTGATATAAAAACATTATTATAATTATTGAGAAAATGTTTATATAAAAATTGACTTACATTTATTCTTCATGATGAATGCACGATGGGTATCCTACCCTTAGGATGACGATGAGCACACGTTTAAACCGAATAAAAGAAACTTACGGAGTTTCTTAACCGAGCAAACGAAACTTTTACATACGGCGTACAACACTGATTCTACTCTTTCCGATTCTTTTATATTTTATTTTATCGATGCAACACACGAGTACTTCATTGCCTACGCGCTCGATTGCAATGATGTTCTGAAACAGAAAAAAAAAAGAACAATTAATATCATCGTTATAATAAAAATGCATTAAAGTTATCATAGTAGTGTTTGATAGAAATATATACTTACTTTTAGTCTTCATTGATGACTGTAGGATGGGTATCCTACCCTTAGGATGACGATGAATAAAATAAAATAAAAGAAAAACTCTGAAAAGCTGAAACATACTAAAGATTATATTATAATACAATATTCCCTGTGAATCATTTCTGAAGGTATAGCACACTTTAAAAGATATTTTATCATAAAGAATAAAAATTATTAAAAGTAAAAGTTAAACAATATTTATGGAATTTATCAAAGTATGCAACTATTTGTTTGATAGTGCTTGCTTTGTATTTCAATATACAAACCCAAGCAATATCAGTTGCCTAAATCTCATTACTTGCATAAAATTGCATATAAAATATAAAATATTATTAATAATTATTAATAAAAATCTTTAAAGAAGTCTAAAGAAGACAATAATTGTAGTAGTAAACTCAATAAAGAATAACTTAACAAGTGTATCAATTGTTATACTGTCCAATGCTATAATAAACTTTTTAAACGATTAATTCAATAATGATGAGATTAGAAATAAAATCAATAAGTAGTTTAATACGTCACGTTCGTTAGATCTTTACTCGATGAAGGACGGAAGGGGAATGAGATACGTTACTGCTTATCCTTGAGAGTGTCTAACGTTCGGTGCTCAGCTATTTACGTTTTGCTTTCGGCGGTTATTCTTCTGTTTTCACCTCGAGAAACTCCTACAAATATACATACACATTCATAATTGTCTATAGGTGAATGTTTTGTTTTCTATTCTCTCTCCCTCTCTCACTCTCGTTCTCCCTCTTTCTATACATTTCTAAATGTCACATAGCTTGAAAAAAGAAGAACGCTTACCTCGATGAATATGAAGATAAAAAACAGTAAACACAATTGTTTGACTGAGTATATGTATTTCTGCTGGACTCTCCTAATGCGCCGAAATCTAAAAAAGTATAAAAGAAAATAAAATTACATTAGTACAATATAAAGAAAATCAAATATATGAGTGTATGTGTACGAGGGTTAACCTATACTTATGTATATATGCCTGTATGTGTGTATATGTGATAAAAATCAAATTTAACAAAAAATACGATCTTTGAATGCATAATTATGAAAAATAATTAATTAGAGCATCATTAGAGATGGCAGTAATTATCGATACCATGAAAAAAGCTGGAAATTGGAAAAAACTATTCTTAAAAAACATTGGTGAAATTGGCGGGATGCCGACATACACCGATAATTATAGTTTCACAGATGTCTTTCGAACTTTTTAATATTTCTTTTTAAAAACACTCACGTATGAAAATCTTGTGTGTAGCTATCGTTTGATATATAATAGGAAGGTGTAAAATACCTTTTTAATTACCTGAGAATAACGGGACGACGAAATATCCGTGCGATCTCCAACACCGACGCCGCGGAAAAGAAAGAAAAATGATCAGCAAAGAGTCCTGATTGGCTGATAATTATTTCAGAAGATAGTGACCAATCAGAAATTCTCAATTACCATATAGAAATGTATTTCACGCACACAAGCTTGTCCCGTCACACGTACGTAACTCGGCTTTCTTCATGATTACGCTAGTCAAGCTAGATATGATAATTTATTTATTAAATAAATAAAAAATTTATTCTATTTTTCTATTTAAGGTACACGTATCTTGTTAATATTTAAAAAATAACGAAAAGAATAAAGACAATATGCACTATAAACACCGAACAGAAAAAAATACATAATTTATTTATTAAATAAATTAAATATCAATTTTATTATCAATTATAATTATCTAATTATTAATCCAATTAATAATTATTCTTATTTAATTTATTATTCTATTAGGTGTATACGTTCCTTGTTAATATTTAAAAAATAACGAGTAAAATAAAGACAATATACACTAAAAACTAAATCACATTGCAACGTTCTGATTTAAACATACCTTCAATTTTTATGTAATTGTTTAAACTAATATACATTTGTTTTAACGTCCCTGTACAGTCATGACTTCGTGTAATAAAATTTTCATCCAGAAAAATATCACATTAAAATTATTTTATATTCAAAGTATGTTAATTAGTATGAAATGTTTAAACCAGTACATATGTGTTTAAACAATCTGAAATATAAGTAGAGTGCATTAATGCATTATAATAATTGTTAATTAATCGATGCAAGCGTCTATTGTTGTTAAAAAGATCGGAGTTTATGTTCTATGTACCTTCCCCTTCGAAATCCACCATTGAAATGAGACGTTGTCCTCTATGAAAGTACTTTTATTAAATGTTGTTTATATGACTTTCTCCGAACGTTACGCATGTGTGTAAAAGAAATAATCCATCTAATCAATAAAATTTAAGATTATAACGTTATGATTTTCGTATTTTTATCATTTTTATGTATTTTTTTTATTGCTTCTGCGCAGTGATTGCTTCGAGAGTAAAATTTAGCTGCAATATAAGAAAAGTGCATTAGTGCATTAAAAAATTCATACGTGAGTGTTTTCAAAAGGAAATATTAAAAAGTTCGAAAGGTATCTGTGAGAATATAACATCGATCGTGAGAATATAAAAACGATGATATAACATCGATGTATCTCGGATTCCTGCCAATTTCACCAATGTTATTTAACAATATTATTTTCTAATTTCCAACTTATTTTCACAGTATCGATTATTATTACAATCTATAATGATGCTCTAATTAATTATTTTTCATAATTATGTCTTCAAAGATAATATTTCGTATTAAATTAATACACACACACATACAGGCATATATACATAAGTATAGGTTAACCACTCGTACACATACACTCATGTATTTGATTTTCTTAATATTGCACTAATGTAATTTTATTTTTTATTTCTCTTAGATTTCCGAGCATTGGAGAGTCCAGAACGAATTCATACACCCGTTCTAATAATTGTGTTTACTCTTTTTTATCTTCATATTCATTGAGGTAAGCGTTATTCTTTTTTTAAGCCCTATAGAAATGTATAGAAAGAATAAGAACGAGAGTGAAAGAGAGAGAGAGAGAGAGAGAGAGAGAGAGAGAAAACAAAAAATTCACCTACAAGCAACTATGAATGTGTATGTATTTGTAGGAATTTCTCGAGGTGAAAACAGAAGAATAACCGTCGAAACGAAACGTAAACAGTCGAGCACCGAGCATTCGATACCTCTACGAGATATACGCAGAGAGATCTTCATTCCCCTTCCGTCCTTCATCGAGTAAAGATCTAACGAACGTGACGTATTAAACTATTTATTGATTTTATTTCTAACGTTATCTAACGTTTAATACTTCTACATTCTAACATTAAATACTTTAATAAGTTTCTCATTAGATAGAATAGTATAAAAAAGTTTTATTTTTTAGATTACTCTTTATTGAGTTATACATTATAACTTTAACAAATTTTCAATTATTATTTAAAAAACATTAAATACTTTGTATGTAATATACAAGTAGTGAGATTAAGGCAATTAATATTGCTTGAATTTATATTGATTCTTTATGATAAAATATCTTTGAAAGTGTGCAATGCCTTCAGGAATGATTTCAGGAAATATTGTAATATTTAATTGTATGTAATATAATTTTTAGTATGTTTCAGCTTTTCAGAGTTTTTCTTTTATTTTATTTTATTCATCGTCATCCTAAGGGTAGGATACCCATCCTGCAGTCATCAATGAAGACTAAAAGTAAGTATATTTTTCTATCAAACACTACTATGATAACTTTAATGCATTTTTATTATAACGATGATATTAATTGTTCTTTTTTTTTTTCTGTTTCAGAACATCATTGCAATCGAGCGCGTAGGCAATGAAGTACTCGTGTGTTGCATCGATAAAATAAAATATAAAAGAATCGGAAAGAGTAGAATCAGTGTTGTACGCCGTATGTAAAAGTTTCGTTTGCTCGGTTAAGAAACTCCGTAAGTTTCTTTTATTTGGTTTAAACGTGTGCTCATCGTCATCCTAAGGGTAGGATACCCATCGTGCATTCATCACTGAAGAATAAATGTAAGTCAATTTTTATATAAAACATTTTCTCAATAATTATAATAATGTTTTTATATCAATGGTCTATATAATCTTGTTTTTATTTTTGTTTCAGATCATCGTTGGAATAGTGTTACAATTTATTAATTAAATTCATTTGGAAATTCGCTTAACACTAGATTTTTTCATTATTGTTTCATTTACTATTTTTTAAAAACTTACAAAAATTGTTTGCATGAAGAAATGGGTAGAGGGGAGGCATTAATATTTACATATATCTCATTATGGTATTAAAAATCAACGTATATTTTAAAAAAATAATATTAAAATTTTATGTATATGTATCATATGTAGCAAAGAAATTTGAAATAGAGAGTCAAATTGGTTTATTGTTAGTTCATTAATCTAGTGTTAATTGAATTAACTGCATGTAATGCAGTTGTAGAATCAGTGTTAGTGCATCGTCATCGTCATCCTAAGGGTAGGAGACCCATCGTGCATTCATCGATGGAGATACAAAGTGAGTATATTTTTGTATTTAATAATTCAACAAACATTTTAATTGTTTTCAGTAATAGTAATGATATTAATAGTATTGTTTTTTATTTCTGTTTCAGATTGCAATCGTGCGCGAAGCAATATACGGGAGTGTTGTATCGATTAAATATAATTAAAATCACGGGTTAGAAGCACGTTCGTTCGCTCATTTCAATTCGTTCGTGTTACGCGATTGTATTAGAAATTTTTCATATTAAATTAACTGCGACCAAAGCAGTAATTGCATTAGATTTTGTTCGAGAAAAGTTGTATTTTTATTTTAAAACAGTCGCACAGACTGTTCGCGTATTAGAGTCAGTGCATCAATGAAGATTTTTTTACTTGCATTGACTGTGTGCAAAGCAGTCTTTGGAAGCAGTTGTAGAATCAGTGATCGGGCGCATAATAAATTAAAATCATACGCGAATTAGAATCAGTGTTTTTCGCCGTGTAATAAAATTTCGGTTTCGCGATAAGAAACTCATCTATAGTTTCTTATTTTCGTTTATACCGCGTTTTTAGATTCACGCGAGGTGCATCATTATGGTGCAAGTGAATTTCATCTCATTGGAATGCATTGTAAGTATCTATTTTTATTCATATTTTATTCGATTTTATTTTATATGATTTTGGATTATGTTGCAGATAACTTATCGTTATGTTCTATTTTATATTACAGATAAGACGATGGATTTCCTTACTTTTCAAAGATGTGGAATGAATTCTTCGATTGATCTTCGTTGGATCTTCAATGGATCTTCGATGCATCTCCGATGGATTTTCAATGGGTCTTCGATGGATCTTCAATGGGTCTTCGATGGATCTTCGATCTGCAGACTACAATACTTGCTGTGATGTAGGAGTGTTTTGGAGCCATCGTAGAACTTCTTACGCAGTGAGTCAAAAAATTTAAAGTCCCTCCGGTGCTCAATCATGTCGAGGATGAAAGGTCCTAATCGACACGAGCTACCGGTTGTAATTATTCCAATAAATTATTGACGAGCACATAAGTAATTCCTTTCTAGGAGTTACTCATGAAAATTGTATATTGTATTGTATTGTATTGTACGTTTTATTAGTTCAGGATAGGTCTTCTTGTCTCACCGGTTAAATTCATTTAATTAATAATGCAATTAATGAATTCACTTCTTTTTTATTACGTGTTTTTTTCGTGGTTAGTAGTGATGAAATCGAGCATTAATTTACTCGTTTTCGTCCAGAAAAGCATGTAATAAATGTCTTACATGCATTGCTTCGTACTTAGTTTATCTAATCGCGATTAATTTTGATGTATCGATATTTCGATATTAAAAATAAATGAGCAAGAAGACAAACTTATTCGCGACGGATAGATTCTAGCAATTAAGTGGTGGCTCAAAGCCCAGTTCTTTTATTGGAACAGCCAACTTAATGAAAGGAGTCGTCCGAGGTTTTAAAATATATTAAAAGATATTAAAAGATATTAAAAGATATTAAAAGTTATTTTTTATGAAATAAATTGTAGAGTCCTTAGCCGCTTAAATAAATTTTTATTAAAATGTATTTATTTGTTATATGTTTATGTGTTATATATTATGTGTCTTTAATCATATTTTTTAGATCAGGATTTTCAGCTTCTAATGTACTAATCTCCCGTTTCTCCCCCCTATACTTTCTGCGTTCTCATCTATGCGTGTGCCCAGGTGCTACTCATATGGGTGAGAAACGGTTAGTATGGGTTTAGTTTCAAGTTTTTCTCCCCCTATTGGCGGCTGTCATTGTGCTAGTGATTGCACGATGTACTTTACACCTGTATGTGCGTATTAGGTAGTGTACTGTACATCGTTTCGCGATAGTTTTTAATTATTGCATTATTTATCACTTAGAATACTACTTAGTATAGCATACCTAGAGTTTGGTGTGATATGAAAAATACACATGGTTGTATTTTTTTATTTATATTAAATTTTTCTCATTTTTCTTTTTCGAATCGTTTTGAATAGTAGAGTTCCCACATTTGTTTGTGGAAATTTAACAATACTTGTATTATATTAGTATGTTGATATATACTAGTATGTACCAGTATTTTTGCTTTAGTCATTATTGCAATAATCATTAGCCTTGGCAGTCGATTACAGCATTGGTACGTACTCCCATAAGTTTAGAAAACACGCGTTTGAACTAGGGTGTCGGAGGTGCCCCGGGGCATGCTCTCTAGTTTAGGCTTTTGCACCCTGGTGGTATGTGAGAGAATCATGGAGTGGGTGGGTGGGTACGTATGTGTATTTGCTCTTTTTAAATATTGGTAATTGGCAGGCAGGTAGCATACTTCTTTGAGCGAATGTGAAAACTTTAATTTTAAGTAGGTAGGATCCAGGAAAGGCACGAGGTTTGCTTCCACTCCGGAGTGGAAATTTCACCTCCTGGTTTATACAGAATTGTTACAAAAATTTTTCTTTTTTTCCATTCATTTTTTATTCATCATATTTGTAAATTTATTTTGTAACTCTTCTGTAATCTTTATTATGTATCATGAGACTCAAAGGAATTTGCAACGATTTGAAAGATCTATTTCTATTTCGATTCTATCTCGAACGAGATAGAGTCGAACAAATTCGCAAATACTTTGATCCATTTGATACTTAGTTTTAAGTATTATGATATTAGCACTTCGCACAGTCGCGATTTTCTCAATTAAAAATATTTTATATAATTCAATATAACGAATGAATGAAATGAAAATATTGCAAGAAAATGCATAACATTTATTGCTTTATTTATTTCAATTCTATTTTATTTTTTGACATTAAAAGTGCGACGTGTTATTAGGTCATCGATAATTGTCTGCTTGGACATTCGTTTAATTGTGCTCGTGTATATGTCAATGAACTCTAAGCTCATTGATAGTTCACGAGCTTTACTATTGAATAGAAAATGTAAATTAATTTTTTAATAATTGAGAATTAGAATTGTAACATAATACGAATTAATTTGCAAAAGTAGTACGAAAGATCTTATCTTTCTCGCTCGTAGAAAATGTCCAATGCAGTTTTCAGGAAATGAAGAAAGAAGAGACTAAATGCCGAAGAGGCTAATGCCGAAGAGGCCCCCACTTAATTGTGGCTGAAGTGGGCAACTACATGGACTATTGAGTTATTTTCAAAGGTTCAACAGCAAGTTCGAACTTTTCGAGAATAGCTCTATAGTCATATTTTGTATTTTATTATATTACCTTTTTGCTCGTCATTAATTTGTAGTTGTATTTGGAGATGATGGACCATTCCATCTCCTTGTTACGCTAAACTCATGCTTAAATAGTTCAAGAGATGCACAAGTTTTTTATTTGTTAATAGAGTCAAAACTATTTAGACTTCTTTTTTTTTTAGATATTAAACTTCATTAACGTTCGTTAAACCTCACAATTATTTCTCTTACCTTTTTTGTCTTTAAGATTTTTAACTTTGATCGAATATTATTATATTTGGAAATTTTTCTATGCAAAGAACGCGATATGAAAGTAATTCACAATGATTAAAATAGATTTTATTTTCTTTTTTTGTATTGTAATATTTGTAGCTTTTCTATTTCTTATAATTATCATATATTATAATATAAAATCACGCGTTTAAATTTTATTTGATGCAACCTGAAATAGAGATTTGATAAAAATAAATAGGAAATTATATATAATAGTGCATCTGCTAATTTGGCTACTTGTATTTTATGATTGGGTTTATTGACTGTATGATTAATATTGTTTTCTTCTTGTTACAGGTAATCATCGTTGGATTTAACATCAACTCATCTTGATTGACTGAATTGTTGCTTTTTGAAATTAATTTATATACGCATTTCTGAAGGCACACACATGTTTATGCACTAAAAATTAAATATATTTATTTAAAATTATTTAGAGTAGTACTATAGTATATATTAAAGAATATATCATATACTATCAGAAAATATTGTATTCTTTGATAGTTTTTATCATTATCGTATTTAGTACTTACTGTCGCCCACGGGTGGCCAGGTTAGTAACTAAGATAAATGTTGTTACGCGAAAAGGAGACTTGTGAGTTTCTATGTATTTCTGTATTCTTTGAATAAACGTCAAACAACTATGGAAAGCTTATATAATAGCAATAACGAGCAACCAGCCATCCAGTCATATAGCCAGCAGCTGGTCAAGAGGGGCGAACATAATGCTTCGTGTCAATGTAAACCGTTGGCTCTAAAGTTGAAATATTTACTTGCTCATGTAACCAGCCTCTTACGCAGCCAACGTGTATGCCGATCATCTCCTATAGCGCTCGATTACAAGGTAAAAAAAATGGTTTCGTAATATAGCAAGCTGGAACGTTTCAAAGTCAAGCGAGTTGCTCGACACTCATCTTGTCTTTGTCAACTACTGCTTACGAACAAAAAAAATTCCTTTTTTGAATGAATATGATCGAGCAAGGATACCATTAATTATTTCTCGCATCGGTCGAATCTATTTCATTCTCAATTATCTCATTTAATTAATTAACAGATTGAGGTCTTATACCATGATCATCGATTTTCTTCCTTTGAAACATTTCGAAGATTTACTCTAAATAAAAGACGATCAACCGGGTTAACTCGTTGACGATAAAAAATGCATCAGGGAGATGAATCCTGATATTCCTCGAAAACATCATACATACATACATACATACATACATACATACATACATACATATATAGGTCGCACGTTATTGATCAATCGGAGTTGGTTGAGGTCAAGCGACACTTTTCTACATATTAACTCGTATATTTCTTTCTATAGCAATTAATCAAAATATAATGTTATGTAAAAAGTTTTAGATACGGATATATCAAAAACATGGTAACATATATATAATACTTATATATCTGTATATATATAAATATATAAATATATATATTATATATTATACGGATAGACGTTGGTTCTTTTTCTCTCAACCATACTTCTTCCATAATATATCTTATATAATGGCAGTAATATAACCAAATGTATGTAACGCTTGCATAAGACGAGTCCCTCCCCCCCTTACTCCCCCTTCACCCCCTTACCCCTACCTTGCGCTTCTCCGACCAGCCGCGTAAAGCCGCGTCGTAATCTATTGCTCGGAAATAGTTATAGTTCGTTGTGTAACGGTCTAGTTAATGGAAAAGATCGATAAGCAGCTTTGTGCCACGCCATTCTCTAAAGAATTCGTCGCCTTTCATATTCGTGAGAATTCACCTTTACTCGATAAAAATATAATATGAGGAGGGTCGTGGTGGTCTATCGACTAAAACCGGCTCCGATTCCTACGATTCTCACACCCTTTCACGCTTCAACGCAAAACCGAACTCCAAGAAAAGAGGTTACTCTTATAATACCTATAACTATAAAAAGATGAACTATGAAATTTCATTTAACATCAAATAGAAAATATTTCATTTATAATACCAAAATATTGAAATCAATCAAATTATAATATTTATCCCCTAATTTGTATACTATATTATATTATTATTTTTCTAATTTTAACAATTTTTATTCGTTTGTTAGTTGTTTGGTTGTTAACTATAGTAACACGTATCACCGTGAAAATATTTCATTTATAATATCAAAATATTGAAATCAATCAAATTATAATATTTATCCCCTAATTTGTATACCATATTATATTATTATTTTTCTAATTTTAACAATTTGTATTCGTTTGTTAGTTGTTTGGTTGTTAACTATAGTAACACGTATCACCGTGAAAATATTTCATTTATAATATCAAAATATTGAAATCAATCAAATTATAATATTTATCCCCTAATTTGTATACTATATTATATTATTATTTTTCTAATTTTAACAATTTGTATTCGTTTGTTAGTTGTTTGGTTGTTAACTATAGTAACACGTATCACCTGGAATTAGCTTTCATGAAAAATATTTTGGAGGGAGAAAAAAAGTACATAGACTTCAGTCACTTTCGAAATAAACGACTCAATTTTCAATTACGAAAATGATTTCTTATATTCGAAGTATAATAATATTAAAGAAAAATCTTTTTAATTATGTTGCTAATAGTTAAGATTTAAATTATCTATCTATCTTACGTTCACTGTATCTTGCATTCTAATTGCGACTTTAGTCAGCGTCTATAATATTTTAATCTTTTAATAATTTGATCGAACTTAAATAAAAAACTGTAGTTACGGGATTAAATGCTACAAAGTATCAAGTATTTTGCTCTGTCAGGATTAAATGTCATAGACACTTGGTTTGTTACAAAATGTTTTCTAATTACTCGTACGATTTCGTAATTGCTGACCTAACTCGTTATACCATTGCAAAGAATTATTTTTTAAATAATTATGCAACTAAACGAATGTAAATCGCATTATTAGCGTTAGAATTTTATATATGTTACATAAAAACGTAAAGTAAGGAATAAATCGAATAGTATATTTTTCGATACTGTTTCGGACCGTGAGAATCTTACTCGAAAATGCAGAGAAGATATCATAGCACATTCTTGAAGGCCATAAAATTGGCAAACGAACCCAGAGATTATTCGAGAGGTATCGATGTGACGAAATTTTCGGATAGACACATGTGTTCCTACAAAGAGAAATGATTTCGTTTATACCAAATAAGTTTCGTTCGTTGCACTTTTGATCTTACGATTGCATATTATATCGATCGTTTAATCGATTTTTACAACTTTTGGGCTCCCGATCGAATGATAATAAGACTGCCAATAACAGCACAGGTTTTGTATATGAATTTCTTAACACTAAACCTACCGATACTTCATGTATACCTATTTCTGCCGTGAGTGATCAACTATTTAAAAAGAAAACATATATCTTAATATAGAATGAGATTTTAGTCCAATTGGATAGTGAAGGAAATAGTTTCTTTTACTTAGAAATGAATAATATACATTTTTACAAATTATTGTATTTTTACACATTACAAGACACTGTACTGTAATTTGCGTGTGGTAGATTTAGTGTTAAACTTTCATAAATTTACGAGTAAATTACTATTATAAAATAATACTAATAATAATACTATAACTATAAAACTAACTAATAATACTATAAATTATAAAATAATCTTATTATATTTCGAAGAAAAATCTATCGATTATTCCTATCGAAAGGAATAAACGTCTGGTGTTTAAATTGAAAAGGTCGATAAGACAACGGTAAGTACTCGTCATACATTCGTCGATTATGTTTTTATCACCGTTATCTTTCACATTGCATATGTTGCGGTTATAAACTTTCAAGGTGATCGATGATAATCGTATCGATGCGAATAATATTAGCCTAGGTCAAATCTCTTTCATCTTTGACATAAGCCTGTTGTTTACGAGAGTTTGACGAAACTTGTTTTCAATCTGAAATAAAATTAAAAAAAGAATTCGTTTTGACTTTCAATAAAGGAGAATTATCGTGTCGCTGATTACTCAAAATTATCGGATAAAAAATACAAAATATTATACTTTTATTCTTTTGCGAAAAATATATCATTAACGAGATAGATCACTGATCATATTTTATTATTTACATAGCTTTTGAAATTGCTACGAGAAACGAACACGGGGTTTAGAGTTTTCTAATCGGATTATGCAACAAACGTGGTTGTGCGAGTACCTTAATCTGCATTGCGGCGCAGTTAAACTAATTACTCGTATACAACGACGATTGTTACACGGTATATTACAACTATAATGTTTAACAATAATCAACAACTATAGTCGAGTACAGTATTTATGTATTTATGCCAGCAAAACTTTCCTATTATTTTATTTTTCGTAACCTATACGAAATACTGTTAATATTTTAAAACTAAACCTATCGAAAGTTCATGTACATATATTTATTTTTATTGTAAAATGTATGTTTCAATATAGTTGGCAATGAAATTATAATCAATTGGATAGTGAATAATATATTTTCTTTTTATTTAGAAATGAATAATGTGTACATTTTATGCGTTTTATAAATTATAGTACACGTTCGTTTGACCGTGCGTGGTAAATTTAGTGTTAATCCGTCGACCGATAACTTCTATACTAATTCTAAATAATAAAAAAAAAAAAATGAATAAAAGATTGCGAAATTTAATATTTAAATGGGGCATAAAAGAGCCGTCAAATGTGTACCAGTCACGCATATCGTGTTTAATGAATATTTTGTATTATTTATAAGAATGAAAATGTGAATTATTTTTTCCATGAAATCTAAGGATCGTTCCCTTTTCTTTGTGTCTTTAAAAACTCTTGGTTACGCGATACGTGGGAGTGCGTAATATAAATGAAGTTTCCAAGAGATTCGTGTTAGTAATCAGCATCGTAAAAAATAATATGAATATCGATTACAAATGTTTGCTCAACAACTACGGCACGCGACCGTAGTTTAAAGTTGAAGTCAAAGCAAGAAAGAAAGAAAGAAATAATAAAAATAAATGAGTATTATAAAGAAAACGAGTAAGTAAAAAGGTAAAAGAAAATTTGATCTGTTCACCGATAGAACGCCCACGACGAAGTAAACGCACATGATCGTGCTACCTACATACTTGCTATGTGGTCGTGTACACTTCAAAAGCATTTTACTCCCACTTAAGTTATATAATCGTCGAGTCAAATCCGTGATACTTTCACGTCGGTATTCTTACAGACATCGTCGTAATAAACTATAACCGTATTACAGCATTTAGTCTTGGCCAATTGGTGGCGTACACGCGTCAATAGACGTGTGTAAGAAGTACGTGTAATACGTCTAGAGTATGAATCGAGAATACTGCGGTGCCATGGGATTTATTTCAACTAAATTCGAACATGTTTCTTTCTTTCTTGCTTTCTTTCTTTCTAGTTAGAATCAGATTCGTGCGAATACTCAAACGATACTAACCGAAGGGGGAAACAAAAAGTCAACGAGACGTACTACTATTACATACAAGGAAAGTGTAGGCGATATTATAAATTCAAACGACGAGTCTGCAACAGCAACAGCAGCAGTTCTACAGCAGGCTCTTTACTTTCAAAGAATATTCTTTAAATTTAATTGCATGAATCAAACAGATAAAAAAGAATAAAAAATACAAATCTAAGAGAATGGCTTATGCTTGTATCTCATAATCAACGTATCTATTAATTACTTTTGTTTAAAGTCAAAGAAATATTTCGAAACATTGATCCTTTTATTCTTTCGAATGATCAAATTTGTTCGCATTTTCTTCTATTCGAATTGATTAAGACTCTGTTTAATGATTGCTGATAGTTTCATATTTTTTTCTTGTTTTTTCTTTTTTTTGTGTTGTGAAATTTATTAATCGTTCGACGTTAATCTTAAACTTCAAAAATATAAATCATTGTATTATCGTTTAGGTTCGAGAATTACATTAATTAATGCGATATACTAACGTGTAATTTAATCCACATGTAAATTTAATTACCAGTTTATTTTTACGAAATTCTTAACTATTAAATATTTTACTCGATCTAACGACAGTTTTGCTTATACTAACAATAGTAAATCATGCATAAAACGTTTCTTCGATATATATAACTTAAAGTAATTTTCATTTTTCCGATATAATGTATTGGGTGCGTTCAAAAAAATATTTGCATATACATTTTTCCGTATCATAAATAAATATATATATATACCGTACTTATTACGCATGTATAACATAAAAAAAAGATATGTTTATTTTGAAATAAATTAATAGATAATCATTACACTTTTCACTTCACAATATTGCATAAACTCGTACACATCGTAATTACATAATTCGTCAACACGTTATCGTTCATTATCCATCAATATTATTCCTATAAATTTTCCTATTAATTTACCTAGTTTTGGCATGTTAATTTGTAAGTTACATATACGTGTTATATACTTTTACATTTATTCGATAACATGTAAACTTCATTTATTCATTCGCAAGATATGCAACGATAAATTTAGTTCGGTATTATCTTTTCTAACATATTATTGTTTAGAAAATAAATCTTCTAACAAAGATTCTTAAAAAAAGAAGCATTAACTTAATAACGTTAGATATACGATTAACATATTTTATAGTTGATTCTTATAGCAATCATTTTGACATATAAACTTGTATACTCGCGCGCGCGAGCACACGCACACACTCATAGTATCATTGCTCGTTCAGGCACACGATCGTATCGCACGCGTCTAGGCTCCTCTATTGACCAATCGCGTTGAGTTTCACAATCTGCTATCAGTGTTCTATCAGCACTTCTATTGCAATACCAACGTTTTGCGTTCACGCACAAAAAACACGGTGTTGGTTGCACGCGATTTCGATCGTTGCAAATAATGCCGCCGTACCCCCATGGGTTTATCGATGATCTCATGCAATTCGTCGCGTATTTCCCTTTCGAATATCCCATACTTTATTGTTTTCTTATATTTTCTTCGATAAAAGAGAAGAAATGACGAAGATAGAATTGCGATCGCATTTATTTATAAAAAAAAAAATCATTTGCAAAAATCACCTTTCTCAATTTATAGTCATACCACCATCTAATATCAATAACATTTCGATAAGTATACTTATTATAATTAATCAAATATTTCATACATTAAGTATTCAAATATTTTCGTAAGTCACTGTAGGTAATAATAAAAAGGAAAAAAAAGAAAAAAAGATTGTTCAATAATTATGATCAAATGAAAATTTATCAACGACATTTAAAAGTTACTTGCGAAACTAAGATGACATATTTTCATTTTCATCTATCTTTATCTATTAACGTAGAGATCGAATCACGTATGTACACCGTGTCGTAGATCGTTGGTTGTATCAATCCTCATCGACAGGAAGCGCCGATTGACAAATCGTTGGTGTAACATCGCGTTAGCAAACGTCAGAACAGACTGGCGGACAGATAGACAGACAGATATACAGACAGGCAGCACGCTATCGTTCGCAATTAGAGAGAACACGAGCCATTGTGCGTTGGTACTCGTATTTACGTGTGCACGACGACACCATAACGCTGGAATTCTCATTAAGGACTCTCTTTTTAATGAAGGTAGCTAACGACGGTGTGTTTGTTCGCATAACTTTCGACACTAAAACCGGATTCTTTCTAGCCCCCCCCCCACCACTTCTTTTTTCTTTTTTCTTTTTTATTTTGTTTCGAGGAAATTCGTACGTTTCTGATATTATTCGATTTTTACAAGTTGGTTGTCTATTAGGAGCCTACAACATCGAGTCGCCCATTATTGTCCATGAGGATGACGTTAAAAACGTAGTACACGGCCAAGTCGTTAAATACATTAATGACCATTACGTAAAATTGTACAACGTTGTAACATTACGATATATACACACACATATATATATATATCGTTCTTATCGACCTTAAACATAGATAATAAATTCGACGTGTCGACGCAAAGACGAATGCATGCCTGTCTTTTTTATTTAATTTTTTTCTTTCTTTTTTTATTTGCAAGTAATCACACGTATATTTTATATTCAATCATATTAAAACTCTTCGATTTTCCTTTTTGTTGTTTTTTTTTTTTTTTTTTTTTTTTTTACGATAGAACGAACCTTTTTAATAATGTCATCCTCGTATTAAAACAATTTATCGGTTTTCGCAATACAATGGATTTTTTTGTTTCTCTCATGGTGCGTTTGATTTATCGAAAAAAAAAAAAAGGTTACCATCGTGATATTTGCGCAACGAGTTTGTTATAAAATAATCTTTTTTATTTGATAAAAAAAAAAAAAAAGAAAAAAGACGAAAAAGTTCTTTAAAATGTATGCAAAGTATATATTAGAATGAAATAGACAAATGGTTAAAAGCGATCATTATCAATAGGCGAGAACCGTAACAACCAGAAATCATCGAGTGTGACCAAATAGTCTCAGTGTTTCCGTCTTAAGATCGTCAAAGTACTTTCGTTTTAGCACAAAGTATCAAACGTTGGCTAGGATTGCAAACCATACGCCATATTGCGTTACGTGTCGTTCTTTTACGCCTGTAGGCACACGAACATAAAGTTAGCCTCGTAATGTCTAATTCTAAGGAACGGCGTTACTCAACGCGACTAAAAAGTTACGCGACTCCTGATAGTTCTGTAACAATGTTTTATACTCATTCCTATATTTACTAATTCGTAATAATAGAACACGTTAAATGAAATTGATGATGCCACTGCTAAATCGTCGAATCCACTAAACTTCAATTTGAGAACTGCGGAAGATAGTAAAATAGATCTTTCATTAATTTAGACAACTATGGGTTTATTTCCAACGAGTTTTCATATTCGTTATCAAGCTGGTATTATAGAATGTGACTCATTTTAAACTCGCGAAGGGAGAGAAGGAAAGGGAAAGAAAAAGGGGGAGGAAGAAATAGAGAAAGAAAGAAAATCAAATATCGAGCATACAATGATCGTATTGTACGAGATCATTTTGAACCAGTTCCAGATAAAATCATTTTAAAAATCGTATGCCATTATTTTTCTAAAGGCTGCATTAACAGTTGGCACCGTTTTAAATGTGACTCACCTTTTCTAACACGTATAACTGTATTGTTCGAACTTAATGATATTATAATTCGGCCCTATAATGCTTTTTCTCTTATTTCATACTTTCGTTTTTTATATTTCTATGATATTTCGTATAGCGTTCGAATGACGAGTCGTTTGAAAAAAATCAAATCAAACTTTAAACGCGCATAATTATCGATAAATAAATATTTTTTGATGATAAATTCGCGTACGAGATTATTTTCGCGCATTCTTAGATGATTTTTATACAGCTAAATTCGTAACTCATCGTTAAGAAAACACATAAATTACGATTTAGGCGATAAATCTGTAAGGGTTTCCTTTCTTTCTCTTTCTCAAATCGGCACGGTTCGGCGTGCCAAAGACGCGACACTATCTGTTATACCTGTCCGATTCGAGAAACTACGATTTATTAATCGTGATATCGTGTTAAGTAGAAGTTACGAGAAAATGTTGCACTCTGTCACCGAAGAATAGATAAGACGAGAAAGAAAGAAAGAAAGAAAAGAAAGAAAGAAAGATAGAAAGAAAGAAAAAGAGAAAGAGGTTGTAAATCATAATACGTAACTGTTACGTGTATAGTCATTACTTCGTGAAAAAAAAAAAGAAAAAAAAAGAAAGAAAATAAAAAAGAACAAATAATAAAAAAACGATATCTCGAGTTTCAAAGGTGAACTTAAGAAAATTAGGGGGTGATCGTTCGACGAAACAAATATACGCCAACGTTTAAACGACTTTCGCGCATAATCTCATCGTCAAGGATGAACAATCGGTATGGGGGGGGGTGTAGGGGGCAATATCCTTGGATATATAATATATACGTTCGCATTATTTCTAACGTTTCTTTCTTTTTCTTTATTTCATCCGCAAATTTATAAGGAAAATTAAGACATTGATACTTAAAATTAACTGGGGGAGGGGGGAGAATTGATTAAAACGATTTATTATATTAAAGAAAAATTATATTTTGTTTCTAAACGAATTAAAATGTTGAATTATTGGTTATATCGATGTTTCGGCAAATTTATAAGAAAGATTAAGACATTGATACTTAAAATTAGCTGGGGGAGGGGGGAGAATTGATTAAAATGATTTATTATTTTAAAGAAAAATTATATTTTGTTTCTAAACGAATTAAAATGTTGAATTATTAGTTATATCGATGTTTCGGTTATATGATTAATCAATTTTTTCGTTGAACGATCCAGTTAGTTGTTTGTTTCGATGCAAACGTCAAGGATAATTCGAGGTAACGTTTTACATGACTTACGTGACTTACGTAACTTATTATCGGAATACCGTGACCGTGAATATATCGATCTCTCGCTTATCGTAATTTTCTTTCTCTCTTTTAAATGGAAGATCGATGTTTCGCTTCAATCGAAATTATACTGAACGTTCGTTACGTAATATCCGAAATTAGAACTAACCACTCGTCGTAGAACCTTTTTTAGGAACCCGATGGATCTCAATTTGAGATCGAAAATTATCATTACGAAAGATCGTAGGAACGACGAAATAATGTCTGCGAAATAAATGGGCCTTTGCAAAATGGAGATATAATGGGAAATTGAGTAAATGAATCGTATCTTCTCGAAAGATTACGTGACGCACCCCAAAGCTTATTCTTATTTTAAATGTTACAAACAATCGAAATATATCTCTAATTTTTATCTATTTTAAATTGTTATTATATTTCTGTACCGTGTGTGCCAAGAAATATATTCATTTCTTCTTCCCTTTCGCGATTCTTTAAACATTATTTCTACCACAGTTTCGACGTCTTTCGATACCTTTCGGAATAATTATTAAAAATTAATTAATGTTTAATAATCAATAACGTATTGAAAAAAAAAAGAAACGATTATACTAACGATCGTAATTTTAATCGTAAATCTTCAATAGGTACCTTTTGACACCTGTCGGTAGAAATAGCGTTCAATTTGTAATAACTTTCGTTAGATTATTTTTTTGGAACATTATTTAAAAGTCCTACATTGGTTTATCTTTAAATTTAAATAATATTAACAATCGATTAAAAAATCGTACGAGAATTTTCTTCGTAATAATAAATTACATCATTAACGGATACGAATAACCATAAGATCAAAAACTCACAACATTATTGTAAAATTGAACACGTAACATGTAACACGCGACGCGTACGAGTATAATGTGAAATATCTCGAGAATGTGGTTTATATCTATATCGAATTTTCCACGGGTTTAATGATTTACTACGAAAACACGGTTACAATGTGCTGCAACGTCTGAGAGTGCAACGATTATTTCTGGTTAAGCAAAGGAGGTCTAAACTAAAACGTGCTCGAAGCTCTCCCGCGTAAACGCACGCGCGTAACAGAATGAGAAAGAGAGAAAGAGAGAGAGAGAGTGAGAGAGAATAGCACGCACGTGCTTACAACATTTTACTTTCTTCAATTTTATGTCCCTTTTAACTATAACACCATGGCATAATTCATACGACGATGCTTAGAATAACTCCTTAAATTCGTTAAACTATTTATACGGAATTTTTCTTTAGTTTAACCATAATAATCTGACGTTTATTTTAATCGAAATATTTATCCTTTTTTATATTATTTTTCGTTAGAAATACGCGTGACACAATGGTAAAACACTTCCGTCAGACGTATGCATAATTGGTAAACTATCGTGGTTTCTCGAATCACGAATTTTTATGAACGTACACGTGTTAACACCGAATACGGGTAAACGAGACATGTGGGTAAGTTATCGTAACCATTAGCAAACTAAAGAATTCTAATATTATAGAATATATATTCGTAAATTTCAGGAGAAACGTATGATATCTTTGTCCTGTCATGTAGAATGATAAACATTCTGCGTAGATTACTTTCATCGTGCATTCGCAATCGAATAAGGGTGCATTTTCGAAAGTTTTCTATTCATTTTTTTTTTCTTTATACTTCTTATGGAAAGTTACTGAAAACATTTGATATAAGTGATAATTATAAATTATCTTTTTCAAAAATGTGCAATGATTCGTGGATTAAAAAAATCATTTAAAATAAATAATACAAATAATTGTAATTATTAATTTTACTTTATTCTTTTTTTCGCTTTATTTTATTTTTTTCTTTTTTTTATTTCTTTCCTAATAAAAATTACCAATGACAATTTATTTATCAAAGTTTGTCGAGAACGTTAAGACCTCGGCATCCGTAGCATTTGCTAGAAGGTGAACCCCTCGTCGACAATGTGCAAAAATAGAACGCATGCGTGTGAATTTCACGAAATGCGAAATAAGTGCGATATTACGAGGCGACCTGAGAGACGTTTATAAAAAAAAAAAGAAAAAAAAAAAACACTGGTGTGTGTACTTATGTACGCACGTAAGAAGTTATACTTCTTTGCCGTACCAAAACGAACATAACCTCAATAACCTCAAAAATAACTTCAAAAAATTAACTTAAAAAAATAATAATAATAATAATTATTATTATTATCATTAATAATTTTCCTTGTTTATTTTTTAATTAATGTTATTATTATTATATTATTATTAATTTTCTTTTTACATAGAATATAGTTGATAAAGAAACCTGTTCCTCATCCCTGCTTGATGATCGATAATATTCGCTAATGTAAGCCAATTATTTTTCTTTTATTATTATATTTTTATTCATTTATTTATTTATTTCATTTTATAAATATATATAGCGTGACCAAGTAAAAAGTGGAAGGATTGGAAGTATGAGAAGATAAGCTACTAATTATTATTTATTTATTTATTTAAGAAAAAAAGAAAGGAAATATATTTTCAATAGATCGATATATTAAATATATAAAAAAGAAAGAAAAAAAACATATCAAAATATAGATATCAGTCCACACTAAATATAAGAGAGATATATCGAATAACTTCACGCGTCAACAGCCATGGCGCGGTTACAGCGTTAGTTCTCGCTTCGATCATTTGAGTAAAGCAGCGCTGAGTTCGATTAGTATTTGGATGGGTGACCCGCTTGAGAAAAAAGGGGGGAAGAAGAAAAGAAGACAACTTCATGCCGTATACTTGAAATCGCTTTGCCGCGCGTCGTAAATACCGACAAACTTCACGGTGTCGATTTTTCCAGACGTTCGAAAAAAATCACTCCCATTACATTTTCCCCAACGCGCCAAAAGAAGTATAACTTCAAAAAAATTTCATGTAAGAAAAAAGAATCCGACAGAAAGGAAACTTTAAATCTATTCTAAATAATATACTATAACATCTAGTATGTCGTACGATTTATAGAAAGAAATATTCATACATGTTTCAACGATTATATCGATATTCGATGTCATTTATCGAATCATTAAACAAGCAATTATCAAGAAAGCAACAGCCAATACTTTACCTTTTCGTAACTGCAATACGAAAAAAAATCGAGAAAAAGATATTTATATAATCGTAATCATATTAACTATATTTTACTCTTAGATTAAGAATTCCGTATAATTAAAATTCCATTTAAATGTAACTTGTATCTTATAAAGTATCTAATTTTTACGAAGAATTTCAAACTGTTGAATGGTAAATCGCAACGGTGGGAGGGAGGGAGGGAGGGAGGGAAAAAATATTCGTGCGAAATATCGTCACGGTACGATAACTTTAGAATGGACAAACTTATATTGAAAGTGAAAAGTATTCCGAATTGCGTTTTATAAATCGACGATAATTTAACAAAAGAGACAATTATATTTGTCGTGTTTGGTTAAAAGATGTGAAATTGCGTGAATGCATTAGCTGCATAGTTGATTTCGTATATTAGTTTAATGGAACTTACGAGGAAGGGCAATGTAATTCTTATGAGAGAGAGAGAGAGAGAGAGAGCTTCGTTGAAAACGGATATACTCGACGGCTGATTAATTGATACTAAATATAGATCATGCGTAATAATACGCGGGCGACCGTAGTTCATCGGCACGCAGAGTATACACGTGCTTTTATCCACAAGTATAACCGTACCTACTTACTCGCCTAACTCGTGTTTTACAATATACTGCATACATACGTTAAGGAAAAAAAAAAGAAAAAAAGGAAAAGGAAAATAATAAGATTTGAAATGATTTTGTTCAATATATGTGTTGAATATTTGACGTACGTCTCAAGTAATTATATTTGTTCTTTTTCCGATTACTTAGATTATGTAATTCGATTAAATTTTAATTATCAATGACCTCATTTATAATGTCATTTAAAATCTTGTTATTGTAACTTGAAAGACTGGTTGTGCAATCATTGTATCCGTATTTGCATCTGTTTAATAATATATTTTAAAATAGGGGAAAAAGTTTATTAGGCGTAACTCTTTGTTTTTTCCGATTCTTCGATCCGAATTTTGTTAATTATTATTTTGACATGTATTGTGAAGGGGGTCAATAATCCATGCGTATTTAATTAACTTTAAATTTTGCTTCTTAAACTTTCTAATGATATGAATATATAAGATTTCGTCGGTATATACATATATTTATTTGATTACGAGATTTCTATGTATGATTTCTTCTTTCTCAAGTTGTACAATACGTTATCTAATAAATATAAAAGTTTAATTTATAATATATAGCAACGAGATACGTAAGGATTTATTTCCTCCGTTTTAAATGACGTCAAGAATTTCATAAAAAAAAAGGAAATAGGATAGTTATTAATAGGGAAAAAGTCCGAAGGGTGAAATGATGAAAAAGGGCAGAGAATAAGAAAAAGAAAGAAAGAAAGAAAGAAAGAAAGATCAAAGAAGAAGATCCGTTATTGATGTTACATAACAACCATTTAGTACACGGGAGCGTACCAGAGTTATCAGAAACCACCGGGCCCTATTATGCAACGAATGAGACGCAACTAACAAAGAATCGAGGGCGTTATTACGACGACGATGTAGAAAAAGAAGAAGAAGAAGAAGATGAAGAAGATGAAGAACATCGCGGAATTTGATCTTTGCTTGCGACAGCCTACAAACGACCCACGATTATCTTCGCTTTCGATCTATTGTATCGAGTTAATGCGACAAGAAAAGAAAAATATTATTTTCTATTTATATAGGGATCATTTTAAAGGAAAAACGTAAGAGAAATCTGAGCTTATTGATCATTTCCAACGTAATTTTATATATCGAACTGAATTAACTTTTTTTATTCATCTGTAAAAAGAAAAAAGAAATAAATATTTGTCATAGTGATTAATATCTAGTGATATCTATAATTACATATAGTACTATATAATAATTATTGATTTTTAGGCACCGATAGATTGAAATCTAAAATAACACGACCGATTTATTCAATCGTATGTATATTAATTATAAACCATAAATCGAGTTATTATTATTCAACACGTATATATATATATATGTATGTATGTATGTTCACGCCTTCTTACCCTCATTATTTTTTCTATTATTTCTAACGATGTAAAAAAAGAAAGAAAAAACAAATTACATAGAATTGCATTACGTATATTGCAAATAATTTTGAAATAATATAGTAATTATTATATCAAACCTAAATATTCGATTAGGTACGTGTTGACAAGCGACCATGAAAATCTTGACATTCTCCAATTTCGATCTTTAACGGTAAAATATTATATAAATTTGAAGCATATCGTCAGTTATTAACTAAACTTAAACGCTGACACAAAAAGTATAAGAAACTTATTAATTAGAAAAGGAAAGATAAAAAATGATTGTCAAATAGAAAAAAAGGAGAGGAAGAAGAAAAGTCGAGCTCCGCTTTCGCGGGAATGCATATCCTGGTGTAGATTTCGTAATGACCGATCGGCGGGTTCGTCTATGAGAGGTCGTGTCGGTTCGTGCACCTACTCTCGCGGTTAACCAACCACACGTAAGCCTTTGGCATAATGCACGCCGGAGATTTCGTCACTCTCGTCGGTGCCTCGACGCCCGACAATAGAAATGCGCATGAAAGGTTACGTGTACTTGCTCGCTTGTTCACTTACTTTACTTGCCACAACTTGTTTGTACCGCCTGTCTTCTGGGCTGGGAGAAAGGGAAGGGGTAAAAAAAACAAAAAAAGAGATAAGTTAGAGTTATGAAATACGGGGCAGGGCGAGCTGCAATGTGCAACAACAACTGCATCCTTCGTATAAGACAAAAAATGCACCAATACAACACCGTAACTATATCCTTCGAGAATCGTCCTACTCACGAAACGATTTTCACGAGTCTTCGAACAAACGATCATCGCCTATTGTTTAACCATCGCACGACTCCAATCACGTCTTTCCGCGTATTATGAAATTTCGAGCCACCGGGGAGAAAATAAATCCTATTGCCTCGATTTTCTTACACGCCCGTCTTTAGATCTACTTATTTTCATCCACGGTATATTACGTTCGTTAAATTACTCTACTCGTGTCGTAGAATTATAACGCTAAACATCCCTTCCCTCCCATAGACGATACCACGAGAATAAAATAAGGAAATAAAAGTATTACAACGTTTTTTGATGGAAGGAAGATGTTCGATTCGTTCGTTGGTGGTGGTTTTTATTTTTTTTTTTTTGTTTTTCATCTCAAACTCTCAAAGTTCTCATCTCAAACGCGTGCAATTAATTTCGATAATTTCTCCCCCTCTTTAAATAAAAGACAATTATTAATTATTAATACTTTTTACTCGGATACTTCGTTCGTATTCTATGTTCGTTAAATACAAAGAAATCAGTATCGAAATATGAACGTTTCACATTTGAAAGAATTAGTAACATATTCTCTCTCTCGTGACAAACGGGTCTCTTAGGTAAGACAAAATCTGTGCTATCGTTTATTAACGCCATTATATACCTCGATTGCGGTTATTCGTCTCTTAACAAACTAATGCTTTCGTCTTCGAGATTCGTGTTACGAGATTCGATTGTGCAATATCTTAACGACTGCAGAAGAAGTATTTCTCAATAACGATCGTAATGTCTGTCCTCGTCTAAAAAATGGGAAAAAAATCCGTTCTAGATTATCGTTAATAATATTACACCATCATTATATTTTCATGAAATTATTATATCTTAATGCGATATTCGTGCGCCCACCAAATTGACATTTACGAAAAAATAAATATCATTATCGATCGACTATCATTAATAATAATTTCTCTACCACACACAGTACATAAAAAAAGAAACACATTTTTACAGTCCCATAATGTACGAATATTCAAAATCAAATCGTCTATATTCAATCCAAAAGTTATTAACACTTACGGTAATCCAAGTAATTCGAAAATGTATATTATTTGTTAATAATATCACACACTATTATTAATGATAAAATAATGTAATAAATACTATAATTTATAATAAAATAAAAAAGATGTAAATATTGTTAATTACTTTTGGCTATTTTTACAGTCCCATAATGTGCGAATATTCAAAATCAAATCGTCTGTGTTCAATCCAAAAGTTATTAACACTTATGGTAATCCAAGTAATTCGAAAATGTATGTTATTTATTAATACTATCGCACACTATTATTAATGATAAAATAATGTAATAAATACTATAATTTATAATAAAATAAAAAAGATGTAAATATTGTTAATTACTTTTGGCTATTTTACAGTCCCATAATGTACGAATATTCAAAATCAAATCGTCTATGTTCAATTCAAAAATTATTAACACTTATGGTAATCCAAGTAATTCGAAAAAGTATGTTATTTGTTAATACTATCGCACACTATTATTAATGATAAATAATGTAATAAATATTATAATTTATAAATAAAAAAGATGTAAATATTGTTAATTACTTTTGGCTATTTTTACAGTCCCATAATGTACGAATATTCAAAATCAAATCGTCTGTGTTCAATCCAAAAGTTATTAACATTTATGGTAATCCAAGTAATTCGAAAATGTATATTATTTGTTAATACTATCGAACACTATTATTAATGATAAAATAATGTAATAAATATTATAATTTATAATAAAATAAAAAAGATGTAAATATTGTTAATTACTTTTGGCTATTTTTACAGTCCCATAATGTACGAATATTCAAAATCAAATCGTCTATGTTCAATCCAAAAGTTATTAACACTTATGGTAATCCAAGTAATTCGAAAATGTATGTTATTTGTTAATACTATCGCATACTATTATTAATGATAAAATAATGTAATAAATACTATAATTAAGATGTAAATATTGTTAATTACTTTTGGCTATTTTTACAGTCCCATAATGTACGAATATTTCAAATCAAATCGTCTATGTTCAATCCAAAAGTCATTAACACTTATGGTAATCCAAGTAATTCGAAAATGTATGTTATTTGTTAATACTATCTCACACTATTATTAATGATAAAATAATGTAATAAATACTATAATTTATAATAAAATAAAAAATATGTAAATATTGTTAATTACTTTTGGCTAAACATAGATAAATTATTTATCATGGTAAAATGATGAAAATAAGGTACATGTTATGACTATTTTGATACATTTTAGACGATGACACGTTACTTTGTACAATTCTATCATGGTGAAGACGAAGAAAATAAGAAGAAGAAGAAGATGATGAAGAAGAAGAAGAAGAAAGATTCTAATTTTAACGAAACGCCATACGGTATTATATAAATTATTTGCTTCTCATAAATCCAGAGGTTTACGAGAGCTTGGCTGGTTGAAAAATAGTTGTTACAGGCGTGGTACTAATTCTGACACGAACCATCCTCTTCGTACTTTTATCTTTTCTCGTGAAAGGTTTGTTTGTCGAATACGACTCCGAAGATCAAGAGAAGAAGAAGAAGAAGAAGAAGAAGAAGAAGAAGAAGAAGAAGACTCGGGATTGATTTCTTTGCGATACGAGTCACGTGCCCTATCTCTTTCCAAGGGGATAAAAGAAAAACCGATGGTGTTATTTTAATGACGATAGCGGCTTCTTTCTGACGGAAAGAAAGAAAGAAAAAAAAACACCATAAAGTTATAGTACGTTAAATCAAAGAAAAGAAATAAATTCCGTCAAATCGAACTAAATCAACGAGAGGGGATTCAACGATATTAACAAATACTTTATTTTACGTAATTATTTATCCCATATCATCATTATTATTATTATATATGTTATTCATCAATATTATATTTGTATTTGAATTTATAATTGCTCGTTCGTATAGGTCGTATTTTAATTTTAAAATATTCTACGATTATACGATGAAACGTTAGTGCTAATAAGTAGTCGAGGTATATGAGCTCGGAGAAAGGCAATTTTTTGGCTGACCGTGACCCGTTTCGAATTACATAAGACATAAGGTATATAACCCGAAGGCATGGTATATTCTACACGTATATATGCATACACTTACAGAGAGTGGAGCATTTCATTAGTAATTCCTAAAAGTGTCTTATTAACATTTTCTTATAGGTGCACTTAACTGATAAATATTTTTAAATTAAAGTATATTAAAACACCAACGAGTCGGAGTATTACCTAATAATTTATAATAATAATAATAATAATAATAATAATAATAATAATAAAACACGCTTTTCTATACTCAAAACAAATTCTCGTTAAAGAAATGTTAAAGAAAAAAAAGAAATATTTACATGAAACCCTCGTTTAAATGGGCCACCCTGTATACGATGCACATATACGTATATAGAACAACGAATATACGTTGAATAAAAGACGCACCGAACTCGTCTGCTGGGTTAAGAAAGAGAGGGAGAATAAGAGGGAAAGAGGAACGTTGAGGTGAACACCCAGACAAGGTCAGAGAGCCGGTCGCGAGACCGATCCAGCCTTCGGGATGCAGTCACGATGCACATTGCATGCTATGCTTACTGCTGCTATGTTTTTCATTTTTTCCTTTTTTCCTTTTTCTTTTTTTTTCGTCGTTCAATCTCCTCTTTTTTCTTCTATTTCTTTATTTTCTCTTTCAAAACTCGCGCAGGAATCTCGAGGTCTTCTCCACTCGCTGCACTTCTTTGTTTCGACAGAATCCCTAGAAACACGAGTTAATCATTGTTTAATTCATTCTATTTATGATTATTATTATTATTATTATTGATTATTTAGTTATACTCATTTAAAATAAAAAATTTATAAAATTCTTTCTTCGTAAAACTGTATAATTTTATATAGATGGTTGATCGTGAACACACAAAAAAACTCATTATAAAACTCATTTCATTTATTAATATAATCGAGGATCGATCTTTTCATTGGTGTATATGTATATCGATAAGTACATTAATTGGAAAAATAAATGTAATCGTTAATCAAGGAACAAGTTAGTCATTTTGAATACCGTGTATACGTGCAATGTCGATTCGAAGAATAATGTCTCGTAACAATTTCCACTCATGAAATTATCGATAACTCTGTTTAAAGTTTTGCGTAATAATCCGCAGAAGAAGATGGTCATTATTAAGTGGCGTTGGAGGTGGTAGTGGTGGTGGTAGTGGTGGTGGTGGTGGTGGTAGTAATAAACGAAGGAGAGGGACGAGACGATAATTGGTATAATAATGATGAAAAACGTAAGACGTCTTAAGAAATTAATTCCCCCGCGGGTGAAAGACTTAGTTACGACACTTTATATACATTCGGGACCGACCGACGTGGAATGCACTTACACGTAATAAGCAAAGAAAATTACGAATCATGATGGCAAGAATTCATCATGAGGTAATCGTTCGTGAGCGAAAGAAGAAAGAACGAAAAAGAAAAAGAAAAAAAAAACGAAATTATTCGGTCATTTGGAACGATACTTAACATAGGTGAGTGCGTATTCGATCATCGTCTGCAAGTTTTCAAACGTAAAAATACTTTTTTGTTCGATACGCAAGAAGCACGTGTGGAAAAAGTGCGATTAATATAAAATTAATAATTAAATAAAAATGTTAAAAATGATCTCAAACAAGTAAAATGAATATAGAAGTATATCTATAAATAAATATAATTAAACACATCGGATAACAGACGATAATCGTGATATTAACGATGGAATAATTTCATTTATAAATGTGCAAATGCAACTGGTTTTAATATTAATTAAAAATGAAAATTATATAATTAATTCGATCTCTCACCATATTATTCCCCCATTCGTTTTCCTCTCGAGTGTAGATACTATCTGTAAATAACAATCAATTTTGAAAGGAACTACTAGGGACTAACTATACACATAGATGAACGATAGAAACCGTAGGCAGTAGAAATTACACGTGTGTATATACACTTACACATGTATAGGCATATACTTACATACTTACATTACTTAATTGGAACTTGTAAAGTCAACGCACGGATTTGTCCTGAGATTCTTTAATCTCACAAGCTTACGTAATACAATCCAATTTAAACTCACGCGTTCGTTCGTTCGTTCGTTCGTTCGTACGTTCGTTGTTCATTCGTTCATTCGTTCATTCGTTTTGCTCCTTCTTCTATTATATATTTTCCTATGTTTCGTAGTACTCCTTAACAAGTTAACAAGACTCTTTAAAAAAAAATGTACTTATGTACGCACGTAAGAAGTTATACTTCTTTGCCGTACCAAAACGAACATAACCTCAATAACCTCAAAAATAACTTCAAAAAAAACTTCAAAGAAAAAAAATAACTTAAAAAGAAATAATTATTATTATATATACATATAAGAAAGAATAAAAAAAAACTGGTGTGTGTACTTATGTACGCACGTAAGAAGTTATACTTCTTTGCAGTACCAAAACGAATATAACCTCAATAACCTCAAAAATAACTTCAAAACAAAACTTCAAAGAAAAAAAATAACTTAAAAAACAAAAACTGGTGTGTGTACTTATGTACGTACGTAAGAAGTTATACTTCTTTGCCGTACCAAAACGAACATAACCTCAATAACCTCAAAAATAACTTCAAAAAATAATTTAAAAAAGAAAAATAATTATTATTATATATATATATAAGAAAGAATAAAAAAAAGAAAAAGAAAATATCAAAATATAGATATCAATCCACACTAAATATAAAAGAGATATATCTAATTACTTCACGCGTCAACAGCCATGGCGCGGTTCTTGAGAAAAAAAGGGGGGAAGAAGAAAAGAAGACAACTTCATGCCATATACTTGAAATCGTTTTGCCGCGCGTCGTAAATACTGACAAACTTCATGGTGTCGTTTTTCCAGACTCTCGGAACAAAATCATTCCCCATTACATTTTTCCCAACGCGCCAAAAGAAGTATAACTTCAAAAAAAAAAACAAATTTAATCCTTCTCCCCTCCAGCTCATTTTTTAAAATCGAGCAATACAATCGTTATGTTAATGATCGTGCGATAAAAAAAAAGAAAAAAACCAAGAAGAATAGTTAGAAATTATTACGTTGCTTTTTTTTTCCTTTTTTTTTTTGTATATTAATATCTTCAAAGTAACATGACATCTTTTTTTTCGTTAATTGTACGATATTAATTAATTACAAACTTTTGTTAAAGGCATTACGCATCGACGCGTGGTTCGTTCATTTTTTTTTTTTTTTGTTAATCAAATCTCAATCGTGCCAATAGCAATTCAGCAAAAACCGCATAATCATGCTTATCTTTTTTTTTTAAAGGCTCGTCGTAATGTGTTCACAATTATTTGACCGTATTGAATATAATTGCATTACAACGTTTTTCTCGCTCGTTTATTCTTTATGAAAAATTCATGTGTTAAATTGACTCGTTTTGCGTTAGCTCGTTGTTCGCTTATAATCGCGTAATGCGGATAAATCGTTGACAAAAGAATAAAATTAAAATTAAAATTAAAAACAAACAAACAAACAAACAAACAAACGGACGGCCTACATTTTATTTTCTTTAAACCCGATTTTACAAACACTCGCTCGAATATTGTTTAATACTCTTGGAAAAAAATAATTTATTTACGCGAACATTATCACCCGTAACCAAATTCGTTACGTACGTAAGTTATTGCATATTCATTAAATAATTATTACTTATTATGTAAGAGAGAATATTTTTTACTCGAGATTCTAATAGTTTTTTTTTCTTTTCTTCTTTGTTTTTCTTTTTTTTTCTTTTTTCAAATCGAACGAGTTCCATTAAAACGTATTTATGTAAGGTATGCATATAATACATTGAAACATTTGCAATTAGTTAATACCGATTAAAAAGTTGTACCTTTTGTTCTATTAACATTTCTTCAAATAATTCTTTATTTTTTTTTTTAAAGAATAATATAAATCATCATCTCTATAGATTATCCCTAACACGCGTTTTGGATTATCGCCAAATAATATCGTTAGAAACTCGTTTGAACTATGATCAATCCGAGTTAATCCATTTACATCTATCTTTCCTTTCAACACCTTACAAATGATTAATTTCTAAATTAATTAGTATCTTATCTGCATAATCAATATTAGATACGTTAAATAAGTACGCGTAATAAAGTAATTAGATAGAAAAACTATGATACAAAATATATCTCGTATTATTAATACAAAATTACGTTATAGTAACCAAATAAAATCTATCACCGAGTAGATTATTAAAATATCTATAGAATTAACGATCATCATCGATGAGCAACGAGCCGAAGAAATTCAAAGAAAACCGTTACAACGAGGTCGTAAGCATAAAATATACACGTAATCGTCTTCGGTTATGTAACACGACATACATACATTGAAAACCAACAACCGTGAGCCGAATATATCCGAAAAACGTTGATGTGTGTTTCTTTTTTACGTCATATAATTAAAACAAAAAAAAAATAAAAAGAAAAAAAGCTAAAAAAAAGAAACAGATATCTGTATCGTCGACTAAAAAGTAATAGCTATTATTAATTTTCTATTATTATATATCGTATTATTATATTAATTATATAACATTACGGAATAGTCTTATCAACGTATGTGGTATTATTAATATTGTTAAAATGAAAAAAGTTATTATTAAAAAAAGAAGAAAAAAAAATTGAACGAACAAAGATCGATCTGCTAAATTAGAATACGATAAATATATATATATATACATAATAAATATGTGTATATAAATAATATATCTATTTACTAACATTCATAACAGAAAAGTAAAGTAATCAAAACCCAATAGAAAATAATATGCTTATCTGTAAGCAAGTTACTAATGCGTATCGATTTGATCTTACTCTATTATGACATAAACGCCGTTTATATAAAAGCGTCGAAGTTTATATAATGATGCAAATACACGTGACTTTTGTTCAGGAACGAACGCGTTCACGCGACGACGACGGCAGCAGCAAAACTTGGATCGTTATTTACGCCGATAAAACTACGTTCTTTACTCTCTTTACGAAATTATTGATGATATATACCCAGTTTATCTACTTACACGAACGATTTTAATGATCTCGTCGAAATATTTTTATATTTGAGTGATTAATTATTTTTTTCTTTTTTTTTTTTTATGAGCAAATTACAGGAAAATAATCATCGGTAAACCGAGGCACGTTTAAACAATTTTTTCACGGATCGATTCCCATCGAATTCTTCACGCGTATCCCCCATTGAAATATATTTCTCAAGAAAGGAAACAAGAGTAGATAAGGTGTTACGGGTTTTGTAAATTATACGTGAAATAATCATTGACTGTGCGTATTCCAGTCACCCACCATAACAGCAATAAGTTCTCGAGGTATTACTCGAGGAATAGTAAAACGATATCATCGTGTAAGCCACAGATTGTTTCTCTAAGACTGTTAAAACCTTGTCCCCAGATTTTGTAAGTGCATCTCATACACTTACACGTATGTGTGTTCCATGTATACATACATACTAATTTATGTGTTCCACTTTTCCATCTCGGTCGCAATTCTAATTGTGTTTTCTGTTCTCTCTTTCTCTTTCTTTCTTATCCCAGACCGGAATGAAAGATGATTATTTGGAAAACAGAGAGTACTCGAAAATATCCGAGCCAGAATGAGAACAAAGCGTATCGGAGAAGCAAGCTCCATTTATTCGTAAATACGTTTATTCTTTGTTAACTCGAAAGAAAATTTTGAAAAAGAAACATTGGCAATTAACTGGCAAAAATCAAATTCGCGAAAGTTTCGAATGATCCGAACGATTAAAAGAATTTAAACAAAAAAAAAACAAACCAACGAATAATTCTATTTTTACTTAAACGAAACGCGAACTAATAAATACGAGTGTAAAATTTATAAAAAAGAAAAAAACTGGTGTGTGTACTTATGTACGCAAGAAGTTATACTTCTTTGCCGTACCAAAACGAACATAACCTCAATAACCTCAAAAATAACTTCAAAAAAAACTTCAAAGAAAAAAATAACTTAGAAAGAAAAATAATTATTATTATATATATATATAAGAAAGAATAAAAAAAACTGGTGTGTGTACTTATGTACGCACGTAAGAAGTTATACTTCTTTGGCGTACCAAAACAAACATAACCTCATTAACCTCAAAATAACTTCAAAAAAATACTTCAAAGAAAAAAAATAACTTAAAAAAAAAAATAATTATTATTATATATATAAGAAAGAATAAAAAAAAGAAAAAGAAAATATCAAAATATAGATATCAGTCCACACTAAATATAAGAGAGATATATCGAATAACTTCACGCGTCAACAGCCATGGCGCGGTTACAGCATTTGTTCTCGCTTCGATCATTTAAGTAAAGCAGCGCTGAGTACGATTAGTATTTGGATGGGTGACCCGCTTGAGAAAAAAAGGGGGGAAGAAGAAAAGAAGACAACTTCATGCCATATACTCGAAATCGTTTTGCCGCGCGTCGTAAATACCGACAAACTTCACGGTGTCGTTTTTCCAGACGCTCGGAACAAAATCACTCCCCAACGCGCCAAAAGAAGTATAACTTCAAAATCCTTTTCAGAATGTGTTTTATGTAATTTGGTGTTAGATGTTGTAATTATCGATTTCGACGATATCGATCGTGCTTGCGTTAGCTATAATAAAAAGAAAAAGATAAAAAGTATGCGTAAACGTTATTTGATAAGACTGCTTTTATGTATTTAATCGCGTATTTATGTATATAATGACTCAGTCGTGTGACGTGAGAAAAAACACGTGTTAGGGAAAAGAAAGAAAAAGAAAAAGAAAAAGAAAAAGAAAAAGGAAACAATAACAAAAAAAAAGTAATAAGAAAGAGAGAAACATTTTTATCGTAAAAATTATTATAGATTTTTTACCGTTGGTCGCACGTAACGGAAAACTCGTTTAGAAATTAAAAAAGAAAGAAAAAACAAAAACAAAAAAATAGGAAGAAGAAAGAAAGGAGTATTGGATAAACGTAAATCGCGAAGTAAATTCTGGGAATAAAACCATCCCATTTATGAAGGAACCATGATTTCGACGAAGCACCTTGTCATTACTTATTTTCTTCCCCCTTTCCCCCTTTCCTCTTAGCCCCCCTCGTGCGATAATACGACGTTCGACTGTTTGTATTTTACGTGAGAACGGTGACATAACTTGTGTATCTTCGAATCTGTAGATGTATGTATTAGATACGCGATAATTCTAAAAAAAGGAATTGAAAGAGTATGACGGTTGTAATACACGGTAACAACAACACAATCAAATTAAAATATTAAATCAAATAATCGATCGGAGAGAAAATTAGACGAAAGGAAATGTTGCAGTATCTCGAAGCGTACGAGTAGCCCTTTTATAACACAGCATTCTATAAAATGGTTTTCGCTGTAACACGATAAAATGTATCATTACATATAGTAAAATATATTAAATTTAAATATTATTATAAATTAATAGAAAAATAATATATTATATTATATATAATATATTTATTTATATTTATATTTATTTATATTATTTTATTTATTTTATTTATATTTATTATTTTATTTATTATTTTATTTTATTATTTTATTTATATTTATTTATATTTATTTATATTATAAATTAATAGAATAATATGAGAAAGAAAGGAGATTAAAAAATATGAAAGAAACTACTTGAACTACTTGAATCTCCAATTATACGAGCCACGTGTTCCGATTATTATTTTCTAAGCATGAAGTAAGTAAGTAAGCAACGATTTGTCGTATGTCGTATTTCCATGGGGGCCTCCGTCGTTCCACCTACATACGACGACGACGACAACGCCAGATATAAAAGCGTGGACTCTCACGTGCGTATGGCACACGCACGATAATATTATGTAATAGACTAGATAACTGTTTAACCAGACACGATTCCTTCTTATTTCCTAAGCTTACTTAAGATCTCACAACGTAGTCAGTCGATGACGAGAGTAAAGCCTAACTCTACTTGCCGCAAAATAGTTAAACGCACGTGATTAGCCTATTTTGTTAGGCGAATCAACCTAGAAAAAGGGACGTTGTTGCTTTGACCTAAATCTTAACATTAGATTCAACGTGACCCGAATCATTTCACAAAAAACCGTTCGAATGAATAACGTTACGTAATATCGATGATTATCAATCTTTATCTTTCTTCATTCAATCACGTAACTCGGACGAGTTACGAAAAAAAAAAGAATAAAAAAAGAAAAGAAAAAAATCCGCGAAATTTATTTATTAGAAGCTTTGTAGGAATTAAAATTCTTTTTTTTTTATTATTATTATTATTTCTATAAAATTCATATAAAATTCATAATTTTCGTCCGATTGAAGAAAGTTTGATTTGAGGCGTGCAGTAATGGTTTTTTTTTTTATTTTTTTTACCAAGCTACGATCTCGTTAGAGATAATTTTGTACGGATACACTTTCAGATTTATCTTTCAACGTATAAGTACGTTTATTAGAAAATGCACTTTAAAGTAACATAGTTTTATTTTTATTTACATTTCTATCTATCAAGTTAGGCTGCTTCGCCTTGTAAACTGAACGATTTAATTAATCAATATCCTGTAATATTTATGCACACACATATCTATCGTTTCTTGTCTTATACTTTCTTTTTTTAATGATATATTAGAAATTACTTTGTTTTAAAATAAATGACAGGCATCTTAACAATTATCGACAATTAACTCTATTGACGTATCTTTCCAAGAAATTGGTTCTTTTTTAGTTTTTATTCTCATTTTTCGATGAAACCCCGTTAATATATTATTCATACGTTTTTTTAAACATTGAAAATGTTGAAAAAATACTTTCCATATCGATTGATTGGATACTTTTGTTCTCTAATTTTGTAATTCGAAGTACTTCAGATATCCTGTTCAAAGGAATCAATATAAATCTGTTTCTATTTCCGATAAATATTTGTAAAACTTGCCAAACTTTCAAATTTCTAAACCCTCGTAACACTGAGAATCCATTTTACTTCTTACATCAAACATGTGAGCTACCTTTAGGAATTATTTTATTTCACCCTCGTTCACAACACGGACCATTATTCATCCTAATCCACGAAAATTTTCAAATTAACGTTAAACAAAAAAAAGGAAAAAAGATGTTTGATGCACCCGGGGTGTCCAATTTATTCCTAGTCTAGTGAACTTTCACGTAAGAGGAGAAGTTTCGTTAAATAATCGCACACACTCGTCCCTGAATCTAACACGAGTCGTACGTAACGCTTCGTTACGTCACACGTGTACGTATAATAGCACGTGAACACCAACAGGCAAATTCGTATTTACGAAAATCTTCGAATCCACAATAACATATAACTAAAATCAAACGACGAAACAAGAATAAAAACATAGAAAAAAATTCACAAAAATCAACGAAATCTTATGTTAATCAACTACGAACTCTCAACGAATTCTAACAAAGTTTTAATTATATAACGCGTCGTCGCGTTAAGATGTGTCTAAACAATTATATTAAAACTACAAACAACAACTCTAGTATTACGATGAACGTTTTGCTAAAAGAATATAAACGAATATTATATAATCAGAGAATGGTTTGATATTAGAAAATAAGGTTTAATCGTAATGCAGTACTATTACTCATTCGCGGTGTCTTCTTAAAAACTTGATGCTTCGAAATTACGTGTGTGTAATCATTTAGTATCACCGATAAGCACGTGCAATCGTGCAATTCTCCTATCTCTCTCTCTCTCTCTCTCTTTCTCTCTCCCTCTTTTTCTCTATTATTCTATCTATCTCTATACGTGTGTCTATCTCTCTCTTGTTACACGTACACGCTAGCTAACTCACTATCGCGCCAATTCCACTCTCATTCATTATATAAAGCTTCCCCAATGTTTACCAAGAGCGCACTTTATTTATAGTCACACCGCTATTCTTTATACGATGCTTACGAAGATTCGTTAACAGAGACGAAGGAAGAAGCAGCTTTCCTCTCTCCCGGCATCTTTTTAAATCCAATTGCATGTAACAGACCCTCTACACACATGCATATATTCTTTCATCCAAATCGAAAGTACGTTTCTAACAGATTTGCATAGAAAATGATCGATATGAAACAAGTTGAAATAAATCGTTCGATCAATTGCGAAGTAAACGATCGAGAATAATGCAATGTTACGTTGTCCAATCAAAATCAATAATTATGTCACGCGATAACGTGCATTCGCGATAGTAATTTAATAGACAGGAATGACGATATGATTTGTTTTTTTTTTTCTTTTTTTTTTTTTCTCTCGTAAAGAATCGTAAAGATTTTGTTAACTAGGGTAATTGGTTAAAAGATTGTCACGTAAACCGTGTTGAATATTATTTATGTTATATTTAATGATCTACTGTAATTATTCTATTAGCCAATCGACAAGTATCAAACGCATTATTATTATCATCGGAAACATTCGTGGAAAATATAACATGTGTTATATAAATATGCCAAGCTAAAAATAACATTTTTCTTAAGCGAGAATAAATAAGAAATTTTTCTAAGGAATATTTCTTTTCTTTCTTTTTTCTTTCTCTTTTTTTTTCTTGTTACATTTAATCGTAGAAAGAAGCTCTCCCTCCACACGATTTAATATTTCCGATCGAATCATCGGAATCGGTGATATTAAAAATTCGACTTTTTACTTCCATTTCTTTTGTTTAACATTTTTGTCTTATTCCAGAAGGACTTGTTTTAAGTCTCGTTTTGTTTTCCTTTTTTTCGATGATACGATCGCGAATGACTTTGCGTTCTCCATGTCGAAGCCTATTGACGAAAGAGGGTTTATATAACTTTAGCGACTAAAGTCATTCCTCGAAGCGATTCTAACCACATTTTTGCAAAGCCGTACGACCTTAAGCTCAATGTAGTAACGATACCAACAAATCGGTCGAAGGAAAAGAACGAGATAAAGAAAAAGTAACAATGAACAAAATAATCAGCAATTTGATTAAAAAAAAAACAACAACAGAACCCTAACTACGTCTTGCAGATAAATCGAAAATATTTAATACGAGTTTCCGAGAAAATAACAAGGGGGTTAACGTATCTCGAGAGTTTATGATGATGACACTCGACGTTCGCGAAGCTGGTTGCATCGAGTGATACGAATTCAATTTATGATAGATATCATCGTCCTATTTATATAGAATTTCGATAAGTATCGTTTGAAGAAATTCATCGAATTCTTCAAATCAAGAATAACATCAATAATCCTCAATGAGTCATCCCTAGCTTACGTATATACGACAATATTACGTATGTGTATACAAAATTTCTATGTGATTCCTATTTTTAAAATAGAATTTATATCTATCAAAACCATAATTATTATCTTAATAAAAACGATATACTTTGGTTTGAAATTGTTGATTAAATAATTACATATTAATAGAGAATTTTTACAAAATTTCAATGTGATTCTTATTTTAAAAATAGAATTTATATCTATCAAAACCATAATTATTATCTTAATAAATTTAACACTTTGGTTTGAAATTGTTGATTAAATAATTACATATTAATAGAGAATTTTTACAAAATTTCAATGTGATTCCTATTTTAAAAATAGAATTTATATCTATCGAAACCATAATTATTATCTTACTAATATAATGATAAGTTAAATAACAATTACATAATTGTAATTTTTGTTCTGTTTTATCTATATATTATATTGTACTTTACTGTAATTAATGGCCTTTAGGGAGCCTAGACTCTAGGGTCAATAAAATATTATTAAATAAATAAATAAATAATAAACTTCAATACTTTGGTTTGAAATTGTTGATTAAATAATTACATATTAATAGAGAATTTTTACAAAATTTCAATGTGATTCCTATTTTAAAAATAGAATTTGTATCTATCAAAACCATAATTATTATCTTAATAAACTTCAATACTTTGGTTTGAAATTGTTGATTAAATAATTACATATTAATAGAAAATTTTTACAAAATTTCAATGTGATACCTATTTTAAAAATAGAAATATATATCTATTAAAACAATAATTATTATCTTAATAAAAACGATATACTTTGGTTTGAAATTGTTGATTAAATAATTACATGTTAATAAAAAATTTTTACAAAATTTCAATGTGATACCTATTTTAAAATAGAATTTATATCTATCGAAACAATAATTATTATCTTAATAAACTTCAATACTTTGGTTTGAAATTGTTGATTAAATAATTACATATTAATAGATAATTTTTACAAAATTTCAATGTGATACCTATTTTAAAAATAGAATTTATATCTATCAAAACCATAATTATTATCTTAATAAACTTCAATACTTTGGTTTGAAATTGTTGGTTAAATAATTACATATTAATAGAGAATTTTTATAAAATTTCAATGTGATACCTATTTTAAAAATAGAATTTGTATCTATCAAAACCATAATTATTATCTTAATAAACTTTAACACTTTGGTTTGAAATTGTTGATTAAATAATTACATATTAATAGAGAATTTTTACAAAATTTCAATGTGATTCTTATTTTAAAAATAGAATTTATATCTATCAAAACCATAATTATTATCTTAATAAACTTCAATACTTTGGTTTGAAATTGTTGATTAAATAATTACATATTAATAGAGAATTTTTACAAAATTTCAATGTGATTCCTATTTTAAAATAGAATTTATATCTATCAAAACCATAATTATTATCTTAATAAACTTTAACACTTTGGTTTGAAATTGTTGATTAAATAATTACATATTAATAGAGAATTTTTACAAAATTTCAATGTGATACCTATTTTAAAAATAGAATTTATATCTATCAAAACCATAATTATTATCTTAATAAACTTCAATACTTTGGTTTGAAATTGTTCATTATAATAAATAATTGGAACATATTAATAGAGAATTTTTCGAATACGTTGATACCGCATAATCTTTACGATATAGAAAATTCTAACGAATATTGTTTAATCGTAACTAAATGATAGGATTAATAATGTATTAATACAATGACACATAGGTAAAACTATTATATTATCTATCTTACCTTTCCTCTCGTATTTTTGTATTTTTATTTTTCTTACATTAGTTCACGCGTAAAAGTTTTACGTAACGGTAAGATACGTCATATTTCGATGATTAACAATTTGTTTTGCGATCGACAAAGGTGACTCTTTGTTCGACACAAATACCTTACGTAAGTCGGTAGATAAACGGGTATATGCAGCACGTATAGGAAAGATTAGACTCTTTCAAAATTTTATTCTCGTCTTTCGGGCCGGTTGTCTTTTTCGAATAGGTATGCAAGCAAGCAAGCAAGCAAGCAAGAGTATATCGTCTCTGACGAATACGATCGCAGCTAAGAAAAAAAAAAAGAAACAACAACGTTTCTGATTCACGATTGATGAATGATACACGTTTCTTCGAGTACATACATACGTTCTTTCTTATATGCATCATTTTAATAAACAACTAATAAGAGAAACGATAAAAAGAACCGTGCTCTCTCGGTTAAACTCGTAAATATTTTCTTCTAGTAACGTGTGTGAGTAATAATGCATGTGCATATACATGCACATATACATACATAAATACATGCGTATTTCGATAGAATGACCGAATTCATGGCTTGGATATTTTTATACGACAAATTTATGAATGCTCAAGAATAAGAAAAATATATTTTAAGGAAAAGGTAGACAAATTTTCGATACAAATTGCATTCAAGAAATGAAACAAGAAAAGAATAATAAAAATAAAAAAACATATGAACCGGGGTGAGATCCGTTATTCATCGTTGCTGAACGCTCAGCTACGGTTTTCATCTTTCAAATCAAAAATTCAAATCAAAAATTCAAATCAAAAATTCAAATCAAAAATTCAAATCAAAAATTCAAATCAAAAAGTACTTTGTAAAACGACTGAAATCGATGCAATAAATGGACAACAGATAAACCTGCATGTTACGTCACAGAAAGAATTTATCGGACAACCTAATAAATCGGAATTTTCGATACGAACAAATAAAAGTCGGAGACTTAAGAGTTAATTATATCAAGTTTGACAATGTTACTAATAACTTTTCAATATGATAAATTTGACATCACTTTAAAAAGGAACGATCCATCTGTCGTATTAATTTAGTGTGCATAATTGCAACAGCTTTGTAGCAGTCAGCAAACCGTTCGGAGAAACGAACTCCGATTATCTAAGGACACGACAGTGGGGTCATTGACAAGAGCTAAGCCAGATGGAGCTATGGCCTCAGCGAGGCCAAGCATGAAACTCGCAGCAATCAGCTATGAAAACGGTGTATCTTTTCTTTCTTTCTTCGACTACAAAAATTTAGAAATTTCCAAAAATTACTCTAACCCCCCCTCCCCATAAAATGAAAAGTCCATAGCAAAAAAGTTGAATTGAAAAGCTTTAAAAATTGACAGTTGATTGACAGTCTTGTCTCGATTTATCCCATCGGTCGAATAATTTTAATCGAGGGATGAAAAAAAAGGGGTTGAAAAAAGAAGATTGCAGCGCGGGAGGGTGGCGTTGCAACTAAAAACGAGACTGCTCATGCTCCGTAACTGCAAAGCTAACCCTGCCGAGAACCCGGAGGAGAGTAGTTCGCGAAAGGATCGATCGATCCAATCGGAATTCGGTTATAGTTTTATCATCGGAGTTTAAACGATTACGATAAAAAGTAATTTTAATTTTCATTCCTTTTATTCCCCATTCCCTTTTCTCCCGTTTGTGCATTTACGAAAGGATCCTAGGAATCTGAACGAAGTCGAGAAAAAAATAGGGGAAAAAAGTGAATTTGATGAATTAGATTTAGGTGACTTGGGTGGGGGAAAAAATGACGAAAAATTAAAGGAGGAGGAGAAAGAAGAAGAAGGAAAAAAAAATTGTGATAAATTTGGATAGAATGGGAAAAAAGGAATCGAAAGGAAATAATAATAATAATACGTGGCGCTGGCATCGTAGTCGGCAGTCTGAGAAGCAGCAGCAACAGCAGCAGCAGCAGCAGCAGCCGCTGCTGCCGGGTGGGTTGATGACGGGGACGATGGTGACGGTGGTGGCGTGCGATGAGAACGACGCTTCTAGTGGCATCAGTCGACGTTCTACGCTCGTCCAACGCGGATCTCGATGGCGTCCAATCTCTCGCGAGTTCCTCGATAGCCGCGTGCTCGAGCGGACTTGTCAAACTTAAAACAACACCACCCCCCTTTTAACAACCCTCGACCTGCCTACCGTTTTATCTACTCATTTTTGTTCTCCTTATCGTCGATCACATATATTTACAGAATTGATTGGTCAGTTTGTTATTGTTGTTGTTGTTGTTGTCACGAGTTAATAATATAACGCGATGCACGCCGAGTTTGGTTTATCGAAATTCTGCTCGAGCGGTTTCTACCGCGCGGATTATCGGACGAGCGACGCGCGCACGTAAAAAGGACTCTGCCGCGTCCCTCCAATACAGAGAAGAGTGTGTGAGAGAGAGAGGGAGAGAGATAAAGAAGAAAGTGTAGTCCTTTAAAACGACAATCATCGTCAGAATGGAACCCGCCAAAGATCGTCTGGCGTCTCGTTACTGTGGATATCGTTTGGCTGTCGAGATATATGAAAAGAGTCTGGTCAGAGCAGACAGGTCAGCGACTTGGTATCTCGTATCCGCTATTCTGGAAGAATTGGCCGGTCCAACGAGTACGGTCAATTGTATGCCAAGCGTCACTAGTGCGACAAGTGTGATGAATACTACGACGACGACAACTAATACTAATAATAATAATACTGCTAATAATAATAATAATAATACGACAAGTTCAACGACGATGGATATCTTGACGAATCCCAGTATGCCATTGAGGAGAAAAATCGAGTTCTATTTTGCTTGTCCATTTTGCGAAGGTACTCTCTTCGAACCCGTTACCGCCAGCTGCGGACACACTTTTTGCAGGAATTGCATGGAAACGGGAAGAAATTGTCGCGTGTGCGGTCAAAAGATTGTCACCGTTGGTCAAACCAACGTACTCGTTCAAAGGCTCGTGGAAAAGTGGTGGCCGCGCGAGCTCGAGGCCAGCAAAGCGAGACACGAGGGTGACCTCCTCATAAAGGAGGGTGACCTGACTAAGGCACTGGATAGGTACAACCTTGCCGTTAGACTCGGTGAGTACGTAAACTTGTCTAACTTCCTTTCCTTCTTACTTCTTTCATTTTCCTATTTACTCTCCCTTTATATTTCTTTACGCTTTTCTTACATTTTTCTTTCCCTCCTTTTGCCCTTTTTCGAAAGACATTTTATTCGTCTAGTTCTTTTTGTGTATATCCCTTTTTATTACCTTCTCGTTACCTTCGCGCGCGAATCCGCCAGGAATCAAGAACGTTTCGTAAGGTATACGCCACTGTTACGTAAAGACCGTTATGAAACGCCAAACTTGGATAACGGTAACGTTTGTAGAAATCGCTTTGTGCGCGAAGATACGTCCAATATACACGTCCAATATATACGCGTACGAGTTTGTTGTATATTGCTTACTGTAGTCGTTTATTCCGACGAATAATAAAATAAGGACAAGCTATTTAAATTATCTTGCAATTCTTTTTTTTTATCGATATATTAGACTTTGTTCTCTTTGAAATAATAGACTCTTTTGCGTCTCGGTTTGTAATATAAAGTCCTTTAAATACGATTATTTAATATATATTTTTGTTTAATCTTTGTTTTATTTTAATTATGAATAAAATGTATCGATAGGTTGATACGTGAAAATTATTGATTCGTCGTTTATATTTTTCTATCATTGAACTCGCTACATTAATTCGAAATAATGTTGCAATACTGTTTTCGATTAAGTGATTTCTTAATTAACGTTAGTATAATTTACTTCAGGTGTAAATATCGTTAAAAGTGACACGTGCTTTTTCTTTATCCACGCGGTACGACAAATTGACAAATATGCGGCTATATATTCGACTGCTTAAGAATTCTCTCGTTTCTCCGCGAAGCCTAACTTTTCAATCAATTTCGCATTACAGAAACAGGTTTGCCAATTCAAGGAGAGAATGTTGCACTCGTGCAACGAAAACGATAACATAAAAAAAATAATCAACGTTAATAGTATTCTTCTCGCGGACTCGTAAAAGCCGCTTTTTCGTCAACCCTGGCGGCCTCTGGTTGACGACCTCGTCGCGAATAAATGACGCAAAACTTCTTCTTCTTCTTCTCCTTTGTTCGAATTCCCAGATACATTGAAGTATCTCGAGAGTTTTTGAAAAAAAAAAAAGAAAGAAGAAGAGAAACAAATAATCGATACGATGACCGATCGAAACGGCCACACGTATCGTCGAGGGGCGTATACGACGTAATTTTTTTTAATTATGAAATTCGAATAAAATGTCTTACTTTCCAGGGGCAAGAAAAAACTACATTTTTTTTCTTTTCCAGTTTTTTTTTTTTTGTAATACGAGAAAATGTAAACGTCGTGCAATAAGATTGATCGTAGCGTTGACACTGTTCGTAATTATTTAATCGAAGTGAACTAAAAAAAAAGAAAAAAACAAATTCCAATTAGGAATCCATTGGATTCTCACAGAAATGGCGGAGAAGTTTATAACGACTATGTATATATTTCGAAATGGTCGAGTACGCGAGCGCAGCCAGTCGAGATAGGTCGACGCACTGATGCAAGTCCAGATATAAACCTGATAATCGTTCACGGCCCCTATTTATACGGCAAGCACAAAGATGGATTGACTTCTACGATAATCCGTCCATTATCCTTACCGAGAACTGAGGCTTTCGTCAATAATTTTACTAATCTCTCTCTCTCTTTCTTTGTATCTTTTTATTTTCATTTAACAAAACGTAGCTAGCCGAATCGATGAATATTTTTACAAAGTCAGTTACTTGACCTATCTTTTGTTCCTTTCCGTAATCTTCCAATTAACTTGTAAAAGTAAATGATTTTCGTTGCATCGACAAATCTTTGAAACTACGATTTATATATCAAACTGCATCACACCCCTCGTATGGAAATAATTTAATCGCATTTAACAAAATATTTCTAAATATTGTAGATGTAAATTCTTATCATCGTTATATTCATATATTTAAATATAAATCTACGATATATCACTTATAAATATAAAATACTATCTCAATAATCAGTAATAATTTATATTTCATATTATTTCCCAACTTTATATCTAAATTGATTTATCTCCTATACAATCAAACCTAATAAATAAATAAAAAAACTGGTGTGTGTACTTATGTACGCACGTAAGAAGTTATACTTCTTTGCCGTACCAAAACGAACATAACCTCAATAACCTCAAAAATAACTTCAAAAAAATAACTTCAAAAAAAAAAAAAAAAAATAATAATATATATAAGAAAGAATAAAAAAATATAAAAATATTGATATCAGTCCACACTAAATATAAGAGAAATATATCGAATTACTTGACGCGTCAACAGCCATGGCGCGGTTACAGCATTAGTTCTCGCTCGATCATTTAAGTAAAGCAGCGCTGAGTACGATTAGTATTTGGATGGGTGACCCGCTTGAGAAAAAAAGGGGAAGAAGAAAAGAAGACAACTTCATGCCGTATACTTGAAATCGTTTTGCCGCGCGTCGTAAATACCTGACAAACTTCATGGTGTCGATTTTTCCAGACGTTCGGAACAAAATCATTCCCCATTACATTTTCCCCAACGCGCCAAAAGAAGTATAACTTCAATAAATAAATAAAATAAGAGAAGGAAAGAACGGGAAAATAATAACGTGTTCGAGATAACTTGAGGTGAAAAATGAGAGGATGTCGAACTATAAAAAGGGATGATGAGTATGAGATTACGTTAGAAAACGAAAAAGGAGGAGTACGGTTAAGACTACGACTATACGAAGAAGACCAAGACTGAGACGAAGACTAAGACGAAGACAACTACGACGACGAAGATAAGTTCACGGCCAGTCTGAGACGTTGGGTTATATAACGCTTCGAAAGAGGCTCGAACGCGTCGGCAAGAACGAACTATTCCGAAGGCACGGCGTTCCATCGTTGAGAGTCACGGTGGATGCACTCGGGAGACAAAGAACTCGGACTCGTTGAGAGAGAGTGCATCGTACCTAGGTACTTACGATTCTCCTTCTTTTTCTCTCACTCTCACACTCACTCTCTCACTCTTTCTTTTAACGTGTATCCATCTTCTACCTACTATTTTACGTTTGTAAGTATTAACTTACATACGTTTATGATACGTGACATTAAACACGTTGCTCGAACCTCAACGCTTTACAAGCAAACGTTACAAGTTTTCCAAGTAAACTTGAACAAAAAAAATAAGAACGGGAAATTCATAGATTGGTCGGTTAATCCTTCGAGTCCGATGACGAAGACAATCGTCATCAGAGGACGTTTGCCTGCCTCGAGGACGATTACTCATCGTATCGAATCGTTTTATCGCTTTACTTTTTTCTTTTCTTTTTCTTTTTCTTTTTTTCTTTTACTTATATCTAATCGCATTCGTCGAGTATCTTATAAGAGAAGAGAAGAAAAGTAAACTAATTTTTTTCTACGACGAGACAATACAACAACGTATTTTCTATCTTAAATATCAAGGAAGTACAATGAATGTAATATCTATGATATATTTTTTAAATACGATATTTGTATTATTTGCGATATCGATACGTTCAATTCCATTCAAGTTTCATATTTTTTTTACCGTAGATGTGCCATGTTTGTCGATAGTTAAGATTAAATATACAATGTATATGTATATTATTAATTTAATATTATATTAAATTTTATAATATATAAGATTAAATATTAATAAATCCTATATATTATATATAGGATTTATTAATTATCCAGATATCATATTAATAGAATGTCCTTAAATGTAAATTTAAATTATATCATCTATATCATCTATCAAACATTGTCTAAATTATCTATAATTATCTTTATTTTTTACCTGGCCTCTTTTATAAATTCCTTTATTAATAAGTTTATCCCATAAAATAAAATAAAATAAAATAAAATAAAATAACGTCGGGGTTATACCCGTGACCCACATCGCATTAAAACGCGTTTATCTTTTCGTACGAATTTTTCAACAATTATGTCTAAAATAAAACCATCCCTTCTTCGTAATTTATATTCCCTTCGCGTAAACCGGTAGGATTGCTTTTCCTGGAATGAAAAAAAGTAAAAAAGAAATGTTGTTTCTTCTTTCCTTCTTTCGTGCGAATTCGATGTTAGGTGGATGGAACTCTGCCAAATACTGGATATCTCCTATCGGTCCTCCGATACACTGTTGCTCCTTCTCGTGAAAATCCCGCGGGAGAGGTCGAATCAAACCAGAGGGAACGTGCCCGCGAATTCTAAAGAGCCTAGTGCATTTCGGAGGTCAAGGACGTGACAGTAACACGTTCAAATGATTCTCGAAGAAAGCAACCGAACCAACATTCTGCTACGAGATCGAGACTTCTTTGATTTAACCCTTTCGATGTTGAATACTTTTACTTGAAATGAGATTCTAATAATAAATTATATTTAATAATTATAGAATTTTTGTTTGACTCTCCTAAGAAAGGTGGGATGATGTATAGTTTGTCTTAAATCACGAAAAATATCTTCTTTTTTTTTCTTTTCTTTCACTTTTTATCAAATCTCGTGTTGTCGTCGTACGTTTCGAGGGACGCGAAAGTGTGTCAAGGTGTTTCATGGAAATAAAATCACTAAATTCGATACGATGTGTAACAAATATAATCGCGTAAGAAAGGAAAGAAGAAAAAAAATACATCCGAAACAAAGTTTGACAAGTTTTATTCGATGCATGTGTGTCCTTGCGTAATAATACAAGAAAAAAATATACAAAAATGGCACGCGTATATTTAATTATTTCGTTAGGTTGTTGTTTTTTTTTTCTAATTAAAATCTGAAGTAGTAAGATTAAAAAACGAACGGTTTTGTATTCTCGTATCGATTTGAAAAGCAAATGATATGGATGCACGTTTGTGGAATGATTTTCCGATTCGAATGCTTGCCACTCATCATCCTCCTTGTCTTCTTCTACTCTCGTAACAGTAAAGATAGAGATAAATACAATCGACTTTGTTGAGTTCCGCGGGCGAAAGTGGGTCACGTCCTCGATCCTTTTGCGATCGTAACCATTCATAGCTTGGAATTTTTCTTTCCACGTAATGACACCTTATACGAACACGAGTTATTTGCGTGATTCCAGTATTGATTTTTGGAATGTTGTTGTTACCTTTTCATACTTAATTGCCATATTTCAATTATGAGCTCATCAAATACGTTTGTTTCGATCATTCGTCAATAATTTTATTCACTTTAATTGATGATACGTAAAATATATATATATATATATATAAATAAATAATTCATATTTAAATATGTATAATAATAAATATTACTATTTATAAATAAATTTATTATATCTATACGTACTATTATATTAATACAATTAAATTACCAATAAATTATTATTATTATTATTTTTTTATTTTTTTTATTTGTTGCAAACTGTCATTCTCATTTTGTTTTAGAGCTAAAAATAAATGAATTAATTTTGGATAAGTGAAATTAATTTTCTCAGCTCACAGTTTGCGTATTTTGAAAATATCACACAAAAGTTTCGTGGATTCGATTAACTCGTATAGGTATCTCTTAATTTAAATCAAACACGTTGTTTAACATTTACATTTGAATTTTTTCATAAAAGTTCAAGGAACAATATAGCACGAGAGCTTGATTCGAGATATATTACGAATGTGAATAAAATTACTTAGCGATTATATAATTATCCCGAACGAAATTAATTCGACGTAGTATGCGCGATTTGTGTCAAGGTGAGGGAGCCACGTTTTATGTTTCTTTCGTTCTCGTAGCTACGAAATGCAATATTTTCGTAATAAAAAAAAGAAGAGAGGAAGAACAAACCGCGACGAGATAACCTCGATCCGTTCGGGGAACGTTAGAAATGAACAAAAATTCGAACAAAGAAACGACTTTTTAATATTTTTCCTTTTTTTTTCTCCGTAATTTATCATACGAAGTTTGGTTAATGAAACTTTCTCGAGACAAATCTTAAACGACATTGTTAAATGTTAAATAAAATGTTGACTAAAAAGTTTCATTCAAATTTGTTTAACGTGAAACGTGAAACAATGATTCCCCCAATCGGTTAATATACAATTAATTACAATACAATTAAGTTCTTTAATATAAAACACGATGGAAGAATATGTTTTGATAAAATAAAATAAAATAAAATAAAATTAAAAAAACAAAAAAAGAAAAAATGTAAAAAGCATGCAAATAATGTTTGTTCGTTCGGTCAACGTCGTGCCAAGTAACGTTTGTCGCATATATGCTTGTATGTAGATGTACGCATAGTTTCGACATAGCTAAGATTCTAATGCGCGCAATACGCAGTGCGAACTACCGCTTCCTTACTGCGGTATAACTGCGGGAGAAAACTACGGAACCGTAAGAAGGAGTACACGACGATCCCGTGTACTATAACCTGGCCTTCAAACAATTTATTTACATCGTACAATATTTATAAATAGTATATATATGTATGTATATGTATATATATGTGTGCACATAATGTAAAGAAAATGATTCGTTTTATACACCGTCACACGTAGTAGTTATACTAGAATATTTTTTCTTCCCTGAACTGATCGTAAATCAATGTATACTTTTAGTTAGCATACTCTTTTACAATCCAGACTAATTCTCTTAACACGTTTAAAGCAGTGATGTCATTAAATAGATATTTACATATTAAATATTATAACACCTACTGATCGATACAATCACCCCCCCCCCCACTTGATCGAGAAGGTCTCTCCTTTATATTTTCTATTTTAGTCATTATAATAATAATAATAATAATTTATGCTTTGATATAAACCGTAACGTCGTTCTGTTTACAAGATTTTATCAATATTTTTATTTTTATATCTAAACTAAAATAGATCGATCTAACGATACCCGTTATGTTACTAATTTTACATCGTCTTCTGTCAACCTGCAAGAATTATTCGAGTTCATTGTACGATCTTCCTACCGAGTCTCTTACCGTCTTCCAATTTCAATGAAACGTGAATCTTATGATATTCTCATTGAATCGTTCGTTCGTAACTGTCTAGAACATTGTTTGTAATTCATAACCGTTGATATCATTAATAATCTTTGAACGCCGCTGACATTCGATAGAAATGCAATTTAAAACTCGATGTTGTGCGTTCGTATTTGCTAACTTTCTTTTTTACTTTTTTTATGTTTTCCTTGCATAAAATGACACATGAATAAATCTTACGACCAGTCTCGGACGAGGCTTAGTTGAAATAATTTTTCAATCTCATCGAGTTCAACGAATTATCGTATCGCGATGGATGAATAATATTATATATTATTATACTTTGTGTATTATAATTCACCGTTTTCTATGTACGACGTTATGATTTTGATATAGACGAAAGCGAAATGTGAAATTCATCTCGCGGAAACGGTTACGAATTGATCCGAATTTAAATAGGTTTCTTGCGACGTGTGTCGCCCACTCTATCTTTCTTTCTCTTCCTCTCTCTCTCTCTCTCTCTCTCTCTCTCTCGTCGTGTTGCCGTTACGACCTAAAGAAAATTACGTAAGGTGCTCGTTGATTCGTGCTTGAGTCTTACTCATTCGCCGACTCGCAATTGCGTACATCAATATCGTGATTCATAGTTTAATCCAGAGGTTCCGATTCACTGTCTTATAAACGAAACATTACGAATAAAATAATAACGCGACAAGGAGAATAGGATCGATCAAAGAAAGAGAGAGAGATTGGGGGTAAGAAAATAAAATAAACTGGTAAGAATTTTGGAACGTCGTCGTCGTCGTCGTTAACTTTCAGCACCGAACGTTCGGATTCTCTTCCCAATGATAAAAAAAAAAAGAAAAATATCGGCAGAAGTTGTTATACGTTGTCTAAAAAAGGTAAATCCGAAGAAAAGTGGTAAGTCAAGCAGCTTTTGCAAGATACATTCGCCAAACTCGGTACTCCTGTTTGGGTTCGGGTTGCTGACTGCTGCTGCTGCTATTACTGTTGGTCAGCGAGAAACCGGTGGTGAGTTCGTTTTTCAAGACCATTTAACTTCTTTTCACCATTTCTTTTTTTTTTCTAAACGCGCGTTAACATCTAACGCAAGAAAAAAGAAAAGAAAAAAAACGAAGTAACGTAAGAGTAACCTCCTTTTATTACTTTTTGGTGAAATGATCTAACAGTGAGCAGAATTACGACACATCGAGATATTACCTCACAATCGAGTGCTAGATACTCGTTCATTACGAGATACTGGATTCCTTCTGATCGATCAGAGTACCCTTTTACGTATACTCTATTTCTAAGTTTCTTAACATTTTAGAATTAAATGATGTTAAACATTGCCAGAAGATCGTTATCTGCATTTTTGTCAATAATTAATTATTAATCGATCCTTACTTCGATTCATTAAAAACTTCAATATTCCTTTTAAAGATAAATTTCATCTTACCAGATCCGTAATTATGTATCCCCAATCGTTACCTAATGATTTCGTTTTTTTTATCTTTCCTTTCATTTACTGCTAATTATAGATAATATCATAGGATGTGTCACCTATTTTCTCGTTATCTATTTACTCGAGCGGCGAATTTTGGAGGATTACATGGAAAACGACGTGTTCTATTTGGACCGGTGACGAGTTGGTAGCTTTACGTAATCTACAATAAATACAGAAGCGATCGATATCTCGAAGTGGCATCCAGCAACGAGTCCAAGCGTCACGACCTTCTCTTCTTCATTCTCCCTCTTTCACGTTACAACACTCTCTCTCTTCTCCTCTTTCAATTCTCAAATCCAAGTTACAATCGAGTATCGACTCTTATTCGCATTCGATTATCGAACTACGTGTACGAATGACAGGTAACATCCTTTATCACAGAAGTGTATCGATGATACATTACTTTTTCGATATATTTTCACGTATTATTTCTGTATCTGTGTCTGCTGTATGTGTATATGTGTGTGTGTATGTGTTGTCTCTTGCTTATTTTTTTTTTGTATCTCTACAAAATTACGAGTGCGCATCTTATCGACGTGAGAACGAACGTGCGCGCGCGCGCGCTCGCGCAAAACCACCCACCCGCCCGTGCTTCTTACTTACGTAACCTTTCTCTCTTCGTTAATATTTAATACCGCTCGATGTTTCATTCTCTATTCGGGAAATATAATCTCTCTACGCGCAACGTAATCTCCTCATTATATTAATTTTCTCCTTATGCAAAACTTTCGACTGACTACCAGCCTGCTTGCTACCAGTGTTGTTTCCTACATCATTTCTATCATACAGCAACATTAATTTTTTGTTTTTTTTTTGTTCTATCATTTCCCCTCCCATATAAAATTTAATTATTCCTTGTCGTGGTATATATTTTATAATAATTCGATAAATACTTCTTCAATTTTTGTTTCCAATCGATGATGAGAGAACGAATTATTCGAATGAAGAAAAATAAAAAAAAAGTGATTCGGCGTCGATGAATTTCAAGGTGGACCGAAAGTTTCGTAATTATATTCAAAATTAAATACACATCTTTTGTGAGTGACTCTTTTTATCTAGGTTGATTTTATAGTACTCTCTTCTCGGTTTAATTTGGATTCATAGTTTATACACCATCCAAACAAAATTTAGCACGTAAAGTATATATTTGTTTTTTGTTCAAATTATGAAAGAACTTTTGGCCCACTTGGTGGAAACTTTCGACTTGCATTATCGATCGGGAAAACGAAGCTAACCTCATTTTGACTACTTTTAAACATAATATTTTATTTTATTTTAATCAAACGAAATGCAATCATGAAAAAAATTGTATTGTAAATAAAGAAAGAGAGAGAGAGAGAGAGGAATCAGAAAAGAAAAATCAATAGGAAAGCGTGAAACGTATAAATGTGAATATTTCCGATAGCAATTTGGCGGGAAACGCCCAGTGTACGGCACGTCCACGATATATGTGTGTATGTATATATGTGTATGTATGTATATCATGGCCGGTCGATACACGGCGGTCCAGTTACGTAAAAGGAAATAATAAGAGAGACCGGGGGAGGCATATTTGTCGAGATAAGATAAAGAACGATCGCGGTCACGTGCTCGTCGTACTGTCAAACTCCTCTGTTATGTAAACTTTGAGCTCTCCTGGCGATTCGCCATCTGCCGTCGTCGTCACCGTAACACCGAACCACCATCGGAGACATCTTCGACTTATTTTCGGCGTTAGGCGCCCCCCCCCCTCCCCTCCTATCAACATCATCATCCCATGAGATGGTACTACCATTTGAACATTTTCACAAAGAAAAATCAAAAACACTCAACGAAAATAAAAAGAAAAGAAAAGAAAAGCTCCTCTCTCTCTCGCGAACGAAATTTCAATGGGTGGGTGACGGGTGGGAGGGGGTGGTGGTATTGAGAATTTTTCAAATCCTAAATTCGATTCTTTCTCGCTAAATTTATGATCTCGAGTAGGCGGGTACGGTTTCTCTTCGCTTGTTGAATTCTCTCCTTTGATTATGCGAATTTAACGATGAAAGTGAAAAATCATTTCACAAATTATTATCGTCTCGTGTTCGTTTTGTTTCATCTAACACTCTCATCTAAACTAACATCAATTGATTTTTATACTTACATATGTATTTACGTTGTACGATTTCTGGTTTACGCGAATACAAATTCATAAATAAGTAACACACGCATATATACGAATTCCGGTTTGTTCTACGAATAAGGCGTGCGTTACGCAACACGCAAAGACGTTTTCCTTTGTTCGTAATATTAATGAGTGCGTAACGACGGTTATTCGGCTTCGACGAACAAACAAGCCTACGCTTGCTGCTTGTCCCGCAACATCCGACGCGGACGGATAACATTTTCTTCTTATCGTAACGTGACCGGACGGAAAAAATATTGTCCCTCCACCTCGCGTTAACTATAACGCCCATCTACCGAGCAAACGTTATTTTTAATTCATCGGCCTAATTAAAAAACAGTTTCTTCGTAATGTAATTTCATTCGACGCTTATGAGCTGTTTAGACCATTTTATTTTCTGCGTTTTTCCTTGTTTTTTTTTTTAAATAAAATAAAAAAATAATTAAATACACGCGTGTCATAGATTGTTTGCAAAATAATCCTAGCTAGGATCGATTATTATAATAATTATTATTGTAATAATTAATCCGACATTCGATTGTTTCTACCTGCTTTTTAATTTCTTGGTTATGAAAATATAATCTGAGATTAAATTTGCAAACACATTGAGTGTAAAATAATTCGTGGGTGTTTAATTTTTAACGCGAAAGGGAGAAAATCATGAGTGAAAGAAAGAGAGAGAAGTAAAGAGAGAAAAGGATAGAAAAGATTTCATTCACATTTTCTCGTTTGCCCGTGGTTTCTCTTTTAAATATCTCAAGGATTATATATGGAGAAATTTCAGTCATAAATACGGCGCATTTGTAAACCTGGTGCTATTACACGAAAAGGAGCGTTATGTATTCTCCTCTACGTTAAATTCGGGAACGACGAGATTAAACCGAACCGACGCGTAGCTCCTTCCTCGTTGCCAACTCTGCGTTCTGAGAAAGTAAACATTAGGCTGCTACTGTTACCACTGCTGCTGTAACTGCAACTGCAACTGCAAGTGCAACTGCAACTGCACTCAAACACTTTTCACCAACGCGATTCTCGACCCGTACCTTTTTCTCCCTCCCCCCCTCATCACTTTCCTTGAAAACTGACGAATAAATTACGAAATCACTTAGCCATACGTATTAATAATAAAAAATACAAAAATTATAACTGCGTACGCGCGTATCAACGTTAAATTGTGCATACACCTGAAGGAAGGAAGATAACGAAAAAGAAAAGAAAAAAAGAAAAAGGAAGATACGATTACGTTTACCAAAAAAAAAGAAAAAGAAAAAAAAAGAAGAAACGAGAAAGGTAAGGAAAAAAAATTCAGCAAACCACCGAGCCGGCGAATGTTAATTATTCATTAGAAAGATAGTAAAAGAAAACTAAACGGAAACGTCGTGAATACCATTACTGAAGAACGAAATAACGTTCTCGTAGCGATCTCTAATTTAATCTAACTTCGTTAAATTGCCGTCGTGTTATGAACGTTATATACGTTTGTATGTGTGTATAGATTCACACACACACATATATATATATACATAAGCATAATAAAATCCGTCGTACGCCACGTAACGAGGATCCTCGTTCGTTTTAATAACGATCGAGAATTCTTTAAATCGTTTCCGAATGATTTTACATCATCGAATAGAAAAATAGTTCGCAATCGCGAAATCGAACAGATGTGTAACGAGTATTATTATTTTTTTGTTCTTCTTCGCGTTGTTAAATTTGCTCGATGCAAGCAAGTTTGAAAGGAGACGAAGGAAACGAAAAAAAAAAGAATAAAACAGATTCGTCGTATAAATTCAGGCATGTCGGTTGGATGATAGAAGAAAAGGAAAAAATCTATGTGTGTTAGGCGTTTTTTATCGGCCACGTGGTCATCATAAACGAGTTTAACGAATAGGCAGGTCGTATTTACTTTGTAGCGTCTTCCCGAGCCGAATCTATCTATCTGCTGGTTAGAGATCGGCCGACCGATTACGTAACGATAGATTTATATAAATGGTTACGTTGACACTAGATCCCCGGCCGTAGCCGCCTCGGCCATCGTTATATTATCTAACGTGAATCCGCCCCTCTACGATGATCTCGGGTACATCAACATCTTCCTCTACGTGCTTATACTTTTTTCACTCGTTCTATCAAATCAAGTTCTATAACTAATTCCTCGCGAACGATCAAACCTTATGAATTATTTTTTAATTGATTTTTTATCTCGTCCAGAAATTAAAATATTAACCCTTTGCTTTTGATTTCCGGCCGATTTCAAGTGTCAACTCGAGCGGCGCCGATACGGCGCCCAGCTGATTTCCGAAAAAATCCGAAAAAATCCGAAAAATAAAGTTTCATTAAATATCGCAACACTTGTCCAGAAATTAAAATATTAACCCTTTGCTTTTGATTTTTTTGCTGGCCGATTTCAAGTGTCAACTCGAGCGGCGCCGATACGGCGCCCAGCTGATTTCCGAAAAAATCCGAAAAAATCCGAAAAAATCCGAAAAAATCCGAAAAATAAAGTTTCATTAAATATCGCAACACTTGTCCAGAAATTAAAATATTAACCCTTTGCTCTCGATTTCAAGTGTCAACTCGAGCGGCGCCTATAAGGCGCCCGGCTGATTTCAAGTTTCATTAAATATCGCAACAAAACTAATTACAGAGCGTAGTATTTATCAAAGTTTGTTTTTTTTTCGACATTTAAATGAATAAACCGATGATATTTTATTATTTCTATACGCTTGGTTTGTTTATAAATGTTTTTACAGTACCTGTAAAATGTCTACTTAATTGGCCGAAAAGGCAAAAGGCCTCGAGTGCAAAGGGTTAAAATAGGTATCACACAGGAAATTTAGACGGATTATAAATTCTCGTCGAACGTTATTTTTGAACTAGTTGAACGTTTCGTCCCTTTATTGGGACTTCGTCAGCAACTGAAATTTATTATTACTTGTTAATATGTATACAAAATTACTAGAAATTAAAACACGTTATTTTTTTAACCTCGATCAAAATTAAACCTTATCAATTGTGTTTTCTCGTTACCAGAAAATTGCTAATTGTCATTTATCTCGGTATACTTTATTATAACAACTCCCTTATTTTTTTTTTTTTTCATTTCTTCTCTTTTATTATTTTCTTTTCCTTTTTACACTCGTTAGGATTTTATTTTCAATTATATATTTTTGTACGTAATTTGAATTATTTCAACATATCATTTTTAGATAGAACGGTTATTTATTTTCATATACAAATTTTTATTTTAATTTATTCCACGGGATAAATCTTATTAATAGAATAATTCTAAAATTTCAATTATATTTATATCGAAATATACAAAATATTAATCTATACTATTATTCTTATAATTACACGTTTATTTGATATTGATTCCCTTTCGATTGGTCGATTAAATACTTACGTGCTCTTCCGATTCGTTAACGAATTCACGTACGAAAATCCTATAAAAGGATTTAGAAAAATGATTATAAAAATCTATAGACTAAATTTATTAATAAAAATATTAATAATAACCATAATAATACAAATAATAAAATTTTATGAAAATTGTAATTTTTAATGACAAATTTATTTTCAATTTTTGATCCATCAACATCAGTGAGTAATCTCGTTTACGATAAAATTGTTGTTGATTCGTAAAGGTAAGAAATAGGTACACCGAGGTATAAATATAAGTACACTTATACTTATGGGCGGAGACGAGAGGGGGAGGGAAAGAAATTGCGAAATGTATTGCCATAAGATTCCTCGGACATGGTTGACCCCATCAGAAATTTTGACCCCTTCTTTGGTTATTTCTCGAGTATAAGACACTTTCTCGGCGAATCGTGCACTCACTCACTCACACGCACACGCACACGCACACGCACGGCAGGGCTGACGTTTCTGTCAATTACATAATAAAAAGCGTTATGTAAGAACGAGAGAGAAAGAGAGAGAGAGAGAGAGAACTAACGCGTCGTCGCATAAACGTGGCCAGAACACTATAATACTCCGTTACTCGACTTCTGACGAATCCGAATCCTTTGTCGAAGTCAAACAAATCGCAACGAAACTCACACTAATACAAACTGTTAGTATGATATAGAATGAATCTAAACTTGTCGAGAAAAATGCGTGAGAAATCACATTTCACCGTTACGATTTTATTATCGTTTTCATTCACGCGTTTGTTACGTCTTACGATGACATAAGCGGCCAATGGTGATGACTCGGCTAAGCGATAAATCGAATGAATTATTATGTGGGATTAGGGGAAAGAAAAAAATGAAGAAGAAGACGTAACGTTGTTCTCAATTTTACCAGGGTGGGTGTGTGGGTGCTGGATACGATATTTTTAATCCTTCGATATAAAATTATTTTTCTTCTTCCTTTACATTTATTTATTACTTTTGATAACGTTTTATTGTAAATAATATTCTTCTTCTTTTTATTAGGACTTTGTAGTCCTGTTATAATAGCTTTTTTTTATTGCTATATTTCTAAGAACGATTTATTGTTTCTACCGAGGGTAGGTTTGTTTGTTATGTTAAAAACGTTTTGACAATATTTAATACGCAAATCAATATTATACATTATTTTATATTCATATTGACAAAAGAATAATATATTTTATTTTTTATCTTTTTATTTATTTAATAATATTTTATTGACCCTAAAGGCCATTAATTACAGTGTAGTACAATGTAATGTATAGATAAAACAAAACGGAAATGAAAATTATGTAATTATTATTAAATTTATCATTATATTAGTAATAACGCACAGTAAGTAGATAAATGTAAAAAGAAAATAGTAAATAATAAATAAAAGTATAATGATTAATAAAAGTATATGCGTTGATAGTAACGAAAGGATTAAATATTCGTTGTATTTATTTTAAATAATTGTAATATCACCTTTTTGAATAATAAAATATCACAAATAATAAATAAAAGTATAATGGTTAATAAAAGTATATGCGTTAATAGTAACGAAAGGATTAAATATTCGTTGTATTTATTTTAAATAATTGTAATATCACCTTTTTGAATAATAAAATATCACAAATAATAAATAAAAGTATATGCGTTGATAGTAATGAAAGGATTAAATATTCGTTGTATTTATTTTAAATAATTGTAATATCACCTTTTTGAATAATAAAATATCACAAATAATAAATAAAAGTATAATGATTAATAAAAGTATATGCGTTAATAGTAACGAAAGGATTAAATATAAAAAATGAGTTTGATTATTTTTGATATTAAAGCAAGCTGTTCGTTCCTAGATCGTATCGGAGTCAGGTATAAAAGAGTTACACCTGAAGTGGTACACGGTTGTCGAGGACGAAAGAAGAATAGGTCAGAGTCGGGCAGGAAATTCGATCGAACGGAAGTATTGTCGAGGAGGTACTTGACCGTGAAAAGTGCTTTAACTTCTATACGTGTATACACGTGGAAAGCAACCAACAGCCAACTCGATCGAGCACCACCAACACATAGTACTGTTTAATACGTCATCGAAAACGAATCCAAGCATTGTCGATATACATAATCTTACTAACATAAAGAAAAATACTAAAATTAGAGTAGTATAATATGAAATTTTATTTATCAGATGCTTTATTCTTTTTATACACATGCGCAACATTCGAAAGGGCATAATAAACAATATTTAATATTTAATAAAAGTATTATATATAAAAAAAAAGTATATATATATTAAATATTTAATAAAAGTAATTTTATAGAGGACAATGACTCAGTTCAACGATAGATTTCGAAGAGAACGGTACACAGATCATATATTCCGAGTATTTAGACAATAATAGACACTTCTATTGATTAATTAACAATTATTTTATTATTCTAACGAATTCTACTCATATCTCAGATTTTTTAGACACATATATATTATTTTAAACATTACATTTCTATTAAAATACTTTGAATATTAAATAATTTCGACTTGATTTTCTATTAGACGAAAATTTTACCCTCGAAGTCATCACTGCACAAGAACGCTAAAAAAAAAGTACATTAGTTTAAACAATTACGTAATAATTAAAAGAATACTAAGATTAGAGTGTTATAATCTGAAATTTTATTTATCAGATGCTTTATTCTTTTTATACACATGCGCAACATTCGAAAGGGCATAATAAACAACATTTAATAAAAATAATTTTATAGAGGACAATGACTCACTTCAACGATAAATTTCGAAGAGAATGGTACACAAATCATATATTCCGAGTATTTAGACAATAATAGACACTTGCATCAATTAATTAATAATTATTTCAATGCACTAATGCACTCTTCTTATATTTCAGATTATTTGAACACATATGTACTAGTATAAGCATTGCATACTTATTAACATATTTTTAAATATTAAACAACTTTAATTTAATATTCTTTTCGATTAAAATTTCCCCCTCCAAAGTCACCACTGCTCAGGAACGTCAAAAAAAATATACATTAGTTTAAACAATTAAATATATATACATAAACAACAATAGACACTTGCATCGATTAATTAACAATTATTTCAATGCACTAATGCACTCTTCTTATATTAGGTTGTCCCATAACTTCTTTCCTTTTTTTTTTTAATGCAACTTCAATAGATTATATTTGTTGTTTAAGATTGTTGTTAATTTTTCCATCGAGTTTTTATTAAAGTTCGAAACGTCGTGTAAAATTTGAAACTCGATGCAACGCACAAGGTGGGAATGAATATTTTGTTTGAAAACAAATTTCTATACTTTGTTTTATAACGTATGTTTTATTTTTTCTCTTTTTTTTTCTTTTTATCAAGAAGGATAAGAGAAAAAAAAATTCGATCGAAGAGTTGCTATGACATAACAACAAATAGATATACCAATGTAACACAGTATAATTTACATAACATTTTTAACGTCGTCCTCCCCCCTCCCACTCTTCCCCCCTCCCTCCCATTTTCACAAATGTTTCATTACATAACTTATTTTTTATAATGAAAGAAAGAAGGAAAAAAAAAAAGAAAATTAATGTGAATAATGAACAGCTAAACAACGATCGTAAGATTTAATCTGGCAATTAAAATTGTGAAAATGTTTCGTAAGGAAAGACGAGTCGACGTTTTTGTTTTGTATTCGTTAAATAAGAGGATTATGATAAACGAAAATTCTAGACTGGTTTCGATTGACGAATAAGACGTGTGTTGTTTTAATTAATTTATTTTTTTTCTTTAAATCGATTACAAATAAATGAATATAAATTAATGAAAAATTTAGAGTAAAACAAAATGAAAATAAAATGAAAAATGACAAACCCCCCTCCCCTTTGCGGGGTTCGCATTAGTATCGGTTGATTATTTCTCAGGATGATGCAAAGAACTTCGTACCGATGGAAATAGTTGCATATTATTTGGCAATCAAGTAGCGTTGTCAAAGTGACAGTCTTCTTCTATCCTCGCTATACTTTCGGTCTTTGCTTGCCCACGTGTTGGATTCTATCGATCGTTGCCAGCAAACCAACCAACCAACGAACGAACGAACGAACGAACGAATGAAATACGTGCCCGAATCTACTCGTTGTAACGTTGTAATGTAATCGTCATTGGATATCAATACTTAATATTCGATTCCAAGTTTCATCATTAGAATAATTTTCGTCAAACACATTACTTATTTGATTATTTAATCATCATCAGTCTTATATAAATACTTCTTATCGAGTAAACAATATGAGAAAACGATTGGCCAAAGGAACAATTTATCTCGTTCCTAATCGTTTGTAAACAAATTTCTATATATTTTAATATAAAAATATATTTCATAAAAATTTCTATATATTTTAATAATAAATATATTTCATACAAATTTCTATATTTAAATAAAAATATATTTCATAAAAATTTCTATATTTTAATAATAATATATTTCATACAAATTTCTATATTTTAATAATAAATATATTTCATACAAATTTCTATATTTTAATAATAAATATATTTCATAAAAATTTCTATATTTTAATAATAAAATATTTCATACAAATTTCTCTATTTTAATAATAAATATATTTCATAAAAATTTCTATATTTTAATAATAAATATATTTCATACAAATTTCTATATTTTAATATATAAATATATTTCATAAAAATTTCTATATTTTAATATATAAATATATTTCATAAAAATTTCTATATTTAATCAATGTAACAATTTTTACCATCATACCATGAATTCTACGTACTTATAACGTTCATTTTCAAAATCAATTAAAAATACGATAAATATTTGTCTACTTGTATAAAAGAATGCACATAGAATAGAGTAGGTATGTAGGGTAAGTGGTAAACGTTGAAATAGGTATCAAGAAATTTTGGCAAAAGATATCTTGGCAAAAAAGTTGATAGATGATAAAAGGGAAGAACGAGTGAAGACGAAGAAAAAGGGCGGGGAATTAGAATATAGTTTCGCGATGTGTGTTGATGATGCGTTATGTTTGTTAGAAGAAGAGTTTGTGATCCGAGTAGAAAGAGAGAAAGAGAGAGAGAGAGTGAGAAAAAGAGAGAGAGAGAGAGAGAGAGAGGGAGAGAGGGAAGCGTCATCCGGGCCGGCGCGGTACGGTGCGTCATGGTTTGAAGGAGGTGGGAGGTGGGAGGTGGGGTACGTGCGGACCCAGCACGACAGGCAGCCGGTTACGTAAAGGTCGGTCACCCGGCCACGTTCTTCTCCGTCAGCCAACGCGCTGCCATCGTTCCACACTGACTCGCACCCTTAACGGCTTTATTGTCGAGCCAATTTTGTCATAAATCGATACATTTGTCCTATCTTTACACGAGTCTCTCCCTCTCTCTCTATCTCTGTCTCTCTTGCTCTTTATCTTTATCTCATTGATAGAAATTATTAATCAACATCAATTGATAATAATATTTTCAATCGATTTTATAGCCATAAATCGGACCCCTATACACATGTATATTCACATTCGTTATAACGTATAATTAAAATCCTGCAAATGTTATAAATCAAATGGTCAGTATCAGTTATTAGTCATTACCGATTAGCATAGATAATATTTACCTTTAACAAGATTCTTTTTTCTTTTCTTTCCCTTCCCCCCACTCTACCCCCCACCTCCTTCTCTCTCTCTCTCTTTCTGGTGTCAATATTTTATTTTGAACTATCACCACCTAGTACACATACTCGTTCTTGTATCAATATACATATCTGTTTAGTGTTACTTCAATATTTTGATTATCATTTATAAAGAATTGCTAATTAAGCGAACAATTATATCTCCTACGTAATAGTTTACGTTCGTTCATTGACCGTTTATTAAAAAGGTTTCCGATCGCAACGGTCAAAGAACAAACGGAAGAAGGAAAGGCTTATACGTGCTAGTTGAAGAAACACGCGATCGTAGTTAATTTGTTGTTCGCTAGGAATATAGGAATACTACTAGTACTTGCACTTATTATGTTAAGACGAATGAACGATCGATCATCCGGATCAAACCTTGGCATTCGATCGTAAAACAGAAAACAGTGCAACCACGTCTATAACTAACATCGCGACAACTATCTATCTTATTAATTAATTAACAAACTCGTTTATCGTATTATCCTTTATAAGTATACTTATCTATTTTTTTCTTTTTTTTTCTTTTTTTTTGTGATTTTCTTTTTTAATACTTTCTTGAGATAAGTAAAAGTAAAAATAACGTTTCTTTGAATATGTTAATTTATTTTACCTTTCATCATGGGATTTAATTGATACATAGTACGACTATATAAGTTGTCAGAGATATAATTAAGGTTAAGATTTTTAATAAAGGAACGATTGCAATACGATTTAGCAAAATGATCGATAAGTAATGTAAATTCGATCGTTAATCCATTAAAATTCAAATGATTTTGTGTCGCATTTATAAGAATATATATTATCTTGTTAATAGATTATTGGTAAATACAGATATTATTTACGCAAAGTTTATTAAATATATTTACGAGATGACTAGAATGTTAAATAATTCGATAATTGATATTAGTAACGGTGAATAATCGGTAATAAAACGGTAAATAATTAAAATACATTTGGATTATAAATACGATTCAGATCGCGGTTTAATGAACATCGAGAAGTTCTTTATCGTACTTTTAAAACACATTTAACGTTAACTTCGATGAGTTACCGTTCTAAGAATTCACGATTTCTCGAGTTAGTCAAATCTAACGTACGTTGAGTACAATTTCTTGAAAGACGACGATTTTATTAAACGAGTAAAACGTTTTCAACGCGATGAATTCGTTTGTAAGCTTCAACGAAGAGAAGAGAACGATATGTCATTACTACTAATAGCAACAGCACGAACGATTAAGCATATTCCAACAATATTTCTCTGTGTTCTTCTTTAACATAAGATCGTGTGTCAAGCGTACATACAATTTTCTTTGATATTCGTCGTGTCCTATCAAAAATAAAACAAAGCCAAGAAATTTATTACGAAGATCAATTACACGTTATATTATTATTATAACGAAAAAAATCGAACCAATCACGTTTTCGAATTCACAATTCTACCCAATTTCGTGTACGAATAAAATAAAAAAATAAAAAGGATCATATTTTCGACTCATCTTTCTTTTTCTTTTTTAAATTAACTAATAGACCCGACAAAAAATATGTTACTTTTCTTTCCCGACTTCTTCTCTAAAGAAAGAAACATTCAAGGTTGTTGTGCAACGAAAGGATCGATTCGAAACGATATATCTACATACGTTGTATGTCTTGTTGTAGTTTAAAATGAGCTACCTTATATAAGTCCGTTCCTCCTATCTCTATCGAGATCGTTTATTCAATCGAGTACCCGAGAATAAAATATATGTTTAATAAAAAAAAAAAGAACAAAAAAAAAGTAAAGGAAAAAAAATATATATATATTATATGAAAAACAAAATTCTTTATCTTATCGTACATTGATAATAATAATTTTATGAACGTTCGGATTAATTATATATCGCGTATTCTGTTTCGTTTCGTTTCGTTTCGTTTCGTTTCTTATTACTACATAAAATACATTCGTATAAATTAATATGGAAAAAATAATAAAAAAAAAAAAATAAAAAGAAACAAACATATAATTCTCAAGAATAATATAGAACGTTTGATTTATTCGTGCAATTGGCATGAGCCTATATATGTATCTGTATATGTATATGTGTATATATATATATATACACCGGTGGTCATAGCGCGTGCCGGAAATTCATTCTCCACCAACATATAGAAAGAGTTCTCGCGACGAAGGCAATGACATTGCTCACAATGCCAGGATGCACTCCCGACGTTTGCACCCGTCTACCTCCACCAGTACTCCCCCTTGTCCCCCCTCGACCACTCGACGTCACGCTCTCCTCGTCAAATCGGCTCTTCACGGTCCACGCTTTTGAACTACGCCTCTTCTCCCTCCTTCCCACCCTCGTAACCACCCTCTCTAACCAGTCTCCTCCTCGTGACTAGCAAGAAGTGCATTCACGGACTTACAAAACAAATCATTTGTCATGTGTCTCCCCAAGGTATTTTCATTTATTAACAACAAAATTCATTTAATTTATTATTCGTTATTTATTTATTTATTTTTTCTTTGTTTCTTTTTTTTTTTTGAAGTTATACTTCTTTTGGAAAACCGCGTTTGGGAAAATGTGATGAGAGTGAATTTTTACGAGCGACACGAAAAATCGACACCATGAAGTTTGTCGGTATTTATGACGCGCGGCGAAACGATTTCAAGTTTACGGCATGAAGTTGTCTTCTCTTCTTCTTCCTCTCATTTTTTCTCAAGCGGGTCACCCATCCAAGTACTAATCGTACTCAGCGCTGCTTGACTTAAATGATCGAGCGGGAAACAATGCTATCACAGCGCCATGGCCATTGACGAATAAAGTAATTCGATATATCTCCCTTATATTTAGTGTAGACTGATATCTATTTTGATATTTTTTTTTTTTTTTTATTCTTTCTTATATATATATATATAATAATAATAATTATTGTTTTTTGTAAGTTATTTTTTTTCTTTGAAGTTTTTTTTTGAGGTTATTGAGGTTATGTTCGTTTTGGTACGGCAAAGAAGTATAACTTCTTACGTGCGTACATAATTTTTTAAAGTTATTTTTTTTCTTTGAAGTTTTTTTTGAAAGTTATTTTTGAGGTTATTGAGGTTATGTTCGTTTTGGTACGCAAAAGAAGTATAACTTCTTACGTGCGTGCATAAGTACACACACCAGTTTTTTTTTTTAATGTCATTCCTTTTGACATACTGCAGTGATTTATAATTCGCGTTAAAAGTTGCACACGAAAAGGAAAAAATAATAATTATAATTATAATAATAAAAATGTGTGATAAAATGTAACGAAGAGTGAAATAGCCTCAGTCCTTGAACAAATTCGAATTCAAATTCGAATGCAAATTCGAATTCAAATTGTCGATGTTAAAACGCGAAAGATGAATCTATTTGTTGGTGGTGAACGGGGATAGGATTATTAAAATAAAATCAAATAAAATTTATCATCGATACTGCATACGCACAACTCGTATTACTATCAACAAAATTTGACATGATAGAGAAAGCTTGGCTTATCCGATTAAATGATCACGATTTCGCAATGACGGTGACATAACGGGGTTCTGGAAAAAAAAAAAAGAAAATTCTACGTATTGCTCATGCCACTACGGTATAATTAATAAGCAATTGATAAATGTTAGTATAATAATTTGTTTAATCGAGCACATCCATTTATAGTTGGATATTGGAAAACGTAAAGATATTGATCTTTGAGTCGCGTTTTTTTTCTTTTTTTTTATTTCTCAGAATTTTTTTCCCTCTTCCCCGACTTACGTTAGAAAACGAATGCATTTTTCTCTAATCGGGTCAAAACTATCAACAAACTAACAAGAAAAAAGTAGCAATAATAATAATAATAATAAAAAAAACAAGATAAAACACTAATCAATATTATTTAAATATATTCAAATTCGTGTTGTGTTGTGTTACTCGAAGAAATACTTTAAAAGAAAAACAACAAAAAAATTGATAATCGTACGATTAGATCAATACATTAACGGATTTAATTGAGTAAACGTTTGACCAATTTACGAGTGAACGTATAATAATTTAGCAGATATCGATTTAAAAAAATGTCATCTTGAAAATCACGTAACGTAGAGATAAATTATTTCTTTAAAAATTACAGATAGAAATAAAAATTTGTTATTTAACATCTCGTATATCTCCCACCCCCACCCTCACCCCACCCTCCCACGACCAATAATCTTTGGCTTGTCGGGAAAGAAATAAAAGATGAAGAAGAAGAAGAAGAAGAAGAAAGCTTTAAGATCAAATTGATATTCTCTCGACAAGAGTAGGAAACGGATAAACACCAGATTCTATGAGGTTATTTTCTTTTGTTTCAGTGCCAAACAGCCCACTCCATCTTAGCAACAGGGCCCACGTTTTGCTTTTGTTAAAGAGGCCACAGGCGTCTCTCACGGATGCCGATCAGGCAGTTAGGCTTAGACCTGATTGGGGAAAGGTGAGTTTACCTTAATAAACAGAATTAAATTGTTCTATTTCTAACGATGAATTTGATCAATAGGGTCATTACAGAAGAGGAGTAGCGTTATCAGCTTTGGGCAGATACGAGGAAGCCTTTTTTGCCCTTTGCATTAGCGTTGCCATCGACAAGAACCCTCAAGTTGTACGGCACGAACTAACCAGGGTAGGTAAATATAAAGTTTTTATTTTTTTTTTTTATTCCTTTTTTATTTTCCAATTAACCGGTAACGTCAAAAACGTGAGAGCTAAGTAAACGGTAAATAATATTATTTTATTCGTGAAAAATAAAGAAGATTGAAGGGTTTCCCTTTGTTCTTACAATCCTTTTGTTGTTTTGTTGGTAGTTTAACGATTCGTTGTAGGTACGACAGTCGTTAGGTGAGTCAGCCACTCGTATCAACTCTCTCCCTACGTTGTTTCCTCCCTAAACTAGCTCTTAACTTTAATCTTTGTATACTTTTTTTCTTTTTTTCTATTTTTGTTCGGAGTATAGTAGAGAGAGAATCGTTTCGTTATTTGAATTGTCATCAACTCGACTGTATCGTTCAAATGTAACATAATTTCTTTTCTTTTCTTTTTAAATGCAGTCTATGTTCTGTACAATGTTTAAATCATTTTAGAAAATTATAGCAATTGGAAGGGATCGTAAAACGTTAGATCTAAAATGAATAAATTAACGTGACGTTTTGAAAGAAAATTATTTATTTATTACAAAATTTATTGATTTATTTATTTATAAAATTATTTAATTATTATTATATTACAATTATCTTAAATCATTCGTTAAATAATAGAACATATGATATATTCCGTTTAATAAAGTTAAAATCTTTCACACACACATATGATTCTTTTCTAATAAATGGAAAATATTTTTAATCCGTTTTTGTATTATTTTTTTAGGTGTTGCATAGAATGTTATTGGCCGATTTGCGTCGGCAAAGTGTCATGCAGTCGCGAACACCGTACAATTTAATAGAAGGTGTGTCCCGCACGAGAAGCCGTCACCAATTAACAAATCCCAAGCGTAATCGACGTGCCGCGTTTAATAGTTCGGATTGCGAGGACGATAGTAGTGGTGGCGAGGAGGAATTCACACAGGTATGTGTTGTCCGTTTATTTTCTTTTCTTATTACATCTATCCTTTTTATATACATTTCTTTCTCTTTTGTTATCAATTACAGTATTTTTCGAACTAAAACGAAACAACATGTCATTTCATTTCATTTCAATTCATTTCAATTCATTTCAATTCATTTCGCGCATATGTATTTTTTGTGTTTTTAACCTTCGCACGTTCAGCGAACTTTTCGATAGGCTTATGACCCCCACGAGACACATTTTAATGGAAATATAATTTAAAACGCTTGCTGTTTTTTTTTCTTATTTTTTTTTTATTCTTTTTTTTTTTTTTTTTTAATCGAATGATTCAAACCCGTTGCATAGATTACGTAAATATCATTGTTATCGTGGTTAATATCGTGGCCGTGATAAAAGGTGACGAATAATCGGTAATCGTTTCACCGCGCGTCTAATTATAAACGTGATACTCGACTCAACGATGTCATTATATAGATTCCCTACGTGACCGTTTATCATTATCACGTTTTTAAAGACAATAAAAATACGATAGAATATCCCCAATGTGTGTTATTGTAAATCACATCTATTGTAAGTTGTTTGAAATCGTATCTCAATTCAACATCACAGTGTTTCTCTCTCCTACCTACCACACTTTTTATATAATATAATATTATTTTGTTGTTTTTATTTGTTTTTATCGCAGACGATTAGTCGAAGACTTCTCTCGAATAACGCCAAACTTCAAACAATTTTGGACCGAGTATCCCAAGATATGGAAAAACTGAAAAGTAAGTTTTCAAACGTGACTAAATTATATTCGTTTATTTAACTTTTATTTAATTAATATTTTTATTTTTTAATAATCTTACGATATTTTTAAAACATCAAATTCAATAGTTACAAACCAAAGCAACGTTTTCTTTTCTAAATATTTGATTAAGATGAATATTAAGATGAATTTACGTATGTGTGTTAAATATTAAACCGACAAACCTATTATCGGTGCATATTTATATGACTATCATTTTAATTTCATTACGTTTCTCAAGTAAGAATCCTTTTCAGGAGTGGAAGCAAGACCTGCTGAGGTTTTATTACCTCCATTTGCTGATGGAACAACGGTCAACGAATTAGATTGCATTTTGTGCTGTCGATTACTTTGGAAACCTGTAACAACGCCATGTGGGCACACGTATTGTTGGATGTGTCTTGACAGGTGTTTGGATTATTCCTCGGCTTGTCCCTTGTGTGTCACATCCTTAGCCGATGTAAGTTTTCAAATAAACGTTTGATTTTCAAAATTGTTAACGTGTGGTTAACGTAAACTTAGAAAAGAAAGGATTATAAAATGTAATCGATTAAATATATTAAATCGTATCTTCTCGTGGTTTGCTTGTTAGTCACGAACCGTTACTCATGGGCAATGTTTTTGTTATTTTGTATTTTTTTTCAAAGATTAAAGGAAGAGTACTCGCTCGGTCGGTTTATTTTAACGACGATTATTGCAACTTAAGAAATAATACGGGAATGCTTTCTAACGTTGAACGATACCTCGTAGATCTTTAACGATCGTTATTCGTGGTCGTTGCGGTCACCGTTATAAGCTTCCGCGTTTTCAGAATTATTACCAATTGTCTGTATCCAACGGTATATTATCGGGTTAATGACGAACAAAATTTATTCGGTAAGAAGCAACGACGAGTGATGGTTGCCACTAAAACGAACTATAACCGATTATTTTGCGGTATCTACGAAATGTCTTCTTCATCTTCCTTTATTCTATCCACACAATTATTCATTTGATTTATTACGTAATCTGAAAGGTGAGACGAGTTTCTGAGAAATCGGTTATTAAATGAATATGAAATTGTTGAATTTTTGCGTGTGACTCAATAAGTGAGCCTAAATATGGCAATAAATTGAACTATCAATTTATATTTGTTTTCTTTTTTCAGTACCTAGCGAGTAGTCAAAAAACGGTAACGGATTTCATCGAAAAGGCTTTGAAGATTGTTGCACCGAACGAATACGCCGCCAGAGCTGCGAGTCATCGACTCGAGTTGGTTCAAGGTCTCGGTCTTCTGGACAGCGAACAAATCGCAGTATTTATTTGCACCACTGCATTTCCATGCGTCGCGTGTCCGTTGTTCGTCTACGAGCCTAGATATCGATTGATGGTTAGAAGGTGCGTCGAAAGTGGGGTCAAACAATTTGGTATAGCTGCGTGTCTCAACAAAGAATCGAGTGGTGCTAAAAGGTAAGCTGATACATTCTTTAATATATTATTATTTAATAATCAAAATGATTCGATGATCATTTTATTTCTGCAGGTACGCGGAATATGGTACGATACTTGAAATAAGGGATCGCGTTTTATTGAAGGATGGTTGCAGTATACTAAGTACGTTGGGAAGAAGAAGGTTCCGTGTTTTATCCGGTGGTGAAAGGGACGGATACGACACGGCTCACGTTGAATTTCTACGGGACACAGTAGTACAAGGAAATCAATTATTGAATCTCTTGGAATTGCACGATAAGGTATGCGCGAAAAGTCAATTTACGCTAATAGAATATTTGGATTGGTATTTCGATGATAGAGTCTATAAGAATTCGTAAATTAGATTAGGAGAATACCGATTACTGATCTTACAGACAAATAAAAAAAAGCTTGGTGTCTTCGTCGCAGGTACGAGCGAAAGGTAGAAGATGGTGGAACACCGTCCCCTCTTATCAACAATCGGAAATTCAACGAGTTTTTGGTCGTATGCCCGACACGGAAGAAGATTGGCCGAGATTACCCGACGGTCCCTCCTGGACCTGGTGGTTGTTAGCCATTTTACCGCTTGGACCTCAACTTCAAGTTGGTATATTGGGTACTACTAGTTTGGAGAAAAGATTGAGAGCCATAGAGAAGACTTTGGATCACATGGAACAGAGGCAACTCACTGTTGCGCCAGCACCGTCCGAAGAAACAACGACCTCGTCGAGTATTTGCAGAGACAGACGGGCCATAACGGAAAGGACGGTTTCACTTTTTCAACAATCCTAGAAATTATTGTCTCTATACATGTCGTCCTTTTTCTCTTATTCCTTCAAATACTTTTCATAATTAACTAACCAACATCTACCGTTTCGCGTTAAAAAACGTGAACGAAAGGATTACGATAGATTATCGCGATTTTCGATAATCGATTTTCGTCTACGGATACATTTAACATATTCCAGGTATTTCGAATATCTCGAATCACTTCTCTATCTACCTACCTTCCTTCCTTCCTTCCTTCCTATTCCTCTCGCGTCCTTTTAATCAAGTATTTTTGCTCGAGTGCCTAGCTCCATAATTTCGGCACTCAAACTCTCGATCGGATGCCTTATCGATCAATCCAAATTCGATTTCGCTACACACATCAGCGACATATCCGATATCAAGAAAATAAATTAACAAATATTGTTAGCTAGATCGTTTGAATTTCGATAAGGTAAACCGATTTTGGTTTTCGCTATTGCAATACGCAAATCTGTTCTTCCAAAATATTATAATTAAAATTTATAATAATAGTATATATATACTATAGTATATAATATGGTATATAATATATATACTATAGTATAGTATATAATATAGTATATATATAATACTAATATAATATACTATAGTATATAATACAGTATATAATATATATACTATAGTATAGTATATATATATAATACTAATATATATATATATACGAGACAATACACACAAATACACTTACGCGAAAACATACACGTATAACACACGTTAACACATTTATGTGTAAACCTAAGCGTGCGCGGCTGATAATGTTTGCCAACGAAGAGCTGATAATAATGTGAGGTTTTTTCTTAACGTGTCGGATAAATGTTTCAAGCTTTTAAGATCGTTTCAAGTTTGATACACGAACGATCGATCGATCAACAAACACTTTGACCAAAAAGTTACATACTTTGATTTGTGCTGGTGTGAGTACGTGTGTAACTTATTATATTTTAACTTACTGCTGCTCTCTTCTTTCTTGCTATACTTTATCCTATTTCTACTTATTGTCATTTAAACACTTATAAGTGTTATAGGAAATAATATATAATAAGTCTCTCTCTCTCTCTCTCTATCTCAGCTCTTCAAATAATCGGTCGCTATCGTTGCTCTAACTTTATTCATAATTCCGGCAATAATTTTTCGTCCTCTCGCCGGATGATGAAATCTCCAAAATGAATGTCGTTTGTGTCTCTTTTGTCGTTCCTCCTTTCTCTACTTAACACACGACGCGAGGAGGATTTTTTTTTTTAAATAGAAGAAGAAAAAAGAAAGAAAAAAAAAATAGAAAAAGAAGAAAACAAAAACAAAAAAAAAAATCAGAAAGAAGGAAAGAAAGAAAGAAAGAAAGAAAAAACGGCACGAAAACTCGACTTTTTATACCACTATAAAGTTAATTCCGTCATCCATAAGACTTCTCTCGACCACGTTAGCGTATAGTAATTTATTTTCATGTTACTTTTTAATAATCATCGATTAATAGAGGTAGTAGAAAGTCCTAAACGAGCTAGAAACGTCATATCAATTCATGCAATCAAGTATTTACAGGAAGAATAGATACGTTTTTTCATTAAGAAAAAAAAACCACAAAAAGAAAAAAAAGAAAGAAAGAAAGAAAGAAAGAAAGAAAAGGAAATTCTATTACGATGATAAAACGCTACGATTAAAAAAAAGGGAAAAAAATAATAATAATAAAAAGAAAAAAGGAAAAAAGAAAAAGAAAAAAAAAACACACACACACGAAAAAAAAAGAAAAAGAAGTGTTTTTTAACTTCTATGGATCGTTTGAATAAATATATAATTATATTATGAGGGAAAAATTTCTATCGTGTTAGCACCAAAAAAAAAAGTACGTCGATAATTTTTTTTTCCTTATCGACGATCGAAAAAATAATCGTCCGCGAATTCGCACTATCCGATATTTTTCCTATCGAAAAAAAAGTATGATATATAAAAACGTATGAAAGAAAATTAACAAAAAAAAAAAGAGAAAAAAAAGAAAGAAAAAGCAAAGAAAGAAATTAATTAAATTTTTTCCATCCTTTTTATAATCATTACGGATTATTATTATATAATTCTTTTTCTTCTTAATATAATAATTATTATATTATTATTATTACTATTATTATTACTATTATTATTATTATTATTATTATTATTATTATTATTATTATTACTATTATTATTATTATTATTATTATTATTATTATTATTATAATAACGTAGATACACGTACGTACGTATATTTATTACGTACGCGAATGTAAACGGAAACGTAAAGTTTATAGCTGTTTTCGCGACGATTTGAACATTTTCAAATTATTACCTACTTTAGATTTATACTCTATTCTCTAAACTTTTACGAAGTTGTGAATCATGCATTGTGATATTATTCTATAGCCTAACTTGTATATTATTAATTACTAAAGCAACATTACAAATATTATGTAATGCTAAGCGACTTTCCATTTTTACTTCAACATTTCTATATTTATCTTCATCTCTTCATATTGAAACATTGTAATAAAATATTATGAAATCTAAGATTAATATGTCTTTACACAAATTTCACCATGTCAAATTAATATTTTCAATTTATTATTATTATTATTATTTATTATTTATTATTATTTATTATATAAGTAAATATGTGTAAATACGTGTCGAATTACATGAAAATCTTGAAAACGTGTCATAGTTCGTTTTAAAAAAAATAACATCGGTTTCATTTCTTTTCATTCGTTTACGATTGGCCATTGTTTAATCGTCGTCCAATTGAAATCGTTCGATAGATCGTTCCTTCCTGAATGAAAAAAAAAAAAAAAAAAAAACGATTTTCAATATTTTCGCGTAGTAGATAAAAGAAATCAAACGAGAGAGAAGATTTGATCAAGATCGATGTAGAAACCTCGAGAACACGGGATTAAACGAGTATGATTGGTAAGATTGAATACTTGGAAAAATATTCGGTGGCACCACCACCTAGCAGAGACTACTATGGCCTTAAAATTCTTCAAGACGAGGTTTATTATAGACGATCATATTCGAGGATTAAGTTCATTCGTGTAATAACCTCTTTTTCTCTTCCTTTTTTTTTTTTTTCTTATTTCTTTCTTTTAGGTGATACTTTACGTTTGGAAAATATCTCACGGACCACACAAGACACCGATTTCTCGTACCATCAAGTTTATTGAATTCGATCAAGACAAAACTTTGCAGGACGTCATTAGTCGACTTTTCGGTATGATTTCAATTCGTATTTAATACGTTCGTCGGTATTATTCCTTTGGGGCCCCATCATTTATATATTATTATGGGTAACTTTATTTTAGTTTCATAATTGAAATTATTTAGTAATATAATAATATAATTAATTATTAATAAGTAGTTAATATTAAATTAATTTACTTTTGTTTAATTTAATTATTTTTATTTTCTTTATATATAAAAATATAATTAATTATTAATAAATATATTTAATTCTTTTGGGGCCCCATCGTTTATATATTATATTGTTAATTATATATTATTATATTTATTTATTTATTTATAGATTATTATGGGTAACGTTATTTTAGTTTCATAATTGAAATTATTTAATAATATTATAATATAATTAATTATTTAATAATATAATTAAGTATTAATAAATAATTAATATTTAATTAATTAACTTTTATTTTAATTTAATTATTTTTATTTTTTTTTTAAATAAAATTTTAGATTTGGGCCTAACGGTAATCCGACGAACGCATTAAAATCGGGGTCTTACGTTGTTAAATCAAAATAACATTTTCATTGAAAGCAAAAAATTGAATAATTGTTCTTTATTAAATATAATATTTGTATAATTTTTGTCTTTTCTTTTTATAACTATATATAGGCGAGCACTTTGTTAATTACGTTGAAAATCTAGCCGAAGGTAAAGGGAATACACTTTTGACGTTGCCACGATCTTCGATAAGAAAAATCGTTGAATTTCTTAAGTTCACTGATATCGTCAATTTATCTTCCTTATCGCGTATTGCAAACGTGGTAAGTGATGATAATGATGATTATGATGATGATCATCTAAATGAAAATGATCGATGAATGATTCATTTTTTTTTTTTTTTTATAACGATCAGGTATTTAACGATAATTTCATTTGGGAAGCTTTATACAAAAGGCACAAGAGGTCCGATATTAGCCAAAAGGAAAAACAATACGCCATGGCTTATGGTTGGAAACAAACTTTCAAAGAAAAGCAAATGCCATTTTCTATGGAATTACGCAAAGTATTTAATTGTATCTTTTATTATGAGTTTAAATAAATATTTCATTTGATTTGAAATAAATATTTGTCTCGTATAGATACCAGGATCAACGATTAAAAATGAACATTTGAAAATGCAACATGGATTGTCCAGATCCATGAGTAGTGGTGGACCATTAAAAACTGTGCCCAAAGTATCGAGTTTGTCTGTGAACAATGAAATCGTTAGACCTTTGCAAATTACTCAGAAAAATGCTCAGACTAATTTGACGAAATCTTTTAAGAATAATAACTCGAACGATGATACAATTAAAACGATTCGAAACGACGAGAAAATACAAAATGTTAACGTTAAAAAGATCAATAAAAGTAAAACGAATAAAGCAACGAGTAACGCGAAGAAAGATAAATCGTGTGTACGAAAAATGGAATGTTCGAAGAAGCACGAAAACGTTCGCGAATCATTTTCCGATTCTATGACGATCGCTGCCGCGCGACAAAATTCTTCGACGATCAAAAAACGTAATCAAAAATCAGTCGTAACTAATGCGAAAAATATCAATGGGAATTTAAATGTCACGGATAAGGATAAATTCGGTGACACGAGAAAGAACGTGATTAATAAAAATAAATCGAACAATGGAATTTCTTCTATTGGTCAACAACAACAACAACAACAACAACGACCAATTAAAAACAAATCTTTATCGAAGAGTAATAAAACGAAGACGAAAAAATTCATCGAAAATAATTCGACGATATTAACCACCGATAATAAATCATTCTTGAATGAATCTAAGATCATGAAGAATGAAAATTTCGAATTGGCTTATCTGATAGAGGAAAGTTTGAAGAGAATTCGTAGTCCTAGGACAGTTTTTGATTACGATTATAGTTATCTCGAGGACGCGAAAACTTTAGCCGATTCAACGACAAATAATGAACAAACTTGTAAAACCAAAGATACTATGAAAGATTTGAAACGTGATTTAACCAATAAGAAACTCGATCGTTTGTCGGAAAATTCTGATTCCATGACTACTCTGTCGAACAATTCAATTATCGAAAATATCAAATTCAATGAATCTGATCGTTCGACGAATAAAATTCCAATGAAAGAAAGTAACATTAGCTTGGATTCGAAAATTGTTGATCGAAACGAAATGTTAGAACGCGTTAGCACTAATTTTCATGAAAATTCGTCTAAAACGAGTCCTAAAATAATGGATGAAACTGACACGAAATATCGTATTCCTAAAGGAGCTTTAAATAGTGTCGACATAATGAAATCTTTGAGGTCGAGTAATCCAATGATTAGATCAACCGCTGTGTCCGGGAAAAATTTGCCTACGACTGCCACAAACCGATTTGCCTTGAGAAAGAATTTCAATGAATTGCGGAAGGATCGTATAATGCAAGACAATTAAATAAAGGATAGGAGGGGGAGGAGACGAGTATCCAATTGGACGATAAGCGAGTATGATATATGATAGTACAACTCGTACTGTGAGACAAATTATAAAACAAAAAAAATTCCAGATATTTGCATAAATATGATAAATTATCATTCGATGTTAATTATCGTGATATCATTCCGATGATTAATTATTATGATCGCACAATTTCATGATATGTAATTTAAATATTATAATTTGACGGTTAGACACGCGTCGTATTTTTTACATGGTCGCTATTTTTTGAAAATAAACTTTAGCATTTAACACGATTAGAGTAAAGTGTTTTCAAAAATTCATTTTCTTTTCTATTCGTTATCGTTTCTTTTACATATCTTTTTTGCTCTGATTTATATATATATTAAATATATCGATCTTAGAGAACATTTTTTATATTATATGTTACTTACAAATATATTATTCTATTAGGTATATATATAATACAATTATATATAATTTTATAATTATATATAATTATATAAAATAATTATATAATTTTAATTATATATAATTTTAATATATATTTTAATACATTTCTCCCCTTAACTATTTACGTTAAAATAGCAAGAGAATATATGTATTTTTATATGTATACTTTTTTTCGTTTTCTTTACAATGATTTCATTTTTATACATTTTCGCAAATTGAAACGACGACGAATACTCGACGTTAATCATTACGTCGATTATTATTAACAAGTTTTTTAATCAAACGATACGAATATTGACGATTTAAATCGAGTTTAAAACCCTCATCGCGAAAAACTTTATTGTCTTTATTAAGCCTGACACACACACTACTATAATATTAGTGCATTTATTATGCCGTTCGGAAAAAAAAAACAAAAAAAAAAGCCAAATAAATAAGTATTATTTCAAATGCATAGAATTTATACGCGTATCAATGCGTGGTGTGAAGCATATAGTCAAGATAATAAAAAATATCATTTGTGCATTATTATAATAAATTGCGTTACTGTTAAAAAGAGGAAAAAAGTTTAATATTTGCTCTAATTGATTTTCAACGTTAACGTAATCGCACTTTTTCTACGATTAATTTAGGAACACACGTTTCATTTCTTAATCACCGTTTTATAATAATACATAATATTAATCTCGAATACTTTGATGAAATCACAACCATATTTTTTTGTTTTGTTTAAACCATTATACAACACGAACAATTGACAATTTCTATCACTGTATTCGATATTAAGATATTACCTTGCTTCCCCTTCTTATAGATTAATTTTTCATTTTTTAATTGACGATATCGCGATTTTGCAGTAAAATATTTCATACCCATTCGTTTATACAATACTTTCTCTCTCTTTCTCGTTAATTTAAATAATTATTAGATAAATCAAAATGGATAATAAGATTGAAACGAAACTACCGCCATGGTTCGGTCTCGTTATACATCCTTTCTATATTATCGCGTAACATTTTTTCTTGATCTGCAATCAAAAAGAACAAATATATAATATAATTTATATAGTAAGTTATGATACTACAACTCAGTTACAACTAAATTATTATATAACCTATATATATATTATTATATATAATAATTAATATTAATAATTATATATAATATATATATATATATAATAATAAATAATAAAAAAAATATAAATAAATAATAAAAAATTAATATAATAATAAAATAATAAAAAAAATATAAAAAAAAAATAAAATAATTTAATTATATATAAAATATTTAATTAAAATTATTTAAAAAGATATTATTTAAGCCCCTTTTCGTTATAGTACACTTTCCCTTTTATATAATAATAATAATAAAATATAATAATTAATATATTAAATTAAAATTAATTAATATATTAAATTAAAATATAATAATATAATAATTAATAATGAAAGGGTTACACAAAATAAATAAAACAATAATACTATAAATATACCATATAATAAATATATAATAAATAATATACTATAAATAATGTATATAATAAATTATATACATTAATAAGATATACCTTTTGTTAAATTTGCAATGACGCATTGTTTTCTCAGAAACTCCAAGCAAAGGGCACGTGATAGACCAAAGGCGTGCATGTTACAGGTAAAAGTACTAAAAATATGTCATAAGATATAACCATAGATAATTTTTTATAATATATAATTGACTTTCGATACGTACCCTAATTGTCCAAAGACTATATTAGCTTGAAATCTTCTGTCTTCGGCAGCGATTGCTTCCTGATCGAGAGATTTAGGTCTGGGTGGTACTGGCCTTGATGCTCTTTCGCATTGCACTGCATCGAAAAATGCAGCGGTCCAAAACCTCATTGAAGACCAGATTGGTTGTACGCGTAAATGCGTGTAAAGATATTCTCGATAGGGTTCCAAACCTGGTACCTCGACTAATTACAAATAAAACAATGATTTATTTATCTTACATGATTAATCTATTAAATATTGAGTTTACATAAATGAAGTTAGGAAAAAGAACATGAAATCAAGATTATTACAGATGATTCATAAGAATTATATATAATAATAATATTATAATATTATTATATATAATATTATAATATTAATTAAATTAATAATTATAATATTAATTAAATTTATTAATTATTTTTTAATTATTTATTAATTATATTATTTATTAATTAAATTATATTATAATATTAATTACATTAAATATTATAATATTATTATATATAATATTATAATATAAATATTTATAATTATAATAATTATATATAATAATTAATAATAAGAACATGAAATCAAGATTTATTACAGATAATTCAAATAGAATTTGTGTAAACGATAATATAATAAAATTTAACGAACGATAACAATGAAGAATTTATAAAGTAATTAAAAAGATGGTCATTTTTCATTCGATTCAAAAATATACTGTATGAAATTTAGATACATTGAGAGAGATAATTTATTACTCAAACAACACACGTGCAGCTTATTAAGATCCTCTTGTATCAGATAAGCACTAAGAGGACTGCCAATGCAAATCAAGTTTTTTAAATCATCTAAATAAAACAGGTACACTTGGAGTTATGAAATAAATGACGAATATCATTCGCAAATAATATAAAAAAAAATGGAATCATGAGAATTCCGAAGAACATCCAGAAATTACTTGAATATTTAAAATCGTACGAGAAGATAAAACAAACTAGTGATAAAGGTGAAACATTTTTAAGAATCTTCACGGTCTTATTTTTATTTACGAGTAAATACTTACCCTCGTGATAAAAAGTAAAACACATGTTCATAAGACTTTTAGCCGGTGCAAAATCGTCGGCCTCGTGACATTCGAAAAGTGCTACTGCGAAATGTTGAGCTAGGGAATAAAAAGAAGCCTCCGAGACACAAGCGCGTGCTCTTCTCGCATTGACCACTCTGGAAAACCATATTCTACCAGATTCCGTCTGCAAAAAGTAATGTTTTTTATTTTCCCAATTCAAAATTATATTATTTGATTAAATAATATAATTATTATTTTAATTAATTTTATTATTATATTATTAATTATATTATTATATTTATTATAAATAATTATATTATTATTAATTTATTATTATATTATTATTATATTATTAATATTTTAATTAATTATAATTTTTATTTTAATTTTAATTTTTTTTTTTTTAATTATATTATTTGATTAAAATAATATAATTTTTAATCTAAATAAAAATTTCATTCAGATTATCGCGTAATCATTTATTATACTTAACGTACAAGAACCATTTGACCAAAATTAGCTTTTTGTTCTTGATCTATATTATTCGGTGCTTCGAAAAGCATTGGGACAAAAGACTTCATAAAATCGGCAGCTGCCTCTTCGGATTGGCTGTCAGCCGATAAACTGGATGCCCAGGATTGAACGGAACCGGAAGAACCTGAAACCAAAATTTAGTCAATAATCGTTAATAAACAAAACAAAAAAGCAAAATTATACGTCATAATTGAAAATAAGTAATTTCTTGATATAATCAACCTGATCTTTGCCAAAATCTGCGTCCATCCATGTTGGAATCTAAACTGGTGCTGGGACCATAACCATCTTGATCGCTGGTCGAATCACTGCTACAAGGCATATCTGAAAATAATATTCTATTAACCGTCATCCTTATTCTAATTACAATCAATCCTTACGATTACAATCTAACGCGTGTTTACAAATACACTTTGAAAGCAATTTACATGTCTAATCGTGTCGTGAATTCGAACACGTCTCAATTATTTCCAATGAAAGAGAAAAGCGGATTCCACGATGAAACGGCAAAACGAGAACACACGACTTCTATTGGGTTGAACTAACGAAATGACAAACAAAATAAAACAAATGTTCAGACGGTGTGTGCTGCTGTACTAGTACACGTAATCATTATTAACTAACTAAATGTGCACTCTTTATTTATTTCTAAATTGTTATTTTTAACATCACAACCACTACATGTATGTATGTGTGTGTGTGTGTGTGTGTGTGTGTATCGTTTAATTATTTTTTAACAAAAAATTTCCTCGACTAGTTTCTACCAACCAGCTTGACCTTACTGATTAGTTTATAATTACGTAATTGGGTTGTTAGATTGTATATTTTCGAGTATAATAATTCATTAGTATAAAGATTATTCGAAACGTTGAATTATTTTCCTGGTATTACGAGTTATTTATGTTTCTTGTTTTCCCTCAATCCTTTCTTAAAAGGGAAACGTTTGTTTTTTCTTCTTTTTTTCTTTTTTTCGAGAAAGCATCAGACGAGTACACAAAAATACGAAGGGAAATAGTCGAGTGCTGAGAAAAGCACATATAGTATATATATAAAAGCAGGAGAGTAACAATGTGTTAGACTCTTTTGATTGAAGAAACATGAAATATCGGGAAAGTGGAAAAGGGGGAAGCTTTACTGTCTCACTAATTACACCTACGGTAAACGTTCACAAAGATATACGCGTTGATGATGTTCCACGTTACGTTAAACCTGGCGTGGCGTTACACAAAAATATGTGACACACTAACGTCTATTTACCTAACCGAAAAATGACCGTCTGATAGCGAGTCGGGGCCCTTGCTTTATTCAAAAAGGAAAGAAAAAATATCATATCAAATTTATTATTATTATTTATTTATTATTATTATTATTAACCCTTTGCACTCGAGACAATTTCGGCCAAATTAAGTAGACATTTTACGGGTACTTTAAAAACATTTATAAATAAACAATAGAAATAATAGAAATAATAAAAAAAAAAATAATAAAAGTATAATAAAAGAAATAAGTTTATTATTTATTTCATACGACATTATTTTAAAGTAAATTAATTCAATGTAAGTTTAAAAAAAAAAATTTAAAAAAAAAAAAAAATTAATATAAAAAGAAATAATAAAATATCATCAGTTTATTCGTTTATATGTCGAAATAAACAAAATTTGATAAATACTACACTCTGTAATTAGTTTTGGTTGAGTTGACACTCAAGTTGAAATCAACCGGGCGCCGTATCGGCGCCACTCGAGTGCAATTGGGTTAATTTTCTTCGAAGATTAAACAATATTCAAGAATTCATTGGTTTTATTGTAACTGATGTATTCTTACCTGCTTTGTAATTTAATTTTTCGTAAGGATCAGGTCCGGTAGCTTTAATATCCTTTTCCTGAAGTGGTTCTATACTCTCCTGACTATCTCTATCAGGACTGTTGTCCTCGTACTCATTAGATTTTGCTTCCTGTCTCTTGTGCGAGCTAGATCTAGACGATGCTATCTCCTCGTACGTCATTCCACGTGGATACTTCCTCGAAATTCTCGACAAACTGGCACTACCTTGTCGTTCCAATTTATGCCTAGCCATTGCTTCGTAATCCTCGTACGATAAACCAGCACCGAATCTAAAAATCAACGGTTACGATAATTTCATAAATACATTTGTCATCTTTGGATAAACGTTAGTTCGTTGATTTCAATTTCAAATTCAAAATTGATTCGATTAAACGTACGTGTAATTTTTTTTTTATGTTTTAGTTGACACGAACGAGTTACCCCCCAATTGCCAATTTAAACTCGTATTGTTTGACACGTATTCAAATATTTAAAAATAAAAAAACGTTCGTTCATTGATTTCAATTTCAAATTCAAAATTGATTCGATTAAACGTACATGTAATTTTTTTTTTTTATGTTTTAGTTGACACCAACGAGTTACCCCCCAATTGCCAGTTTAAACTCGTATTATTTGACACGAGTGTTTCAGATGACAGGTTAAAATATTTAAAAAAAAAAAAAACGTTAGTTCGTTCGTTCGTTCGTTGATTTCAATTTCAAATTCAAACTTGATTCGATTAAACGTACGTGTAATTTTTTTTTTATGTTTTAGTTGACACGAACGAGTTACCTCCCAATTGCTAGTTTAAACTCGTATTATTTGACACGAGTGTTTTGAGATGACAGGTTAAAATATTTAAAAATAAAAAAAACGTTCGTTCATTCATTGATTTCAATTTCAAATTCAAACTTGATTCGATTAAACGTACATGTAATTGTTTTTTTTTACGTTTTAGTTGACACGAACGAGTTACCCCCCAATTGCCAGTTTAAACTCGTATTATTTGACACGAGTGTTCCAGAAGACAGGTTAAAATATTAAAAAAAAATAAAAAAAAAGAGAAATAAATAAAAAATACCTTGGAAGTCTTAATTTTCTTCGCGCCAAGTGTTCCACTTCTTTCACTGGCGTAGGACCTTGAGGAGGGGGCGACGAAGGAGTCGAGGACGGTGTCGTCAATTCGTTTTCTTCTAAACTATTACTCAAAGCTGATCCTATTCTATTTCCTAAACCTTGAAGATATTCTCCGCTACCACCTAAAGCGGATCTGACGGTTCTCAAGGCTCCTCGTGTTCGACCAATTAACGAGCCCCCCCCTGCCGACGATGGCAACGCCGTCGTAACATCCACCATATCCCCCTTAATGGAAAATTATTCTAATTAATTTATTTTTTCTAACTATTTTACACAGATCTTTTTATAATTAATTTATTAATAATATAATTAATTATTTATATAATTATATTATATATTATATATATTATTATATATTATAATTATTATTTTAATATAATTAATTATTAACGCGTGTCAGAAAATAATCAAATTATTCGACTAAGTGTCGTAAGAAAGTTGTGACGGGTTAAAAATTCATTCTCGTCGTTATTTTAACATCATTTCATTTTCAAATGTATTCAAGCAAAAATCATGTTATCCATTACTGAATTTATGTAAATCGTTGCATATGGGTCATCTTAACATGTTTAACTACAGATTACTTAAACGTATTTCAAACTTACGCATATCCGTAGATAAATAATAAATAAGATTTTATAATTAATTAATTCTTATCGCGTGCCAGAAAAAAAATCAAATTATTCGACTAAGTGTCGTAGGAAAGTTGGGACGGGTTTAAAATTCATTCGCGTCGTTATTTTAACATCATTTCATTTTTAAATGTATTCAAGTAAAAATCATGTTATCCAGTACGGAGTTTATGTAAATCGTTGCATATGGGTCATCTTAACATGTTTAACTACAGATTACTTAAACGTATTTCAAACTTACGCATATCCGTAGATAAATAATAAATAATTTAATTATTTATTATATTAATAATATAATATATATACAATTAATAATATAATATATATATATATATATAAATAAATATATAATATTATAATATATATAAATAAATATAAATAATATAATAAATAAATATTAATGATATAATAATATAATTCGTCGCATTTCTTTTTAAATAAAAAATCTTGAAAAAACCATTCGATGGTAAATTAGACAAATTAATTTGTCATACATTTGTTATAATACGAAAGTGCATGAAATATTGCACAAGACTAATGGATGTCGAATATCGATCGAATTATCAATAAACTAAGCTCATTAAATATCGTATCGGGTAGAGGAGTGGGGAGGAGGGGGAGGGGGTGGTTATCGCGAAACGCATTTGTTCAAACTACCTTCCAACGGTGGTCAATTTCAAACGTATCTATTTCGAGTTTTATCTATACAACAATATACACACACGCTATTATTTATATTATTCGAATAATTGTTAATTAACACGCGCGTAATAATTTCAATCGAATTAACAAATATACACATTTATACATTATACTTCTATAATCGTGAAGTATCGTATTAAGAGATAAAATTAATGATTGAATTAATTAAATCAACTTTAACTAGATTTAAACTGAATAATTTCATTCTGAAATTTTAATCATTACGGATATCCTTTCGAGATAAATTTTCTATTTATGGATCTTATGGTTTTAAAAAAAATCAAATCAAAGTAAGATACTACGTTTTAATATTTAATAATGAATCGTTTATAATTTAAAAATCGGTATGTTAATAGAAAAAAAATAATAGAAAGATAGAAATGAGAAGGAACATAAAATTACGCTAACGGATAAATACTTCTTTAGATTATTGATTTTACCTGCATTCATATATCGTACACTTGCGAATACGATAAGAAGGTTAAATTAACGTAACACTCGTTACCGAGAATGATGCAAAATGTTCGGATTAATGTAATAGAAACATATGCCCATCTATCACGAGAGAAATATCGACGACAATCAAAAAATAAAGAAACGTGTGCGTCTATTTTCCTTTATCCTAGATGATAATAATTTATCGTGCACGATGATAACGTTAATATTACTACATTTTCAAACACGATGTCCTTGAAATATTATCATTCATCGTGCATATATATGAAACAATAATCATGCAAAATAAAATAATTATCTTTGATTGATTATCCTTAACAAAAAAAAATATAATTAATGATTTTTAGAAAATAAAAAAACAATATATTATTATTCGTTAAATAAAATAACAAACATGTACTCCAACGATAATACGTGTTTATTTAATTTGAATTGATTATTGTCGGAATGCATTGCTAACAGAGATGATTAATTAAAAAATGAACAATAATCGCATAAATATATAGCCGGTAAAGAAAAATAAAGTACATTGACGTGTACACGTAAGATTGAATGTAAGTAAACGTATCGTGAACAGAAATAGTAAAGTAAGTAACCGCAATGCAGTTTTATCTATGTATATCACATTCTTTTTTTTTTCTTTTTTTTTTTTTTTCATCATCATCATGCGGGTACTCGTAAAATCAATTTCATCTTTATTATACTTCTTTTTTCTTTTTTCTTTTCCTTCTCTACCCCGTAAATTATTCTAATTTCGTATGCAACTATTGACCTCTATTCGAAACAATTGTTTCGCCTAACGCAATCGAAAATTTATTCGAAATAATTTTTCGAGTTATCTATATAACGAATAAAATACTGTTGTATTGTTGTTAACGTATGTGTAATATATAAAAAAAAAATAATTAAATATATACGTACCCTTTTTTTTGAATTATTAATTAGACTTTCAACGTGGTAGCACAACTTGTCTCTTCTTCAAACTTTGTTGAAATTATTATTGATCGAACAAGATTCGATTACATCGTTCGAATTTCATTGAAATAAAAGACGCACCAAGGGTTGATACTTCAATTAATTTATGCAAATATTTTAGCGTAAATCTTGTACGTGTTTTTAAAACTGCACGATGCGACAAACAATAATTATTTGCGCAGAACAGTAATAATACATTTAATTTAATCGTTTGAACTAGCTGTTACTTTTCTTTTCCTTCTTCTTTTTTCTTTTTCTTTTTTTTTTCAAACACATATGAACGATCTGAAAAAAGTCAAATCTTTCGAACAGATAGAATTAGGTATAGTTGGTTTGCACCACGCAACGCGTTGCAGCTGCTTACGTTTCTTTCAATGATACTTGCTTGCTTGCTTGCGTTATAACTTCCCACATGTGATCCGATTAAAGAATGCGCATGCGTTTCTTGCGATCAATAACACAATCATCTTCTTTTACCGACGTGTATAGAAAAAGAAATACTAGTGACATCTAGTAGAAAATTGAGGATTTTGTTTAAAATTTCTGATACTCGGAAGATAATAAAAACATCCAATGGATTATTAAAACCGCAAAAAAGTTGGCATAGAACGGCAACAATAGAAAAAAATGAATAAGTACTCTTAATTGCTCACTAATTGCTCAATCAAAATCCATAGTCCGACAGTCGGTAATAGTAGATTTCTAATTTATTTTACTCTACGTCGGTAATTCTTTATATTAAGGTTACTGACGGATAATATTATTAAAGTAGAAACTGCTGTCAACGACGGTCAATATTTTAAAAATAGGAACCTACTATTACCGACGGTAGATATTTACCGTTACCGACGGTGGATAAGATAAAGGTAGAGCACTACTATTACCGATATCGCCTTAGCCGGCCTGCCACTATAGTGGCTTTTGCGATTATTTTTTCCAGGTCGATGGGCCACTATAGTGGCTTACTCGAGTAGCTTACTTTATCACTGTTTTTAATGAAATAATCGTCTTTATAATCACTCATATTTAAGTGAAATATTAAAGTTTAAATGTGTACAATATATTTTTAAGAAAAATTGTAATTTAATCATTAAGGAATCTTTACGTATAAAACATACGAACTTTTTTTTATATACGGTTGATAATTTAAAAAGTGTGTGTATGAGCTCCAACGCACAACTCAATTTTTTTGTGCTATTGTTAACACACAACAATGGATTAAAAAGAATGTTCTACGTATTTTTAGTTTATTTTTTATAAATCAATTTTTACGAATAAAAGTAATATAACAATTATCGAATGAGAGATCATACGAAGAAGAAATATTCTTGAAAATAAAATTTCGAGTATGTTAGTTAACATGTAACAATTCAGAAAAACAACAAATGTTCGAGTCATTAATCATAAATAAATGTTTTTTTCCTAATAACTATGACGTCAAGAGAAGATTATAGTTAAAGGTTTACGTCACTTAAATTATCCTCAATTATACAGGATCTTGAATAGCGAGATCAAATTTGATTGTTAATTGTCGACGTTGAATTTAATTTGTCGAGGATATGACGACTGATTTCCAAGATTGAAGATATACATGATGAGAATAAGTTCTATATCTGCAAACAAAAATACATAGTTTGAAATAAGTTGAAATCTATTTCAGGATGAGAATGAATAGTTTAAAAATCAAATTGAACGGATGTTAAATTACCTCGCAGCGTGGTAAGCGTCAACTTCGACGTAGGTGGTATTGTAAAGGGTCATGTGGTCTTTCAAGTTAACAAGAATGTTTCTAACGGGAGACAAACTCATAACTAGACCTACAGTCTCTCCAGGAAGTTCTCGAACAATAACTAATGCTTCGCAATTATAACAATAACTCGTGTAAAGCTTAAGTGCTTTAACTCTCAATGCACCATCCTTGAGAACAGGAAATGCGCTTCGCAATTTAGTCAAAGATCGATACATCTTATAAAGGGTCGATTGAGTGCTGTTCTTCTGACTTTCCAAATTAACCCTTTTGTAATTATCGTGAACAGGAAGCCAGGTGCGATTAGCATTGCTAAATCCTATCAATCACGATCAATTTGATAAATTGCACATTTATGTAATATCTTTAAGAAAAGAGATAAAATCGTGATTAGATTATTTAAGATTAGCATTGATATTACTTACCCCCATTTTTACTTTTGTCCCATTGAAAAGGTGTACGATTTGGATCGCGAGATTGACTCTGGTATTTGTCCTTTCCTGCATTGCAAGCTTGTGGATCCTTCGTGTCTTCCCAGGATATGTCCCTTTTATCTACCATTCCAATTTCTTCACCGTAATAAGTTACAGCAACACCAGGCAACATCATTATTAACATATTCATTTGCATAGCCCTATTTGGGAAACGTGACGCGACTCGACTATTATCGTGATTCCCCATCTATGAATAAAATCATTTTATTACTAGATAATTCGTAACGTAATCGTTTAAATATCATAACAGGATATATCATCTTACCACCCAATTGGCTACTCCGTTCTTTGGAGTATGTTCCATCCATTCTTCGATAATTCTTTTAAATTCGGTAGCACTCGACGTGTGATTAACATCAGTGATCAATTTGAAATTAAAAGGAACATGAACACCATATTCATAATATTTCGTAGTATTTTTTATATTAGTATAAGCTTCGGTCATCAATATCTAAAATCATATTTAAGAATATACGTGATTAAAAAATTGAAAATCATTTCTAACGCGTAAACCAAACCTTTTCATCCACGTTAGTGCTGTTTGCATAATCATCGAGAACTTTTCTCCAGCTTTTTACTAAATCGTAAGTTCTTGGATCGTCTTTGGTATAAATGTGATTTAAATAAGCGTAATCACGTGTGGTAGTATTCGGAATAAAACTTCTAGGTTCATCGAGGAGATCATCACGTTCGAATATATGGGGAATCGAGTCCACTCGAAAACCATCTATACCTTTACGAAGCCAAAATCGTATGACTTCCTAGAAATAAAGCGTAAAAAAAAGAATGATGAGACCTGTTAAATAGAAAAAACTGCAATTGTTTTAATGAATTCATTTAACTTACTTCCATCTCGGCTCGCACTTGGGGGTTGCCGTAATTCAAATCTGGTTGTCTGTACTCGAACTGATGGAAGTACCATTCCTTGAAGGTTTTATTATACGTCCATGCAGGACCACTGAAAACACTGATCCAATTGTTAGGTGGAGTTACACCATCGTCTTTTCGTCCTTTTTTCCAAATATAATAATCCTTGTATTTTGGATCCCCCGCAAGAGCCTTTTGGAACCATTCGTGCTTATCCGACGTATGATTTGGCACGAGATCGAGAATTAACTATGAAATACAAGCAAATTATATGCGTGAAAGTATTTATACTAGAAATTGAATTTGAAGAGTCTATAACAATATTAAAAAAGATAAAAGAGATACAAAAATCGTTTTACCCTTAATCCAAGTTGTCTGGATTTATCTATCAATGCCTCGAAATCTTGCATCGTACCATAATCTGGATGTATTGTTTTGAAATCTGATATGTCGTAACCAAAATCTATCATTGGACTCGCATAAATGGGTGACAGCCATATTCCGTCAACCCCAGCGTCGAAAAGATGTTCCAATTTCGAAGTAATACCTGTTTAGTTGGCAAACACCATGATGTTTGGTGAATGAAATTGATTGAAGTTTTTTAGAAAAAAATTTGTAATTAATTTTTACCATTCAAATCACCGATTCCATCATCGTTGGAATCCATAAAACTTCGTGGATAAATTTGATAGAACACTGCATTCTTCCACCATCCTATATTTTTGATCTCCCCATTGACGAGACTTGTTGCGAACAACAATGAACAAAAGCATACAATCCGAAACATGTTTTGCAACTGCGATGAAATACCGGAAAAGAACTTTCATATAAATGTACTTCTGATATATTAAAGTTTCTGATAAGTTATCGGTTCTCAATAACTTAACGCAATCAAAACCATCTAATAATATTTTTTAAATAATAAACCGTACTTTCATTTCTTTTTTTTTAGAAAATTATTGTTAACAATAATTTAATTAATAATTTAATAATATTTTATTAATAATTATATTTATTAATATAATTAATAATATTTAAATATTATATTTATTATTATAATAAATAATAAATAATATTTAATTAATAATTTAATTATATATATTAATTAATTATTAATTTAATACATTTTTTAAATAGTTTAAATTTATAGTGCTGAATTACTTTAAAATATTATTTCTTAAAATTCATTTTTCAGAATTATATAAATTAGAAAATACTTAGCTTTCATTTAAAAATATTTCTTTTGAAGAATAATTGTTGTTATTTTTAAAAGAAGTTTTTTAAAAAACATATTTTGAAGTAACTCTAACATCACATGTAAATTTATACGAAGCATTATATGTACAAGGTTTCATTTATTGTATTAAATTATACATTAAACATATAACAGGATTTATTAAATAATTCTATCACAGGAATAATAATATTTGAAAGAAGCTAGAGTTTCATACGTGTTTGCAAAATGAATATTACAACCTTTTTCACTGCTTCAAAGTCCAAAACATGCACGTTTATTACACACACCTACTATTTCATTTCAATTTATTTATCGTTCTGTGTACGAGCAAAAAAAATATTAAAGTACTCCAAGAGATTTTATCGATAAAAAATAAGAGAAATAAATATTGATACGATAAAACACAATAGGAGAGTAGATAATTATCAGCAATAAGATAGAATTTTTCTTTGTATTCGCTTGATAGTCGAGTTACTTTTTATTTATATTTGTAGTTTTCCTATTATTACAAATTTTTAAGGAAGATCATTCGTACTTCATTTCGTCAAGATCCAATAAAAAAATGTTGCATATAAAACATCCAATACTGTGATTATAAAATTTAATTACTAGAAGATAAGACCATTCCTTCCCAAGGTGCAAGATATACGAAATTGTGAGATTTTTTAGATCTGCGAATGAAAAAATAAGATCTCAAATGAGTTCAATTGTTACGATGAAGTAACTAAAGGTTTAACAGAAATTAATAACCTAAATAAAATAGTATGATTACTTATTTAAATACCTTTTAGTATGATAAGCATCGATTTCAAGGTAGGTATTGTTATAAAGGGTCATAACATCCTTCAAATGAACACGAGTCGTTATAACTGGAGAGAAACTCATTAACAGAGTCATTGATTCTCCAGGAACTTCTCGTGTAACAGCTAATACTTCGCAATTGTAACAATATTCCGTGTAAAGCTTCAAAACTTGAACTTTCAATGAACCTTTCCGAAGTGCACGCGATGTTTTACGCAATTTAATCAAATTTTGATACATCTTATAAGTGGTAGCTTGTTGACTGTTTTTCTGACTTTTCAAATTTAAACTTTTGTAATTATCATGAACAGGAAGCCACGTTTTATTAGCTGTGCTGAATCCTGTCAATCAATTCGATAATTAATACTTTGTAATATCTTAAAGATATGACAGTGATATTTAAAATTCTTACCCGCGTTTTTGCTGTCGTCCCATTGAAAAGGTGTGCGTTCTGGGTCACGAGATGCATTCAGGTACTTGTCCTTTCCTGTATTACAAGCTTGTGGATCCTGAGTGTCTTCCCAGGATATGTTCCTTTTGTCTACCATTCCAATTTCTTCACCGTAATAAGTTACAGCAACACCAGGTAAAATCATTGTCAACATATTCATTTGCATACCCCTATCTGGGAAACGCGACTCGAGACGACTGTTATCGTGATTTCCCAACTAGAAATAAAATACTTTCATTACGAAATGATTTGTTACATTACATCATGAAAATATGGTGGTCAACTTACCACCCAATTGGCAATTCCACCCTTTGGGATACTTGACATCCACCCATCGATAATTCTCTTAAAATCAGCCGCTTTTGAGTTACGATTGATATCAGAGATGAAGTAAAAATTGAATGGAATTTGTGCACCGTAATCGTAATATTTCGTAGTATTTTTTAAATTGGTATAAGCTTCGGTCATCACAATCTGAAATCATGCGTTGGAGTAATATGATTTAAATAATTGAAAGATTTAATAAATAATAAAATTGTTATATATATATTTTATATATTTTTATTATTATTAAAAATTTAATAATAAAATATAAATAATTTTCATAAATTTAAATAATCGAAAGATTTTTTTTATTAGTAAAACTTCATACCTTTTCATCCACGTTATTGGCATCGGCATAATCGTCGAGAACTTTTCTCCAACTTCGTACCATGTCATAGTTTCGTGGATCGTCTTTGGTATAAATGTGATCTAAATAACCATAATCACGTGTGGTAGTATTCGGTATAAAGCTTCTAGGTTCATCGCGAAAATCATCTCGTTCGAATAGATGAGGAATGGCATCCACTCGGAAACCATCCACACCTTTACGAAGCCAAAATATAAGGATTTCCTAAAAATAGAAAATATAAATAAAGAAAAATGAATTGATATTACGTTTTCAATTGGAAATACAATTTTTGTATTAATTCATTTAACTTACTTCCATCTCCTTTCGCACATCAGGATTGTTAAAGTTTAATTCTGGTTGCCTGTATTCGAACTGATGGAAATACCATTCCTTCAAAGTTTCATTATACGTCCACGCAGAACCACTGAAAACGCTGATCCAATTGTTGGGTGGCGTTACACCGTCGTTGTTTCGTCCTTTTTTCCAAAAGTAATAATCCTTGTATTTTTTCTCACCAGCGAGAGCCTTTTGGAACCACTCGTGTTTATCCGACGTATGATTTGGTACGAAATCAAGAATTACCTTTGAAAGATAAACGAATTATCGTGATAGTATATCTATAAAATAAATTTAGAAGAACTTATACGACAATATTAAAAAGAAGAAACAAAGAAATTGTCTTACTCTTAATCCAAGTTTCTTCGATTTTTCGATCAGTGCATCGAAATCTTGCATGGTACCATAATCTGGATGTATTGCTTTGAAATCCGATACGTCGTAACCAAAATCTACCATTGGGCTAGCAAAAATAGGTGAAAGCCATATTCCTTCGATACCAGCGTCAACGAAATGTTCCAATTTCGAAGTAATACCTGTTTAATTGGCAAACACCATGATGATTGAATGAAAAAAATGTGATTGAAGTTGTTCAGAAAAAATCATTAATTAATTCTTACCATTCAAATCACCGATTCCATCGCCATTGGAATCCATAAAACTTCGTGGATAGATTTGATAGAATACTGCATTCTGCCACCATACTTTATTTTTGATCTCAGCATTAACGAGACCCGTTGCTAGCAACAAGGCACAAAAGCAGACCACGCGGAACATGTTTTGCAACTGTCATGAACTACCGAAGATGGTCTTCCATATAAATATCCTCCTAAAATGTTGAAGTTTCTGATAAGCTATCGACTATCAATAACTTAGAGCTATCAAAATGATCTGATAATTTTTTAAGCAATACAGCCCAAATTTTAACAAAATATTATTTCTAACGCCAACTTTCATTCGTTTCAAATATTACATTATTTTCTTAAATAGAAAAACTATTAATCACTTAAACCTACAATAATAATTATTTTATATTCTAATGGAAGTAAAAATGAAACAGATTTTTATAATATTTTTCGTTTGATCAGAGACAACGTATCAAACCTTGATTAAAATAATCTTTATTAGATTACGTAACAATACGTATTTATTATGACACGTTTATCTTTGGAATGATGATTAAATACAAGTACCCTACTTTATGGATTAATCGATCATAGTTATAAACGTGAAATTTGTGAAGAAAAGATTTAAAAAGATAGCCATTGTCTTTTACTAATCAAATTGATTTTGTATACAAAATGCAGGAATATGGTAATATATTTATTGTTTATTCTAACAAATTATACATTTTACATTAAATATATTGCAACATTTATTAAATAATTCTATCACACGATTGATAAATATATTCATACGTGTATACTAAATAAATTTTACAACTTGTTCCGCTGCTTCACAATTCAAAGCTACTATTTCATTTCAATTTATTTATCGTTCCGTACGAGCAAAAGAAATATTGAAGTACTCCAAGAGATTTTATCGATAAAGAATAAGAGAAATAAATATTGATACGATAAAACACAATAGGAGAGTAGATAATTATCAGCAATAAGATTGAATTTGTCTTTTTATTCGCTGGATAGTCGAGTTACTTTTTATTTATATTTGTATTTTTCCTATTATTACAAATTTTTAAGGAAGATCATTCGTACTTCATTTCGTCAAGATCCAATAAAAACATGTTGCATATAAAACATCCAATACTGTGATTATAAAATTTAATTGCTAGAAGATACGATCATTGCTTCCCAAGGTGCAAGGTATGCAACATTGCGAGAATTTTTAAATCTGCAAATGAAAAAATAAGTTCAATTGTTACGATGCAGTAACTAAAGGTTTAACAGAAATTAATAACCTAAATAAAATAGTATGATTACTCATTTAAATACCTTTTAGTATGATATGCATCGATCTCAACGTAGGTATTGTTATAAAGGGTCATTACATCCTTCAAATGAACACGAGTCGTTATAACTGGAGAGAAACTCATTAATAAAGTAACTGATTCTCCTGTAACTTCTCGTGTAACAGCTAATACTTCGCAATTGTAACAGTAATCCGTGTTAAGTTTCAACACATTTACTTTCAATGAACCTTTCCGAAGAGCACGCGATGTTTTACGCAATTTAATCAAATTTTGATACATCTTGTAAAACGATTGTTCCTCAGAATTCTTCTGATTTTCTAAATTCAATCTTTTGTAATTTTCATGGACCGGAATCCACGTCCTATTAGCTTTGCTGAATCCTGTTATTCAATCATTTTAATAAATTAATAATTTGTAATATTTTAAAGATATATAATCGTGATATTTAAAATTCTTACCTGCATTTTTACTATTGTCCCATTGAAAAGGTGTGCGTGCTGGGTCACGTGATTCATTTCGGTACTTGTCCTTTCCTGCATTGCAAGCTTGTGGATCCTTCGTGTCTTCCCAGGATATGTCTCTTTTGTCTACCATTCCAATTTCTTCACCGTAATAAGTTACACCAACTCCTGGCAAGATCATTGTTAACATATTCAATTGCATACCCCTATTTGGGAAACGTGAACCGACACGACTGTTATCGTGATTTCCCAACTAGAAATAAAATACTTTCATTAGAATATTATTTTGTTATAGAATCGTTAAAATTGTGCCAATAATTATAAAAGTGGTCTGAGTCATATATTTGAAAGTATTACATTTGAACATTAAATTAATTCTATATAATATTGAAATAACAATTAATAATTGAATAATTGAAATAACAACTAATAATTCATTTTTCACAATATCGTGAAAATTATATTAAATTCATTTAGTTTGAAATAATGTGGTGTGAAATAACTAATAAATTTATTTTTTATTTAATTTTTACTTAGACTAATTTTATAATTATAGGTACAAATCATAACAGGATGTCATCTTACCACCCAATTGGCAACTCCGTTCTTTGGTGTACGTTCCATCCATTGTTCAATAATTCTTTGAAAATCAGCCGCTTTCGAGTTGCGATTGATGTCCGAGATCAATTGGAAATTAAATGGTATTTGAGCACCATACTGATAATATTTCGTAGTATTTTTTAGATTAGTATAAGCTTCGGTCATTATCACCTTAAAACGTGTACAAATATTTGATTAGTGATTTTATGTTTCAATGTATTTGCTTCAGTAGAGTGTTGTTTGTCAGATTTAAGAAAAACAAATCATTAATTAAAAATGAATACGCCCATAAATGTCGACCTTCGGATAAAAAAGAAAAAGACACACCCTAAATCTCAACAAATAAGAAAACACACGAAAACTTCTAATTACAAAATAACGATAACATCTTACACACGACAACAATTATAAAGATACGATACAGAAGAAAACTAATTTCAGTCTGAAAGAAACTAAGCTGCCCTACGTGCTCGTTGAAGGGACTGTCCTATTTTCTTTCCTTTCACCTAATTTTTATTTCTTTCGTTCGTTTGATTCATCACAAATTAACAACCCATTGTTCTTTCTTCTGACACATACACATGTACACAACCATACACAAGTAGATATAGTTAGAATAATATTTAACATTAGAATTATATATTATATTATTAATATAATATAGTATATAATTAAATAATTATATACTATATTATTATATATTTATTATTATATATTAAATTATTATATATTATTATATCATTCTATATATTATATTATATATATTATTGTATTATATATTATTATATATTATTATTATATATTATATATTATTATATTATTTATATTATATATTAGAATTATATAAAATTATATTTAACAATATTTCAAGAATATATTCGTACCTTTTCATCCACGTTATTAGCGTTGGCATAATCATCGAGAACTTTTCTCCAACTTCGTACCATTTCATAAGTTCGTATATCGTCGATAGTATAAATATGATTTAAATAACCATAATCTCGAGTGGTAGCACCTGGGTTAAAGGTTCTAGGTTCATCGCGAAGATCATCACGCTCGAAAAGAAAAGGAATGGCATCCACTCGAAAACCATCCACACCTTTACGAAGCCAGAATCGAATGACTTCCTAAAAATAATAGCAAAATGAAAAAAAGAATGATTTTACGTTTTCAATTGGAGAAATGCAATTTTTAATTTTAATTTAATTTAACAATTAATTATATTATATTAATTTAATAATTAATTTTTAATTTTTTTAATTTTAATTTAATTTAACAATTAATTATATTATATTAATTTAATAATTAATTTTTAATTTTTTTAATTTTAATTTAATTTAATAATTAATTATATTATATTAATTTAATAATTAATTTTGAATTTTTTTAATTTTAACTTACTTCCATTTCGGCTCGAACTTCGGGATTGTTGTAATTCAAATCTGGTTGTCTGTACTCGAATTGATGTAAATACCATTCATTCATTGTTTTATCATAAGTCCAAGCTGGACCACTGAATCGACTGATCCAATTGTTAGGTGGCGTTACACCATCGTTGTTACGTCCTTTTCTCCAAATATAATAATCCTTGTATTTTGGATCCCCAGCAAGAGCCTTTTGGAACCATTCGTGCTTATCCGATGTATGATTTGGTACGAAATCAAGAATTACCTTTGAAATATAATGAAAATTATCATGAAAAAGCATCTATTAAATAAATTCAGAAGATCTTTGAAATGAAAAAACAAAGAACAATGATCTTACTCTTAATCCAAGTTTCTTCGATTTTTCGACCAGTTTCTCGAAATCTTGCATTGTACCATAATCCGGATGTATTGTTTTGAAATTTGATATGTCGTAACCAAAATCTACCATTGGACTCGCATAAATGGGTGAAATCCATATTCCGTCAATCCCAGTATCAACGAAATATTCCAATTTCGAAGTGATACCTGTGTTCAGTTTCAATCAATCAGTTTCAATCACGACGATGTTCGTTGAGAAAAATTACCTAATTTTTTCAGACAAAATCTTCAATTAATTCTTACCATTCAAATCACCGATTCCATCGCCATTGGAATCCATGAAACTTCGTGGATAAATTTGATAGAACACTGCATTCTTCCACCATACTTTATTTTTGATCTCAGCATTAACGAGATTTGTTGCGAACAACAATGAACATAAGCAAAGCAAGCGTAACATGTTTGCAACTGTGATGCACTACCTGGGGAAGAACTTCCTTATAAATATATCCCTAAATTATTGAATTTTTTGATAAGTTATCTGTTATCAATAATTTGACGATATTAAAAAGATCTAATTTTTTGTTACCTAATCTTTTTTTTTTTGTTTTATTTTTTAGATATTGTGAACAACAGTTTTTATTCGCTACAAGAAGACTATCGATTATTTACAAAGAGACGATTGTTTATTAAATTCTAACAGTAATAAATAATAAAAATAATAAACACTTTTATAATATCTTTCGTTTGATCGAACGACGTATCAAAATCTTGATTAAAATAATCTTCATTACATTCCGTAACAACACGTACTTATTATTATGATATGTTTATCTCTGGAATGATGATTAAATAAAAGTACCCTACTTCATAAGTTAATCGATTATCGTTTAATCGTGAAATTTGTACAAAGGCTATTGAATAAGATAATCATTGTCTTATAGTAATCTAACTTATATTCTGTATACAAAACAATTATACTTGTTACATAAAAAATATATATATATTTGCAAGAAAAATTATATTGATAAGTAATCGAGTACTTTTATTAAAATGGTAATAAAAAAACGAATCTAAATGTTGCTAATAAAAGTTCATTTAAAATATTATTAAACTATCTAATATTTTAATTACATTTTTTTATTGATGTTTAAGGATAATATAAAAAACAAAATATATTAATATATATATATATATATATATATATATATATTATTATTATTTATTTAATATATATTATTTATTAATTTATTTATTAATTTATGTATATATTATTATTTATTAATTAATTATATATATATTTTAACTTTATTTAAGTATAAATAAAGCATAACATATGGGTCGTTCATGCAAAAACCCCATAGGAACAACTATCCTACATAGGGATCGTAAAAGATAAAACATATTTTATATTGATTGAGGACTGTAGTAAAGAAGGAATATAAACTATTGGCTTGTAAATAATATTAAAATTACATTTGAAAATATAGGAATATGGTAATACATGTTTATTGTAACAAATTATACATTATGCATATTGCAGTATTTATATTAAATAATTCTATCACACTAATAATTATATTTGAAGATTTTATAAATTCGTATTAAGACGTATTAATTCGTATTAATTAAGACGTATGTTTTAATTTGTATGACTTGTTGACCTTTCCCAACTGTTTCAAAGTCAAAGGCATGCACGTTGATGCTACGTGAATTAAAAGCAATTATTTATTTTCAAATGAATTATCGTTTTTCACGATCAAAAGTAGTACTGAATACTCAAAGAGATTTCATCGATAAGAAACACGCGAAATAAATATTGATTTAGATAAAATACCATGGAGAGTCAGATAATAATCAGTTAATGCGATTGAATGTTGATTTATGTTTGCTAAATCGTCATGTTATACCGTGTATTACTATTTGCAATCTTCCCACTATTACATTTCTAAACGTTAGATTTGTTATTTTTTATTAAATGAATAATGAATAATGACCACTATGTTTTTTGAGTTTAAATAGAAAACGTTTGTCTTTGAACAACATTTTATTCAAGTTATATCACTAAAGTTACACGCATTATGCAATAATTTTACATAATAACATTAAATACTGTAGGTAATTAATCTAATTGCTAGACGAAATGACGATTCCTTCCCAAGGAACGATATATGCGTAGTTGAAATATAGTTTATATCTGTAAATGAAAAAATATAATATTTAAAAATCATTCATTTGAATTTTTTTGTAACCTTTTTCGTTACCCAGAGACCCATATAAAGGTACGAAAGGTTTAACGAATATATTAATAAATAAATAAATAAAAAATGATTATTTAATAAATACCTTTCCGTATGATAAGCATCGATTTCAACATACGTATTGTTATAAAGAGTCATTACATCTTTCAAATTAACACGAGTTGTTACAACTGGTGAGAAACTCATTAACAGAGTCATTGATTCTCCGGGAAGTTCACGAGTGATAGATAATACTTCGCAATTGTAACAATAATCCGTGTTAAGTTTCAATACTTTTAATTTCAATGAACCTTCCTTAAGAACGCGAGATGTTTTGCGTAATTTAATCAAAGAACGATACATCTTGTAGAACGATTGTTCGGTAGAATTCTTTTGATTTAGTAAATTCACTAATTTATAATTTTCATGAACTGGAAGCCACGTCTTAGCACCTTTGTTGAAACCTATCGACCAATAAATTCGTTTGATTTAATCACCTTGATGAAATTTCTCAATTATAAATGTTACTTTTGCTGTTTTCTTTTTGTTTTATTTTACCTGCATTAATAGTATAATCCCATTGGAAAGGTGTACGATTTGGATCGCGAGATGCATTCAGGTACTTGTCCTTTCCTGCATTGCAAGCTTGTGGATCTTGCGTGTCTTCCCAAGATATATCCCTTTTGTCTACCATTCCAATTTCTTCACCGTAATAAGTTACAGCAACGCCAGGTAAAATCATTGGTAGCATAAGCATTTGATTAGCTCTACCTGGATAACGAGACAGCGTACGACTGCGATCGTGATTTCCCAACTATGAATCAAATAATTTCATTACGAAATGATTTGTTACATTACGTCATGAAAATATGGTGGTCAACTTACCACCCAATTGGCACTTTCACCCTTTGGCATTTCTCTCATCCACGATTCGATAGTTTCTTTAAATTCGGTAGCATTAGACGTTTGATCAACATCAGTGATAAGTTTGAAATTGAACGGTATGTGAGCACCGTATTCATAATATTTCGTAGTATTTTTTAAATCGGTATATGCTTCCGTCATCATCACCTAAAACACGTGTACGATTAGTCATATATAGAAGAAAATTGATTAAACGCGTAATCCTTACTTTTTCATCCTCGTTATTGGCGTTCGCATAATCATCGAGAACTTTTCTCCAACTTTTTACTAATTCGTAAGTTCTTGGATCGTCTTTCGTATAAATGTGATTTAAATAAGCGTAATCACGTTCCGTTGTAGTTGGATCGAAACTTCTGGGCTCGTCGCGAAGATCATCGACTTCGAATAAATGGGGAACTGCGTCTACTCGAAAACCATCTATTCCTTTACGAAGCCAAAATCGTATGACTTCCTAGAAATAAAGCATAAAAAAAAGAATGATGAGACTTGTTAAATAGAAAAAACTGCAATTATTTTAATGAATTCATTTAACTTACTTCCATCTCGGCTCGCACTTGGGGGTTGCCGTAATTCAAATCTGGTTGTCTGTACTCGAACTGATGGAAGTACCATTCCTTGAAGGTTTTATTATACGTCCATGCAGGACCACTGAAAACACTGATCCAATTGTTAGGTGGAGTTACACCATCGTCTTTTCGTCCTTTTTTCCAAATATAATAATCCTTGTATTTTGGATCCCCTGCGAGAGCCTTTTGGAACCATTCGTGCTTATCCGACGTATGATTTGGCACGAGATCGAGAATCAACTATGAAATATAAGCAAATTATATCGTGAAAAATATTTATATGACGGATTTTGTTTGATTAGAATTGACGACAATTAAAAAGTGAGAAGATACCTTTAATCCAAGTTTTTTGGATTTTGCGAGCAATGCTTCGAAATCTTTCATCGTACCAAAATCTGGATGTATTGCTTTGAAATCTGATATGTCGTAACCAAAATCTACCATTGGACTCGCATAAATGGGCGAAAGCCATATCCCATCAACTCCAGCGTCAACGAAATGTTCCAATTTCGAAGTAATACCTGTGTACAGTTTCAATCGATCAGTTTCAATCACGACTATGTTAGTTGAGAAAAATTATTCAATTTTTTCCGACAAAATCTTCTTCATTAATTCTTACCATTCAAATCACCGATCCCATCGTTATCGGAATCCATGAAACTCCTCGGATAAATTTGATAGAACACTGCATTCTTCCACCATCCTTTATTTTTGATCTCGCCATTGACGAGACTTGTTGCGAACAACAATGAACAAATGCAAACCACGCGCAACATGTTTGCAATTGTGATGCACTATCTAAGAAAAACCCTCATATAAATATACTTTTTAAATAGAAAAATTGATGATACCTTATCGTATAGTTTGCACTATCAATAAAATGTCCATTTATTTTTCTACATTTTCTTTCATTCATTCCCGTTTGCATTGTATAAAAAGAATTTCATTGGACGATAATTATTCCGAGAAAATAATAGATAAGGAAAATTTATTGTCACATTTTTATGTAAGTTTTTCTTGCTTCTTTTTTTTTTTTTTCTTGAATGCAAGTTAATTGCCAATAGATACAACAACAAATAATTCTTATAAATCTGTAATCGATTTATCAGACCATCTGCAATCTATTATTTTAAGATAACACTTCCTTTAACAACGTTTGATAAATACTTACCATTAAACATTTATCTATAACACGAAGATTAAATCAGCATACCTTGTTTCATTTACTTTGGCAATGAACATTAATAAACGAATAAGATTTCAATTCAATTCGAATAATAAATAATTAAGAATGATTCAAACAAATCGTTATTGCATTGGAATAATCTGAAGTATGTATCCTGTAATACGATTAAGAAGAATTATTATTAATAAATATTATAAATAAAATATATATTTATGTGCAAGATAATAAATGACGTTAAAATTGAAATCGGAATCTGTAACTAATCGAGTATTTTTATTTCTCGGTAGAATTATAGAGAATACAGCGCTAATTATTACACGATTTTGGATAATAATAATAATATATATACATATATATATATTTATATTTATATATATATGTATATAAATTATTTTTATATTTCGACGTATTTTTTTCTTTTTTCTTTTTTTTTTTTTTTTTGATTAATCACATCACATCAAACATATACAGTGCTGAAATGAACGATTATGTACATGTTTATCGTATTGAATTGCATTGAATAAATGAAATACAGAAGTCAAATGTAAAGATATTAATTTGAATGCTCGATGCATACGTCGAAACAAGCCGTCCTGGCGACGTTGTCGATAACAAACATCATTTACTTAAAAGTCTATTTGCTTATGTATTATTTCCGAGTGGTAAAAAAGAAAGGAAAAAAAAAAACATTAGAAAAAACGAAGAAGAAAAAATAACCATAAGTGATTCCCCGCGAGTTAAAGATCATTATACTTATGTAATTTATACGTCAATGCGCTTAGCTCAAGTTTTTAATTTTATTGGTCGAGTATTAATTATTTTATTTGAAGCTTTTTCTTTTTCTTTTCTTTTTCTTTTTCTTTTAAAAACCGCGATATCATTCGGTAAAGACAAATTATAATCATCCACTTTTCCTACAATATATTTTCGAGTTTTTTCTATATTAATATTAATATTAATAATAATAATTAAGTAATAATATTAATGACAATAATAACAATAATAACAATAATAATAATAATAATAATAATAACAATGAGAAATTCTTATACGTTAATCGTAATTAGAATGAAGCGTAACAATTTGTACGTATGCGGAAAAACGCGCTAACGTAATTGTATAATTCATTTTTTTTTCTTGTTATCTTTCAATTATTTTTGGTCAAGATTTTAGCATCGCATAAATAGGAAAAGGCCTGTACCGTCGTAGATGGAAAGATTATTATTATTATTTTTCGCGAATAAAAACGCGAATATGAAAAATATCGGATCGCGTTCGTGTGTATATAAGAATGAACAAAAATCTTGTGTGTTATCTGCGATAATAATAATAATAATAATAATAATAATAATTAATTCGATCGTGAACTCACGGAAAATTATTCGAGAATGATGGTTAAAAATTATCGAAATTATCATCGGAAATATTAATTTTTACCTCAACTCTTGCATATATATATATATATATATATATAATTATATAATATGAATTTTTTTGTTTAATGTTGTTTGTTTGTTTGATCGTGCGATCCGATACTATTCTTATTTTTTTTTTTTTTACAAACCTATTTCCAATAGGTATAGGTACATTATCTTATTTCTATCACGCGTTTTGGCCCCTCATCCGTCGCAGGAAGGATACTTAAATTCGTACTTCTTATACTTTTGTGTTCACACACGTCGGAAGATATTTTCGCATGGATTTAATCTCTCTCGTTCTTGCGTGTCATATATATATATATATTTTTTTTTCTTTTTTCTTTTCTTTTTTCTCTTTTTTTTCCTTTTTTATTATTATTATTATTATTATTATTATTATTATTATTATTATTATTATTATTTAAACGAACGCGCAAACGTTACGTCTCGAGTCAAATATTTCGACTAGATTTACTTTGACAGAAAAAATTCACTTTTCTTGATATACATATATATTTTTTTTGTTTAATTCTTCTTCCTCTTCTTCCGTTCTTTCCTCTCTTTGTAAATAGTAACTAGTACACAACTCTATACGCACAGACGCACACGCGCACACGCACACACACGCGTAATAATATTATAATTAAATCGAGAGAGAGAGAGAGAGAGATAAGCGTACGCAACGCTGTCGTCCAAGTTCGAACAAACGAAATAGACAAATAAATTGACGGTTATTAAAAGGAACGATGAGATGTTTTTCTGTGACGAGTGTGCGAGCGATATTAGTGCGCTACTTCAATTTGCAACATTCATTTATAAAATAATAGTATTAGTTGTGTGCCAGCTATTAAAAATAAATAAGTTTACGCGCAGAAGGCTCTATTTACACTACTCTAAGTATATACGTTACCCCATTTCAAACGAAAGAGAGAGAGAGAGAGAGGATGAGAAAGAAAGAAAGAGACAGACAGAGAGAGAGAGAGAGAAAATATCAACAGGCGTATACACGTGAAACGTATATTTCTCACCTCCGTACCATTCTGCATGTTAAAACGTCAAATGACACTAACTATAACGATCGAATAGAATAAATAGCAATAATAAAAATAAATTAAGGACGGATATGTTTGAAAACATGTGTGTGTGTGTGTGTTATTTAAATTATAAATTATTATATTATTTTGTGTCACTCTTACAGAATAAATGATGCACACCCACCCCCCATGCACTCGCTCGACGAAGATCTTCTCAAAAATACTAAACGACACCTACGAGCCTATTCCACCTTTTTATTTTCTTCTCAGTTTGTTTTTCTATATACGTATCACTCTAAGTAAACGACTTGAAAACGTATTTTTATACTTTATTTTGAAATTTTAGTTAGGTACCGCGCGAGTGTAAGTGCATTATTAACTACTACTACGACGACAACGACAACGATGAACGACAAAAACGACGACAGGTACGTAAAAAGATGATACGTTTACCTCTAATTAGCTTCTTCTTGGTCCTTCTTTTTCTCTCCCCCACCCCCCCCTCTCTCTCTCTTTCTCTCTCTGTGTGTGTTTCTCGAATGATATTTTCGATCATAACACTTGATAAAATGGGTATAACGTCTACATTTTTTTTATATATATATACACGGAGAACCGAGACAAATAAAAAGTTAGTTCTCTAACTAAATATCATCTATGACGATTACGTTGTAATAGTATTAGTATTATTAGTAATAGTAATAGTAATAGTAGTAGTTACGTTACCGCGAAAAAATACTTGCACGGTTGTTACGTGATCTAAAAGTGTTGCATAATTGAAAGATAAATTCCTGTTAGCTGCCAAAGATATACCGCAGATTACAGCAGTCGTAACAACTTGTGGTATCCTTCTTTTAAACGAGTATTCGTTCATCTTTGTCTGACAAATCAAATCATCGGAGTACTTTTATGCGTTTTAACGTGTTCCTCCTTACCAAACCACATAAAACATTGGCTCTCAATTCGACTCACGTATAATCTTATTATTTTTTTTTTGTTGACATATACATTGACATAGCATACACACACACACATACACACGTTTAAATAAATACTAACGAGAGAGAGAGAGAGATAGACACTAATTTTAATCTTTTACATTTAATTATACATCGATTAAAGCTTTACCTCGACGCATTCACGGATAGATATATGTGTGTATATCTAACGTGAGTATATATATATACAAATATATATATATGTAGATAAGTATGTCTATTTGTGTCTATTTGTGTCTATTAATTATTATACTTTCGAGATTCTAATCGGTTAAGGCTTTACGCGTAAAATCGCATAAACCTTCCCTCCCCACCCCCCAAACCCCGTTCGATCGGATTATCGATTCAAAGAAAGAGAGAGAGAGAGAGAGAGAGAAATAATGCAAGTTTATACTTTCATCTTACAAAAAATCTCCATAAAATCCTATAAATCCGTTTCACGTTAGAGACCCTTTCCAAAGTACGACGGATTTACCTTCTTATTCGTCTATTTTCACATCTTTTCAAACGAAAAAGATGTTTTATTCGAATGGAACGGATAGATAGTTGTATTTGTTATACTCTTGCTTGTGCGATAATCGAAAAAAGAAAATATTTATAACGAACGTTTGTCATAAACAATGTAATATAAAATATTTTTGTTTAATTGAATTATTTCATAAATAATATTTTACGCGTTTCGTATTACGTACGTATGTTCGACCCTTTTTTTTTTTTTTGTCGACTTTTCCATCTTAACTTTCTTCGTCAATGTAATGTGAAAGTATAAAAATAAGTTTTAATGTGCGTCTCGTTGAAGCATATTTACAATAATCCCAGCCGCCCCCTCCCCCCCCCCACCCACCGTCCCGAATATAACGTCGATATTAATAAAAATCTCGTTTTCGTGTTCTATTTACGAGAAGAGAGAGAGAGAGAAAAAGAAAAGTAACGAAATAAAATATAAAAACACAGATTGATACAGGAAAACCCATCCAGGTATTTATCTCGAGTTCGATTAAAAAACATTCACTCGAATTCGATTGATTATTTTTCCATTCCTCGTACGGTGGTCTCCTCACTTTTCTATCAACTTATTTTCTAATTTATCCAATTTTAGAAATGTGTAACGATTTAATCGATGCGTTTTGAATATTGTTTCAAACACAGTTCGTTGAGATTCGCAATCATATGAAATTGTATATCCGTTGTCGCGATCATTCTACGAAGATCTACGAAGAATTTCTATGAAATACACTTCTATGCATTTCTAGATAAAAAAAAAGAAAAGTATAATGACGATGTGCAAGAATAAATTGAACGAAGTTCTATCATCCTATGGCTAACGTTTTATCGATTATTCCCATTTCTTTTTAATCTTATGAACAAAATACGTTGTTTTACTGTCTAACCTTGAATAACGTTTGTCATCTATCGTTTTAGGCTACGATACTAGAACTTTTTTTTAACGTTACCGTAAGAATATTCAAGATTTTGAAGAGAGAGAGAGAAAGAGAGAGAGAGAGAGAGAGAGAATAAAAAGGAAACAAACCTAACGCGCAGCAAAATGCAGGAGGTCTGCCATAGAAAGGGGCGAAACAAAATCGATTATTCTCTTTCTGGTTGGCAGAATAAACACAAGGTGTTTCTTTGAAATAACCCACGGCTTTCTCAACGGTTGGTTGTTTTCAAAGTTTCGGGGAAATTTGTCGTTGCACGAAAACTGGCGTCGAGGTATTCGTGTATACGTAGAGAGAGAGAGAGAGAAAGAAAGAGAGAGAGAGAGAGAGAGCCATCTCTCATCGTGATCATGTACATAAGTAGCATACACGATTTTTTTTTGTTCTTTTTTACTCTACGCAAATATCTACTTTCGCATTCGCGGTAAATTTCATTACTCTTTCTTATTTTTTTTTTTTTGTAATTTCTATTCATAAATACAAAGGTGTTGGAGACGAGGAAAAAAATGTTTTCAGAGAAAACGACAGAGAAAACGAAGTTCGGCTTAAACGCGAATTGTAGTAGTAGTAGTAGTAGTAGTAGTAGTAGTAGTAGTAGTGGTAGTAGTTTTTTTTCTTTTTTTTCTTCTTTTCTGGATTTTTCTTATTTCCTTCCTTTTTGGTATCTTTATTTTTCTTTTTTTTCTTGTTTTTCTTTTTTTTCTTTTCGTTTGTACGAGAATATCTCTCGTCAATCGGTAGCCTAAAATCGCATAGATATTCGGTATTTTATTTATTAATCTCGAATCGTCATCTCGATCACTTTTCTTCACTCTTCCGCAGTCGTTTGAACGTTCTCCCCTTCCCCCTCCTCATTGGAATTTTGCTCAGCTTCCTTTTGTGCCCTAGCTTCTGCATCTGTAGAAATATACAAACGATCAAAGTATTTAAAAAAAGAAAAGGAAAAGGAAAGAAAAGGAAAGGAACAACAGAAAAGATAACACGATGAGATAGAGCACAAAGTGATTTGATCAAAAGGATGGATACTCGTGAAAATGGCTCGAAATTGTTGAACAAAATTAATATTTCATATAAAGAAATGAAGAAAAGATATATATATATTTATTTATTTTCAAACAAATCTATCTTAAATAAATATCGATCGAATGAATATGCACTTGACTCGACTATCTTTCGATGAATCTTCAAAGAGAATATTTTTCTAAAGGTTAATAAAATAAAATTTAGATTATATTTTAGACATGGTAGTTTATTCGTAAAGGAGAGATGTGACGATTTATTAATTGAAATGATATATTTGATCGAACAATTTCTATATATTATATAATTATTATAATATTATTTATAAATAACGTACCACGAACTGCTTGTTCCTTCCAAATTTGTTTGTTCTCCGCCAAACATTGTATCCATGGTTTACCTATTTTAAACCTGTTACTTTCAGCCGTCGAACCTACGATATCGAAGAACGTATCGATGAACTTTTGTAACTAACTTACACACACACACATACACACAAATGAATAATAATAATGACAATTTAATTATCGAAACTATCGAAAAGTTTACCGTTAGCAGATTCATCTACGCTCTCTTTAACGTTCAACGGTGCAAGAACTGTCTCCAACATATCGCTGCACACTTGCATACTCGGTTCGACGATAAATTCTATAAAACCGATTTGAGATTCCGCTACCAAAGTATTATTTCGATCGCATAAAGGTGAAAACGGCAAGCCAAGAGCTCTCTCTTTGTCCCCTTGCCTGAAAAACTCTTCCAACAGCTGCGTCGTCCACCTGCGGAGACACGCAAAAAATTGGCGAAAGGCGTTCATACGCGCAAACAAACGCGAAGGAAAAAAAAAGAGAAATTATTTCGAAATATTCGGGGAAATACTCGTGTAAAGCAAATGTTACGATATAAATAATAATAATAATAATAATAAAGTGATCTAACCTATGATGAAGATCCCATCTCTTCGCGGGATGAGAAATATCGCAGCAATGTAGTACAAGACTGACGGCTTTGCTTTTGTCAACGCTGGGTTCTGCCAAGCTTAAAAGATTTTTCATATTTTTCAGCTGTTGAAAATGATAACTCATGTCGGTCGCCAATACCATGTCGATCACGAGAGAACGAAATTCTCTGTATTCTTCTCGCGACAGATTTTGCAGAATATTACACTCGTCTTCTCTTAATATTCTGAAAAATACAAAAACAACAAACAAAAAATGTATTACATCGTTCTTTATATCTCCAATTTCCAAGTTCAAATCATAAGCGTATAACGCGAGAAAACTTTTCTACGAAGTTGAAATTTCGTATATACCTGAAACTCGCAGATGTATGGTGATTTTCTAACACAGCACGGTCGTTATAAAGAAGCGCCGTATCACTGCCAGACATTACGTGGAAATTGTTTGTGGTCCCTGTGTGCTCGTAGTCGTGAATAATCGCCGCTACGAGAGATGAGAATATTTCTAAATCGGTCAGCCAATTCTGCAAAGAGTAATCACCCTCGTCAGATTAAAAGATTATTTAAACTTTCAACTAGGAAAGTAATCGTCAATCCCATCTGGATTTCATTGATAAATTTTACCATTGTTTTGGGCTAACGTGTTAACATTTCCAATCGAAATATCGAACAAGGAGGCTAGTTAAATGCACGATGTTTAAAATTGTTAACAACTCACCATTAGCCCCGTTTGGCACAAAATGTAATGCATAGTTTGAGCGACGTCAGCGGCGTGAAGATTATTGTGATACGGATTCCGATGTCTACAATATCCTTCTTCGATTCTTCCTAAGAAACATTCCAGAACCGCAGGTGGCACTTTAAACTTGTGTAACATGCCGTAACGATTCAGTAGGTCGTAGCCTATGTATTTAACAGGAGCTCCGAGTGCAGCCTCGCTCAATGAAAACACGTCGAAAGACCAGTCGTCCAACGTCTTGAATTAAGATTCATTAAGATTCAGAGAAAAGTTCCTTGCTAATAATATTTTGCTTTGAGGGCTATATAAAGAGAACTACATCTGTGTCTAATTAAAATAACGGCAATCCAAAAGTTGGCAAGCAATTACGACCAACGCGAATTAAAAGGGATTCCTTCGAGTTCTGCATTCTCAATTAATATTTATCAAGGTTCATTCCTATTCTCTACCAGAGAAATAATAATAATAATAATATATATATATATATATATTTATATATGTGTCGGATTCGTGAAAAAATTGGGCCGTTGGACTGACTGGACCGGGATTCGAACCCGGATCTTCCGCTTTCCGAGCACTGCTCTTTAACCAATTGAGCTATCCAGAGCCCACCGTCCAATCTCCTCACGAATTGCTTATTTAAGTGTTTGGCTTCGAGGCGTTCGCAACCCACATATGTTAACCGTGAAAAGTTGAATAATGTCAAGATTCGCATGGTGAAATGTAAAAGCACATACCAAATACGAATATTTGGATATTTGCTCTTATACATTTGAATATTTCATATTTAATATCAAAGAGAAATAAATGTGTACGCATTCGTGTAAAAATAAAAGAAAAAAATATACCTTGAGTACTTTAACCACATCCGGTGGAAATTGCATAAGAGCTGTATTGGTTACTCTCCTATAAATCCGATCGACAAAAATTCCAGCTCTAATGGCATGTGCTACAGATCGAAATTTTGGTTTTTCGTCTGCCTTCCGCCTTGTCGTTGCAAGCTGTCTGGTAAATGTCGACGCTAACCATTCTCGAACTTCGGGTGGTACTGCATCCGGTTGTACTTCTGACAGTTCGTCATCTTCGTCTGCCAATCGTCTAAAGGAAAATCATACGAATCTAATATTAACGATCATCGATCTATTTACGAGCAATCGATGTAATATCAAAACGTTTCGGAAAATTCTACCTTCGTTTACGATCATAAAAAAAAAAGAAATACAAAAAAAGTAGAAGAAAGAAAAATAAAAATAAAACAAGCTCAATTATTTTTCTCAAAATACTTTTGCGAACGTTGAGAATATATCATCGAAACCCGATTACGATTATGAATTCCGTGGCGTTAGCAAAATAGATAGATATATATATACGTTCCCATGACTAAGATTTAAATTTAAATGAAATTTAGATCAAAGCAACCCTCTCAAAACTTGTTCAACGTATGTATGTCTTCTATCCGAACGTACGCGTAATGAATCGACGGGAATTCGCGTCTGGTGACATATCGTACGAATAAACCAACGCGAGAGGAATACATTCTAGGTATTCGTGCACGCGCAAAACGTATATACGTAAATATATAATACATATATACATATATATATACGTTTGTATTTACGAGTACGTGATATCAAAAGAGAATGACAGTGTAACTGGAAATGCATTTAATCGAGTTACCGATTATATCTCCTCTTTTTTTCTTTTTTTTTTATTTTATTTTCCCGAAATAATTTGCATTTTACGAAAATATATTTTCATTTTCTATTTTCCTTTTCTAGCCACCACCCCCCCTCCCTTGATTAAATCATACTACTATTTTAAATAACAGTAACCCGAATCTAACAATAAGAACGAGACTATTCGTTACTTTTAATGAAAACATTTGTACGAATCAAAAATGTTGACGATTAACAGATGCATTTTATCCACCAATGGAAATGAATATATGTTGGATTTTCAATACGATTTATACCATCAACAAAATGATATAAAGTATATATCAGCTGTTGGTTATATGATTTTAAAGATCGTCGACCTACTTTCGTTCACGATTGAAAACATTTTCGATAATCCTGAAAAACATTTTTGTTATTCACAGCGACGATCTGTGTATAGTGGTTTAACTATACAAGGAATGCAGGCAACCAATGAAAATTATAACCTACGATTAAAATTGTTTATGAGGTAAGTACGTAATAATTAAATATATGTGTATTAATTTTTCAAAAATGTATATAATTTTATTAAAAAAAATATAAAAAAAAAGAATAAAGTTAATTTAAAATCATTATCATTTTTCCAATTGAAACGAAGAAGTACGAGACATAATCTTCTAATTATCAACGTACGTACATCATCTCTAAAAGAGTATGATAGCTGAAATAATGATATTTCAATAAAAGGCTAAAAAATCTGTTGGAAAATTCGTCATGAATGAAACTATAAAATGTCTCATGCAAAATAAAATGATTCGTGTGTTATAGAAAGTGAAAGGAGAAAAAAGTATTAATAATATTTAAACAGATAAAACTGGGTGAACAATCGTGATAGGTTGTTGTTGTTGTTGAAGTCAAACTTTTGCACAAACCTACGGCGTACACCTTGTCGGCAAGTAGCAGCTGATTCCGTATGGTCGGCATCTCTACAATGTAAAACATCAAAGAAAAGACATGTAACATTGAGGGTGTTTCTTTTTACATCGATCTACCCGTTGTCAAAAAAAAAAAAAAAAACACAAACGTCCCCGTTCGTTCGACCGCGATAGGGGTGACGAAAAAATTCGCATGAATTTTCATCAATTGAAAAACAAATCTCAGCATCTTTCCTACTCATTCTTCTTCTTTTTTGTTTTTTTCTTCTTTTTCTTTGTTCGTTTTTTTGACATCGACGAACTTTCGAGTCACCCCCGTTTGACAATTTGACCGATTGCGGGAAACGTTTGATCCCCGTTTTGATTCAATTTTTTGTATCAATTTGTTATAATTCGAAGCATACACAACGTAATAGTTAATAACTTTTAAAAACGCCCTATGTGTGTTTATAATAATACATGCACTTTATCTCGAACACGTTGAGGATAAAACATAATACAGATATAAATTAGTAGATAAACAATATAACGATGCAACTTGTAGCAGGCAGGTATCCGGTAACCGCGAAGAGATTACACCTAAAAAAGAATCTATTGTATACAAGAACAAATGGGGGAAACTAAAAAGAAACAGATAGATAGATAGATAGAGAAGGTGAAATAGTACAGAGGCGTACAGGCAGCTTGGAATCAACATCTTCATGCTGTGTTTTAAGTGTCCCGTGATTCCCGTATTCTTCTAACTTTTCAGAAATACCTACTTCAAAATATTCTATTACACGTCTTCCCTTTTTTCCTTCTTTTTTTAGATGAAATCCTTGTCTACCGTATAATACCGCGTGATTTTGTTCTTTTATATTCTAAACAAGTATAACCAATCTCTACATAACACATTTCCCATACAAAATTACAATGCAGCATTTACAAGAGGAAAGAAATAAAAAAAACAAAAAGTGTCGATAGAAATCTTGCAAGTGTTATTTTATAAACGTCCTAAAGATGTAACTAATGTTTGTGAAATTACGCAGAAAGAGAGAGAGAGAGAGAGAGTTTGTCTCTCTCGCTAGAAAAGAAAAAAAAAGTTACAGTATCGCCATCGATCATATTATCCCTAAAGCTTTAAAAAAAAAGAAGCTCCAAATCGACTATTTAACATGGGTATCTGTATTCCCTAGAGGTACGATAGCAAAAAGAAAAAAAAAAAAGAAAAAAAAAAGAAAAGAAAAAGGAGTGTCAGGTAAGATTGATATATTTTTTTTTTTCGTATTTATCATCCCGCGTCATAACTCAATACTGATCGGAAGGGAAGAGCGATGACGTCGATACGTACAAAATTATTTATACTACAAACAGAATTCCTTTATCCCGAAAGGAAAGGAAAGAAAGGTAGAATCGATAGAAAGACGTTTTAAAAATACAGCAGTGGAAGGTTAGAGGAACGATTAAATACGTGCGGAGTCAATCGCTCGACCCTTATGGGGTGGGGATGGTGATCATTGGCAGCGTTCTAGCATACAATGCATCATGGTCAAGAACACTGTGTTGCGATATCTGGCATGTCACGTTTACCCACTACGAACATCGGCGGAGGAGTGACAGGCATCGACGGGGTGGGGGCGGGGGTGGGGGTGTGGGTCGGGGTTGTTGAAGGGTATCTCCGAATGTGAAGAAATGATGATTCGTGTTATTTTTTTGGGGTAGGAAATGTGAATGTTTCGCAACCTTTCCCACACAGGGGTGCGAAGCTTCCTTTTCTGGGTTACCACCGCGTGGCTCTGTGGTCCATCCGGGTCCATGCTGCCCCCCAGGGATGTAGAAGTCAGAACCGCACCCCTACGTGATGACCGAGAGCACTCATTCCCGCCTGAACTCACCCTGCGGTAGTGCTCGTTAGTTCATCATATATAGAAAAGAATAAAATAGTCATAGATTACACTTTTTCTCTTTCTTTTTTCTCTATCTGCCCTTTTTTTTGTTTTTTTTGTTTTGTTTGTTTGTTTGTTTTTGTATCCCATTGCTCTTTTCTTGTGTTTTTTTTTTTTCCTTTTCGATATCCCTTCTTTTTTTTTTCTTTTTTTCTTTTTTTATTGCGTTTGTTTCATTATTTTACCGTATTATCGTATCCCGTTGAAAAATCATTGTAAAATACCGAAAGTCACTTTTTCTCCCGCTGCTTTGACTTAAAAGAGACATAAAATAAACTGTGAGATGAAAATTTGGTTGGTCTTTGAAGCAGCAGCCAAGTTCACCATCCTCGAAGGTAACCTGGAAAATGCTTTTACGGGAAATCGAAAAAATGTAATAGCAGCCATGAGAGTAGAAGAGCGTTGATGGAAGAACCCTCCTTCCGTTTTAGTTAGAAATCTTCAAGATTTTCACTAATATTATTTATTATATATTTTTATCTTTTTCGTTGTATGACCGAACAAAATTCGATAATAATAAATTAGAAAATATTATAAATTAATGTCGAAGGAAACATTAAACTACTTGTTTCGTTTATCCAATAGGCATAAGGGTAACAGATAATAATAATAATAATCCGAATGTACCATCGAAATTTATAATATCACTTTACTTTTCTAATCAATTGAAATTCATTTTTCTCGGGACAATGGGATCCAGTTTTTCTAATCGGGTGTATAATACGCCTAAGTGTCTACTTGGGTATAAACTACGAGTTCTCAAACTTAATGTTACATGCTTTCGAGTGAGCAAATATCGCACACGTTTTTCAAATGTGTGTACGGTGTCACATCGGATACACAGGAAAAGCGTTAATAAAAATTATTAGCCGAACGCGAATAATATGAGATCAAATAGAACAAATTCTTCATCGATTTTCATTTGATTTTTTTGTCATATTTTTATTCATCAACCCCGTAGATCATATTCGATGTGTATTTATATGTAACCCTCTGCTAATGCGGTATATGTGGATGTGTGTATATATAATAAAATAATAACAAAAATAGATCTTAAAAGTTTAGAAAATTTAAAATGGTAATAGATAGTAGTAAGTATAATAATATCGATGAATAATAATTAATAATAATTACTCTAGCATTATATAAAATTAGCGTTAACAATAATAAGAAAAAAGTAAAAGCGAATAAGGGAAAAAATTTCGCTTTGCCTCCTGTGAGGATTGAACTCACGACCCCTGGTTTACGAGACCAGTGCTCTACCACTGAGCTAAAGAGGCACTCTTATAAACTCTTTCTAACGATTAGTACATCTACATGGAAATATTTAATAACAATTTTTCATTGGAATCAATTTCGATCGATGGGAAACACTGTAACATCATTTTCAATCGAACGCGCGTATCGATCGATCCTCTCGAGCTTTCCTTCTCATTCTTTTTACCTTCATGGGATCGTGAGTTAAATCCAAAAGAAAACCATCGCGAAAATAACATCTTCCCTTTTAATTAAAACATTAATTAAACTGTTAGCCCTATTTATTCTCATTCTTGAACAACAACATGTTTAGATTCGCGCGCACGAGACAATGAAAATCAATAAACGGTGAGTAAATCAAAGTGATTCGATTGTTGTTTGTTAAACAATTCTTTTTTTACATATATATATATTACATTCGTTAGAATTTGTATGTTTTATTGGAAGACAAGAAAAAAATCCTACTTATCTCTACCCGGATAGAAAAATATCGCGAATAGTAAGATAGTACAACACTCTCGTGCGTCTGCAAACTTTCGTATATTTCAAAAGAGACACATAGGACGATATACTTAAGAACGTCGTTTTATCGTTCGTTAGGCAAGGTAAAAAATATATATATAGATATAAATCCATATTACAAAAATGTAACTTACTTTGTCTCGTCGATGAAGACTGCTTCTAGTACGCGTGCAGCGTAATGTAAATTTCTTTGAAGCAACTCGGCCGATATTTCGCCGTGTTGAAGTTGCCTCAACAGACATCGAAGCCTATATCAAAAAAAAAAAAAGAAGAAAGAGAAAAGGAGATTAAAAAAATATAGAATATAAAAAGGAATTAAAAAATAATATAATATAATAATCGTGTGTGTCAAGATTGAAGAAGTATTATCAGCCGTTTGAAAAGAAAACAAACAAAAAAAGAAATTTTTCTATGCGATAAAATTGTTTGAACATTTTTTTATTATTTATTCCCATACCTGAGGGCAGCTTTGTCGCAGGCGTCGGGGGTGTCAATGGCTGGTAGCGAATCTGTCGTGAGATCAACATTATCGAGGATCTCGTCGAGATCAACTGACTGACTCGACAAAAACCTGTCAGGATTATGCGATGGCGGTGAACTCTCGAAACTGCCACCGCCGAGGCTTTTGCTTTTACCCGAACTGCGTCGTACTATCGTCAGCGTGCCTTGCTCTGAAATTAAACGACGATATCGTTCGATAACAGAGCTTTTACGTACTCATCTCTCAAACTCGGGATTAACATATATGGGTTCTATAAAACTATATATAGTTCTGAATAGGAATACATAAGAGAGATGTATATAACACCTAATTTTGTTTTTACACGACAGATGGGTCCACGAGGAATACGTGTAAAAAATAAAAAAAAAATATATCGCATCTATCGAGAAATACTTTTTTTTTTTCTTCAACTCTCCACGAAGTGTCTGGGTTAAAAGGAAAATTTGTCTTCTCAGAATTTGGGTCGCACGGATTAAATGAAAATCTCTCGTAGAGGGGAAAAAAATGACGTTCGTGTATAAAAACAGAATTATATCCACGTTATAGAACAAAATGTTACTAGTAGAATTAAGATAAAGGTGTGAGTCGAGACTGTGAACTTTAAGAGAATCGTATTATAACGCGTAATCATTTATCTACTCGAAGTGTATAAGAGAGAGGTGTAATCCTCGTCGATTTGTGATAACAAAACAAATCCTAAGTGGAATTCTCGTGGTAATAATATCGTGGAAACTTACTAGACAGCTGACCATTTCGACCAGGGGAGGAAGGATTGTGCTGACGCGATGGTGGTGGTGGTGGAGTTGTACCACTTGAACAACCGGTAGACGCATTCGCGTTCGCAGCTGCACCGTGCGAGGCCACCCCCATGTCGTCTCTCGTGACCCTTCTATCAGGCGGAGATGCGACTGCAATTTTCAACAAGAATTCGTCCTTACTTACAAATTACATTCCGTTCCACTTTATCTTTATACGCTATCCTTATATATATATTTCATTTGCGTAAGAGAAATATTTCTTTTATTTTTCACCTATTTTCTATTCTTACACCAGAAGAAAAGAAAAAAAAAATAACCCATAAATCCCCTAATCAAAATTCGCTTCGATTTTCTTCTTTTTTTTTCTTTCCTTTTTCTCTCTCTCAATATTTACGAAACGAAAATAAAAGTGTGTACGAAGTATTAAAAAAAAAATGTTGAAAACCATACGGTCTGACGAATTTTTATTTTTTTTTTTCTTTCGCGCATATGCACTTCCACGTTGATTTCTCAGATACTAGATATACCTATCAATTTGTCTTTAATCAATTGAAGAATCAAACGTTGTAAACGATAGAAGCACAACGGGTCATTCGACTGCAGTAGAAGCACTGCATGATAGCTAGCTATCGATTTGTAAACTCCGTTGATAGACCCTTACAACCCTACGTATACGAAACAAAATACATCCGGGCAAAATTCGATACGCGAATAATTGCGTTAATTATTTCGATCGCGATTTACGAACATTTTCATTTCGTTAATATCGTTTATTAAACTTTCATAATCTTGAAAATTAGTTTATTAGATATTACTTAAATAATATTTATCAAACTGATAATTCGATGTTATCTATTTAACGATACAATATATATATATATATAGTTTTATCATATATTTTTATATTTATATATTATATAAAATTAATTTATAATTTATAAATTAATATATAAATATTAATATTTATATAATAAATAATAAAAATAAATCATTTAAATTTATATATATAAAAATAATATATAAATTATTATATATTATTATTATTTATTATTATTATTATATATTATATATAGTTTATGAGTACTCTTTGCTTTTTATAATTAAAAAAATGTGTCTAACCAATCGTCAAGGTATAAAGAAGAAGTGATATAAAAAATAACTATAGAACGATATAAACCTAAAATCGAGATATAAAGACCATTAGATAATAATTCTTACGACATGTCGTCCAACAAAAAACGACCAAGTTACGAGAAGAAAACATCGACGATGATTGAAAGCATCGATCTTCTAAAAGAGGCGTAACGCACTCGTAAAATCTCCAGATTGCAATGATATATCATTTCAGAGGAACGAAGAAAAACTTTAGCTCTACTGTAAAAGCAGAAAAAAAAAAAGAGAAAAGAACTATTAGGAATTCGGTTCTTTACGTTCATTCTTATGATTTTTAAATGTTCCTCAAGCTAGAAAAGAGAAATGGTTTTTTACAGTTACTCGGTAATTCCCAACTAACTTCATAAATTATTCATTTATAATATTTTCTTTAATTACTTTTCAGAATATTCCAAATAAAAAAGTTTAGTATTCTAATGAACGATAATAATGGGTGGAGGGGAGGGGAGGGGGTGGTATAATACCTTGATTTATGCGTTAAGTGATTAACGTTTTTTTTTTTTGGTATCTTTTTTTATTTTCAAAATAATAAAACAAAATAAAAATCAACTACATAATAAAAATATAAAAAAAAAATGTATATATAAATAATTCATATTTAAATATATGTATAATAAATATTACTATTTATAAATAAATTTATTATTTCTATACATATTATTATATTAATATAATTAAATTACCAATTTTTATAATAATAATAAAATTATATATAATAAATAAATAAATATATATATTATATTATATATTTTTATATTTATATATAATTATTCTTCAAGATATTCAATATCTTGGAATTATATTAAAAATCTCTTCTCATTTATTTTTCCGATATTTAACCAATTGCGTTATTAGTGCAACGATAATGACATATCCACAACGGGCAGATATTTACTAATGTAAACGTTGGATTTGTATCATTTAATAGGAAACTGAAGTACGATACGCATTAAATATTTAATGACAAATATAATGCATTTCTATTAAAGTGTACATTAAAAATATCGATCGTAGGATAACACACTTTAAAGAGGATGCTTTTACGCAACAATCTAATTGCATTTTTCTGCGACGTTAAAATCGATGGGTCATTAATCAAATTCTTATCACTCGCGAGAGTGTTAAATCGATATAAAATTACGTAATCTTCGCATCGTTTGTTACTGTACGCGAGAAACGACGTCTTATGATATTAATTACTGGAAATATGTTATGTAAAATTCAAGCACTGGTAGTATATGCTCCGGTGCACATTGAAACAACATACGTACGTCACAATTATCAGAAGCACATTATTACTGTTAACCATGCATTTAGTTATGATATACACATATGGAGTAACATAATCAATTTTACAAATCACGTGCATCATTGTTTTTCTCTTTCCCCGATAATAACCATAACTATGTGCGTGAAAAATAATAACATCGATACGCATATTCGTAGAAATGACAAAAATTATACACGGAAATCTCGTATGAGTGACAATTTTTTTATACAATTTTTACCGATAATAATCTATAAACAATTGATCTTTTCGCGTATGGAATTCTTGTCAATCTTTATGCAAAATGAATAAGACCCCCCAACAATAAGATTAATGAACACAATAACAACGTTTTTTTTTGCGTTCTCACATTTGTCAGTAAAAAATGAATAATCTTTAAATACGCGGGTGGTATTAATTATCCGACCAAAAACAAGTTCGTTAAGAACAAAATAAAATCGATAAAGATAATATTTAATTGTACAAGTGTTCGTATTAACAAATGTTCATCAATAAATTATCATCAGATGAATCCAAATTCACATAGATGCATACGTACACGCGATCTCTTATTATATTATTAGATTTTGAACTTAAGTTAATTTCAATCGTTCGAAATAGGAATATTGGTAGTTCGTCGTCGAAACTCTTTCAAATTGAAAATTATCCCGATAAATGTGCCAAAGGGTAATGAAGTCAACGTGAAAGGTCAATTTTCCGAAATAAATACATACTTTTATCCCTGCGAACCTACAAACTCACTCGACGAAAAAAATAAGCCAAGAAAAGTCCCAACATTTTTATACAACGACTCGAACGAGATTTCTTGCTTTTACGAAAAAGAAAAAAAAAAAGAAAAAAGCTGAGAAAAGAAAATACGGGGAAAAATCGCGAGACTTTCTTCAACTTCGTTTCGTTGGGTGTGCCTCGAGTTGTGTGACATCGATGTCGAATATATATATATATAAAAAAAAAAGGAAAAAAAAAGAAAAAAAGTAAAGTTGCAGCAGCAGCAGCAGAAGCAGCAGCTAGTAACTCTCGAAATGATCGTTTTTACGAGTACATACAAGCAGCATGAAACGATGGGTGACGATAAACACAGACTAGCTGTTCGCATTTTCTCACGAGCCTCCTCCTCCCAGTTTAAAAACGAGATTTCTTTGATTACATTAGCCCGCAGAAGAGCATTACCGTTAAAAAACAAGACCTTCGTTCTCTTACTTGCAATGTCACGCAAAATACATAAATATAAAGTGCATACGTACGCGTTATATGCACGCACACACACACACATACACATATATGTATATAAACGTTATTTACGTATTCTCGATTTAATTTCTCGCGAAACTATGTAATATACATATATGGTGGTGCTGAAAGAGACGATTGACGAGGCACGATGCGTGGAATTGAATTATTCATAAGAAGAAAAATTATTGAAAAAGAGAGAAGAAGAAGAAGAAAATAAATAAAAATAAGATAAAATAAAATAATAAAGGAGGAATAAAATTTAATTCTCGAATTGTGAATTACGAAATGGATAAGAAAGATATCATATGGCGTCTATGGAATTGAACGAGTGTCCTTAAACGAAGCAATCAAAATATTTTTGTACTTCACGACAATCGTTTTTATTTTATTCGATTGTTTCGATCGACGAAAATTATTTCCAGCAGTATATACAGATTTTTCAGGTGAGAAGAAAACAAGGATCACTCTCTATATCATAAAACTTGAAATATTTTTTCATCTAGATACATAAAATCGTAACTATTAAATTTTTACTACGTTTCTTTCTTATTTTACGTGTTATCGCGTATAAATCTAGTGTATACCTGTATTTATCATTCATATATAGCAAATATGATGACTTGGAAAGTGGCAAGAAGAGAAAGAGCCTCGGGGATTGAGGAAGCATCGACCAAAAGTGAAGGGCAAAGATTCAAACGGGTCTTTCTTCTTATAATTAATGGTTCCACTGCGAATACCTTCTCTACTGAATTTTACATCATCGTCTTTTCCCATGAGATAAAATGACAATCTTATAATATATACGTATACCAAATGTCTTATATTGTATTCCTTCTAATTAACAATCTGATAAGATCGATATACTTTTTATTAATTGTTCGCGTATATATCTGAAGAATTTCGTCAATCTGTAATACGTGTTTTAGTTTGTTGTATTTAAAAAATGAACAGGGAAAAATAGGGGGGAGGGGGGAAATGTTTTTAAACTCGTGTAAGTGAAACAAATCATGGAAATTAACGAATTTTTCCACAATTTCCTTAATAAGTTAAGTAAGTTTAAATAAATTATACATTTAATTAGAATAAATAATTAAATATATAATTAAAATAAAATAATAATAATAAAATTAATAATAATTAAAAAAAAAATATGTTACTCGTAAATAAGATATTTTTAATATTACGTTCTTGACGTGGCATATGTCATTCTAATAACGTTATGACATTGAAATAATATTATATCAGATCCATAAACCTTCCGGCGACGTGTCCTTTATTATTTCTCTTACAAGTTATACGACATTACCTCGTTTCAACGTTTTACGGATATAAATCACGGGGTGTCGCGTGTAAAAGGAGCAACCGTTCATCTTTGGAATAAAAGGGAAGGCCAATTGAACGCACCATGTCGTGAGAAAATTAGCTTCCTTGTAGACTCCCCTCGTGTTACTTTAGATCTCTATCGAAAGATTTCCATTGTTGGGCATTGCATTTTCAACATTTCTCAACGAATTTCAAAACTCCTTTGCAACGTCACGTTTATTTATATTTTTCATGTGTAATTTAAATGAATAAATAAAAATCAGGTAAGTTATTGAAATATGAAAAGATGTTTCCTATATAGACGAATAAACAAATTGATGTTTATTTAAAAAAAGAGCACGAAACAAGTCATACAACGCGTGTAACTGCATACAATGTTTCTTAAACGCAACAGATGAAATGCAATTTACAGTAACAAAGCTTTATATTCTTTCTAATACCATATCGACGTTCTATCCATTGCAGGAAATCTCTTTAAATCGCAGACGATAGATATTCGAATTAAAAAAACTGAAACATTTGGTGGTATAACGACGTACAATAACTGATAATGATCCGATCACTGTATTTTTCTTTCTCTCTTTCTCTCCCTCTCGTGTGTAATTTAAATGAATAAATAAGAATCAGGAAAATTGTTGAGATATGAAAAGATGTTTCCTATATAAGTGAATAAACAAATTGATGTTTATTTAAAAAAAGAGCACGAAACAAATCATATAAAGCATGTAACTGCATACAATGTTTCTTAAATGCAACAGATGAAATGCAATTTACAGTAACAAAGCTTTATATTCTTTCTAATACCAAAAAACTGAAACATTTGGTGGTATAACGACGTACAATAACTGATAGTGATCCGATCACTGTATTTTTCTTTCTCTCTCTCTTTCTCCCTCTCGTGTGTAATTTAAATGAATAAATAAGAATCAGGAAAATTGTTGAAATATGAAAAGATGTTTCCTATATAAGTGAATAAACAAATTGATGTTTATTTAAAAAAAAGAGCACGAAACAAGTCATACAACGCGTGTAACTGCATAAAATGTTTCTTAAATGCAACAGATGAAATGCAATTTACAGTAACAAAGCTTTATAATCTTTCTAATACCATATCGACGTTCTATCCATTGCAGGAAATCTCTTTAAATCGCAGACGATAGATATTCGAATAAAAAAACTGAAACATTTGGTAGTATAACGACGTGCAATAACTGATAGTGATCCGATCACTGTATTTTTCTCTCTCTCTCTCTCTCTCCCTCTCGTGTGTAATTTAAATGAATAAATAAAAATCAGGAAAGTTGTTGAAATATGAAAAGATGTTTCCTATATAAGTGAATAAACAAATTGATGTTTATTTAAAAAAAGAGCACGAAACAAGTCATACAATGCATGTAACTGCATACAATGTTTCTTAAATGCAACAGATGAAATGCAATTTACAGTAACAAAGCTTTATATTCTTTCTAATACCATATCGACGTTCTATGCATTGCAGGAAATCTCTTTAAATCGCAGACGATAAATATTAGAATAAAAAAAATGAAACATTTGGTGGTATAACGACGTACAATAACTGATAATGATCCGATCACTGTATTTTTCTCTCTCTCTCTCTCCCTCTCGTGTGTAATTTAAATGAATAAATAAGAATCAGGAAAATTGTTGAAATATGAAAAGATGTTTCCTATATAAGTGAATAAACAAATTGATGTTTATTTAAAAAAAGAGCACGAAACAAGTCATACAACGCATGTAACTGCATACAATGTTTCTTAAATGCAACAGATGAAATGCAATTTACAGTAACAAAGCTTTATAATCTTTCTAATACCATATCGACGTTCTATCCATTGCAGGAAATCTCTTTAAATCGCAGACGATAGATATTCGAATAAAAAAACTGAAACATTTGGTGGTATAACGACGTGCAATAACTGATAGTGATCCGATCACTGTATTTCTCTCTCTCTCTCTATTTCCATTCAATTTTAATCACAGCAAAGACAATTTCGACGAACGTAACTATCGAAAAAGGTATCGATATTCTATCGATAAAAGTAAAAGAATCCAACGATTTAAAAATATTTATTTGGTTTTGAGTAAGAAGACTATACGAGTATAACGCAATACCTGCGAGGAAAGATCGATCGTGGATGTAATACGCGTTAGCTCACCTTACTCTTTCTATCTATGCACGCGATCGTACTTTATAGTGAAAAAAAAAAAGAAAAAAAGAGAATAAGAATCGCGTGCATCAATTCCCTTTTGCATTCATAGGCCGACACCAAGAAGACGGTGTTAATTTTTCTAGTAGCTACCAGCAATATTTCTAATGAGTTCACCGATAACACATGCAATAGCGTGTGTTAAGAATCTCCTGATTATTGCAACCTATACTAGACACAACATTTTACATATACATATATATATATATTTTAACGTTTCTTTCTTGTGTATGTTTGTGTGTGTGTGTGTGGTAGGGTATCATCGTATGAAATTATCCTTTTCGAGATTAGAAAATAATTTCACTGCATTACGATATATGATTTATACGTTAATACGTATAAATAGTTTTATATTACCCGTTGACATACGATTAATAAAAGATTCTTTCATTTAAGTTTGGAAAATAGGAAAGTTTTTGTTACGAATTATAACAATACATTTATCAAATTCATGACGTTGTAGAATTGTTTTCAAAGAGAAAGACTAGTACCTACCATTGAAATCCTATTGATCGGATATTTCATTTCGTCGCTGTTACGATTGTATCATCCACGTGCTGCATGTACTAAGCGAGTTATATTGTGGGGGATCAATGCCATACATGCTGGTCAATAACGCCCATTATATTTACAACGTAACACTATTGAAATGAACACCGATCGAACTTATTTGAACGTTATGCTAAAACATTATAGATATTTCAACGTTTCTTGGAAACACAGAAACTATTATCACAATAATCGTTTTCAAGACAAAAATAAAGTAGAAAAATTAACGAAATAAACAACGAACAATTTAAAATAATGATAGATAATATATATAATAACTATAATTTTGTTAATAATTCTAATATATGTAATTATATTTGAATTAAGTTATATTTAGCTTAGAATATTTTTGACCTAAATATAGTTTATAAATTGACCAAAACATTTTAAGCAGTTCATAGAATTCTCGTTATCAGAACATTAAATGTAATATATATATACACCTATAACTCGATTCTGTTAATTTTAATTAAGGTAGTTTCTATTAAAAGCGAATAATTCAGGTAGCAAGTAAAAGGAGGATTGGTAAGTTAACGAAATACAATCAAATTGTTTCCTTTTATGAATGAAACGTTGATACAATCGCTATTTAACTCCATGCCGAATTGTCTATGATTATTATAGTATATTAATATTACACAAAGGACAAAATCTACGTGTGTCGTTTAAAGAATGAAGATTATAATTTTAAACGCAATATAGAAAATACAATTTATTTCAATTAGAATAAAATATACGAAGGTTCTGGAGATGGCATTTCATTTGATCATACAATGCAAGAGTATTTCAAAATATAGATATTCATAGTATCATCAGATAACTTTGTAAGCGTATATGGTCTTTTCAAAGGTAGCCATACTATAGAAGATTTTATACGTTCGCGTAGTACATAATACCATTAAACCGCACGATTAGATTTTAGTTCGAAGCTTTAAGCTTCGGAATAATGATATTTAAATATCAAAGATCTACTACGTCTTTGTATATTTAATTAAAAAAAAAAAAAAAAATTAATGCGACATATTTCTATAGGTTTTAACGTAGCACATCCGTGGATTAAAAGTAAAATTCTTAGTTTTAAAGTATTAAACAAAAAGAACAAAAAAACAAATTGAGATTCATACGTTGCATTTGTGTGCGTGTGTGTGTATTAAACATTTATTACACGTAAGGTACAACATTAAAAAATGTCGCAACAGTTATTTATTATATTCCCGTTTTGTTGCCATCAAATGTTTCATATTTTTGTTAACAAATATGTTTGAATAAATTCGTAAAATTTGTAACGTACACAACAAAGTTTTTAGAGAAAAGAAATATTGATTTTGATTTGAATTAATCGCTTAGTCAAACTCACGTGTTCATTCGTTCGTTCGTATAATCACTTTTTCCAGATCAATGATATCTCCACGCAGCTCGAAAATATTTTGTTATTATCGTCAAACATTAATAACACATGTGATTTTTTATTTTTCCTTATTTTTTTTTCGAAAAAATTACTCGTTCCTGCTATAAAATCATTTGTAAACTTATCTGACATTTGTTATTCGGCCTTCCTATTTGACATTTTTTTATGACAGTTTTGTGACAGTATCAGTTGTTAAATTTGAATATACACATACACGCACGTGCATAAGATTGACGAAAGTAACTAGATTATGAGTTTACCGAATCAGAATTTACACGGTTCGTAATACGCGAATATGACTATATAAGGAACGCATCGTTTCATTTCTGCACAATAAGTACATCGTGAGTGTTTCGAAACGTTGCGTTCAAATAAAACCCAATCCACGAATAGAACGATATACAATATTCAATTTCTCTTGAATTGAATAGAAATTTGACGAATATAATGAAGGGGTGGTTTGTATTCGCCGCATTACTGGTCGTGGTAAGCGGTAGAAACTTAAATTGCAATCCAACATGGTGGAAAAATATATTGCTCTATCAAATTTATCCGAGAAGTTTTAAGGACAGCAATGGAGATGGTATAGGTGATATACAAGGTACGTTTGTACGATATATTTTCTTATTAAAATATGATCGGTAAAAAAGAATTACAATATCATTACATTGTCATAACATTAGTATAAATAATTATTGAATTTCTTTCTATCGTTCTACGATTTTCTCAAAAGATTTTGTTTAATTCTTACAAAATATTTATTTTTTGTAGAAATTCATACATATATACACACACATATATATTATTAATATATATTTATTATATATAAATTTTTATTAAATTTATTATATATAATTTTATATATAATTTTTTATTATTATTATATATATTATATAATATATAAATTATATATAATTTTATTAAATTTATTATATATATATATATTCATTTCAATAAATGTCCCCCTGGAGGATATTTTAATTTGCATGAAATATTTATTGTATTGTCCACATACTGGATATCCTTGAATCCATGAAAATATATTTCAGGCAAACCGATAAAAATGTCACGGTTTATTTTTCATCAAGGAAATTGAACGATCCATCGATTGACTCTTACATTTTCATATAACATTTTTCTCTCGACGCAGGTATCATCAGTAAACTGGATCACTTTAAGGATTTGAAAGTTGATGCTATATGGTTATCTCCATTCTACACAAGTCCAATGCAAGATATGGGCTACGATATTAGTAATTTCACCGAAGTAGACCCAACCTTTGGTACGTTGAAAGATTTTCAACAATTGGCTAAACTTACTCACGAAAAAGGTATGAAACTACTCGTGGATTTCGTTCCTAATCATACATCGGACCAACACAAATGGTTCAAATGGAGTATACAGAAAATCGATCCCTATACCAACTATTACGTTTGGAGAAAAGGAAAAACTCTTCCTAACGGCACCATAACGTATCCGAATAACTGGGTAATTCAATAATGTTCAATTCCATGATTACTTTCTATAATCTGGAAATTCCTAATCACGAATGGTTACTAACAAATATATATATTTTTTGTCTACACGTATAGATGAGTATTTACGATGAACCAGGATGGATTTGGAACGAAGATAGACAGGAATATTATTATCACCAGTTCTCCTCATTCCAAGTTGAATTAAACTACAACAGCACGGAACTTAGAAAAGAAATGATGGTAATTTATCAAATATCTAATACCTAATTACAAATCTTAAATAATAAGATGAATTTATCTAATCACATAATAATTTTTAATGCAACCAATAAGTTATATCACTTTTACCATCGTTTTTATGAATTCACGAAAACGAGGAAAGACCGAGTGCTTTGTTCGTTTTAAAATTGAACGTTCAGATCGGTCCGACGTTAATCTAATCAGCAATATGACGCGATATATCTAATCTCCATTTTTCAATTTTTTCAATTTCTCTTCTAACCTGGCCAAACAAAAAAAAAGAAGCCTATCGAATTTCTGTATACAGTCGAAATTTAATTTCGTATTTCTACTAACAGAAGAATGAGAGATTAAAAAAGTTTTTAATACGAATGAATATTTTACAGAACGCAATGAAGTTTTGGTTAGATCTCGGAGTAGATGGATTTAGATTGGACGCTGGACCATATTATTACGAGAATCAACAATTTTTGGACGAACCATTGGTCGGTGATACTTACAATCCTTACGCGTATAATTCGACGAAAAAAATTTACACGAGAGATCAACCGGAGACTTACGAGTTAATTCAAAGCTGGCGAGACTTTTTGGACGAATATTCCGCCAAAGCTAATTGTCCAAAGGTTTTGATCGTCGAGGCATACGCCAGTTTGGATGATACCATGAAATATTACAAATACGGCGCTTTATTTCCTTTTAATTTTAATTTTATCGACAAACTAAATAAAGATTCAACTGCATCGGACGTGGCGAAATACGTGGAAGAATGGATATCGAGTATGCCAGATGGAAGCGTTGCCAATTGGGTGGTAAGTCACGCGTCAACAGATAAATCCATTTCCAACTTTATGAACGATATTTTTTTTTTACATTTTTTTTTTACATTTTTTTTTTTTTTTTTTTTTTTTTTTTATATGGACACGACCGACGATGAAGAATGCAATAATAATTATCACCACTGACAAATATAAACTCGCATTTTTATTCGAAATTCTAATAAACGCAATGCACGCGAATTCGTCGCATTTTTCTTTTTTTTTTTTTCCATATTTTTTTTCTCGTTGTTTTTATCGAAAACAAAACGAACGATCGTTTCATCGGTTTTTAAGGAAAAATAAAAAATTTCATACGATAATACATAACAATTCTTCCGATTCGTAAGCACATATAACAATGATAATTAATTACAAATAAATATAACACACGAATGTACGTTGTATTTTTTTTTGTTTCATTTAGGGCGGAAATCACGACAATCGCAGATTAGTGTCGCGTTTTGGAAACGAGAAACGTGCACGCATTATCATGGCCATGATATTCATTCTTCCTGGTGTTGCCGTGGTCTACAATGGCGACGAAATAGGTATGGAAGATACGTTACTTTCTTACGAAGAAACAAAGGATAGCGCAGCCTGTAATCTAGGCAAAGATAATTACCTTTCCATAAGCAGAGATTATGCTAGGACCCCATTCCAATGGGACAACAGTACTGCGGCTGGTATGTTTTCAATTCAATCATTTTCTAATAATATTATTTTCTATATATAATTTTCTATAATAAAATATATAATTTTCTATAATAAATAATATAATTTTCTATAATAAATAATATAATTTTCTATAGTAACATTATTTTCTATATATAATATTCTATAATGTACGTTTTCAATTAAATCATTTTCTAATAACATTATTTTCTTTATATAATTTTCTATAATTAAATATATAATTTTCTATAATAAATAATATAATTTTCTATAATAAATAATATAATTTTCTATAATAATATTATTTTCTATATAGTATTTTCTATATAGTATTTTCTATAATGTACGTTTTCAATTAAATCATTTTCTAATAACATTATTTTCTATATATTATTTTCTATAATTAAATATATAATTTTCTATAATAAATAATATAATTTTCTAAATATAATATTTTATAATGCAATTAAATATATATTATATTAAAAATTATATTATATATAATTATATATTATATATATTATATTAAATATATTAAATTAATATTATATAATTACATATTATATATATTATATTATATATATATATTTAATTGAATTACAATATTATTCTAACGTTACGTAGGATTTTCTACGACTTCCGATACTTGGTTACCCGTTAACAGTGATTACTTGACATTAAATTTGGCGAATGAAAAAGTATCGAAAAAGTCATTCTATACGATGGTAGTGACTCTTTCGGACTTCAAGAAAAATTTGTCTACGGAAATCGACGGATTTAATCTAAAAGTACCAAACAAGAATGTTTTAGCCTTTACAAGGTAAAGTTTGAAGTAGTTCATACGATTAATATTTCACGTTATCCCCCTGTTGTTTTCCAATTCTTCTTTTTATAAATACATGCATGTAATATATATATATATCTCTCTCTCTGACATATGCCATTAATTATAATGTTTATTACAGAAAAACGAAAAATGGCGAGTCTGTTTACGTGGTTGCGAATTTCGGAGATCAAGAGGAACAAGTTGATTTGAACAACGTGTTTGATAACGTGCCAAAGAAACTTAAACTTTATTACGCTACTGAAACTGACGGCGTACCTATTGGGTAAGTTATAAGTTGATATTAATTGGATATAGTGATACTTTCGTATAAAGTTTATTTTACTAGTTTTTAATCGTATTTTATCATAAAGAAAATAATTCTTCAATATATCCCAATCACGTTTCTCTTTTCATCAAATTTTTCAATAATCAAATTATATTAGATATCTTTATAAATAATTTCTAAGATAGATGGATATCATTATAATATAATTCTGTAATATTTTATTCTGTTTACAGTACCACCGTTGAAAAAAAGTTTATTTTACTAGTTTTTAATCGTATTTTATCGTAAAGAAAATAATTCTTCAATATATCCCAATCATGTTTCTCTTTCCATCAAGTTTTTTAATAATCAAATTATATTAGATATCTTTATTAATAATTTCTAAGATAGATGGATATCATTATAATATAATTCTATCATATTTTATTCTGTTTACAGTAGCACCGTCGAACGAAACGATAACCTGAAAGTTCCAGCGCAAACGGCATTAATTCTTACCAGCGAATCTTAATTAGAATATTATTTAGTGGATAAAATAATATTCTATTAAAGTAAGAATAAATCAAAATTAGTATAAAATTGTGACCATAATCAAACGATCGTTGTTATCTCTTTAAGCAAGAAGTAAACGATGATTGATTAGTTAGACAAATAATTCGATTGACATTTCTTAATAGAGATATTCATTCGAAATAAATTATATTAATTTAAGGATAAATAAAGGTAAATACAAAATATTTCGATCAAATAATAGGTGTTTTTCTTTTTTCTTTGAATCGAAGCAAACCTCGTCCGTTTCTTTTGAATATTTCGTAAGTCAGCTTTATTAACCTTTCACTTTCCAAATGTATAAACCTTTCGTTAAATCGAGATCAGTGATGAATCAAAGCGTTTTGAATTAGTGAATCGATGAAACTACAAGCACGTCGATCTCGTTGCCAATTACAATTGGCTAGCAAATTCCAAAAGGGTTCTATCATCGTGTCATGTCTATCTGACACCTAGACGGAAACATAATTATCCTTGTTCGTTTCAATTAAGCCTGACAACTTTCTACCTTCTATACACACCTCAGTTTTAATCCGATCGATAGAAATCGATCTTTTATCTTTTCGTCAAATAATGCATTTGTTATAGACTGAAAAAAAAAAAACAAATTTCTTTGATTTAACAAAATCGGTATTCATATAAAAATTTGTATTAATTAATGTATTTTCTTTTTTTTTTTTTAATTATATTTTATATATTTATATATTTATATAAATTTATTATTTTTATATTATATAATAAAATTTTTTTTTATATTATAATATATTATAATTATATATATTAATTATGTATTATATTTTTTTTATATTATATAATAAAATTTTATATTATAAAATTATTATTTAAATATTTATATATTTATATTTTTTATTTATTATTTTTATTTATATATTTTATATATTTTATAATTTACTTAAATAATGCATTTGTTATAAACAAAAAAAAAAAAAAAAAATCTCTTGGATTTAACAAAATCGGTATCCATATAAAAATTTGTATTAATTAATGTATTTTCTTTTTTTTTTTTTAATTATTTTATATATTTATATATTTATATAAATTTATTATTTTATATTATAATATATTATTAATTATATATTAATAAAAATTATATTATTAATAATTAATTATATTATTAATATATATTATATTTTTTTTATTATGTAATAAAATTTTATATTATAAAATTATTATTTATATATTTAAATATTTATATATTTATATTTATATTTTTATATTTTTTATTTTATTTTTATCTTTTTTCAATATTAATAAAACGAATAAATCTCTGACTATAAATTATATATTTTTTCTTTAAATCCGATTACTTAAATATAATATAAAAATATATAAAATAAACAACAATTTGTATTCTTCTTTTTAAGTAAGTTATTTAATGAATAACAGTTATTATCGGTTAGAATAGAACCAAACAAACTTTTCAATTATATTTAACTTCTCCAATTCGTTACCCGGAAATAAATAAAAATTGTCGATGCATTTATCTCAGATTACGACACGATATCGATATTTTCCTCGTTCTATCTTAAATTATTATCAACAAGTGACTCGTCGTTATCATCTCGCGATACGAAAATACAATAGGAATGTCAGTGGAAAAATAAAACAATTTGTTTGTTTTCAAGATATAAATCGTTTCAGTTTAAAACTCGGTTTCCCCGGTTTTAATTTGACAAATAATCGAAAAATGTATTCTCCACGGTTAAAGGGTAAAATTGCATAGTAACTGCATTCGATAACGAATCGAGATACGAATATCAATGCAATGACAACATATTCGGTAGTATTCTAGATAAATAGATAAATAGATAGATAAATGGATAGAAGATAAAATGTATTAGAAACTCGTTGCTACGTTTTTCAGTGTAGAATTCGATCGTTATCAGTAGATTCGCGATACGAAAAGATATATTCAATTTTTTTCTCGTCTATTTCCATGACATTACTGATAATCACAAAACTCGAACGATGTCTTCATTATGTCTTGTTCTTTTGCGTTGCAATTTCCTTATATAGGAGTGTCAGTATTGTGGCAACCTTCTAATCGTCAAAATGATACATTCGCGTCAGTACGTATTCATTTTTCTCTGTTTCTCATTTGCGTCATTAACAATCGCTGAAATTCGTAACAAAGGATGGTGGAAAAATGCTGTTTTTTATCAAATTTTCCCACGAAGTTTCAAGGACAGTGACTCGGATGGCATCGGTGATCTCGTTGGTAAAGATAATCTCAAATTAATAATCATTTCTAATCGATAGAAAACTTTTTTTCAACGAAATAAACTCATTTTTCGAAAAAGTATTTTATAGAATTTTTACTTTGATATTTTTTCTTCTTCCACCGTTTCAACGATGTTTACCATTTTCGAGATACGAATCGGTTAAAACAACAACGTACACTGGCTGGCATAGCAATAATTACACGCTCGCATGATTTCGATCTTGGTAGTAATAACGTCACGACTGTAATAATTATAATAATAATAATAATAGTAGTCACGTGTGTACGGGGGACTTTTTTTCGTTTACCATCGTTTTTTTTTATGCTTACGTATACTTTGCACGAAGTACACTTTTATACGAAATATCAAATGAAATTAAACGAAAATTGATGGATAAATATATGAGCCGTTTATTTTGAAAGTGGCCTAACTCCATTTTTCATTTTTTTCCGGTTACCCACGGTAACATGTACAGCTTCAAATTATCTATCAATAAAGCATTTAAGATTTTTTATATTCCGAGTAAATACGCTAATTCTGGACACATAAGTTTTCAGAGTTAGTTGAATCACTGAACCGTTTATTTTGAAAGTGGCCTAACTCCATTAGGAGTAGAGATTTTGGTGTGGTAGAAATGGCATTAAAAAAAAATAATTTACTGTTTGTCCCCCGAGAGTATTACAATATTATCAAAAAGTGTCGGAAAGGTAATAACTTTATTGTACATGAAATGAGACAAGAAGATTTTGTATCAACAAAATTATTAGAAGACGCAATTTTTAAAAGGGTCAAGAATTCTAACGGAGAACCAATAAACTGGTTAAAAATATGTTGATGCGTTTTGTCAAAAATGAATAAGATTTTCTATAAGACATCAATGAATGAGAACGAAAATTTGAAAGTCCTGAATTTAATACCACGTCGGGGTAGACCAAGAAAGTTCGAAAATATTGTATTGACACCACTGTATAAAAATATAAGCAAATTACAACCGCAAAATTCAAGGACATAATTGACTTATTACGATATATACCACCGGAACATCATGATTTCTTTAAATCCCTTTCACATACACAAAATGTAGATGAGTAGAAAATTGTTTTGTAATTTATGTTTGTAAAAAATGTTTTCAATCGCATAATTTATATTTTTAAAGTGTTACAAAGATATGTAAAATAAAATAAGTATTGTTTTTTCGCAATTTGAAGCATCTTAAATTATGTTGAATGAACTTCGGTTCCTTCAAATTTTATAATGAATCTGGTTGTTAATTTTGAAAGTGACTTAACTCCATTCTTGGTAAGAAAACGCATATTATTCACTTAATAATCGCCATTATTTTAATAGGAACTGTAAATTGAACACCTTTAGATACACTTAAGCAACATAACTCATTGTTATTCTTTACGTATATTTTTAATTGCATTGAAACGCAAACCTTTAAATATCTTGATTTAAGGTTAAATGGAGTTAGGCCATTTTCAAAATAAACGGCTCAAATATATATTTTCATTTATGATACAGGAATAACGAATAAACTTGAATACCTCGTCGAGTGCGGTGTTACGGGAATCTGGTTATCACCGATCAACAAAAGTCCCATGAAAGATTCCGGATATGATATTTCTGACTTTCGCGATATCCATCTGGATTATGGCACAATGGAAGATTTTAACGAATTTATGAAAAGAGCCAAACATCTCGGATTAAAGGTATATCCCATACTTTATTTTATTCATTTGAAAAAATGATAATAATTTATTAATAATATTCATGACAACAGGTTATTCTCGATCTCGTTCCAAATCATACGTCGGATCAACACGAGTGGTTTATCAAAAGTGTCAAAAATGAAGGAAAATATGCCGATTATTACATATGGGTAAACAAAAGTAAAGATAAACCGCCGAATAATTGGCTCAGCGTGTTTGGAAATTCATCTTGGACTTATAACGAACAACGAAAGGCATGGTACTTTCATCAATTTCTTTCTCAACAGCCAGATTTGAATTACAGAAATCCTGAAGTAGTATTGGAAATGCAGGCAAGTGCAATAATCTTTGTAATATAATTATCGATAAATGATAATGGTAGATAAGGAAAGTTAAATCGTTTTATCATTGAAGATTCAATTAAATATCTCGATTGTAATCATTTCTAGCAAATAATAGAATATTGGTTGAGTAAGGGTGTTGATGGATTTCGTATCGATGCGGTACCTCATCTTTTCGAAGTAAGCAATATTGAATTGAACGAACCAAAGAACAACGCTACTAATGCATCCAAAGAAGGGTATGATTCTTTAAAACACATTTATACCAAAGATCAAGAAGAAACTTATACTTTAATACGCAATTGGAGAAACATTGTTGATTTGTATGCGAATACACATAACGAAGAAGAAAAGGTATAATTCGTATTAATAATATTGTTTTTAAATATTATAATAATATACATATATTTTACAATTAAATTCATATATATATGAATTTAATTATTATTATTTATTTATTTATTATTATTATTATTATTAATTATATTATTTTATTATATTTATTTTATTATTTTTATTATAATTATATTATTTATTATATTATTTATTATTTAATTATTATAATATATTCATTTATATTAATATTAATTATATAATTAAAAAGTTAGTAATTATTATTATTATTATTATTTGATTTTTTTCGTTCCGACAGATAATAATGACGGAAGCATACACGTCGTTAGAAAATACTATCAAATTTTACAAATACGGTTCCGACGTACCTTTCAATTTTAAATTCATTACGGATGTTAATAACAAATCGAGTGCCACCGATTTCAAAAAGACGATTGACTCCTGGATCGATGCTACGCCGAACGGAAGTGTAGCAAATTGGGTGGTAAATTAAGATCTTTTATTTTCTTTTGTTTTTTTTTTGTCAAACGATTATTATTGAAATTATTAATTTGAATAATTAATCATAGATGGGTAATCACGATCGCAGTCGTACGGCCAGTCGTTATCCAGGTAGAGCCGATCAGATGACCATGTTAGCAATGGTTTTACCTGGTGTGGCGATAACTTATTATGGGGAAGAAATTGGTATGACTGATAACGAAGATATAACGTTTAACGAGACGCAAGATACGCAAGCTTGTGCTGCCGGGGAATTAGGTTTTCGAAGTAAATCTCGTGATCCATATAGAACGCCATTTCAATGGGATAAAACGAGTTTTGCTGGTAAGAAAAAAGATTTATTGTATTTTATAAAATTCGTCTGATGAAAAAAAAAAACATTCGAAGAGTATTCGTCAATTTGAATTATTTTATCAGGATTCACGAAGGGAAAGAAATCTTGGTTACCGGTTAATCACGATTACACAATTTTGAATTTGAAAGATCAACAAGAAAACAAAGACAACGAATCGCATTACAAAATTTACACCGCGTTAATGGATTTACGTAATTCGATGAGCGTGATGAAAAACGGATCGTACGGAAGTACGGTCATTGATAAAAATCTTTTGGTCATTACACGATTCAACGAAAACCAATTGGTGACACTTGTTATCAACTTTTTGGACGACAAACCGCAAAAAGTCGATTTGAAAGTCATAGCGGGAAAAAGATCTTTAAACTCAACGATAGTCAAAGTAGCAAGCGTCAATTCAAAAGTATCAATCAAGTAAGTCATATTTATTCAATTCTAGATTACGTATGATAAATAAATCATTTAATTTTTTTGTCATTTATTTGAATGAATATTTCCAATATTACAAGAATTTATTTATTTTTCAGTAAAGCACTGGTCGATCATTCCGTGAACGTTCCAGCAAAAGCTTCGATTGTTCTTTATTCGACATATTCCAATGCATCTATAAAGTATAATAATTATCTTTTAACAATTCTACTTTTAATATCAACTATAGTATTCAAATTATAGAGAAAAAAATTAAATATTATTCGCGTTCGTTTAATATATTTCTTTTTTTTTTACCATCAAATTTATATTCAATCAAAATATAAAAATAAAATAATAAATTTCTAAATTTGTAAATAAAAAATACGCATTTAGTATTAATAATGATTCGAGTGGTAGATTATTCTGTTGGATATTATTATCTCTACGTTTTACTACATCACGTTTTTTTCTCTTTCTTCTTTTCATAATGAAAACGCTTACTTTATTGATCTTATTTACACGATAAAAAAGAAAGTCCTGTTATAATGATTGACTTACTTTTATATTGTGAAATCTATTTTTAATACTCGTTTCAGTGACGTGAAAGTTTAGGGAGTGCTACGACAACAAAAATTTAGTTTCCATTTCGAAACAACAAAAAACAAAAAACAAAGTAAAATTAATATCGCATCTTCGCGTTAACATTTTTTCGAATAAAGTTCATCAATTATCGTTCAGTAATTTTGTTAGATTTGTAAAAAAAAGAAAAAAAAAGAAGAAGAAGAGAGAGAACACAAGGGACGTAACGTCGAAAGGATGAGGGGAGGAAAAAAAAAATCAATAAAAGCCATTTATTTCATTCCATTCCCCCATTGCTCTCGAAATCTTGTTCTTGTTTCATCCTAATTCGCAATGTAGAAATATGCGAAATCATTGGAATTGAAAAAAGTGAAAGTAGCCCTTAGGAATTCCTCAAAAAAAAAAATAAAAAAAATAAAAAAGAAGATTAAGATAATGTCAAAGGGAGATTTGAGGCTTTGAAAATCATGATTCTGAATTCTCTCGGTAGCATTAACGAATCGGTTGGGACAGTGAAGGTAGAGAGAGAGATAAAAATGAGAAACTAGGTCGAAACCGTTACAGGCACCTACTTTTTCTCGAAGCAGCAGACCCCCTCGGGGTATGCCGATCGTTTGCCGAAAAATGTAAATCCAATTTTCCTTCCCAATTTACCCTGACATTCGGTACGTCGGATACAATCCTGCCGTTCGCAAGCCCGAATCAAGTACGCACGTTCCCGATTCCATTGGAAGAACGGTAATTTCCTTTCTCCAATAGCCGCAAGAACATTTTCGAATAAACTTACTTCGCTACTTTAATCTTTCTTTTTTCTTTTTTTTTTTTTTTTTCATCTTCCTTCTCCCTGTCCCCTTAATTCCCCCCCCCTACCATTCCAATCTCTCCTTCCATGTAATTATTTCGATAAAAGTTTTTTTTTTTTTAAATATACGATTAATTATTTTATATAATATTGTCAAAGTGAATCCTTCAAACGGCAGCAAGATCAAATTGTCATTTGTTAATAAACATTTTGTTGATAGGTGTTTTGCTGATTTTACGATCGAAATGTGGGTTATTCGATAGGTATGGAAAAGACATGATTATTGACTATCACACATAACTTATATGTTTTATGTATACATAGGTCGTAATAACAACTATTAACGCATAAAGTTTCCCATCAAATGGTACTCTATATCGTGCTAGATTTTTATTATTTTCATTATTATTTTGCAAGGTAATTCGCGTGCAAGCTTTTTTTTTTTCTTTTACTTTTCTCATAGATCATTTTACGTTTATCCTGTATTATAAGATATATGAAATAGCATAAATGTTTTTTTGTTGTTTTTATTTTTTTAATATAAATTTATAGTCAATAACTACTTTATTAACAAAGAAAAAAAAAACAAGAAGGAAGGAAGAAAGAAAAAATAAATAAAAATTAATGCAAGTTAAAAACGTAGTTGCAATCGTAATACAAGTTTGCATTCTTAGAACAGTTTGATTCGATTTACTTGCATCAAAATTGTAGGAATCTTTCGATGAATAATACTCGAGATTTTCTCGTAGTTCGTAACGAAGCTATGCATTTCTCGATGAAGGATAATAGGCAGGGTTCAAGTACCGGTTCTAATGAAAACCACGTTATCGTCGTCTTAATTAATATTCGATCGAACTTTGAATTAATATGAAATTTAAAGCGGCAACTTTGAAACACGTTACACTTCATCGGTCCGCGTTAATTCTAATTAGTACCTTGACCGAATCAAAAAAAACAAAACAAATTAATTTTGTATTTTCTCGTCACATGTACATACATAAATATATATTTTACAAAATATTCGTCCAATAACATTCTACGACCATTAAATAAATTCTATTATTTATATTCTATTATTTTGATCCATTATTTCGAAACAAACAATGAAATATCGTTGCTACGAAAAAATGTATTCGTTAAATCAATATATTATTTTAACTATAGCTAATAAAACAGAAAATATAATTTTCAAATTAACTGAAAATATATATATTTTTTTTTTAAATTAGATATTAGGAAATGCATAAAAATAATAAATGTTTCACAATTTCAAATTAACGAATTTTCAAATTAACTGAAAATATATATATTTTTTTTTTAAATTAGATATTAGGAAATGCATAAAAATAATAAATGTTTCACGATTTCAAATTAACGAATTTTCAAATTAACTGAAAATATATTTTTTTTTTTAAATTAGATATTAGGAAATGCATAAAAATAATAAATGTTTCACGATTTCAAATTAACGAATTTTCAAATTAACCGAAAATATTTTGTTTTTTTTTTTTTAAATTAGATATTAGGAAATGCATAAAAATAATAAATGTTTCACGATTTCAAATTAACGAATTTTCAAATTAACTGAAAATATTTTGTTTTTTTTTTTAAATTAGATATTAGGAAATGCATAAAAATAATAAATTTTTCACGATTTCAAATTAACGAATTTTCAAATAAACTGAAAATATATATATTTTTTTTTAAATTAGATTTTAGGAAATACATAAAAATAATAAATGTTTCACGATTTCAAATTAACTGAAAATATATATTTTTTTTTTTAATTAGATGTTAGGAAATGTATAAAAATAATAAATGTTTCACGATTTCTATATTCGTAATAATCGTTTAAGGTAAGCTAAGTCATAGTTATTGGTATTAGTCTCAAATGAATTCTATGAATCATCAGTATAACCGGTCCACCTTCGGATTAGATGATACGGAAGTAGGCCAATCAGATGAAATGCTTCGTCGAATATAAAAAAAAAAAAGAACTCGGTTATAACTCGGCGTTAACTACTCGTATATGTGAATACGCGTATTTGTGTATGTTGTGGACGTTCGTTCACAAACAGGTACGATATCAGAGAAACTTTCCCAAATGTCGTTTTACGTATTTCGATCCAACATCAAAAGTATTAAACATGGAAATACGTGCATAGATCAAATTCAATCGATGTTTTCGTATGTGTATGTGTATGTGTATATTTGATATCGATTGTTCTATTGTTTTCATTATATACAACTCAAACGTATTAATTAAATGATTCTTTCGTCAATGATATTATTTTAACGCTACATTGTGTCGGATGTGTTTTGTATTTACCTGTAGTATTTTACCTGAATTTTAAACGAAACTTTAATCAAAATCAAATTTCTACGTATACGTGTTATTTTGTTTTTAAAAACATATATTTTTCGTATGATTATTTTTGTTACATTTATTACACATTCTTTTACCATGATACTTGAACTTAATAATTCAAATATTTTTCGATATTTTGTATATTAGATAGAAACTTTAAAGTATTTCTATTCACGAGAGAAATAGATTAGGTTTTTGAAAAACAAGCAGCTTTAAAAATGAGTCAATTTGACTCATACCTGACAATCTAATGTTAATTAAAAAATACATTTCGTACATTTAAACAATCTAAAACAATTAATAATTGATGATAAATTATCGATAAAAGGTATAGAAAAATTATTCAAGGTAAAAATGTATTCGTAAAATATTATCTTCGCAACGCCAGGATTAAACCGCGTATCCCGGCAGAGAAAATAAAGTTTAAAGGTCATGAGCAATCTCAAGGAAAAGGATAACGCTTTAAACGACCCGTCGTTAAAATTGCAAAGGGAATTATTCGAGTATATAAAAAGATAAATATTCGTATATTAAGGGAAACGCTTGGAAATAAAATCCCAAGAAAGCTATGAAAACATAATACGAAGACAATGCGCGAACCTTACAAGCTTTACTCCAACTTTACTTCAATTTCTCGAGTTTGGTTGGACATTAGCGAATCGTTTGCTAGTTTTGCATCTACGACCAATGGGAATTGGAAGCTCGGTAAAACGTCAAACTACCCAACAAAACTCACTTTCACAATATACGTATACTCTTTCTACTATAAAACTCATATAAACGATATTCTCACGTGATCGTCATGAGACAAGCAACGAATGAACGAACGAACGATTAAATACAATTTCTTATAAACATAAATTATCTGCTTTTTTTTGAGGTTTACTTCTTTTGGCGCGTTGGAGAAAATGTAATGGGGAGTGATTTTGTTCCGAGCGTCTGGAAAAACGACACCATGAAGTTTGTCGGTATTACGACGCGCGGCAAAGCGATTTCAAGTATACGGCATGAAGTTGTCTCCTCTTCCCCTTCCCCTTTTTTTCTCAAGCGGGTCACCCATCCAATTACTAATCGTACTCAGCGCCGCTTTACTTAAATGATCGAAGCGAGAACTAATGCTGTAACCGAGCCATGACTGTTGACGCGTGAAGTTATTCGATATATCTCTCTTATATTTAGTGTGGACTGATATCTATATTTTGATATTTTCTTTTTCTTTTTTTATTCTTTCCTATATATATAATATTATTTTTCTTTTTAAGTTATTTTTTGAAGTTTTTTTGAGGTTATTGAGGTTATGTTCGTTTTGGTACGGCAAAGAAGTATAACTTCTTACGTGCGTACATAAGTACATACACCAGTTTTTGTTTTTTAAGTTATTTTTTTTCTTTGAAGTTTTGTTTTGAAGTTATTTTTGAGGTTATTGAAGTTATATTCGTTTTGGTACGGCAAAGAAGTATAACTTCTTACGTGCGTACATAAGTATACACACCAGTTTTTTTTATTCTTTCTTATATATATAATAATAATTATTTTTTTTTAAGTTATTTTTTTTCTTTGAAGTTGTTTTTTGAAGTTATTTTTGAGGTTATTGAGGTTATATTCGTTTTGGTATTGCAAAGAAGTATAACTTCTTACGTGCGTACATAAGTACACACACTAGTTTTTATTCTTTCTTATATATGTATATATATATAATATATATAATAATTATTTTTTTCTTTTAAGTTATTTTTTTTCTTTGAAGTTGTTTTTTGAAGTTATTTTTGAGGTTATTGAGGTTATGTTCGTTTTGGTACGGCAAAGAAGTATAACTTCTTACGTGCGTACATAAGTACACACACACCAGTATTTTTTTATTATTATTTTTATATTGTATATTTCCTTCTTTTTGTTAAACTTTTAAATAGAAACGACGAAGTTTGCCGTAATAGTGACGGCAGTTTTAATAAACACGCTAACTTCAAAGGCTCGTTCTATCTAAACATTGACTTCCTAGGTAAAACTATCCTTCTCGTTATCCCTTCAAAAGCCACATTCTTTAACTTTGTTAAACACCAAAGCTAAATTTTCTTTCATACAGTTTCAACGTTAATAGGATCCAAAATGGAAATCCCACTACCTCCCTTCGAAATAGTTAAAAAAAAACAAAAAAATAAAACGAAATCGTCAATCGACAAACAGCATGGGTGAAACGTTGTAAAGAGAAGAATACAACGTGGCAGATATTTTGGACAAGAAACGTTGATCGAACAACTGTATCAACACACCGACGATTTTCCTTTGATATTTCATTTTATTTTCTAACACGCGAGTTTTGCTATAAACGAAAGATTTATCCCGAATTTTCGACAGATTTGAAAACGACTAAAAGCATGGGGGTGGAGGAGGGGGAGGGGAGGGGTGAGGGTTAGAAAAATGTTGAAACAAATGTGTTCGAAAACCTTTCGATTCAATTTCATTCAGAAAGAAATATTCATAGAAAAAAAATCTATTACGTACGTTCTTTGATCAGCTGTATGAATAAAGAAAGAAAAATCTCAAAACTATTTCGTTTTTCTCTAACGCTATTCCACGAAAATTCCCTATAAACCATCTTTTTTTCCCTAGCCCTTCAACGAAGTTCATACTTTTTTGTTTACCGTTCGATCGAGTTTCAGAAAAGATAGTGGGGCTAGAAGATGTTCGTAAGATGTTTTTTTATCTTTCTTGTGTCCCTTATCTTCTTATTTTCTATATATATATATATATATTTTCAAGATAAAATGATCGATAAATTGTTAACGTCAATGCCATAATAATATATTTCTTTTTTTTATTAATTTTTATTATTAAAATTATTTATTTTTTTTTTATTAAATTATTAATAAAGGAAAATATACAAGTAATTATATATAATTTTTGTTGACGCGATATTACATTGACACGTGTTAAAAATTCAAAAATGAATTTTACAATGATAAATGCAAAAAAAAAAACAAACGGATATTTATTAACAAAATCTCATTCCTAAATCACCGAACAGTCAAATTTATTAAAACATATTTCTTAATATACCTTACGTAAAGTAAAAAAAATGATATAACAAAACAATAACAACAAAATAAAATAGACAATAATAGAAAATGAGAAAAATAAGCAATTAAATGTTCTCATGTCAATTCGAACTGGCAAGTGGATTTAACGAACGAGAAGAAAAGGATGATGGACAAGATTTTCCAATGGTTTACTCTCTCTCTCTCTCCGTGTGTGTGTGTGTGTGTGTTTTTTCCAATATTATCCAATTAATAGTCCAAGTTTAGAAGCAACGCGTCAATATTATCTCGCGTGGCAGGAAAATCGTGAAAATCGACGAAACCACCGAATCAAAAAGTCGTCGAACCGTAGCGATGCGTTTGATGACGTGTTAGTCGTAATCTTCCCCTCACCCTCCTCCCACCCACCCCCTCCCTCTTTCCCTCTAACTCTCTCTCTCTCTCTCTCTCTCGCCACCACCTCGGCCGAGAATTTCTCCAAGTACCCTCTCGTCGTATGATTCTAGTTTGATTTAAATCGGGGTCAAGCGATTGGGACCCTTCTCTCCGACTAAAGTGGCCTGTTTATATGCTATTTCCGGATTGGACAAAATAAACCGAAGATTGGGATGTGACCCGTTCGAAGGTTGTTTGCTTGCTATTCTACTTATGTGTGTGATTCCGGTTGCGCTTTACGTTTCTAAAACATCCGTCGGTTCGTTTCACACCTTACATTTCCCTCCTCCCCCTTTTTCTTTATTTTTATTATTATTATCGTTTTGTTATACTCCTTGAGAACAAAAAAAAAAAGTTTCATTGTAAGCAAGCCGATGAATATGCCATTGAATAAATCTAAACGAGTAGTAGGTGTGTATATATAAATACTTCTTTGTTTTATTTTCTTTTTTTTTTCTTTCCTTATTTCCTCGATATAAAAACTGGACTAAATTTTAAATAAAAAATACGCACGTAAGAAGTTATACTTCTTTGCCGTACCAAAACGAACATAACCTCAATAATCTCAAAAATAACTTCAACAAAAAACTTCAAAGAAAAAAAATAACTTAAAACAAAACTGGTGTGTGTACTTATGTACGCACGTAAGAAGTTATACTTCTTTGCCGTAACAAAACGAACAACCTCAATAACCTCAAAAATAACTTAACAACAAAAATTTATTATTATTATTATTAATTTAAATTTATTATCGATATTATATATATTAGAAAGAATAATAAAATATCATAATATAGATATCAGTCCACACTAAATATAAGAGAGATATATCGAATTACTTGACGCGTCAACAGCCATGGCGCGGTTACAGCGTTAGTTCTCGCTTCGATCATTTAAGTAAGCAGCGCTGAGTTCGATTAGTAATTGGATGGGTGACCCGCTTGAGAAAAAAGGGGGGAAGAAGAAAAGAAGACAACTTCATGCCGTATACTTGAAATCGTTCTGCCGCGCGTCGTAAATAACCGACAAACTTCACGGTGTCGTTTTTCCAGACGCTCGGAACAAAATCACTCCCCATTACGTTTTCCCCAACGCGCCAAAAGAAGTATAACTTCAAAAAATATGTCGTAGATTATTTTTTATTCGGATCAAAGGAAATTTCGATAGGTTAACTTCGTTTGATTTTTCTGTTATTTGATTTTCTACAGCTTTGGGTCTGCGAAATGTTCTTAGATATCTTCTCTACAGATATCTTTTTGTAAAAGAACAAAAAAAAAATAAATAAAAAGAGAGAGAGAGAGAGTAGAGCAGAAGGAGATTACACGTTTCCATCTTTCTTCAGTTCTTTTCGTTTGCGATCTTTTCCTTCAGTTTCCTATCTGAATGGCTTTTGTATTACCTCGATTTACACCTTACGCACGTACACTAGAACGATATTCTTTCTCTCTCTTTCTCTCTCTCTCTTTTTCTCTCTCTCTCTCTTACTTTCCCTTTATAAAAACTGTTCGCCTCGGGCTACGTTGTAGAACGAAATTTGTTAACGTTACTCACCCGCTCTTCTTCTTCTTCTTCTCCTTCTTCTACTTTTATCGATCGATTTCTACTAACTCCAAAAATAGAAAGGAAAGGAAGAAAAATCTCGAAAAAGAAAATGTTAAAATGTCGACAATGTCAGCTACTGGATGAGTTTCAAGATATTCAATGCACGAACTCTATTGAAGAAAAAGTAAAGTAAACATGGTATACACTTCAAACCCCCTCCCCCCTCTCTCTCTATCTCTCTCTGTAAAGTTTTATTTCTTTATTTTTTACCCCTTTTCTCGTTCTGCACCGAAGCATGAAAACGTCGTCGAAAATTACGAGACGAAAGAACGCTGGTAGAATTGGAGAAACGAACAATCTTCTTGACAGCGATTACCCCGATTGTTGTACTCGTTCCTTAATCAGCTATCATTCTTAAAATACGAGACACACCGAACGAGGGACACGACAAATTGAAAATTCTAATATAAGCGAAAAAAATTAACATCCTTCATTGCTATATTTCTTTTTCTTTTTCTTTTTCTTTTTTTTTCTCTCTCCTTTTTCTTTTTTTTAATTCTCAACTCTCAAGAGTTTAGATTTCTTTTCGCAAGAAAATTCTTCACTTAGACAATTTATTTTTTTATAATCGTATTTTTTTTCTTATAATTTTATATTTTAAATTTTCTTATAAAATTATTTGTTTTTCTTATAATCGTATTTATTTTTTTGTTTAAAATAATTAATTCTCAATTTAGACAATTTATTTTTTTGTTCAAAATAATGAATTCTTAATTTAGACAATTTATTTTTTTCTTATAATCGTATTTATTTTGTTCTTATAATCGTATTTATTTTTTTTTTTTCTTATAATTTTATATTTTAAATTTTCTTATAAAATTATTTGTTTTTCTTATAATCGTATCTATTTTTTTGTTCAAAATAATGAAAGGCCATCGGAATTTATTGCACTTTTCTTCTCTTTTCTCTTCTCTTTTCTTTTCTTTTCTTTTCTTTTCTTTTCTTTTTTAATCCTTTGATAAAGAAGATCGCCTTAAAGCTAAATCCATGAAATACGACAAAGCGTTTACGTAGTTAAATCCACGAAATTCTAGCACAGCTCACGTTAGATAGAATTGGTTAACTATTCCGTTTTCCCTTTAGTATACGATTGACCGGTGTCCTTGGAGGCGTGAAAGTAAATGCGATGAAATAAATCTACAGACAAACCTAGAGACAAAATAAACGCGACGCGATGATTTTATCGAATTCCACCACAACTGACCTAACAAAATTTCCTCCAATTCTCTCTAACAAGGGCAAAAGCTAGCTCGTTGTTTCTTACTATCGAATTTATCCGATTAAATTTATTAACACTATCGACATTTAAGAAAAAAGAAAATAAATAAATCAAAAAACGACAGATAGATCCAAAAAAATACTTAACTCATTGAAAATCAATCGAAAAGTTAATCAAATCGTAACCCCCTTTTACACTAATAATTCAATTAATTAATCGAAACGGCAGGCAAGCAAGCAAGCCATCCCAAATTTAATATCGATCGATTGCAATCACGAATTCAACTATTTAACAAATCGTCTACTCGTAATTTCAGTTCCAACGAATACGGGTAAATATTTTGGTTAAACGTTCAAAAGATATTTCTAAAAATATTCTAAAAATTCTACAAATAAAAAGATAAAAGAAAAAAAAAAAGGATCGTGGTGAAAATATATCGAAATAAAACAAAAATAACGAATAATTATCAAATAAATATATTGTAATATTTAAGCAATAAATTAATACGATCGTAGGATAATTCGGTTAATACTTGCTGATCGATTTAATGCACGACTGACATGCACTTTCTAACGAACATTGACGACTATACTACGAGTTAGATGCATGTTATATAAACATATCATGTATTTACGTATACAATAAATGTTTTCGAAATAATACCCTATACGATCGTTAATTACACTTTTCGAAAAAGATAATAGAAACACACTCAGATAAGGATAACCGTTAACTATAATCCCGAATGCCGAATTATAATTAATTTCTTTAATAAATGTGGCTACCTAGAATTTGTATCGCGTTATTATATACATGCCACATTTGTTGAAGTTATACTTCTTTTGGCGCGTTTGAGAAAATGTAATGGGAGTGATTTTTTTTCCGAGCGTCTGTAAAAACGACACCATGAAGTTTGTCGGTATTTATGACGCGCGGCAAAACGATTTCAAGTTTACGGCATGAAGTTGTCTTCTCTTCTTCTTCCCATTTTTTCTCAAGCGGGTCACCCATCCAAGTACTAATTGTACTCAGCGCTGCTTGACTTAAATGATCGAGCGGGAACCAATGCTATCGCAGCGCCATGGCCGTTGACGCATAAAATAATTCGATATATCTCTCTTATATTTAGTATGGACTGATATCTATATTTTAATATTTTTGTTTTTCTTTTGTTTTGTATTCTTTCTTATATATGTAATATATAGATCGATTAAAAATATGTTTCCTTTCTTTTCTTTTTTAAAGTTATTTTTGAGGTTATTGAGGTTATGTTTGTTTTGGTACGCAAAAGAAGTATAACTTCTTACGTGCGTACATAAGTACACACACCAGTTTTTCTCAAATTATTCAAACTATAAATCCGTAAGAATTGCAGAATGAATCTAACGTGTATCCTTGGTGAAAATATATGTCTCATAAAAATATTGTAAAAAAGTAGTAACGCTTGTCTCCTACTTCCACGAGTTAAATCGTAGAAAAATATGGTGTCGCGATAATAATGATATCGGGTAATATTTCGGATGAAAAAATATTGCATTTACGAGAAGAGACTCGGAGAAACTTCCTTAAAGTACATTTCTTTCGAAAACTATCGAGAATTTCGATAGACAATGAGAAAAGATAAAAACCATATATAAACTCTTCACAAAAATGTACTATCTTCGATTCTAAAGTTTATCAATTTCATAAAATCACCAATATATAATACAAAAGTGAACTCGCGATAAATTCGATAATACAATAAACAAAGTTTTATTCAAATTATATAAAAACAATTATAACCCCCCCCCCGACGTACAAAAATTACATTTCCACTTAAACGAAAAGTCAAACTAAATAATTTAGAAACAAAATATAATAATCATTTTATTGAGATAGAAAAAAGGAAATAAAAATATTTTGTTAATCATAGTTTCTTATAAAGTGTCGTCGTCCGAGCAACCACGACTTGAGCAAAGACAGTCGCCACTAAGTATCGCGAGACCTCGTAATTAATTAATTTATAGAAATATAATACTACCGTCAAAGACCATATCACTTTTAATTAGAACGAAAGACTTAACGATCGTATGATGCGGTTACTTCAATTACGAATTTGCGTTGGCAGTGGAAAGGAACGATTAGAACGCGTGCGAAGAGGAGGAGGAGGAGGAGGAGGGGGAGGACGATCGGGGCAATTAAGCGGGATGGAAACTGCTCGATGTAAAGCTTTTATTAGGTAAAGGGAGAGAGAGAAAGAGAAAGAGAAAGAGAATGGGAACGCAATATTTCGTAGTGTTGTATATAACGATTACGATAACGCGTTGGCGTGCATTAATCAGAACAATGGAGTAGAAAGAATGAGATGTATCGAGAAAGGTATCGAAAAAGGAACGAAAAGTGGAATATCTGGAGAGGGATCGTGAAAGGGAGACTCTCTTCTCTCGAAGAGGAGAACGCGTAGAACGGGTCGGGCTGATAAGGGCTCCTTCCTAAAAGGGTAGGAGGAAGAGTAGAGACACCTCTCTACTTACCAATCACGTAGCTGTACCCATCCAAAGTAAGAACACACTTTCGCGTATTGGCGGAACTCGGAATGCCGTGCACTTGTTTGCGAGAAATTCGCTTAGCAGGGCTATAAGAAGTGCCGGGAGGGTTAGTTCCGGCACCCGGGTCCGAATGGCACTTCTGCACAGGGTCTTTGCTTTGTCTAGACGTCATCGTCTTGTTAGACACCCCTTCTTTTCTTCCACTTCTCTTTTCACGACACACTTCTTCGTACCTTCACACCATCCCGACGCCACCACCGCCGCTCGCGGTCCCCCTTTTATTCTTCTTATTCTTCTTCTTCTACTCGTTTCATTATCGGGAGACAAGAAAATGAGAAAGAAAAGAAAGTAAAAGATCGAACACCGCGTGTTCTCAACGATTACATTTAGCTAATGGTGCCGGGTACCGTTTTGCCTTGATTATATACTTTGATTTTTATTATTTCCTTCTTCCTCGCCGAAAAGATAAAAGGGTCAAAGTTATTGCAAGCTGCGAATCCTTAATTGACTTTTCCCACGAGTTCTCGTTTCTCCTATTTTCTCTCTTTATTTTCTTACTTTCTTTCTTTCTTTCTTTCTTCTACGTTCTTTCTCTTTGTCGAGTTAACGATGGTTCGTGTCTTACGAAAGAAAACTCGTTTACTCGGCGTCCTCAAGGAAAATTCCCACGCGCCCCGTAATACACAAGGGTTCTTCGATTCCCTTTATCGACGACTAGGAACATCATCGCAACCTGACAGCCTTTCCAATTCTTCAAAAGTACAACGATGTCCAATTGTTCTTGCGGTTTTTTCGGTAACGTAACTTCTTCTTCCTGTCTTGCTCGCGTCACTAAGGACGGATATAAATAAGCGTAGGTAATTCGAATGACACGAAACGAGCAAACGTAAGGGCTCTCCTTGTAGTTTCCACGAACAACGGTATCTCTCATTGTTTCAACCTTCCTTCTCGCGCCTTTTTGCTTTTTAATGGGTAATGTTGTACTCGGAACGAGAAAACGTTCCCCTTTTTTTCTATCCACCCCCGCCGACCCTCCTCCCACCACCACCACCACCACCACCACCACCTCCTCCTCCTCCTACTCTTTCAGCACGCTTCTTCAGCTTCTCCTCCTTGTCTTCTAGTCCGCTTCGATAAGGTTTCCGTCCACCAAAGCAAAAAATATATGTTGCGAACATCGACCCCGTTACACTTCACGGTTCGTTTTAACCGGCCTGAACTCGCGACCCGAAACTTCCCATTACGTTCTTTTCTCCCATCTTCGTCGAAGTCACCCGCGCAACTTTAATTCTCTCCGACTCGGAGAGGAACTCGAGGATGTTTCACCTACTCTCACCGGGTATTATTCTCCAGTTTTTCTCAAAAGCACACTTTCCCCTTCGAGTTTTCAGACCAAAGAAAGAGAGATAATATGAGAAAGAGAGAGAGAGAAAACGATTTCACTTTTTGCCCTATCCTTTTTCTTATTTCTCCTATTCTAACAGTATATATTCTCTCCTTGACAATCCACGTGAGATTCGTTCCTAGAGTATCATCAATCGTCCACCACCCCAGTAATCCTCGCCACCTCTCGATTTTTCTTATCTTTCCCGTACTTTGCTCGTATTCTGCGAAGCCAAACGATTTCCGTTTTCTCTTTCAAACAGTAAAAAAGTACGGTATATTCTTCTCCGGTCAAGTATTATTTCACGAAAAATTCAAAACTGGAACACAACAACACACGCGTGTGACGAATATTCGTATGGATAAAAGAAAAATTTAAAACAGGTCTGAGAGAGAAAGATATACTTTAATATACTTTAATATACATTATCTGAGTATGTATATCAACTACGTGTGCGTGCGTGTACGTTCTTACGATCGATTTCCCGTATCGTTGAGAAGAGAGTGCAATAACGCGACGTTGAAATTCGGTTTACCCGCCAGCGACATAGGCGCGCGCTTTTCGATGCACTTTTCCAAAAGGGATGCCCAAAACAACGACAATAAATTTCTTTCCCATTCCGTTGTAGCCTCTTAAACGGAGGCTACTTTTTTCATCCCATAGTTCGTCCAGTTCAGTTTCAATCTTCGCGAACACTCGGTGTCTTGTTTCGAAACACGAATATCCAATGATCTCGTAACGTCGAGGAAGTGGCTCGTGCGAAAGGTAAAAAGAAAACACTAAACGGGGGAGGGAAAAGAAAGAAAGAAAGAAAGAATGAAAGGAAGGAAGAAAGAAAATAAAAGAGGTACGAAAAATTGGTTTTATCCTTTTTCTTGTTTTCGGAGTAGAAGGACCGCGTGCTTGGTCGGACGCGCGAATTTTAAAGGGAAAAAGGGAGAACGCGAAACACGTGCGAACCGAAGCGCGGTACCGCCACAACTGAACCTCCATTCGAAAGCTCCACCTCGTTCTAACCTCTCTCTCTCCCTCTCTCTCCCACCCTCTCCACCTCACCTCATCCTCTACCACGCTTCAACTCGCCGCCACTCGCTCTCATTCTTTCTCCCTTCTTCTCATCATCAACGTGTACTTTCTCTCTCGCTTTAGTTGGTTCGTTGGTTCGTTGGTTGGTTGGTTGGTTGCTTGCTTGCTTGCTTTTTACCCGTCTGTCCTATTCTCCACACCCTCAGGTGTCTACGCCGCTACCTAACCTCCGCGTTCGAGCTCGAAAAGCTCCCTTTGACGATCCTACCACCATTGCCATCGCCACCAACCAACCTCTACCTGCCTTCCTACCCTCATCCCTCCTTCCTTCCTTCCTTCCTTCCTTCCTTTCTTCCTCGCTCACAATTCAAGCCTTTCCAATATTTTCCAAGTTAACGTATGTACGTTCAATCTTACCGATCGATCCTTCTTTAGATCTCACCTTTTTCGTTCTTGATTGGCATGACTTATTTCTATAATCTTCTCTCGAATATCGCACAGCTGGGCTGCGCAAAAAATAAATCCGAAAGATAGCAACGTTGACGACGGGATTGGTTGTTTCGATCGTTAAGATAATCAATTTTGCGTTCCCAAAAAAATCGAAATTGTATTCTACCCTCATCCTTCCCTCCCTCCCTCCCTTTTTTTCCTTCCTTCCTTTCTTCCTTTCTTTCTCGCTCACAATTCAAGCCTTTCCAATATTTTCCAAGTTAACGTATGTACGTTCAATCTTACCGATCGATCCTTCTTTAGATCTCACCTTTTTCGTTCTTGATTGGCATGACTTATTTCTATAATCTTCCTTCGAATATCGCACAGCTGGGCTGCACAAAAAATAAATCCGAAAGATAGCAACGTTGACGACGGGATTGGTTGTTTCGATCGTTAAAATAATCAATTTTGCGTTCCCAAAAAAAATCGAAATTGTATTCTACCCTCATCCTTCTCTCCCTCTCTTCCTTCCTTCCTTCCTTTCTTTCTTTCTCGCTCAAAATTCAAGCCTTTCCAATACTTTCCAAGTTAACGTATGTACGTTCAATCTTACCGATCGATCCTTCTTTAGATCTCACCTTTTTCGTTCTTGATTGGCATGACTTATTTCTATAATCTTCTCTCGAATATCGCACAGTTGGGCTGCGCAAAAATAAATCCGAAAGATAGCAACGTTGACGACAGGATTGGTTGTTTCGATCGTTAAGATAATCAATTTTGCGTTCCCGAAAAAAATCGAAATTGTATTCTACCCTCATCCTTCCCTCCCTCTCTTCCTTCCTTCCTTCCTTTCTTTCTTTCTCGCTCAAAATTCAAGCCTTTCCAATACTTTCCAAGTTAACGTATGTACGTTCAATCTTACCGATCGATCCTTCTTTAGATCTCACCTTTTTCGTTCTTGATTGGCATGACTTATTTCTATAATCTTCTCTCGAATATCGCACAGTTGGGCTGCGCAAAAAATAAATCCGAAAGATAGCAACGTTGACGACAGGATTGGTTGTTTCGATCGTTAAAATAATCAATTTTACGTTCCCGAAAAAATCGAAATTGTATTCTACCCTCATCTTTCCCATTCTCTCTTCCTTCCTTCCTTCCTTCCTTCTTTCTTTCTCGCTCACAATTCAAGCCTTTCCAATACTTTCCAAGTTAACGTATGTACGTTCAATCTTACCGATCGATCCTTCTTTAGATCTCACCTTTTTCGTTCTTGATTGGCATGACTTATTTCTATAATCTTCTCTCGAATATCGCACAGTTGAGCTGCGCAAAAAATAAATCCGAAAGATAGCAACGTTGACGACGGGATTGGTTGTTTCGGTCGTTAAGATAATCAATTTTACGTTCCCGAAAAATATCGAAATTATATTCACGAAAAGTTCGGTTTGTTCATCTAATAAGTAGACACTTTCTACTGAACTTAACTCATTGTTTCATAGTGAAAATCGACGTTTTCTAACAAAGTCAATATTCCTTCTTGCCTATCCTCTAGTTTAGTTCGATTTGTTTTTCTTATCGATGCTTCTTCTCTCTCTCTTTCTCTCTCACACCACTCTCTCTTTCTATCTATCTAAATATATGTATCTTATCTACCTCGAACAATTCGGTGGTCGTCTCTGTGCTATCGTTAAAAGGTTTTAACGAAATTTTCCCTGTCCTTTCTTTTATTCATTTTTATTCATTTTATTCATTTTTATTCATTTTTATTCATTTTTGTTTTGTTTTGTTTAAAGAGTCATTCTCGTGCTTCAATGATTTCTATTATCTTTCATTTAATTAATAATCTTTTTTTCTGTTCGATTCATTTGAAATAACCACGTTTATTATACAAGCTTTCATACCTCTCGGATCTTTTTTTTTTTTTCTCTATATATTTCTATTCACCTATATAAAATATATATATCTTTTATATACTGGCTCAGGATATTCTTCCTCGGCTTATACTTTCTCTTTCGAGTCTATTCTTTCACGTTATTTTTTTTTTTTCTATTCACAAGCACCTATTCGGATCCTTCGTATCTTAGACACGTGGTGGACAGTGTCTTGTATCAAAGTACAACAACAAAAATATAATCTATTGTATCGTGAAAAAAAATAAATTCGTGATAAATATTCTTTAGGGAATATCGAATGTAAGGGATGAATATTTCATAAGTTTAAATTGATGTAATTTCGTTCGATCCCTCAATTGACCGGGTATTATTCTTGAAAAACAAATGTTTCAATCGTTCCTTCTTCTTTTTATTTTTATTCTTCCTCCTCGTCCTTTCACTTTTCAACAACTTTTGCTCCTTCGTTGCTGATTCATGTGAGAATATCGTCTAATGCATGTTATTCGCGCCCTACCAAACTCCCCTTTCTTCATTCTTCTTCGACCCTTGCAAATCCTTTAGTCGGTAGGGGTCGAGCAATCGGTTAATCAAGTGGAACGGTAACACCTTTCTCTCGAGGGAGGCCCTCCAAAAATTCACACCTCTATCTGGACACACCGTGGAGAAAAATATCAAACTACTTTGTACACGTATTTTGTTTGAAATATCTCATGTGTCTTCTTGGAAAAGTTGTCTTCGTAAAGTACCTCGTAACTTCGACCTTCGTAATATTAAAACATAATTGCAATTTTTCGTCTAGGATAATTATACTCGCACTTCAATATTCTACGAACGTTTGATGTACGAATAAAATAAGAGATTCGTTTAAGATTATTTTTTTTTTCTAGCATTTTCAAATACTTTTGAAGAAATTCGAATAACTATGTTAAAACTGTCGTTCATAGTTCAATATCGATTAAAATGATTAGAAAAATCAAATATTAACTCTATTTCGTTAAATTGCTGACCCATGTGTCGAATTAAAACGAATGAAAAACTTTCGACTATCGTTCGATGGTTCGAAGTGTTTGCTTATTACTCGACACGATCTATAAAAAATTTCAAATATTTGGAAAAGAAATACACACAGGTATGTGTGTGGGTAAAAGTCAATTCATAAAAAACGTTTACAATCCCCATCCCCTATTCCACACGTTAAGCAAGATTTCGATGATTTTGTTGGGAATTTCGAAGGGTGATTTTCATGAGACTTAATATTAAAGACACCGAAAATCGAGGATGGAATCTTGGAAAAAACGATTGAACTACAACAACAACAAGAACAAGAACAACCCTCGCGCTTCGAGGCAAATCAATGGTACTTTCGACGGATCTTTTTATGTCTTTTGTCTTAAAGAACTTTGTGCTTTTCTTAAAACTTTCCAAAGACGTCATTTCGTATCAAGCGTTTCTACAGCACGTGCTTCTACTCTTCAAAATCTGCGTTTAACTCCCATTATTTTACATAAGAAGATAATCTTACCGAACTTTTCGAAATATATAATATAATCTTCTCGAGAACGAGACATTTTTCCTTCCTACTTTGTTTTCTTTTCTTTACGAAAAAAAATGATAAAGAAAAAAACAAGAGAGGTTGAAAAAAATTGTCAACGATTCTACATCAACCTATTGTTGTTTAAGTTTTGCAACAAACGAATTGCTTTCTTTTGCTTAACTTCTGCTACGAAAAAAAGAGAAGAAAAACGATGTAAAGTACCGGAGTAAAACGGATTGAAACTATTCGTTTCAAACGTTTCAATTTTCTGACAAGAAAGAAAGAAAGAAAGAAAGAAATAAAAAGAAGAAAGAGATGAAAAATGTGTACGTAGGAAATTTAACAAGATAAGAAAGACAACATCGAAGAATTTCTTTTATTCGCAAGGAACATATTTGATCGGTTCGAATGAGGGAGAAGGAGAAGGAGGAGAAGGAGGAGGAGGAGGAGGAGGTTGGGAAGTTTGGTTTCCTAAAGTCAGTTCGTGCTAGATTTTTATTCGAGTGACTTTTACGTGCGAATTATCCAATATTGTACGCTCACCGAGCGTCACTGGACCGTATTACGTCCTCGTACGTTCCCGTCCCTCGATCGATACCTCGATTATCTCAATCACCATAAAAGCTACCTTCCTCGTCTCACCATCTAGTCGACGTAGAAGAAAAATATCTTTTTACTATTGATCGGTAAAAGAGAGAGACAGAAAAAATAGAAAAAGAAAAAGAAAAATAAAAAACTGGTGTGTGTACTTACGTACGCACGTAAGAAGTTATACTTCTTTGCCGTATCAAAACGAACATAACCTCAATAACCTCAAAAATAACTTCAACAAAAAAATAATTATTATTATATATATATAAGAAAGAATAAAATATGTACGCACGTAAGAAGTTATACTTCTTTGCCGTACCAAAACGAACATAACCTCAAAAATAACTTCAAAAACAACTTCAAAGAAAACAAATAACTTAAAAAAGAAAAATAATATATTATATATATATAAGAAAGAATAAAAAGAAGAAAAAGAAAATATCAAAATATAGATATCAGTACACACTAAATATAAGAGAGATATATCGAATAACTTCACGCGTCAACAGTCATGGCGCGGTTACAGCATTAGTTCTCGCTTCGATCATTTAAGTAAAGCAGCGCTGAGTACGATTAGTAATTGGATGGGTGACCCGCTTGAGAAAAAAAGGGGAAGGGGAAGAGAAGACAACTTCATGCCGTATACTTGAAATCGCTTTGCCGCGCGTCGTAAATACCGACAAACTTCATGGTGTCGTTTTTCCAGACGCTCGGAACAAAATCACTCCCCATTACATTTTCCCCAACGCGCCAAAAGAAGTATAACTTCAAAAAAATAAAGAAAACGTTTATATCGCGTCCGTCTGCGTATTCAAATATGTAGGACGAATGAATTCGCGAACATTTCAAAGTAGAATTGCACAGAGAATTTTCTTTTTTCTCATTAACGTGAGTACCAAGGCCCACATTTGAAGAGTAAGTCATCAACACTCGGAGTACGTTCTTGCAACGTTCTTCGGACAGATAGAACCAACCCAACCAACCACCACCACCACCACCACCAGGTAGTAAAAGGGCTAAAAAGTAGATATGTATTTTACCAAGACGAAACTTACTTGTCGTGATTTAAAAGCAAACATTACTTTACCTTTTGGCTAAAGTTCGCCGAACCTAAAAAGAATATATAAAGGGAAATCAAATTAAATAGTTAGACGGGTAGGAAAGAAATTAAAAATCATTTCATTAGCTAGAAAACTTCACGTATATACGGTAGCAACCCACCACCTTAACCCCATCCCCCTCCCTCTCCTCCCAACCTTCTATGTTAAGTTTAAAGATCGTAAAATCAAGCTACTATATAATCGGTTAAATCCGTTTGAAAGGAACTTCAAAATTCGAGGGCATAAAACTTTTCGTAACCCGTCGTTGTCGACCATTTCTATTATATATATATGTATGTTATATATCCCGTATATACATCTATATATATACGTATTTTCCGTTTCCGTATATAATAACGACGTGGAGATGTTTTTATCAGGTCGACCCGCTAAAAGATATGACCCGAGATAATGGGAAATTTTACCGTTTTCATCACCGAGTGAGCTTAATGGCTAAACTAAAAAAAAAAAATCCGTACGACCATTTTGGAAAAATAATTTATCCTTTGTAAAAATTTTTTGTCATGCTAAACGATCAATGTACCCCCACCCCCTCCCCCAGTGCATCGTCGCAAAACTATTTTTTATCGAATATCGTATAGTTTTCGAAAAAGTTTCTCTCCTACGCGTGAACATTTGTTTTTTGGAAGATTTTCAAAAACAATATTCGGATAATATCATCGATTTCAAATTTTGACGACGACGAGGAATCAATCAACGAAATTTCATAACAAATCGTGCGTTTATTCGCGATACCACCGAGCCCTTATTCCGATTCGTTTATTCGTACATTCAGTTTGTACATCGAGTAACTGAGTAAGAGGTGTACGTTCTTATCTCCTGTCGGAACATTAATCTCCTTTAAAAGCACAGAGGATACGTTTTATTTTCTAGAAAAATACTCTCAACTTACACGAAAAGCTCCCCATATAATCCAAGCAACATTTTATCCTACTTATTAACGAGTTTCGAAAGCTACCTGTGTGAAATATATACACAGGTTCAAGATTATAAAGGGATAGACAAGAGTAGTACTCGAACACCCTTTCTAATTGAACTTTAATTCGAACATACCACAATGACATAACACAAAGCACTAATAGTATCGAACCTAAGTGGTTACCCGACTACGTAAATACCTGCTATATACGCAATGCACCACCACCTGGCATTATACTACTACCTGTCGACTTTCTAACGCAAATTCAAACGCTGAAAGTATCTGGGGGAGTTGCATCAAGTTAAACTTGCAACTACGAATACGTTTCTACTCGGCTCTAACGTAACTATACTCTACGTTGGAAAATCATTTCCTCGTTAGTATAATTAACTCGCGAGAGACCATTTATGGAATGAGGGTAGCAGCTTTAAATTAACGCCGCAACGTGTTTTCTTTGGTATTTTCTTTTTTTTTCTTTCTTTCTTTTTCTTTTTTCTTTTTCTTTCTTCTTTTCGCGATACAAATATTTCGAAATATAAAAATGAAAATAATAGTTATAGTTCGTTGAAGGAAAATAGGAGAAGAATGAAATGTCAAACGTTAATCGTTCAAATGCTTATAATATATGAATCACGATTTAATTCGAATGATTAATACCAAAAGCTCGGTTTAAATTCATGCTGTTTAATTTCACCAAGATTTACTGACATTCCAGGTTACCGTTATAATCTCAGTCGTTCTCCTAATATGAAATACTAATTCCTAAGGAAATTGTTACCAGACGTTTCACGTTTATTAAGAAATATTCTACGAACTTTCTGCAATTTTTATCAAATCTATCGATTATTTTACGCGTAAGGTATTAACACTAGCTAGATTTACGGATATTTTGTTCATTATTTTTTTCATGACTTACAAACATTGTTTGAACGGCGGATTGAGTAAAGAGGAAGAATTAATATTTACGTATATTTCATTAAGTAACTAAAAACCAATATATATGTTTTTAAAAAATAATATTTAAATTATATAAATATGATAAACAAATTTTTGTAATGAGTCAAATTGGCTCAGTCCGTAAATCTAGTGTTAACAATGAAAGAACAAACACACGTGAAACAAACAATCGCGAGTTTGAAATTTTTTCCGAGTTTCTTTTTCTTCGAAAAAATAAAAAAGAAAAAAAAACATTCCTCTGACTAAAAAAAACCGCGAATACAATTTTTGCAACAAGAAATCGTTGCATTGCGGACGTATCGCAGATTCAAAAAAAACTTCCTAGGTTAAAAACGTATCGACGACGTATCGGTAAAAAGTGTAATCGTTGATATGTAAATATGTGTAAAATAAGGAAAAAATTCGAACGACGAAAACGTGTATAGACTTATGCTCAATTTCGCAGGGTATATAACCATAAAATATCAATGGAATAATATGGGGAAATAACGAGAACGAAAGATATCCTATATCACTTATTATAATATAATTAATTGCACGAAGAAAATTACGAATAGATTCATGAATAATAATAATAATAATAATAATAATAATAATAATAATAATAATAATAATAATAATAATAATAATAAATAATGTTAACACATGACACTCGAATCTATGCGATGTTCAGATTTTAACAAATTACGAAAAATAAACGAATTTGTGCGAATTTGTCAACATTAAATATCGTTCAATTATTTAATAAACGTGCATAATAACAAATAATAATTTTCTTTTGATTTAAAGACAAAAATTATTTAATAAACGTGCATAATAACAAATAATAATTTTCTTTTGATTTACTAAGGACAACAATTATTTAATAAACGTGCATAATAACATATAATAATTTTCTTTTGATTTAAGGACAACAATTATTTAATAAACGTCCATAATAACAAATAATAATTTTCTTTTAAATTACTTAGGACAAAAATTATTTAATAAACGTCCATAATAACAAATAATAATTTTCTTTTAAATTACTTAGGACAAAAATTATTTAATAAACGTGCATAATAACAAATAATAATTTTCTTTTGATTTAAGGACAACAATTATTTAATAAACGTGCATAATAACAAATAATAATTTTCTTTTAATTTACTAAGGACAACAATTATTTAATAAACGTGCATAATAACAAATAATAATTTTCTTTTCATTTACTAAGGACAACAATTATTTAATAAACGTGCATAATAACAAATAATAATTTACTTTTGATTTAAGGACAAAAATTATTTAATAAACGTGCATAATAACAAATAATAATTTTCTTTTGATTTAAGGACAACAATTATTTAATAAACGTGCATAAAAACAAATAATATTTACTTTTGATTTAAGGACAAAAATTATTTAATAAACGTGCATAATAAGAAATAATAATTTACTTTTGATTTAAGGACAAAAATTATTTAATAAACGTGCATAATAACAAATAATAATTTACTTTTGATTTAAGGACAACAATTATTTAATAAACGTGCATAATAACAAATAATAATTTTCTTTTGATTTACTAAGGACAAAAATTATTTAATAAACGTGCATAATAACAAATAATAATTTTCTTTTGATTTAAGGACAAAAATTATTTAATAAACATGCATAATAACAAATAATTTTCTTTTCATTTACTAAAGACAAAAATTATTTAATAAACGTGCATAATAACAAATAATAATTTACTTTTGATTTAAGGACAAAAAATATTTAATAAACGTGCATAATAACAAATAATAATTTACTTTTGATTTAAAGACAAAAATTATTTAATAAACGTCCATAATAACAAATAATAATTTTCTTTTGATTTACTAAGGACAACAATTATTTAATAAACGTCTATAATAACAAAGAATAATTTACTTTTGATTTAAGGACAAAAATTATTTAATAAACGTGCATAATAACAATAATTTTCTCTTCGTTTAAGAAACTAATGCAACTTACGAGAATAATAAAAAGCAAGGATATATATCTTCGATTATAGTTTGAAGAACATTTGTCTTGAATTACGTGTCTGTTACGAAAAATCTTTCTTAACAAAGGGTTTACATACCGGAAAAAGGATGATGCTAAGTGATGGATAACTAATATTTTCATTGCTATCATTTAAATACTCACACTTTTTATATCCTATCTAAGTACGTATACACACATCGTATAATCGATCTGCAATATCTTTGCAAACCCATCCCATCTGACTTTCTTTTGCCAACCGCTATAATCGATAGATATGCTGGAAGCAACGGAAGTCCATAAAGTTGGCAAATAACTGTGAAAATGTTGTCCTTAGTAAATCAATCATTCTATGGAAACTTTACTACCGAAAAAAAAAGGGTGGGTGGATGGGTGCGGGAGTGGGGGGGGGAGGGAATGAATTTATAAAATCGATATATCGATAAGAAATAAATTTTGCAAAACGATTAATTATAAATCGTTAATCGCTTTTGTTACTTCGTTATAGAAATAATGATCAATAATCGGATATACACAATTGTTTAATTAAATTTACAAATGATATTTATATATAAGCTAGTAGTAGTAGTAATAAACGTTTAATATTATCCGGCGCTTATTCAATTTGGTAAAATTACGATCGACCTAGAAATCGTTTCAACCTATAAATGGCTATCAAATTTATATTCTACATTTGATATATTTGTCTGTAAATTTTAATTATATTTTTTTACCTTTAATTTCTTTTTTATTTATATACAATTTAACTACCACTCTTTTCCCAAAGCCAATATTATTCCGATAATAATTCGTTGTTTTCTCGCTTTAAAAAAACAAAAAAAAAACAAAAAAATAAAGAACAAACAAAAAAAAGAAGTTTTAATTGGGAAAAAAAAACAAAAAGCCCAAGGAAGATAAAGGTTACCAACGTTTGATTACAGTTTTCTACCCTATCGCGATACGCTTTCCCATCGAACTCTTCCATCATAATCCACAATTGCAAAAGATTTTGTAAACACTTCTGGAAAGCAAAGGTTCCCTGCTTTATCGACCTCGACCGGATATTACTACACCGACACCAACATTTCCGTTCAATCTCCAGGGAATTAACAAAAAGGATATTAATAGTTAACAATGTTAAAACGCCACATTTCCTCCTAATCGAGTACTTTTTATCGCTACATCACTTACGATCATTATAGAACGTACTAATCAACGTTAAATTAATCCACATATGTTATATACCCAAACATTAAACATTTCAAATGATAGACGATTCATTTACATTAACCCTTTTCATCACTAACAACCCATATAAGGGTCGTACGTACGAATGAATTTAAATGAAACGATACTCGTTATAACCTAACGATTAAAAATTTATTTTTTCACGTTTTCTTTTAACTAAAGAAACATAAAAAATCACTCAAAATTCGATAAATAATGTAAACCTATCCCGTTGAAGTATAGAAATATCAGAACTTTATTTCTATCAAATCGAGATATATTAATATATAAATTATTAATTATATATTAAAATTATTAATATTATTAATTATATAGTATTAAAATTATTAAAATTATTAATATTATTCTGATAAATCTATTAATTTATTCTTTTTATTTCAAAGTTCAAGATCGTACATATCTTTGATAATATATTGTCTTTTTAATTGTTGTATTATGAATGATAATATGTACACGATCGAAACTTAACACACAAACACATACACACACACAATATTTTACAAGCAAATGAATCATCAATACCTACGACTTTTATTATTACCTAACGTATCGCATATTAATCATTGTTATTTACTTTTCATGAATACTAGCAATCATTTGAGCACGATTACCTTATACACCAATCAAATTTATCGTCCAATAATAATAAAATTTTATCTTCCTCTTTATAGGTTTTCATTATTTATCATATATTAATACGTTCTTACTAGATAATAATCACATGTTGGCTATAAATCTAATGGTACATAATTTACAAGGAAACGTGTGTTAGATGAGAACGATCATTCGACTAGAAATGTCATAGATTTATATCAAGCAAGGTCAACAAGGAACGAACAGTTCCTCGTCCTGTCAAGCTTACAAATGCGATCTATTATCCTGCATCACGAAAACCCACGATCTTGACGTTTTACGAGAAGGAAGGAGAAACCCCTACCCCCCTATCCTCCCCTCCCACCTCATCCCATCACTTCCCAGAAGAACAAACAGAGAAACGATACATATCTTTTTTATTCTCTTTTAGAAAATTGAAAAATTCGACGCGAACATTTGTCAGGGATAAATTGAAATATCGTTTTTCTTTTCGGGATTTTTTTTTTGAAGTTATACTTCTTTTGGCGCGTTGGAGAAAATGTAATGGGGTGTGATTTTGTTCCGAGCGTCTGGAAAAACGACACCATGAAGTTTGTCGGTATTTACGACGCGCGGCAAAGCGATTTCAAGTATACGGCATGAAGTTGTCTTCTTTTCTTCTCAAGCGGGTCACCCATCCAAATACTAATCGTACTCAGCGCTGCTTTACTTAAATGATCGAGCGAGAACTAATGCTGTAACCGCGCCATGACTGTTGACGCGTGAAGTTATTCGATATATCTCTCTTATATTTAGTGTGGACTGATATCTATATTTTGATATTTTCTTTTTCTTCTTTTTATTCTTTCTTATATATATATAATAATTATTATTTTTCTTTTTTAAGTTATTTGTTTTCTTTGAAGTTGTTTTTTGAAGTTATTTTTGAGGTTATTGAGGTTATGTTCGTTTAGGTACGGCAAAGAAGTATAACTTCTTACGTGCGTACATAAGTACACACACCAGTTTTTTTTTATTCTTTCTTATATATATAATAATAATTATTTTTCTTTTTTAAGTTATTTGTTTTCTTTAAAGTTTTGTTTTGAAGTTATTTTTGAGGTTATTGAGGTTATGTTCGTTTTGGTACGGCAAAGAAGTATAACTTCTTACGTGTGTACATAAGTACACACACCAGTTTTTTTTTATGTATATCGATTGTCAAGAAAGAAATTTGGGCAAATTGCGTTAAATATCGTTTCGTATCGTTCGTCAAAATTAATTCGAACGATTTTGATTGGAAACAAAAATAAATCTACGCGAACGAACCTTACGTGTTGCGTCTATTTTATACTCATTTGAATTATGGAAATCCTAGTTTAACCACTTTAAGATAACGAACTTCCGATTTATATTTTCATCGGTTACCCTCCGCAATCTGAAATACGATCTTTCGTATTATCTCCTATCCTTATTCCCGTATTCCTTCTCCCTAAGTTTTATCATAATTTCGTCGAGTTTCCCTCCCCCACCCTAAAAAAAAAGAAAAAGAAAAGAAATCCGTCCATTTTCTTTTGCCATTGGTCGCAATATTAATTCGACGTCAAATATTTGCCTCTCTTCGTTAATTTATACTATAAAAACATATATTAAAATGACCAGAAATATAACGAACGAACGGTACGAAACAAACGCGAGAAGAAACTAAATTCGAAACGTACGAATAAAATCCTGCATTTGACATCAAAGAAAGATTTTAATGGCGTTTATTTAAAATAACACACACACACACATATACACACACACACAGGTACGATGAGATTTGAATAAAACCTTTTTCTCAATGCTATTGAATTTGAAGATCGTGTCGCGTATAGGCCATTCAATTTCTTTGCTAACAATTTCCATCTGCAATTTATCTCTCGTTATTTATATTTCGTAATCTTGATTTTTTATAATTTTATTTTGATTCGGAGAGGTGGAAGAGAAAAGGGCCATTGTATCCTATTCAACAACATTGAAATTATTATTCGAAACAATGGTAAAAAAAATTATTATTATTTATTATTATTAATTTATATATACGTAAATGCACAAATAATGAAGTAAACAAATTTTGTAATCGTAGGTAAGAACGTTTAATCATTTCATCGAAAAGAAAATAATAAAATATAAAATACACAGATCTCTTGTGTCTGTGTGTTTGTGTGTATGTGTGGATATATATGTACGTTTGTGCTTGCTAATTGCACGACTACTTTTTATTTGTAGCACGTTGAAGGATATTCTATTCAATTTTTTACAATACCTTTTTTACATTGTTAAAGTTAAATATCTACAAAGCAAAGAGGGAATATAACTTCTTTGATAAAATTGACAATATACGTAACACCGAGTAGATATTTAACATTTCTGTATAAAAGTATCGTTAGAAGAACAGAACGGCAAAAAACATTGGTGTTGAAACGCCCCGAAGCGAAACGTTCAAGAGAATCTACAAAAATAGGATTAAAGTTGTCGATGTGTAGGAAATAGGAAATGGTCCAAGAAAAGAAAAAGAAAATAGGAACAAAATGTCTTCCCTTCGGGGCACAATCATCGTTCGATCCAATCTTAACTTCAAAAATATCCCCGTTTATCTTTAATAATCATATACGATTTATTTAACTGAAAAAAAAAAAAGAAAAAATAAGGAGAAAATAGAAATTATTTTATTATTATTATTATTTGTCGAAAGTATAATTAAGATTAGAAATAAAATCTTAATAATCTTGAAATGTTATTACGAAAATAGGTTTAACGTGAACTTAATTATCAGCTACTATATGCAGGTTCATGACGCATTTAGCTATCTAATTCATAACATGCATTAGCTGCTGCTAGTAAATGTCTTTTCAGAAACTTGATTAGCGTATCATCCCATCAGATTTAAAAGCAATTACCCTACCTCGATAAATCTAAACGCGTATTAATCCATACAAATTACGATTCTCTATTCGTCAATCAATACTCGAGAAAATGTATGTATATATTTGTCTTTCTAGAAATTTCCCATAAATTTTTACTAATTATTGAAGTTATACTTCTTTTGGCGCGTTTGAGAAAATGTGATGAGAGTGAATTTTTACGAGCGACATGAAAAATCGACACCATGAAGTTTGTCGGTATTTACGACGCGCGGCAAAGCGATTTCAAATATACGGCATGAAGTTGTCTTCTCTTCTTCTTCCCCCTTTTTTTCTCAAGCGGGTCACCCATCCAAATACTAATCGTACTCAGCGCTGCTTTACTTAAATGATCGTAGCGGGAACTAATGCTGTAACCGCGCCATGACTGTTGACGCGTGAAGTTATTCGATATATCTCTTTTATATTTAGTGTAGACCGATTGAAAATATGTTTCCTTTCTTTTTTTTGTTAAATAAATAAATAATAATAATTAGTTGCTTATGTTCTCATACTTCCAATCCAATATTTTTTTGAAGTTATTTTTGAGGTTATATTCGTTTCAGTACGCCAAAGAAGTATAACTTCTTACGTGCGTACATAAGTACACACACCAGTTTTTTTTATTCTTTCTTATATATATATAATAATTATTATTTTTTTTTTAAGTTATTTTTTTTCTTTGAAGTTTGTTTTTGAAGTTATTTTTGAGGTTATTGAGGTTATGTTCGTTTTGGTACGGCAAAGAAGTATAACTTCTTACGTGCGTACATAAGTACACACACCAGTTTTTTTTTATTCTTTCTTATATATATAATAATAATTATTTTTCTTTTTTAAGTTATTTGTTTTCTTTGAAGTTGTTTTTTGAAGTTATTTTTGAGGTTATTGAGGTTATGTTCGTTTTGGTACGGCAAAGAAGTATAACTTCTTACGTGCGTACATAAGTACACACACCAGTTTTTTTATATAATTGGAAATATAAGAAGAAGATAGTTAATACTTCTTGATACCTGATAAGAAATCCCTTTAATCTAAATCTCCCAAATCCCGAAACTCGATCGCGCGTTACGAAATTCTAAACGACTCGTAAACGGTTGTAAGAAAATTTTCAAACAAATGATAATCGAGATCGACTAATCGTGTATTTAACGAATAACGTGATTTACATTTTGTCGAAAGAAAAGAAAAATAAAACAAAAAAGAAACACGGGTGAAGTACAGAGTCACTAGTTTCGATTTATTTTAACCAAGATTTGTTTCATGCAAAATGCATATATATATACACACATTTATAAATTACGATGATTTATTTTTATAAGGTATCTCGAAGCTTGGTTTTATTAACTCGTACTGGAAAATAAATGACTTCATTATTATTATAGATATTTATAATGTATAATAATATTTGAAAGAGAGAACATTACGCGTTTTAAAGAAAATCTTATTTCCAAAATTTTACACATCTATGGTAATGTATAATAAATAAATCGATGGAAGAAATGGAAAGACGAAAAAAGACAAAAATAAATAATCGTCAAAGAGTTAAAAGGATTACGTAAAATCGATATTCCACGTAAGCCTCTCTCTCTCTCTCTCTCAGTCTCTCTCTCTGTGGATTGAGATGGCGTCAGCCATCACACGTAATTCTATTCATCTTGTCAACCGATTTATTTCCTCTTGATTCGCAGTTTCGATCTGTCTAACTTTTGTCTACGAATAAAATATTAATATTAATATATCCAAAAGAAAGGAAAATGGGGACAATTTTTAAACAAATTTCTCTTACGTTTTACATTACCTTTACTCGTGTTACTGGAGGGGATGTTTCTTTCGATAAACGAAACGAAATGAAAACGAATCAATAAAGAATGAAAATAATTATTGATTTGTTTCAATTCTAAACTGATATCTCAAAATATGCCGACCTTTCTTTTTCCAATTAAACGAGGGTGTTTATTTTAACCGAAAAATTGACACATTGTAAATTTATTTTAATAATTTCTTCTTTATACTTATTATACTATTTATTTATTTTTATATATTTTATTATTTTTTATATTTATTTTATTATTATATATATATAATAATAAATATATATATTTTATATTATATTTATTTATTAATTTTATTTTTTTTATATTTATTATATTTATTTATTTTTATATATTTATTACAAAAAGATAGAAAGATATATAAAAAAAAATAGATAAAAAGAAAGAGAAAGAAAGAAAGGTCCCCTAGAAATCTGTAAATTTTTATCCAAGTAACCACACTCAGTTGTTCCAATCCAATAAATATACATATTGTTGTAGAAATATAAATTTTAAAAATGATAATTATATTATAATATAATTAACCTGAAAACTATAGGGCAAATGTGAACCTATGATTTCCAAATGTTAAATGTATGTGTATGCGTGTGCATAACGTTAACGGGATTGCGTATTTGAATGCGGAGTCACGCTCACCGCATTGTCGTAATAAAGTATCCACTGACCGTGAATGTTTCGTTATTTGCAAGTATTCCGTGAGCTGTAACCTAATCGTATCTCTCTCTCTCTCTCTCTCTCTTTCGTCATTTCTATATAAATACTACCTTTATCATTAGAGCTATATTCATGAAAATAATACGTTATGCGGGTATAATTTATGTCTACAATAATTTTGAAACGTCAATCACAGTATGATTAAAAGCTACACAGATTCATTCGCTAACAAATTTATGTATTTTTAAACAAACGAGTTTTCTATTTCCCCCCTCCCTCCCCCATAAACATTTTCGAAATAATCGAGCATGCACGAATGGCAACGCGTTCTTTTATGGCGTTCTTATGTCATCGAAGAATAATTTCAAAGCAAAAACGATAATTTGATCGAACGATCAAATTACTCGGTGCCAAGACCTCTCTTCTTTCAAAAATGTTATCATAGATGCATAAAATACGATCTCCCCCTATAAAACATTTCATGGCTTGATCCCGTAAAATGATTTACGCGCGATATGACTTCGAAACCCCTATTTCCTTCCTTTTTTTTTTTCCTACCGACGCTAGAATCGCTAGAGTATCGAGTTTTAACAAGCGAATGCAACCTTCTTTTGAATTTTTCAACCTTAGTTCGTTCATTCATTTCTTTTTCTTTTTCTTTTTCTTTCCTTCCTTCCTTCCTTTCACCTTTTCATCGAGCTTTCTTTGCGTATTATGCTGTCTCGTCCAAATAAACGTTTACTCTTTTTATTCTTTTATGTCTCTTTTTATCATTCTTTTTTTTTAATAAACGAATCTATAAAATGAAACATTTAAAAAGTAAAATATAATAACGATCATCTGCCCATTTTGTTAAATATTTGAAGAACACAAATCATATTATACGTAATATCTTGAAATCATAGTTTATTCATTAATAATTCAGTTACCACATTTCACCATAAACTGTTTATTATTTAAACATTTTTTTTAAACATTTAAAAAGTAAAATATAATAACGATCATCTGCCCATTTTGTTAAATATTTAAATAACATAAATTATATTATACAATATATCTTGAAATCATAGTTTATTCATTAATAATTCAGTTACCACATTTCACCATAAACTGTTTATTATTTAAACATTTTATTTTTAAACATTTAAAAAGTAAAATATAATAACGATCATCTGCCCATTTTATTAAATATTTAAAGAACATAAATCATATTATATATAATATCTTGAAATCATAGTTTATTCATTAATAATTCAGTTACCATATTTCACCATAAACTGTTTATTATACGAAGATTTGGCGTAAACTTCTTAGATACTATCTGCTTCCTATAGAAATCATTGTTCCGAATGCTTAAAAGATAAATGCAATGCTCTTCAAATAAGCTTATTATCAACTATTCGTGAATTCATGAATAACACTAAGTGTAATACGAACAATACCTAAACTATCGTCAATTTATGCTCTTTCGCGGTTGCATTAAATTGTATTTTAATTCAAATCGCATATATAATTGTTTATACTTTCGAGATATGTATGCTTCACTCAATAACATCACTTAGCATCGATAAATTAACGTCACTTTCGCAATTGTATTTCATTCGAATATACGCATTTGTAGAAATAAGTTAAAAATAACGTAGTACGGTGGTGTTGTGTTGTATCGTGAAAGAAATTGAAAATCAATATTTAAAGTCTATTCTCTAATGTCGTGACCAAGCAGTATTTGCGTGCAGAAAGGAACAGATAAGAAAAGTTGCAAAGTAGAACGTTCTCTATTTCCGGTATCAGTGTTGGTAACTGCAACCTCGTTGTAAAATATATCGGGGGGGAAAAAAAATTCATATTCACTGGCCATAGAAAAAACTCACGTACACCCCTATCCTTTTTTATATTTTATTATCTTCGATACAACACTACTCGTAGTCAGACACCTTACTCTACTACAGTCTGACAAATATGATCTTACGACTACTACTTACTTGCGTCTGACTATGTTTAAATATTACTACTGTTACATCCAAATTTATTCTTTTTTCAACGATCCCTTTGCATCAGACTATCAGATAAATTTCTAAAGAATAAAGAAATTCTACTATACAGATAAAGAAATGATATTAACGAGAAAAATGGAACTTTCTCTGTCAATATTCTCCTGACACTTTCAATGATGAATTTTCTATGTCGACTTTTCAAAAATCCCAACTTATTTAGAATAAAAAAAAAAAATAAAGAAAAAGAAGAAAATACGTTTCATACTAGAAAATACACTTTACGTATCGATAAGAAGATTTAAGGAAATAGTCTGTCTATACAATACGATTACTAACACAATGTATCGAAAATATGTCTATGTATATAGAAATATATCAAAATATTCATATTGATTCAACATTTTTCAACTAGCTATTCAACAAAATCAAAACTCTTGAATATCTCGTGAAACGAAATAGTTCTTAAATCATAGACAAATATTCGCATTGTGTGATTTTATTGTTTAGTATCGTTAAACGTGCATCGACGATCTTTCTGCTAATCGAAAATCAAAATTTAAATTATCGGTGCAAATTTAACAAAAAAATAAAATAGTTAATCGTACAATTTAAAAAGATTAGTCTCTATAAAAAGTTGCTGCAAAAGAATTGAATAAAACATTAGCAATTTAATATGATAAAATAATTCATGAAGAATTTTACCTATCGTATAAATTGCACCGTCCAGATGGAAAGTAGCACTTTTGCACTTTTTGAAAACCTTTTGATGGGAATAAGAACGCAAAGGCGCTGACGGGGACGATCCTTCCTTCATTTCATCTTTACTTTCACCACTTCCTTCCTCTTTATTCATTTTTCTCGACACTAATGTTTATTATTATTACTTTATTTTAAAATAAAAAAAAAGAAACACACACACGCGCGCGCGCACACTTTTCACCGATGATTCAAACAAATTTGTAAAACAAATATAAATGTTCCAAAACGAATCGTAGAAAATAATTGTTTCATTCGTAATTATCTGTCATAGTGTCATCGTTAATTTGAAAAAACACAATCAATTATCAATTATCATTAATCGTTGATTTATTAATATATATATCCTCTCGATGACGATCTAAAAAGAAGGAAAAAAAAATCTGTTCATTTTCAGAGAGAGAATTAATTGTTTACTCCTGGTTAAACGTCAGCCCTAGCCCTAGCCGAAGGCAAGACGAGATTAATACCGTCGAGAAATCCTCCAACTTTAGATTAACTCTTCGTTTCACGTCTATTCCACAAACTATACAAATTGTTATAAATCTTGAATAAATTTAACGCCAGAGAAATATATACAAATATATATTTCTTTTTATAATACAACATTAAGAATCACGACGATATTATAATCGTATCAAAAAATATCGGAAAGTAAAATAAACGAACAAATAAAAAAACCACAAACACACAAACACACGCGAAAGACAAACAAAAAAAGAAAAAAGATTCAAATGAAATAAAGCAACGATCATCAATGAAAAAGATCTCGCGCGTCTACGTAAGATACGTGATACTTTTTATTCATGCATAATAATATACGCACACTGTGCATAATTTATATATTTTTTGTCTTATACAGTAAAACCTCTTTTTGTGCGGTGGATAGGGACCGCATAAAAAAAGTCGCACTTAGAAAATACATCAATTATTTGCGAAATATAGATGTTAAAATGCTTTCAATCAAATGAAATAATTGTTAGGAGATTGTTTAAATCAGATGAAGAGCGTCGCGAAGTCCGGATACATCGTCGTCAAGGAGACCATGTAATCAGTTCGTCCACACATGTATATGTACATTGAAAGAAAACATAAAACTGGTAGCAACGCTGCTGAGATTTAGATACCGCATAAAAATAAATCGCACAAAACAAATCGCACAAAAATAAAATCGCACAAAAACAAATCGCACAAAAATAAAATCGTATAAAAAAGGACCGCACAAAAAGAGGTCTTACTGTATATGAAAAATGAATATATGCGAAATAACATTAATGTACAACCCCCCTCCTGAATATAATACGAATACAAATCAAATAGAAAAAAAATAAAAAAAAAATGAAACTCGTATTAACAATCGAATAATAATTGTTAAATATTTTCTTATGATTCTTGCGTATATATTGTTACATTCGATCTATTTCGATGGAATAATTGGCGTCCGTAATATACGACATTCCACCGATAAATTCCACCTACCAACCTCGAAACCGAATGTCTCTCTCTCTCTCTCTCTCTCTCTCTCGATCTGTACAACAGGCATACACAAGAGAGCATGCCAAATCAATCGTTCATAGTCTACCGCGGTATACACGGTTCAAGAACAAATGATCGAGTACTCTTCTCCGTTCGTGACGTGCTTGCGTCGACAAGCGTTCCTACGTACTTTGCAAAAGGGTCGAGTTCTTTATTCTTTCTCTTTCTCTCTCTCTCTCACACACACATACACACACGTGTCTCTTGAGACGTACTCGACTCGATATCGGATCGTATTTTTATCTTACAAAAATCACCGGTAATGGTAAGTTTAATTAGATCTCTCCTTGTTACATTCCAATCATTTCCTAAAGTCAAATATCAAATACGTTTTTTATCTGTAAAATAATTGTTTTCAAAATTTTCAATATATTATTACTTTTTCTTTCTTTAAACTATAACACGAGAGAAAGACAGAGAGCGTGAGATCGATCGATCGTTTGTTTGTTTGTTTGTTTTTTTATTAAAAAATCAATCAGCAATTAATATAACGAAATCGTTTAATAAATTCAAATTAAGATCTTTCAATTCGCACGATTAACAGCAAAATTAATATCGTTCACTCGTGATTAATAATTTATTATTATATTCGAGCGTTTAATCGACGGATTAATTTTTCAACACCCAATTCAAAATAATACGATCGGAAAAAATAGAAAAAAAAGAAAGAAAAAAAATAAAACAACTCGCGTCATCACTTTTTAAATAGTTGACCACCAAAAATCGGTTATCGTGTAATATTGTTTTAACCGATTGTAACGAACCTCGTCACTTTGGCAAAGTTTTTAGAAGAAGTAGACGAAAACTTTGGTAACGAACGAGAACAACCGACTCCACGTGTCTCCGTTACCAGTGCGACTCGAAAAGCTCAAAAGCTCGTCGCGAAAAGCCGCGCAAGCGTGGCGCGGAGAAACTTGGCAAAAGCCAATCCACCGAGAAGCAAACTGCCACCGAATAATATTCAAGATAAATGCTAAATAGGACGCTTTGATTCTTCTTTTTTTTCTTTTTTTCTGCGAGCTTTTTAAGAATAATAGCGTTCTCCTCTCTCTCTCTCTAACACGCGCATAAAAAATAAAAGAAAAGAATAAATTAACAAAGCACGAAAGTAATAAATATTTCAATCCTAAAAAGCGTATCTCTCACCCCTCTCCGTCTCCTTCTCACCCCACTCCCACCCACCAACTATTTTCAACTTCTAATTGGAACCCAAATTACCCTTTCGTGTTAGGAATTTCGTTCATTTTCTTTTTTTTTGTTTTTGTTTTTTTTTCTCTTAAGGATACATTACTCTATATAATTTACGACATTTTAGCGATTTATTACGGGAGATACGATCGCTTAAAAGAGGCCTGGAAAAAAGAAAAGAAAGAGAAAAAGGAAAAAGGAAAAAGGAAAATAAAATAAATAAATAAATCGCGAAGAAAACGAGTGTGCGTTTCAACGACCCCCGTAACAACCACGAAGCATATCTTTCATCTTTACTAGTATCGATCCAGTTCTCATAACACGAAACGCACCACTTAAAACTGGTCACTTTTAAATTGCATAAGCTTTTTTCTTTTATTTTCTTCTCTTTTTGTTTCTTTTTTTTCTAAATCAAAAATTTCCTCTCTTATAAATCATCCCTTAACACACGTATACATTAATTTACCTTACCGAGAGTATCATATTTGAGCAAAATGATTATATGAGCCGTTTATTTTGAAAGTGGCCTAACTCCATTTTTCATTTTTTTTCGGTTACCCACGGTAACATGTACAGCTTCAAATTATCTATCAATAAAGCATTTAAGATTTTTTATATTCCGAGTAAATACGGTCATTCTGGACACATAAGTTTTCAGAGTTAGTTGAATCACTGAACCGTTTATTTTGAAAGTGGCCTAACTCCATTAGGAGTAGAGATTTTGGTGTGGTAGAAATGGCATTAAAAAAAAATAATTTACTGTTTGTCCCCCGAGAGTATTACAATATTATCAAAAAGTGTCGGAAAGGTAATAACTTTATTGTACATGAAATGAGACTAGAAGATTTTGTATCAACAAAATTATTAGAAGACGCAATTTTTAAAAGGGTCAAGAATTCTAACGAAGAAGCAATAAACTGATTAAAAATATGTTGGATGCGTTTTGTCAAAAATGAATAAGATTTTCTATAAGACATCAATGAATGAGAACGAAAATTTGAAAGTCCTGAATTTAATACCACGTCGGGGTGGACTAAGAAAGTTCGAAAATATTGTATTGACACCACTGTATAAAAATATAAGGCAAATTACAACCGCAAAATTCAAGGACATAATTGACTTATTACGATATATACCACAGGAACATTATGATTTCTTTAAATCCCTTTCACATACACAAAATGTAGATGAGTAGAAAATTGTTTTGTAATTTATGTTTGTAAAAAATATTTTCAATCGCATAATTTATGTTTTTAAAGTGTTATAAAGATATGTAAAATAAAACAAGTATTGTTTTTTCGCAATTTGAAGAATCTTAAATTATGTTGAATGGACTTCGGTTCCTTCAAATTTTATAACGAATCTGGTTGTTAATTTTGAAAGTGGCCTAACTCCATTCTTGGTAAGAAAACGCATATTATTCACTTAATAATCGCCATTATTTTAATAGGAACTGTAAATTGAACACCTTTAGATACACTTAAGCAACATAACTCATTGTTATTCTTTACGTATATTTTGAATTGCATTGAAACGCAAACCTTTAAATATCTCAATTTAAGGTTATATGGAGTTAGGCCATTTTCAAAATAAACGGCTCATATATATATTTCGAAAAGATAATGAAAATAATTGCAAATACGTTGTCAATGTTATAGATGGATGGATTGCGATCTAGGTTATGGCAAGCGTTCAATAATAATGAGAGATGAGGGAAAGGAACGCGTGCTTTAATGTGCCTGACAGATAACGTGTACCCTGTAAACAACGTCTTATATAAAGGAACGAGCATATAAAAAAGAAACAAGGATGATAGGATGAGAAAAGCTGCTAAAAGCGTATCCCTATCCTCTTTGAGAATACTTATAATCAGTCCTGTTTGATAAGAAATATATATAATAATAATAAAAAAAAAAGAAAAAAGCAAAAGGAAGGAGGAAAAGCTAAAAAAAAAAAATTCTCCATTTCGTACCATTATATGCGTGTTAATGGAAGGAAAACAATACTTATATTTCCTATCGATTAATATATATTTGATTTCCTACATTAAATATATATATATATATAAATTATGAAAATATATTTAAATATATTTATTTGATTTGTCTTTAATCCGTATTAATTACTAATATAAATAATATAAATAAATAATTATTAATATATAAATAATTATTAATAATAAATAAATAATTATTATTATTAATAATAATAAATAATTATTAATTATAAGTAAATAATTATTAAAGAAGAGAAATCTATGCAAATTCGTGTCTAACAACAGTCGCATATTCTTCTACCCGGATGCAGTTCGGATTAGAAGATTTATGTAAATGTTATTAAGATTGATATGTCTTTACATACGATGATTTTTCACTCCTTGTAATTGACAGTATTTAAGAAAAATGTAAAAATTATTGTCGGTAATTAAATATATAAATTTTTTAATATATAATGCATATTAATTCGAACTAAAAAAGAAATTATATTATTAATTATTAATATTATTATTAATTATTATACATATACTATATATAAATAATATATTACATTATATCATATTAATATATTAATATTAATTCCTCCGAGAATAAAATAAAAGTCGGATAAAATATATATGGAAAAGTGATTGAAATAAAATTAAACTACGAATCACCGTGAGAGACATACTCTTCAAAAGACAATTCATTTGCATTAAGCGTCCAACTTTGCTAACACTAAAGTGCAAAAGCTTATCTTAGGTCGGATTCTGTTTCCAAAGGATTACATTGTAGGCTTTGGTCTTTGATTGGAGGAAAATTGCGACACGATCGAAAAGAGAAAGAGAGAGAGAGAGAGAGAGAATCTAAGGGCTCTCGGAGTTAAAGAGAAGTTCCTTCTGTTATCGTTGAGAGCAACCTATAGTTGGGTATGGTCAAAGTCATCCAACCTCCAATGTGTAATTTAATTCGACAGAAGGTATATGTATACTACTCATACATAGCTACTTATATACTGCGGCTATACGAAATGGTTCCAATGGGAAACAAGACACGAAATAAGACTACTGTGTGTGGTAAGAGGATGACGAGGAAATCTCTGGAGAAGATGAAAGGACGAAGGTAAGCAGGGCGTGTCAAATACTTCGAATATAACCGGTGGTTAAAGAATAATCCATAGAAAGTAACGATAACTCATCCTTACTATATAATACTTATATAAGTATATACTATATATACTACTATATATAGTACTATATATATACTACTGTGGGATGCGAGCACCTCCAAGCCAAACACTTAAATAGGCATTCGTGAGGAGATTGGACGGTGGGCCCTGGATAGCTCAATTGGTTAAAGAGCAGTCGCCCGGAAAGCGGAAAATCCGGGTTCGAGTCTCGGTCCAGTCTGTCCAACGGCCCAATTTTTTCACGAATCCTACACTACTATAGTATATACTATAAATACTTATATAATCGTATAACAATTTCTCACTGTTATTTCATTGAAATTATATTCAAATCTTAATAATAATGTAATCTTAACGAGAGGAAATATAACTTAGAATGAGAATAAGGTTTCAAGTTCATGCATAATATAATATCATTTAAGTTAAACTTTCATCTATTATTTTTAACCACCGAGATCAAGAAAAGGTTTCACGATAAAGAAGAAGAAGAAAAAGAAGAAGAAGAAAAAGAAGGGAAAAAAGAAAATATATATCGGGTTGGAATCATTTCTAGTTTATGGGAAGAACGAGATGAATGAGTTTCGGTCCGGATGGATTATTTCTTTTGGAAGATCTTCCGAAGAATCTCAATCTTTATCATCTCTACCTTTTTTTTTTCTTTCTTTTTCTTTTCTTTCTTTTTTTCGTTTTTTTTTTTATCACTTTCCCCATCTAAATCCTATCGATCGTTTTTATTATAGATATAGACGACGTATGGTATCTTCAATGAAGATTAAACGATCTTCTTAAGATCCCATGTTGGTTGAGTTAGTAAAAGAACAGCTTTAGAAAATGAAATATATATTTTGTATCGGTTTTAAAAAGAAATTCGAGACAGAAAAGCAATAAGTTTTGATCGTTTATATGTGACTACAGTGTACCCGTTAGAAATTACAAAAATTACAAAAAAAAATAATATTTAAAAATGTTTAAAACATGTTTATATGAATATGCATATTTATTAAATATGATCAAATGAACATTGACGACCCGTGAACAATTTAACGATACACGAGTATTGAATTAAATGGATGACCTGCTTTGAATGATATTCCACATAGAGAAATGGATCGAGTGGACAATCATGAGTGTGTACTCTCTATCAAATTGACGAAGTTAATACTAATTGGCTCGACACGGTGAAACTATCTACAACAACCTATCCCATATCGTGAATCTTGACCGTGAAGTAGATGAAAAATTGGTACGATCTCTCGATTAAACTTGGCCCTGACGCCAATTTCCTGCCAAGAAGCCAAAAGAATATACCGTTTGCGTTTATTCGTCTTGGGAGAGAAGGATTTGGCCAGCTTCATACTTTCCACCCAACAATTTCTATACGTTTTAAGCTTGACCTTAATTCGTTCGATGTTCTTTCTACGATGTATCAGCGTCAAGAATGAATTCTTGGATTTTGTTGGAATCACATTTAAACTAAACTTATATTTTAATTCATGAGCGTTAATTTATTAAATAAATATTTAACTTGATCGTATTTTGCAAAGCTTTCGGGAAAATAAAAAAAAATTCATCGTCGAAACTATATAGTTATATTTCGTCATCATTATAATAGTTACTTCAAAGTAGCCATTTTTGATCTCATTCTCGAGAACGTATATTTTCAAAAATAAAATAATACTAAATTGACTTTATCCAAGTGGCTTTGAGTAATATTTTCTACAATAATACTCAAGTTTACATGCAAAAAGATAAAGATAAAATGAATTTATGAACGTTTTTATCGGTTAGTTGTTATTGATACTGACACTTTATCGGAATTTTATTAAATCGAGTATCAAGATGTGGTTGAAAATTTCTCACGATTTTTCTTTCTTATCGATATTCGTGAAAATTTGGATCTCAGTAATGTAGATAAGATGTTAAATCATTAAATAATCTTCTACACGAATCTACGTATTATTACGTTAACCGTGTTAAACATCCAATCGTATCTGCTTTAAAGTTTCCTGGCACTTAAACTACGAGAACGAAGTGCTTGTTAGTTCTATGCAGCAATACCGCATTTACTACTCCGTTCCAAAAGAGAAAACGAGAATATTTACGCACCCATGCGTAACTTATGTAAAAATATGTATATAGTATATTATAAATGTATATAAAACACAAAGCACAGCACACCCTACTACTCCTTTTTAAAAACAAAATTAAACTCGTTAATGAGAATAACGGTACCTGCGTATTGCGTAAATTAAAATACAAATGTGTGTGTGTATGCAATATTGTTGTTTGGAAGAATTTTCAAACACAACTTATACAATAATCTCGCGTATTTAACATTTAATCGCGAACTTCCTATAAATAAATTTATAAATAATATCCGTACGTTTAATTAATTAACAATGAAATGAGCTGTTGTTGCTATTAATTGTTCAAACTATTATTAAAATCATTAATATATCATAAATATTTCGATAGAAGAAAAAACGTGTATACCATAAACCTTATAATAGACAAAGAAAGAAAAGTTTGCTGAACTGTTAAGAGTGCAATAAAAAAAACGTATCGGTCGTGGATAGCAATAAATTGCAAAATGAGGCCATAAATTCTTCCCCCCCAAACATTTGTTGGCTACGGGGGATGAACAGGATGTGATCGAGTACTGCAGATAGGGTCCCATATGTTTAACGCATAAAAATGCGTTTCTTCTGTGATAAAAGATAGGAAAGAAAGGAAAAAGGGAAAAAAAAAAAGGAATGCGAGATAAAGGTGAGAAAAAAAAAATAAAAAAAAATAAAAGAAAAATAAAAGAAAAATAAATTCGTAAAACGCGTGGAAACTATTGCATATAATAATAATAAATAGTAGTAGTAGTAGTAGTGTTACTATAACGTTTTATTTAAGGGGTTATACGCAGTTAGAATTTTAAAAAATCGATTTTTTTTTTTTCATTTTCGGAATGTACATATATTTAAGTATATTCTCTGAAAATTTCAAATCGATCCGACAAATATTCTTCACTTCATGTAAGCTGCAAACAACAATTTTTAACTATGTGTAAACGTCTCTTTGAAACTTTAAACGCGTTTTTCTCAAAACGGTATTTTCAGAGTCGGTGATCTCGATTTTTCAAAAACGGCTTAACCGATCGATTTCGAATTTTTACACAATCTTCTTAGATATATTCCTCAGGTATTAAGTATAAGGAATAATTTTTAAAAAATTTATTACTATTTTTTTGTAACAATTTAGAGCGAAAATTTTAGTCAAAAACAACAACTTTTTTTCAAATAGACGCCATTTTGTCAAAAATCAAAATTTTTATTATTCCTTGGTTTTAATACCTGCATTAATCTATCCTTTAAAAGAATCCACCATATTTTTTAATTTCAATAATCCAAACCGCCAAAATGGAGATCACCGCCAAACGTCTTTTTTTAGAGGACGTTCAGGAAATCATCTACAGGAGCGGTGCAGATTAATATTTTTACATAATCGACGCGCTATTGTATTCTCAAAAGTTGGCTCTATTTGAATTACCATCACTTTTGTTTGACAAATAAAAACTGTTTCTAGAAAAAATTCATGAAAATACGTGTTTTTCGCGGCCTCGCAACTGCGTATAACCCCTTAAAATGTTACTTCGATTTAGGACGCAAATATTTAAAAAGCATTTCTCGCGTTGCATCCCATGCACGAATACATACAAATCTGAGATGGTATTACTCGGACCTTGAAAAAAGAAGACAAATACCCCCACCCACTCCTTTCCTTCCCCCTCCCCCGAGGATAAAGATTTACGAGAAAGCCTTAAACATTTGGTTGTTTCCAGTAAATGGGTATGAGGAAATAAGGTATAGAGATAGTTGTGTTCGATGGACCGTAGAACGATACGGCTTCTATGTATGTGAATGATACGTTTGTGTGTTAACTTTGCCACGTTCTCTATGATGATGTATTTCTCGTCGAGGGTACCTCTTAGAAGAGCACGCACGTTACATATCTCTTTTGCATAGGTGGATGCTCCATTGTGTGTCGAATAAACTGAACCCCAGAGAGAAAGAAATAAAGAGAGAGAGAGAGAGAGAGAGAGAGAGATAATACTTCTTCCAAAAGAATCCGATTATTGCGACATTGCTTTTACACGAGCTTATCATCTAGCCTGACCTCGACTCCGAATACTTTGAAACTTTATCACGGAGACATGGTAAAAAAAAAATAAAAGAAGAAAAAATATACAGAAACGAAAGAAAAAAAAATAGGGGAAAAAGAAAGTAGGAAGGAAGGAAGGAAGGAAGGAAGGAGAGATCTGCGTTGCCACCAGTAAAAGCTGGTGTTATTAAAATTTTTCACCCTCTACTTTCTCCGTTAACTTCTCCTTTCCATTTACGAAGCGGCATCCTCTTTCACTCTCATTTGCCACCAATCCCCTCTCATAACCTCCCCCATGCCACCTCTTCTCCTACCTCATCTCGTTCTCGCGTCCTTTAATACTACCAAGTAAAAGAAAACGTAAAAAGTACTCCGATTTTTCCCCTCGCAATTGGAATCGCACAATTTTTTCTTCTTTTTCTTTTTGATTTTTGATTTTACTTCTTTTTTCGTCGTTGACCGCATGGGACCGAACATAACGCGAAACGAGCTAAGCATAAAATCGATTTGGTCGTGGCGTGATAGGGGAAAAAATAAAAAAAAAAAGAATGTAGGGGAAAAAAAAAGGGCTAAAGGTTAGTCTATCAGAGGATTGCTGAATCCGCTGTCCTCCGGTGACAATTTTGTACGTTCATGATGGATGGACTGCTAGTAAATTGGCTAAAACGAGGCGAACGCGTTACCATGAGGATATTCTTGTATACATTTTGGTGGGCGGATGGTGAGGGGGTGGGAATGGGGGGATTTAAATCATAAAACATCAACAACGCGAAACTTCACAATTAAATTAATTGCCTTTACTTGTTTTATCGTTATTACTGAAAAATCGTAATACTTTTAAAATTCATTATCGTACGATCATCGAATTATATTCCATTTGCGTGTTTTACAAATTTACACGATGGCCGCTTATGTTAAACGAGTATAATTAAAATATACGGTGTATCGTAGATTAATGTCTTTTTAAGTGGATTAACTTTGACTTCTCTCTCTCTCTCTCTCTCTTTCTTAAGAATATAATTCATTTGCCACGTTTATCGAATCAACATGGAGAATCATCTATTTATCCACTTAGATCAATATTTTATTATCTACCAAAATAATTGACGTTTTTTATTGATCTCCGTTAAAACCACGCGCCGCCAAGTATATTTGCATTAATATATAAACGTTCGCGGTTATTTGCTCTAATGGAAATCGACTAATTAATTCGATAATTAATTACTTTCCTTCGGCCAAAACACCCACCCACCCCCAACGTCCTTCCTTATTCGTAGCTGTAAAATTTAAGGGGTTATACGCAGTTGCGAGGCTCCAAAAAGACGTATTTTCATGAATTTTTTCTAGAAACAGTTTTTATTTCTCAAACAAAAGTTGATGGTAATTCAAATAGAGTGAACTTTTGAGAATACAATAGCGCGTCGATTATGTAAAAATATTAATCTGCACCGCTCCTGTAGATGATTTCCTGAACGTCCTCTAAAAAAAGACGTTTGGCGGTGATCTCCATTTTGGCGGTTTGGATTATTGAAATTAAAAAATATGGTGGATTCTTTTAAAGGATAGATTAATGCAGGTATTAAAACCAAGGAATAATATAAATTTTGATTTTTGACAAAATGGCGTCTATTTGAAAAAAAGTTGTTGTTTTTGACTAAAATTTTCGCTCTAAATTGTTACAAAAAATAGTAATAAATTTTTAAAAATTATTCCTTATACTTAATACCTGATGAATATATCTAAGAAGATTGTGTAAAAATTCGAAACCGATCGGTTAAGCCGTTTTTGCAAAATCTAGATCACCGACTTTGAAAATACCGTTTTGAAAAAAACGCGTTTAAAGTTTCAAAGAGACGTTTACACATAGTTAAAAATTGTTGTTTGCAGCTTACATGAAGTGAAGAATATTTGTCGGATCGATTTGAAATTTTCAGAGAATATACTTAAATATATGTACATTCCGAAAATGCAAAAAAAAAAATCGATTTTTTGAAAATTCTAACTGCGTATAACCCCATAAGGGAAAGAAAAAAATAACGATGATGATTCCCAATCAGAGACATCTTTTATGTATCTTACAAATAAAAATGAACAGAGAGACAAGAAAAGAAAAAAAAAAAAGGGAAAAATGGCTACCTCGATAAAAACTACTCGACGATGATTATTTGACGTCGTGATAATTTACCGACACCCGGTATATTTTCAATGAAGATTCTTCAAGAGCAGGTAGTTACCCAAGGAATACTAGCGCCAGCTAGAGGTTAAATATCGACAACGTTAAGAAGATTATCGATTTTAGTCGACGAATAAAAAGAGCGTCATCGAACCAGGCGTGCAACGAATAAAATAAATCTTTTCAAAATAACGATAATGATTGAAATCTCCGTAACACTCGAATATAGATATAATTCGCTATCGACGAATATTTTACGAGAAACATATTTACAAAAATAAAAAAAAGAAAAAAATAATATACCGCCATTTGTATACATTTTTGTCGAATATTTTAAAAACAAAATTTACAACTACATCGATGAATACGACGAAAATGAAAACGGGGAGAAAATATTTTTCTACGATATTTCTTCGAAAAGTTAAAAATATCATTGAAAATTATCTTAAGCTTTGTATCAGAATATTTCTAATCGACTATTGCAATAAAATCAAATACGAATATAATGAGTTTTATCGAAGATAAAGAGTAGATTACAAAGACATCGATTTTACTTATAAAAATAGTTGCCTATTATAAGGAAAATTGTTCTAAATGAGCAAAATTTTTTTAATGAGAAATAATAATATATATATTAATTATAAAAGAACAATTGTGTGTTAGGAACATAATAGTTGCAATAAATTTAATATTGAATACATTAATTCGACGAAACTTTTTATAAATGTTTAACAAATATCAAGCAAGCATTGTGCTATTAAATAATCTAAATTAAGACACTTTTATACACTACTTACTTCCAGATTAAATAAATCAAGTTATGAACATACATAACGTGTGATTTTAACGAACTTATAAAAGATTAATAAACAGCACTTATTCGCGAATCAATTAATAGGAATTATAATGAAATATGAAATAGAATAAACATGAGTATAGATAAATTTCAATATTCCCCATATAACGGAGCGTATCAATTTATTAAACTCGATCTTTTTGAATACCAACATATTGAAATATTTGAATATCAAGGTATTTGAAAACCAAGCCAGCCTCATAACTATTTCAAATATAGTTATGAAAAGCGATGATATTTCAACGCATATCCACGTACACATGTATATCAATGAAATTCCTATTTCCAATAATCTCTCACACAAGGGTCCAGGCTTATTATATTTGCTGAATAAATATTCGCGAAAACAGGATCGCGTGTACGAGTTAATATTGGACTGTGTCAGTTATTTTAACTTCCTAATTTACCAAAGCTAAATATAGATCCGCGGTTTGTTTAATAAAAATCAAACCCAATATTGAAATCTATGAATTATGAATAATCTTATCTCGAAATATGTGTGAAATCTAATCGAAGTATAATGTACGATAGTTGTCTCCGTTCTTACTGTATAATACGAAACCATAAGATTCTATTTGCATGAATCCATTTTCTACGAGTCACAATTTTCACATCATTGTATTTATCCCTACAACTTTGTTCTATACCTTTTTCATATTACGGAAACGAAAGAAAATATTTAAAGTTGTCAAATTAAATAAAACGTATACACCTGTATATCGTTTAATAGGAGCCCATATTTTTTATCACGTTATACGAAACAAGTTACAATTTTTATTTCACGTAAAATATCAGTGTCATTCGCGGATTTACTTTATGTAACAACTTGCAAACAAATCTCCCTATTTTTTTGGTTTTTTCTTTTCTTTTGGGGGGGGGGGAGGGGGGAGGGAAGTTTTTTAATTGAAATAAATAATTTCTGAAAAATAAGGAAATTCGAGTAGATAATACAAACGTACGTAGAAATATAACGTAAAAAAGGAAATACAATTATGAAGTAAAATTGTTTAGATAGTATTATATCTCACGTTTCAATCTATCTTATCGATTTTCTTTCAAAAAAAAAAATAAAAAGAAAGATTGATTTTCAGCAGACACGGTCGTTGATCATCGAACAACTATACATAACGTTGCATTTATTCATCTATAATAATAGCATTTTATTTAGTTTCAATAACGAAACGAAACCATAAATGTGTTGTTTAGCTCATTAGAATCATACGATAGAATAACGAATGAAATCTGTAAATTCTTCCATTGGTTTAAACTCGATAACAATCAAATTAATATAACTAGATTGTACGTAAGTATATGAACACCGATGATAAATAATTAATTTAATAAACAATAGTCCGTAAATTGAACTTCCTAAACAAAAGTATCATCACGGATTGTAGTAATAGAAACGTAACGAATTAAACGACTGATTAACGTTCCGATGTAATCCATTTGAACAGAATGTTTCCATATATATACAAACGTAATCACGGAAATCATTTCCAAACTCTAAATGCATTCGCCATAATTTGGAGGATAATCAAAGCGAATTACAAACTTATTACAATATAATAATTAAAGCGGAAACACGATTAACACCGTCACGGTCAATTAAAATTTATGAATTTAACGAAGTAAACAAAATATCTTTTTCGTACTTATCTTGATTTATAATGAAAAAAATATAAAAAAAAATAATAAACAAATCGTGTTAGAAGAAGCGAGCTACTTATCGAATGAAAAGAAATGTGGTAAACGAGTAATCTAATATAAAGAGAAAGAAACGAAAAAACCGAACGTACTTTTTCTAAGAAGCTTATATATTTTGTATCAGAGTACTCTCTTATTTTATCATTCATATGCACTTAAGTATTATGGCTAGCTAGCTAGCTAGCTAGTGTCTTTTAAAATATTGCACGGATGATAAAAGAAAGTATAAAAATATTGAAAAGGAAAAATCTTAAACAGTTTACTGCAACACAATATATAAACGAAACCCTCCCATTAAAATTCTGTTCAAAGTAACGCTTTATTCAACGATCCTATGATGATATTTAAAGTATATTTATTTCACCAATAGAGCATAAAAAGTAAGCTTAAGGGGTTAAGGTCTTCTTCTTTCTGATAACCCGTATTGATCTTCAAGGAAATAAATGTGTTCATCCTATGCTTGGAAAAACTTTTTACGAAGAAAAATATGCTCATACGTAACGGTCAAAGATAAGTGCAAGAAATCGAGTTAGTATATTAAAATACTCAATTTCTTTCGACGAAGTAAGACAAAAGTTTACTTTCCAAATTAGTATCAAAACGGTTAAATAAATTTATCGATAAAAGTGTCCTCTTATAAATGATTTTTATTTCGAAATAGAATAAAATAATCAATTAAAATAACAATCCCCTTGTCATTTGCAAAATAAGTGACGTTAGCATAACGTCAATGTTCGAGTTAACTTTATCCAACGAGGTTTCAACATGCAACTTGAGATTCCTTTGATTTCCATCCAGCACAATTGCCATTTGATCCTAATACCGGAAACGAATTTCTCTCCTTTCACGTTTTCCATATCGACTCTAGTTTTACTCAAAGTGCTGACCGAGCGATAAATTCTTTTCTATCATCAAAATTTCTCTCTCGTCTGTAATATGCATGTCTGATAATGACATCACATTTTATTAGATCGAAACTCCTATAATATATTAATTTACACTTATCATTTATAATGGGTCCTCTTGAATTTACAATTTCGGTTAATGTATCGCGTCAGCAAAAATTAATTTGCATATTCTACAAATAAAAAAAAAATATATATAAGTCATTTCTTTTTCTTACAACTCCAGCTGATGTTTGTTGGAATTTTATTTTTTTCTTTTACCTTTTTATCCTACCAATTGAAAGATTAAATTATTAAATTAATAAAGATTAAATTATAGTGAATGTAATAATGAACTACGAGATTCTCGAATCTCGTAGTTACTTTTAGTACAAAAAGATTTACTAACGGCTAGTTTATGAATCTAGAGAAATCTACATCTTCTATTGTACGACGACAAATAGAGAGACGTTTATAATTGAATAGTCTGATTAATTAAATGTCACAAGGGAAATATATCATCGAATTCATAGATAATCTTACATCGTTTGTCACTGAGAATTAACTTGTCATATTAATACCACAATGCATTTACCACGTTATTAAGGTTCATTGTTAGTACTTTATTTTAACGATAAAAACAATGAAGTTGTTTTAACGAAAGAAATATAACATTGACTCGAACGAATTGTTTCATATAGAAAAAGAATATTTTCCATTCGTACGGGATTTTACTTTGACACGAATGGCTCGTCAATCTTTCAACGTTTTACACCGACTCGAAATGTATTTATATAAACCTTAAATAAAAAAAAAAAAAGAAATCAATTTAAATTTATCGATAAAGTATACAATATCCGTATGCATACAGAACGATTTTAAAAATACACATCACTCTAAGTCCGATGAAAAATATTGGAAATAGACATTCGTTTGTGACGATATTTTCATAGAGATTAACTCTCTACGGATAGATATTAAATAAATATAATATTTATTATTATAACAAAGCTGATTGATACAGATCACATAAAAAATATTTATTAATAATTCTATCATACAAAAGTATTCGTATTCGCGTAGCACACATTCTCCGAATGATTGAAGTAATTTTTTTTTACTCGGAAAAAGAATTTCCTTTGATAGGATTAAAAAGAAGAATTAGACAAAGTATAATTAGCTAACGGGAAAATATAATCGTAAAATATTTAAAAGGAAAATCTGAACAAATTCGTTAAGATCTAAAAGAAAAATGATAAAAATTCAAGGAAACCCCGAACCTGCTTCAAATTAATTAATAAGAGAAATCGAATAATTATTATTACGAATAACACTTGTCAAATACTTACACTTTTACTTTTATTCGTTCAATTGGAGCGCAAAGTTTTTCGAACTTACGTCCAATTTTCTCGGTGAACTTTCACCGATAGACAACTGGGAATCGGGAAACAGCAAATCACGAAACTTATAAACTTTTTTTTAATGATTACCGATCAATTTTATAAAGAAAAAAAAAATAAAAAAACTAGCTGAAAGATGTTAAATAGATTTTATCTTAATTGATTTTTCAAAAAAAATGAAAAACAGATCGTTTTGTATACGCGTAGAAAATATCAAACGAGTATTTCTGAAGATCCAATTTTGGTTTGTATCTCACAAATAAATTCGCTACGTGTCCAATTTTCTTGATCGGAATACAATTGCTATTGTTCCTCGAATCTTTAAGGTAACACAAAGAGTATTGTGACAAAATAAAGACTCACCCTGTGCATTCCTGTCTTTATCCATGTCCCTTTCGTATCGAAGATAAACGAGTCGCAATATCGTTGATCACTGCATCATGAAACCTTAGGATTTCGATTGGCCGTGACTTACGTGGATTTGATTCTTACAAAATTCTTCACAATATTCGCGTATCCCTCGTGAATTAAAAAAAAACTCTTTGAAATGAAGTTATACAAATATAATAATAAAAAACAAAAAATTATATTACAAAAAGACAAACGAAAAGAGAGAGAACAAAAAAATACAGTTAGCACAGTAATATAATTTAATGAAAACGATAATATATATGAAAAAAAAAAAAAAGTAAAAAAAGTTACAGCTTATAATACACGAAATGTCCCTTCCTCGATAATTTCCGTACCTCCAGTTACTTTGTATTCTTCTTGTTAATCGAGCAGACGATCTTTAAATGAAGCAAACGCAACAATGTAAATCTTTGAAACTCGAACTTAATCGAAGAAACACGCGTTCGAAATTACGAAGAACAATGTCACGTAAACATGGTTCACTCATATTTTTCTTCCACCGTTCATGAATATATCCGAAGACAGGTGTAGGAGTAGGAGGAGAAGGAAGAGGAGGAAGAGGAAGAGGAGGAGAGGAGAAAGAGAAAGAGAAAAGAAAAAGAAGGAAAATTAGCGCATCGAGCGCGAACAAAATCACGTTGTTCTCGAGTCCCCGTAGACGACTTAAAGTTAGGGGACTACTGGCCGATTCTTCAGTCGCGGGATCGCGGAATTCACGCATGCGCTTCCTCTTTCGAAGAAACGCACGTGATCTGGTAACCCCGTTAGCTCTATCCGCCAATTTGTTGAGATACTAATTTTTCGAAAAAAGAAAACAAACAAAAAGAGGTTCGTCCTTGGTTAATACGTAAAGGTTTGATTAAAGACTGGTGCGAGAAAGTCGTGAGCTCGATCGTACCCTCTTCGATCGAACGCTCGCGTCCTTTTACTGATCCCCTCTGTTTCCCTCATCTGGTAAACTCTTGAATAGAATAGGAAGAGGGGATAACCGCATCGACAACTTCAACCCGTCGATGACGATGAAGAGGAAGGAGAGCCGCCGCCGATTGGGATTCTGACTCGACGTTTCCATTCGCGCTATCCAATGGTTAGGCGGGAGAAATGTGAAAGCAAAAAGGAGAGGAGAAAATTGAAAAACCGATTCGTTCGAGATAGGTTAATGGCGAAAGGGTAAGGCAAGAAGAGGGTTCACAACAAAATGGAAAGGGAGAGAGAGAGAGACAAGTTCGGGAATACTTTTCGACTACCCCCCACCACCACCCATACTCCCACCCACCCTCGTCCCATTCGATGTCGACGAACCGCTCGCGAGGATGATTGTTTCGTCGTGGAAATTGTCTATTTCTGATACTTCCAAGTGAATCGAAGTGTTGTTGCCGGTGGGGGAAAAAGAAAAGTGATATGAGGATTGACAAAATCAGAAAGAAAGAAGAGAAAAGAAATGAAAGATATTTATATATAAGGGGATGACCTTGTTCTTTATCGGTTAGTACTATATTTTCTTTGATGTTGCACGTGTATGATCGTAATAATTAAGAGAATAAAACACGACTCGGCGGGAGTTAACGGTGAACTGACTGCTAACCGACTGTCTCCCGTACGACGTAGCCACGGCCAATGAAACCCGCGAAAATCCGAGACGCGTGCGCAACCTTCGCGCATCCTCGCATATGCCAAATTTTCCAACCAATTTACTTCAGAAACTTGAGCCTACTTTCATCCCTTTCCCTCCACCCCCACACCCCCACCCCCAATCCCCACCTAACCGTGCCTAGAATATGCCTCTAGCTAGTAATTATTGTTTTCATCATTCCTTTGTATGTTTTCGCGTATACGCTAATCATACGCGGGGACAAACTTATTTTATCGATATATTATTCGAAAAACAAACGAACGTAGACGCGAATGATGCGATTTTCAATATAGGCTTTACACAATGGTGTCAAATCGATTAATTTTCGTAGCTTCGAGACGACATCGTATACGCATATCCTATTATTAAATCGTATTTAAATTTAGTACAATACACATTCCGTTGATTTAATTAATAAAACGAATTAATTGAATACGTTAGAATACGAAATGAAAATCAATGATTAAATTCCTATTCTATTTTTTTTTTTTTTTTGTTATCTTTCTCAATTCTCTGATATACACGGCTTTCATGCAGTTCCCTGTGTGTATTATCACGAATTTTTATTATATCAAAAAGCACGTTAATGAATAGTTTTATTAAATCTGATAAAAGCCGTGTATATTCGTTATCTCGTGATAACTTTGATAATAAAAGATAAAGGATTTTTCATGAATATTTTAACGTCATTCTAATGAAATATAATAATATTTCAAAGAGCGTTATATTCTTGAAAAAAAAAAACATAATACATACGTGATGTTTTAGATGAATTTATGCTTTTAAAAAATACGTCGCGGATTTGCGCTTGAATAAAGTGTTTCCCGAGTAAAAATTGTTTTCTCGCGAATCAGTCAAAAAACGTGGAATAATTGATATACATATTCGGTAAAATGAATCACGAACGTAGTAAGAAATACGCGAATGAGACAAACGCGATAGTTATAAGCAAGCACACATTAATTCTATAAATTTAATTCTTTCGCCAAAAGAAAATGAAACGTCTCCGATGAAATATTTAAATCAATTTAAATGAAAAAGATAAATGATTTTACTTTTACCGAGAGACGCGATGATTCCGTCCTTCAAACTTCCGATAACCGTCGTCGTTTATCGTTAGCACTTATGCGTACAATCGGTTACCTTTCATAATTGGTTTTTATTTATAACAAGACTACCTGTCTGATAAACAAGTTTCTATATATAATCACGAAATTACTTTTCTGTATTTTATTTTTTTTCTCGGGTCTTATGTTTTTATTCCACTTAAAAAAAAAAAAAAAAAAAAATAAGAGCACAAATAACGAATGATTAATAAGATGAGAGAAACCTTAGACACGAGTATGCGTTGATTATTATTCCGTCGCTAAAGTATCCTACTACGTAATAGACACGCAAAATTAAAACAGAGAATGACAAAGCTACGTAATAGAACGTTTTGCGATAGAATTTTTCAAGTTTTGCTCTGAGAGTAATTTTAATCATCGTGAAACGTTTGTTAACGTATTTCTTTTATCAACGTTAAAGATTTTGAATCGCTGGTAACGTTGGTAAGACGAGAATTACGAAGAGGGATGATGATAACCATGGGCCCTAGATATTAATACGTACCATCGTGTTCGTACTCTTTGTCGAGCAGCGACGTGTAAGATCGACTCTACCAGAGCTATACCCTCGACCACACCGGTGATACTTTGTCCCCGTTGCAAGGTGAAATGCTAACTAAAGGGGATGTTTTAATGGCAGAAGATAATAATAATATACCTCAGTTACAATGGCTATTCCTAGGTACCCATCAAGAACCCTCGTAAAATCCAGGTAAATCTCAAACGAACCTATATCTAACATACCTATCCTGTAAATGACGTTAACCGGATTAATTACGAATCATTTTCATCCTTCTTATTTTCTATGTAAACATATTCAAATACGTAAGCGTATATAACTTACTTTTGATTAGATTGGTAAATACTTATTCTCTCATCTCCCATCTCGTTTCGTATGGAAATGAAGAAATCGCTCGATGACCTATCAAATTCGGAAAAAACAAAATTTGTTCTCGATCGATTCGTGATTTCTAATACGCATGAACGATCAAGCTTAACAAAATAGTCGGTTATTTGCGTAATAGAATTGTTTTATTCTTTTTATTTTCGTTGGAATGAAAATTGGACGGAAAGGAAACGTTAAATAAAATATAAAATATGAAAGAAAAACAAATCTAAATGTATTAAGGGGTTATACGCAGTTAGAATTTTCAAAAAATCGATTTTTTTTTTCATTTTCGGAATGTACATATATTTAAGTATATTCTCTGAAAATTTTAAATCGATCCGACAAATATTCTTCACTTCATGTAAGCTGCAAACAACAATTTTTAACTATGTGTAAACGTCTCTTTGAAACTTTAAACGCGTTTTTCTCAAAACGGTATTTTCAAAGTCGGTGATCTCGATTTTTCAAAAACGGCTTAACCGATCGGTTTCGAATTTTTACACAATCTTCTTAGATATATTCCTCAGGTATTAAGTATAAGGAATAATTTTTAAAAAATTTATTACTATTTTTTTGTAACAATTTAGAGCGAAAATTTTAGTCAAAAACAACAAGTTTTTTTCAAATAGACGCCATTTTGTCAAAAATCAAAATTTATATTATTCCTTGGTTTTAATACCTGCATTAATCAATCCTTTAAAAGAATCCACCATATTTTTTAATTTCAATAATCCAAACCGCCAAAATGAAGATCACCGCCAAACGTCTTTTTTTAGAGGACGTTCAGGAAATCATCTACAGGAGCAGTGCAGATTAATATTTTTACAGAATCGACGCGCTATTGTATTCTCAAAAGTTCACTCTATTTGAATTATCAACAATTTTATTTGAGAAATAAAAACTGTTTCTAGAAAAAATTCATGAAAATACGTGTTTTTCGAGCCTCGCAACTGCGTATAACCCCTTAAAGCGTTATGCTTGCCGCTTGACCTTCCTAATCCCGTTAACTCTAAATGTGATCTGCAAATATCATAAAACTACATATATTATATATATTTTGTCTTTATTATACTTTAAATATACAATTAAATATAAATACATTTGTAACTGTCCTAAAAGATATATTTAATATGTTCTTCATTTATTTATTGCAGATAATATTTCGACGTAATATCTATAGCATAGTAAAAAATTCATATTAGGGGAATCCATGTAAGATCCATGTAAAAATCAGCGTGGCATTCAACGTGTTAACTGGCCGATGTATTTAGGTCACGTATTGGATTCACGATATCTCTCTGTTTATTCTGTTATAATATAGATTCTTGTCCATCGAAGAGAAACTTATTATCATTGTCTAACTTTTTATATCCACTTTAAATAACAATCGATATATCATACAATTCTTGAAAATATCAAATACGACCGTGCTTTTGGTTTCTTATAACAAAGGCTGCACAATTCTTCGTAAAAGCTTGTATATTCGATTTGTCGAGAACAAATAAAGCGAATGCTTCGTAAACTTTTCTTAAAAACATTGTGCATCGACATTGTGTTATCGACATTGTAAGAAAATATATCCTAACTGTGTATTTATATTTGTCCATGTACATAAGTACGTACATATATATATTTAAATACATTTTCCAATTCATTCGTATATTTCAAACGAAATGTTCCAACGAAAAATTGTTTGCATCACATTTTTTTCCGAATAGCCGAATTCATTCAATGGAAACGAAACAGCATGGAAAAAAGAAAAATGTACAAAAAAAAAAAGAAATATGCTATACGATTAAAAGTTGATTTTATTATCAACAACTAACGACAATCAATTTGTTCGTTCCATTTCAAGTGATTATAAAATACTAAATTGAACTAGACGAGATGTGGTTTTTTTTTTTTCCTCTCTGACATGCACTCGAAAACTCGTAAAGGTTTAGTGGTCGCAATTGAATCTGCATTTGTCGTATTTTGTTTACGGTGGACCGAATAACGTGTGCAGTAAAAACTGTGACAGGAAAAATAAGTGAAAGGCATCCCTCGACGTCATTGAATTTCTGCTTCGTGAGCGAGTAATCCCACCGTGCACATTTATGTATCGAATTGCACAAACTTGATTTATTTTTATTCATAAAGAAATAACATAATATGAAAAAAAACATACAAAAATAATAAAATTAATTCAATTAAATTAAATAGTCCTAGTGGCATCGGTCGTCATAGTGTTAATCTTCCAAAATTTACTCTCTGATGCATTTTTTTATTATATTTCTGATACGCATACTCAAACTAGCCACACAACACACACAAATCTACGATACCCAATCGAACAAAAGACGAAAGGATAGCCTTAACAATGAAGGTATCGGCTCAGAAGAAGGTGATATCCTAAACGAACAAATAGACGGACAACTTCGATGTGACTATCACTCTCTCTCTCTCTCAGTTCCTACAATATTTAGAATAAAAACTAGAGCCTTTTGGTAGCTACTGACCTCGGTCTTGTCAGATGTAGAATAATATAAGTAAAAAAGAAATATATCTCTGTCTCTCTCTCTCAAAACCTAGAAATACACAATACAACAAATTAATTCAAATGTCGGGACATTGTTATACCTTACCATATTTCGTAACCTAGATCATTTTTTCTTTCTCGAGCATTTTGTGACGTAATGCATAACATTGAACGAACGTCAACGGACCGAAACATATATCATACGAATAGAATATTCTAAGCTTTTTGTAAATACAGAGAAATGCAATAAATTTACCTGTCTAAAAAGGATGAACACGTACAATGCTACGTACGATTTTAACGAATCCAAGAGATAACCACATTGATATGCATTCAAATTAAATCCAATGTAAAAAGTAATGATAAAAGATAAAAGGAAAAAGGTCCTGAGGAGATGTTTAATTCAATGACACATACACATTTCTTTTCTTTTATCGGGCTACGTTGTGGCTAATAAATGAAGCTCTTATTGCGAATTGGATTGTTTCGTGAAAGTGTTGCGATTGACTAAGTCCCTTTGTGTGCACGACGTTTTCCTCGATTAAATAACGAGTTAAGAGAAACCGTCGGATTTTCCAGATACTAATCCGTACGGCTTTCGGAAGCAATAGCTTCTTCCCTAATCCGTTGTCTACACCACTCTCCTTTCCAAGATGATAGCGCATTTACTATTTGTCTACCATATATATATATAACATAATACCCTACTCCAGATAATGGATCGTAAAAGAAATGCAGTATAGATAACGTTAAAAATAAACGATTATAATACTTTAACTAACAATAAGTGAGGGGATAAAATATCGAAAGATAAAGTAAAAGTATAATCTTTGAAAGTTTGAAATAAAATAGTATAAGGAAACTTGTAAAATAGCACAATCGGGACGAATTATCTTTCGACGTGTGTGTGTGTGTGTTAAAGTTTAACGTATTATGTATAAATTTCTTGAAAGTTACAGCATAATCCGTGACAATAAATGAACCTCTCTCTCTTTACCAAGATTATTATTTTGTATATCGATTATTTTGAGAAAAAGCGATTTCTTATAATCTTATACCGATATGGAATAGGAGCAAAGTAAATCCAGATAAAGTGTGGTGGCATAGTTATTTTAAGAGGCAGCCTATAACTTTAAGAGAAGTTCGATAGTCGTCCGACGTGTATCTATTGCTGACGTCATAAGCATCAAATTGTGGCACGTAACTTACGCTGTAACGAAAGTGCATTCACTAATTATCCGGCAGATGATCAATTTTCACTTCGCCGAACTTCAAAGGATTTTTATTATGAATTTTCATTAATTTTCACAGATGGCAAGATTCGGTTTTCAACACGATGGTCGATGCCCTATCATCTAAACCGCATTTTAAGATACATACATTGCCAGGTATTTTCTTACAATCTTTTTCATTACTTACGTTTTATATTCGGTTTTTTACAAGCCAGCAAAATTAAGGATAAATATTTCATTACAATGTATGATATATTAAATAATAAATTATCATCGTCGAATAGAAAAAAAAGAAAGCAATTAACTGTTTGCAATAGTAATATCTTTTACTACAGGTAAGTCCATCGTGAGATCGTAAATTCAATCAATTATTGACATACAAAAGCCATGCAATTAATTTCACTTAAATGAATCTTCATATTTTATCATTTAAAATACCGGTAAGAAGATTTCTACTTTTTATCTCTCTTCTCTGTAACATTTGTGCAGTACCAAACGAGAAAATTGCTGGTCTTAGAGTAAATCCATGGAAATGAACCCTTTGAGTGCTGTGGGCACATATATGCGTTTGTAATATAAAGTATTCCATCCATACTAAACATTTCATCTCTAAGAGTATTCAGCACTCAAAGGGTTAAAACATGCGATTTTGTTGAAATATTAATCAAAGACAATTATATTATTACATTTTATAATTTCATTTAATACGATATTTTTTGTTAACAGTATTCGATAAGATAAATCTTGATTTTCTGGTACAAGTATCGCAATAATAACCTGATTCTTACCTTCGACCTACTTTTCTATGATCTAGAACATACTAATGTAAGCATTCTTCTCTTCGATCTCTTTTTCATTCCACCATAATAAGTGGATATATGAAGTTCGCTGATTTAATCGGAAGTATTTATTAGACTTGCGATCAACCATCGCAAAACTGGCTGCCAGTTGATTCGCTGATCATTCGCTTCAACAGATTAAAGATACGTCATAAAGAAACCAAAATGTTTTATCAAAATGATCACGATATACGAGTAAGACGATAAAAGTGTTTTGACAGAAATGTCTTGGATTTTTCAAATCCAAATACTTCAATTACTGATCAAACATCCCAACAAAAGTGTTATTATTACGTTTTGACCTACTTCAAACATGTATCAAGCTTTATATCAAGAAACAAAGTGGTACAGCTAATCGATGCCTCTTACCATTCGGAAGGAAACTCAATATAGTAAGTTGTTATTACAAATACTTCGTGCATCCTTATAAATTGTACTCATTTTTTCGTACAATACTCAAACGTTAAGGGGTTATACGCAGTTGCGAGGCTCGAAAAACACGTATTTTCATGAATTTTTTCTAGAAACAGTTTTTATTTCTCAAACAAAAGTGATGGTAATTCAAATAGAGCCAACTTTTGAGAATACAATAGCGCGTCGATTATGTAAAAATATTAATCTGCACCGCTCCTGTAGATGATTTCCTGAACGTCCTCTAAAAAGAAGACGTTTGGCGGTGATCTTCATTTTGGCGGTTTGTATTATTGAAATTAAAAAATATGGTGGATTCTTTTAAAGGATAGATTAATGCAGGTATTAAAACCAAGGAATAATATAAATCTTGATTTTTGACAAAATGGCGTCTATTTGAAAAAAAGTTGTTGTTTTTGACTAAAATTTTCGCTCCAAATTGTTACAAAAAAATAGTAATAAATTTTTTAAAAATTATTCCTTATACTTAATACCTGAGGAATGTATCTAAGAAGATTGTGTAAAAATTCGAAACCGATCGGTTAAGCCGTTTTTGAAAAATCGAGATCACCGACTTTGAAAATACCGTTTTGAGAAAAACGCGTTTAAAGTTTCAAAGAGACGTTTACACATAGTTAAAAATTGTTGTTTGCAGCTTACATGAAGTGAAGAATATTTGTCGGATCGATTTGAAATTTTGAGAGAATATACTTAAATATATGTACATTCCGAAAATGAAAAAAAAAAAAATCGATTTTTTAAAAATTCTAACTGCGTATAACCCCTTAAGATACATTTTACACATCGTCTTTAAATAAGAGAACGATCGTCGTGTATACTTGTGCTTTAACGTGAATGAGCTTTTGTATCATACAGTTTCTCGCTTGCAGTTATCATTCAAATAGGTTCAGTATAAACGATCGCTTCAATGATTTTCAAAAGTATTCGAGGGACTAAGAGATTGAAAAAGAGTAAGATACAAAAGCGTATTCTTACAATACAGTTCATACGCGTATCCATGTATGTTATACATGGAAAAAATATACTGCACCTCTCACAAACAAAACACTAAAATAAGAATATAATACTTGCATCCCTAAAAACGCACGAACGACAAGTTTTTTATTCTTATCTTAAAAACAATCTACATTTGCATTATCATATAATTTAAAATACAAAAATTCCGCTGAATTTGCATAAAGGGACTTTGGATCTTATTAAAACTAACCTGCTTGACCCCATATTATTAATTGCGAGACGACAAGAAGTTGGTAAAGAGAGGTCTATGAAAGGAAAGCGAAGAAGTAAGAATAAGTAGAAAGGAAAAGTAAAAGGGAAAGAAAGACCTGTTTGCCTAAGGAAAAATAACTCACTTATGCACGTTCTTTTTGAAAAAAGTTACAAAAGATTCTTAAACAAATTAATTTTGCAAATATACAATTTTTCAACTCGACGAAACTCCGATTGGAATAATTTTTATTAATTATATTAAATATTATGCATTTTGCGAAGACTTGTGCGCGCTTAATTTAAAAAAAAAAAGAAAGATTCAATCATCTTTCCAAATATATTACAATACGAAAATTCTAGTAAAAGGTATATTGGAAAATTACAAAATATTTAAGATAAAACGTTCATAAACGTTCATAAAAATAATCCAAGAAGTATTACGAATTCTTTTTGAAAAAATTTACAAAAGATTCTTAAACAAATTAATTTTGCAAATATACAATTTTTTAACTCGACGAAACTCCGATTGGAATAATTTTTATTAATTATATTAAATATTATGCATTTTGCGAAGACTTGTGCACGCTTAATTTTAAAAAAAAAAGAAAGATTCAATCATCTTTCCAAATATATTACAATACGAAAATTCTAGTAAAAAAGGTATATTGGAAAATTACAAAATATTTAAGATAAAACGTTCATAAACGTTCATAAAAATAATCTAAGAAGTATTACGAATAGGTTGGATCCTCCTAAAAGATGAGATAATTCAAAGAAATAAGCTTTTTGGTATAACGAAAAGAAAAGGAAGAAAAAAAAGAAAAAGAACGACTTACCATAAGATCGCTCATTATTTTAACTTCATATTAAAGATTCCTGAAGAACGATTATCAAATTCCTTTGGACTCCTACTACCCTCCTACCCTACACTATTTCCGTTGACGGAATATTCTCTTTCTCTATCCGTTTCTCTCCCCCATTTCATTTACCCATTCGATTACTTTCTCTCTCAGACTATTTCTCTCGATGCCAAGCTAGCTTTTCCTATCACCAACGCCTTAACCTCGGTCTTCTTCACCCTTCCTTCATTCTTCCTTTCGTTCCGTGTCGCGATATTAGAATCTACCCCCGAAGCCGCCTCAAGAAATCCGATCGAACTTCTTCATTGGTATTCCTAATGCCAAGGAAAGACGTGGTAACGTCATTTAAAAGCGCAGACCGGTTCAATTAAAATCGCAGTCGTTCACAGTAAATCTAATCGATGGTCACCACTTTTGATCTTATCAAAAGCAACAAAAAAAATCCTTGAGAAATGTAACGAGTTTATTTATTGACAATCGATTAAAACAGGTGGAACAGGACACTTTTTTTTTTTTTAATGACGTTCGAAAAAGTTTATTGTAAAAACTTCTCACGTCTAAGGAAATAAACGTGTTATCGCGATCATATCTTACGGTCCACCAAACGACTATAAGAAAATAAATGATAGTCTTTTTTCTTGACCATATACCACCGAGTTGTCAGCTTTCATCCTAACGATTCGAAATAAATGATCGCCTAAGGAACCTAAAACTATGAATCAATCTAATTACCTTTCACATCGATTCAACCTTCGAAACATACGCGAATATAATTCGATTATTTAAGTATAAAATTGATGATAATATACCGAAGGACCTTTCTTTCAACGTGGCATATGAGAAAAAGTTGCAGAAACTATCCCTTGGAAATAAAAAAGATAATCGACAGAATTTACGAAGAAAAAAGTAGAAAAGTAAAAGGATAAAGTTGAACTATCACGCTATCGCTTTATAAAGCTATCCAATTTATTTTTTTCTCTAACCATTTCAAATATTCTTTGATCAGTCATTCCTTCAAATAGCCAATTCAAAATGATCCAGGTAAAAAAATACGCGATGTAAAGCGAGGAATGACTAATTTCATTCGAGATTTCTCGAGCGAAGCAAAATTTTACTATTTCTTTCTACGAAATTAAAGCCGCTTTTACGCTCCGATTAATCATAAAGGATTTACGTGAAAAGTAATACGCACAAATTTTCTAAAATAATCATTCGAATATGAAACGAGAATCCTTAAAGTACACCAGACAATTATTATGTGTGTTTAATTTCTTTATTATAATTATTCCGTAATAGGAGAGTAAAATATTTCAAAGTTTCACGATAGAAATTATTCAAATAAGAAACGATTAACGGGAATTTTTTCACAGATGATAAAAAATAAACTATAAAAACAAATCAAATAGGTTTTAAAACGTGATTATTCTTTTTTTTTTTAATATCATTCAGAGTAAAGCTCGATATTATTTTTTCTAATTGATTTTACACGCATAAAAAAATTCTCTTCGTAACGATAGAACCTATTCCATAAACCAAATGATAACACAGGAATGATATTATTCGCCACGATTAGCAACGTGTTAACTACCGTGAAATTAAAGCTTCTCACGTGTAATCACATAATTTCCGTTTGCTGAAATGGCGTGACAATTATGCGAAAATGATCACACATATGCAATATGGATTGAATTTCGATATGAATGTAATAATATACAGAGATACGAATGCTGTTTCACGTATACTATTTGTCATCCTAATTTGAGAATAATAATAAGTTACAATATTTTAAATAAACGGAGAATAAGTATTATTATATTTCTTTAAATGGAAAATTTCGAAGAAAATTCTAATCCCCTATTATTTTCTTGAAAATATTTCAATCGATCGGTCCCTTTAGAAGGATGGACTATCATCTTCGACAAAGCAACACAAAGAGTAATATTATTGGAAAGTATAAAACTTAAGATTACTTTCTTTTGTATTCTATTCGAAACGAAATAGCTTTTCAACGAAAATATTCTTATAGATGTAACCTATTTCAAGTATCATTACTCATATATCATCATATATCATAATAAAAAAAAAGAATTTGTAATAAACCATTGTTAACAATTAACATTAACATACTCGGTGATATCGCGAGTAATTTTTACAACATATTATATTTTAATTTAATCTTAAATACAGGTCTCATATATAATATATAATTCATAGACAAAACTATATCATCTCATCTGATTAATATCTAATCGAGCAATTTATCTATGTAGACAAAATATCGTATCGGAAAATAAAATCCTACTTAATCGAATCGTAGCAAAAAAAAACATAAAAAAACAAAAAATGATTGCATTCGCATCAGTGTTAAATCTCGTTCAAGAATATTATTGTCAAAACACGGTTAAACTTTACTACGTGTATACATTTTAAGAACGGCAACTGTTCCCTAATGGATTAAATTCGGTGGTGTAATTATTGCTATGCCTCATTGAAGAAACAGAGCACTCGTGAAAGGGGCCAGCTTAGCCTACTTTTTTCCATTTGGAAAATTGCTTACTTCAAATATATATATATATATATATATTGTATATATGTACAACACACATATCTTAAAAGGTATAAAGTAACTAACGCTTCTTCCGTAATAGAATTCATTGTAGATGCGAAGAAGAAATTGAAATACACGAAGGAGGGCATTGTACATGACTTCAAACAAAAATGTCTTATTAATGCGAATACAATTTTAGAAACACATACCACCGACTACTCGGTTAAAGCTTTACTGAATGTTTTTCTTCACTCGAATCTATTATTACAATAACGAAAAAAGAAATGACTAAATTCATAGGCATTTTTTCGTCACTTTTTTTTTTTTGTTCTACAGTTATATACATTTTCTTTACGTTTTACAAACGAAAGAAGAGGGGATTATTCTAAAACAACGATAGATAATCAACGAGCTACTTTCGTATCAAACAAATGTAACGGTGTATTGCGTGTAATGTAAAAAAAAGTATGAAATATAGGAATGTTTAAAATATCAACCAAGCTTCGTTAAGAAAACCTATCCCTCTATACTCGTTGAGTCTTTATCGATGGGAAATTAATTGAATATATTTTTCGTTCAAGTACTGATATAAGTATTTAGAATAAAGATAAGTAAGAATCCGGTCGTAGTTGACAAAAATTGTAAAATACCGGCTGAACGACGCGAACTTTTGTGCCACCTCGCTCTTTCTCGTGGCAATACTTCACTGACGGTAACGTAAAGTAACGTTCCTCCTGCTAATCCTTGCAAAATCGGTAGCAATATTCGCGACCATGTTGCATTTTCCTGCGTAAAAAATGTTTCTCATTTAATATTTCATAATAATACAAAATGTTCTAATCGTGATTCATTCAATTTCATCAAAAATGCATGGAGATATTTTGTCTAATAATCATCGCTTACCTGTGACGTGAACATACCAATTCCTATCCCTATGACCGAACTAATGGCGAATATAAAACTCGCTAAAGCAAGTTTACACTTGGAACTACCAATACCCATTAATTCCAAACCCATACAAAATCCAACGATGAACTTATGGGATGCCACTGCCACTACGAAAAGCAGAACCTGTAATTAATTCATAATCAAATGATATTTATTTTCAAATAAGAGTTTTAACAAAATATGAGATCAAAATATGTAAGTCTACGTCAATATAATAAACAAATCGATTGATTATCGTCATCAACGATGACGAATGAGTTCTAAAGATAGGAATCTATTCGAATCACATTAGGAAATTCCATGACACGCTACCGAAGTATGACACATACAATTAATAATCTTACGAACCTCGGCTGGCTTTTTTTGCAACCCAATAGCCAATCCCTCTAAAACCGAATGAATGGTGAGAGCCAATAAAAGACCTACGGGAGCCACGTTGGCATCCGAGCAAGGTTCGGAATGAGAGCCATGACATAAAAATGTCAACTCCTCGTGACAAGATGAAGCTGCAGGTGCATTTGGTACGTATTGCATCGATCCGTAATAACTTGATCTCCAATTTGGGAATTCATTGTTCCCACGTAAATTCGATTGATACGCCGTTGTCGATTTAATGTCGTTAGAACTAACGCCTCTCACGTTTTGGTTACCCACATTGTAACCAATCTGATGGAACTGGGGACGCTGATTTTCTCTATAATAAAAATTACATTTGGATAATTTCCCATCGATCTATCATCATAAAAGATTGAGAATAAACCTACTGGTTTAATCGCAGTACTATCAATTACTTCGAAAGCTTTTCTCAAATAATAAGATTTAAGAGTATAATGGTATTACCAATGTAAAAAGGTTCAAATAAAAAATTGCAAATGTTTTTCCATTCGAAGATAGAATCAGTTAAATCTTTGTGAAGTTAACTTGTATTCTCGTCGATACTATTTTCGTTTCGTTTCGTTTCGTTTCGTTTCATTTCGTTTCGTTTGGCAAACATGATAGCTTTTTTAAAAGGCCACAAAGGCCGATCAACCGAGCGCATGCGCATCTTAAGACACCCGATAATGCGTTTATCTTCTAAACGAATTTTCCAAACAATTTGATGCTTCAAAGTCGACCAAATATAGCGACCAAGAGAATCGATTACGCTAAAGATAAAAGATACCGCACAGCTCGAGACACGAATGTATTTTTCTCAACATCACTTCTATTTTTATCGTTAGATGTGCTAAACCCGAGCTATCGATCTTCGGTTCGTTTGTATATCAATTTATTACTACAAACCATTCGTGGTTTGAAAAGATAAGATGGATGGAAGAATAAAACACATAATATGAAACGAGAAAACACATATAAGGTCTTAGATCGTAAGCCTGTAACAAAGGAAAACTTGTCCTATCTTTCTACGAACGTATTAACATTTATAATGCATAAATGTATCCTACTTAAAAAAGCAAGTTAAATCTAATGTCTCATGAGAACAAAACAAAGAATATACAATTTGTCATGTTGAAAATGTTTATCCAACTATACCTACCGACGTTCTTGAAAATGTCTGCCTCCGTGGACGTGATTATGCGAGTTTGAAGAGTGATCGATATTGCTACCCCAAAAATAATGAACACACTCGTCAACGAAATAAAGTAAAAGAAATCCACAAGTGATAGCGAGTTCTCCGTATTTCGGTAGAGATTCTCTCACTTCTGGCAACATGTGAAGTATCGAGGTTGCTAATAAGACTCCACCGCCGAAACATAATACACAGGAAAGAAATAACTTCTCTTGGAAATCTCTTATACGCGAAACGAAACACGCTGGTGCAATACTAACGATAAAACTACCGATACCTATCGTGAATATTGACGCGATTTTCACTTGTGTCGCGGTCACGTACATTTTTCTTCTTCTTCTTTTTTTTTTCTTTTCTTTTCTTTTCTTTTTTTAAAGTATACCTTTAAACTTCTCTTATAGACTATACGATACAATAAAAAAGACTCTTATATTCGTCTCTTCTTACTTGCCGTTAATCTACCGAACACGATAAGATCGACACTCGAAAGATATCAGAAAGTAAAACGAAGCGACTGATTTTCTATATTGAACAACGTTCACATATATGTTTACTTTGATCAATATATACCGATCTAATTATAAGAAAATTTTATTTCTTAATCTCGTTTATTTTCAAAACGATCCAAAAATATTTTTCCAATCGATCAAATAATATAATTAATATAAATTTGTGTAGAAAATAAACGATTCTGCGTTTTCTCTCTCTACATAGAAATTTATCATGATCTCTCAATACCCGTGTGCATCTTGACATTCTCCAATTTTAGATTTTCGCGATAAAAGATCTATGTATATGTATTTAGCGGATTTTACGTTAGTTCTTAATCCTGTTAATATTAGCGCTATAATTCGTTTCTATAAAATTATCGGTAAAATAGAACGCGATAAAAATATGATAAAAAATGTTGAATTATCGACAAGACTTTTTTTAAAAGAATTACGAGAAAAAAGATATATAAAATAATAATAGGACAATTCTCATATGTACGTATATTCTTTGATATACTATAAAAAAATAATAAATATTTCGTTTAAATTAAATTTATTATCATCGGATAATAAAACTGCACTATATCATCAAAAGCATTGATTGATAAAAATGAAATCAACTCGTTAAAAGCTGTTATTTACCCTAATACAAAAATTACCATATTTTTACGAATTACCGTACATGATAATTTAATATTAATGTATATTCAAAGAATACAGAAGTACATAAAAGCTCACAAGTATAATTTTCGCGTAACGAAAATCATCTTAATTGGTACCGAAACAACCAGTTGATATTATATATAGAATATAGTTCTATTGTAATAAAATTTTAAATAAATATATTTAATTTTTAGTGTATAAAAATGTGTGTGCCATCAGAAATGCGTATATAAATTAATTTTAAAAAGCAAAATTAAGAGCGTTCCAATGTAAATCAATCAAGACGAGTTGATGTTAAATCCAACGATGATTACCTGTAACAAGAAGAAAACTATATTAATCATACAGTCAATAAACCCAATCCTAAAATACAAGTCGCCAAATGAGCAGATGCACTATTAAATATAATTTCCTATTTATTTTATCAAATCTCTATTTCAGGTTGAATAAAATTAAATTTAAACGCGTGATTTTATATTATAATATATAATAATTAAGAAATAGAAAAGCTATACAAAAATATTACAATACAAAAAAAAAAAAAAAATCTTTTTTAATCTTTGTGAATTACTTTTAAATACCGCGTTCCTTTACACACACAAAATTCCAAATATAATAATATTCGATCAAAGTTAAAAATCTTAAAGACAAAAAAAGTAAGATAAATTACTGTGAGGTTCAACGAACGTTAATTAAGTTTAATATCTAAGAAAAAAGAAAATCTAAATAGTTTTGACTCTATTAACAAACAAAAAACTTGTGCATCTTTTGAACTATTCTCTAAAACCTATCCTGAACTAATATAAAACATAAAATACAATATGCAAAACAATATACAATTTTCATGAGTAACTCCTAGAAAGGAATAACTTATGTGCTCGTCAATAATTTATTGGAATAATTAAAACCGGTAGCTCGTGTCGATTAGGACCTTTCATCCTCGACATGATTGAGCACCGGAGGGACTTTAAATTTTTGACTCACTGCGTAAGAAGTTCTACGATGGCTCCAAAACACTCCTACTTCACAGCAAGTGTTGTAGTCTGACGATTGAAGAGTTCCTCCATTTCCTATTGAAGAAGATCCATGGAAGATCCACAGAAGATCCATCGAAGATCCATCGATGATCCATCGATGATCCATCGAAGAATTCGTCCCACATCTTTGATAAAGTAGAAAGTCCGTCGTAATATCTGTAAAATAAAATAAAACATAACGATAAGTTATCTGCAATATAATCCAAAATCATATTAAAATAAAATCGAATAAAATGTAAATAAAAATAGATACTTACAATGCATTCCAATGAGATGAAATTCAATTGCACCATGGCGATGCACCTCGCGTGAATCTAAATACGCGGTATAAACGAAAATAAGAAACTATAGATGAGTTTCTTATCGCGAAACCGAAATTTTATTATACGACGAACAACACTGATTCTAATTCGCGTTTGATTTTAATTTGTTTTACGCCCGATCACTGATTCTACACAACTAATTCAAAAACTGCTTTGCACACAGTCAATGCAAGTAAAAAAATCTTCATTGATGCACTGATTCTAATACGCGAACAGTCTGTGCAACTGTTTAAAGCTAAAAAATACAACTTTACGAACAAACTCTAATGCAACTACTGCCTCGGTCGCAGTTAATTTAATATATAAATTTCAAAAATTGTTCGCGAACGCGACGAAATTGAAATGAAAACGAACGAACGTGCTTCTAATCCGTGATATTAATTATATTTAACGATACAACACTCCCGTATATTGCTTCGGGCACGATTGCAATCTGAAATAGAAATAAAAAACAATACTATTAATATCATTACTATTACTGAAAACAATTAAAATGTTTGTTGAATTATTTAATACAAAAATATACTCACTTTGTATCTCCATCGATGAATGCACGATGGGTCTCCTACCCTTAGGATGACGATGACGATGCACTAACACTGATTTTACAACTGCATTACATGCAGTTAATTCAATTAACACTAGATTTATGGACTAACAATAAACCAAATTGACTCATATCTAATTTCTTTGCTACATATGATACATATATATAAAATTTTAATATTATTTTTTTAAAATATACGTTGATTTTTAATACCATAATGAAATATATGTAAATATTAATTCCTCCCCTCTATCCATTTCTTCATGCAAACAATTTTTGTAAGTTTTTAAAAAATAGTAAATGAAACAACAATGAGAAAATCTAGAGTTAAGCGAATTTCCAAATGAATTTAATTAATAAACTGTAACACTATTCCAACGATGATCTGAAACAAAAATAAAAACAAGATTATATAGACGATTGATATAAAAACATTATTATAATTATTGAAAAATGTTTTATAAAAAATTGACTTACATTTATTCTTCAGTGATGAATGCACGATGGGTATCCTACCCTTAGGATGACGATGAGCACACGTTTAAACCGAATAAAAGAAACTTACGCAGTTTCTTAACCGAGCAAACGAAACTTTTACATACGGCGTACAACACTGATTCTACTCTTTCCGATTCTTTTATATTTTATTTTATCGATGCAACACACGAGTACTTCATTGCCTACGCGCTCGATTGCAATGATGTTCTGAAACAGAAAAAGGAAAAGAACAATTAATATCATCGTTATAATAAAAAACCATTAAAGTTATCATAGAAATGTTTGATACTAAAATATACTTACTTTTAGTCTTCATTGATGACTGCAGGATGGGTATCCTACCCTTAGGATGACGATGAATAAAATAAAATTAAATAAAACTCTGAAAAGCTGAAACATACTAAAAATTATATTACATACAATTAAATATTACAATATTTCCTGAAATCATTCCTGAAGGCATTGCACACTTTCAAAGATATTATATCATAAAGAATCAATACAAATTCAAGCAATATTAATTGCCTTAATCTTACTACTTGTATAATATTAAATACAAAGTATGTAATGTTATTTAAAATATTAATTGAAAATTTTTTAATTTATAATGTATAACTCAATAAAGAGTAATCTAAAAAATAAAACTTTTTTATACTATTCTATCTAATGAGAAACTTATTAAAGTATTTAATGTTAGAATGTAGAAGTATTAAACGTTAGATAACGTTAGAAATAAAATCAATAAACAGTTTAATACGTCACGTTCGTTAGATCTTTACTCGTTGAAGGACGGAAGGGGAATGAAGATCTCTCTGCGTATATCTCGTAGAGGTATCGAATGCTCGGTGCTCGACTGTTTACGTTTCGTTTCGACGGTTATTCTTCTGTTTTCACCTCGAGAAATTCCTACAAATATACATACACATTCATAGTTGCTTGAAGGTGAATGTTTTGTTTTCTTTCTTTCTCTCTCTCTCTCTCTCTCTCTCTCACTCTTTCTATAGATTTCTATATGGCTTAAAAAAAGAATAACGCTTACCTCAATGAATATGAAGATAAAAAAAGAGTAAACACAATTATTAGAACGGGTGTATGAATTCGTTCTGGACTCTCCAATGCTCGGAAATCTAAGAGAAATAAAAAATAAAATTACATTAGTACAATATAAAGAAAATCAAATACATGAGTGTATGTGTACGAGTGGTTAACCTAACTTATGTATATATGCCTGTATGTGTGTGTATGTGATAAAAATCAAATTTAACACGAAATACGATCTTTGAATAGATAATTATGAAAAATAATAAATTAGAGCATCATTAGAGATGGTAGTAAATATCGATAACAAGAAAAAAGCTGGAAATTAGAAGAAATATTGTTAAGTAACATTGGTGAGATTTGGCGGGACGCCGAGATATATCGAAGTTACATTGTCACATAGATATTTCGAACTTTTTAATATTTCGTTTTGAAAACACTCACGAATGAAAATCTTGTGTGTAGCTATCATTTGATATATAATAGAAAGGTGTAAACTATTTTTTAATTACCTGGATTAAACGGGATGATGAAATACGCTGGACATATACACTTAACAGGATTCCAATATGGTGGCAGTGACCTATTACGAAAGGGGTCCACCAGCAAGGAAACGTAGTGTCATCTGATGGCATCATTACTGCTTGATATTTTTGAATTTTTTCCATCTATTATAGAAAAATATCGAATAGTCAAAAATAGGATATAGGAACATAACAATTATCGAAATATATACTTTATTAAGCCAAACAATCAAAATCGATCATTATAAGTCGATATCTATAGAAATGATGCAGTAAAACAAGATATATATATATAATTGCCTAGAAAAATGCATACCAATGTACACGGAATTTTTTTCTACACAAATATTTTTTATCCTCGACATTATCGTAATCTTTCGATTATATCGTTTGAAAGTTATTTATTAGAATAATCGATTAGTATATAGGCAAATTATTTACGTAAGAAAATATTTTTTAATTACCTGCGATTAACGGGACGACGAAGTATCCGTGCGATCTCCACGACGGCCAAGAAGAAAAGAGCGCTGATTCGCTAATCATCTTTGGTCTTACATTTTGGACGTAAAGTGACCAATCAGAAATTCCCAATTACCATAACTCGCCTTTCTTCATGACCACGCTAGTCAAGCTAAATATAATAATTTATTTATTAAATAAATAAAAAATTTATTCTATTTTACTATTTAATGTACACGTATCTTGGTAATATTTAAAAAATAACGAAAAGAATAAAGACAATATGCACTATAAACCTTATCACACCGCACAGAAAAACATAACAATTTATTTATTACATAAATTAAATATAAATTTTATTAATTATTATAATTATCTAATTATTAATCCAATTAATAATTATTGTTATCTAATTTATTTTTCTATTAGGTGTATACGTTCCTTGTTAATATTTAAAAAATAACGAGTAAAATAAAGACAATATACACTAAAAACTAAATCACACTGCAACGTTCTGATTTAAACATTCCTTCAATTTTTATGTAATTGTTTAAACTAATATGCATTTGTTTTAACGTCCCTGTGCAATGATGACTTTGGATAATAAAATTTTTATCCAAAAAAATATCACATTAAAATTATTTTATATTCAAAGTATGTTAATAAGTATGTAATGTTTAAACCAGTACATATGTGTTTAAACAATCTGAAATATAAAGAGATTGCATTTGAATATTAAAATAATTGTTAAATAATCGATAGGAATGTCTATTGTTGTTAAAAAGATCGGAGTATATGTTCTATGTACCTTCCCCTTCGAAATCCACCGTTGAAATGAGACGTTGTCCTCTATGAAAGTACTTTTATTAAATGTTGTTTATGTGACTTTCTCCGAACGTTACGCATGTGTATAAAAGGAATAATCCATCTAATCAATAAAATTTAAGATTATAACGTTATGATTTTTGTATTTTTATCATTTTTATGTATTTTTTTTATTGCTCCTGCGCAGTGATTGCTTCGAGGGTAAAATTTAACTGCAATATAAGAAAAGTGCATTAGTGCATTAAAATAATTGTTAATGTATACATAATGTACACGTATATGTAAATGAAAAAAGAAAGTACATTTTTCTAAACAATTATACAACCAATATATTAAAACAATAAATAAACAATATACTAATGGAAAATGTGAATTATTAAAGTTTACTATTATGATAGAAGAAAGCTGAGGTGTTTGCTTTTTTGAATTCCATAAAAAAAATTGCCAGGATTCATTTTAAAATCTTCCAAGTTCTTCTTATATATAAGTACTTGGTACATAAAACAAGGAGAAATCCTAATTGATATTGTGCAATTCTAAATCTTCTAATACTTGCAAATCTGAAAATCATAAGATTGTATTATTAAACTATCAAGCAAACTGAACGAGCTATATATGTCTATGTATGATATTTGTATAAGATGTCACTCTCTCTTTCTCTTTCCCCTTCTCATACTTTTTATATTACTATTCTTTATGTTATAAAAGAAAAGAGATAAACTTACCACAACTGATATCAATATAAAAAAGTAAACACAATTATTATTTAGATAGAAAAGTAAACACAATTAGACTGACAATGAGTATATGTATTCATGCTGTATTCTCCCAATGTTTGGAAATGTAAAAAAAGTAAAAAGTAACACTGCATTGGTATAATATAAACAAATCAAATATATGCTAACAAATAACGTGTAGAATAAAGACAATATACACTAAAAACTTTGTCACATTACACAGAAAAACACAATTGTATAGAAAAGAAACCTCGTTACAGATACTTTTAAAACAATAGACATCGCATGCCAGAGGAAAACACAATCTTATAGAGATGAAACATCGTTATAGAAATCTTTAAAACAATTGACATAAAGCATTGTAGTAATCCTTAAAGAATTACAATAAATTGAAACAAAACAATTGACATCTTTCATGCCAACTATGAAAGTATAAATTCCCATACTCTGTATTGATATGGAAAAACTCTTGTTATTTTAATTCTTGAAGGATGGCTATAATGCTTTATGTCAATTGTTTTTCAAATATCTGTAACGAGGTTTCTTTTCTATACGATTGTGTTTTTCTGTGCGGTTTTTGTGTATAACCTTTTTATTTTATTTCTTATTTTTTAAATATTATAAAGTAATGTGTACACCTAATAGGAAAATAAATTTTATTTTTGATTTATCAAATAAATAAATTTTGTTTGTTTTTCTGGGCAGTGTGATACAGTTTTTAGTGTATATTGTCTTTATTCTACACGTTATTTTTTAAATATTAACAACGAACGTGTTACAAGTATACAAAACACTCATAAATTTAATTTTCTTTATATTATACCAATGCTATGTTACATTATACTTTTTTTTAGGTTTCCGAACTTTGGTAGAATGCAGCATGAATACACATACTCATTGTCAGTCTAATTGTGTTTACTTTTCTATCTAGATAATAATTGTGTTTACTTTTTTATATTGATATCAGTTTGGTAAGTATATCTTTTTTCTTTTATAACACAAAGAATAGTAATATAAAAAGTATGAGAAGGGAAAAGAGTAAGAGACATCTTATACAAATATCATCACACAAATATATCAGATTGTTTGATACTTTACTAATACAATCTTATAATTTTCAGATTTGCAAATATTTGAAGATTTGGAAAAGCACAGCATCGATTTGGCTTTCTTATTGTTTCATGTATCAAGTACATACATAAAAGAAGAACTTACAAGATTTTAAAATGAATCCAGGCAATATGTTTTAGTGTTTAAACAAACAAACACATCAGCTTTCTTCTATCATAATGGTAAACTTCAATAATTCACATTTTCCATTAATATATTGTTTATTAATTGTTTGAATATATTGATTGTATAATTGTTTAGAGAAATGTACTTTCTTTTTTCATTTACATATACGTGTACATTACGTATTAATTAACAATTATTATAATGCACTAATGCACTTTTCTTATATTGCAGCTAAATTTTACCCTCGAAGTCTTCAATGCGCAGGAGCATTAAAATAATTACATGAAATAGATAAAAATACGAAAATCATAACGTTATAATCTTAAATTTATCGATTAGATGGATTATTCACTTTATACACATGCGCAACGTTAGGAAAGTCATATAAACAACTTTCAATAAAAGTACTTTCATAGAGGACAACGTCTTATTTCAACGGTGGATTTCGAAGGGGACGGTACATAGATCATATATTCCGATCTTTTTAACAACAATAGACATTCCTATCGATTATTTAACAATTATTTTAATATTCTAATGCAATCTCTTTATATTTCAGATTGTTTAAACACATATTTACTGGTTTAAACATTACATACTTATTAACATACTTTGAATATAAAATAATTGTAATGTGATATTTTTTTGGATAAAAATTTTATTATCCAAAGTCATCATTGCACAGGGACGTTAAAACAAATGCATATTAGTTTAAACAATTACATAAAAATTGAAGGAATGTTTAAATCAGAACGTTGCAATGTGATTTAGTTTTTAGTGTATATTGTCTTTATTTTACTCGTTATTTTTTAAATATTAACAAGGAACGTATACACCTAATAGAAAAATAAATTAGATAACAATAATTATTAATTGGATTAATAATTAGATAATTATAATAATTAATAAAATTGATATTTAATTTATATAATAAATAAATTTTTATGTTTTTCTGTGCGGTGTGATAAGGATTATAGTGCATATTGTTTTTATTCTTTTCGTTATTTTTTAAATATTAACAAGATACGTGTACCTTAAATAGTAAAATAGAATAAATTTTTTATTTATTTAATAAATAAATTATCATATCAAGCTTGACTAGAGTGGTCATGAAGAAAGGCGAGTTACGTACGTGTGACGGGGCAAGCTGTGTGCGTGAAATACATTTCTATATGGTAATTGGGAATTTCTGATTGGTCATCTTTTTCTTTTGCAATAATTATCAGCCAATCAGGGCTCTTTGCTGATCATTCCTCTTTCTTTTCGCGGCGTCGGTGCTGGAGATCGGACGGATGCTACGTCGTTCCGTTAATCTCAGGTAATTAAAAAATATTTTCTAACGTAAATAATTTTTCTATGTACTAACAGATTCTTCTAGCAAATGACTTCCAAATGATATAATCGAAAGATTACGATAATGTCGAGGATAAAAAGTATTTGCGTAGAAAAAAATTCCATGTACATTGGTATGCATTTTTCTAGGCAATTATATATATATATCTTGTTTTACGGCATCATTTCTATAGATATCGACTTATAATGATCGATTTTGATTGTTTGGCTTAATAAAGTATATATTTCGACAATTGTTATGTTCCTATATCCTATTTTTGACTATTCGATATTTTTCTATAATAGATGGAAAAAATTAAAAAATATCAAGCAGCCATGGTACCATCAGATGTAGCAACGTTTCCTTGCTGGTGGACCCCTTTCGTAATACGTCACTGCCACCATATTGGAATCCTGTCAAGTGTATATGTTCCAGCATACTGCGTTATCTCGTTTAATTCAGGTAATTGAAAAGTATTTTACACCTTTCTATTATATATCAAATGATAGCTACACACAAGATTTTCATACGTGAGTGTTTTCAAAACGAAATATTAAAAAGTTCGAAAGACATCTGTGAAAATATAATCATCGGTGTATGTCGGTTTCGCGCCAAATCTCACCAATGTTACTTAATATTTCCTCTAATTTCCAACTTTTTTCATGGTATCAATAATTACTACCATCTCTAATGATGCTCTAATTAATTATTTTTCGTAATTATGTATTCAAAGATCGCGTATTTCGTGTTAAATTTGACTTTTATCACATACATACACACACATACAGGCATATATACATAAGTATAGATTAACCCTCGTACACATACACTCATATATTTGATTTTCTTTATATTGTACTAATGTAATTTTATTTTCTTTTACTTTTTTAGATTTCGAAGCATTAAGAGAGTCTAGCAGAAGTACATATACTCAGTCAAACAATTGTGTTTATTTTTTTTTATCTTCATATTCATCGAAGTAAGCGTTCTTCTTTTTTTAAGCTATGTGACAAATAGAAATGTATAGAAAGAGTGAGAACGAGAGTGTGAGAGGGAGAGAGAATAGAAAACAAAACATTCACCTACAGACAATTATGAATGTGTGTGTATATTTCCAGGAATTTCTCGGGGTGAAACAGAAGAATAACCGCCGAAAGCAAAACGTAAACAGCTGAGCACCGAACGTTAGACACTCTCAAGGATAAGCAGTAACGTATCTCATTCCCCTTCCGTCCTCCATCGAGTAAAGATCTAACGAACGTGACGTATTAAACTACTTATTGATTTTATTTCTAATCTCATCATTATTGAATTAATCGTTTAAAAAGTTTATTATAGCATTTGACAGTATAACAATTGATACACTTGTTAAGTTATTCTTTATTGAGTTTACTACTACAGTTATTGTCTTCTTTAGACTTTTTTAAAGATTTTTATTAATAATTAATAATAATATTTTATATTTTATATGCAATTTAATGCAAGTAATGAGATTTAGGCAACTGATATTGCTTGGGTTTGTATATTGAAGTACAAAGCAAGCACTATCAAACAAATAGTTGCATACTTTGATAAATTCCATAAATGATGTTTAACTTTTACTTTTAATAATTTTAATTCTTTATGATAAAATATCTTTGAAAGTGTGCAATGCCTTCAGGAATGATTCACAGGGGATATTGTATTATAATATAATCTTTAGTATGTTTCAGCTTTTCAGATTTTTTCTTTAATTTTATTTTATTCATCGTCATCCTACGGGTAGGATACCCATCCTGCAGTCATCAATGAAGACTAAAAGTAAGTATATTTTTCTATCAAACACTTAATTGGTAACTTTAAAGGATTTTTATTATAACGACGATATTAATTGTTCTTTTCCTTTTTCTGTTTCAGAACATCATTGCAATCGAGCGCGTAGGCAATGAAGTACTCGTGTGTTGCATCGATAAAATAAAATAAAAGAATCAGAAAAAGTAGAATCAGTGTTGTTCGCCGTGTAATAAAATTTCGGTTTCGCGATAAGAAACTCATCTATAGTTTCTTATTTTCGTTTATACCGCGTATTTTGATTCACGTGAGGTGCATCGCCATGGTGCAATTGAATTTTATCTGATTGGAATGCATTTTAAGTATCTATTTTTATTTATATTTTTGTTTGATATGATTTTGGACCATATTACATATAACTTATCATTATGTTTTATTTCATTTTACAGATATGAAGATGGACTTTCTACCTTATCAAAGATGTGGGATGAATTCTTCGATGGATCATTGATGGATCATCGATGGATCTTTGATGGATCTTCGATGGATCTTCGATGGATCTTTGATGCATCTTCGATGGATCATCGATGGATTTTCTTCAATACCAAATCGAGGAACTCTTCGATCAGCATACTACAATACTTGCTGCGAAGTAGGAATGTTTTGGAGCCATCGTAGAACTTCTTACGCAGTGAGTCAAAAAATTTAAAGTCCCTCCGGAGCACAATCATGTCGAGGATGAAAGGTCCTAATCGGCACGAGCTACCGGTTTTAATTATTCCAATAAATTTTTGACGAGCACATGAGTAATTCCTTTCTAGGAGTTACTCATGAAAATTGTATATTGTATTGTATTGTATTGTATGTTTTATTAGTTCAGGATAGGTTTTCTTGTCTCACCGGTTAAATTCATTTAATTAATAGTGCAATTAATTAATGCACTTTCTTTTTTATTATTAGGTGTACAAATAAGTTTCCGCCGTTTTAATGTAGATAGCGCGGCGCGGAGTTTCCGTTAACTTTCGCAGATGATATCCTGCTTAAAAATTAGTTTGGACGTTTAAGAACAACATAACCTATTAATAATATTGATTTCATATTGGTAAAATATAATTTTTTTTAGTTGAAAATGTCCAAATTTGAGCCAAATAAGCGTCATTTGCGGGAAATATTAGTTTACTTCTTTAATATAAAGAAATCTGCTGCTGAGGCGCATCGATTGCTCGTAGAAGCATATGGTGAGACTGCTTTGAGTGAGAGAACGTGTCGTGAGTGGTTTCAAAAGTTTAAAAACAGTGATTTCGACGTAGAAGACAAAGATCGCAGTGGAAGGCCAAAAATTTACGAGGATGCAGAATTGGAGGAATTATTGTAGGAAGATTCATCTCAAACACAAAAAGAACTTGCTGTAAGATTAGAAGTCACTCAGCAAGCAGTCTCACATCGTTTAAAATCATTAGGAATGATTAATAAACAAGGAAATTGGGTTCCGTTCGAATTAAAGCCGAGAGATATTGAACGCCGATTATGCTTAAGTGAAATACTGCTTGCTAGACATAAAAAAAGGGTTTTTTACATCGTATCATCACTGGTGACGAGAAATGGATACATTATGATAATCCAAAAAGAAGAAAATCATGGGGATTACCAAGCCATGCGTCAACATCAACAGCAAAACCGAATATTCACGGAAAAAAACTCATGCTGTGTATTTGGTGGGATCAGCTGGGTGTAGTGTATTATGAGTTGTTTAATCCGAGCGAAAAAATCACCGGAGCCCTCTATCGAACACAATTAATGAGATTGAGCCGAGCTCTGAAGGAAAAACGCCCTCAATACTATTCTAGACACTAAAAAATTATTCTCCTGCATGACAATGCTCGTCCACATGTAGCGGCTCCCGTGAAAAAGTATTTGGAAACACTTGATTGGGAAGTGTTACCCCACCCGCCGTATTCACCAGACATTGCACCGTCCGATTATCCCCTATTTCGGTCCATGGCACATGTTCTGTCGGAGCAGCGGTTCAAATCATATGAAGATACCAAAAATTGGGTTGATTCGTGGATAGCCTCAAAAGACAAGGAGTTCTTCCGACGTGGGATCCGAATGTTGCCTGAGAGATGGGAAAAAGTCATTGCAAGTGATGAACAGTATTTTAAATAACCTTAAAATTACCATTCTTCTAGAATAAATACTTAATTTTTAATAAAAAAACGGCGAAAACTTATTTGTACACCTAATAGAATTGTTTTTTATTTCTGTTTCAGATTGCAATCGTGCGCGAAGCAATATACGGGAGTGTTGTATCGTTAAATATAATTAATATCACGGTTTAGAAGCACGTTCGTTCGTTTTCATTTCAATTTCGTCGCGTTCGCGAACAATTTTTGAAATTTATATATTAAATTAACTGCGACCAAAGCAGTAATTGCATTAGAGTTTGTTCGTAAAGTTGTATTTTTATCTTTAAACAGTTGCACAGACTGTTCGCGTATTAGAATCAGTGCACCAATGAAGATTTTTTTACTTGCATTGACTGTGTGCAAAGCAGTCTTTGGAAGCAGTTGTAAAGTCAGTGATCGGGCGTAAAACAAATTAAAATCAAACGCGAATTAGAATCAGTGTTGTTCGTCGTATAATAAAATTTCGGTTTCGCGATAAGAAACTCATCTATAGTTTCTTATTTTCGTTTATACCGCGTATTTAGATTCACGCGAGGTGCATCGCCATGGTGCAATTGAATTTCATCTCATTGGAATGCATTGTAAGTATCTATTTTTATTTACATTTTATTCGATTTTATTTTAATATGATTTTGGATTATATTGCAGATAACTTATCGTTATGTTTTATTTTATTTTACAGATATGACGACGGACTTTCTACCTTATCAAAGATGTGGGATGAATTCTTCGATGGATCATTGATGGATCATCGATGGATCTTCGATGGATCTTTGGTGGATCTTCCATGGATCTTCTTCAATAGGAAATTGAGGAACTCTTCGATCAGCATACTACAATACTTGTTGCGAAGTAGGAGTGTTTTGGAGCCATCGTAGAACTTCTTACGCAGTGAGTCAAAAAATTTCAAGTCCCTCCGGTGCTCAATCATGTCGAGGATGAAAGGTCCTAATCGGCACGAGCTACCGGTTTTAATTATTCCAATAAATTATTGACGAGCACATAAGTAATTCCTTTCTAGGAGTTACTCATGAAAATTGTATATTGTATTGTATTGTATTGTATGTTTTATTAGTTCAGGATAGGTCTTCTTGTCTCACCGGTTAAATTCATTTAATTAATAATGCAATTAATGAATGCACTTCCTTTTTTATTACGTGTTTTGTTCGTGGTTAGTAGTGATGAATTTGAGTATTAATTTACTCGTTTTCGTCCAGAAAAGCATGTAATAAATGTCTTACATGCATTGCTTCGTACTGAGTTTATCTAATCGCGATTAATTTTAATATATCGATACTTCGATATTATAAATAAATGAGCAAGAAGACAAACTCATTCGCGACGGATAGATTCTAGCAGTTAAGTGGTGGCTCAAAGCCCAGTTCTCTTATTAGAACAGCCAACTTAATGAAAGGAGTCGTCCGAGGTTTTTAAATAAATTAAAAGATATTAAAAGATATTATAAAAGATATTTAAAGTTAATATTTATCAAATAAATTGTAGAGTCTTTAGCCGCTTAGATAAATTTCTATAAAAATGTATTTATGTCTTATGTATATATGTGTTTTTAATCATATTTTTTAGATCAGGATTTTCAGCTTCTAATATACTAATCTCCCGTTTCTCCCCCCTATACTTTCTGCATTCTCATCTATGCGTGTGCCCAGGTGCTACTCGTATGGGTGAGAAACGGTTATTATAGGTTTAGATTTAAGTTCTTCCCCTATTGGCGGCTGTTATTGCGCTAGTGGTTGCACGATGTACCTTACACCTGTATGTGCGTATTAGGTAGTGTGTACTGTACATCGTTTCGTGATAGTTTTTAATTAATGCATTAGTTATCACTTAGAATACTACTTATTATAGCACACCTAAAGTTAGGTGTAATATGAGAAATACACGTGGTTGTATCTTTCTATTTATATTAAATTTTTCTCATTTTTTTTTTTTCAAATCGTTTTGCATAGTAGAGTTCCCACATTTGTTTGTGGAAATTTAACAATACTTGTATTATATTAGTATGCTGATATATACTAGTATGTACCAGTAATTTTGCTTTAGTCATTATTGCAATAACCACTAGCCTTGGCAGTCGATTACAGCATTGGTACGTACTCCCATAAGTTTAGAAAACACGCGTTTGAACTAGGGTGTCGGAGGTGCCCCGGGGCATGCTCTCTAGTTTAGGCTTTTGCACCCTGGTGGTATGTGAGAGAATCGTGGAGTGGGTGGGTGGGTACGTATGTGTATTTGCTCTTTTTAAATATGGGTAATTGGCAGGCAGGTAGCATACTTCTTTGAGCGAATGTGAAAACTTTAATTTTAAGTAGGTAGGATCCAGGAAAGGCACGAGGTTTTCTTCCACTCCGGAGTGGAAATTTCGCCTCCTGGTTTATACAGAACTGTTGCAAAATTATATCATTTCATTCTCTTATGTTTGCTTTGTAAATTTATTTTGTGACTCTTCTGTAATTTGTATTATGTATCATGATTCAAAGGGATTTGCAACCATTTAAGAAATTTATTTCTATTTCGATTCTATCTCGAACGAGATAGAGTCGAACAAATTTGCAAATACTTTGATGAATTGATACTTAGTTTTAAGTATTATAATTAACACTTCGCACTATCGCGATTTAGTCTTCTGTAAATATTTGATATAATTCAGTATAAAGAATAAATTGAATAAAAATATTGCAAGAAAATGCATTTATAAATTGCATTTATAGTATTATTTTTATTTTAATTCGATTTTATTACTGGATAGTAAAAATGCGACGTGTTATTAGGTCATCGAGTATAATTATCTGCTTGGACATTCGTTTAATTGTGCTCGTGTATATTTCAATGAACTCTAAGTTCATTGTTGGTTCACGAGCTTGAATAACTAACGGAGAATGTAAATTAATTTTTTCATAATTGAGAATTAGAATCATCAAACAAAATACAAGTTAATTTGCAAAAGAAAGTATGAGAGATTTTATCTTGCTCGCATTTTCGTAGAAAATGTCCAATGCAGTTTTCAGGGATGAAGAAAGAAGAGGCTAAATGCCGAAGAGGCTAATTGCCGAAGAGGCCCCCACTTAAATGTGGCTGAAGAGGGCAACTACATAGACTATAGAGTTATTTTCAAAAGTTCAACAGCAAGTTCGAACTTTTCGAGAATAGCTCTTTAGTCATATTTTATATTTTATTATATTAATTTCTTGCTCGTCATTAATTTCTAGTTTTAATTGGAGATGATGGACCATTCAATCTCCTTGTTACGCCAAACTCATGCTTGAATAGTTCAAAAGATGCACAAGTTTTTTGTTTGTTAATAGAGTCAAAACTATTTAGATTTCCTTTTTTCTTAGATATTAAACTTAATTAACGTTCGTTGAACCTCACAATAATTTATCTTACTTTTTTTGTCTTTAAGATTTTTAACTTTGATTGAATATTATTATATTTGAAATTTTGTGTGTTTAAAGGAACGCGGTATTTAAAAGTAGTTCACAAAGATTAAAAAAATTTTTTTTTTTTTTTTTTTTGTATTGTAATATTTTTGTATAGCTTTTCTATTTCTTAATTATTATATATTATAATATAAAATCACGCGTTTAAATTTAATTTTATTCAACCTGAAATAGAGATTTGATAAAAATAAATAGGAAATTATATTTAATAGTGCATCTGCTCATTTGGCGACTTGTATTTTAGGATTGGTTTTATTGACTGTATTATTAATATAGTTTTCTTCTTGTTACAGGTAATCATCGTTGGATTTAACATCAACTCATCATGATTGACTTGCTTGTTGCTTTTTAAAATTAATTTATATAAGCATTTCTAAAGGCACACACATATTTATATTTATTTTGAGAATAAGCATTAGCCTACTGACTTATGCAATTTCTTGGAAGAATCCCATTTCTATGATACCAAATTAAACAAGAAAAAACTACTTCCATGTAGATCATTGCACACAGATACATGAGTACCTGGAATCTAGTTTGACGACAAACATTCATTAAGGCTTCATATGAATTTGTATCTTAATGTATAATTTTCTTTCATATGTATATTTATGTATGCATATGTGTACATATATATACATATATATATACATACATATTTTTAAGGAAGTTTGAGTAATAACATTTAAATTAATTATCTTTAAATATTGGAAAATTTTTATTATATTTCTAATCAATTTTGATCACTGATAGGTAGTATATGTATATCCAAATTCTATTCGATATTTGAATATTTTAAAATTGTAGGTATCATTATAACATCAAATTATACATGTATTAAAAAATGTTATAGAAGAGTAAACGTAACTGCAATGGTATGATATAAACGTTATCTGTGAAACAGTTGGATCCATTTAATCATATATCTTTTCATATTCTCAAGGCCTTAGATTCTTGTTTACTGTAGAATAGATAAGCTACTCATAGTATCTTGTTGAATTGCATTTTCAACGTATACTGTAGATAATGTAGAGATAGATCGACTTTTTCTTTTATTATTAAAATAAATAATTATACATATACAGTGTGCATTCTATAAAAAGTAAATTGTTCGGAATAAATTAGAAAGTGTATATATCCGCTATGTTGTAAGGTTATGTTTACATCTTGAGTTTATTATATACTAAACAGATGTTTCGTAAAATTTACTTCGGTAGAAACTTTTCTGATGCATTAAATGCATTAAGAAACGCTTCTACTAATCCTTCAAATCGAGTAAGTTTAAAAATATTTTACACTTCATATTTATAATAATTAAATAGAATACACTTTTGAATATTTTAATATGTAAATTATGAATATTATAACTTTATTTCAGATACAAGAATTTAGAGAGAAATTAAATACCTATGATAATGATATACTAACAGATTCATTTAAAAGACGTCATACATATCTTAGGATTTCAATTACAGAACGTTGTAACCTTCGCTGTGTGTAATTTTATATGCTCTATTTATGTTTACACCGATAAAACATCTTATGTTATATTTATTATGCGTTTTTCAAATGAAGGTACATATTGCATGCCAGTGGAAGGTGTAAAATTAACTGCGAAAGATGGAATTTTGAAGACGGAAGAAATAATTAAGTTAGCGGCTTTGTTTACGAAAGAGGGCATATGTAAAATACGATTGACAGGTGGTGAGCCTACAGTTCGTAAAGATGTTGTTGATATTGTTGGTAACTATAACAAATTGAAATAGGAAATTTTTATATATTAATGCGTATAATAATTATATTTATTAAATATATTTAGCTGAACTAAAAAAATTAGAAAATTTAGAACAAATTGCAATTACAACAAATGGTTTGACATTAACTCGTCAATTACCAGCTCTTCAAAGAGCTGGTCTAGACGCTTTAAATATTTCACTCGATACTCTTAAAGCAGATCGCTTTGAGCAATTTACACGTAGAAAAGGATGGGCAAAAGTTATGGCTTCAATAGATTTGGCTGTTCAACTGGGATATAATCCAGTAAAAGTAAGTTATTATTTTGGGAAAGAGTACAGCATATAATTACAAAGCATCTTGATTTTAATAGGTGAATTGTGTAGTAATGCGAGGCTTTAACGATGATGAACTAGTTCATTTTGTTGATATGACCAAAGATCGTCCATTGGATATACGCTTTATAGAATATATGCCATTTTATGGAAACGAGTGGAAAGAAAATAAGATGGTTTCATTTAATGAAATGAAAAAGATAATTAGACAAACTTATCCAGAATTTCAAGCACTTCCAAATAAACTAAACGATACATCCAAGGTTTTTTTATTTTACTTTATGTAAGCAAATCTTCAAACATATTTTTAATAATTCACTTCCTTTATTTCTTAGGCATATCAAGTTCCTGGTTTTGTAGGACAAGTAGGCTTTATTACATCTATGACTCATAACTTTTGTAGTTCTTGTAATCGATTAAGAATTACAGCGGATGGTAATTTGAAAGTTTGTTTATTTGAAGGAAAAAGCGAAGTCTCGTTACGAGACGCCCTTCGTAATGGAACATCCGAAGAAGGCTTAAAAGATATAATTCGTAAAGCAGTATGGGGAAAGAAAAAACAGCATGCAGGTACATCTCATAGATTGTTTATTCGCTTAAATAGGAAATGAATGATTTCCTTAAAAGCGATAACGTTTATACCGTATATGTTTCAGGAATGTTCAATTTATCCCAGATGGAAAACAGACCAATGATTTTAATCGGTGGTTAAAATTAAATTATTCCAATCGATGATCTATCTACATATAACTAAAAAACTATATTTTTATAATATCTGTACAGACGTTATCGCTATATTAGACAGACGGTTCTTAATAGCATAAGAATTTTAATTAGGCCTAATAATTAATTCAATTTATTTCATACAGTTAATCGAAAAGAAAAATTTTCGTTTAAAACAAAAGTACAATATAAAAAACATAAACTACTAGAAAATTTCTCTTTGGGGAATTATGTATCATATATGGATGACTTTAGTCAGTATCATCATCGAATTGCTAGAATGTATTGTACACTTTCTCATATAGATGAAACTGGAAAAGCTAATATGGTTGATGTAGGAGGTAAAAATGAAAGTAAGCGAATAGCAATAGCTAGAGGAGAGATTCAGGTAGGACCAGTTATAAGTAAATTGATAGTGGAAAATAATGTAAAGAAGGGAGATGTATTATCCGTGGCACAGTTAGCTGGCATAATGGCTGCTAAACGTACTTCAGAATTAATACCATTGTGTCATCCTCTAAATGTGTCATATGTAGATGTATATTTAAAATTAAATGAAGAATTGCATCTAGTAGAAATTACAGCCGAAGTAAGATGTATGGGAAAAACTGGAGTTGAAATGGAGGCTTTAACAGCCGTATCCATAGCTGGACTTACAATTTATGATATGTGCAAACATGCAGCCACTACACATAGTATGAAAATAACAAATATAGAATTAGTATCAAAAATAGGTGGTACAAAGGGTAATTATATAAAAAAATAAATTGGTGCTATACATTGTAAGTAATATTGATAAAATATTTTTATAAATTTGACTATTATAAAAGATTTATATTCATGTGGAAATGTGAATAATGGTGAATAATGTACAAGAATATTACGTTGTTATTTTTGAAAACAGCGATTGTTACAATTAATACACACAAATAGTATTTTATATAGTAAAAGTTATCGATGTTAAATCGTTATATATATTTTATTATTTTCTATAAATTTTGATCATCACATGGAAGGAATAAGAAATAAAATATTAATCGCATATGTATTTAATTTCTAATAGACTTGAAATTATAACATTTATTCTTAATATATAAATAATTAACATAAATGAGATCAATAAATAAAAAGCAATGGTGATATGATAAAACATATTTTTGAATCTATATCCAAATCTAATACATATATATATATTTTGAATTTCCGATATTATGTTGTCGTTGAAAACATATCGGTATATGTGCGATAAAAAGAAATAATAATAAAAAAATACATTTATGATAAACAGTATCAACAGTCGGAAATGTACCGAAGGAGGATGGTTTGGAGAAGAACTATGAAGATAAATGCTCCTTTTGTAAAAAAAAAAGATAATATCGCGTTATATAGGTGATGGGGATTCTCGAGCGCAATCGCAGATGAAGAAAATACAGCGCGGGCGCGATGCACCTTCAATTCGAGCTTTTAGTCCGCCCCCATGAGAACCTACTCTTTAGTACTTCGGGTGCTACCGGAGCGCATTACCACGAAGATCGTTCTTAAATCGATTTCTTTTTTTTTTTCTTTTGACGCGAGAGAACTATAGAATATAAATAATTATTTTCTCGATTAGTAATTATCTCAAATTGATTTGACACGCGACACATTTTATTACAACTCGTGATTTTTCCTTTTATTAATTAACACATGCGATCATACGGTTCATGATTACGGACTTTAAACGATCGAACGATCATTTCTCCTCGATCGGTGAAAGTTCAATCTCGTCGACCGCATATATCGTTGCGGTGAAATGTGCAAAAAAAAGAAATATCTCTCGATGTCTGCCTTAAGTTCGAAGACGTATCATTTTGAGAAGAGAAACGTGAGAAGGCACGGATCGTGATTCGTTCAAAAAATAATTGTCAATTTCGACGGGAGATTAATATCTTCGTTGTAAGATGCAAAGGATTATTTAAAAATGCCTAGCAATTCCGAAAAGCTCGAAAATCCATGAGCAAAGATGAACGATAGTCGAATATAAAAAATGGCACCATTCCACGGCATGGTCCTACTGTTGCTAGGAATCGGTTACCTGTTACACGCGGAACCAACTTTCAGTCATCGCGATATAGGTAGACTTCATATTTTCCTTCTCGTCACTTATTTTCTTTTTTTTTTCTTGCTCGTGGTTGTATCGATTTTTTTTTAAGTAAGATTGATTTTTACCAAAAAACATTTTACACCATATACAGGCATAATCGCGGACGATGTTAGATCGAGTCGCAGAGAAGATCACGAATACCCACCAATTGTAGCACATTTTTATGACGAACATCTCGACAAGGAGATGCTCAAGACATTTCGTACGAAAAGGCACACGTATTTTTCCGATGATCTTGCTGAAAACGTGACGGTTGCCGTTGGCCAATCCGCCGTTTTGTCGTGTCGAGTAGAGAATTTAGAAAACAGGACCGTGAGTTTTTTTACATTTGCTCTTTTATAGAAGAAAAAAAAAAGACATGGCATAAAGTTCAGAGCTCGTGGAAAAAAGTTTCACCTGAGATTTCTTATATCTTAGGTATCTTGGATGAGAAAAAAAGACGTACGGATCTTAACGTCTATGAAGACGACTTATACCGCCGACAAGAGATTCGTGATAATCGGTAAATCGCCAAACTGGGACCTTCAAATAGATTCCGTACAACCGGAGGATGCTGGTATTTACGAGTGTCAAGTTAATACCGAGCCAAAGATGGACAGAGCGGTCAATTTGAAGGTTTTGGGTGAGCAACTATTAGGAATGAAATAGAACATTATGAAATAATAACTATATAGATCGATATAGATTGGTAAAGATCACATTTTTCGTTACGCAAGACGTACAAGCCAAAATCCTTGGTTCCGAAGAGGTATACGTGAAGAAAGGAAGTAAAATAAGTTTGACGTGTACCGTCGACATGCAGGACGTCCCACCGAGCAACGTGACTTGGTATCACGCTGGTTCGATCATCGACTTTGATAGTCCAAGGTGGGTCAGACAAATGAAATATAGATGTTGTATTGTAGGATTGAGGAAAGCTCGCGATTACTAAAAACAACTATATGAAATTCTTACGCTCGATAGGGGTGGCGTTTCTCTGGAAACTGAAAAGGGCAAGAGCTTTACCAAGAGCATGCTGGTAATAACGCGCGCGTTACTCAACGACAGCGGCAATTACACGTGCTTCTCGAACAAGGCTGCACCAGCTAGCGTAGTGGTTCATGTGTTGAACGGTGAGAGATATGGGACTTCTCTTTGATTGCTGACAATTTGTCTACTTTGAATTACGTAGATAAGAGTATAGGGGAGCCGTTTATTCGTAGTTGAAACGTTCCTATGTCGTTGCCAATATTGGTTGGCCTTTAGTTTGAAATCTGTTCGCAGGGGAACATCCTGCGGCGATGCAACACGGAGGCAGCGACAGTGTCAACAGAAGGATAATCTTGTTCCTTGCGATCGTTATTCCGATCGTGATATTTCGGTGAGCGATGCTGATTTTATATATCGAACGAACGACGCGTTCCTGTAATATATACCTATATATGTGTATATATAAACGTAAGAGAGGATGGTGTGCGCGGATGGAACTGTGATCGCGAACTTCGATGTACCTAATATGTAAAAAAATTGACTTTTCTATCGATTTAGAAAATTTCATGTAACCCGTTACACTGATCACTCTCGTATGCCAACAAGCGCACACACCTACACACATACACAGGTACAGGACACAGAGACAAACACGACGCGTATCATCGTATCCTATAATACAGCGAAACTCATCGCTGTAGATTAACGTCGATCTGTATCATCATTGCATGTCGATCCTGAAATGTATCATTGCTACGGCCTAATAAATTTCTCTGAAATGACAATGTTAAAATACATTTTAAGAAGTCATCGAATCAAGAAGGAAAGTAAATGCCATCACGAGTGTTCGCGTCGCGTCTCTTTTGCAGAGAGCTCAACGTTCTCGCAGGTCTCTTTTGAATCTTGAACGAATTTGCAAATTCATCTTATAGTTCCCTAATTACAAGAACCTTTCCTTTGTCGGTAATAGCATTATCATCGATGAATTGGGGTCACGTTCCCAATAATGAAAGAGGAAAGGATAGACTCGGAGGTTGGAATATGTGTTCCTTTTCTCTCTCTCTCTCTCTCTCTTTCTCTTTGTCTTTGTCTCTGTCTCTATCTTTCTCTTGTTCTCCTTTTTCTCGATCTTCGTCTATTTCCTCCCTCTTCCTCCCTCTTCTTCCCTTTTCCTATGTCCACACACGTCCCACGAGTGCTGGTACGGATGCTGGCTTCATTTTATGCAAATCACACAGAAGCATCTGTTAGATGCTCACCACGAAACGGAAACTCAGACACATCGGCTATGTAAATTCATGAGATTCTCCTTGTTCCCTGTGCGAGAGAGACTCATCAGTACTTTCTCTTCCATCGGTTAAACTTTGAATTACGCTACAGGAAGTATTTACAAACGGTATTTTGAAATTCGATTTTTCAGATCGTACGAGCTTTTATCCCTTTGATATATGTAACTTTAGAACAAATTTTACATCTTAATGTTATTTCGTGGAAATTTCTGAAGCACAACGAGATGGCACTTACCAACGTTTACTGCAGTTTCCTCTTTAGATAATGACATGTTGACCCGGCGTTAATGGATCCCGTGTGATCTACCTATAATTAGCGGAACACCGAAGACATGCGGTCACGTTGTATTCGCTGCAAGCGAGTTGACCGTGTAAGCTAGATGATCGATAGTAGTATATCAACGTCATTGTACGATACTTCAAAATATTCCCTATGGTTTAGGATGGAAAAATGCTTAATACTTTACCCCTTGCTTCTCAACGTACTTTTGCCTAACCGTTGATGCATAATTCATATCTGCTCTTTCTGTACTCCGGTAACCATTAAACCGTGCAGTTTTAAGGAATGCAAAAACCTCTCCCCTACACCTTTGTCTTTATCAGGGAAAGGCATTTTTATGCGAAAGTTTTAAAAAGCAAGGCGTTTGTTTGCTTTTTTTCTTTCCCTTCCGAGATCTTTTTACGTTCGTTATGATCAAAAAAGTTTTAACAAACGGGATGAGGGAGAGGGAGAGAGGGTCTATAAAGTGAAAGAGAACATAGAACGAAATCACGCGAAGGGGGTAAAGAAAATCCAGTTGAATTATACAAGGAATTCACTATACACGTAAATGCCTCCTTTATTGAGGAGTTTAGAGCATCTCGCGAAACTTCAGGAGCGAGGTGAGTGGGTGGGAGGGAGGGAAGGACCGTGAATGTAATAAAAGTGTGTACGTGGATAAAATGGCACGAGTCAAGTAGTTATGAGACGTTTTAGACGAAACTTGAAAATCATGGTTCTCGTACACTCGCACGAGATATTTTTTTCTCTTTTCTCGACTCTGCACGTTCTTTTTTACTAATATTTATATATATAAACACGAACATAATAGTTTAAGTCGATGGTTGCGTTTGTGGAAAAAGAATCTTGATTTTATAGTTCCCTTTAAATTTTATAATTTTCGGGATATACGTACATATAATAAATCTAACAACAGATTCGCTAGGCAGCAAAAACTGAAAGAGAGAGAGAGAGAGGGAAAAAAAGAGAAAGAGTGTTTTTATTCTCGGCGTTACGTGATTGCAATTCACTCTGCTCGTAGATAAATTAAACTATAACCTCGTATATCCTTGCATTTTATATGACCCTGTGAATTATCCTAAAGCACATGGAAGGCACGTACGTGACATTTCGCTGGCTTTAAAAACGTCGGGCTCGGTACGCGATAAATGTAATAATCGTGGAAATGGACGAAAAATTACGCTAGCAAGATAAGCGGATAGAATATGTTTTATCTTAACGCTTTTCATTAGCCAGATATAAAATGGTACTTTGATGCGTAGTTATAAATTAAATCGATAAAAACTCTTAATAGTTTTTTAATGTGCGTCTCTGCTATAAATAATTTTTTGTTGCCTTTGAAAAGGATCGATCCGTGAAAGTGATTTTATTTTGTATGAATTTGATCAAGATAAACACGTACAAGCTTGTCGCGTTTAATAGAAAAAAGAAATAAAAAAACAATAAAAAGAAATAGTTATCATCGTCGAGGTGTACAATTCAATCGAACGCGAAGAAGAAGAAGAAGAAGAGAGAACTTTTTTGTAAAGTTCTTTAGAAATTTTCTAACCGTGGGAAAGAAAAGGAAAGGGGACCAATGGTGGCGCTGCTGGTTAAATGATTCTATCGAACGAGAGTTTTATCGAGTTAACCAAAGAGTTCGACGACATGTTCGTACAACTTTTACTTATGAAAGTAGAAATAAAAATACTTCAAGAAATCTGAAAGATTTATTTATCGATTAATCTCGACACTTTTTCGCGCTCGATAGTTTCATTGATCATTTTTTTTTTTTTATATATATAATAACGATTTTAATTGGCCAATCGAAAAGATTTCCACGACCTTTTGATTTTTTTATTTAAATAGATCATAACGAACTATTAATTTCTATTTCTCCTTAAAGATTCTTTTTACTATAACATAAAGAACCTCATTTTCCAAGTAAAGTACTTTATAGAAAGATCCATGGTTGAAAAAAGTTTCGTCGTTTCCGACTATGGGCTAAGGAGTAGCAAGTACAACTAGAAACTTTAGGTCTTTTTAGCCCGACACTCTTTTATTCTTAACGAAACAAACTTTTCAAAGGGAACTACTACTTCTTGTTATGACAAGGCGATTAAAAAGTCGAGAGAATTCGTCTACCCGTTAGATTCAAAGAGAATATTTTTCAATTGTCAACTAACACAATTCGGAAAAAGAAAAGAATAGAAAAGAAAAAAAGGGGGGTAATGGATTTTCTTTATTTCGAATTATTTTTAATCCGATATTGTATCATCGATAAAACTGTAACAAATGATTGACAATCGTACGCGTACGTTTACGATCGAAACGTTTGATTTTACATTTCTAGCTCTGTTCGCGTCGTTCTTCGTTTTTTTTTTTAAACGAACGTGAATTTGTTGTTGGAACGTTATAATTATTTTTTTGTAGAATATCACGATTAATATGAGTAATCCAATAGTCAACAAGAAACACCGAAAAATTTCGAAACGACTTACGACCACCAGTGTTTTGATTAAATCGGAAGAAGAAGGATATGCACCTTACCAAAGTGATTCTAAAACGGTAACGATATTGTTTGCTTAGGTTACGTATATACACACTTTTAAATAGATATTTTTCAATTTATCATACTTTTAATCCATATAATGTAAATCTGACGTAATTTTAAAGTAGAATATTTCATTTAAAAAAAGAAAAAAGAAATATTATTTCCCTTTGAGCTGGTAAAAGCTTAGAAAATCAAACGGAATCGTACGTTTAAAGGAGATAGATATTTTGTAACGATACTAAAAGTACCGAGATTATATAACAGTTAAATCAACAGGGCAAAAGAAAAACTCTGACGAAATTGTCGATCACCAATGGGATCCCCCATCGTTTTCAATTTCATTATCGAGGTGATCGATTAAAGGTGAGTATTCAAAGCAACCTCAACTAGAAAAAGAAGAAGAAGAAGAAGAAGAGAATAACTCAGAATAAACATACGAAATTTGTCTTATTTTTTTACATACAGATACCAAAGTATCAAAACACGTATCGCCTGGAACCCTTCAAATTTTTTCACATCGAGACGGTCGACGTTATCGTTCGTAACGCCCTAGAAAATAAATTATCTTCAGTTTTGAATTATCATCCAGATAATGCCTCCAAGTTATCTATGGAAATTGCCAACGACGTTTTGAGGGCGATCAACAGGAGAGAATACGATAGGTATCAAATATATATGAATGAAGAGGAAACGAAAAGACGCGAAAATTATTTTTATTTTTATATATATATATAATTTTCTTTTTTTTTTATTTACACGTACATCATACATACGCATTTATGCATTACTTTTAGTTTCTCTATTCCTCGTCCTGTTTTCGCAGATTGAAACTAGTGATACAAGTGACTATCGTCCAACGTATACGGCAAAGTGTACATTCCGCTTTTCAGTGCCTGTGGGATGCAGAACGTGACAATTACTCGTACCACGTTTTCGAAAATTCTCATATATACGCGTGGTGCTGCGTATTCGGTCTGTATTACGAATGAAAACGAGCTTTCCACTAGTCTCCCTCTTCCTCTTCGCATATTTTTTTGGCTTTGCGAGAATCCTAGGAGATCGCGGTGTTACCTAGCACAAGTGTCCTTTTATCCACGATTCTAATATTATATAATAATATTTTCCGTTATTATACGAGAGAAAGATCGACTTAAATGAACATAGAGATATTTTACACCTACCTTAGTTTTTATTTCTTTCAAATTTATTCGTATAATCGTTTTCCTATGCGAATGTTTTTCAAAATAAAAAAAAAAACTTATTCTTCTATTATTATTTTGTTCGTTTTTTCTTTTATTCTTTATCGAACGATATTTTATCCAACATTATTCTCTCTCTCTCTTGTGTTTTGAAATACAATGAACCTATCCCGAAGTCTTGATCGATTGTAAAGTAACTATCTCTAATATTAATATTTATTAGTTAGATAACTTTTCGTCCTAGCTCGAACCATCGTCCTCGTCGTCGTCGTCGTTGTCATCGTAGTTGGCTATGCGACCTAGTCATATTTGTGTTACCTTGCTATACCCCTTTTCGGACTCTTCAGCGAATGATTTATCGAAAAACTTTCAGCTCTGGTTCGTCTTCTTCTCCTCCTCGTCGGAATAATAGTCGGCGATTTAAAGTTTTGGAAACACGCCCGATATTTTTATAGATATTCATCGGGAGGGAGCTATCGGGACACGACATGCTAGACTGGAGAATAATGGAAACGAGGCTGCTGCTTCTGCTTCTGCTGCTTCTACTACTACTACTACTACAAGCTAAACGAGAACGAACTGATCTCTATTACGCTAAAAATGATAACGAGTCGACCAAAAAAGAGGAGAACCTCTTTTTTCCTTATTTCCCCCCCTCCCCTTTTACTTTTCTTTACACGTAGATATACATTCGTTCGAGCATCTACGCGAATATTGTAATCTAGATGGTGGACGGTGGTCTGGAAATTCAACTTCTTTGTCCTCGCGAATGATAAAAAGAAAAAGAAAAACGAAAATGGAAACAAACCGTAACGTAAGAGGGGGGGGAATACGAGGAAAAAGTAAAATATATTTCCGTCGGGGTTTTTTTTTTGATCAAGATTTATTATTCAAACACAATGCTAAAAGTAAATTAGTCGATTTGACTCGCGTCAGATAATTTAATGTTTTCAAATAAATGACGACGTCGCGAGCGTGTCATTAGATTCAAATCGAACGGATAGAAGATTCGATTATTCGATATCGACATTTTTTTTTTTACCGTCAAAGATGATAACCAATCGATATATTATTATTTTTTAATGAACGATTTTGAAAATACAAGCGTTTTCTTTTATAATTTTATTTCGCGTTAACGTTTCCTCGAAATGAAATGCGATGCGTTGTTCGTTTAATAAAATATGTTTCGAGCTACAAGAAAGTTCGTATATCCGCGTAGAAAAATATTTTCAAATAATGTTTGTAGTCGCGATAAGAAATGGGGTTTTTTTTTTGTAGAGACCTTTCGAAGTCTGATGTCGAGTCAAACGTAGGAAATATAAAATCTCGGGCGTGTGATAGGATGTGCAGACGACTAGAGATATATGCAATCGTTTTGATGCATCGTCCATCAAAACGTACTGGTCGAACTGAATTTTAATCTATCTCCATGCGAGTCGACGTTATTTTGCGAACGTTTTATATTCTCTCTCTCTCTATCTATCTATCTATCTATCTATCTCAACAGTTTCGTTCTTTTTTTTTGTAACGTAAAGATAAAATCAATGAAAAAAAAAAAAAAACAAATAGAACGTGTAAATGTAAAAAGTAGTAGCAACGATCAATTGTATGTCATTTCATAGAAGGAAAGAAAAAATCAAAGAGAGAGAGACAGACAGAGAGAGAGAACAAATTGAAAGAGAGGAGGGGGGGGGTGTAACTGATGTTGCGTGCTTTTCGATCACGTTGATAAAAGCGAAGCGTGAGATTTCGTTTGAACACGGCCAGACAAATTAACGGAGATTGTACCAGGGATAATGTAAGCGGTGCCATTGACTCCCTGGGTTATAGATTTTTCGATAATGCGATTACAAGAAATATAAGCTACGCCTTAATGACCCTTCTAGAAATTAGCGGAAAATGTGCGGCGGCAACTCGCTCGTTAAATTAATGACGCAATTTGTACGTCGTGGCATACGGTAACTATAATATGGGTGAAAGCCATCCTACTGCCTGTCTGCTTGCCTGCCTGACTGGCTGCCCATGTTCTTCGAGAAACCTGCCAGGAAAATCACAGGGTGCATCGCCAATGCAAATATTTACGGGCCTCGATCGAGTCGAGTTGTTCATAAACAAAGTTCGTCTTTTGCTTACGATTCTATGCTCCAACTTTCTTCAAAGCTTTGGAAATGGTTAGCTATGGGGGAAGGGGAAGGGGAAGGGCTAGGGGGAAACAACAGTCTATTCTATCTCTATCTATCTCTCTCTCTTTCTCTCTTCTCCACTTCTCTTCGATTCTCTCATCTCTGTACATTCTTACCAATTACCGTGCGTTATCTGTACGAGTTTCCTGAAATGGTAATACGTTTACCGTCGATGTTGCGAGTTAAGTATGGTAGATTAAATTCCAAGCTCCTACGTGCGTTCCCAGGAATATGTAGCTCGTTTAATTAACATAAGTGAAATATTTTTCTATTTTAAAATTATTTATTAAATAATATCGCGAGGTATATATATGTACGCGTGTGTCTGTGTCTGTGTGTGTGTGTGTGTCAATTAATTTATTTTATCTTTTTATTTTTGTTTGTTTTGCGACTCGGTACACCAACAAAAATCTTATCACGTTCGTTTTCGGCCGTTACAATTTGACTATAAAAGTAAAGATCCGCGTATTCTACGTAAACGAATTTTTTATCTGCTCGATATTTCGTCGTTATTTTGACAGACAATTTTGTTTTTTTTGTAATTGAAAAATATATTAGTAAGAAAGATAAGTTATTATAAAGTATTTGTCGTATATTTGGACAATGTAAATAACGTTGTTTTTATATGTATATACATTTTTATTAATAGTAAGTACTCGTTTTGGGATATAATGTAATATACGTAAAAAAGAATAAATATAATCATTATTTTTATCGATTATTATATTATCGATGAGATCTATGCGATACGCGCGTATGTATGCGATCAAAATTTATAAATAGTCATTTTAATCTATAAGGATTACAAGTGCAAGTGATTATTGATAAAAGGATAAGAAACGTGTTGTGGTAGATTGGGTCGTCGTTTTTCGTAGAATACTCGAAATCTTTTTGGGCTCGTGATATAAAAATCGATCGAAAACGCCATATCAAAGAACATCCTGTTCGTTTTCTTCGTAAGAAAGCGTCGGGGACGTCAGGTAACGGGCACAATCTATCACCGGCTAAGTTTCCGTTACTGGATTCGACATAAAATCAATGCCGATCCTCATTTCCATGTAAATTATCTCTGATACCGCAGCATCGAAAATAGTGAGAAGGTAGAGGGAAGGGAGGGAGGGAGGAGGGTGCACGCGGCCGGGCTTGCAGCTTTGCAGAAATTTTTCGATGCGAATGCCGATGCAACTGAACTTCTGTTTTTTTTTTTTTTTTATTTATTTATTTTATAATCGGATTGGACGTGACTAGAGTGACGAATGATGCCAAGGGCTTATAACGAGAACGTAATTTAATTTAATTCGTTTGAAAAATAGATTTGAAAAAATAATACTAATCGATCCCTTTCCATCAATCGCGATTCAAGATGATCACGGGAATGAGTAAAAGTAGTAAGTAGCGTACAGATAGGGTTAGTCTGTTAAGGGTTGATAAGGAAACTCGTACATATATATTAGGAAACACGCGATCGAGCAGAAGGCGTGTTCTCTTCCGTCGTTGTGCAATGAGCTCGTTTACGCGAGAACAAATAATTTTAGTTCCCGATCCGAAACTATCAAGGGAATAATAATAATAATAACAATAATAAGGAAGAAAAGGAGAATTTAAAGGGTTCTTAGTTGTCGGGAATAAGACGGGCTTCCGGAATGAACGGCACGTCCCTTGGCGATCGCTCATGCTTATGACGTTCTGCCTTGTCGCGGTATTTCCCTGTATATTCCCCTGTATTCCCCTGTATTCGGATTTCGCGCGTTACAGGCAACGCGATTCGTCTTTGTCAAATTGGGAACTTTAAAGCCAGCACCTTTTTTCACCCAGATTTATGCATTTCGCTGCTGCTCCCGACCGTTTTACCTGCAAATCGCGTACTTCTTCGCGAAAAACTGCATTCCCCGTGCAATCTGCGCGAAGTTTCTATGACTTTGTCCTACTTTTTGTAAGGGAGAAAAAAAAAATATTTTTCCTTTTCCCTACGAATGACTTTTCCTCCTGTCGTTATATCTTATGTCGGAATACTACAAATCGTTGAAACCCTCGCGCTAGATTTTTCCATACTCATCTTTTCTTCTTATTTCATAATTCTGAAAAAAAGCTATTTAGTGGTGACGATGATGACTACGACGACGACGACAAAGTAGGGATGAACGAATAATACTTTAATTTATGGATATCTCACCGATATCGTATCGATAGCAAAGCTCTCTCATAAAGCTCGACGAAGCGACAAGTGGATGAGGATCGAAAGCTCGAAGAATGAAGATCGATATCTTTTATTGGTGCTCTATTTGTAAGCGAGCTTGCAAATAAAGCACGATATCGTTGGAGAATGGAATCCAAGCCGATGCGTGTCGTACCGGCGATTTGCCTCCTCCTCCTCCCCCTCCTCCTTCTCCTCCTCCTGTTCCTCTACCACCCATTTCTCCCTCTCTTTTAGCTTCCTCTTCCGATGGGAAGCATACTCGAAGCTCTCTGGAAAGCAGGTAGCACTCGAAACTCCGAGTGCGTAACAAGCCACGGCTCGCGAAAGTCTGCACCGTGCACGCGAGCCTATATTAGATTATTATCCATTAACTCGTATTACTGCGGCCAGCATCACGATTAAATTTCCACGATATACAGTAGAACAACCCAGGAACGTTTCAGTAACGCGCCAGCAGACAGACCGACTGCAAGCAACATCCCTTTCAGCTTTCAGGCAAACAGTAATAGCGAGCTAGCTTGCTTTTCAAGGGTCGCGGCTTTCTCGCGCCAACATTCACTACTATCATCATCGATATGTATTTAGCGTTAGCCGCTTAATGGTTAGTTCGTAACTTTGTCGAAAGAGAAAGAGAGAAAAGCCGAAACTTCTCTGCGATCAATTTCCGGACTGGAACTCTTGAATTTCCCCCCCCCCAACCCGCTACCTAATTTACCTTTTCTTCCAGTAAAATCTTCGTACGAGAGAGAATAAACACGCATGACCTCCTCCCGGTACCGAGAAACATTTTCGAAATAAGCTTACGAAAAGGGATTTCGCGTAAAGCTTTTCCAGGAAATTGTAAAACATACTCTCCAACCGTGTAATCTGAAAAATGTTTCCCCCGTGCTATTCATTACACGAATTTTTAATTAATCGCTATGATGCCCAACGCAACCCGCATTGTTTCGGGTTTCTCTCATTCGAGATTAAAATATATAGAGGTAGAAAAAAAGAGATATACTTCTTGGATCTCTTATTTGGATCGATGAGAATGAAGGTATATTATTATGGGGTAGTTTTAATGAAGCGAACTCGTTGGTGGTTTGACAATAGAAAGACACAATGGAATTATGTATTCCGCCCTTTTTCTCCCACTCTCCCCCTATTTTCTATCTCGAAGAATCGTCTTTGAACGAAAGCAGATTGTTTCGTGAGATTGAATCAGCGGTGGTGAGGTGGGGGGGGGTGGGAAGAGAATGTGGTTTCCTGAGGAAACCGAGCTCTCGCGTGCCATCGCCGATAACGATAAGTCGGGAGGCTCGGTTTAAGGGAAAATAAAGACAAATGGCGGCATTTCGTGAGGGACAAATTGAAAAGCGAGGAGAGAGAGAGAGAGAGAGAGAGAGAGAGAGAAAGAGGTAGAAGCTGCTACTACGGCACGTATTACACACGTCCAACATGCTGGCAATCCAAATCAAGTCGAGTCAAGTCAAGACGAGTCCTTCGTCCTTGACTCGTATTCCTGATTTCCTTCCTCTAGTCTCAAACTACTACAAACTACTTCCGCTATTTTTTCCAATTAACGACGGTACATCTCCTCTCGTATTCTCATTTGTCGAGTGCTATAATTGCCTAGAAAGAAAAAAAAAACACACTTAATCGTTTTAAAAGTGTCAGGCCGCAAAGCGTTGAAATTAATTATCGTATCAGCCTAATAATAGGAATAAACTACTCCATCTTTAGGAATATTTTCTGCTCATTAATTATTCTCGTACCTTAACGTCAATGTAGTTAATAATTAACTGTCTGCTTTGCGTCGTTATCGAGCCTTAATCAAACCTCTTTCTCCCTTTATCTCGTTTTTATCTCTACTTTCCAACCGATTTCTAACCTATCGACTTGGAAACGAAATCCTCGTGTTTTAATACTTTCTTTTTTACTTTCTTCGTTTCTCTCGCCTTTTACGTCCAATCTATCCATTTTCTTTCTCTCTCTCTATCTATCTCTGTCTCTCTCTTTCTTTCTATTTCTCCGATATTCGTCGTCGCACACCTTCGGAATAAACTTTCGGCGCAATATCTGAAATTGGATATTAAAGTTATTAGAGAACCGTTCTCGAACGATCGCGCGAAACTTCCAGCCGCGGAATTTAGCAGGCTGTCTGGGTGGCTGACTTGCTGGCTGGCTTGCTGCTGGCTGGTTGGGTTGACTGGTTGGGTTGACTGGTTGGGTGACTGGTTCCTGCGCACACACCCTAGGTGTCCGTAATATTTTTGACGTCAAATGGGGCATCGTTAATCCTTTGCACGGGACATTGGCCCTTTGTTAAATTCCCTCCTGCCCCCCCCCCTACCATATCCTCCAAGGCAACGTGCAGGACCTTGTATAAATGCTAAAAATTCTAGGTACTCGCTTGAAATAATCTAAATACATAAAATAAATTGATCATAATCAAAGATCGATTAGATTTGTGCATAGAAGAATAAACAAAAGATAAAAAAACTGGTGTGTGTACTTATGTACGCACGTAAGAAGTTATACTTCTTGCCGTACCAAAACGAACATAACCTCAATAACCTCAAAAATAACTTAACAAAAGAAATTATTATTATTATTATTAATTTAAATTTATTATCGATATATATATATTAAAAAGAATAATAAAATATCATAATATAGATATCAGTCCACACTAAATATAAGAGAGATATATCGAATAACTTCACGCGTCAACAGTCATGGCGCGGTTACAGCATTAGTTCTCGCTTCGATCATTTAAGTAAAGCAGCGCTGAGTACGATTAGTAATTGGATGGGTGACCCGCTTGAGAAAAGAAGGGGAAGAAGAAAAGAAGACAACTTCATGCCGTATACTTGAAATCGTTTTGCCGCGCGTCGTTAAATACCGACAAACTTCATGGTGTCGATTTTTCGTGTCGCTCGTAAAAATTCACTCTCATTACATTTTCCCCAACGCGCCAAAAGAAGTATAACTTCAAAACTATCTAGATTCTTTTGTAATCCACGAGTAGAATGTATGATGTATCTATGTATTTGGAACGAAAGAGGGAAAAAGGAGAATAGATGGTATGAAACGGGCAGGTCGTGATTGACGATCGACGACTCAACGACAAGGAATATCGATGGAAATCATAAAGTCGCTAGAGGGAGTGTCGTTCGACTCGACTAGGGAACAAAAAGTCTGCTAATAAAGCACCATAGTAGCTGATGACCGAAATGGGGGAAAAAAAAAAACCGTGGAACCAAGTGTGTTCGTCTTGAAAACGAATCAAATCTATCTTTTTGTTTTTTTTTCTTGTTTTTTCTTTCTTCCGTTGCTCCATTCGAATGGAAAATTACGTTTCGAGGTTACCACCGGTCGTTTTGTAATCATTTTGCTTCCGGGGATAGGTGGGAAAGGTTTTTTACTGTGCCGCATCGTGTCCTTTAAATTTTTCTCCACGCAAATACGATATACGAGGAAATATATAGAAAGTGAGCAACGGGGATTGGAGGAATGTGTGTGCATGTGCACGTACGTGCATGTACGTGTGCGCGTGTGAAGGAGAAAAAAGTTGCAGTATGGCGCAGACAAATTATGTGTATATGTATGCGAACTCACGCGTGTTACACGTGGACGCGAGAGAAAACGGGCAAAGGGTTCTGATGGCAAAAGTTTTGAACAATGTCAACGTCATAAATTGCCGGTTGTAGAAGAAGTGGGGCTGGGGGGGGAGTGTGGGCGAGGGAGGGAGGGAAGTGCGAAAGGAAAAGAAAGTAAAAAGGAGAGAAAAACTAATAGCAAACTGTCGTGTACGATAGCAAAGGATTAGTAAAAGGTTAACAAAGGTGTATCGGTCAACTAATTTCACGGATAACCGGATGATCCAACGTAGAGAAACTCTAATCTAAGCTAACTTTTTCTTTTCTACTCGTATAATATTAACGAATAATGAATTATTATAACGATCGATCAAAGCCGATTCATAAAAGCATCTAATGATTCATGAAAATTCCCAACGGTCGTTCGGATTAAATAAGCCATTTCGGTGTGCACGGCGTGCCCATCAAAATATAAATATCGATTTAAACATTCAAAGTAATCGGCTTATTTTCATCAATTTTAATATACCTTATATACCATCCACGTGGATACTTGTAAATGGAAAATTTGGCTAACAACATTTTGACCGGAAACGCATATAAAATTTCATTTTACCGATCACTTTTATACGTGAATTCGATTAGTATGTATCTTGAAATGATCTCTACGTGATATGAAAATGTGTGATTATCCGTTTGTATAAAGATGTATCGATAATATTAACAAAATTACGAATCATCTATCATCATAAATAAAATATTCGACGATGTAATATCTTTTTAAACGAGAATATATTTATAATTTTTCTTTCTTCCTTTTTCGTATTGTTATTTATTATAGAAAAAAAAATAGAGCGAGACTTAAGCTTATTTGCGAAACAACGCTATATTTCATGGGGGTTGGGGTGGGGGGTTGGAGGTGTGGGAGTTGAAAAAATGTTTGTGATCCGGTGTGATCGTGAAAGATGGTAATCAATTATGTCACTATTGATTAGGGTTCTCACACTCTCTACGGGCGAGTTCTCCTTATTAGTAAATTTATACAACAAGCTATAACTTGGCAACTTTGAACTATATGTCTCCGATAAAGCAAGGGAGCGATAGTTTACGACGTATTAGAGAAGATAGAAATGATTGACACCTAGTTTCGAAACACCGTTATACATTATATGTATCTTTCCATGTACATAACCCGATCTAACGATCGTTTCTGTAAAGTACCTTGATACTTATGTACTCACTATTCTGATATACATAACGCGTACACGAGAAAGAGAGAGATAGATAACGTATTATTCCAACAAGAGAGACACCTCTTTGCTTGATTTTTATGCATATTTTTCTTTCTTTTTGTTTGTTGTTGTTGTTGCATCCTTCTCCATTGTTCTAGCCTATTTCTAACAGACACTGTATATATATGTATAGTACGAGATATATAAAGTACACCCTTGTATATTACATCATCGTGTTCCACGTTTCATCAGAGAGTGACGATAACAACTCAAACTTTTAAGATGTGCACAAAGAGAAGAAAGGAAAGAAAGAGAGAGAGAGAGAGAGAGAAAACGTCAACGTTAAAGAATGAAACAAGGATCTCTCAAATGTACGAAAAGTTCCTACTTACATATACTTGGAATAAATATGAAAGCGTTGAGATAGCAACCTACTATTCGTTTTTACTGTATTCGTTTGAAATTTATTTCAATTTCGTTTATAGTTTATATAAGAAGTTTCTTTTTTTTTATATTCTTTTATTTTTCGAAAGAAATTTTTCCAGAAAAATGTCTTCTTTATCGTTCGCAACGTTCTCCTACTCGTATTCAACTAGGGAAAAATAAAATAGGACAGGTGAGAGGGTACAATTATTATTCGTATTTGAAACAGGATAATAAATAAATGTAAGAGAGTAAACACTTTTCAGGATTTCTCTGGAGAATCGTTCGATTATATTATGGTATATTCTAGTAAAATAGTCTTCCGAAGTAAAAAAGGAAGGAAGGAAGTAAGGAAGGAAGATATTTTGGCGTTTCCTCCATTTAAATCCCTGACCCCTTCTTATATAAGAAGAAAGTAGCATTTTTCCAGCAAACGTGGCATTTCTCCTCGGCAATTCGAAGAAAACCCCTTAAAAGCCATAAACGTGTAAGAAAAGTTTTCACCTTTATTCTGATCGCTATAACCCCCTCGGCAAACGATATCTTTTCTCGATTCTTGCACGAGAGAACGGGTGAATCTTTTTGAAAAAGATCGTGAACGTTCCACGTTACGAATTCAGTCGGCTGATCCACAATAATCCGACGAACTATACTCATGAGTTTTATTTCACACAAAAAAGAAGAAAAAAAAAAGAAGAAAAAAAGCAGGAAAAAAAAAGAAAACGAAGAAGATGAAGATTTCCTTAATCCACACGAGATGGGTGGTGGTGGTGGTAGTCGTGGAAGAAAAACGATCGATACAACGAACTATATTATCCGACTGGCGATTTTTCATAACGATAGTTTCTCACGAACGATTAATCGTTGAGAGTAATCCAAGTTATATCGACGTTTTCCTATTTCTCTCTTAGTTTTATATTTTTTATTTAGTCTCTCTCACTCTCTCCTTCATAAACAATAAATATCGTCTATTGATTTTGCATCAAAAAAAGAAAAGAAAAAAAAGAAGGAAGGAACTTATAGGATAGTCAAATATTTTTGGTCTTTTGGAAAGATCCGTTAGTCGTTGCAAAGCAAAAGCGCGAGATTCTAAAGACCGCAAAGGATCGGAGACGGTGAAGGAGCAGCAGCACCAGCATCAGGGGGCCGATTTTCCAATTTCCAATAACGAGAAACTCGACTCTCTCTCGTTCTTTCGTTCTTTCGTTCTTTCGTTCGTTCGTATGTTCGTATTTCGAGCCATAACCTTTCAAAGCTTTATAACACACCGATATGGACCTGGTGTTGAGACGCGATCGTTCGATCGAGCATTCATCGAACACACGTATTACATCAAGCTTTCTCAAAAATTGTACCTTGTTCTCCTCGAGGTGGTAGGTAAACACACACACGCACATACTACCGCCAAAAAGTTGAGAAAAATATCTTGCCTACTAAATTAATCGTGTTCGGAGTAATAGGTATCCTTATTTCCTTTATTTTTGAAGTTATACTTCTTTTGGCGCGTTGGGGAAAATGTAATGAGAGTGAATTTTTACGAGCGACACGAAAAATCGACACCATGAAGTTTGTCAAGTATTTACGACGCGCGGCAAAGCGATTTCAAGTATACGGCATGAAGTTGTCTTCTTTTCTTCTTCCCCCCTTCTTTTCTCAAGCGGGTCACCCATCCAATTACTAATCGTACTCAGCGCTGCTTTACTTAAATGATCGAAGCGAGAACTAATGCTGTAACCGCGCCATGACTGTTGACGCGTGAAGTTATTCGATATATCTTTTTTATATTTAGTGTAGACCGATTGAAAATATGTTTCCTTTCTTTTTTTTGTTAAATAAATAAATAATAATAATTAGTTGCTTATGTTCTCATACTTCCAATCCAATATTTTTTTGAAGTTATTTTTGAGGTTATATTCGTTTCAGTACGCCAAAGAAGTATAACTTCTTACGTGTGTACATAAGTACACACACCAGTTTTTCTTTTTTTTATTCTTTCTTATATATATATAATAATAATATTTTTTTTAAGTTATTTTTTTCCTTTGAAGTTTTTTTTGAAGTTATTTTTGAAGTTATTGAGGTTATGTTCGTTTTGGTACGGCAAAGAAGTATAACTTCTTGCGTGCGTACATAAGTACACACACCAACTTTTTTTTTTTATTTCTTTCATATTTTCTCCTATATAAGAAATGTTTTTAATTTTGGGTAAAATAATTTCGTTCGAAGTATACAACGTGCGTGTAATTATTCGAATGAAAATCGAAGAGAGAGAGAGAGAGATTATTTTTGCGTTTGTTGTGTTGTTTGTCAACGATCGATTTTGCATCTACTCGAACGGGGGCGGGAATGGGTGATCGTTAATTTTGAAAGGCATCACCATTTCCTAGCTGGCTTTTCTTGAAACGATAGAAGCCTACGGCATCATCGAGCACGTTCATGCGTAAAGCGTAAAGGCAACAATGCTTTAGAGCTATTCCGAAATTATAACAACACGTGAAAAAGGCGGACGCGGTCTAGGTTGTTGGAACACCGAGCAGAAAGAATAGAAAAATAGAAAGAAGGGAAAAAAAAAAAGAAAAAAGGCTCGGCACCGTCGTCTCGCGTGTTTGGTGGGATGGTTGGTTGGTTGGTTGGTGGGTTCGTTATGCTTGTCGATTCGTCTAGTTAAAAAAACTTTCCGAAGCAGCAAAAATTCATTCACTGTCAACGACGTGAGGCGAATGCTCGCTGGGTATATTCTTTTCCCTTTTTACGTGCTAACTGATTAGCAGTCGACAATGAGCAGTCGAGTAGATGTAAAGAAAATTTAGGTCGTTTCGCATATATCTCGTTGGAAGTAACTGTATCTAAATGTGTAACACAATAAGCTTAGATCATTTTTACAAATTCCGATATATGGGGATTTACTTACAATTAAATCGTAAATAAAAATAGACGAATCAAGGTTTAAAAAAAAGGTATAATAGATCAAGAAGAAGGAAAATTTGCTGGGCACCTACCTTAGTGGTGGTGGTAATAGTGGTGGTGGTGGTAGATGGGGTGGTAGATGGGGTGTAGGTTTCCCTGGTAGGACGGTGACAGCAGAACGTAGGAGTGTTCGGACGTGGATGGAATTGCAAGAGGATTCGCAAGAGGATTCGCAAGAGGATTCGCAAGAGCATAGTCCGACCCTTTCCATTTATATTCCATTCGGCGAGAGGTCGGTATACGAGAGCAAGAGAGAGTATATTTGCAAAGGTTCCGTCTCCCTTTCTTCGTGTTGCACACATCCTGTCATCCTTATGCGCGCGTACCATACGTTTTCCTTGCAATTCTATCTCTCTAAAGTCCAACGTCAAACAACGAGCAAGTTGTTGTCTAACGCGTATTACGTCGACGAAAACGTCACGCGATTTCGTGACACGCTATCATCGAAATCTATTTTTGGTGCAATAGAATTTCTAATTGCCACTCGAAATTCGTTAGATGATTAAATTCAGATATTTTCTCGGGTGGGGGGGGAGGGAGGAGGAGATGAATTTTGTCTAAGTATAAAATTCAATTTCTCATTTATCTTTTATCGTAGAATTAAAAATACACTTGTGTACATGTATATAGAATAATTATATCAGTGATCAAGTAGTAGTAGTAGTAGTAGTAATAGTCACTGCAATGTTTCGCAAAGTTTCAAAACGAATTCTATTTCGCGCGACATCATTACTAAATGATTATATCTCGAGTTACGCTAAATTGCTAATTAAAATCAATGAATGCAATGTAAAATACACAATGAATTGTAACTACGTCATACGGTAATTTTAGGTACGTTTCAATCGCGATAATATAGACGTTTTACGATCACTATACGGTGTCAATATTTTAAATGCCGACGCACGATTATTATAAAAAAAAAAAAAAAAAAAGAAAAAAAAGAACAGAAAAGGAAAATCATGAATATTTTAGCCTGATACATAATTAAGGTTCATTTGATCGAGCGTGTTGGGCTAAATACAAAATATTTCATTGCGTTGCATAAATGGGGGGGTCGTATAAACGCTTGAGAGTGGGCTTGATCGATAATAATTGTTCGACGAATTTTACACAACGATATATTACGAGTGGTTATGGTGGTAGTCGGTGTACAGTTGTGCATTTAAGAACGAAATAAATGAAATATTTGTCGCAAAATGAGAATCAAAAAGTAATATTTGACGAAACGAAAGATCGAACTAGCATCTCTCGTGTTCGTTGAATAAAAAGAAAAGAAAAAAAAAGGAAAGGGGAAAAAAAGTAGAGCGGGAGAAAGGTGGTGGTGCATCCTAGTAGTCGGTAAAGTTTGTTTTTGAATAAAATTTCAATTGGCAAAGTTACGCGACGCGTAACAAGTCGTGTTGTTACACTTCGGCATACTGAGAGAAACATTGATCCGTTATAAACAGCGCCTGTTGCTATAGAATCCTGCCGCCGTTCTACTCTATTTTCTTTCCACCGATAGATGATAGACGAACGAACGACTGTTACACACCTACGCTTATAACCGAGCTAACTAAGAAGAAGAAGAAAGATCAAGGACTTGAACTGTAGTCCGACATCTTCGTTAAGAAATTTTCATTTTGCTCGTTAGAAGAATTTATAACTCGTTGTATAATAATAATAATAATAATAATAATAATAATAATAAAGTTCGTTCGTATTCTAGGCTCGAAAACAACCAACTAACCGGAAATTCGACTCTTTAAAACTAGCTTTTATCTATCACTTTGTGCAAAACTTTCCAAGAAACTTTCAATAATTTTGATAATTCATCCTTGTTTGCAGTTTTAAATTGAAACGATTGAAAATGAAGTTTGCGACTAGAAACTATAAGACTTTGCCCAATTAGTTTAATAAAAGTCGGATGAAACTTGATTAACTAAACATGCGTTAGAATTGATTGCTAGGGGAAAAGCGAGAATGGAGAATAATCTTGTTATACGATCGAAATAAATTTGTTTCTGGGGGGGAAAAAAATGTACAGGACAAGAAATACATACAATGAACGATATAATCCGTTTTTGCGACGGCTCGGTTCCTCTATCGAGTCAAGATTTTGCGAATATTAAACGTGACGCAACGTTGAAAATTTATACTAATTAGAATCTATGCATGGGATAAAGCTTAGATCGTATAAAGTCGAGTAGTAGACGTAGAGTAAGCGGCAAGTTTCCTCTCTACCCAGCTGTTAATTATAAATTTATTATTAATCCTGTAGACGCGACGGGTATGCGTCGGACTTATAATACGTATCGTAGACATTAAATTGTGTTATGGTAGTAACGTGTGTGTGCAAATAAAATGAGATATTTTCGTATCTGTACAAATTAAAAATAAAATAAAAAACTGGAGAGGGGCCGGGGGGGAGGTTATAGAAAACAAATCAATGTTTCCTAGACTTGTGATTCCTCGGTTTTGCGAGCTTTTTCAATCGTCTCGAACACCTAGCTTTCAAAGCAGCCGGGGAAACGGTGAAGGCGTCTTCCCTGACATCAGTTTCCATTCCTGCAGGACGTACTGCTGGTCTCGCCAGGATTATCGTCCTCGAGGAAGCTGCAAAATGAAGGAGCATGCATTCTGTCGCTTTTAAAGGTGGCCAAGCTCGACAAATGACTCGAAAGAAAATGAATTCAATGGCCGACGTTACGACTACGACAAATAAAAGAGAACTGCTACGACGAATAGGACAAGAAATGGGACGAGAAATGAGACCACGAATGGGACGACGATGGTATCGTCCTCGGCCAATAGAAAAAGGTACGTTTAATCAGGCGTACCTTGTGTTTGGGGAAAAAAAAAAAGAAGAAGAAGAAGAAGGTGTAAGGAAACTAATAACCGTGAAATTGCTTCAAACTTGAATCGGGGGGTACGTACTCTTCTTAATGGGAATATCTCACGGGAAATAATCTTTGGTTTTGGGAACGTAACGATTATATCGATATAGACTATTGCATATAACACGATCGATATAATAACTTTCTCAAACTCGGATTTCTAATAATATGACGTAGCCAAATATGTGTTATTACGTGAAAATACCTTATCGCGAATATTAAATAAATTCCATCCCTTCCTACGGATGTTATTGTTCGAACGCGATTATCAATTTTATCTTGCCCAGATTAAAATTTATTTCGCGTATGGAATCTCGGATAAGGATCGTAAAATACTTAAAAATTGAGCAAACGCGCTTTTGCCAACGTTCTTCCGTTCTTTCTTTGTATCCATGAAAAAATGGCACGAGCTTGACCGTGTACCCGACCCGTGCGAGAGGGAGTACCGGAATGTACCGGAATAACTCGCGTCAATGGGATCGCGTTTTTACTCTCCGGGATCCGACAAAAGTGTTTAAACCGATCCCTCCTCGATTCGAATGAGCCGAGGGAAAATGAAGAAGACTGACCCACATGCCGTGTTCCAGAAAAACGCAGTCTTCGACGTTTGCGCCCGGGCTTGGTTAGGAAAAAAAAAAAATATTCTTGGCTTAGTTAGCAGCCGTGCTCGAGTCCGAACTAATAGGAAGAATCAAAAAGAAATCAAAAAAAAAAAAGAAATATAATGAAACAGTAGTTCTATAGTTTTGTATAACGAATTGACCAAGGTAAAGGAACATTTTGTGTTTTAAATATTAGATATATATGAAACATATGCGTTACCGATTGCTGTCAAGGCTGCTCGGGATACTGCTCCTGGTATTCGTGGCTTCATAACTTTAAATTCGTTCTTTGAATGGTAGAGCCGCATCATGCGGTCTGTGATCCTGTACTTCAGAGCGGATCGTGCTACTGAAAAGGGATCTCTGTCAATTGGAATCTCTCTGATCACCGGTTCAGCTAAATTCTGGATCCTTCTCATGTTGAGCCGCCGCCGCCGCCTCTTTCTCGAAACCTGTAATTACGTATTAAATCTCCATCGTTTCTTTTATCGACAAAATTAATATTCGGATCGAATAATCGTAATAAATGGGCGTCAAGTCTCGTTGATAATAAAAATCAATCGTTTGGAATTATACATCGTCCAGCCCCCATTTATTACGATAGAAAACTAGATCGAATTGTTACTCGATACACAAATGTTAATTACAAAGGGTTTTGGCTTGCGATAAATTTTTGGTCTCGACAGTTTGTCTATGATCATTCTGTGTCTTTCCCAATCGTGATCCCTCGGAGGTGGCTTACGAAACTCGAAAATACGCTGCTCGAGAACGCTGAAATCGAAAAGAGGATTTTGTATTCAAAGCAAATCCCGTTCACATGCTTTCTCTTTTCGTGATGCTACGAGGAAAAAAGCTTGTCTTACCTATTACAACATTTGATATATTTTTGATCGTCATTAAGGAATACGTTCAAACATATTTCGAAAATATTGGAATAATTATTAACGATCTGGGATGAAAATCAAAGAGAGATAACTTTTTCTATCTTTCCATGTTGAGAAAGAAATATATAGAGAGAGAAAAAAGCTAGGAACGATTCATTATCACGTTGGTTTCATCCTTTATCTTTGACGAAAGGTTAGAAAGATCCGGAAAAAGGTAAGAATCAAAAGGAAATGACGCAACTCTTTTGCGATAGAAAAAGAGAAAATGATAAGGGAAAGGTAAAAGCCAAAGAAAGAGTAACTCGTTTTACAACGTTCCAAAGAGTAAACTGAATGTGCAAGTGTACATTTACGTATAGTGTATCGGATATATGATGTTTCTATCTATATAGGGTATGTACTGAGTATATAAAGTATATATAAAGTATATATATGGTGTATATAGGGTATATATAGGTACGAATGTCGAATAAGAGGTTACTCAGAAATCTAAATCCGACTTTATACGGGACTACTCTCTCGCGAGTGGCAAGTGTTCGAAGGACAATCCGATTAGGTTCGGCCTCTCGTGAAATCGAGATCGACGTCGAGTTGGAAAGATGCTACGATTCGTCGTTCTCGTTCTCGTTCTTCCCTAGGAAACGTGTCCGATCACTTCGGGTCTTTTTCCACGGCCGAACGAAGGCAAAGTGGAAACTTGTGCGGACTGTTACTACTACAAGCTTCTTCTACCTGCCAATGAGAAATACCCTTCGTTCGCATTAAATCGTTCCAAGATTCTTCTTCTTATTCTTATTTTTCTTCTTCTTCTTTCTTTAACGAATAAATTTAGTTTGCTTGATGAGTTCATTTTAAAGCGATCGATTCGACTTATCACCGAAAAGTAAACGCGAATTCCCTTGCTCCTCGTCGAAACAGCTTTTTCTCATCGACGGGAAAAAATCTTGCGACGTTTCCTCTCGAACCGACTTATCGTTTAATGGATTGAATCCTCCCGAAATATTCAAAGTGATATCGTCAATCAAAATTTAATATTTTCTATCTCGAATGTGTTGTATGTACGTGCATAGTTTACGCGTAGGTATGTAGAAACGCGTACTTCGATTACATATCTCGATTATATAAGTTTTTATAATAGTGCTTTGGCGCAAAGCTTGGCTCACGGATGAACGAAGCTGAAGATTTTGCACGGTTCTTAGATCCCAAGCGCGATTGGATTTTATTTCGCGTTGCTCCATACCCGCGTTTACTTTACAAACTCGCGCGCACACACACAACACAAACGCGTGTATATATATATATTTATATATGTATTTATATATTTCGGCGTGGCTTCTCTCAGTTGCCAGGAGGATTCTCCGCGAGAATAATGAGATAGAACGGGTGCGGGTACCACCACCACGGCATCATTTTAAATTCCAAGTACGAACCCACCGCTTTTTCGGCACAGCCAAATTCAGAATACGAGTAGTAGCCTTCGCTGCGAGTGTCTTTGGATGAACTCGTTGGTATGGTGCTGGATAGTCTTTTCTGTATGAAAAATACATTTGATAAGGCAGTACCATAGGTATATAGAGCTTACCAACACTGGGATCAGCTTTAAAAAGGAAGCGTTAAACGACGCCGCTTACAGGGCATCGTATTTCTTGGTTACGTATTTTGGTCGAGCCATAATCTTGATACGTTCCGAAGGTTTACACGTTAGTGCTGCACGAGATATTGCATTTGGGTCTACCTAATTTATTAAATCGATCTAATTTATTACATCGATATTGTCGTTAAAAACAATATTTCTTTATAAATTTCATATTTACCGTTATGTTCGCGTCCGGTCTACGAAATCTTCTCCAATTCGGACGTGCCAATAATCTGGTGTGTTGTTTCCGCGATAGATGGGCCATCGCGTATTTTATTCTCTCGGACACCATTCTTGCGAGGGGTTAATACTTTCTTTCTTTAAGGATTTAGGTATTAGTAGGATCGTTCAAGTTTATTATCGATGTCGGCGGGTTTGAAAACCGTTCGAAAATTCGCCTCGGGTTAATCCGATAATCGCTGCGTTAGTTTTTACGCGTTCGTTACACTCGTCAAAATCGATTTTTATTATTCTCCGTTAACCCTATTCATTTTGACGGAAACAATCATTCGCGGAATTTTGACGGTAGGAAACATAAACGCTCGATGATAGTTTGCAAGCTCGATCCGCGTTAATCTACCCTCGCAATTTATTTATTACGATCGAAAAAACGAAACAATAATCCTGAAGATAAAAATACAAAATCCGATTTTTATTATGTCCTGTTAACCTTATTCATTTTGACAGAAACTAACCACCGGAATGTTGTCGACGCGAGGAAACATATACGCCGGGTGTGTATAGTTTACAAACTCGATTCGCTCGCAATTTGTTTACGATTAATAATAAAAACAAAAACAATAAGAGTAATCAAGAATGAAAAAATGATACAAGACCGAGCGAATCGATAATTGGTGGAGGGCGACATTCAACAATTTGCTTATCGATAAAAGTTGTTAACAATTTGTTTTCAATCGCGCGGTATGCGTGACTGAAAATGGACTGCAATTTTTCAGAATTACGGTTCCCATATTGCTCGTTAAAAAATACAAGTTAAATATAGACGAAAATTAACGGGAGAGAAAGAGAGAGAGAGAGAGAGAGAAAAAGGACGTGTCGAGCTTTTAATCAATGATATCATCGTTCGAAACAAATCGGATATTTTGTTAGCGTATGTTCGATAACCTGTTGGTAGATTAGTCACAGCTGTATACGCTGTATTTCACGTTTCATTCGTTAACTCCCCGTGCACAACGATTGTATACTGCGGGCAAACATTTTTAAACATAACTTCTGGCAAAAATTTATTTCATAATCCTTCGGAATCGTGCGGATAACGTCGACGTTTCGGTAAGCCGGAACGAATAAATTGGACGACGACAACCAAAAAATCAAGCAAAAGTAAAACACGGCGAATGTAATTTCGTGCTTGATTCTAACGTTGAACGGTTACGAACAAAACTTTTACCCAACGAAGGAAGAAGAACCCTTTAGGGACGTTCGTTTAGTTTTATTCGTTTTCAGTCGGCTACGAATACGATTCACTCAAGTATCTCTTTGCTCCCCCTTCTCTCTCCCACCCCCTCCCCCTCTCTCTCTCTAGGAACAAATGTACACACCTCCTTGTCACTGACTCTTATCCTTTCTGCCACTTTTTTTCTTCGGTTTCGTTGTCGTTCCTTTTCTCTCTCAGTGTCAATCCCGCATGGGAAATCTCAAATACGAGTCTGTTTACCTGGCACTTGAAATCCCGAAGGATATCGATGATAAGATTTTACCGCGTTCGTTTTCTCCCCCCCTCCCTGACTCCCTCCCTCCCACCCCCCTGGCCCTCTCTCCAGTCCTCCTTGTCCAAGCTTCAACGACTCCTTTGCGAAACAACTCGAAGAAACTATAGTTTATACCTGAGGTTTAAGTACTATTGAGTCTGCAACGATCATGTACCAGGTAATATGAACAGATTTACACGTTTAGGCGACGATTAAACTCCCTGACGAAAATAGGATCTTCGTTAGCGCTCTACTCGAGGGGGGAGGATCGGTAAAACGGCGCTGTTAGAAGCTGCTTTCCTAGATGAATAGGGACGCTGAATTTTCGAAACGTTTGTGTAGAAAGCGCGGAACGATATACCCGCATTTCTAATTAAACTTTAATTACGGGTCAGAGGACGCGATGTTATTGGTTTCAGCAAAAGGAAATTTCGTTATTGAAGAGCACTCTTCCGGAAATCGTGGGTCGCCCCATGTATGTTGGAAATTCCATGACTGACGATACAAAAAAATGAATTAAAAAAATAGAAACGAAGGAAAAAGTGAAAAGATAAAAAAAGGAATAACAACAAAAAGCAAAAGGAGAGAATGAGAGGAGGAGGAAGGGAGGAGGAAAGAATAAAAAAAGAAGAAAAAAAATATCCGTCGCATGACCATTTTCGCGAGGCAAGTTCCAAGGGGTAGCAGGGGAGGGGAGATGTTCGGTGGAAAAGAGGAGCGGGGAGTGACAGTCTGCAGAACATTGACATGGAAAATTCAGGAGACGGTCATGGGAATTGTCACTGGTCGGACTTTATCGGATTTCTCGGTGGAAGCTTTCGACATTGGCACTGCGACAGGCTCCGTAGCAGAGACAACTACTCGTCGTAACTCTCTAGTCACCGTTTTCGCGATCACTTTTCTTCCATTTCTACTAGAAGAAACTAGCAAGAATGGAGAGAAAAATAAAGAGAGAGAGAGAGAGATCATCAAATTCTTTATTCAGGAGACAGGACGAATCCAACGAGAGTTTCTCTTATTTGTTCTTATTTATTGTTAAAACATTACGATCGTTTCTTCTTCCTCTTCCTCTTCTTCTTCTTCTTATTTTATCTAGTAGTAGTAGTCTTCATGAAAAGGCACAAAAAAAGAAACAGGAAATTAAGGAAAGTATGGCAATGGGGATTTTCCTGCAAAGGCGCCACACCGGCCAATGTTGCGTCGTCGTTTGGGTACATATTCATGTCCTTACCTTTCTCGAGCTTTCGCTTGATTTTTTTCCCCCCTCCCGTTTCCCCTTCTATTCCTTCCATCCGTCGTTTTCTTCTCGTCGTTGATTTTTTAAACGCGCACGGTAAAAAGACCCACCCCACGTGGGGTGGGCTGGGGGGAAGAAAAAGTATATCAAGAGTCTCTCGGTTCGCTGTTGCGTTTCTTCGGCGTTAAAAAGGAAACGTTGAATAACACCGTCCAAAACTTTAATATCTAAAAATCTTCCCGTTTGTTTTTCTTTTATTTCTTTTTCCCTCCTCCTCCTCCTGCCCCCCTCCCCAACCTCGCTTTTTTCCTTTTACTCGTCTCTCTCTTTTCTTCCCGATAAATATCGTCTATTGAATTCGCATAAAAAAAAAAGATAAAAAGGTAAGAAGTTACGAGACAAGCTGATACTTATTGAATTAACTCGTTTGAAAACGAAATATTCTCTCAGAATATCGTTCAAATATTTTTCAACGTTTTTGAAGTTATACTTCTTTTGGAGCGTTGGGGAAAATGTAATGAGAGTGAATTTTTACGAGCGACACGAAAAATCGACACCATGAAGTTTGTCAAGTATTTACGACGCGCGGCAAAGCGATTTCAAGTATACGGCATGAAGTTGTCTTCTTTTCTTCTTCCCCCCTTTTTTTCTCAAGCGGGTCACCCATCCAAATACTAATCGTACTCAGCGCTGCTTTACTTAAATGATCGAAGCGAGAACTAATGCTGTAACCGCGCCATGGCTGTTGATGTATAAAATAATTCGATATATCTCTCTTATATTTAGTGTGGACTGATATCTATATTATGATATTTTATTATTTTTTCTATATATAATATATCGATAATAAATTTAAATTAATAATAATAATAAATTTTTTTTGTTAAGTTATTTTTGAGGTTATTGAGGTTATGTTCGTTTTGGTACGGCAAAGAAGTATAACTTCTTACATGCGTACATAAGTACACACACCAGTTTTTTTTATTCTTTCTTATATATATGTAATAATAATTATTTTTTTTAAGTTATTTTTTTTCTTTGAAGTTTTTTTTTGAAGTTATTTTTGAAGTTATTGAGGTTATGTTCGTTTTGGTACGGCAAAGAAGTATAACTTCTTACGTGCGTACATAAGTACACACACCAGTTTTATTTTTTTATTCTTTCTTATATATATGTAATAATAATTATTTTTTTTAAGTTATTTTTTTCTTTGAAGTTTTTTTTGAAGTTATTTTTGAGGTTATTGAGGTTATGTTCGTTTTGGTACGGCAAAGAAGTATAACTTCTTACGTGTTTTGTACTTGTACCTCTTTCAAAGCATGCCTTCATACCTTCTTCGTGTGAACGTGTTTAAATGCAACCAAAATACAACGCGATTAAAATTTCGTACTTTAAATTTGTAAAAAATACTTTCACGCGAGATAACAATTCGTTAAACGTTTGAAAGCGCTTTTCTACTCTATAAAATAGGAAGATGACGAAGGTTTGTTTAAACGTTCATGATTGATCGTTTAATCGTACCTGAAAGCAATCAAACGAAAACTCCAACGACTTATCTTTGTAATTGCTTATGATCTTTGAGCGTTACACACACAGACACACACGTACGTACATTTAATACTTACGGAAACGAATACAGACTCAAGAAAGTTACGTTTAGAAGATAGACATTAGGTTTCTTCCACGCTCTTAGCAATTTCTTTCTCTCACATCGATTTCACCCCTATCTCCTATCTAGCACCCTTCTTTTCCAACACCCCCCTCCCCCTCCCTCTCCCCTCTTCCCGTTCCCCACACTTCTCACGATCTTTCACGTCTCGGAGAACACCCAACCACCCACGAGCCTCCGAACCGAAGGATATTAACTCTGAAAAATAGATCTTCCGATAAAAGGATTCAAGCGAATAATATTTTTCTTCCATCTGGACTTAGCGAGCCGCCACTTCTCGACGTCTCAGGTTAAATAGGAGGCGGAGAAAGAAAAGGAAAAAGAAGGAGGAGGAGGGGGAGGCGACCGGGGCTGAAAAGACAGAGAAATAGACGGATAGATGGATAGAGAGATAGATAGCTAGATAGATAGGAATAAGAAAAAAGGAAAAAAAATCACGAAAAAAGGACTCTTATGTGTGCATATATATGTATACATAGATCCTATATTTTCTTTTCTTCTTTTTCTTCTTTTTCCTACAATTAGTATCTCGATTGTTTTTTTTTTGAAAGGACGATTTAACGTCGAAAAGATCATAGTCAGAAGAAATGTACTTGAAATAGAACGGAATTGTTCGTTAAACGTGGTTCGTTTGAAATAAAAACTAAATTAACTAACGTTTGAATTCGGTTATACGAATCTACAGGTAATTCTACTATAATACGATAGACGTTGTGTAGGAGGGTTACCTGTATTTGAAAAAAGTACAATTGGAAGGTAAGAAATAAATTCAGTTTACATTTAGCAAATAATATTGACACAAAAGTGAAATTAGTTCACGTATGACGTAGATCTGGTTAAACGTGTACCGTAACGTTGGTTTAATTAAATGGTAAAAGAAAGAGAAGAAATTGTCGGTTTAGTTTGAATTCTCGCGAAGACTTCTCCGAGGGCTCTGAGGAAATCTTTTCCCGGTAGTAAGTTGTCGGTTCGAACTCGAAAAAGTTCGGCTTGGAACCCCTTCGTCGTCGTCGGGATCAACGGGAAATAAGATAGGAGCGCAGTCGAGAAAAGTTATCTAGCATCTAGGAGAAGAATCGAGAAAGAGAATTCTCGTATTTCTTCCTCCCTTTTACCCTTTTACCTTTTACCTTTCCCTTCGCTCGGCTCCACTTACATTCGTAGTATAATTTTCTTGCTTACCCGCGAGAAACCCTTATTTCATCGTAACTTTAACCGAGGTACTCGTTAATTAGCTTTAGCTAGCAACAATACCGATCATAATACGTTTCTCAAACTATCTCTTGCATTACATGCTTTTACGATATATATATATATACCTACATACTAATTCATATATAAATATAGAAAATTACCGTAATATTTTTCTTTTATACTATTTTCCAACGAATACACATCATATAATATACAGGTCTTCGTGGCTCAAGTGGTAGAGCGTTCTTTCGGTATGCGAAGATCCTGAAAGATCCTGAGTTCGAATCCCGGGACTCTCGAATTTGTTAAACAAAACTGAATTTCGAATTTTATTGGTCGAGTTCTTCGAACAAACAAATGCGTCAGAGTTGCGTCACATCGTAGAATATATTCAGCGTTATTTCTTGAAATAAGAAAAGGGAAAAAACACAAGAAAGAAAATGGCCATTTAACTCTACTGCCAAGAATTGTCTGTCTTGTACGCGTTGCCAGTTGGTTATCTCGGTTACTTTATCTGACAAAACTCGGGTACGTACGGGTGGTGGTGGTTCTCTGTTTAAAGCTAGGGAAAATTATATCGCGAAAATAAAGTAGAGAACAGGAGGCAGGCGCGAGCTTTCTCTAAACTTGGCCGATGCAAGAAAGCGGTGTATACGCCGTGCCGGAAACCTGAGGTAACGAGCTGAGATAGGCTACGCTTTCGGCAAAGTTTTCTCTTCAAATTGTCAACGTCTCTGTTGTTCCGTCCGTTAGTGTTGTTTCTCCCTTTTGAGTAAAACATAGGGTGGTTCCTCCAAAAGATAATGTAAACCACCACCCCCTCCTTTTCTTTATTCTTCTTAAATTCATACTCTCCTAACTTGTAACGTATTATAAACACATCCCTGTGTTGTTTCTATCAAACTGATCTAACTTTTTATTTAATATCGATCATTTCAAGATTCATTCGAAATTTATTTATCGGAGAACTCGCAACACTCGAATTCGAATGAATTTTTCATCCGACCGTGTTCGTGTTCCCTTCCCCCTCCTCCCGGTGCACGCTGAAATTTCAAATAAATGCGAAAAATAATACAATAGTATCGATAATCTAATATTGTGCAATCCAAAAGATATTATATCATTTTTCCCATTTATCTAGAGATGAAATTAAACAGAAATATATATATATATATATATATCGTTAGAAAGTACAAATTGTTGAAAACTCGTACGATTTAATTTGGAATTCGCTCATTAAGGATAAATGTAGTTATTAAAACGAATATGAACGCGTGCAAATCGTTCGTTCGTTCGTTCCTTCGTTGATCCAAGTATAATTATCGCTTGCATCGACTATACGTGATTCATATCTAACAGAATAATCAAAACTGTTGAAACCTACCCTAAAGTAATGACCAACGAAGGTATCTCTCTCATCCTCGAGATAAGATGGTTCACTCCTTCGCGATATGTTTTTGCAAATACGAGAGAAGAGATTGGATTCTTCGGTGTAAAGATAAAAATTGATCAATATCGTAATGAGGTCAAAGTTCGATTAGCGAAAAGAGAGTGCACGAAGGAACGATTGTATTAAATTTTCAACCGCACTCTCTAATTTTCTTTTCTCCTCTTATTTGTTCTCTTATATTAGAAATAAATGTGCGAGGAACAAGCATAGTAAAAGCAAGGATTATGGTATAAGCTTGCAAGACGAATCCTTTTCAAGATTAATCCAAATCTTCTTATGGTGATAAAACTTGAAGTATGTTGCCCTATCCTTTTCTATCTTCCTACTTGTATGATAGTCTCAACAAACAACACCTCAAATCCAAAAAAGATGATGACTTATCTCGATCACGAGATAATCAATTTTAGCCCTCGCGTTAAGGGTCAAGTACAAATCCCGTTCATCTCTACGAGAAAGATTACGGTACAAATAATTATTCTCTTTTGCATTTGAAATTTTCTTATTAAATCGTCGTCGTTCCCTGTGAAATATATTTGACTTTCAATATTCCAAATAATTGGATACTTCCCGATCTATTAAAAGATATAAATCATTTTGAACGATAACAACGTTGCCTAATAACAATCGATAACGTGACAACCAAGGACCAATAAAAACTATATTTTTTATTTACGAAGAGACAACGCAATCGAATTCTAAAAATCCATACGAACGGATACGTCATTCCTATATATATGTTGAAAGATTTTCAAATAATTCCCTGTCTTAAAAACGCAGATAAAGTAAGATTTTGATTAAAGAAGGCCGTGACATTTTCTACGAATTTCCGATTGATCGATATTGGAATGAAAAAAATCGATCATTCTAGAAATCGTACAAACGCAATATGCCGAAAGAATAAGGAGACACTCTGATAGTATTAGGCAATATTTGAAGTATGTCACGTGTTGACGTGTCACGAATATCTCTAATAAATCGATTTATTTATCAGGAATTTGATAAACCTTTTAAACATATTCTCTACGATACATCAAATCTATTTTTTATCTCTGAAAAAATAGAATTGTTCCTTTACTAACAAGGTTTTGCATAAAACGTTAGGATGTATTTAAAAAGGCTCGACAATTTCTGTTTTTCCTCGTTAAAAATGCATCAATAAAATATCGAATGAATCTTGAATACATTGTGCGTGTACGAACAGATGACTTTTTACGGCAATTAATTTGATGAGAGATTATTTTCAAATGCGTTACTACACCGTTCGTTGAATTTCGAACAATAATCGTTATCGCGGAAATCAAATTTTGTCGAACGAGTTTGAGCGATTCGTCATACTCTTAGCTATGAATGGTGACGTAGTTAGCATGATTAGTCAATTATCGTCTTATTCGTTAGGGTGGTCAAAGTACATGGCACTCGACAATGGCCATCACACTTCACTTACGTTTGATAAATATATTTATGCGTTTATAATAACTATATGTTCTCTTTCTTATCTTGCAATAAATATTTCTAATGGAATAGAATTTATTCTCTAAATTTTGGTTTACTTTATCAAATCACACACACACACACATATACGAATAAACGAAATATTCTTGTGCATATGCAAATGCATATGTAGTTGTAATAAGTAAAGGAAAGAAATGTTAATCGAATATAGGTGGGAAAGGATCGATGAGCAAATGAGTAATTTCGTATTAATCATTTAAACGTAAAATAATGTCTACCATTCCGATAGATATTTTTTCGTATTTCCGAAAATCAATCACATTTTAATTGTAACCTTTAGGCTTATAAAAAAAAAAGAAAAAGAAAAAAAAAAGAAAATGCCAAAGTCTTGAATGATAAAATTAAAATCAGATTAGATAAAAAAATATATGAGATATAAAATGTAAAAAAAAAAAAATGATAAGAGGGTTGGAACACGGTTATATAAGTCACTTTTTTCACTTGATAGAACCAGTTAACGATCAATTAAGCTCAAAGAACAAATACAGAGGGAAAATTATATCAACGTTCGGTTCTCATCATGAAAGGCAAGTTGCTGAAGAAACTTAACGCTTAATTAAATAAATTATCGTATATATTCGCGAAGGCTAATTTTCTTCTTCATTTGGCTAGTCAATACGATAGAAAAGTGTTGAATAGATAGAAATATTGTTATAAAGGTACAAGCGATTAGGTTATTATTTATATGAAAAACATTTGAACAGGTGGGCTTTTGGTAACAGTCGCATTCGCGGCTACCCTGGTTACGGTCTTTGCTGAGGATACACCATTACTTCCGATCCCAACGGAATGCCCAGAAGTAGACTCAGATGATGTTACGGTACATATAAGACACGAAAGCGATTGCACGAAATTTTATAAGTGCCACGAAGGAGAAAAGATTTTGATGGATTGCCCATGGATGAACAAAGCTAAGACAAAAAGATTGCACTTTAACGCGTTGTACCAAGTTTGCGACTGGCCAACAAAAGCCGGTTGTAAATCAGGACAAGTAAGTAAGTCAACACCATCGGGATCGGGTGTATGGGATCCATCGTGGACTTGCTCAAATACCCCCTTGGGCACCAATTTGCCACACGAAACGCGCTGCTACTTGTTCTACCAGTGTACCGCTAATGGAAAATTACTCCAAGAATGTCCCCAAGGAAAATATTTCAACCCGTACACTCAAGTTTGCGATAATTCTGACAGATGTCCAATCACGAATGTTTGCAAGAATTACAAGGGTTCCGAAGGCAAGTTTTTCCCTGATCCGATCTCTTGCAAAAATGTTTATTATTGCAAGGGCGTCAAGACAGCGGTATACACCTGCGACGAAGACGCAGAATGGAGCGTTCAATTTGGCAAATGCATGTCAATCAGTGAGGCTAATTGTTCGCGAAAACTTGCCTATTACAATCAGTAATTAATTCAACGAGATATTATCGTCTAACTTATACATCTTAGTGTATAAGGCATAATCTGTATTTAATATTTTATCCGTAATTAATCGCATAACTTATTAAACGTATCGTGTTCGCTTTTTCAGAGCCTGATTTAATACAATTATTTTAACACTAAACCTATCACGCAGGCTCAAATGACCGCGTCCTGTAATTTGTATGAATTGCGGTAAACACGCATAAAATGTACATTATGCATTTCTAAATAAACAAAAATATATTACTCGCAATATCGAATTGATTAAAATCTCATTCTATATTTATTTTAAGATATGTATTTTTTTTTTCTTTTTTTTTTTTTTCTTTTTTTTTTTCTAAAGTGGTCGTTTGACCACTCACGGTAGGAATAGTTATACATGAAGTGTCGGCAGGTTTAGTGTTAATATACATAATTGTCGTCGTAGTTATTCTCTTCTATTACCATCTGTAAATTTGTTACGTTGTCTTAAAATCAATTATTAACTGTTTGAATTTATGATCAAATAAAGATTTAATTAGACACTACTAATTTAATGAAGTTATTCACTTTAATGAAAGGAAAGTAGACTGTGCTATTAAAAAATACCGATGATAAACTTATTTTGCGAAGGTACATGTATTTAAAAATTATTACACATTTCTAACATTCCAAGGCATTAGAGTGTTAAATAACTTAGAAAGTAAAGGTATGTCAAAAGTAAATGATTAAATAAAGAAAAGATATTAAATGAAATTTATATTAAAATGTCTGAAGTTTTATTTATTCTTCAGATACTTTTAGTAAAATTAAATAATATACGTTTACAACTATATACGACTACACACAAATGATACTAAGAGAAAAATGCGTGTACACGTAAAAAGAAAAGATAAAAATAAAGAGAAACCGTAATTAGATAAGGATTAAATTGAACGTGAAACTTTTGCGATACCTTCACTGAACGATACCATTACAATTCGCAAAGAATCTGTTTGCTAAAAAATAAATTATTATAGTAAGAATTTAAACGCTATATCGGCCCTAAAGCATATTTTAATCATTTATGTACACATTCCTTATTGCATAGTATATTTTTGTTTAACGCGAATTATGTTTCTGTACATGCGTTATGATTATTATACCCTATAGAAAGGTAATTACGTAAAGTTACGCTTATATTTATTAATAATATTGTGTAACTATTCATTTTACATAATATTTATATCAGTTTGTGCTATTACCAAAATGATCATAGTTCAATTATTCATTGATAAATGTTTTATACCGATCCTATGTTACGGAACTTTTACTTTCCATTGTTTTCAATATTACAGGTAAAATAATTATTTACTTGTATATACAATAGCAGAGCAACAATTAACATGAAATTTTAATATCAATTTTGGGAATAACCGCCAAAAGTGTCACCTCTCCTTACCTCTATTAAAAATTAACTGGTTATCTAATGCAGATTTATGTAAATGTAAATATAACGATACAAGCATATATGCGCGTAATCTCATATGTGTACATAATGTGCAGTTGGTTCCCGTTTCTCATAGTATCATAGATATCAACCGTTAAAAAATATTACCTCGTATATACAATTTTTCTTATGTTAAAATATTCCTTTCAATCCATAGAAGAGACGAGACTTCTTTGAATTGAAATCAACATTTAATCAATAAAAGCTGAACATGTGAGGCATTGTTTTTCAACTGTCGATATGTGTATCAGCAGAATTTACATTATTATTTATTGTATCACATAAGAAGTTTTAATTTATTTACAGTAACATTTTATTCTTTTTACCTACAATTTAAATATATATATATATATATATATACATATATATATATATATATTTATATGTATATGTGTATATAATTAGATAGAGTAATGGGAACATTTCTCCTGCTTAATTGTTCTATATTACAAAGTATGAAATTAATATATAATTAATTCTAATGAATAAAAATAATAATAATAATTATTATTATTATTATTATATACGAGTCTTTTTTTTATACGAATAATTAGACAGATCTAAAAGCAATCCAAAATAATAATAAAATTTTATCGAATTCACACTTAATATATAAACCAAAATGACAAAAAAAAGTTAACATAGAATTGTTGAATATATTTTACTTAGCCTAATATTCACAATTGTAGTTATATTTCAGTCTGAATTATCTCTATAAACGAAAAGATTTCTATCGCTTGAAATCTGAACCTATAGTAATTTACGTTCTTTCAAACTGTTTAAAACTAATTATTAGTAAATGTGTGATGTCTGATTCGAGTAAATTATTCATTTCATCATACACTAGTACAATTGAGAAATTTAATGTGATGCTTATAAATTTTATATAATTAAAAAAAAAAAAAAAAAAAAAAAAAAAAACAAAAAACGAAAATACCATGCTACAATATGATATAATATAATAATAATAATAAGAAAGAGAAAATGAGAAAAAAAGAATAAATATTATTATAATATTCTAATTAATTATGATATCTATTACGAGATGAAAAATGTATCCTCGATCTTTCCAAACTTATTCTTACTTTGACTATGACTTCACATTTTTTTCTTTAGATTATTTAGTTTTAATTATGTATCAAGAAATAAACTACCTCTTTACAGGATAGTTTAATTGATACACGCTATTATAATGTTTAGTTTTTTGCCATCACCTTAAAGGTTCGGATCGTATGACGGATAGAAAAACAAAAATTTGCAATCGCGTCGCTACGTGACTCACGATAAGTAATATAAGTAAGCATACATACATATATATTTATATATATTTTATATATATTTTATATATAGTATATATATATATATAAATTTATATAATATACTTATAAATACATGATAATATACTTATAAATTTATATGCTTACATATATATGTATGTATTTCTTACTTATATTACTTATCGTAAGTCACGTAGCGATGCGATTGCAAATTTTTGTTTTTCTATTCGAATATATATATATATATATATATATCATATATACATATACGTGTAACAAGCACGTGTTTTGTATGCAGTACTAGGTTCACTTCATGACCACAGAATTTGTTCTCAAGCTATTTCACGAAAAATGTCTGCATATAAAATGATTCGGCTATATGAAATAGTCGAAATCTTACATTTCGCTCTTCCAAACTGCAAACAATATAGTTAATAGGTTTATAAGATATCGCCATTCCTAGTGAATTTATCTTGCTTGATATCATGGGCAATACGCGCATGTTTGAAAATATTGTGTAATTTACAATTTTATAATTAACTTACAGCGTATAAAATAATATCTATGATGCTGAACTTTTGTATATGTGTTTTTATACATTAAAATCTAAATATATGTATACAATTGCGTGAAATAATACAAGATAACGTTCGTATCAACAAGGATTGGAAAATTTTTTTAAATAAAATTGGTTAAAAGTCAATTATTTCTGTCAAAATTCAAACAAATTATTATGTCGGTAGAATTGACCGTCACTTTTCGTTAGCAGTGCATGATAAATGTAGACAAAGAGAGAGGGAGAGGAAGAGAAAGAGAAAGAGAAAGAGAGTGAGAGAGAGAGAGAAAGAGTGAGAGAGAGAAAGAGATGAAAATGTTTAAATAGATTAGAAATAAAGATATAGACGAGTCTGTGTGTGTGTGTGTGTTAGGTAAATCGTATTAAGTGATATTTGTGATGTACTCTTAACATTTAAATTAATATAAAATTCGCTAAGGAATATTATAAATAAAAAATTGATAAGAGATGACTAAGAGAAAGCATCGTGTTATGACTGTCAGGTACTTTCTATAAATTGGCTTTTTTAGCTGCTTTAACCAAATAGCTGTTTATCTTCTATTCACATGTATTATTAATATCACATACAAGTATACTTTAAAGCTCCTACACGGATGTTCTGTAACCAAGTGTGTAAATGTTGCACTTTGTCAATCTATTTCCAATATTTTCTAACATCCATATTGCTAATATTCATCTGTGGTAACATGAAAGAAATTATGTATGCATAACAGGCAATCTTTCGTGTCAGTTTAGTAGTTCAATTCAAAGACTTCACGATATGTCTGAATGATTCTAAACTGTTTTCTCTGGCTTTCCTCATGCCATAGAAATTGTAACATTAATTCCTAGGTTTCCGTTATCCGCAAAAAAATTAGCAACAGGCGTATCAAATACAAGGCAGTCGGAATTTAAAATAGCTGACGAGACCCCTTCATGTATAGAACGTGGCATAGCTTCCCACGTAAGGCGTCTTTTATTTCCATTTAATTCTAGCCTATTGAAAATGATGTACATTGACATATAACTATACGTGTCATATAATTATATTTGTTTAGAATTATAAGAAAAAACGAAAGTGAATTTTACCTGTAAGCAAAGTTTTCTGCTTGCTTTCTCGAACCAATCAATTGAACAATCGCAAAAAATTGTTGATGACCGTCATATTTTTCTTGCTTTTCCAGTACCAACATGAAATGATGACCGTAACATGATTGCATCATTACCCAATCCACAGCTCCGGGAAGATTTATATCAGTTGCCAGAAAAACTATGTCTTCTCCTAAGATAAGTCGCGATGAACCGTTACTAACATTACATGTTATGCAATATAATTAAAATAAATAAGGGCACATACCTTGAAGAGTAGTAATGCTTTTATGACTCGTAACAAGATGCGGCATCACTTGTTCGAGAGATCCCTGCCACTTGCAAGATGCACCAGGACAAGGACAACTATATGGACGGAATTCGCACACATCCTCGTGATCTGGCTTTTCGGTATGCATCAAAGATACCGTGCATCCGCTAATAGAGTATTTGCAAGGAAACATTACATTACTCGCTACCTTTTCCATAGCCAGATTGCGAATATTACCTAATTTAAAAGAGAACAAACACGATAAATGATACATAAGAAGTAACTGTTAAAAGACGGGACGTAGATACTGACTGTCGTCAGCTCTTTTGTCAGCATTATTGTCAGCATTTATATCAGCATTTTTCTCAGCTTTTCTTTGTCACTAATTATTAATTAATATTATTATCTTTTTCCTATTATACGTTTAAAAGTGTTAAATTAAACGGATAAAGAACGAACGTTTCCGAACGAGATCTTATTTTACTTAGATAATAGAAAAAAAAGGAGAAGAGTAAAAAGAAAGATAAGATTAGGACGACTTCGTGTACATTCCGCGTTGTATTAGATAATTGCTTTAGCATAAACTTAACTATATATAATATGAATATACATTTGACGTACCTAATGGGCCTCTACAAGTAGGGCAACAGGTAAGTTTTGGTCGACAATTACTACAAACGAGATGTCCACTTTGACACTGCAAGATAGGTGGTAGTACATAATCAAAACAAACAGGACATTCGAATAGGCTAGCTAAATCAGTTGAACTGGTTAACGCTGATACGGATGAAGCTGAGGTACTTGCAACACCCCTTCCTTTTTTTCCTGTACTTATATTTAACTGTGACATCTTCTTTTTCTCCTAGGTTAAGTACCAAGGTAAACAGTTTGATAACACAAATACAATAGTTTTTCAATACCAATGGCCTCGTTTAGATTTGGTGCAATCTCCTGGCACTTATCAACTCCATATCTGGAACTTAATTAGTTATTATTCTCATTTAGATTAAATAAATGTGAATGTACCACATTCACAGAGAGATTATAAAGCAATATTTTAATATAACCTTATTAAATACAATATCTCATCGTATTTCAAACAAAAAAACAACGCGTATTGAAATCCAATAAAATACAAAAAAAGAAAAAGAATTAAATTAAATTAATCTCGATTCACATTGAAATGCATAATAGATCTCCGTTGGTATCGCAAAACACACAATCGCAAAACACACGCACACATACACACACAATATTTATTTCATTATATAATATAGGTTTTATTCGCGATAATACTCTATCAATGAAAATATTAAGGAAAAGTTTTAGGCTATGGAAAAAAAAATGAATTGGAACAAACCCTGCGTTAATCTTATTCGTGTTCAGTAAATTCATTGTCACCGGTATAACCATCAAATTCTCACTATGAAGTGAGAGTATTTCAACGTATAATGTTTCTCGTGTGACGAGCCAATTCCATTTACGGCTGATTTATTCGTACACACGAGTAAATTAACGCACACACACACACAGACGAGAGGATGGAACTAATGCAAAGTGTCGTAATAATATATAGGCAAAAATCAACACATAAACAAGAGAGAGAGACACGGTGCGATGATGATGAACATGTATATGATGACTGTATAGTGGAAAATTCCACATGTAGCGCTATTGGCAAGTTAGAAAATAAAAACGTGCTCAACTTACCGAGATTTAAATTGTAGACGAGTTTTGTGTCGTTGTTCGAAATAATATGAGAACTACTGCATGATCAGGAGGAGGATAGTGACATCGGAGTAATTTGGAAAAATGATGAAAATTTCGATGCCGATGTCGACGACGACGACGACGACGACGCCGACGAAGACGACGACGACGACGACGACGACGACGACGACGACGTCGACGTAGACGACGAGGAGGAGGAAATAAAGGATGAGAAAATATACGATAACAGTGGTGGTAACAACGACGACGACAACGGTTGTTGGTGTTGTAACGTCGGTGATATCGACTTCATGCGACCCCTCAACTCTGGAGCTTTTGTAGCAAACGCTTTCGATATCCTTCGGTACATCGATGATATATAAACAAGCGTGTAATTATTTCGTCCGCGGGAGGCTACATGACAAAATCCCGCGGCCGACGATTCAGCATAATCCGCTCTATTAATTGTACCAGTCCTATGTGAAACATAGTGTAACAGCTCGCTTCTTATTCGTACACCCTTAGGACACCTCCGTACGATGTAATGCGAAGCGATGACACTGCAGCTGCCGCCTCTGTACCCTTGCGATTACACCCATGCAGCTGCCACTTTAACGTTTTAATCCGAGTTCACATACCGAGTTTACTATCTCGTATATTATTTATCACAATATTCTCGACGAATGGGAATCCGATTCGCGTGCTAGGTTGTTGGCTATTGGTCGGAGAAATTCGCCTTTAATTTTTAAAACCCATCGCAATCGCGAACTATATTGAAGGGAAAGAAATATCGATATAGGATTCCGATTGGTTTAATTTGAAAAATATAATAGACCAATCGCGCGCGTTAACGTTATTATTTCTTTGTTTCGTATTTTAACGATCTTATATAGAAATTAATTATGAGAAATAGTTCAAATGATATTTCGATTATTCCGTATAATCTTTAGAAATATTTTTTTTAGATCGACGGTTGTTCGATTAATAATAGATCGAAATTTCGTATTATGATTCTTCTAGAAAAAAAAAATTAAAGCAATTGAATGATGTCAAATATTCGATATATATTCCGATCAAGTTTGAATTTCGCATTGTATCGAATAACGAAATAGATAGATCAAAAGTGATTGAAAAGAATTTTGATATTATTTTTTTTTTTTTTTAAGTAATAGGCATTTTATTTCTTGCTATAATTAAAATATACACTGTGTCATGGGTGAAACAGGCGAATATTAATTAATTGTAACAAAATATTATCATGTTATTTTCCTTTAATTTCACACACTTTTTCTTTTTTCTTTTTTTTTTTCTCCTTTTTTTCATTTTCTTTTTTATATATATATTTTTTTTTTCACACGCAGCAAAATAGTATACATAGTATACATATTGAATTTCAAAAGCATAGTTGGTTTGGCTTAATATCTCGTATTTAAGGACCCGATGATCTGCGGTATATAATTATTTTATGTAAGATTTAAACCAAACCGTAGATACTTTTGTAACCATTGAATGTCTTTCGAATGTATTAAGCTTGGCCAGCCTTGTAAACGACATAATTTCGATGTATATAACGTAGTTTTCGGTGCATTATTTAGAAACGCGTTTCTTTTTTTTCTTTTTTTCCCTCTCAAGTTGTTTTTTACAATTAACAACGTTAATGAATTGAATTTAGCGGTCAAAAAAAATTGTACGAATATAATTAATACCGATTATCGAATTGTCTAGATAGATATTGTATCATGTCGAATGATATACTACGTGTTTGAACAGTCTTTTCGCGATATGAAGAGCAGAAGTTTGTAATATCGAACGGGAACTTGCTACTCTCGATAAAAATGCGAAAGAAAATGTCAATGTAGCCTAAATGGTTTCGTAACTTATAAATTGTTCATTCATATTGTATTTAGAAACATTCTGTTACTCCAGTGTCTGTCTGTTTATCTTAAACAAATTTTGCTTTTGCTTTACGCGCTTAGATGTAATATTTTCGCCGTATTCGTGTGACATTTACGACATAATGAGTACAAACGCGACGTCTAAACTATACTACAACGTTATGTTACAATTAAAGAGAAGAGCAAATACACGTATATACTCGTAGAAATTGATCTATTGAAATTTCAATAGGTCGTTGATACATACATATATATATATATATATATTTATATATATTACATATATATATATAAATAACACATATATATATTATATATAAATACATATATAAATATATAAATATATATATATATATTTATATGTATACATACATAATACATACACATATACATATATACATAAAGCAAGTAATATATTTGTGTTTGTTTTTTTTCCTTTTCTTTTCTTTTCTTTCTTAATGTTAAAGTTTCCTTCAATGACAATTTTCGTTATATACGAATTACATAGAAATATTACTCGTAATTTAACGTCGCGTAAGTATCCCTTATGTTTAATACCCAGGACGTTCATATTTTAATTATACATTTTTCAAATGTTTTAACTTAATTCCTATATCAGTATATATATCTTAGGCTAATCTGCCTATGCACACATGTATGCACATATTAATAATTCACATAAGTTACGAGATTTATCTTTAGATTATAAACAATTATATATAATTGAGCATGGATATAGAATAATAATCTTACAAGGAAGAAATACGATTCAATGTGAGCAAATTTTTTTGGTCCATAATTGGCAATTTGCAATAGAATAATATAGAAACATATTAAAAAAAAAAGAACTCACACCACCGAGAAAAAGAAAAAAACAAATGCAAGCTATACAGCGTTCTTGTTCCTTTTTTTTTTCCTTTTTTTTTTTTTTTTTGAGATAAAAATAACACCAAGCAAAAAATAGAGTATATCATAATGCAACCTAAACTTCTAAATAGTGGTTATGGAAATAGCTATGGAATAGCCAAAGAAATTTAATTATTTAGTAGATGAATTATTAGTATGAGAGATGAGTAACAAGTAGATAATATGTCATTCAACCTCGGATTTTTTTCTAGGGACTTAAAAAATTTTTATAATTATTGATCGAAACATACATGATGGAAAACTATTTTTGTAAATATATTTATTCAAGTTTGATAAAATTATTATTAATAGTTTTGCTTTTATTTAAGAAAATGCAAATCCCATTAATACTTGTTCTTATTTTTAATCCTTAGATGGGAGGCAAAATGTGCATTTTATAGAAATTTGATCCGTATCATTTAAATTCTTAACATCAATCATCATTGCGCCAAAGTAGTGAGAAAATTTTTTTTAACAAATTTACATAAAGGTATCTAATATTGTACAGACATGACGTACGAAATTATTGAAATTTAAAGGAGATGATATCGGGCATTCATAATACCTTATTCCATCTAAATTCCTTTGTTTCAGTCAGACTGTAATTAGATATTAACGGTAAACCTCCCTCCCTCCTTTACTCTCGTATTAGACTTGATCATAAACATGTGAAGATTTTGTATTTCTAATATGGTAGATGATTAGTATGGTTGATGTCTCTGAAATTGACGTGGTCCTTGTCCATTGCCTCGTGGTTTACCTTGAGCCGAATAACCCATATTTTCATATCCATCGTAACAAGAATAATCATAATTTCCATACATATCGTCATAGCCTCCTTGATATCCGTTGCAGTACTCCGGAATATAACCGTAGCCACCAGCATATCCATAACTATAGCCAGGTCCCCAAAATCCTTGTGGTCGAGGATCTATGTTTACTTTAACTTTTTTGACGTCAACTTCCTTGCCATTAATTGTTTGTTTTGGAGTTTTCAGCAATTTATACACAACTTCTTTAGAATCAAATGTTATGAAACAGAAGCCCTTCCGTTGATTCTTTACTTTGTCAAATGGTGCCTGCAGCTCGACTATAGTTCCATACTGACTGAAGTATGATTTTATATCGTCGTCTGTAATTTCAGGTGTAAGACCGCCAACAAAAATTTTTCCATGGTGTGGTTTCTTGCAAACTCTTTTCGGATCAACCTTTAAAATAAAAGCATATAAATTTTATCCATGTTAATATAATTGAAGAATAGTAATGCACGCTTCACGGATAGTCAATATTTCGACAAAGGAACCAAGGAGGGAGTTATTTGTAAGATAGTATAGTAAGATAGTAAAAATAGAAATAAATTGTACACGTGAAAGGAAATTACTACTCGATATTTTAAAATAGGTCGGGCGCGCATCAAGAACAATAATCTTTTGCGGATATAGCAGCGCCGGCGGATGGAGAAACATCTACAGAAACGGTTGAACAAACGGTTGAAGAAAGGAGGGAAAAAAAATTCACTTAACGCGCAGCTCACTACTATTGTGTCGTACCACGTTGTGCAACCTTTATGTAAATTCCTTAAGATTTAAGAGAAGTACTTACCTTACGTTTGTTGATATAATGTTCTCCCGAGGCAAGCAATTTGTCGATCGTTTTAGGATTGGCGAAAACTATAAATGCAAATCCTCTAGAGACGCCGGTATACGGATCGATTTTCACTGTAACGCTCTCGATGTCTCCAAATTTCCCAAAATGATCACGCAATTCTTTGTCTGTGGTATTTCTCGATAAACCACCAACGAAGAGCTTACGCTCGTCATCCCTTCCGGGAATTCCAGCGGTCGGCTGTGGTGCAGGCTGTTGGTTTTGCTGTTGGCTCTGCTGTTGACTTTGTGGTTGTTGATCATTCTCAGCAGCAGCCTGAGCTTGATTTTGGTAGCACTCAACCGTCGCCATCGTTATGATAGGAGAACAATCAAAGTAATTGATAAACTAGAGATACGCTATAAAACTTCTTCTGAGATTAATTTGAGCGCCAAAAAACGTTTCTGCAAGGTTCAAAGTTTTATGATCTACAAATAATATACTCAGCACGCGTCTTAGAATTGCTTCTGTTCTGTGCAGAACCGGTGCCGGCTTCGACCAAGGAAAGAAAGGGAACAGTTCTGTGTCTACCACTCTGCAATTCTTCAAGCTAACACTTATTATTGGCGCTTTCTACTCGTTCTCTCCCCACTATCTGCTTCTCCTCCAATGAAGTTGCAAAACACCGGAAACGGGTAACCAGGGGATTAATTATAGAAATGTCGCGTCACTTGTGGTGGAAACGATTCATGAAAGTTTGCATATATGCATAATTTTGTACAAATGCGAACGTTTAAACTACCCATCTCGTCTTCGCCATTAGTAGTTTCTTTCATCCTTTCTCTTTGGAATTTCCATAAGAATTTGAAGAAAAGAGCGGGAGAGGAAGGAATCCATTGTTTGGTTCCACCTTTAAACATAAAATTATCTTTTTTTACAACATCACATCCGGTTACTTCTTTTTCGAGTTTGTTTTATTACGTTTTGCCTCGGTGCCTTGGAAACGCACCTTCACATTATTTCCCTACGATCCGATTACTTGGGCGTTAGTTACTATCTTTCCGGTTTTGTACTTCATCTCGACCAACCAAGTGAATTTGTTTGTTAATTGTGATTCCATTTATTTTTTTTTATTTATTTTCATCAAAGAATCGCTCATTTTGTTTACATCGATTGGTTGATATCCAACTGAAAAATAAAGATATTTGTCAAAATTCGGAGGAATCATGAGAGTGTTAAATATATAATGTGTCAAATATATAAGTGTCAAAATATAGTTGGGCCAAGATTATATAAATAAAACTTACCTCTTCGGTAACTTTAGCTTATCCTTTTTTTAGTGGAAGAGTTTAAGAATAGCATAAGGGTTCTCGAGTAAACAGGCTTGTTGTTAATTATAAGTTATATGTACCTATGTATTTCAATCAAAAATTGACAGTGAGAAACGAATAATTAAGAAAAGTGATTCCTTGTGCGATTTCAGTCAGTCTTTTGTAAGTTTTCCTTATTTTTCGATATTTCTTTATTCTTATTATATCTTTTATTATTCATTTTGTTATATATGTCATATATTCATATTGTTATATCACATCATCATCTTGCTATTGGTAGACGCTTGTTAGTTTAATATTAACACACCAGCGTGCTGTGTGTTAATTCAAATAGTCCAGTATTTCAAATTCGAGTTTCTCATCAAATGGAGTATTCGTTCATGCTTGGACTTTTATCGGGTGACGTGTACTTCGTGCTCGAATTCATCGGTGAAATTTAGTTTACACATGTGACAGAAATGATTTCTTCCGAAAACTAAACTTCGAGAGAACGAGACGAATCCAGAGTATTACGAATAGGGTAATTATAGAATTTCATTATTTTTTTGCTGCTGATATTCACACAAGTACTTTTCGACATACTTGAAAACTTTTTTATATTATAGTCCAGTCAATAAAGACCGTTTGCCGTGATTTCAGAAGAGAAGGTGAAAACTTGATCTAAGGGTAATAAACGACGCTGAATCGAATGGTGCTAATTTTTTTGAGGTGAAAGGTGCCGTTTTTTGAGAAAAAGTGTAAAAAATGATAAAAATTAGTAAAAAATGGCTTTATCTTAGAATCTAGGCATTTAATCGAAAAAAGTTTCAAACAAAAGTTGTAGAGAATTAACATATACATAAAAAATGTTCTATGAGTTATCTTCGTATTTTCTAAAATAAGCGAAAAAATTGGAATGAAGATGGGAAAATAATTGTAAGAGTTGTGAAGCAAGTCCCGCCTCTCAGTCGGCTTTTAAACGCGAGCGGGCTAGTGTGTGTGCGAGCGTACGTGGTACTAACTAATACACAAACGAAGGATCTTCGGCGATCTTCGGCGATCTTCGGGACTAAGGGGATAAGAGGGTATATAAAAATATATTGAGTTGTAATTTTAATTTTTTAAAATATAATAATATATATAATATCGAAAATCCTCGAGGAAAAGGATTTCGCGGGATTTTCGCGAGGAAAGGATTTTCAAATCGATAAAAAAAGGCGATTTCACGACAATAGATAGATTGTTAGGAGGGTTGGAATCGTGGTTACAGTTGCCATCATTTTTTTCAGACCCTCCCACTTCATTGGCCGATAACTTTTTGAGTTTTTAATTTTTTCACTTTTTTTTTCATATATTCTTGATATATTTATAAATATCCGATAAAAAAAAATGCGTACTAAAAATATTGTTTACCTTCTTTTTACAGCAATTCAAAAAGTACCTAAAATTCATGCCTTTAGATATGAATTTTCAATATCCCTTAAATTTCCCTTAATTTTTTCACTTTAACAAATATACACTACACATTACACGTATACACTACATATACATATGAACACGTGTACTTATAGTCCGAGAGCAGGCATCGAACATTATGTGTAATACATATTGTATTATAAAGTACAAATTTCGTCAAATTAATTTTTCAAATCAGTAATACCTTTTCTTCTTTCACCAAGCTTAGTTAGTCTTCTTCTAATGTATAGTAGATATTAGAGATTGACTGTATTGTTGATCGTATCAAACTTCTTATTTTTTCTGGGGAAGTTCAAAAATTTGATCGAAGAGTAATTCGATGACGCTGAAACGAATGGTGATATTTTAATTTTATTTAAATTTATATATATTATATAAATTTATAACCGGAAAATCTCTATGGGATAGACAAAGAAGTGAAGCCCTCAGAAAAACATGCCAAATCGACAACATCAATGATTGGGTATTGGGGAGGAAAATTCAGTGGAACGATCACATAACCCGAATGACAGGAGACCGAATTGTGAAGATCGCTAGAGATAGATCACCACTAGGGAAACGAAGCCCTGGAAGACCACGAAAACGATGGGCGGACAATATACCTACAAGAAGCGAGTTGCGATGAAGAACAGGCAATATGCCTATTTGGACGCTGGAAGAAGAAGAAGAAGAAGATATAAATTTATATTTAATTTTATTAAAATCTGATACCAAGATCTTAAAAAAAGGGTTAAAAAACTAGGAAGGAATCTAGGCATTTAAACGAAAAAAGTTTCAAACAAAAGTTGTAGAGAATTGAAAAAAAAAAAAATACGTAAAAAATGTTCTGAGACTTATCTTCGTATTTGCAAAAATAAGCGAGAAAAATATGGTAAAAGATAATTGTAAAGTGGGGTGCAAATCCCGCCACGCCGTCGGTTTTTACACGGGTGGGCTTTTTTACTAATAAACAAACGAAGGATCTTCGGGTATCCCGGTCTTGAACGTGCGAGTGCGAGTGAGAGAAGAAGAGAGCAATGCTATTCTACTTCTCTCTTTCTATTTGATCAGCTGATGGCGGCGAGTTTTTTGGCCATCGAGTGTCGAGCGTTCTGTATATCTATATATATATATTCTTGATGGTTATGGCACGCCGGTTTTTATTTTTTGTAAAAAATAGTGAACTTTGAATAAAAGAAAAATAATAACTAATTTCAGTCTTATACTTACAAATAGATATTTTCTGTCGGCTACCAGATGTTGGACTAATATACGATATACCTCTATTCTCATTTGAAGAAAGGTTATCACCCATGCAATGCTGTCAAACGAATGTGTGGTGACGCGAGCATTTCCGTGCTCAATTATTTAAATAGGCATCCGTTGAGAGGATTGGACGATGGGCCCTAGATAGATCAATGGTCAACAGCATTTGTCCAGAAAAAAAATTCGAATTTCCGGTCTAACCAGTTCAGTGGTTTAATTTTTTCATAAATCCTACAAATTAGGGTATCAACGGGATGGAAATTTGTTTCGTAACAATAATAATGTAATAAACAAAATTAATGTTGCAACAACACGAAGAAAAAAGAATTCAAACTTATTAAAAAGAGTTTAGACGACGATCGTAGCGATGTTGACGGTTGGCTAGGGGAACTAAAAAAAAGAAGCCTTAACCATTGAACGCCAAGCTATGCCACAAGCAACGCCTTCTAGTTGCGCCACTACAAAGTGCCCAGCGTTCTTTATGCGCCGAATCCTATAATTGCAGCTATGAAGAGTAGAGGTAAGGAGAATCATCTGTGTATATGGAAAAGTGTCCGTCGAAATGCATTAAATTAGGGTGGCGCCACATTAGCATCAGGGTAAATTTTAAAGGAAGCGCCAAATATTATTAGAGTAGTATTGAAAAATACACAACTATTCATATTTCACGAAATAAAATCTCTCTAGCTATAGATTTTCTCATAATAATTCTTTAAAGTTATATTAACTACATTATTTTGTACTACACAAGTATTAAATTTTTTAACTCGGCATACTTCGATTCGTCTACAATTGCTACATTCATACCATACCCTTTGTCTACACCAGCGCCATTCTGGAAAGTTTTGAACTATTATTTATAGCATACAGCTGGACACTTTTTCAAGTTTTCTTCCATATGAATGAGATGATTCTCATTACCTTTACCCTTCATAATTATTTGTTGCTTGTAAAGAAGAAACAAGCGCCTAACGCTCTGCATTTTGAACATGGAATATGACAAAGGCTATCGCGTCGCTTGGCAATTTTCGATTGGGTCAAACACCCAATAGCGCGCGTCCAAGATTTTCACGATTGTAGCGACGCGAACAAGTTGACTGGGGAACTAGACGAGAAGCCTTTAAGCGTCCAGCAACGTTTCTTGAGAGAATGTTGTCTATGTCATAGAGTTTAGATGTAACATTCGAAGTCAAATATTACTGTAGGGGGGATGGGTAGAGCGTGGGACGAGCGCCTTTATGCCCAAATACTTAAATAGGCATTTGTGGAAAGATTGGACGGTAGGCCTTGAATAGCTCAATGGGTAACCAAAAAATTCTTCCGAAAAGCCAAAAGATTCGATTTCCTGTCCATTCGATCCAGCTGCTCAATTTTTTCATGAATCCTACAGTATGTATTTGCATCGTTCAAGAGATTAGAATCTATTGGATGAAAAGGATATACGACGTGGCGATTATGTTTAATAAGGTCGTGCGTTTAATGAATCGCACGGTTAAATACGACACGTGTAACGTGCAACTTGCTCGGTATTAGAATCAGTCTGACCTATATACGAGTATAAAACGTGTCTTGTATCCGAGGCTGGGTGTATGCAATATATGTACGAACGCAAACGCTCCCATCAAACGAGCAGACACAAAATACAACGTCTTGTAAAAGTACAGCGGAGGGAGGGTCATTATTCCTCTGCCATTTTGGTTCAGTGATCACAGTATTTTCATGTATATTTAAAGTTTTCTACTTTGTTTTCTTCGAAAAGTAGAGAAAACTCTAAGAACAACAATAAAAATAAAACTAAAGAGGAGGCAGGCAAACATTCGAAGGAAATGATATTCCTCGTTCGTTTTTCGATTATAATAATCCATTTTCACAATTAAAATGGGTTCATATGTTCGAATAAAACACGCGATAGATCGTTGACAAAATGTTTTTCCCTTGTCTATCTATAGTTAGGAACTTGAAAGTTATTTCATTTCGAGGAACTAGCATTTATATCGCGGCCGCAATAAAGAAGAAGAAGACGAAGAGGAGGAGGTGGAGGAGGAGGAGGAGGAGGAGGAGGAGAACGCGTATCTATCTAAACGCGCGACCATACAAACGTATATACCAGGCTAGAGTACATTCGTACGGCCTCCACTTACGTTATTTTAATTTCCCCAGGGTACAATGTCCTTGCACGCGCGCTAATGATCGTACTACGAGCGGGCTTGCAATAATGCGACAGATATTTCTTTAGTTTTAAAATTAGTCGAAACTCCCAGTCGACGGGAAAGGATTCGTACGACGAAGGATCCTCGCCGAGGGTTTTCGGGTATTTGATGAATATATTTCAATTAGTAACAACGACGAATGATATAAGAATATTAGAAAATGTGAGAATAGTTGGTGTTCTGTTGAAAGCAAGCAACCAACCCCCCGTGCCTCGATCCCCATCGATTTTCTCGAGGTTGGATCTTCGTCCATGCGTTACGGTGGATGTATCGGTAAAAAGGAGGCATTTACCTTCTCCACCCTGTTCTGTGTTTTTTATCAGGCGCGTGCGTGAAAAGGGAAAGGCGCGGATGGTGTTGGCCGGAGGAAGGGTGGGAAGGAGGTGAAGACGGTGCGTCGACTCGGCGCTGGTGGGGGTGGGGGTGGGGCGTCGCGACGCCAGGCGTCGCTGGCGTCGAGCCGGCGACGTATCGTCGACTCGAGCGTGTCGTGTGCCGTCGTCGCCGTCGTCGTCGTCGTCGTCGTCGTCGTCGTCGTCGTCTTCTTCGTCGTCTTCGTCGTCTTGGTCATCTTCTTCGTGGTCGTGGTCGTGATCGTGATCGTGATCGTGATCGTCGTCATCGTCGTCGTCGTCTTTTCGGATTAGTAGTGTGTATCTTCGTTTTAAATCTTACGACAATCCTTTCGTAAAACGGAAGAGAGAGAGAAAGAGAGAGAGAAAAGGAGATAGGAAGAGGAAGAAAAAAAAAGGGAAAAGAAAAGCTCGCTGATCTTTCCAACTGTCTCTATTCATTTAGCGGCATTTTCTTTTCTCCAACCGTCGCCGAAAATATCTCTTTCCCGAAGAGAGAGAGAGAGAAAGAGAGAAAGAGCGAGAGAGAGAAACTTACATACTCGTAGGGTGCACTGGCCGTGGAGAGAGAGAAAGAGAGAGACGAGTAAAGGGACGTTGACGTGTGCGTGGGAGAAATATAGAGATAGAGATAGGAAAAGTGTGGATTTGAGGGGAGGAAAGAAAGAAAAAAAAAAAGGAAAAGCACGAGGTGCGTATGAGATAAAATAGCAGGTGAAAATAATCGCGTAGGATACATCCGCCCTCGTGCTTGTCCACGGTGGATCCGGAAGGAGGCGCGCTTCAAGGGAAATAAAAGGGAGAGGTATATCAGCGCGCACCATTAACGCGCTCCTTTTCCCAGAAACGATCGAGCTAGCGCGCCAACCGATTTGGGATCGTGCCGACCAACCAACCAACCAATCAACCAACCGACCAACAACCGACCAACCGAAACGATCGAAAGAAAACGTCAAGATAAACTACCCCGTAGTGTGCCGCGAACACGTTCAACCCCCTTCCAAGTTATCTTGGTCGCCACCTCTTCTCTCGTTTCTCTTTTCACGCGCGCGTGTATATATATATATATATATATGTATAGATATATGCGTACCTCTCGCGTATACGTCGGTACATATATATAAATATAATCGAACGTACCCAGATATCTATTTATAAGTTTACACGAGAGAGCGAGAACAAGAGATAGAGAGAGGGAGAGAGAGAGAGAGAGAGAGAGAGTGAGTAGCGGCGACGATCGTGACGTTGCTCGCTACTGCTGGTCTAGTGCTACGTTATCTTTGGGGTGCCGTTTGTGATGATAATGTTGAGGAGGATGATGACGATAATGATGATCATGATAATAATGACGATGACGATGATAGCGGTGTTGGTGGCGACGATGGTGATGCGTTTGTAAGAAAAAGAAACAAATTTTTTACAGTGCCGCGGAAACTTTAGCGGAAACTTAAGGGAAAAAAAAGAAGAAGGTGTCTCGAGTTCCGGTTTAAAAAAGGAGAGATAGATATCTCTTGTCCGTTCTTATTCTCTTTAGTTTCTTCTTCGTCCGACGACGCTCTTTTTCCTTGAGAGAAAGAGAGAGAGAGAGTGAGGGGAAAACAAAGTGTATAATAAAGCTTAAACGACGTCTCGTTTAAGACAGATATGAGGAGCGGATACGCCCGGTTGTTCACGTGATACGCACAAGATCGCTTCTATCGTCAAAGCTTCTCTCTCTTCCAAAGATATGCGGTAAGTTTGAGCACCTTTTGAACCCCCACCCCTCCCCACCCCCGCTACGAAAATGTTACAAGCAACTAATACCACACGGTGAGATTATTTTTCGTGAAAGAAAAAAACCCTCGTGCACACCCGGCCTCGAGAGTCAACGGACTCCGATTGCGAGAACTAGGCAAGCAAGCAAGCAAGCAAACGAACGAGGGAAAAGAAACAGGGAAAGAGAAAGAATGAAACAGATATATAGTAATCGCTCTTCTCTCTCTCTTCCTTTTGTTTTTTTTTCCTTCTTTTTCTACACACACACATTCGTCGAGAGACTAAAGTTTTTCTTTTTTCTTATCGTTTAGAGTAACTCGTTGGTTAGAATAGTAGCGCATCCTCGCATAAATTCGTTAGTATCGGACGTTACTATCCGAAATTCTAATCCCCGATGATTCATCGAACCGATGAACATCGGAGAACATTTGCCAAAATTTTCTTGGAATCGTACGCGACGTCTTCGACGCGGCCCGAGAGATCAACGGTGTTAATCGTATATCATGAAAAATATTCTACTCCCCTTCTTTTTTTTTTCCAATACTTTTTAAAGTATTACTTTGCGTATAACTCGAATTCATCACCGATGCAACGTTATTGTATACGCCTATTTTTTTTTTACAAACTTTTCCCTTTGCAATTAGATAAACGAGTCAGCCGTCTTTTCGATTCGAATAGGGGGGGACCTAAATAAAAAAAAGAAAAAAGAAAAAAAAAAAAGGAAAACAATTTGTTATTTCTCGAACAATCGTATCGTAAATAAATTGGCTCTCATACTTTTTCCGCCACTTTGTTTTATTCTCGATGTTCCCTGCTCGCAGGTCTCGCAGATAAAAAATGTAGGAAATAATAAATTTGAGTAAGAGCTTGAGTCAGCTGTGCTGTCGACTGCCAAGCCGATTGCCAGATAGGTATCTATTTAATGATTATAACGAACGGTCCTAAAGTAATTTTAGCATCGAGGTCGATCAACCGGACGCGACTCGCGAAATTCAAATTGAAAAAGGGGCGAAAGAAAAATCAGAAATGTGCTCTTTTTTTTTTCCCTATGCTTCCTCCCCCTAATCTCCCTCCCACCCTCCCGATCTATACGACGGGGATTCTCGTTCTCGTGCAAACACGCGTTTACGCAACTCGCACAAGCAGCACGGTACACATACACACACACGCGCACACACACACACATAGGTCTCTCTCGAAGTGGCATTTATTAAAATGGCGCGCGTATTTTCCGTCCTGGATAACGCACGACTTCTGGTACTTATGTCGTACCTACGTACGTCATTTTATTATACTCGACGTGGAAAACGCGACCCAGTAAACGATGCAGCAGCAATGCTTTCGAGAACAAATTTTAGACGGGGGTGAGGGGAAGGGGTGGGGGACAAAAAATAAAAAAAAATAAAGAGAAATTTTTCCTCCCCTTAGACGCGAAGAGAAATATGATAATTTATCGCATCACTGATGTAGAATTCATGCGAATTGTTCGTCCCCACTCCCCACTCAACGCAGGTAACGACGCTAGTCGTTTATGTAAAACATTCATCAACGTGTGCAAATTATTTTCACATAATAATACTCTATTCATTATAAATATATGAATGCAAATTTGCGTCTACCGTTCGATCAGATTAATACAGTCGCTTGACAAAGAGTTGATAACGGGTGATTACGTTTAACGATATAAAACAAACACTCCCCTTTTTTTCTATTCGGTCTCCTCGTGTACTTTTTAATACGCGCCTATTACCAAAGATTCTTCTTTCTTTTCGTGGAAAAAGTTTCATCGTTCGTTACCGGAATAGTCTCGACCGAAATTATTGATTTCGAGCACGTGCAACGCGATAAAACAGATAACGCGAAGAGCTTGACGGAAACAAGGCAGGCATTCGGAAGGTGGGGTAGTCAACCTAATTCCAAGTTAGTACGATCCAAGAAGAGAAATACCAAAGCCGGAGTAATAGTAATAGTCTTCGCTACGTTCTTCCGGCAGATTCACACCACCCTTCTCCCTCCTCTCTACCCCCAGCCCCCATCAACTTTTTTTCTCGCGCACGTTCTACGATAAATTTAACGGACCTCTCTCTCTCGTTTTTTTATTCCCTCTCCTTCCTTTTTCCTATTCCCGAGTAGTATGCGAATGTGGATCGCGATAAAATAAATATACGATGGTTCTGAGCAAAGCTGATGGGTTCCGAGAGAGAAAGAGAGAGTGTCTCTGTATCGAGGGAAGAAGGAAGGAGAAAAAAAAACAAAGGGAGAGAGAGAGAAAGGGGGAAAGAAAATTTGGTAAGATAAACTATGTTAGGTAGGAGTCAGCTTCTAGCCGATGTTTCACCGGAAGGCTTTTTCGGCCGTTCCGAAAAGTCGTCTTTAACGTATTCGTACGTCCGACAGCTTACTTTGCCAAGAGAACGAGAAGGATTTGCGGCAAGGAATGTGCGGGATTTATCGAGTAATACGTGCGATGAACTTTAACGAAAGTCCTCTTTCGGCATCGTGATAGGTTGATGCCAACGACGACAACGACAACGAGGACGACGTTCGTGCTTATAATTTAAGCGCGTTGCTTTCTAGTCTTCCAGAAAAAAAAAATACACGAAAATATCCCGACTTTTAATCTCCTCTCCTCTCCCCTTTTAGACATCGTTCGAGTTAACTTTGAAAATATTTAACTAACTATAGCATAGAAACGATATTACTGGCGACAGTTTGCCTTCGGTATACGAAAAATGCTCGACATTTTTTCGGCTCTCCTCCCTCCCAATGATATCATATTTTCAGCCGAGTTTGAAGCTTCGACAACAACACTTGGCTAGATATCTAACGGGGGGAAGGAAAAGTGTTCTTTTTCTTTATTTTGCACGCGTATATACATATGTACAATACCATTCGAGTCATTCTCTCGTTCGAGAAACAAAAGCTTAGGTTCGTTCGAGCGTGTTTGCAAGATATTCGGGCTAATGATATTCGATATCGACGAAACTAGTCGTGCGAAGTAAAACCAACGGTGATCGGATAGAATACACACACACACATATATATATATATATAGAGAAAGTAGAAGACATATATATATAGGTTGAAAATCGACTTTGATTTGCCTCAGAATGGTGTCGTTCTTTTTTATCGTCCTCGAGGTAACCTCGAAGAAACGAAAAGTCGTTCTCTCTCTCTCTCTCTCTCGAACGTCGAGCAAACTCCGAGCAAACTTATTGCCGTGAAGGAAAAGATTTTTATGTCCAAGCGTTCCGTACATGACCGACTACTCCCCTGCCCTCCCCTTCCCTTCCCTTCCCTCCCTTACCTCCTCCCTTCCTTCCGTTCTTCCTCCTCTTCCTTTTTCTTACGGATGGAAACTTTCCGATCAATATCTTTTATCGCACAAAACCACGTTGAATTAACCGTGCATCCTTGCTCTCTCTCCTGTTGTACACAACAAACAAACTCACGCAATATGCATCCATTTATACGCATTAGCACGCCCCCCCTCCCCCACCCCACCCTCAAAAAATGATTTCTTTTAGGTTACGTATATATACGCGCCGATTTGATGAAATAAATCGATTGTCTCACGACTTCGAGTTCGAGGCTGTTATAAATAAGCCCACGAATTCGTTGTATTTATAAATGCGCTCTTTGACATTTCATCTACGTCTCCGATTTGTATTTCATTTTCGATCTTGCACGACGTGGCAGAACCGTTACGTTACAAAAAAAGGGGGAATCAACTAGAAACACACCCAGTGTGTTTTTCCTATAAAAGCATACAACACTTAAGTGTCTTATCATTTTTCCACGTTATTTCTACGAATTTTATTTTTTGAGGAACACAGCAATCCTAATTTTGCTCGTATCTAAAAGAACATATTTAAAAAGGTATCTCCCCTAATCGTAATGGATATATTCTAATCGTATAGAATTTTGAAAATCTGTCCCAAAAACGTGTCGTTCGTTGGAATTGCTCGCGCGTCGCGTTGTACGCATTTTAAAACGTACGAAATGATTTCTTTTTCAATCACGGCAAAGCACGATACGACAAGCTCCCGATATTAGCTAGCTTTCCAAAGTGATTTACGTTTCCGTTAATTTCAACGTCAATCAAGCAACCAACCAACCAACCCCCACGAACAAAACCAAGGCATATTAGTATCGGTTGGCTAAATTAAGACGCCAGTTTTGTATACGCGAGTAGACACGCGCTCGAACGATATATGTTTAACCGATATTTATCTGTCTGAAATACTAAAGGAGACCGGTAATTCGTTTGAAAAACGTCTATCGATCTTTCCTTCTAACAGAGAGAGAGAAAGAGATGAAGGGAAACGAGGGGGAAGGGGTTGGTACTATGAAAAACGATACCATACGATACGATACGATTTACAACGTTACAAGCCAATTCTCTCGCCTCTTCTGATAAAAGCGAAATTACGCTGACCTCGAATTCGAGGGAAATAATAGACATGGCGCCAGCACCAGCAAACTTCGTCTCTTGGCTTTCTTGCAAATAGAAAACGTACCTTATTCTTCTATCTTGGATCGTCCCTGTCGTAACTTTAACGTTAAACCACACCGACGACGCCTTCATGTATATTCCATTCCAACCGTGAACGGTTCAAAAAAAAAACACACTCACACACACACATCTTACAATTAATATAGAATGAGATTTTAGCCAATTGGATATCGGGAGAGTAATATATTTTCTTGTTTTTTTTTTATTTACAAATGAATAATGTACATTTCATGCGTTTTAGCCGAATTTTTATACGAAATTCAGGACACGGTCGTTTGACCCACGTTTATTTTTCCCCATTTTCGTGACGCGCGCATTCTCGTTTTTATTTCAAATATACGTGGTTAAGTATTTTCAAAGAATACGTAGAAAAGAGAGAATAGAAAAAGAAAAGTCAACCAACAAGAATAATACAGAGAAAGAAAAGGAAAGGAATATAATGGAAAAAGTCGGTGCGCATCGTCGAAACAATGGATCGAATTTCGATTCGAGTAGTCGCGAAAAAAATGGATATGTGGGGGGTTGGGGCGGGGGCGGGGGGGCGGGGGGGGTGAAAGCTTTCAACGAGTCTAGCCAATACAAGCCTAGCCACGCTCGAATGAATTCTACATCCGCGTTCGAGATAATCGGTCTCTCCGAGTTATTGTCGCGTTTTACGAGAGGGTTGGAAAACTCCAAGGGAAAGAGTAAGTCGATACACTCGCATTTCTAACACAAAGTGAGCCTTGTAAGCGCCATTGGGAAATGAGAGAGAGAGAGAGAGAGAAGGAGGAGGTAAAGCTCGTTCAAAAAATAATGAACATTTATCGTTGCGCTTGATGTTAAGAATTCGTATGATAAAAAAAAGAAACAACAAAAAAGGCACCGGGGGGGGGGGTTAATATACGCGACTATCCATACGGGACTATTAAAAAGTACGACGATGATACTACCTTTTGTTCGTTACAAAGTTGCAAATAAAAAAAAGGGGTTAGAAACTAACGGAATATATTCGTAAAAAGTTAGAGGATAGGTTGCTTTTCATATTGTTGTTTTGTTATATCTTCTTGTTCTCGCGACAATTTATTTCTAAACAAAAGGTTAGGTAGATCAAACCATTTGCCCCTGTGGCTGTGTGTATATATATATATATATATATATATATATTCCACTTTGACATCGTCATAACTGGCGGACACACATAGCTTACTTTTTTTTTCTATTTCCTTTTCCATAGGAAAAATTCTCGTATCTCTCTGTCATTATCTTTTTTCACAAACCCCTCCCCCCCGTTACTCTTGCGTATGTATTTATAAATATATCTGTATGGAAGATCTCTATTGCTCCCTACGAATAGGTTAAATTTCTATATGGGTACACGTGTACCAGAATAAGGTAAACTTTCTTGAGCGTAACGAAAAAAAAAAAAACGATTCATCTATAAATATATGCAGGGTGTGCAATTCGTCTGTCTGCGAGACTCTCGTTTTTTCTTCTCTCAAAAGAAGTAGAAGAAGAAGAAAAAAGAAAAAAAGAAGGGAAAGAAAAACGGTAAAATAGCCCCCGTTATCGAATTTGTCTTTTCTGTTATTTATTTAATTCCAGAATGTGAAATGCGCAGTCTCGTTTCTTATGGTCTCTTACTTTAATCCACTTTCGAATACTAGCTGGCTTGCCTTTCCAGGAGAAATACCTTTTCCCAAAATTGATTCGTGTATATGGCAAATAAATCTTTCAACGTTTGATACAGAAAATCCTCTTTCCGTCGATGCATTTTCCATGAAAACGAGGCAAAACTTCGGTTCCTTCGTTATTGAATTATTATCAATATAGTAGAAAGAAGAAATACACACAAAGAGAGAGAGAGAGAGAGAGAGAGAGAAAGTGAGAGACAAGAAAATCCATTTGAACGGTGTCTGGCTTTATCGTTTTATTGTTTATTACAATTCGGCTTACGTTAAAGATGTCATCGATTTAACATTCATATTTCGATGTCAGAATAGCTCGAAAATACCAGTAGTAGTAGTACCGTCGTTGGAGTATCTGCTTCACTGCTTTAACATCAGGGAAATAGCGTTTCCTTTGGTTCCGTGACAGCCTGTTTCCGTGAGCCTCTAGAGATTTCAACGCAAAGATATCGATCTACGGTAATCGGAAGGAAGGTTCTCACTCTCTCCTCCCTTCTTTCTCTCCCACTCTGTTCCTCTTCATTAAAAGACAAGGATGATAGAAACCGATAATAATTTGCCGTCGTCTCGTTTTACTAAGCGGATTTTCGAGAGAAACTTTCCATTGACAATTTCTCGCTTTTCGTGTATACATATTGCAAAATTTCGTCGAATAAATACCTTTACCGAGAGATTATCCACCTACGTGCGTCATAATTGCACGAACAGAAAGGAGAGACGAAAAAAGGGCGCCGAAAAAATTGACCTTTGCCTATAGGGACGACAATTGTAGAGGTGGTATGACGAAAGTTACTTTCTTATTGTAGGATTCGAGAAAAAATTGGGCCGTTGGGGATTGACTCGCCGGGACTCGAACCCGGGATAGTCCGCTTTTATTTCCGGGCGACTGTTCTTTAACCAATTGAGCTATCCAGCGCCCACCGTTCAATCTCCCCACGAATGCCTATTTAAGTGTTTGGCTTGGAGGCGCTCGCATTTCACATTATCCTATTACGAAAGTGGGTCGTTCGCGATGGTTTCAACAGGCTTGATAAGCAAACCTCTTTCTGTGGGATAAAAAAAGGGGAAAAAAGGGCACGTGCCTTTTTACCCAAAGCAATAAGTACTTGATACATTCGAAATGGCAACGATTGCTTCGAAGGTATTACTCTAGAAACGTGGTCGAATCATAAACCACCTATTAGGTAGATGAAAGGTAGGGGGGGAGAAAAATAGTTAGGGGGTGGAAGGCGAATAGGTCGAAGAGAATCATTTGGCCCTGGCAACGAAGGAAAGAAAATAAGGGAAAGATTTGGCGAATTAGCGAGCGGAGAAAGAGAAAAGATAAAAGAGGGGGTGGGGTGGGGGGGGGGATCGAAAAACAAGACGAAAGAGGAAAACAAACGGAATGGTAGAAAAGGTTAGGAAGGGTGAATAGGGGGGGGAGGGGGGATGCTCGATGTAAAGCCCAGCAACGACACACGTAATTCGGATAATAAAGCCGACGTTTTTCGCCAACTTATCGCGGGAATCCTCGTCGAAAATGGGGAAGAAAAAAACAAAAAAAAAATCGAAGACCCTCTTCTTCTACTTCTTATCTACTTCTTATATATACTTACATATATACGTAAGTATATATTTATGTATGATCGTACTTTAGGGAATTTTTAATCGCATCTCATCTAACTCGAGAAATAGGTCATTGAGCTGAGTTCAGATTACGATTTATCGTTCTAACCTTAACTTTAATAGATGTGCGTATTTTCCAACAGTTTCTTCTTTATAATATCCCCCCTCTTTGACTTTTTATATATTCCAAGAGAGGGTATTTGTTTGTCGACGTGTCCTCGAGAAAGTGAAACTTTCCTCTAGTTCTTTTCTATCCCCACCTCTTCCTCCTCATATTCCTCATCGTCTCGTTTAGAGATGAGAAGATATTTACACGTCTCCTATCGTTACCCAAGAGAATCGATTATATTTTTTGAGCCGTTCTATCGTTCAAATCGCTACCCCCTTTGAAATTTGATCTCTCTCTCTCTCTCTCTCTCTCTCTCTCTCTCTCTCTTTCTGTCTCTGTCTTATACGCAGTATTTATGGTAGGGTTCCCTCAATATGAAAAAGGGTGTGATCGTTGTCCTTGCCATTGTATCGTCATCGTCGTTTTAACTCCTAAGGTCATCTTCCACTTGCAACGAGGAGAGTTAACCGGCGTGCTCTTTCAAGTATCTCTTCAACAAGCAAAACGCTCATTCTGCAGTTTTACAAAGAAGGTGCCTCCTCGGTCCCGATTAGTCCCGCCTTCGTGACCCAGGGTGTCAACTATTTTTACGTTTTTTTTTCTTTCTTTCTTTCTTTCTTTCTTTCTTTACCTCCTTATCCTCTTTCCCTATTTCTCTCGTTTTCTCAATTTAATCTCTTCTGACGTACACACACACACATATACACATATACACACACGTTTGGATATATATATATATAAATATATTGGATTTATTTCTCTCAGTCGTCGTCCTCGTATCACTTCTCTGTCATTTTCATTGAAAATATTGTGAGGGGGTGTTTGCGGTGGTGGTTGGCGGGGCGGCGGTGCCACTAAGTGGAACGAACGGATGCGGACAAAGTGAGCTTTTCAAACACGTATCGACGTTCGAGCGTTCGTACAATTTCACTTTTAATTGTAAAGCCAAATGAACTTGCCTTTAACGCTTAATCCTATCGAATGCGCAATTGAAATGGCAGTATTTTTTTATCGGATGACAGCGTGTTTTTGTTAACTAAGCGAAAAGAGAGAGAGAGAGAGATAAAGAGAATGAAAAATAAGGTCTAACGAAAGAGCATGTTTAATTATTTATTTCTTATGAAATATAATGAAGAAAAATATTACGTGGAAAGTTGTAAAAATGTGACTAACGATTCTTGAACGAACGTAAAAATGTTTCCACGATGGTACGATAAATACCTTATTTCAACATTTCTTTTCGATTCTTTATAAATCACGCTCGGTCTCCGGAATCGATGAGTTTCACGGTAGAGTAAACAGCGTAATATATATATACATTCGATAGGAAGGGTGGAAATTTTCGGAGTACAGTTTCGTAAAAGAAAAAGAAATATTGTCAGCAATATAGGACGACGAGAAGAAGTATAAATTGTGTTCCCTTTTTTTTTTTTCGTTCCTTCCAAATAATTTCGTCTTTTATTACTCGGAACCTTTAATTTCTCCAGTTGCATAAATAAATTAAGATTTGGATCGTGGATATATAAGTGTATTTGGATTTTCAAATGGTTCCATAGTTCAGTTCGAAACTCATCTTCGTCGAGGAGTTGGAATAAGAGACTCTCCAGGTCGAGTGATTGCATATTTCACGAACGATTCCGTATTTCCTTGGAGAAGTTAAAAAGTAACGTCAGAATATTCTATCTATAGTTAGCAAATGTATATAGGAATATACAAAGTTCGAAGAGAGGGAGGGTTAACGGACTATCGAATTAAAAGATCTGCGTTTAATGTACGAGATAAAAGATTCTTTGAAGTAGATGAAAACGTGGATATGAGAGATAAATAAAAAGATAAATTGATCGAACGTATATATCGTAGATATCGTTTTATGAAATATATATATAATAATACGTCGCATATTTTCGAGCAAATATATACGACAGAGATATAAGAAAATGGCGCATGATGTGAGCATGATGTTCCGAGGAAGATGGCGTAAAAAAGAAAAAAAAAGAACGTAGCGAAAATAGAAAGTCATATTTAAAACGGTGTGTATCCCCGTCCTTGTGTCATTCACGAGAGACGAATAAAAGTGGGAGAGCCGAAGAATTTCAAGGCCGGGTATAGATTTTCATCTCGTCGAATATTCTATTTCGATTTAGGATCGAAACGTCACGGAGATTATCAGGGGCTCGAAAGACGTAATTAACGGTAAACCGCTAGATCGATGACGCCAGAAATTCTTGCGTTAACCAATCAGAGATTTTGGATAACCGAAATGCCAATCCCCATCGGATAGAGGGCTTCTTGATTGACAGCTTTTCATTTCTATATATTCATTTAAATAATTAAATAGAAGATGTGGTGCTTAGATACGATGGATTATTATCGTTTAGGGTTAGTCTCTTTAGGGTAGTAGACCTTAAACTCGGTTTACACAGATGCACATCGAGTTTGTATATCGGTTTTGCACGGAAAATGCTCTTCGATCGGTTCGTATGTTCGAAGAACGAGCAGCAGCACCAGCAGCAGGTAACCGGACCAGGGAGTCCGGCCTTTGCTCGAAAGCAAAGTGCCGAACTAAATATAACTCCGTTAGCAATACTCGGCATGTATCTTACAACAGTAGCCACGTCTTTGTATCTATTCATCGACGTAGACGCCGTTGTCAGTCAAGCACGAGATTATCCCTTTCGATTTTTTATACTCGTTTTACGCTCCTCTTGTGATTTTTCCTTTGCCGTCCAAGCCAATTAAAAGGATCTACAACACGATTTTGCATATTTACAATCGAAGGACGATTATTACGCGGTTCTTTGCGTTCTACGGTACTACTATTAGAATATTTTTTAAACCATCGCGATGATTTTTATTCTCAAGAAAGACTTCTTCGCGTATGAGTTTCGCGAAAGTAAATCGGAACGAGTAACTCAACGGCTTATTCAATTCGCGTTCGAATTCGAGAGGGGGGCGGGGTATTCTCTAAAATTAAAAAGTTATCATCGCACTTGGATACCACGAATAAAATATCCAATGAGCTACTTTATTCGTTAAACAAATTTTATACAACGACAAAAACAAGGTAGGATTCGTTAACGATAGTCGTGACTCTCATTCCTATCTATAAATTTATTTCAAAGGCGTACCGGACGTTACTTTCTATTTTACCATTATGATTCACTAAAATTTTCCGTTAAGTGCGTCAGCGAATCAAAGTTGATGCTCTAAATAACGACAATTAACGAGTTTGTTAACGAAAATGGTTGTTGAAAACGTTGCTTGATTAAGTTAAATAAATAAGCGGAACACGTTAAATGTATTATCAAAGTTATGCGGATGAATTTCGTTGGAGGCCCAAGTTCACGCATCGCGAGACAAGCTTGTGAACGCGCACGTAGAAGCTTGTTCGCAGGTATAGCATTCTAGTTTTTGGGCTGACTAAATATAGCACACGTTACGGCTATAAATCCCAAGCTCCCGGATTCGGCGAGGCTCGGTACGAGGCTGCTCTCTTGCTGCTCGTGCCACATCTTCCTCGAATCGGATGTTGAAGTCTGACCGATGATCGATGATGCACACACCTAGCATTGATCCAACATCCATGAAAAATAGCCATTTATATAGACAGCTAACGTTTTATTCCTAATCGTCGACAGTTTGAAAAACTTTCAACCTATAGAACAATCCATTTTTCAGGATTATTCTTAACGAGCCCACCGTACATAATTTCCCGATGAGAAAAAATATCCGCATAGTCATTCGACGAATCGAAGAAACAAAGTAACGAGCCGAACAAAAGGGGGGAAAAAGGAATCGGGTTATAGGAACGAAGGGGGGTCTGGGCAAGCTCTGGCATGAAGGAGACGTGCGTTATTGTTCTTTGAAAATAGAGCGAGCGAAGCCACTCATCTAAGAAACGCACGCTCTTCCTTGTTTAATCAATTTCTATCTTTATTCCTAGAAAGCAGCAAAACAATGACGAAAGATCGTTGTGCGTTGACCCAGGCCTACGCAAAGTATATCCAATCGACCATAGGATTTTTCGCTTGGTATCATTTCCAACCATCTATCGGTAACAACGTTCACGAGTTTTCCTATCGAAGCTCACGCAACTTTTGATATTCCAATATTCTAGGCTAGTGTTGTCAATTTAAATGACTCCAGTTTATATTTATCCTCCGACAGAGAGTAGGGATTATTTCCTTTTTCTTTTTCTTTTTTTTTCTCATCTAACTATGGGGGATGAAAAGGCCATACCCGTCTCGGATTAATACTACTAGGAGTCGTCGCGTGATGGTGGTGGTGATTCGAGAAAAGGCCGCATGGATCCTGTTAAGAGCGTCTTGTATTTTCTGCGGCCAGGTTCGTTCGCGCTTTGAAACTCTCAAAGGGGTAATTGCGTCGTTTGAACGTTCCACCCTTTAGTGGCCTAGATATTTTCCCGTTCTTGCTTTTATCACTCAACTCGGAGAGAGAGAGAGAAAGCTAACGCAAATCTAACGCAATTTTCAACGCAATGGAAACCCGTAATAGGTAGCCACCGTGTATTCCTCCTCCTCCTCCTCCTTCTCTTCTTTTACATCTCGCATCAGCGATTATTTATATTTTCCGATAGAAATTCACGATGAGAAGTATAATACGTAGGTACGTACACAGTAGTATAACGCGTCGAAACGAAATTTTTCGCTCGCAGAGTGGCTAACGAAGTTTCTTTTAAATCCACACACGACGTACGTGTCGGTAAATTGAAAATATTTGATTCGCATCGGGCACGATTTCTTGGCACGTGTCGAGTTTCCGTCTCGTAGCTTTCGCTCTTAACAAGTTCCACTCGCGTCAAGCAGGTAGGACACATGGAGTGTGTTGTGTGACCTGTTGATTGGATCGAATTAGAGTGGTACGCGAGGGAGACCACTTTGCATGAATATGTATGTTGGAAGAAAGATAGATTTTGCGGTGGATTCGAGTGGACTCGAGACCTACATACTACTTTTTTCATCCCGGACTACTATCGGCAAGTTTTAATAAGAAATAGTATACATATATTATATATGGTGCAAAATGTTACAGGTCAGGGAGGAAGGTTCGTAGGAGCCCAGTGCCGTAGCATGCCGGCGTGCTGGGCGAGCCGTTGGTGCGCTATTGAGTCAGCCGTGGTGGTGGTGGCGAGACAGTCCCTCGAGAAGGGTACTCGAATAATAGCGAGTAATAGCGGAAGAAGCGTAAGAAGCATAAGGACCAGGACCAGGAGCAGGAGGAGGAGGAGAAGAAGAAGAAGAAGGAGGAGCGATCTCGGCTGGAGAAGCAGCACGGAGCTCGACACTTCCGACCGATGAGCGCGGGGGGGGATGGGGGCTCGGCATTGGCTCCGTCAGGGGTGCCGCCGGGCTCCCAGCCAATGGCCGCGACTCCCTCGACCGCGACCCCCCCCCACACCGGCGCGGTCCAGGCCCGTTCCTCCGCGAGCCCTGGCCCAGCCGCTGCCCCCGGTCCTCCCCCCGGGCCCCCGACCGGGCCCCCGACCGCCGGCGCTGCTGCTCCCAAGGCCGCCGCCAAGAGGCCCGCCCGTCGCGCCGGCAAACCGCCGCCCGACAGGCCTACCAGGGCTCTCTTTTGTCTCCCCCTCAAGAATCCCCTTAGAAAGCTCTGCATCGGCGTCGTCGAGTGGAAGTATCCTTTTTCATTTTCAAATGCTTCACGGCTACAGGAATTACAAAATATTCCAAGCGCATATATAACTCGGATATTTACAAAAGCAATGAGTCAATGGCGCGTGGGTGCGAAATGGAATGACCATGAATTTCGTTTGAAACGGGCTGCGAGTCGCGAAGAGATGCGCCTGACCGCATTCTGCATTTATGAAGACGTTTTTAAGATATTATCTCGCATTTCAATACGTAAATATATATGATAGAATTTTCCTTGGCAAAAGGGGAAAAAAAGAAGAACCTAAGCTTGGCAGAATTCTTTATTACTTACGACGACCAAAATAAAAAAAAAAAAAAAAAAAAAGAATTTCTTTATGCTTGCAAGGATCTCTTTCTCTCTCTCTCTCTCTCTCTCGCGAGAAAGTTTTCTAATCAGGAAAGAAATATCTTCATTAAAAATAATTGACAACCGTAGTTTTCCTTAATAAGAATCTTTTACTACAGACCCTTCGAATGGCTCATCTTGATGACGATATTTGCAAATTGCATCGCCTTGGCCTTCTACACGCCGTATCCGTTCGGTGATTCCAATCAGACCAACCAATATTTGGTAAGTACTCGTCGTAAAGTCCATTATTAACTTTCGAAACGGAACTTTCTCTGGGATATCGTATCAAAGGTCGCGTCCGTGAGTAAAAAAAAAAAACTAGGAGGAAGAACCAAGGAAAAGTAAATTGAAATAATAGAGAGAAAATAAAATAAAAAACAAACAAAAACAAACAAAAAGAAAGAAAACAAAGAAATGTAAATGTGTAACTATAACGATGAGGATAGTAAAGTTCCGTTCGTCGAACCGTTCGTTCGAATGTGCCGCCGCGTTATCGATTACGAGAGGGCAGGGTTCGTGGCACGAAAGTCGTTCGAGCTGAAAGTTCAATAATTGTTCAATCTTGTCGGCATCGGCGTGCATCCTACCGCACAGTAATTGGATAGCACAATACGCGTCTGCTGCGATACATCAGCCTCGACAAAAGAAATACAATATTTCTTACCTTCCTCTCTTGGGATGCATTAAAAATGGTTACAATCGGCTTTTACCGTTCTACGGAAGAAAACAAACTCTTACATTGGAATAGAAAACAACAACAAAAATATAGGAGAACTTAGTACATCTCTTCGATGTCACATCCATCCTATTCATCTATTTATCTATCTATCTATCTATTTATCTATATCGTACATATGTAGAGATGCATTCTACCTTTCGAGAATGCAATTTTCCCTTCTTTCGCTCAGATACCTGTTACTCTTAATTAGTTCGGCTCACTGACTAAAATAAGTTTTTCTTTTTTATATGACACGGATGGCTCTATAAAGGTGCCTATCTTTGTAAAAGATTAAAAATATCGCGCACATGTGTTGTCACCTGTATATATATATATATATACATGTGTGTATACTAATGGCCAAGAAGGTTTAAAAACGCGATTAACGGTTAAGAACGCTTTCTTTCTATCGAAAAATCGATGGCCTTTCATACATATTCCTCTGAGAGGGAGGAGGGGGGGAGGGGTTGTACGACAACGCATGATACTTCGAACGCGTAGGTTGTACGGATGTTTACACCCTCGCAAGTAACGTGACGTGTTCTTGATATTAATACGTCACACACACGCACACACACACACATACGATTCGTAAGTATGATAAAATGGAAAATCAATTCTACCAAAGAACATATAATGGTTCTACTACCAACATTCAAATCGATCTTTATTTTGTCTACGTATATCATCGATACTTTTAAGAAACTAACGAAATTATTTTCATTTCAGGAAAAGATAGAATACGTATTTCTCGTGATATTTACGGCCGAGTGCATAATGAAGATCATAGCGTACGGATTCGTTGCCCATCCGGGTGCATATCTACGAAACGGCTGGAACGTGCTTGATTTTACGATAGTCGTCATAGGGTGAGTTTTTTTCAGCATTGTATTTTCAATTATAAAATTCGTAGCTCCTCCCACCCAATCTAAGCCCCGCCCCCGCCTTACTATTTTTTCGTACGAAGGATAATTATATCGTTGAATAATTCGAATAATTATGGTTATTAAATCGTTGCAAATTGAACTATAAATGAAGTAGCGTCTATTATTGATTCTAATCTAATTGGTCAAACATGATAACGATCGATAGGGTTGCGCACGACGGTGTGTACTTTATGCGCGATGCTGACTTCTTTTGAAGTATAAAAATAGACATTCTTCTATTCCCGCAAAGCTTACAATCATATAATATATACGATACTCTAACGATTCCTATCGTGGATCTTTGTGTTTCGATAGTTGAATTAATAAACTTTATCATGTAACTCGTAGTTTCTTATGAAATCCAACCAGTTGAATCGTAGTGATTTACCTTATGCGAGAAATAAAAGAAGACGAGATTCTTGGCCGTTCTTCGTCGTCGCGTACGAGATCGAGTCTTTGCGATTGAGAAAGAAAAAAAAGAAAAAAATATATCAAGGACGCAAGCAAGAGAGAATTGCAGCAGTCGTCTTGGTTACGAACGAATAGATACGAAGACTGAGTTTTTTCACGACGCGTCGTAAAAGAGACATAGATGAAAAATCTGACGATGCGAGAAAAAACGGGGCTCGTAATCGACGAAAATATCTCTGCGAAAACGTTTTGTGATTGTTCGATTTTGTTACGAAAAATTGCGAAGAATCGTCAAGATCAATTTTGATTTTTCGTTTGAATTCGATTCGATTTAAAATAACACGTTTGGGGTGGGGGGATGGGAGAGAAACAATCTTTCCAGTTAATCAGATTATAATTTTACGAGATCGTTAAATTGTAAAGCATCTTTGTTATTTTATTGTTCGTAGAATGATGAGTACCGTATTAGCGATGCTTATGAAGGAAGGATTCGATGTTAAAGCGTTGAGGGCTTTTCGAGTGTTACGACCTCTCAGGCTGGTTTCCGGTGTACCAAGTAAGAAAATGCATTTAGAGAATGAATTAATTGTCAATTATCATTATCATACTTAAGGGTTGAAAGTAATTAAAGCAGAACGGTACGTTTGTAATGTCTTTTCGATTCAACAGGTCTTCAGGTGGTCCTAAACTCCATTTTAAGAGCGATGATCCCGCTCTTGCACATCGCCTTATTGGTACTCTTCGTCATCATCATCTACGCTATCATTGGCCTTGAACTATTTTCTGGAAAGATGCACAAGACTTGCAGACACAATATAACTGGTAATGAATGACTTTGGTACCTTTCAAGAATGAAGGAAAAGTAGTAGTTAGCTGTCGCGAAAGTTGTTTACCTTTTTTCTTTCATTAGTTTTACTTTGTCCGACACACGACGAATATATTTTTTCTTCTTTCTTTAAAAGTAAGATATATATATATATATATCTAGCAAATGAAATTATGCAGAGGGTGGTGCATCCGAATAAAAGCAAAAACTTTTGAGAGAAACTCTCCCCGAGCGTACGTCGTTCGATAAAACAAACGAGGGGAAAACAAAAGGAGGGTGGTTAAGGGGTAGTTTGGCGCGGAAATCGAGAAAATACTTTTCGGTTTAACCTGGAAACACAGTTTTCGAGTTAGGTTATATTTGATATATGATTATCGCGATATTAATTTGATATAACGATTGTAATTATTCTTACCGGTTAATCTCGCGACTTCTTCACGCTTGTACGTTCGCGTATTTTCTTATCGGGTAAACAGCTGCTTTACGAGAAAATCATAAGCGAGTGACGGATTTGATATAGAAATATACAATAAGAATACTCGGAGGAAGGAAGGAAGGAAGAAGAGGCGTTACACGGGAAAACCGTGAATAGTGTGCGAGTATATATCGGAGTATAAAATGGAGCTGTTGTTCTCGGCGTTCTTGCCAAATTATTTTATCGCAAGTACGAGCTCGCGCTGGAGGGAAACTACGATCGATCGTCGAGTTAATGGCTCATAGTAGAGGGAAAGAGAAGAAGAGAGAGAGAGAGAGAGAGAGAAACGATAACATCTGACACATTCACATTTTTTACGATGATTTTCAGGGGTAAAATTTTTGCCAGGAGAGCGAGACACCAAGAGGAACAAATTTCGCAATACTCGCGAGAACGATCTCGTTCCCGGACGAGACATATTTTTTTTTGTTGTTGTCGAGATACGATATCACGCGAAAATAATATGACACAGCGTTAGATCAATTTTCGTCAAAATTATCTTTTTGAAAGTTTATCCAACGAAATTTGGGGTTAAACAATTTGGAAAAATTCGCTTCGGATATTTCGCAGATGAGGTAATGAGCGATCCAGTTCCCTGTGGCCCTATGGGTTTTCAATGTAGCAACGTTGGCCCAGACTATCACTGCAGCAATCAATTTTGGGAAGGTCCGAACGATGGCATCACCAACTTCGATAACTTTGGTTTGGCCATGCTCACAGTCTTTCAATGCATCACCCTCGAGGGCTGGACCGAGGTACTTTACAACGTAAGTTTTTAACAACCGTTTCCAACTCGTTCTCGCAGAACACAAAAAGGATAGAATTAAATCCATTCTGGTTACTCTATTTTTCTCTTGTTCTTTCTTTTTTTTCTTCTTCTTCTTCTACAGATAGAAGATGCGATGGGAAGTTCCTGGCAATGGATTTATTTTATTTCTATGGTCATACTCGGAGCCTTCTTCGTGATGAATTTAATTCTCGGTGTGTTGTCCGGGTAAGTGATAAGTTCAAATGTAATAATATCAATTCGCATGAGACAAAATCGATTTTATTCGAGTTGCTTTCTATTCGAAGAGTATCGTAAACTTTGGAAAATAACGCGAGCGCGGAAATAAGCCGATTGTAAGATCAAATTTACGCGAAAGTATTAAAACCATTTAAAGTACCACCACCACGCGGGTTCGTCTATCGTTGTTTACAAGAACTTTTTTATCGTACTTTTCAGAAACAGAAATAAAAGTGTACTTTATCGTTGCATACGATATAACAGTTTCGTGAATTTTTCAAATTATTTCATTAAACAATGATACGTTGAATAAATGATATATACGCGTGTAATATCAAATGCTATGCGAATACGTTGAAAGTATTAAAACGAGTTTGATCCACTTTTGTGTACATACTTGCGTAGGTATCTTAAGTACGCGCTCGTAGCTATCCGTCCTGAGGGAGTTTTGTAATCCTCGACTGGGGATGAGATATAAATATCTCTTTCTTTAGGTACCGACACACTCCGTTGCATATCGGCAAAGCAAACGAGCCGATCGATGCGTGAAAACGATATCGACGATAGGCGTTTATTTTCCCTCCCTTTTTACGTTTAACTCGTCGCTCGAGTCCAGATCTATGTATGTATGTATGTATATATATATACAGGTGTATATACGTACCTGGGAATGTGTTTTTGTTCGAAATTCTTCAAATCATTCTTTAAAATACTGTGGGATGCAAGTGTCTCCAAGCCAAACACTTAAATAGGCATTCGTGAGAAGATTGGACGGTGGGCCCTGGATAGCTCAGTGGTTAAAAGCAGTCGTCCGGAAGCAGAAGACCCGGGTTCGAATCCCGGTGCAGTCAGAATTCAACGGGTCCAATTTTTTTCACGAATCCTAAAATTATATAAAAATGTAGGAGGTAGGAATATGCAAAGAGATTATTTTTCTTCTTTCTAACACTCGCAATTCGTCCACTCGCAACAAATATTCTCGTGCGACGTAATGAAAGAGGGGGTAAATCAGAAAAAAAGAAAAACAAAATATAATATTATAAAATGTGTGCCGATCACGACCTAATATCTCTCGTTTAGGGACAAATCTATATTATGAATTAATGTTGAACCCAGCACGTAGTACAATGCGTCATCGTAGCGGTAAAAAGACTATCGGACTCCCGGTCCAGTCAATCCCAACGGCCCAATTTTTTTCACGAATCTTACAATACTAATTGACGACGATTATAAAAATCATCCCCTAGCAAAAAAGAGAGAAAAATTTGGCTATATTTGTTTCGGATAATCTTTTGATAAGAATTCATTTGTACACGTTTGAACGAATGGCCCAATTAACTCGTTCACTCGAAATCATCCCTCTAATCACGATTACAATCCGTATATGCATTTTTTGTTGGTATTCTTATTGCGAATACCACACAACAGGGAGTTCTCAAAGGAAAGAGAGAAGGCCAAGGCTCGCGGTGATTTTCACAAATTAAGAGAGAAACAGCAGATAGAGGACGATCTTCGAGGATATCTCGATTGGATAACCCAAGCTGAGGATATCGAACCGGAAGCCGATGAGCCAAAATCTCAAGACGGAAAATGTGAGTGAGATCGTATCCTCTCGTGCAATTTTTTTCTCTTATAAATATTTAACCAACCCCCCCTCACCATCCGCCTTTCGGGTCGTGCGAAAAATATTTTATTCTTCTTGTTCAGCTAAACAACAAAACGAAATGGAGAGTACCGATCAATTGGAAGGCGACGAGGAGTTCAAAGGTGTTCAACAGGAACCGGTATGGAAAAGAAAGAAACGAGATTTAGATAGGTATTATTTCTATATCATTTCCATTATTTTTTTCTAATCGTACGTATGTCTCTTTGAAATGTTGTTCAAAGTGATTTTTGTTCGTTCAATGAATTTCCAGGGTTAACCGACGATTGCGACGAGCCTGTAGAAAAGCCGTCAAATCGCAAGCCTTCTATTGGCTCATCATAGTGCTCGTTTTTTTAAACACCGTTGTTCTCGCGACCGAGCATTACAATCAACCGCATTGGTTGGACGAGTTTCAAGGTAAAACCGATTGCGCGGGGAGAGAATAGTTCTCCGCTTCGAAAAAAAAAAAAAAAGAAACTATACGAAAACCCTTAGAACGTTTAACTTTTATTTTTCTACTCCATCTATCTATCTTTCTTTCTTTCTTCCTCTTTTTCCTCTGTTTTTTTTCTCTTGTGTGTTTTTCAATTACAGAGATCACCAACATGTTTTTCATCGCTCTGTTCTCCATGGAGATGATCCTGAAGATGTACAGTTTAGGATTTCAGGTAAAATGGTTCTCATCGCGTTATACTTTTGCGTAGTTTTTATATTTTTCTTTTATTCAGATTATAATTGATATGTATATATTCCTTAGGGTTACTTCGTCTCTTTGTTCAATCGTTTCGATTGTTTCGTCGTAATCGGCTCGATAACCGAGATGATCCTTACGAACACAAATGTAATGCCACCGCTCGGAGTTTCCGTGCTCCGTTGCGTAAGACTGTTGAGAGTATTCAAAGTAACCAAGTAAGTACCCCCCATCACCAACCCGTTCGAAAAGGTCATACTACTTCTTTCTACTTCTAAGAGATTATTTAAATCGCTCATTCGGTTTTAGTGACATCAAAAGAACAAATTGAATTCTTTTTCCACAGATATTGGAGATCGCTCTCGAACTTGGTGGCTTCTTTGTTGAATTCGATTCAATCTATCGCCTCGCTCTTACTTCTGCTCTTCCTTTTTATCGTCATTTTCGCGCTCTTAGGAATGCAGGTATGTGTCTTTGATCCTTTCACATTTTTCATCTTTCAACTTGTGTTTTTCTACGCTAATCTCTCTTTTACAGGTATTCGGCGGAAAGTTTAATTTCGCCGATCTCCAGGACAAACCGCGGCACAATTTCGATAGTTTTTGGCAAAGTTTGCTCACCGTTTTTCAGGTAAGAGAAAATACATAAAATATATATAAAATATATATAAAAATATATAAAATATATAATAAATATAATAAATATATGTGGGATGCGAGTGCTTCTAAGCCAAACTTAAATAGGCATTCGTGAGGAGATTGGACGGTTGTTCCTGGATAGCTCAATGGTTTAAATAGCTCAATGGTTTTCGCTCGGAAAGCGGAAGATCCGGGTTCGAGTCCCGGTCCAGTCAATCCACCGGCCCAATTTTTTCACGAATCCTACATATATATATAAAAATATATAATAAAATATAATAAAATATATATATAATATAATAAATATATATAATAAAAATATATAAAATAAATAATAAAATATATATATATATATATGTTTATGCGCGCTTGGAAGAAAAGATAACGCCCCTCCTAACGCGACTTTAATTAACGAGACTAATTGCAAAGTAGACAATTGAAACGTCACGCATAGGTAAAACTGCACCCACCCTTTTCGTATTCCTGATAGCGTGCGCGTATCTTCTACCCTTCCCATTAGAGGGTTAAAATCGTGCTCGAAACAATACTACCACTAATTCATTATTATATTCGTTAATAGAAAAATTGTTGATCTGGTCTTTTCTGGTTCCTTCATTTTCAGATATTAACAGGTGAGGACTGGAATGCCGTAATGTACGTTGGAATTCGTGCTTACGGGGGTGTTTCTAGTCCCGGCGTTATAGCCTGCACTTATTTCATCGTTCTTTTCATATGCGGTAACTGTATCCTTTTTTCTCGTTCGTAACAATAGTGTGCTATCAACTATTGTGCTATTATTTTCACATAGTTCAAAGAGATTTCTTACGTAAAGGGAAAGAGAGATAGAATTAATGCAACCGTACAACGGACACACGCGTCCTATCAAAACGATTTTAATAACAAACGGATCTCTCTCTCTCTCTCTCTCTCACCTAGTATTCTCCAAACGATTATTATTTCCGACAATGAGATTCTTTATTCGAAGAAGAATAATAGCCGCGTTAAATCCTTAACGAACGAAGCAACACAGATATCCTTCTGAACGTCTTCTTGGCCATCGCCGTGGACAATCTCGCAGATGCGGAATCGTTAACGGCCATTGAAAAGGAGGCCGAAGAGGAGGTAAGTTGCATTTTTACAAATGCATCATCCTACTTTTATCTCCATCATTTTTTTTTTTTTTTTTCTTTCCATAGCCGTGACTTTGACGAGAGCTTTCTTTATTTCTTTCTTTTTTTTCTATTTTTTTCTATTCCCTTTTTTTGACTTATTGTCCTTATCCGTTGCGAGTAGCAGCTTCGTTTACCTTATGAAACATTAAACGTTCTCGTATTAGCTATGACGATAATGTCTACCGGTGACAGTGCATAGAAAAAAAGTAGAGCGGCAAGTGATCGCTTTTATAGCCATTTATGAAGCTGCTATGACACACTTGCATATAACTCGCGTCGATGATGTTCGAACCCGCGCTTGAACGGACTTTTAACGCTCGTTGCGAATCCTTTTCCCATGCACCACCGTATTCCATGTAAGCTCGGAACAACTTTACCTACACACACACACACACATACACACGTGTGCACGCATTACTCTCCATACGTGAAACTAAATATAGATAATCGAGTGCGTTTAAGCCTTTGCAATGACAACGTAAATGCTTTTGTAATTTTTTCTTTTTTTTTCTAACGATCCATTTACGACAATTCAAATTTCAATGCAATCACCCGATATAATTGAAACGTTAAATTTTTATATATAAAAACTAATAATAACTATTCGCGTGAGAAAAATTGTAAGTTTTGTGGGATGCGAGCACCTCCAGGCCAAACACTTAAATAGGCATTCGTGAGGAGATTGGACGGTGGGCCCTGGATAGCTCAATTGGTTAAAGAGCAGTCGCCCGGAAAGCGGAAGATCCGGGTTCGAGTCCCGGTCCAGTCTGTCCAACGGCCCAATTTTTTCACGAATCCTATAAATTGGGGGCTCGTCCGGGATGGAGGTTTGCTTTGTGTCACACTTCTACGACCGTGCAATAATTAAGGAAAAATAATTGAAGTTGAACATCTATGAAAGAGAGGTTAGGCCGACATAAGACGAACATGTGGCGACATGAACGATTGGCTGAAGAACTAGGCAAGGTTTTCCATCTTCGTGTAAGTTATACAGCATTGGGTTAAGCCTGTATTAAAGATCGAGGTTGTATTGGGAATAGCACCCTCGTGTAAGTTATACAGTGTTGGTTTAAGTCTGTATTAAAGATCGAGGTTGGACACAGGTTTTGGTTTGTCGGTTCGTTGGAAAAAAGATCTAATGACGAACATTCGGGGTCGAATGTAAGGTTGCGGGGGGTAGAGTGTGGGATGCGAGCACCTCCAGGCCAAACACTTAAATAGGCATTCGTGAGGAGATAGGACGGTGGGCCCTGGATAGCTCAATTGGTTAAAGAGCAGTCGCCCGGAAAGCGGAAGATCCGGGTTCGAGTCCCGGTCCAGTCTGTCCAACGGCCCAATTTTTTCACGAATCCTATAGTTTTGTTACGAATCGTTGTTGTAGAATTTAATTAGGGATATTGTTGATAATTAAATAATACGATTGAAAAGGGTTATTCGTAAATAAGAAAAGAGAGATGTCTTTGAAATTGATTTGAATAGGCGGAGAAGAACAAATCTCACAGCGGTTCGCCAGCCAGAGACGAGATCAGCGGCGAGCCTGGGGATGAAGGTGAAACTGGTGGCGAAGATGAGGGTGGTGCTACCGATATGGAGCAAGATCCTAATGAAACAATAGAGGATTACGAAGCTGCTTTGGATACGGAAACGTAAGCCACCCTTATACACTGCATATTACTATTAGTTAGACAGTTTGCCATCTTATTAGTGCACCATTGCGACACCTTGTCGCGACCAAACGTCACATTGTTGTCAATTTCATTTACATATGTATACCTAACCACCGTTAACACGATCCTTCCTTGTAATTTCAATCACGCAATCACTATCATACAATCATCGTCATACTCTACCCCCACCGAACGATTTTAGATCGGAGAAGAGCGAGGACGGGAACACCCACAAAGTACGTTTAAATATCGAATCGGACGAGGAAGCGGAAGAGGAAGAAGAGGCCGAACAAAATGAGATACACGGTAAATTAATCTTTTCTCTTATAAATTTGTCTCCTTTTTTTTTCTATCTCTCTCTCTCTCTCTCTTTCTCTATCGAATCGAGTAATCGTTTATTCTTTCTTATCGAATATTCGATCGTTTCATATTTTTTAACACGTTCAACGCATATTTCGTTGTTGCTTGCTACGTCAAAAAAAAAAAGTATAATATAATTTCAAAAAAAGAGAAACAAATTATATAATATATTATTAAAATAGATACGTGTGTGTGTGTGTGTGTGTGTGCGTGTTTTCGATTTTATTTTTTAGACGAGGGACAAGAAGTATCCGCCAGGCCACGAAGAATGTCCGAGTACAACACCGCTACGAAAAAACAACCAATCCCGCCTGGTTCCTCATTCTTTCTTTTTTCGCAGACCAACAGGTAAATGCATAACCACGCTTTTCCTTTTTTTCATAATCAATCGAATTATTTTGATTAGCGTTTCACGTTACGCCGTAATGCGACACCCTTTTGAATTTGCAGGTTTCGAGTTTTTTGTCATTGGCTTTGTAACCATAGTTACTTTGGTAATATGATCTTAGCCTGCATCATGATATCCTCGGCCATGTTGGCTGCCGAAGATCCATTAAGATCAACTTCGTACAGAAATAAGGTAGAAAAGCTTAACACCTGTGTAAATCGCTCCTACCAAAAAAAAAGAAAAAACAAAAAAAAAAAGCGATTTATATTTATTATTTCATTTTATTTTATCTTTTTTTTTCTGTTTTCGGGGAAAGGGGGGAGGGGAGGGGTGGGGGGAAAAAAGGGAGCGGGGAATGGAAATTTCATCACGAAAGATTCTAGAAGATTCTACGGAAAATGTGTCATTCTCGTACGGTCTTTTCATATATTTCAGATCCTGAATCACTTCGATTCTTTCTTTACTAGCATTTTCACGATCGAGATCTGCCTGAAAATGATATCGTACGGGTTCGTTATTCACGACGGTGCATTCTGCAGATCGGCATTCAATCTACTCGATCTTCTCGTCGTTTGCGTTTCTCTCGTTTCCATGGTCTGGAGGTAAATAAAAAAATAAAAAAAAATAAAAAAATAGAGAGTTTTTGTGTAATTGTTGTTTCCATCTGGAAGCTTATCCTTCATACTTCTTATTTATCATTTTTCAGTTCTGGCGCAATATCGGTGGTCAAGATACTCAGAGTGTTGCGAGTTTTGAGACCGTTGCGTGCCATCAACCGTGCCAAGGGATTAAAGGTAGGGCGATTTCTCTTAACAATTATGTTTAATTACGATTGAAATTCATCTTTTAAAAAAAATACGATTCAACAAATTTTTGGGATAGTTTGTTCTACCCGTTTACCTATCTCCGTGTGTGCGTGTGTGCACAAAGGCAAACACGTCGCGGAGAAACAAGTCAAACGTAATACATTTGTTATATTCCGTATATAAAGAGTGTATAAAAGCAACCGACACGTATCTACGTATCACTCTGACGCGCGTTATTATTATTATTCCTAAAAGAACGATGATCGACGAATGACGAAGATCAAGGAGAAGCGAGAACACGTGCTAGAATCGAATAAAACGGATCGAGGACGGCGAAACGATCGAAACTGACATAAACGAGTAATCTCGTGGCTGTGTCTGTGTCGTCTCCTCTTTAAACTTCGCACGAGAGAATTTGTTTGCATTTTGTTTTTTTATATAAATTATGTGGGATGCGAGTGTCTCCAAGCCAAACACTTAAATAGGCATTCGCGAGGAGATTGGACGGTGGGCCCTGGATAGCTCAGTGGTCAAAGAGCAGTCACCCGGAAGCGGACTATCCGGGTTCGAATCCCGGTGCAGTCAGAATTCAACGGTCCAATTTTTTTTCACGAATCCTAAAATTATATAAAAATGTAGGAAGTAGGAATATACAAAGAGATTACTTTTCTTCTTTCTAACACTCGCAATTCGTCCACTCGCAACAAATATTCTCGTGCGACGTAACGAAAGAGGGGGGTAAATCAGAAAAAAAGAAAAACAAAATATAATATTATACAATGTGTGCCGATCACGATCTAATATCTCTCGTGTAGGGACAAATCTATATTATGAATTAATGTTGAACCCAGCACGTAGTACAATGCGTCATCGTAGCGGTAAAGACTATCGGAAACATAGTCCTCGTCACCAGCCTCCTGCAGTTCGTGTTCGCCGTCATAGGCGTACAACTTTTCAAGGTAGGATTGCCAGGCCCCAAATTGCTATCAAAATAAAAGGTCCTGTGAGACTTCTTTCCTTCGTACCTATTTCTTTATTTCTTTCTTTCTTTCTTACTTTCTTTCTTTCTTTCTTTCTTTCTTTCTCTCTTTCTATCTATCAATCTGTTTCTATCTTTCTCTCCATTTACTTTCTATCTGTTTCTATTTGTAGTACACTAGAGTGGCATAATGTACCAAAAAAAAAAAACAACCTCTCAATGATTACAAACTCTGTATCATCATCGACACTTCCCTTCAAAATCATAAATCCGTCCGTCTGTTCGTTCGTTCGTTCGTTCGTTCTTTCGTTTAAAGCACTCCAAATGCAATGCCAATTGTTAAAGAAGAAAAACAAAATGTTAATATAATATCGCAAGCATCAAACAAAATTCATTCTCACACACCGATTGATTACTTTTTTCGTACGATACGTTTTTACGTTTTAAATTCGTAATCTCTCCCCTTTGGAATAATTTATATTTTGGGGAATAATTATAGAAAAATATATAGGAAATATCGAAAGATGACGAAGATAAATGATTGGGAGAGGTTGCGAATAAAAACGGTGGTCGTGATATTTGTTTCTTCCGACAAATGCACCTTTGGGTATATATTAATATATATTTTCTACGAAACGAGATGTTTAAGTATATAACTTAATAATAGAGTTTCTTGTCTCGGCACTCTCCCCGAAACCTCTAATCGCGACCATGTTTGTTTTGTGTAATTCCTCGGATCCCTGTCGGAAAAGTTTGTTCATCCGTCCAATGTGAAGTTGCTTTTACGATAAATCATTTACATACACTTTATCGTCTCGATATAATATCCGATAAACATAATTTTCAATTGACAAAGATAAATAATTATACATTAATTATAGCCTTATATCATTGATAATGGATTTCCAATGAAATATTCTTCATTGATTTATGTAAAAGCACTTTAACAATCGATAGAATGTATTTACAATCTTGTATACGTGTTACGTTGATATCCAAAGTCAATCGAGAATGAAGAATTTCAACCCTTATTTCTCCCTCGAGTATAAAACTTACAATTAGTTTGTTGTTTAATCATTGTTCGATGTCACAATACTAACAATTATTATTTAAAGACAATAAAACACGATGGCTATTGACGATGTCGCGAGTAACCATACGATTTTGAATAAAAATATTATTTTTCAAAAAGACAATTCACTTTAGAAATCCTTTGAAATAACCTCGTCTAGTGTCGCATCGTCAAAGTATCGTAAAATAGCGTAAGGATGAAAAACCTTGAAGGGTGGGGACCGTAATTCCAGGCAAAACGAATCAAAAATGTGTTTCTTTCGCGAGAACTTGCGATTTTTTCCGCGTTGGGAATCCATTACGCTTTTCATTTTCCTTTTTTTTTATTTTTCGAATTCAAGCTTTCATTTGGTTTCTTTTGGTTTAACTTTGTTCCTTTTTTGTTTTTCCATGTACTTTTACACGTTTGAAAGTAATATATTCGTCATCTACATATATAAATCACATACACGAGTGTTCTTTCATTTTGATTTCTTTTCAATTATTCAATTATTCATTATGGGATCGAGCAACATTCATGCCAATTACTATTACTACAATACTTACTACATATTACACGTTGTCGTTGGAAATTTGTAAAAGAGATGGGACGATTAAAACGCAAGAAAAATTATCGTCGAATCAACACTATAAAAACTTTGTTTCAAATCACACATATAATTCATATATTTTCTTCTAGATTTATAAACGTGCCGCAAAACTGTCAACTACGAATCTCATAAAAACTAATCCCACGATTGGTAAAACTAAACGATTGGAGATTACGAAAATCGTGTTGTTGCGTGTGTTAAAAAACTACAATCGAGAGAAAGATATGGGATTGGAAATTTGTGGAGATTTGTAGTAGCCAGTAATAAATAAAAATAAAATAAAAAAAAGAAGAAAAAGAATAAAGAAAACAATTTTTCTGCAGGCTTTTCTATTTACAAAAAGACGTTTTTTGATAGTTAGAGAGATTTGTTTGAAAAATTGCATGCTTGTGCCGGCTGAGCGTTGCAGTGGTGTGCCGCTATAATATTAACACGCGAGAAAAAGAAGCAACGACACAAAAAATATCGTGCGACGAAGAAGGGTAGGGAAGGGAAGGGTAGGAAAGGGCTGAAAAAAAGGAAGGAAGGAAGGAAGGAATGAAGGAAGAAAAATGAGAAGAACAAACGTGAAGAAAGAAGGAGGATAGAAAAGCAACCAAAAAAAAGAACGATATGGTGGTTCCGTACCTTTTTTAGGGATTACTTTTCCAAAAGAAAAATGGATGATTCCAACAAAACAAAAAGTTAAAAATCCACCGGAAACGAATAAAACAACACCACAACCCGAAACGTGTTTCTTGCATTCTCTTGCAAGTGCATCATCGCGTTATTATTATTATTATTATTATTATTATTGTTATTATCTTTGTGTGTTGACACGAAAGAATTATTTAAAATACGATAGAAATATTTCGCATCTAAGTTTTCTCTAGCTCCGGTTATTTTCCTAGCCGATAATAGATAATCGATCTTGTTGAACCCATCGGAGGGAAAGAAGAAGAAGAAGAAGAAGAAATCTACTCCGATTCTCTCGAAATATAATCGGAATTAAAACCAGTTGCTTTTCTTCATTCATCAGTCAGACTACATCGCAAATGAATATTTTTATGAGGTTCGACCTCATTCTTTCGTTAATAACATAGCAAAAGAACAATTTCTAAGCGTGAAAGAAAAATTCTCTCACAGGGCGGGGGGGGGGAGAAGGACGAATAGAAGAACGGTCTAGGAATTTTTAATCTATAAATTAGACAACAATATTAATTAATTAATCTATAATTTAATATATTTTTTAAATGGTTCCAACGATAAAATAATTTAATAAGTATTACACTCGAATTATTCACTTTTGTATTTAATTGTGCGCTCAAAATCGATGGTGGTTCATTATGGGGCGTGGGAGGGGGGGGGTTAAAGAAATAAACGTGTACTCGCGAATAAATAATATTCATAAAATTTATCATTCACATATTCTGCACGGATTAACAATAATACAAATCACCATTTGAACTTTCGATTAGTGGCCTAAACGTTATAACGCATAGTACATATAATACAAAATGAGATTTCAAAGATTTAGTAGTCAATAGTTTAGTCGATGTTCATAGACAGAGTGTGTTTATTAGTTTCTTCTAATTAATCTTTAAATATAAAAGCGAAGCATTTATATTCACAAACACTATATAATATTATATTAATTATATCGCTCTGGTAGTTTCATGTGTGTCGATCGCTTACCAACTATACGCTCCTCTCTATCTTTATCTTTGTCTTTTTTTCTCTTTCTCTATGTCTCTCTCTCTCTCTCTCTCTTTTTCTTTCTCTCTTTCTCTCTTTCTATTTCTATTTCTATCTCTGTCACACATCTAACAACAAATATATGCGGCCAAACGAGCAAATAGTTTTTCTTTTACACACACACACACATACATATATATATACACACACACAGAGAGAAATAATGGAACGTTTTTATGAAACATTCGCATTTTAATTAGATTCCTAGATGAAATTGCGAGTGCCTCTAGTGTTCGACGGAATGCGAGAGAGGATCCAAGAGTGTTTCCGGAATTTTCGAATGAAATAGGGAAGAAGGAGACGAACGAGCCAATGACGCTCTTTATTTTAAGATTTCGAAAATCAACGCAACTCTTATAAGAATTTGTTTTTCAACAATCGTTAAACGATTCGCGACGATTATCGATTCCCCCTTTTCCCCCTCTGCCCGCCTCCCACCCACTGTTTTTTATTTTACTTTTATTTCATTCTCTCTCTTACTCTCTTTCTCTCTCTCTCTTTCTCTCTCTTTCTCTCTCTTTCTTTCTTTCTATCTTTCTTCTATCTGTCTGTCTCTCTTCTCTCACGATTAAATTCGCGCGAACGCGATACGAAAAGAAAAAATAAGTATTATTTAAATAGTAATTATAATAATTTTCAATTAAATAATAAAATTATAATAATAGTAATTATTTAAATAATAGTAGTTAGCCTAGGATCGTGGAAAATTTTTAAATAAGAAAATGGACGGCGATTATATTACGAAGATTAAATAAAATAATCATTCTTCCCCCATAGAGGTGTGCATTGCCGAATAAATATTAAAAATATCGTGTTAATTGAGAATAAATAGAGTGTTGTGTTGGATGGATGGCGAGGGCTTAGTTCACGATTGGAAAGAAGAACAAAAAAATACTTTATAAGCACATCACGTTTATATCTAATATTTAAGGATGATTTGTCGGTACAATCGGAAACAAAAGTTAATGACATTTTCATCAAATCCATATCTCTTAATATCTGTTGAAATAGATGATTTAAACCAACTATTTTTTTTATAATTGAAATTTTGATATAAAGTTTCTAAAAGAATGAAATTTAAGTGAAAATTGTAAAATAACTTTTGTTTGTGACTGTACCGTGAATTTAAGGATGATACAGTACAGTCACAAACAAAAGTTATTTTACAATTTTCACTTAAATTGAGATTTTTATGTTAATATTATTAAAACGATCACTAAATTTCATTCTTTTAGAAACTTTATATCAAAATTTCAATTATAAAAAAAAAATAGTTGGTTTAAATCATCTATTTCAACAGATATTAAGAGATATGGATTTGATGAAAATGTCATTAACTTTTGTTTCCGATTGTACCGACAAATCATCCTTAAGCATATGCGTTACAGTTGCGATGAAAGGTTAAGTGATAGGAATGGGGGCTAAAAAAAGAGAAAAAATAGGGGCGGGGGGAAAGAAGAAGAAAAAAAAAGAGAAGTTAAAAAAAACGAATGATGGTTCTCGTAGTAAACGCTGATGATTTATCCGTTTTAAAAGAAGAATTGAGACGGAAAGCGAGCAAGCGAGCAATTTGTTGGACTCGAAAGACCGATTTGATGATAGCAGTCGGTCGTCTTTATTATTTTCCACGTCTGGCTTTTAAAAAAAAAAAAACAAAAAAAGAACAACCCCCTATTCTCGAAACGATGTTTCAATTGAGAACCAAACCCCCCAACCAAAGAAGGGGGGGGGATACGATTTGTCGAAGAGCTAAGCCTCGCTTGCCTCCCTCCTGTTTTTTTTGCTGCCAGTCCAACATCCAACGTAGGTTACTTTTACTTTTACTTTTACTTTTACTTTAACTTTAATTTACGCGTCTCTATTTCTATTTAAAAACACGTGGTTAATCCTATCAATCAATGCTTATTATCGGTAACCAAATCCCATTTCATTTATCCATTCCTATTAGCGATAAAATAGGCCACGAGAGACAAACGAGAGATCAATGAAAGTTTATAGGATGTAGTACCGCAAATGAGATCACTGTGTATTGTTTACGATCCCCAAAAAAAAAAACAACTCCGAATTAAAAGATATGAATAAAGAAAGGAAAGAAGATAACGTTCCTTTGCACTCCCCTGTATCTGTTATCTTATGGGTTATGTTTTTCTCTAACGTTACCCCTACTTCCCCTATTTAATATTAATAATAATAATAATAATAATAATAATAATAATAATAATAGTAGTAGTAGTATTAGTGGAAATGAAAATAAAAATGAGACACGCAGCCAAAACACCCGAGCCCCAACACCCACCCTAAAAATGAGTGAACATAGCTGGCCCCTAATTAATGCTATTGTTTTTTTTTTTTTCTCTGTCTCTCTTACTCTGACCACCCCGTCTTCCCGCTGTGCTCGTACGCCCTGCTCACCTGCCCCGAACTACGTAAAAAGTACGTAGTGAAGTGTGTGATTGTCGCCATTAAAACGATTGGCAACATTATGTTGGTCACCTATCTCCTACAGTTCATGTTCGCTGTTATCGGGGTACAGCTGTTTAAGGTAACGCCAACAACACCATCACATTAGAGGCTATGATTATAAAGCAGAAACGATCTATTTATTTTCATTTTATTCTTCCTTTTCCTTTCTTACTATTCTCTCTCTCTCTCTCTCTCTCTCTTTCTCTCTCTTCCCTGTCTATTATTTCTTTGTCTATTTTCGTCGGCGATAGGCACAAGACTCTCTCTCTCTCTCTCTCTCTTCCTTCCTTTCTTTCTTTCTCTCTTTCTCTCATCTAAAACTCGCTTTACAAGCCGTTTCCCGTTTATCGGAAATTCGAGTTTCTTTCGCGAAATACGCGGTGGCCTCAAAAGGAAATCGACGCATGCCCGGATATCGTTGAATCTCTTTGCTTAAATAACTATTGGAAAATCACAGATATGAATTTAGAAGAAGAAAAAAAAAGAAGAAGAAATCCGTGTATCGATTTGTCGGTTTGTTTCTTGCGATTCGAACCTTTCGAGTACCATTTAGGCACCACGTGTTTCGATGATGTGTCTACTGTGCATGCATGCATAGTAATTTATTTTATTTATTTTTATATTTTTAACCGAGACTAACACTAAAAAGTAAAAAAATGAAGTTGACGTTGGCAACGAGAATATATCGCGATAGAATTGATCGGAATTGAAAATTCATATTTTTTCTTTTACAATTATCAAGAGAGAGATCTTATTATTATTATTATTATTATTACAACATGTTATACCTAAATTTCGAGATAAATTCGCGTAACAATGATTGATGATTATACTAAACGCGTTGTCCCTCGTTGCTGTCGATACTTCTCCTTGTGCATATTACACACCCATTATTATTATTATTATTATCGGTGCACGGAAATACGCAATAACTATATTATAACAGTTTGCCGTCTGTCAAAGTTTTAGGAAGTTTACTCTCTCTCTTTCTCTCTCTCTCTTTCTCTCTCTCTCTCTTTCTCTCTCTCTGCGAATAGATTTGATTTATTATATTTAATTACAAATATAAATATATATGAATTTAATAACATTATTAGTTATACATTATATATATATATATATATATATATATATATATATATATAATTATATATATATATATATTTATTATATTATTTATATTTTTTAATATAATAAATTATATTATATAAATAATTATATAGTTATTATATTATTTATATTTTTTATTATTAATAAATTATATTTATTAATATTATTATATATATATATATATATTATATAGTTATATATTATAACATATAAATATATATAAATTTAATAACATTATTAGTCGGGCACTGATTCGATATAATTGCATTCATAGTTGTCATATATTTCGATAGCCGATATGTATACGTTTTTGATGTAGCATGCCAAAAATGTTTAGTTATGAATGTGATAATGTAATTTTAATCGTAGTGCATGCTGGACGTAGCCCAGGTGCACGGAATTTGAATATTTGGAAAATATTCACGGAAAAACGAATAATATCTATCCCTTCTTGTTTTTTTTTTTCTTTTTAATTTTTTGTATTTTGTTGGAATTATCGTTAATCGATGATAGTATTCGTTTAGTCGTGATATCACTAAATAGAATAATTTAGATACAGTATGTATTTGAACATATAATTATTATATAGATTAGCATGTAAGTAATATATAATTAATGGTTAGTTAGTTAATAGAAATAAATTGACGTAATAGAAACGAAGTATATGATTTTTAAAAAAAAAACAAAATAATCATATTCTTTCACACGATTATGATTTTCGGATTAAAATATACACGTGATATTATGTTTATTAGAAAATTATAAAGGTAAAAAAACACGATTATTAGTTAATTCTTTTTCGTATCAAATTAACAATTGGAGTTAGATTAATAAATAGAAATAAATTGACGTAATAGAAACGAAGTATATGATATTTAAAAAAAAACAAATTAATCGTATTCGTTCACACGACTATGATTTTTTAAAATATACACATGATATTATATATATATTAATTAATTAATTAGCGAGTGTTTATTAAAAATGATAAAGGTAAAACACGATTATTATGTCATTATTTTTCGTATCAAATTAACGATTGGATAATAATACGAACAAATTGTTTACGACAGTACGGGTGATAAAAAAAGAAAAAGAAAAGACAAAAATTGTTTACCGGAAAAAGAAAATGATGTAGGAAATATTAAAAAAAAAAAAGAAAAAGAAGAAGGGACGACGAACGAAAAATGATTATTGTTGCATTTACGAGAACGTTTTAAGAAAATGAAATCGGTTAGATGGAGGAGAGGTCATCGAAAAGTCGGTCATGGCGTTACTTCCGTCCCCGAGTGAATCCAATTGTGTTTCCCTATCGAGAATCCAAAGATCATTTCATATGATTAACCAGCAATAATAGAAGAAGATAGATAAAAATATGAAGTAAAGAAATGATTACGTATATTCAAATGAAGTATAATAAGAACACGATGATACTGGTGTATCTTTTTTATTCTTTTTTTTTTTTTTCTGTGCACAAGCGACGACCCGTTAACGCACATCTGCTTTTTTTTTTTTTGTTATTTCATTTGCAAGCAATTACGGATTAGAAGACAGAAAGAATCGCCAACGAATAGCTGGTTGGTGCTGGTGGTGCTGCTGTTACTGGGTTCTTTCGATCTGTACCTTTGTACCAATTGTAAAGAGCTTTTTCTCTGCTTGGCTAGCAATTAGTAAGCTCAGCTTGGCGCAACCGCGGTTGGCGCATTCTCAATGCTTCTTCTTTTTTTTCTGTTTTTTTTTTTCTCTATTTTCCCACGCCCGTTCAACCCGCAACGAATCCAATGTCGGCGCGTACTTGACTCTTTTTGAAAAAAAAACGAAAAAACAAACAAACAAAAAACAAACAAACAAACAAAAAACAGCACGAAAGAAAGAAAAGGGACATTTGAAAAAAAATATCCCCTAGCGCTAAAATTACGTAGCAATCGGAGCGCGAATTTCGCGTTTACGAACTAGAGAGGGATTAATACTATTAGTCGCGAACATATACACACACATATATATATATATATGTGTATTCTCTCTCACACATATAATATTTCCTTATTAATTATCTTTCATTCTAATTTACCGAGGCATAGATCTAATTCATTTTACCGAAACGCGTTATAATCCACTTGCAGAGCGTCAATTATTCTCTCGTAAGAGATCACGCTCCCCTAATTGATATAATCTAGTTGGAAATAAGCGGATAATGGTGTGAAGAGGGGGGCGGGGCGGGAGGGGGAGGGGGGTGGATCGTATTTTACCGAAAATTTTCCTACGAGATAAGGGCATCATCATCACGATCATGATCATCATCATCATCATCATCATCATCATCCTCGCGTGATCCCTTCCGTTAAAACACCTTCTTAACTCTAGCGTAATATACTAAACGCTAATCTTACCGATAACGATCGACATATTCGTGTCAACATGCGGATTTTATAATCAAACCGAACGTAGCACCTCCTCACCCCCCTCCCCACCCACCCCTTCCACCCCCCCGCCGACTCTAGGATATTTACGTCTAATCTTTACAATCCTTCAAAACCATTCGACGTATCTTCGTTTCTACGTTCTGCAAACGACGAGTTGCAAAAATTGATGATGATATGCAACGATAATATAATACTTCGATATTTCTTCTTCGTACGATTTATTAACACAAGAATTGGATGATATCATCGATAGCATCGCATCGTATCGTATCGTATCGTCATTTGTACATATAACTACATATATATATCACACACGTATATTTGCACGTCCAAAGGAATGTACTCATTCTCTTCTATCTTTTTCTAACTTCCCAAGCCCCTATCTCTGTCTATCTATCTCTATTTCTTTCTCTCTTTCTATCTATCTATCTATCAATCTATCTATCAATCTATCTATCTTGTTATCAATCTATCCGTCTATCTATCTACCTATTACGCCCGAGTTTCACTACCGATCTAACACTTTTACTTTACTCGATCACACTCGCTAACGTTTTATTATTTGCTCTTGCAAGAATGGCCAATTAATATAGTGTGCTCAATTATGCGAGAAATTTTCGATAATCTGGAAAGTCGGTCAAGCTGCGAACTGTCGCAGTGTGCACTGTGTGTTAATGAGAGGGAGATTCCACCACGTATTTACTTTTTTCATTAATAACACGGGCCAATGAGAGCGTATCATCAAAGATCGTTAAATACGTTTTCTTTAGATTTATATTTATTTTTTTGTTGATGATTTGCGCGTAATAAGAAAAGCTTTGATATACAAAGTCGTCATCATTCTCTCTCTCTCTCTCTTTATTTCTATCTATCTATCTTTATCTCTCTCTTCCTTTCTCTTTCTCGAAAGATGTGACGCATCGTTGCTCGCAACTTTAGCATCGAAACCACTTTAGCCCGTGGAAACTAAGTTTCTTGACCTGCTTTCTAGATTATTGATACGCTTCGTGGCTTTTAAAAGAATTATATTATGAAATTATGAATTTATAACGTTGAGAGAGAATACTTTCTCCTTGTACGCCCTAACGATATTTTTATGTTATTTAGGGCAAATTTTTCTATTGTAACGATGCTTCAAAAATGACGAAGGAAGAATGCCAGTAAGTTATCGACAATCAATTTATCTTTCCTCTTTCTTTTTTTTTTCTTTTTGTTTTCTATCCACCCTTTTTCTCAATAGAATCTAAGAGACACGAAGAACGCGCGAGAGAGGGCTCGCTCGTGTTCTTAAAAAAGTTCAAACAATTAAATCCACGCAAAATGAATGAAACAGAATTTGGAATTGTTGGATGGAACGCGACGAAAATTTCGCGTTTTTCTATCGTGTCTTTTGAAAAATCATTATTATTAATAATAATATTTTAAAGAAAATTCAATGTCGAAAGGGTAATATCGTTCGAGACGTCATTACTTTCAGGGGTACTTATCTGGAATACGAAAATGGCAATATCAATAGACCTGTCGTGAAAGAAAGAGAGTGGGAACATCGTCGTTTCCACTTTGATGATGTTGCCAAGGCGATGCTGACCCTCTTTACGGTTTCAACATTCGAAGGCTGGCCAGGGTAAGTCTCTTTTGACTTTGGCACGAATGTCTCGAAGAAGAACAAGAAGAACAAGATGATGAAGAAGAAGAAGAAGAAGAAGAAGAAGAAGCTTTTACGTAACGGATGCTTTAATAAGATATTAAAACGCCGGAAGGAAGGCCTTCCCTCTCACTCGCTAACCCCCACCCCCACCCTTCAGCCCTCCACACCCCCGACTTTCTCTTCTTATTTCTTTTTATTATCTACGCTAGGTTGTTGAATTGGTCGATCGATTCGAACAAGGAAGATCACGGACCGATTCATAACTTTCGGCCGATCGTTGCAGCCTACTACATAATCTACATCATCATCATTGCATTTTTCATGGTCAACATCTTCGTGGGTTTCGTCATTGTCACCTTTCAGAACGAGGGTGAACAGGAGTACAAAAATTGCGAGCTCGATAAGAATCAGGTAATCATTATCTTTGTTTAGCGATATTGAGAATATATTTAGAATTGTATCAACGAGGGATAGACGTCTATGTCTTTGGAATAAAGCAACGTAATCGAAAAATGTCATCGGTGACTTAACAAGTTTATTGATCGTCTAGCGAAACTGCATCGAGTTCGCGCTGAAAGCGAAACCCGTACGACGATACATACCGAAGCATCGAATACAATACAAAGTTTGGTGGTTCGTCACTTCTCAACCGTTCGAATACACGATATTCACCCTGATCATGATAAACACCGTGACGCTAGCGATGAAGTTCTATCAGCAGCCGACGTTATACACCGAAGTTCTCGATGTACTCAATATGATTTTCACCGCAGTGTTCGCCCTAGAGTTTGTCTTCAAACTCGCAGCTTTTCGATTCAAGGTAGAGAGAGAGTGTGAAACTGAGAAATAGATATAAGGATAAGCAATTGTCTTATCATCGGATTTTAATAATAATACATTTTCTAATCTTTATTTTTCCTATTTTTCTTTTTCCCCTCTCTCAGAATTACTTTGGCGATGCCTGGAACGTTTTTGATTTCATTATCGTTCTCGGAAGTTTCATCGACATCGTATACTCGGAAGTTAACGTAAGTGGTGATTCTTACTTTGATTTATTTCAACACGACTCGGCATCGTTATTTTCAACGTGTAAGATATTCTTCGGGATCAAATAAATAAATAATCGATTCGTATTATTAACTATTTTTTCAGCCTGGTTCAACTATCATTTCTATCAACTTCTTTCGACTATTTCGAGTGATGCGTCTCGTAAAGTTACTGAGCAGAGGAGAGGGTATAAGAACGCTACTCTGGACCTTTATTAAATCCTTCCAAGCTCTACCTTACGTAGCCCTTCTCATCATAATGCTTTTTTTCATCTACGCCGTAATAGGCATGCAGGTAGTAAACGCACGGTTTTTACTTTTTATCGACTAAAGAAAAACTTTCATTGATTGGTCGATCCCTTAAACGTTATCACCGTTTTCGTTCACAGGTTTTCGGAAAGATTGCTATTAACTCCGAGACTTCTATATATCGTAACAACAATTTTCAATCGTTTCCTCAAGCAGTCCTAGTTTTGTTCAGGTCTGCTACAGGTAATAAAAATATTCTCGTATCATTATGCAACAACAACATTTCTCCTCGTCATGGTATTATTTCTCTAGGTGAATCTTGGCAAGATATCATGATGGATTGTTCCGCTCAACCAGGCAAAGTAATGTGCGATCCGAACAGCGACGAATACAACAATCAGTCCGGTTGCGGATCGGACATAGCATTTCCTTACTTCATATCATTCTACGTTCTCTGTTCCTTTCTAGTAAGTTTCGATTGCTATCGATTCTCTTAAGAAATCTTCGATCTGGTCTAATATAAAATAATCATCATTTTTACAGATCATCAATTTATTCGTTGCCGTCATTATGGACAACTTTGATTATTTGACGAGAGATTGGTCGATATTGGGACCACATCACCTCGACGAATTTATTCGTTTATGGTCCGAATACGATCCCGACGCTAAAGGTCGTATCAAACATCTAGACGTGGTCACCCTGCTACGAAAAATATCACCACCCTTGGGTTTCGGTAAACTTTGTCCGCACAGAGTCGCTTGCAAGGTCTGTCAATAGTTCGAGTCTATTTAACAATGAGTAATTAGATACTCAGATGAAGGCTTTTATATCGATAATTTTGATACGACGATACATTTGATACGGTTTCTAGAGGCTGGTCTCGATGAACATGCCATTGAACAGCGACGGCACTGTTCTCTTCAACGCGACCCTATTCGCCGTGGTAAGAACTTCATTGAGAATTAAAACCGAAGGAAATATCGACGACGCGAACGCCGAGCTCAGGGCTGTCATCAAAAAGATTTGGAAGAGAACCAGTCCGAAACTTTTGGATCAAGTTGTCCCACCGCCCGGAGGTACTTTTTTTGATCATACTTTTATAAAAGATTCGATTAAATAATAAATATATATATTCGGGAAATCTAGAATTAACTGAAAAACGTTATGAAACTTCTTTTCAGTCGACGACGAGGTTACGGTCGGCAAGTTTTACGCAACTTTCCTCATCCAGGATTACTTTCGTAGATTCAAGAAACGGAAAGAACAAGAAATGAGAGAAGGAGACAAGGAATGCCACAATACGGTGACGCTCCAGGTAACAGACAAACTCGAATTAATTATCTTCTCGGATATTATTTCATTGTGTCTTTTTTTTTTCTCTAAAATTCAAGGCTGGCTTGAGAACTTTGCACGAGGCAGGTCCCGAATTGAAACGAGCGATCTCTGGTAATTTGGAAGAACTTATGGACGACAATCCGGAACCTACGCACAGGGTATGCGAATATTTTTCGATAAACAAATAAAAAAAGGGAATATTTATTATTAATTATGTTTTTACAGAGAAATCATTCGCTGTTTGGTAGCGTCTGGTCGAGCATGCGCAAAGGACATCACAGCTTCCATAGAGCGAGGTCGCTCAAAATCAACTCCAAGGTAATCAAAAAAAAATAAAAGTACTTACATCTTTGGACGCTAGGTTCATTTGTCATCTCAACAATATCCCAATAATCTTCTTCTTCTTCTTCTTCTTCTTTCTTTAGTTTAGGCAAATTGCCTGTTCCGTAACGACGTTTTTCTGCCTATTGCACTGCTAAATTGTCGCACCATCGTTTTCGTGGTCGTCCCGTGCTTCTGCGGCCTGCCGGTGACTTATCCCGTGCAATTCTGACAATTCTTCTGTTGTCCATTCTATTGATGTGTTCGTTCCATTCTTTTTTTCTTTTTAGTATCCACTCGTTGATGTTTTCCACTTTGCATGTTCTTCTTATATCTTCGCTTCTCTCTCGATCCAGTAGTGTTTTACCAACTATTCTGCGAAGAACTCTCATTTCGGTTGTCTCTAATAACTGTTTCGTTTTCGCCGTGTCTGGTCGAGTTTCTGCGGTATGTGACATAATAGGTCTTACCATTGCCTTGTAAATTCTTGCTTTGGTCTCTGTGTCAATGTTTTTGTTTCGCCATATTGTGTCATTCAAGCAACCCGCTATTCTGGATGCCTTCATTGTCTGTTCTCTTACCTCTGCTTCAACATCACCATATCCTGAGATTTCTATTCCTAGGTACTTAAATCTCATTTCCTGCTGAATAACCTTCCCTTCAATTTCCAGTTTGCATCTTAACGGTGTCTTTGATGTTGTCATGCATTTTGTTTTCTGGGCCGATATTTTCATGTTGAATGATTTGGCTATGCAGTTAAATCGGTGTAGTAGACGTTGTAGATCATCCTCATTTTCGGCCACTAATACAGCGTCATCAGCATAGCATAGGATGGTTATTTCTTCACTGCCCATTTTATATCCTTTTAGCAGTCTTACGTTTCTTATTATTTCGTCCATGATGATGTTAAAAAGCAGGGGACTTAGGGAATCCCCTTGTCGGATACCACGATCTGCATCAATCGGTTCAGTCAAGGCGCCATTTATCTTTGCTTGGATCTTATTGTTTCTATAGATGTCCTCTATGGTCTTGATAAGATTGTTCGGAATTTGCCGGTTATAAAGGAGGTGTATAACATCCTTTAACTGCACTCGGTCGAATGCCTTTTCCAAATCAATGAAACACATATATGCTGGCCTGTTGTATTCAATTGATTTTTCTGTTATTTGTCTTATGATGAAAACCGCGTCTGTGCACGATCTGCCTGATCTGAATCCTTGCTGTTCGTCTTCTAGATTCGTTAAGCTGTTAATTTTATTCGTTATAATCTTTGTTGTTAGTTTTAATGAAGTGTTTAAAAGGTTTATTCCCCTGTAGTTTGTAGGCAGCTGTTTGTCTCCTTTTTTAAACATAATTATAGTTGTGCTAGTGCGCCATTCGTCAGGTATTTTGTGTTGGCATAGTATTTTTTGGATTAGGAATGTTAGTTGTTGTGTGAGACGTTGGCCACCATATTTTATTAACTCGTTTTGGATGCCATCTTGCCCTGAGCTCTTCCTATTCTTTAGTCTTTGAATAGCTGTTTCTACATCACTGGGCTCAATTTGTATGTCGCTTCTGGTTATTATTTCTGGCGTATTTAGTTCCGTTTGAGGTTCTTCTGATTTATAGAGCTCTGTTAGATAGTTAATCCAATTTTCTTTTGTGATCTGGTTTGTTTCTATCATTTTATTGATCTCCTTTCTTTGATTTCTAATAAATTGCCAGATTTGTTTTTGGAGTCCATAGAAGTCACTCTCCATTCTTTTTGAAAAAATCTCCCAATAATTTTGCTTTGTTTGCCTTACTAATGTCGCTGTTTGATTCCGGATTCGTCTATACGTTTCGTATGACTCAGGTGTTCTTAATGTCCTATAGTTAAGGTATGCCATTTTCTTTTTTCTGCATATTTCCTTAATCTCTGGGCGGAACCAAGGAGTTTTGATCATTCTAGCCCGGTTTTTTACAGTTCGTGTTCCCAGGGCTTCATATGCAGCTTCTAAAATGTTGGTTCTTAGTTTCTTCCAGGCTATGTTTATGTTATCTTCTTCTTTTATTGGGTTTTTTTCGATTTTTTCTTTCAACCTGTTCTCGTATAGTTGTTTGGTTGATAAGTTCCATAGTGACTCGATGTTTATTTTCGATTCTTGAGTTGCTCGTGCAAGATTTCTTTGGGGTTTAAACTTCATTCTTATTTTTGCTAATAGCAGGCTATGATCGCTTCCTACATTCGCGGAGTTTAACGTCCTGATATCTAATATTTGGTTTGGTTGGACGTATCTGTTGGTAACAATGTAATCAATTGTAGACCTGAAGCCTCTGGTGTTGCTGTATGTAAATTTATAGTGTTCCTTATGATTGTAAAATGTATTATTAATCCTTAGCTCGTTAAATGTGCATAGCCGTGTCATTAGTTCTCCATTGTCATTTAACACGTTTTCGTTGAACCTTTGTTTTATTCCAGGTATTATTTCATTTCCGATGCAGGCGTTAAAATCTCCAAGGATTATCATTTGTTGGTTACTTGGTAATGATCCGACTAAATTTTGTAGTTGGTCGTAGAAGGCTTCTCTTTCTTCTTTCGGTTTATTATCCTCGGGTGCATAGATTGATACTATATTTAATCTTTGGCCTTCCGCTTCCATTTTTACAACTAAGATACGCGAAGATACGTAGCTGCATTCTTTTATGTTATTTTGGTATTTCTTCGATACTGCGATGGCTACCCCTTCTTTTGCCCTGATTTGTTTTTCGACTCCGCTATAGACCACTAGGTAGTCGTCGTACTGTATTTGCCCTTTGCCTTTCTTTTTGGTTTCTTGTAAGGCGCAAATATCGATGTTATTGTCCTTCAGTTCTTTCAGGGTTTCTTGATCTTTATTATTAAGTGATTTTATGTTCCAGGTAGCCACAGACGCATTATGTGTTTTTTCTTCCATCTCTTTGTCCTTTTTCTTGCTTGGGTCGTCATCTTTGAATCCGTCCTATTCCGAGGCAAAAACTCTTCTCTTTGAGCAAATTTCTTTTTTTTTACGTTGGGTAGGGAGCTAGCCTGATCCAACAACCTTCCTCCTTTTCCCGGGCTTAGGACCGGCAACATGATCGCTGATTTCGATGCTCCCATCGATCATGCAGGCGGAGTTAATATCCCAATAATGATATGCTTATTCATAGTTACCCAATTTTTTCCACGAAGATTTGTTGACCATCAAGAAGAGAGCAATTTTCCTTTTTGTGCGATTCGCAGGGAAAGGGTTAAAGTTTCCTATGTGCTTTTCTTTCCTTTGTAGGCTTCCCCATCAAATTCCATAGACTTTCTGGCGTATCCCTCGTTGCAGAGGGGCGTCGGACCAGACGCTCCGAATCAAATCACTGCGAGATCTCATCAAGTCGTGCCAAACGTAGCCGGGTGAGTCCTCCTAACCTTTAACAAACGAAATATCGATATAAATCTTCTATAGTTTATCAATCCTTTCGATTTTTTACTTGCAGTGGTCTAAGCGATAGCGCGATGAACCAAATGGGAATGGATCCTAGGCTAACGGGGGTCGAAGAAAATATTCCCTTGAGACCTCTTGCCGTATTTGGCAACACCACGCAACGTTCAACCTATCATAGTTCTTACAAAATGGTCGGGTAAGTAAAGAACCAGCGAAAATATTATTTTCGCCGGAGCGGCCAAATCGCGTGTCCTGTTTCTTTGTTAGGCATCGTGTCGGTCACCGTCATCAGTGGTTTACGCATTTATTATTTTTCAAAACGATACATCTCTCTATCTATCTATCTATCTATCTATCTCTATCTATCTCTTTCTATCTCTATCTTTCTCTCTCTCTCTCTATTTCTCTCTCGCTATCTCTCGATATCGCGTCATGTAATTAGTGCATGAATGATGTTCATACGACTTACTACATACGATTCGATTGATTTCGGTCCAAATTCGTTGACAAAAGAAACAATGAGCTAATAGCTGTTCGTCCCGAATAAAATTAGTTTTGGAATTAGATCAAATATGATTGTACATAGTCGCGAGATTAGGATTTCGTTGAAACGCGTTAGCAAGATCCGAGAAAGATGATTATTTTTATTTTTGTTATTTTTTGTTGTCATTGCGCCTAATTAGCTTCGTACGCAGAATCAATGAATCTTCTCTATTTGCGTGCACGCGTTATCGTTTTCGCCTCTAGCAAGTTTCATAGCTCCGCGCGTCGACGATACGTAATCATTGGTATTCTCATCGTCCTACGCTTTTCTGTTTACTGTCGTACGTTTCAGTGGACCGGGTAGCGGTAACTATCTTCATCCCAATAGCGAATATGGTAAGACAAGTTAGGGGTCTGCGACTAGTAGCTGGCTTTTATTTGATTAAACTGCATTGCTCGCTTGCCGCGCCTGCATGCTTTCCGTTTTATCATTTATACATATATTATATATATATATATCTATCTATATATATTTTATTAACCTTAGTATCAACCACGAATTGTCTCCTGATCAACGAGCAAACGAGAAAAAAGATTTTGTTATTAAATACGAAATTAGTCAGGAGACAATCGGTGAAGAAAATCAGCGAGGCCAAGTTCTGCCGGTGAAGAAGAGACGTTAAGCTCGATCGAAAGAATCGAAGATTAGCGGCGTCGCATCTCAACCATGCAGTAACTGGCTATGCAAATAATCGCATGCGGTTTGCGCTGTTCTCTTTCGATCCGATATACTTATTCTATATTACGAAGCGTGCCTGACCGGATCGTCGCGTCTCCCAAAAGAGATGTTAGACGGGGTCGAGTACGCGGTACTTAATATCCTTGGCTCGTGACACTAGGGACTGGTAAAACGTAACTAAAAGAATGGTTTTTCGCCCGTTTTCTCTTTCACCGGCCTGCGTGCGTGCATATGGCTTGCGTGCGTGTATCCTTGATGGACTGCTCTCGATGGCAGTCTTCAGGACGGAGTCGAGCGGCAGTTGACGCCACCCACCCCTCCGCCACGAAGGATACCTGGACAGAGTACTAGCGGCACCGTTACCACCACCATCAGCACCAGCAGCAGCACCGGCCCGACCCCCCATCCCATCATCGCCACCGTCACCGAAACAGTCGTCGTCACAGCTGTCACGGGAACGAGCGCCAACTCCTCGACTACCGCGACCAGTCCGGCTTCCTCTTCGAATGGCACCAATCGTTACTATACCTACGCGACGGGGGGCTGCTGCGTCGATTGTGCCGTCTGGAGCAATCACGGTACGAGATCTTGTCGCTCATCGATTTAGAGATAGTTAAATTAAACGATAGAAATACGAATTAGAAATGCGAGAAGACAACGAATTCGATCTCGTACCGGACACGAGCGTGGCCGTAGACGACGAGGAGGACGAAGAGGAGTTGGAGGAGGATTTGGAAGAGGAGGAGGACGAGGACGAAGAAGAGGATGAGGAGGACGAAGAGGAATCGTCGATCGCGAGCGGCACCACCAGCGATTCCGGCACGTGGAACGATTCCGAGGGTGGTGCGCGTCCAACCGCTAAATTACCTTTACCATCGCCGCCAGCGGGTAACGTCGAAGAGAGCGGCGGGAGGGCGAGGGCTAGGGCGAGGGCGAGGCCGAGGCCGAGGCCGACGCCGGCGGCGACCCCGATGTTGCGCCGGCCTAAGCCGACGATGCAAATCCGGAAATTTGAGAGTCTATTATCGCGGGCTACGGCAGCACCCTCGAGACCACCCAGCTTCACGTTCGGGACGAGGTCGCGCCGGCAGAGCGACACCGGGGGAAAATCGGCACCCTCCAGTTTCCGCAGATGTCGCGAGGCCGTTTCCGAAGCGGCCGACGGGACCGCCAGCGACCCTCCGAGCGACCCTCCGACGGACCCTCCGACCGACCCGCCGACCGACCCGCCGACCGACCCCGCAGGAGCGACCATCGGAAGCCTCGCGAACGGCCTCAAAATGGCGCAGACCCAAGCGATCGCCGTGGCTAGTTTCCTCGCCAACGTCGACTCGCGTCAATGGCGCGTCTGCGAGTCCTGTTTCTCCCACCGAGCCTCCTTCCACGGCAGAGGTGACGCGCAAACCTTACACTGTGTTCCTACCTTTCGAACCTGCCTTCGATTCGTCGCAGCCGCTCGAACCACGCGCACATTTAGTCATTTCTTTTTATTCTTTTATTTCTATCTTTCTCTCTATCTCTCTCTCTATTTCCCTTTGTGTACTTTGGACGTTTCGACTAACACCTTCTTTCTTTTTTTCTATCTATCCTTTTTCTCTCTTTTTGACGCTTGAAATAACACATTTGTCCGTTCATGTGGTGGTTTGTCGTTGGCGCGTGACTCGCGCGACGTGCAGCATCGAAGAGTTCGAGATAGTAGCCCCTTGAAATCGATACGTGTTAACCTTTTCATTGTTTTGCTCCATAACCCGTCATTAGTTCCATCCTGGGCTGGAGAGAGCAACGGAAGCGTCGGAGCCGAACAACGGCTTACCCATAGTTTACCTGGCAGTCCTGCCGACCGAAAGCCGAACTTTGAAGTTATCGGAAGCGCCGAGAGTTTGGTAGGACGGGTGAGTTATTTTGATCCACTAGTTTCCTAGCTTTTCGACTCGAAGAACACTAACGACCCAAATATCTGCGTTCTTTCCGCGTACAGGTACTCGTTGAACAGGGACTGGGCAAGTATTGCGACCCAGAATTCGTGAGGTACACGTCTCGCGAGATGCAAGAGGCTTTGGACATGACGCGGGAGGAGATGGATCGAGCGGCTCATCAGTTGCTCTTGGAGGAAAGACGTAGTCAATCCTTCAGATATCAACAACAACAACAGCAGCAACAACAACAGCAACTACAACAACAGCAGCTGCAGTTGCAACTGCAGCAGCAGCAACAACAGCAGCAGCATCAACAACAAGAACAGCAACAACTACAGCCCGGCATGGACCAACAATGGAACCCCGCGTATACGCAGCCAATCGAAATAGGTTATCAACCTTTGCAAGAGCAACCACCGAGTGGTACGCAACGAACGTTCCATCATCAGCCGAGCTACCATCTTCAAGAACAACAACAACAGCAGCAGCAGCATCAGCCACCCTCTTAGCAGCAGGAAGAAGACGATTGTTTCGTTAAGAGTATTCCGTCTACGTAGCCTCGAATTCGAACGGTCCTCCTTTCGGACCAGTCAAAGTCGCGAGTCGTTCGATTTTCTGTCGATAGGGGGAGACGGATAGTCACAAATTGAAGACAAACAGAAAGATATACTGCTCACCGATCATCTCACCCTCTTTCGAGACGCGACTCGTTGTGTACCACGCTACCCAAAAAAAGTCCTTTTTCTACTATCCAAATATTTTTATCGATCGATCGACGAGAGTCCACTTTTCCTTCGGATTTCGAGTTAGATTTTCGAAGATGCACAGAATCACGGATCGCGAGTTAGATAGTTACCTAAACTTTTCTTTTATTTTCTTATCGTTAAGCTAACGAGAAAACGATAGCTAGCTGATCGAACGAAAATATATAAGAATTTTATTTTCCGTGGGAATTGACATCGCTTTAAAGACGTACAACGTTTCCTACGTATATGTTTAAACATAACGAACGTTGTTTTCGTCGTCCTCCTTATTTTTTTCTCGGTATTCGAAGACTCGAAATCAGTCAGCCGAGATCCGCGAACCTCAACAACGGACTTCCGTCCGAGAACTGGAGGAAGAAGAGGAAGACAGATCTTTTTTCCTCTTCTCCTTTTTTCTCTTTCATTAATACGGTATAAATAGAGCTATATTATACGCATATATTATTATTATTATTATTATTATTATTATTATTATTATTGTTACTATAATTTTTATCGTCATCGCCATCACATTTATTGTCTCTCTTATATATTATTATCTACCATTTAAAATATCGTTATAACTATCGTTAGTTATTCGTTATTATTATTGTTCGTCCTCATCGATAGAAGTTCTAAAAAAAGATAAGTCACTGTTAAGAGAGAAAATCGCTATTAGTACGGTTAAAAAAAAGTCATTGTCGCTACTTGCACGATGGATTGATTATTCTAGATGATATAACAAGTGCCTAAGTATCTAATAACTTCTTTCGGACCAGAGAAGACTTTTATCAACATAGACAAAGTACGACTATAATTGCGAAATTATGACGAGTTACGAGCCGAGTATGTTGTACACTACGATATTGTAACGCGAAATAGATATTATTATTATTATTATTATTATTACTGTACATATATATATGTTGCGCGCGTATTATTAAAGAGAATGCGCGATACGATGAATGGCCGATAAAAAAAAACAAAAAGAAATGAAAAGAAAAGAAAAGAAAAGAAAAATACAGTCGCGAAATAATTCGATTATTGTAGGAAGCGCGCGAGAGATTTTACACAAAAAAGTATGGAACGTTCGTATTACGTATTCGAAAAAAAAAGGAAAAATTTCGACCTAGAAAAAACACACGCCAATACACACGCACACAGATACACTCTCGTACGCGTTCGAGCATACGAAAGCCTTCTTCTCTTATACATATACAGTTAGTATCGTTTCAAATCGTACAACATTTGAATGAAATAATTGTTTGGTAATTATTAGTATTGTGTGTTTAAGATGAAGACAATCTAGAAATAAATATATTAATATATATTAATTACATATTTAATAGAGATTAACTCGCAAGCTTTATATATAACAAGTGAATTAAATATAAATACGAAAGTAATGTATGAAAAAAGGGTCGTCATTAAAAATTATACGTGTTGGTGTAACTTTAAAAACGAAGGAAATACTCGACTTTTTCATATTCGACAGTTGGTTGATCCGAAAATAAAAAGCCACCCTGTTTATTATTAAAAGTTATACCTTCCGAAAGTCATATAAACAACATTTAATAAAAGAACTTTCATAAGGGGTTAATGAGCTATTCTAACGGTGGATTTCGAGGAAGACGGTGCACCGAAAATATACACATACATTTCCTACGATTAATTAACAATTATTATTATAATCTTTAATGTACTTTACTTATATATTTAAGATTTTTTCAACGTTCCTGCGCGGTGATGACTTCGAGGGTAAAATTTTCGTCTAATAAAAAATCGAGTCAAAATTATTTCATATTCAAAGTATGTTAATAAATATGTAATGTTTAAATTAATATATATATATATATGTGACTGAATAATCTGAAATATAAGTAGAGTGTGTTAGAATATTAAAATAATTGTTAATTAATCGATAGAAGTGTCTATTATTGTCTAAATACTCGGAATGTATGATCTATGTACCGTTCCGTTCGAAATTCACCGTTGAAGTGAATCATTGTTTTGTCTGTAAAATTTCTTTTATTAAATGTTGTTTATGTGCCCTATCAAACGTTACGCGCATGTATATGAAGAGAATAATTTATCCAATCAATAATAATTTGAGTAATCGAATCAATAATAATTGTTTAAACTAATGTACATTTTTTTTTAACGTTTCTGTGCAGTGGTGACTTCGGTGGGGGAAATTTTCATCGAAAAGAACTATCACTCACATCGAAATTATTTAAATATTCAAAGTGTGTAATGCTTATATATATGTGTTTAAACAATAACAATAATTGTTAATTAATCAAAAGAAATGTGTATTGTTGTTTAAAAGCACGAAGTATATGATCTGTGTACCATTCCCTTTGAAATTCATCGTTGAACTGAGTCCATTGCCCCCTATAAAAATTCTGTTGTTAAATGTTGTTTGTATTCCCTTTCGAACGTTGCTAATGTGTGTAACGAGATAATTATTCGTAATAAATAGAATTTCCTTTTTTCGGAGAGTCGTGTAAACAACATTTAACAACAGAATTTTTATAGAGGACAATGACTCAATTTAACGGTGGATTTCGAGCTAGGAGAATGCGTTGAACATATACTCCGTGCTTTTAAACAATAATACACATTTCTTTCGATAAATTATTAATCATTTGAGATGCACAGGTTACTCTAATGTATACACTAATAATATTTTATAATTATTTCAACTAAAATACATTTGTTTTAGCGTTTCTGGCCCAATAATGAATTAGAATATCAAATCGAAATTGTTTATTCGAAGTATATGTTATTTTTAAACGAATTTACTTCGTGCTATTGTTACTTTAATCGGTATTCAATTGATTCTTATACTAAAAAATGACCAATTGTTAGATATGAAAAAGCCAAGTATTTGTCTCCTGTTTTTACAGTTATACTAACGGGTACAATTTTTAGCAACGGCCGTTTTCTCAACATTATTTTCGTATTTGCCTAATTCTCTTGTTATAAAATAATGCTTTCAAGTTAAACTTATTAAATACGTAATAAATATATACTAATGTATTTACTTCTATAGATTATCTTAATCTTAAGCACGCTATGCTAATAATTTTCAAGGAAAAATCTAGTAAGCGTAAATGTACACGATTTTAAATAACACTCCCTGTATATAGACTTCCAAATAGTCTAATTCGACAAAAACGAAAGGAAGAATAAGAAGAAGATGAAGAAGAAGAAGAAGAAGAGAAGGAAGAAAATAAAGAGGAAGAGGAGTAAAGAAAGAAGAAAAGTATTGATGAGCAAATATGGGCGTAAAGATTAAAAGATATATCGCAGATTTTTCAATGTAAATCATTCGACGAGAGAAAAAAAAAAATAAGAAAAAGATTCGCTCCGATTTCCTCTGACGCACAAAGTTTAACTGGAAAAAAAAAAAAAAAAAAGAAAAAAAATATCGAATAATCGCGATTTGATGTTCTAGAGCCATTATTATTATTATTATTATTATTATTATTATTATTATTATTATTATTATTATTATAATTATTCTTGGTATAAAACCGAGCACAAACGCGCATAACACAATTTTTTTCTTTCCTTCGATTTAGAAATAAAATATCCGAGATCGGATTTAATAATCAAATCACTTTAAAATCGTTTTCTCGCGTCTCATCGCCGTTGCGCACCCAAGTAAGAAAAAAGAATACGTATTACTATTTAATTACGTACCATTTAATTATTATTATTACCTATCGCAACAAGAAAAGTGAAGGGAGAAGAAAAATAAAAGGGAAGACACGAGAAAAAAAAAGAGAAAAAAAAGAAAGAAAAAAAAAGTGTAAAAAGAAAAATAGAAAATAAGGATCGGAGAAAGAGAAACGATGCAATGTCGCATTCGATAATTCGTTTAAACGCATCCAATCGATGTTAATCGCGTTATTAGTGCAACAAGAATATCCACGAACGCGCGCCAACATGCTCCATTTATTTTCATTGGCCCGACGATGCATAATGTTAGATATACGTATATATATGTTACCGTCAAAGCTGGAAATACACCATTGCTAAAAATTCCTAAGCATTGTCAACAATGCAAAATGCCTTTTGACAAAGTCGGAAATAAAACTTCTTACAAACTTTTCCTAAACATTGAACATAATACTTTGAATAGAATGCAGGTATAAAATATTTCGTTCTAAACCCACTTTTCCGGTACGATAGGGAACAAAAGATACTTTGTTTAAAAGTGTTTTGTATTGTTGACAATGCCTAGAAACTGCTAGCAATGGCGGATTTCCAGTTTTGACAGGAACATATATTGTTGGATCGAACGCCTTTATGCCAAATACTTAAATAAGCATTCGTGGAAAGATTTACAGGTGGGTCCTGCTGGATAAATCCTACAATAGAATCCTACAATATGTATATATATATAGATGCAATTTAAAATATATGTGGATCGATTAATCGAGTACTTGGACGCGACGACGACGACGTTGCTTGCGATCGCCAACGACGAATCGGCGTTGTGTTAACTTCGAAGATCGTTGTGTCATTTCCTAATCTCTCGAACGTGTGTTTTCTTTTTCGTACCTTATTAACAACGAATCTCTCATCGTACATTTAAAAAAAAAAATATATATATATAAAATAATTTTCACGAAATTGCGATGAACTTCTTGGTTTTCGTATTATTATCATCACGTTGCATGTTATTATTGCATCTTATAGATATATTAAGATACGCGAAAACGATAAGATAGAGAATGAAAGAGATATAGAGAAGCGGATGGAACAAATAACAAATAATAATATTTATTCTAAATCTTTGCGATCGTTGGACCACTCAGAACTCGCTTTACAAAATTCTGGACAATATCCTTTGGTGAATGTCGAAGCGATTCAATCCTGTCTAGTGCCTTTCGTAATTAATCCTTACTCGATTTATTTTGTTTTTTCCCCCCATTAGCACAAGAGCTCGATAAATTCTATTTTGTTCTCTTTCTTTTACTCCCCCTATAGTATATTATTTATTGTACCGATTTTACGACGATGTCCAGGAGAATAACAAAATGATGCTACGACGATCGAAAGATTACGGGCGTCGAAGTCTCCACGATTCTCTTTAGCGTGTTATGTAATATTTGGGAGACCTTTCGAAGGATCGATTAATACGAAATATTCAAAGAACGAAGAGGAACGAAGTATTTAAACGAAGTACGAAACTTATGTTAGTCCTAGGATAATCGCGAGTCCACTGCTTTATAAATACTTGTTACACATACATACATACATACATACATACACACACATATATACGTATACACTTAAATCTTTCGTATATCCGTTTTTTGGACATCTTTCTAATAATCTCGTACTCGTCTATAACCGTCTTTTTATACCTAAACTATCTTTAAAAGAAAAATGAAAAAAGTTTATACAGAAAATTAGATTAACGCGCGTGACACAACGTTTTTCTCTTAAACTTTCTAATAAATAAACAAATGTAAAATTCGTAATCGTCGATGTTGTTTAGATAGCTAACGAGATGACTTTTTACGTCGCCGATAGAAAGAGACTGTGTTTTTAAATGTGATAAGAATACGACGCTGAGAGAGGACTCTTCTTCCCTACAATCCTCACCCTCCATCCACACCCCCACCCCCAACCAACCACCGTCAAAAATAATAAGAGGAGAAGGCGCGATACGGATCCTATAGTATTATTTCTATTTTTATTTTTAATTTATTGCTTAATCACAACGTGATTTGAATCTACGACAAATCGGGTAGAAAGTTTTGTTTTTTTATAAACCGAAGCACAATTTTCTAAGATCGCACAAAATAATTCCGAAATCAGACGAAACGCATCATCGTATATTTATCCTCTATTATTTAGATATTTTTGATACGACTAAAAGTATAATAGAATCGTATTCTCGTGATTTTCGCTAGTAGAAAAATATACGGAGAGAAAGTAAGAAAGAAAGAAAGAAAAAGTATGGAAAAGAATCGCGTCGTTCCTCTGATATTCGTTTTAAAGAAAAAAGAAATACGCACGCCTGGGGTACGATAAGAGAATCGTGGAGAACTTTAGAAAAAATGAAAGTTTCATCCCTATTATTATTATTATCATTATTATTACTATTGTTATTATAATTATAATTATAATTATTATTATTATTATTATTAGAGGGGAGAAAAATTCGTAAAAATTCGCCAAAAATTGTCGGATATATTGTAATAATCGTTGTTCGTCGTATTATTTCACGATCGAAATCCTTTTTGGGTCTATTATTTCATTTAAATGCGCAATGAGAAAAGAAGTTCGACCGTATCGGCGTCATTTTTAAAAGCACAACTTTACAAGATTATTGTTAATAACGATGAAGCACGAGATATACTCGGAAGAAAAGTCTAACGTGGACGATCGTCCGAACATTTTCGTGAAAAAATCGTAGATAAATGGTGATAATATAATCATTTAGCATCGAGATGCATACACACACACACACACACACACATACACGCGCATACACACACACACGCTTCTTCTTCGATGACATTGTCCCTTAAACTTTCTCTCGGGTGCGTTCCACAAAGCGCTCACAACGATCAAAATGCTCCTTTAGTCGTTCCACACAACGACCCATCTGAAAACGTGGGTCGTAGTGGGCGTTGAGAAAATACCATAGTCCATTCCACTTGAATTTACGACAGTAACGCTCATAGGTAAGTGGAACGGGAAAAACTGTGGTCGTGAGCGTGATCGTTTTGAGCGCTTAGTGGAACGCACCCCTCATATTTGAGACGTGAGAAAAAACTTTACGTCCTTATAGCGTAAAGGGTATGTGTGTGTGTGTGTGTGTGTGTGTCTGTGTGTGTGTGTATGTGTGTATTACGTATAAGATATATGCACGCATCATACACACATGTATATGTAATAAAAATTGTGTAAAGTTGCAATCCCTCAAAGTTTTACTAGGGCGTTCATATAAATTAAACCACCTCGATCTTTGGATATACTTTTGGAATACATCGAGAACTAGAACCACCATTAGAGATCGTCATCGTTCGACAGACAAGTGCTGCCATTTTTCGAACTTTCGCTAGAGTTTTCTCCCTCATTTCCTTCCACTCTCCTTCTCCCTCTCCCTCTCCCTCTCCCTCTCCGTCTTTTTGATATGAAAGAAATATTTCAAACTACTCAAATAATAACGAACGATGAATTGTGCCCATAATTATGAAAGTGGATCTGAGTCGTGTAACTCTTGTTTGGAGATATTTAAAAGATTACGTTTGAACACTGAATGAATTCCATTGAATTCATTGAGTTTAAAATAATGTGGTGTGAAATAACTGATAAACTTATTTGTTTGTTTCATTTTCACTTAGATCACTTTCATAATTATGGGCACAATTATAAATGTGAATACCTGGTATCGAAATTTGTTGAAAAATTTCAATTGCCTCTTCTTTTTTTTTCTCGAAAAAACGTATGAACGCCCTTTCTTAACGGTCGTTGCGATCATTTTCAACGGCCGATCGTCAAACCACGTTTTTCAGTTCGAATCACATTAACCCTTAGCGGACCGAGCGCCATTTTATTCCAACAAGTCACACTCGACAAAGGACGCGCTAGAACGAAAAGCAAAGTCCATTCATACTCGACATAGGACCGCAAAGGGTTAGAAAGCAAATGAAAATTAAAAGAAAGAAATAAGTAAGAGAAAAAGAAAGCGTAAACTCGACGATCGGTGGTATTAAACATATTTTCGTAAGAAATTATTGTTATAGAGAAATTAGAAGTTATGTAATGAACTGAATGAGAACCCACAGACCACATTTCGGACTTATAATTAGTATGTAAATATTTAACTATCGTGTTGCTCGAAGTTCTATGAAGTTCCTGAACAAAGAAAAATGGCGTCAGCCTTATTCTTTCCTTCGCGTTTTTTCATTACAAAAAATCACTTTATTTTTATGAAAAAATAAGAAAAGGCGATTGTTAGAGAAAAGTCTACAAAATTGAAAATATCCAACAAAATTGGAAATATCTCACAAAATTAGTAATAGTTTACAAAATTTATCTTGTTACCTGATTAACCGTAGCGTTGACCTGAGCCGTGCTTGCATTACTAAATGCATTCTCCATATTGAAGACCATGAATCACTGAATCAATCGGTTGTATCTCAATCGAGATGCGTATTTCGATATATGTTACCTATTATATAGTCTAGTCAACGCGGGCCGTTTCCTTCATATCTCAGGAAAGAAGGTGGAAACTTGATATAAGGGTAAATAGACGACGCTGAATCGAATGGTGCTAATTTTTTTGAGGTGGAAAGTGCCGTTTTTGAGAAAAAGGGTAAAAAAAACAGTAAAAAATAGTCTCATCTTAGAATCTAGGCATTTAATCGAAAAAAGTTTCAAACAAAAGTTGTAGAGAATTGAAAAATACTAAAAATGTTCTATGGTTTATCTTCCTATCTGCAAAAATAAGCGAATAAAATTGGATTGAAGATGGGAAAAAAATTGTAAGAGTGGGAGAAAGCAAGCTTATCCCTCCGTCGCGTTTTACACGCGAGCGAGCTAGTGTGCGTGCGAGCGTCCGTGTGCACTAATACACAAACGAAGGATCTTCGGCAATCTTCGGCAATCTCGGGAAATGCCTAGATTCTAAGATAAGACTATTTTTTACTGTTTTTTTTTACCCTTTTTCTCAAGAACCCGGTATTATATTGCAATAAAATTAGCACCATTCGATTCAGCGTCGTCAACTTACCCTTAGGACAAAGATGCACGCGTTTAGCTAAAAAAGTCCGTCTTAGGCCCGCGTTCACTGGGCTATACAGAAGGGCGAACAAGGAAAAAGTAATCTACGAAGAAGGGAAGATCTAGAATTAAAAAAGAAGAAAAAAAAATTCGTATATTCGTATTCGTTATTCTTTCATTCTATGGAAGATCCGTTCTTTTGGTTTATTAGAAAGAAGCATCATTTTAGTTTGTTTTTCAACTATGTTTCCGTGGGTGTAATGTTGTTCAAATTGTACGAACATAATAATAATAATAATAATAATAATAATAATAATAATAATAATAAAAAATAATAATAATAATAATAATAATAGTATTAATAATAATAAAAAAAATAATAATAATAATAATAATAATAATAATAATAATAATAATAATAATAATAATAATAATAATAATAATAATGGATGAGAGACGATAAAAATACGAAGAGACCGAGCGAGCAGCATTTTGCTGCCTAGAGAAAAACTAACACAGAAATTGTTGTTGTTGATGTTGTTGTCAAAAATGTGTCAAATTAAAATATAAGGATTTCAAGCATCTTATGTTTGGATAATCGCAGATTAACCCTTTCCAATCGAAATTTAATGAACAGAAATTAGTAAAATGCGCTTTTTAAAATGTAGTTTTTATTTATAAAGTAATTACTTCTTTTTCTTTTCCTTTTTCATCTACGGACCATCTAAGTATTTTGTATTTTACATTACTTACACGATATTCGAATCGAATTAACGCAAACAAAAACCTATGTATCAATGATTAATACGGAGACTCAAGATTCTCCATTCGTTAGTTTCTAATTATATATGCGATGCGTTGGATTAAAAGTAAACGGTGCAAGGAATTTCCTATGTTCACAAACAGTATAAATTTGAACGAAATTAAAAAGACAATGAAAAACTACAACGATTTCTATGCTGCGCACACGTGTGTATGTAGGTCCAAGCAAGGCACCGTAATGTACATTGGCAGGAATTCAATAATATCTAATATTCATCCTCAACTGAAATTCCTACAATGGAAAGGTGGAAATGATATAGAAAATGGTCATAATTAAGAATGAATAAGTTACAAAGAAATTCATCTTAAGAAGAGTTAATATTATTTCATGACTTGTGCTGCTTTTTTCGCTTTGACGAGTTCCACGAGTTCCTATGGAAAGAAACAAAGAAACAAGAAAACAAAAATACAACAGATTGTTCATTAAACGTGGCTAAAGTTAATTCAAAGTAATAAATTAAAAAAGAAATATACCTTATACCTCCTTATACATTCTTTTTTCGTTCTAGTTGGTATGCATCCTGCTATTTGATCCCACCTATCGGGGACCGTTGTGGGATAAGTTTTTAATGCTTGCTCAAGAAGTTTTTGTTCCACAGGGGTCCAAGCTTGAGACTCCTTCTTGACATCTTTAGCATCGCTAGATATTCCATTGGAAAGAGGATGATCCAAGCGTTCAGTTACAGCTGGCATTCTTTCTTCGATTCCTTCTTTGGTTTTTTTCTCTGCGATAAAATTATCATAAGCGTTTTTATTAGCTCTTTCCTTAAGGCTCGATTTGCTAAAATCAGTAGATTGTAAGTCTTTAGCTTTTGCCAAAACTTCTTTGGCGTCGCGCGTTATGCTGCTGGATGAGGTACTATGTTGATTAATAAAATTAGCTACTACTTCCCAACGTTGATTTGTACCAGCAGGAAATAAATTGACAGCCTTTATTAAGAGTTGCAAATCATTTTCATTCCACGGAGCGGTATGAGCTTTCACCTGTTTCTCCGGTGTATTTCGTGTATCATTATTTATTATAGCAGCTCTACGTTCTGCTTCTATCTTTTGTTCTGTTTCTTTTACCAGATGGAGGAATGCATTTCTACCGCCACTTTGTAGCTTCTTCATAGCTTCTTCCAACTGAATTAGTTTAAACAATTCGCATATTTTTTCTACGCTTTCCATGTGCTTAAGACTTTCGGCTGAACTTTCAGCAAAGTAATTATTAGATTTACAAAAGTCGCGCAGCGCTTTTCTTTCCTTCCTGAGTGCTTTCTTTTGTGCCTCCCTTTCTTGTTTCAACGCATCCATTTTTGCACGTTCCTCAGATTCGCGTTTTTCTTTCTCTAATCTTTCTTTTTCCGCAGCATCTCTAACTATTCTCTCTTCTTCCTGTTGTCGAGCTTTCGCAGCTTCTTGCTTTGCCTTCTTTGCAGCTGTTTTTTTATTTTTGTCATCCTGTTGAAATTTCTTTATTCTTGGGTCTATGTTATAAGCCATATCAACTAACGAACGTATTCTTGTCATTTCTTCCTTCTTTCGTTTCGCTCTCGTTGCTTTATTTTTTTTCTCGATCCACTTGCGCATATCTCGACTGAAATATCATTTATTTTAGTATGCTCAATATACGCAAAGAAAAAAGATAAGAAACAAAAGTTTACTTTTACTACTTACTCTTGTCCACTTTCTTTATCCTCTTCATCGAGATACGAGTACTCCCGCCAAGAATCAAAGTCATACCAGAAAGAGTAAAATTTTTCTACTTTATCTCTAGGTGTGTTTGGTCCACCTAAAAGTGGGACTGGTTTTTTGGTAGACCATCTAGCATTATCTTTGAATGCTTTTCCCATAATTTCATAAAAATTATTTTTACATTCCTTCTCGTCTGGCAAATCATCATTAAAATAAGGATCTATGCTGTCGTAACTTCTTCTTTTAACAGTTGTTCCAAGAGTCTCCCATGCACGAGTAATGCAAGTAAAGTAGTCATCGTCTGGTCGTATTTCTTCTCCCAATGCCTTGCGCTTATCCGGATGATGTTTCAATATCTTCTGCTTATCTGCAATTCACATATTAGATATAGATTTAGTATAAATCACTAACTATTATGCGTATTAGGTATCTGCAAACGACATAACACCTACATTCATTTATAGAGTATACTTTGAACTGTCTTTACGTACAAGCCCTTTTAATAATATCTTCAGTAGCCTTGTGCCTAAGTTTTCCTATGCCTAACACTGCGTAATGGTCTTGATCTTTCCATTCCTTTGGATCCAACGATCTTAAATATTCGAGGTCATCTTCGAATTCATACTGAGACAGATCTTCTTCTTCTTCCGATGATTCTGAAACTGTGTATGGTGCAAAGCAGCGATGAAACTGAGCTTTCCAAGCTTGCGCCGTAGAATATAAAACCACTGGTCCTGCTGTGGATACCATTACCTTCTCCGAAGAATCTGTATAATAACAAATTTTACAATATAATTAACAAAAATTCTATACAGTTAGTAAAGCACATATAACAAGTTTGATCAGTTTCAATCAAACTTATTGAACTAACATTCATTTATTCATTCCAATCACTTTTAATAATAAATCGTATAAAAAATCAATTAAACGCATTCTATTAAACTACTGATTAAACAATAATGCAAATATTACACAGAAAAAAGGATTTCTTATGTTAAAAAGATTTTTCTAAGTAAACCTAACCTATCAAGGCCGGTGTCAAAGGAAAGATGAGGAAAAATTCGATAACTCACCGAGTTTAGAATTAAATGCATTAGGGTCATCATTTGCTGTTCCATCCGTCATCATTAATTAACTACAGGATATCACGAAGAATGTAATATTAAAATGACTTTCGAAAAAAAGGATAATGGGAACGAAATTTTCAGGCTAGGAACATACTCGATAAAACGAGCGGTTGCATTACGATTGTTCGAGATCCAGTGCTACCAATCGTTCTTCACCTTTCAAAAAATATCGACAAATATCATTTCGTTATTCGATACAATTATTTCTACTTTTATAGATTTATTTCATATTGTATAAATGTTTCTTTTGTATTGTAACAATATTTCTGATTTTCACGCAGCTATGATACATATAATTTCTAAATTGATTAAATAACTATATGTAAACTTTAACATTTATTAGATCTTGTCGACACATATACAGGGTGTCAGAAATTTGTACAACAAAAAATGTCTCTATATATATATATATATAGAGATATTTTATATATCTATATATATATTAATATATTAATATATAATATTATATATATTAATATTATATTCTAATATAATATATATTTATTAATTTATTAATACATATATATATTTATAAGGCACAAGTATTTTTATTTTTATTTTATTTTCTGTACATGTAAAAATAATGAAAAGTTTGATCTCTTTTTCTTTTTCTACTATTGTGTTTTCATATAATTTATTCAGAATATAAAGATCTGTTATATAGGTATTGGCATTCCATTCAATAAGTTCATTCGGACGGACATACGTATTAAAATAAAACGTGAATTTGATTTCTTCGATCAATTCATGTTCTGTTATGCTGGGAAGACGGGAAAATGCTTGGAACATATTTAAAACATGCTTAGACGTTATTACGTCCACGATATTAACGGCAAAGTAAAAGACATATAATAATATTTTTAGTTTGATACTACTAAAACTTAACGACGCATACATTTGTGCAAATAATCTAAAATCTATATATGCTAAATGATTATCACGAGGGAATAAGTTAAAAGCACGAACATTCTAACGTCGAATGATTGAACGATATTAATAATAGTAATAATAATAATAATAATTATAATAATAATAATAATAATAAGGCGCTTCGCACATTGGGAATAAAATGAAATTATTTAACAAAGATAATATCAGTTCGATTGGAAGAAACACGCGTGAATTTTCACTGATGTCCAGGAGACGATAAACGTCTTTGCGTTTGAAATGGATTCTGCAGTAAACGTGGTGAACACTCGATGACCCGTAACAACAAAGAATCAATGTAATCTTCCAAATCTACCATACGTTTCTTTTTGTCTGCTACTTCTGCTTGAAGCTGTAGCGTCAGTTCTATCAAATCCTAGACAAACACAAACAAATAATTAGAACGTGTTGATAGAAAAATGAAGTAAAATACAACAATCATTAACATTCGATGAAAATATATTTATACTTCTCTAGATTTTCCGTCAAATTGAGAAATAATTTCATGGGGTAGTCGATGTTTCGATAATTGTTCGCCCTTAAACGCGTCTTCCCCCCCTATTATGATCCTTTCCGAGGAGGAAGGATGATTATCCTCGTTAATTTCTTTGGTTTTATTCTCCTTCTCCTTCTTCTTATCTTTCTTAGAGATTTTCTCTTCCCTTGGACTCCGCGTAAGGAACTTTTCCTCTCTTTTATCCTTCAATTTATCTTCCTTGGAAAATTTATCTTTGATCAAAGAAGACTTTTCCTCTTTGTTGCTCTTAATTTGAATTATTTCACGCGGAGCTGGACTCGGAGGTTCTGGAGCATCTCTAAATCTGGATGTTGGCGACGGCGAGGGTGCTGGCGATCGATCCGGTCGCTCGTCCTTCGCCTCATCTATCAGAATCTTTGGATTATTCAGCTTGTTATTTTCCCATCTGTAACGGGGTAAAGAAAATAAATGTAGAATCGATGATATAACAAACGTAAAAGAGAAAGTATATGAAAAATGATTTGACCTCTTGGAAGCATTAGGTTGTTTCCCGTAAAGTTTCAGACCCCATTCGTCTTTTTGATCGTCGATTTTGGACAAGGATGTGGTCGAGGAACTTGTGGCGAAACGCGGTGGTTTATTGGGTGCCACGTTGATCGTGATAGGTGCCGTTTGCTGTATCTCGTGACCGAGATTATTTCGACCAGCGGAGGAACCAGCGGATTCGACCGACGTCACGCTGTTGCTTTTCTTCGCACCGTTTATAGTAGCGACAGGTGCATTCAACGATGAGGCCGAACTCTTGTGGGAAAGATCGTCGAACTGAAAGAAATCGTACGATAAACATTATGGCTAACATTTCAATCCTAGTTTTAATTATTTCATCTAAGCTTACCGTAAATTCGTCCTCGTCCTCGCTGATGACACCAGGATCGGCTTCTCCGGGTTCTTGTCTAGTCCTTCGAAATCCATGATCTTCTTCCCTCTCATCCAAGTTCTCTTTATCCAATCTATTTTTACTCTTTCCTTTGACTCGATTACCTATAGACTTGGCCAACTTTTTCAATCCCTTGCGTTTTTCAATGCTACCTATACTCAACAAACTTCCTCCGATGGACTGAGCCGCGGTCGACAATTGTCCGAGAGAACTTTTGTGTCTTTCCTTTCTCGTGAGATCGGTTAAACTACCAGCCTTCACTATAAAACCAATCCTCACTTCGAGCTCGCCTCTTTCTTTCGTATTTTCTTTTCCTGGCTTACTGCACAACGTATACCTAACAGAAAAAAGAACAATGTATATATATAAAGCTTATATACGAAATCTAAGATATACGAGAAAGTAAAATTAAGTCGACAAATATTTTGTTCCCTTTCTTTAATATATATCAAGTTTGTGCATCTCGCATTATGTGCATCACGTATGCATATGCCGCGCACGTACTACGTTGGCTTCTGTCCAACGTAACCGTGGTCTCTACTTTACAGCTCGTCTCTTAACTCTTATTGTGTGCTCAATTTTAATATTAGATCTAATCTTACATACATATATGTATCTATATGCATGTATCTATGTGCGCCGAATAATCCTAGCTGAATTGCATCGGCCGATCTCTTTTTCAACTCGTGCGAAAATATATGCAAGGTAGTCGGTGAAAGCAAGCAAGCGTATCTTCAGGAAAAATCAATCCATCTCCAATATAGTTTCACTTTATTACGTACCATCTATTCTTGGGTCTCTCGTAAACATCGAAACTCGATAAGGGAATGCTAATCGTGCCTAGAAATTCATCTACGCCAAGGAAGTTGCGGTGCAATGCCGTGAGGACGATTTCCGCGGTGTTTCCGTGTTCTGGAATGGCTAATTCGCATTCCTCGTGCCATTCCACGTCCTTGGAAGCCTTCTCTTTCACCGACGTCTGGTACTTTTCCTTGCCGAGGGCAATCGTCACGAAGCAATCGTTGGTCTCTGCGTCAACATAGGTTAAACGTTTACGTGGGTGGACGACGGGCAATTGACCGGTTAATTAATGAAAACAACTATAGACTATAGATACGAATTATACTTTATTCACATTTGTTTTGTTCTCTTCAACATTATTTCGTCGAGTCTCCTTACCATCGTAAAACATAACTCGAGGAACCTCGATTTCTCGCGAAATAGCACGAATTACGTAGGACCGTTACGAGTTTTACGTATTCTTACCTCTGTTGCAATAATATTTACTTTGAAACGATGAAGAAAACCGAGAGCGCGTGCTTACCTAAGCTATGAATAAATGTAAACGACGAATATTTAACCCCAAAAAATCTTGCACGTTATTAGGTCAGTTATGCCGTAATCAAGTTCAAGACAGATGACAATAATTAGTCATCAAAGCGCTAACGCGTAATTAATTCGCGTTTAGCACGAAATTTGATTACGCTGACGCATTATTTGTCCGATTGTTATATCGGTAATATGATCTCGAAACTCATTAAACAAAGAGGTTCTTTTGAAAATAAACATATTTGTTGTGGTCTCTTTTCATACTCACTGTTTTTTCCTTTGGTCAATAGTCCTTTCGCTTTTTGAACTGCAAACAAAATCAAAATTATTCTCGTTAGTTTTGATCGAATGATTATTTCTGCCTACCATATTCTAAACTTTTTTACGACCGCATGACTTTCTTCAGCTGCATACCAGTTCGTTCTATAACTTTCTGAACAGTATCGCGTTCACTCTTATCGGCAAGTTAGAGGTAAAGTTAGCTACGTTTGTACGCGTATCGGTTACCGCCCCAATTAAGTATACATGTACGCCCCTGTTAATTTATCTAGGTTTGTAGCGAGAAAACGAATCCGTTAATACGTTTTTCTCTTTGGAATAAATTCGATTAAAAATCAAAAAGTATACTCTACTATCTTCCCTTAGGATTCTTTCACGATTAAATTTTTCAAGTCAATGGGTCAAAGTCCATAAAAAAAAAGAAAAAGAAAAAAAGAAAAAACTTAGCCGTCCCATCGGTCAAATGTCGTTCAGGTTGGAAGCGTGCATTTTTTAACGCTTCGTGCGTCCAGGGCCGTAACAACGAAATTCGGCCCTACGAAGGATTTTTCGAAAACGTTACATCTAATTCAATTTTGACGATTGGAAATGAAAGAGAAACAAATGAAATTATTCTTTAATTGATGTTAAACGCGTGAACGATAAAAATCGAATAGAAAGTTGGAGGTTTTTAACCTATAAATATTTCAATAGGAAAAGAAAGAGTTGTTGTGTGCAGGTGAGTACGTTACTGATCGAAGGGAGTTGTTAGCGGTCCGTATATACGAGCGAAAAAGGGGAGCAACATCGGGTAGCGTTATGCGAGCTTTCACACGACTATTTTCTATAGAAGGATATTAAGGCATTGAGAAAACGGCGAAACCGTGCCGCCATCTTGGCATGAAGAGATCACCGTATTATACCTATGTATACACGTGCACACCTACATTAACGTATATGGCTGCGATAATTGACTCTCGTCATATATTCCTCGCGTTAAAGTTCTCGTCTCTACAGCTGGTAAAAACCTCTCTACTACAGCCTTGTGCATCTCAAGCGTGAAACCGTTAGCTCGAACCTGCCGACTCGTAGCGAGCACAAACTCTCCATACCAAAGCATAGATGATATTATAAACATTTGCTTAACTATTTTGCGATATTTCTTCTCTCGACAATGTTTATTTATTTTTTTTCTAAAAATTACGTACGCGATGCATCCTAAGTTATAATAATGTTACAACGTTTCCCCATATATGTATGCATTTTAATCGTATAATGTAAATGTCAGTGTACAACGATAACACGACGTTAAATATAGTCGTTTATAAGTTTCCAAGTAAAACAATGACGATATCAATTTGTACGTTTGCTCGTTTGCTCGTCCTTCGAACGAGATTAGAGGCGCGCATTTTCGAATGGCAAGAAGCGCGGGAGAAGGTGCGCCGTCGTACTTTTATTTATTTCCTTTATTAGAAAAAAATTGAAAAAGAAACGTTATAGGAAGAATAATATAATCGTTGTAATATCGAAAGGAGAGTTATAATGCAAAAAGAGACGAGAATGGCTTTCTAAACGCATTCCACGAGTCGCAACGTGGTCGTACTTAAGAGGTTTCGTTCGCCTACATTTCGACGAGGACAAACACGTAACTCGGCTTATGCGTTCTATTAATCTACGGTATATAGTTCGTAAACCATTTCTCATTTCGTGCCTTCTTTATTCCTCTTATTTATTCAGAAATGTATCTATCTCTGTCTTGCTCCGAGCCACCTGTCGAGTCATAAGCACTTTATTCAAACTTTATGACGTATCATTCGTGACTCTTACCTGTCACCTGTACGTGAGTAGGACTCCACATTTTTGGTCTAATCACTGGCGGATTTGTCGCGTTGAATACGTTAAGTTTCCAACTTGTTGTCTTACTTTGACTTCTTTCTATCTTTGTCTATTTAACCGAAAAATACGCACAACGCGCGTTCCTCCGTGTCTCTTACAAGGCATTCTACGAGACGCTCCTTTTCAACACCCATGCGAGAGTGGGGTTTGCGGTAAAAGCACGTTTAAAAGTATAAAACACGCTGACCGTACCGTACGGTGGCATCGACTACGACCAACTACGATTATACACTCTTACGATGCCTTCCAACAACCGCTACGTCTACTTTCTCTCTTTCTCTCTCTTCCATTTATTATTTCTCTTTTTTCTCTCTCTCTCTCTCGGATCTGTCAGCGTGCTAGTTCGTGCGCATCCCTTTTCGCGCAGACCGCACTTGCTGCCATCCCAGGAACGGCCCGAGATAAATTCGGACCCGGTCTCGTTCATGGATTCGAATTTATCTCTCGTAAGATTGACAAGCAGTCGAGTAACAGTGCGTTCCGAATGTTCCTTTCCTTCGTCGTTACAATGAAACCGCATGTTTTCGTATGCATAGAATGTTTGTATATGTAAAATAAGTAAACAGTCTGTTGGTTAGTCGTTACTTGGATCGTCGATAAGATACGAATAACGCGTGAAAAATTCTTATGAACTTGTTCTGTCTTTAAAGATGACTAACTAAGAATACTCATTAATTTCTTAATGCTTATTTACATAGGAGATGGCCTTCCACAATTCTATTGTTCGAAAGGAAACGTTTTAATAAATGACTCTAACAATTATAGAAAAAAAAAAAAAAAAGATGCCAGAAGCAATCAACGTTTATATTCTTTTATTATTAGTAACATCGATGTTAAAATATCGAAAAGAAACGGAAACAACAAGTTTACGTAGTTATAATTGCCGTGCATGGTTATCCTTGTTATTTCGTAATATCGTCTCGTGACTGGTACACGAGTCGCCGTTTTATTCACGAACCATTTAAATTATCTAAAATGACTAATATGAAATATTAGCCAAACGTTGTAAAAAGAAATAAAAAAAAAGAATAAAGAAGGTAATTCGATTGTAATTTATTTACGTAAAATATTCCCCGTTGGCTTTAGGTAGTATTTTTTTCTACAAGAGAATGCCTTTATCGGTATCTCGAAAATATTTTTCTTCCGTTAATAAGCGTCATCTGTGTGGAAACTATAATCGAACGATTCGTCATAATTCTCTTATCATTTTCCTCGTCGTATTTTCGAAAAATACACGCACGCGTTACACACCATCATAGCTTCGTTCGTGTGCTTACGTCACATTCCCACACTCACGCGTTGCATCCATTATTATTATCACGGTGTGTGTCGTGTTAAAGTAAATCCACGCCTTACTATTATTTAATTAATTAGACTTAAACGCACCTCTATAATGGGGTTATCGCTCGTCTATCGTTTCGTACAATCCTCGTATTCGTTTCAAAGTTTAATCATTTCTTTCTTCAAGGTTAAAATAGTTAATTCTCTGTTTCGTAATTATTTTCATCTATGAAGCTTATCGCCGTACCGATAAAGTAGCATAAATATAATTGTTACCGGTAATTAAAGTTTCCCGTATGTTTGATCATTCTTTTGTAGAATATTATACATGCACACGAGTGCGTGGAAAAATGTCGAAAGTCACGTCTCTTTGACTGCATTACCAAGAATTGTAGGGAATATATGTATGTATGTATGCATGCGCGAAGAATGCAAAATTTTAGGAACGATGTGGTTAGCGGAATAGTTAAGAATACCTAGTTTCTTGCATTATTTCTCCACCGATGAAATTTTCTTTCTTTCTGGGATCGCACGTTTCCGACGAAACTCAAGCATACCCCTACATTTTTCTTCTTTTATTTCCACGGGACGATGTTGGTGGTAAGTACGAGCGAAGATTAAAGGTCGCTTCTCTTACCTGAATGTCGTCATTCATAGGCCCGGAAAGGTATGGCAACACGTTGCGTGATTCCGTGTATACACGTGTTAACAAAGCCATGATTCATCGAACTATACAGAGAGTGGCAACAGGTGTTCCTCTTTCAGTTCCTTTGGTATAAATAATATGCCTAAATAAAATAGCATCGAATATTCGAAGAAATGCAATGTGTATTAATGTAAGTAAGCTGATTAAGAAGGTTCATTAAATGTGAATAATTTTCACGCGAACGAGATAGGTTTAACGAGCGCCATAATTTATCATTAGGCTCATTGTCAGATAAAATTGGTCATATTTATTTGAGCACGTTCGATAGGTAGTGTTTAAGCCGTGTTTCCATTATTCTTCCAGGTAGGAAGAAATTCGTAAAGCTTCGTAGATCTGTCGCGCGGGGGCAGCAGATTCGGAAAAGACGAAGACGCCATCTTTGTCGAAATTCAATTTTTCCCTCTCCCTTTCTCTCGTTCTCGTCGTTAATTCGATGAAATAATTATTTCCCCTTTAACGAACGTAGAGATTTAGAACAAGATATAACAATGAATTTGTATTGGTTTTCAAAAATAATAATAAGAAGGAAAGCATTAGATATTTAATTGGTTGCGTTGCACCGTTGCATCGCGCGACGAACACTCATGACTTTTCCGTCTTTCTCTTTCTCGATAGTAGTCCCCTCTTCTCCAACTAAGAGGCCCCAGTAGAGTGGCGGGATGACGGGATTGGTCCCTGCAATCCCGCGTACGCGCGAATCGACCTTTAGTTCGTTCGCCGCCGATCTCGTGTACGGTCGTACCTGTTGGTATTCGATCGCGAGTGCTCGTGCCGGTTAACAAGTAGTCGCGATTCCATTCGTATTCGGAGACACATTTGTCACGCGGTTTTCTTACGTGCCAGCCACCGCATAGAAGAGGTGGAGTTGGAATCTAGAAGGAAAACAGGAAAATCCAGGAGGAAGGAAAACCTAATTGTAAAATAAAAAGTAAGTCGCGAGAGTAGATCGCGAAGAGTGTCCGGTTCATCCCTTCCGCGGCGTCGAATTAGGAAAGTCAAAGTGCGAGTCTGGAGATGTCGTCCCTGAAGGGCGATAAGACACCGTACGCTCGTCTTTGCCACATCGTCAAGTGGGATGACTTTGACGGTTACGGGTTCAATCTGCACGCAGAGAAAGGGAAGAATGGGCAGTATATCGGTAAGGTGGACGAGGGTTCCCCGAGCCAAGCTGCTGGCTTGAAGCAAGGGGATCGGATCGTCGAGGTAAACGAGATTAACATAGCCAACGAGACTCACAAGCAGGTGGTCGAACGCATCAAGGCGTTCCCCAACGAGACCAAGCTCCTGGTGCTCGATCAAGAGGCTGACGAGTACTTCAGGGCTAACAACGTCATCGTCAAGGGCACCATGGCGAACGTCAAGGTGATCAAGACGCCGGAGAAGAATCCCAACAGCGTGGATCACGAGGAGGGATCGGATCGCGGTATCTCCTCCGCCAGCGAGGTGAGTCTTTCTCCTCTTCTCCCCCTCTCCCCCCCTTCTCATTCTCTCTTCTTTCGTGGTCGAACCTCACCGTCATTGCGAATTGCTCGCACTAATTACTTATTAATGGATATAAAGGAACGTCGTTTATCGGAGGCGATCGTAGGCGATGCAGCAACGTGGGAGAACTTTTCTTCTCTTTTTCTTTTTCTTTTTTTTTTTTTTATAACTTATCTCTTCCATCGCGATTCACGTGAGTAGTTCGCTCGATGCATCATCGTGCAAAAAGAAATAAAAACGTCTACTATTCGACCTTCTATCGAGACGTACGGGAAATCTAAAGATCGTAGAATTTTTCAGAGAGTACGTTACGAAAATAATATTTCATAGAAGAACTTTAGAATCATTCATTATTTTCCTCTTTTTTCCGCATTGGCCGATTCGACGAATTTCGCGGTTACGATGCACGTGAACAACGATTGCTTATTTTCGCATCAAATTGTAGATACATATATATATATTACGCGTTACGTTGCCGTTTCTTCTCTCCCTACCCCACCTAACGATTTTCAACGAGTAGATTTCACTTAAGAAACATAGTACAAGTGTTTCCAACATCTGTGTTTATTTCGGCTCGGAGATAACAACTCGAGGAATATTCGAGGCTCGCTTCCTTCGTTTGACAAAAAGCCTAAAATAAAGGAAAATAATAATGTTCGCGTAATAAAAAACGTTTGGCGATCATAAGAATATCAATAAATTAACGTTCTCTCTTTCACGGAACAAAATAATTTCGTCTAATGCAATGAAATGTTTTTATAACGCGGAATCACGTTATGGAAATAAAAATATACTATGTAAAACGGAAGATTTGAATATTCTCTATCGGCTCACCCTACTTCTGTTCTTTTTTTTTTTTTTTCGAATTTGTAATTTCAAATCGAAAAGCAGGAACGTGTCGTGTAATCAAAAAATAGGGAGGCAAGATGCAACGAGGACAAATTTGAAGAGTGATAATATTCGTTAGAGACAGTTTATCGTTTATTGACGCTTATTGTTAGTAGTTCAAGTATGCAACTCGTTGCAGCTTATAGATTAGAACGTAGCACGAGTTACACGACGTTCTTGATTAAAATTTTATGAAGTTTTGCTTTTTAATATATAAAGTACACGTGGGACAGTCTAAACTGCATCAAAAATCGTATTATACAATTTTATTTGGATTTAAAGTGGGTATATACGTACCAATTGGATTCTATCCTTTCTCGGTGCACGATGAAAAATATCTCGTTCGTTCTATCTCGCGACGAGGCGACCAAACTTAACGATAATTCACGTCCTCTCTGTTATCATCATTTTTATCTCGTATTAAACAACCAACGGAACTTTCTCCGAGTTAGTCGCCCACGCAAATTTCATTATCGTCCATCCTTTTGTCTGTTCGTTCCCGAGTATATATCGAGAGAGAGAGAGAGAGATAGAGAGAACGAGAAAAAAATCTTGATTTTATCTAATCATTTTATCAACGTACTTTATCAACGAATCGATCAACTATTAACGAGAGAAGACAATCAAAATTGTATCGCAATGAATTAACACGTTCGTAGTCTCGTCACTCACGTTTGAGTGATGCCTAATAGGCCTGAATAACGTTCTGACAAAAAGCTTGGCCGAACAAACGCGTTACACGTGCTGCTTTAAATTTCGTTGAGAACAATTTCAGTCTCTCTTTTTCGTACCTTCAAAATATTGTCGTTTATGACGAATGGAATGAAATAAATGACTCATATATATTATTTAGTTGAAAATAAATAAAACAGGAGTAAAACACTTGTATCCCGTCGTACAACACGTACACAATACGACTCTTAATTTCGTACAATTTCGCGTTTGGTTTCACATTCGTTGTTCGTTCGTAGTAGAAACCTCTGATTTCTAACTTTAACTTTATCGAAAGATCTTTGGTATTTTTTCTCGCATCTTCAATACGATTTATATCGAGGGAAATCGCGACTGTGATTCTCAGCCGACGCAACAATGCCACCCACCCACCCACTTGCACACATAAATACATAAATAGGTGGATACGTGTAGCATAGATGGACAGATAGATAGGTATACGTAACGAGAAAAGAAAAAAAAAAAGGAGTATTTATCCGAGAGAGGACGATTAACGAGTTATACTAATTACCGGATGTTCCTTTTTTAGAGGGATCGATTAATTTCCTTGGGATTTAGGTTCGATCGGCTAGCCGAGATTATTATGCTCGTACAAAGGACGATCTAGTCTCTTCTTCTTCTTCTCTCCTTCAAGTTTCTAATTACGTAAGTTCGTGTTCTCGTTGGCTAATACGCTGTCCTGAATTCTTCCTTTCGTTCGAACGAATTTGTATTACGCGTTCTTTCGAAGCGCTTAGAGAGTATCGGACACATATACGTATTTAAATGCATAAACATTTGTACGAGGTGTATATTATGCGTTGGTATGTGTACGAACGCGTTTATATTAACGCGAGAAAACGAAAGGGAAACGATAACACTTTCTTTCTGACGTTAGGCGAATTAATTGGTCATATATCGGGTTACGTTACGACGAATCGTTAGAAATTCTTGTTTCCTTCTCTCTCTCTCTCTCTCTCGTTTCTTTTTTTTTTCTAGCTAGTAGATCGAGAAAATATTTGTTACGGTTATGTTAGAAAAAGAATCGAGTACGCGTGTATCATCTTTCATTTTTCGATTGGATGATCTCGTGTGATGTATAACCAGGAGTTGGTCGGTCCTCTTCCGGTCTTTGACGAGCTTACGTAAATTCCGCGTTCGCGGTAATTCTCCTCGTATAAAAATATCCAAAGAATAATTCGATTTGATTGCATCTGGTTTGCAAAGTGCCATTGTATGATCTACTTTCAAAAAATACTTTTTATTATCGTATTACGTTTCGATTAACGATAATCGATATTCCAAAAGGGGGGAACCTTTTCAAAATCGTAGCTCGAAACTTTGACCGTTGTGGGTCTATTAAAATACGAAGAAAACGAGCGTGCCCGCATTTTCTCGACCTCGAATACCCATATACGCATTCGGATAACGGGTATTCGAAAAAAGAGAGAGAAAAAAAAGGAAACCAAGCGATTGCAGCAGCAGCAACAGCAGCAACAGCAACAGCAGCCTCTCCTTTCTCTCCCCCGAAGAATAATTAAATGACTTTACCTACCTACCTACCTACCTATCTACCTATCTACCTGCGTGCGTACCTGCGTGCGTGCGTGCACCAGCAAGCAGACGACAAATGACGCGCAGGGTAATTTCAAAGCAGGAACGTATCGGTGGATCGACTCGTTCGCGTTTTATTTTCTGGGTCGTGAAATTCCTCTCTCGTTTAGCAGGTGAAACGTCTTCGTTGCTTACATACGTCAAATATTTCAAGGTAGTACTTTTGAGAGAGAGAGAGACAGCTACATTGTAAATTATTCCGCAAATACGCTTCGTTACAGTTATGTAAATCCGATTTGTCTTGCTTTTTTTCTTTTTTTTTTTTTCTTCAAATTTCTATAATTTTATGATATATTTATATTATATTATATTTATGTTTATATTTATATTTATATTATATTTATGCTAACGCATTCCAATGCAATTTAACGAACCGTTTAGATACGTAACAAGGTGTAAAATCGGATATCAAAGAACGCTTCATTTCGGTGCACGCGTTTTCCTAATTCCAGTCCCCCCCCCACCCATTATTTCGGTCAAACAATTCGTACAAAGTAGGAGAATATCTTGTAGCAAATTATATGGAGAAATTTTGAAAATCACGCGGTCTCGCGTCGGTCAACGCGATAGCCGACTAACATTATTTTGAAGGGATTTAAACGGTTTGCGCTTGAGTAAAACCGGTTCTCCGTCGCGCATAGGTCTAACCAATGGAATTCCTTTAAGTACCGTTCAGAATTGCATCAGGCTCCAAGGTCATTCCGATATCTTACGAAAATCTATCCTACTCTCTTCCCCATTTATCATCGAAGAAGAATAAGAAGAGGAGGAGTCGATTCGTAGGGCCAAGGTGTCGCGAAAAAGTATGGAGAAAGTATTAGTTTCTAAGGTAATTATGTAAATGAGTAAAAAATCAACGGGTTCTCCTCTAATCGACGTGGTTTCCCCGCAACGGGCCAATCACGGTCGTTGGAGGTGGAGGTGGAGGAGGAGGAGGAGAGAAGAAACAAACGTCCGGTTAGGAATATTTGGAGGAAAAGTGGCACGCGACGAAGGCGCGTTTGACCTTGGTACGTGATACGAATGGTGGTCGATAATTCAGTAGTATCGAGGGATATTGGTCAGGACGCGAACGTGACGGGTTTTTTCGATCGGCTACGTTTAATCATTCGAGGATTCGGCCCGATTGTTTTTACCATTGTCCCAGTAATTGCAAATAATTGACTTTTGTTCTTCGTTTGTTTCTTGTTTTTTCAGAATGCACGAAAGTCGAGTGGTTCGAACGATACGGAAGAGCACAGCGACAGCACGATAACGATGGCGAATTCCTCGACGATAGCTGCGACTACGACTACGACGATGATGACGACGACAGCTTCCTCGACGACGATGTCCTCGCTTTCGAGCGAAAACGATGACACGACGAGCATCGGCCGAGAAAACGGCAGCGCCAACTCGAGAAACAGCGAGACGACGGAGGCCCACGTTCACGAAACCGGCAATGGCACCGGGGGTACCGGTCCCGGCACCGGCACCGGCACCGGCTCCACCACCGGTCTCCCTACTGGCAATGGCACGGCAATTGCCGGAAACACCGAGCCCAAGCAAGGTTTGAACCTTCTGCAGATGAGCGCGAAAGAACTCAGGGCTCAGTTGGCGGCACGGAAGAAGTACGACCCTAAGAAGGAGTCGATCGGATTTAAGGACAAATTCGACATCGTTCAGAAACTTTAATTGTTAAGTCGCCGAATAACGATAAAAAAAGAGAAGAACAAACAACAAAAACCGCTTAGAGAAATAGAAACGAAAGGATACGGTCTCTCGCTCTAACTAAAACCTACGGTGCTTCTTCTTTCACGATTTTTTTCCTTTCCTTCTCTTTTCTTCCTTATTTCTCCTTTCTCCCTTTGATATTATTTCCCCGTTATTATTAATATTATTAATATTAGGAACGAGTCGAGGAGTCGAGTCCCTAGTCCGTTGCCCAAATTGTATCTAGCGGTAGGAAGGAAGACGCGTTATCGAAAAAAAACCTACACGTGCGATTACGTTCATCCGGTAGTTGCGATAAACTCGCGACGAGTTACGTTCGTTGCCTTTGTTAATTATTGTTTTAAGCGGGAAGATCGCGTGTGATGGAGGAGGTACCGATCGTATATATCTATCTATATATATATATGTTAAAAGAGAGAAAGGATAAAGTGTCGTGTTCTCGTTCATAGAGGATCCTCGCCAATGCGAATACGAAAATCTCGCGAATCGTTATGAGAGAAGGAAAAACGTCGTTCGGTTGGTAACGCGAGTCCGGATATACGTAATTACAAAGACACAGGGATAATTACGACGAATTCCTTCCCCCGAAGATGTTACCTGCGATTACCTGCCATTTTCGCGGCTAAATACTTCCGGATGATTCGTTCGTTCGTTAGGCACCACCCTCCTCCTTCTTCTTGATTTCCTTTTCTCGTTAATCGTCACGTTTTTTGTTCTTATTTTCTTGAATTGCATATTAAACCCCCTCCCCCTCCCACTGCTTTTTTTTGTCGGTTCCGAATTTCGATGAAAATTCGAGAACGCGTATTATTCGCTTGGAATTCGCTATTTGCGTTGCTCGGTAGTAGTAGTAGTGACTGCCTTTTTAGTAACTCTTTCTATGTAAGATTCAAGGACGTTTGAGAGAATGGTCAGAGATGCCACCGATTCCTCCGTGCGCCTCGGAGATCGAATAAAATGATTTCATCGTCGTCGTAGTAGTTGACACCGTTCTTAGAACGATATAAATGTAACGTCCAGATGCATTTCGTTTTTTTTTTTAATTTTATTTTATTAATATATTTTCTGTTTTCTCAATTTCCTATCCACAATACTTTATCCTCCTTTCTTTTCGTCCCCCCCCCATTGCACCGAATTGTTTTTGTTCGATGGTCACGAAGAACGAAAAGTTCTTGCGTTGTTGCGAGTGTTTTTATTTTTCTTCGAAAGAAACTACGTCTCTCGGATTGTTGAGGATGGAATTTTTCATCGATAAGAAGTAACGATAACGTTAATGCATTATTACGGCTATCGAGATAGGAGGAAGTCGTGGAAATGTAATAGAAAATGTAATAATATGTAGTATACTAATGTGTAACTGGTATATATCCTACGTGTTGCCGATAAAGTAACAAATGTTAACTATAAAAATGTTATTGCAATAAAATGAGGGATAATCGCGTTCGAACTGCTGCTTGCTAGGAACGCAATACCGATATGTCGACAATATTAGATTTTTCACGTTGGTTTTGTTCGCATAGTCGAGAAACCCTGACACTGGAATGAATCGAACACGGTAGCAGAAACACCACATGCATAAAAAAGTTAGCTTTAAATCTGACTGTACGTTTCTAAATATTACGTCGACGTGTTGTGCAACATTCAATTATCGTTATCGTCGTTGGTACGCGCTCACCTGTATCTAACTCAAGTCGGAGACACGATTCCTATTCGTGCCGCGTACTTACTAACGACTTTTGGTTTCCCTTTCTTCGAAACGACCAAAATGGCATCGCGATTTCTAAACTTTTCCTTAAGAATTTTCTTTATCATTTTACATTCAATAATTTGTTAAACAAATGTTACTTTTTTTTATCACACTTAAACGTACAATATTCAATTCATTTATACAATTATTCTAATCGTAGGTATTCGTTAAGCGACGAGATTGCGTATTTGCGTTAGCAATTTATGTATTTGATGACATTCAATTCGTTACTCTAAATACCGTTAAGCGTTATCTTCGAACACTCATACGTTTAAGCAAAAGGATCTCATCATCTTTGATGATCCACGAAGACACTGAACGAGTGGAATTTTAATGCGCGAGGTCGTTGTTTGCATAAATCATTGCTGGTAACCAAGAGAAATCATTGTATGCGACGATAAACTTTACGTTGCGAGAATGAATGCACGATGAAAAGCGTATATAAGTATATGGTTCGTTCTTTAGTTAATAATACTCTATATATACATTGTATATCTTTCTAATTTCAAAAGGATATTTTATTTGTTATTATCCAAAATTTTATAAAATCTCGCTTTGTTTCATTTTTGTAGAGTATGTATAAAGTTTTGAATAAGTTAAACAACAACAGGTTCCTAAAATGATTGTACTTAGGCCAGAAATATTCAAATGATCTAAATGTTCAAGTTGCCTACCTTATCGACGATCATAAAGCTAACGAGACAACCGCCACTATTTTTTTCGGAGATGGAGACTTATTAAACAAAGTTTTTTATGTTTTTCAAGGGGAACAAAAAACAAAAGAAACCGCCTTGTATCACCTCGGTGATATTTCTATCTCGGTTAATTATAATGTCATGCCTTTAATCATCTTCTAACAACATTTGTTCTTACGTTAATCGAATATTTGCAATACGTTTGATCGTTGTAAAATGTAAATATTAGAAGTTGTGTGCCAGTTTTTCGGTGCAACGATCGCGAATGAAGAAAATGCTGAAAATACGACGAGGATCAAAAATCTAACATTTATATTTTCAATACTACTTCAATCTAGTTAGCCCATTTTCATTTTTTTTCTGTTATTAATGACGGTTGATAGTTACTAGATACATTTTCCTAAAGGATTCTAACGAATCGGATAAATCCGAGAAACGATGTACATTTTGGTTTGGCAAAATCCTTTATCCTTCTTTTTTCGATCGATTAATCGTTTGCACCGAATATATATATATATATATATAAAAAAAGAAATTAAAAAAAAAGTGTATATAATTATCAGCACATATACATACGCACGTTTTTCTTTTCCATTTTTTTTCTTTCCTCCAAGAATGGAACGTGCACGTTGTTACAATTATAATACGAGCACATATAAAAATGTTAATTACTTTATGTTAGTTATTAAGTTTACCAATATTTTTTCTTCGACAATAAGATTTACAATTAATTATTGTGTTACTCATTGTAGTACGTGTTTACGCGTACACCTGTCTATTTACATAAAACGTCGTTGTACGTGTTAATACACACCTTTTACTTTATTTTATCCACCCTCGCTTATTCTTATCCAATTTATTATTGAGGCGGGGGTTGGTGCGGCGGTGGGGGGAAGGTGGGGAGGTGGTTGAGGTGTATTTCTCGTGCCCCTAAATTAATGCAAAGCGTGTAACACTGATCCGTCGGTACGGACACTATCCGACGATTATCGATATAAATACATCGATAAGATTCGAGTTTTCAAAGTTTCAAGGTGGCGCCAGTTTTCGGTTTCTCGGATCGAATTTATTTAGCTGGCGGCGTCTTTCGTAACGACGAGTCTTTTTTTTTTTTTTTCAACGATTCGACGAAACATTCTCGTCGAAAAACTCTAAGAAGAAAGATCTCCCGATGTATTATCGTATTTTGGACGACATTGTAAACATTTAAGTATTACGATTAGTATATATTACTTTCAAGTATAATATATCACTTGTCAAAATTATTTAGATTCGTTGGGGGAGGGGGGAAAGATGATGGCCCACATATTTTCGTATCGAAAACAGTTATCGACGTTGCATTTGAAAAATTTATCGATCCGATTCAAACCGAAGCATTTATTTCATACTTTTAGTTTACCATAAACCCACACGTGTCATTTGTTGAAATTAAAAACATGCTTAAATCTGTCCAATACGTAATTGTACTTAAATTATAATTGAATTTAAATTTGTTTACTTCGCCAATGTAATCTCATTACGTAATTACCTCCATTTTGGTATCATTCGTATAAGACACTTAGAAAACTACAAAAAATTAGATAAAAAATACCAAAATTAATGTTAAAGAAAAGAAATCCCTTGGGACGAAAAAAGAAAAATGAAAATAAATTCGACGAGTAATCGTATCACTTAAGAACAAAGAGAGTTCAATGCAACGACAAGACAATGAGCAAGCAAGCAAGCAAGCAAGCAAGCAGCATGCATTATGGAATTTGCAAATCGTTTGTTATTGGCGGAAGTGATCGATAAAATATTAGTTTTCCGTTCTATTATAACGTAAAGATGAAAGAGAAAAAAGATGGTTGCAGGTGAGTGCGAGCGAGCGCGAGAGAGAGAGAGAGAGAGAGATAGAGAGAGTCGACGTTAAGAGTTAAACAGTGGGAGCGAGAGAGAGAGAGAGAGCGAGAGGCGGACATATATGGTCGCGGGGTCCGAGAAGCTCTCAGGTTACGTTGTCGGCGCTAACGGTTTTCATGATCTTCTCTCTCTCTCTCTCTCTTTCTCTTTCTCTTTCTCTCTCTTTCTCTCTCAATCTCTTTCTATTTCCTTCGACGCATGCAAATGTATATATATATATATATATATTTTTCTTTCTCTCCATCGTACTCCGTTTCATTCTCGCGCTCATTGGCGGGTGTATTTCTTTCTCTCTCAGTTATCCGTCGTTTCACTCGAGCAACGACCAAAAATATCGACGGCAAAGCAAGCAAGCAAGCAAGCAAGAGGCAGAGGATCGGACGAAGATAGAGGGCGTGCAAGAGGAAGGGTGGGGAAGGGAGGATACTCGGTTGGAAGGGCACTCTCGTTGCACGACGCGCCTGTGCGCGAGTTTGAGAGAGAGAGAGAGAGAGAATGAGTTTGTGATACATAGAAAAGCAGGCGGGGTTTTCGTTATTTCGAGATTATTGAGGATTGCCTGCCTGCTTGCTTGCTTGCTTGCTTGCTTGCTTGCCTGTTTTCTGGAATCGTGCCGATTGAGTCTTTTTCGTAACATCCGATATCATCGAGCGAACGTTTGCCCCGATCGCGAGATTAATTTTGATATTGTTATACGATCTTTTTCCTCGATGATTTTCTGTATTTATCGTCATTGGAAAGATTTCTTTAAATGTAACATTGTTATATATTAAAATAGGTATCATAGTTATTTTTGAATTAGTCGAACATTTCGTCCCTTTATTGGGACTTCATCGGCAACTGAAATTTATTATCACTTATTAATATATATAAGAAATTATTATTGTTATTATTATTATTATTATTATTATTATATATATATGTATATCTTTTTGATGTATCTAGGTCAGAGATAAGAGAAGTTCTATGACGCATATCGCGCAACAAGATTTATGACGTTAGCTTGCACGAACCACCCCACCGATGCTCTGTGCTGCATCTTCGTTAATAATTCTCTTCATACGTATTAATATCGTGGAAATGAAATTTGGTGATGTATCGTAAATGAAAGGTAGGTAGTAAACTGGTTTACAGGTAAACGAATGTTGCTCGTGCAAAAATGCAAGAATTTCTTCTTTCCTATATATATAAATAAATAAGATAATAAATAAGGGTTGGGAGAAGGGGGTTGTGTATTATGTATTGTCTTACAGGAGCGCGAAATGATGCGTTTGAAATTGAAATGTCTAAGAATAGAATGTGGTCATGTTACAGTGTCACCACTTTCAAGAACATATGCTCGTAACGTTATGTATTTAAAGTATATATTTACTTATGTTTTATACGCGAGTTGTGTGTATAGAATTATTTTCTCTTGTTCGGAAATAGAGTAAGTTGTCGTAATATCTTGAAAAATTGTAGACACAAAAAAGATTCGTTAACAAAGTCGCGAGTAACGCGATCGAGAATTTGTTGGTTATTTTGTGTTTATTTTTTTTTTCCTTTTTTTTTTCGGCGGTAATTTCTAGAACGATTGCATAATGGTGAAAATCTGTGAGTATATTGGCAAGGAAAATTCAGCGAGATCTCGTTGTCAATGGTGCGATGTACACGTAGGTGCCGTTTCTCTCGAAATAGACGTACACTCGGCCAATAGATTTTCTTAGGGACGCGTCGACAAATTCTTCGACGACGTTTTACAACAGCGTTACGTTGCAATAGTAGAGCCGACCTTACTCCAAGTAGTAAAACCACGCTCTTATCAGCCATGCGCATCGGCCGCTTTGCAAGAATTTTGCGGGCGACATGACGCGCGTGTTATGCCGAATTACTGCTAAATAATAAACATTGTAAAGAATATTCTTTTTGCCAAAGGAAGCACCCATTGCTTTAGTCTTCCTGTTAAAGTTCTATATAAGTTATAAAATTAATTGCAAATAATTGGTAATTCTAGTTGGTAGCCCCGCCCACTTGCCCGTGCGTTATGCCGAATTACTGCTAAATAATAAACATTATAAAGAATATTCTTTTTGCCAAGAGAAGCACCCATTACTTTCGTCATCCTGTATAAGGTCTACATAAGTTATAGAATTAATTGTAAATAATTGGTAATTCTAGTAGAGAATTCTAGTGGGTAGCCCCGCCCACTTACCCGCGCGTTATGCCGAATTATTGCTAAATAATAAACATTATAAAGGATAATCTTTTTGCCAAGGGAAGCACTCATTGCTTTCGTCATCCTGTTAAAGTTCTACATAAGTTATAGATTTAATTGCAAATAATTGGTAATTCTAGTAGAGAATTCTAGTGGGTAGCCCCGCCCACTTGCCCGCGCGTTATGCCGAATTACTGCTAAATAATAAACATTATAAAGGATAATCTTTTTGCCAAGGAAAGCATCCATTGCTTTCGTCATCCTATATAAATTGTACATAAGTTATAAAATTAATTGCAAATAATTGGTAATTCTAGTGGGTAGCCCCGCCCACTTGCCCGTGCGTTATGCCGAATTACTGCTAAATAATAAACATTATAAAGGATAATCTTTTTGCCAAAGGAAGCACCCATTGCTTTCGTCATCCTGTATAAGTTCTACATAAGTTATAGAATTAATTGCAAATAATTGGTAATTCTAGTAGAGAATTCTAGTGGGTAGCCCCGCCCACTTGCCCGCGCGTTATGCCGAATTACTGCTAAATAATAAACATTATAAAGGATAATCTTTTTGCCAAAGGAAGCACCCATTGCTTTCGTCATCCTGTTAAAGTTCTACATAAGTTATAGAATTAATTGCAAGTAATTGGTAATTCTAGTAGAGAATTCTAGTGAGTAGCCCCGCCCACTTGCCCGCGCGTTATGCCGAATTATTGCTAAATAATAAACATTGTAAAGGATAATTTTTTTGCCAAAGGAAGCACCCATTGCTTTCGTCATCCTGTTAAAGTTCTACATAAGTTATAAAATTAATTGCAAGTAATTGGTAATTCTAGTGGGTAGCCCCGCCCACTTGCCCGAGCGTTATGCCGAATTATTGCTAAATAATAAACATTGTAAAGGATAATCTTTTTGCCAAAGGAAGCACCCATTGCTTTCGTCATCCTGTTAAAGTTCTACATAAGTTATAGAATTAATTGCAAGTAATTGGTAATTCTAGTAGAATTCTAGTGGATAGCCCCGCCTCCCCCACTTGCTCTCCGAAGTAATTCATCTGCTTTCTTTTATGATTGCGCATCGTGAGCCGAGGCAAACATAATAGGCCGGTGTCTTGTCCTGTCCTCGCACTCATAACATCTATTTCCAGAACGGACCGACGTCTAACTTTAGATCGGCTGTTCCATATACTCGAGCCATTCGCCCACTCGGTTCCACTCGTTTGAGAGAAATGCGATAAACGAACAAATAAGTGTTTCTCATTCTTCGAAGCAAGAAGGGCCTGCCTCATAGTGTCTTCAACACGGTGGTCGTCCTCCTTCTCTTTCAGAACCGACCCCTTCAGAACAATAGCAATCATTTTCCTCACTTTTCTCATAGTATATTTTCAATTTTCGGGGTGGGGGGAGGAGGACTCTATTTTCTATAATTTTATTCAAATAATTAAACCGACAGTAATAATATCGAGATTTATTAATCTTTTTCTCTCAGAAATCGTCATCTTTTTGTCAGATTCCGAGCAATTTTACGCAAGAAAACTATAATCATATTTATTATTTTGGATCCCGAGAGCAATTGCATAAAATAACGCGATGGTTCTTCTTCTTCTTCTTCTTCTTCTCTTAAGAATGTTAATCGTCTAGCGTATCGTTCGATCGTCACGCTTTTGCTGCACATTATTATGAAATAAGAGCTTGGAAAGTGTTACAATCTTTGCAGGGACAGCGATTTCTTTCGCGTGTCAGACTAAAAGCGACGGATCCTAAAAATATTTCGAGCATAATCCGTGAAACTCCGGTAATGTGGTTCATTCGGTCGGCAACGAAAATTCAACCTGAAACTCCTTCGAACGATTATTTCTCTTCCCCCCCCAGCACCCACCCACCCACCACCACTTGCACGCCACGACGCGAATAGTATTATTACTAAGAAGTAATAAGTTCGACGCACGTTTGACTAATATCTAAGACGTTGAAAATAGACAAATAATATGTTATTTATAACTCGGAGAGATTTATACTAAAATCACATTTTGACGAAAAACGATTAGTCACGAACAAGACTGAAAACGAATTTTCTACAATATTTAGTTATTTTCCTCCTCTCGTTTTCGTTTTGTTTGTTGCAAATTTGCAAGCTTGCTTGCTTTGCTTGCTTCTGGCATTTTTCTTTCTGGACGTTCTCCGGTTCGCACGTTTCTACGAACGAACGAACGAAAGAACGATTTACCTACGTGACTCCTCTTTGCTTATTTATCTTTTGATCTCGTAGTATTTTCGTTTGTAAATTCGTTTTAATACTGTTATATCGACGGGTTTAAATCGCGTGTATCCTAGTTGGCAAGATCTAAACGAAATTGAAAAAAAGTACCGAGAACTCTCTGAATTATCCTGTCTTACGAAGAATATACGAGAAACGGCAGACAGATATCTGAACACTCTTACCGAGAAAACATGAAATTATTTTCAAAGTTATCGACATTGATTCTCGGTAAGACAACATACTTATTCGGTTTTTATGTTAGATTTTTTTTTTCCAAGAACGTACATGAAATATACATCAAAGTATTTTATATATGTCATCGTGAAAGATTAATTATTTGTTCTTTTGTTTTGTTATATATACGCCAAGGGAATAAGTGTAACTTCCAGCCGTGTTTTTTTTTCATCTTTTTTTTTGTACGTTCAAGCGTGGTTGTACGCTCTATTTTTACGATTAACGACGTTTAGCTAACCTTGCGACTTTTGCAATCGGACCACCGGTCAAACGTTTGAAACGGTTGCAAAGGAATGTCTTCGGAGTCTTCCTCGTCTCGTTGCGAGTTCGATCGCGAAATTCTAAGTCAAGGTGGTTTTAACGAGTAGCGAAATGCAAACGCAAGAAGAAAACGGGAAAATCAGTTTTAGTTGGAGCAAAGTTTAGGAGAGAGTAGTTTTGTTTGTCGAACGAATTGTCGGGGTTTGAGTAATTCTCGAATAACACCGGCTGATAGTCATTCGAAGAGCGCGAGTATTCGAGTTGTTAGGTATAGATTCTAATACGTAAAGATAGATTCGCCGGTGAGGGGTGATCGTGTATATTTAGAAAAGTGCTCGGCTTGCCAGAACCAGAGAGATCTCGATGCCGTACCCACCGTGATTTCTTACACCGACGAGATTTTCTCTATCGACAAGCTAGCTGCAAATCCGCCAATCTTAAACGCTTTTCAAATATTCGATATTATTTTAGATGGAAGATCTCCTCCACGAATCCTATATCGAGAAATAGAAGGGAAAAAAAAGTTTCTATTTCTTATACCGTGTCACCGATTCTTTTAGAAAATCATTTTACCTTGGCTCGATTCGATTGGAGAAAAATCATAAAAAGATCAACGAGAAAAATCAAACAAAAAGAAATGAACGTGGGGGGTGGGTAACGCTTTCCTTCCAACGAAAAACTTATTTTCGCTTGATACGTTTTGGCCAAGACCCACTTCTTCTTCTTCTTCTTCTTCTTCTTCTTCTTCTTCTTCTCGTACCGTTCTATTTCTCCGTACCCCCGCCACCTTTCTACTACCTTTCTTTACGCTAATCTGATTATTCGTCGAGAAATATTTCCTACGAAAATTCAATTATTCGGATTCAATAGATAAAAGTTGTCGTTGCAAAACAAAAAGATAATACATTAAACGATGGGATTATTCACCGTCGTTCCCTTTTTAATCGCAATGACTCGTACCAAGCCGAATTTTTCTCTGACTCCGTTTAACGTCTACTTATAATTAACAGCTCAATTAAATGACTCTGCACAAACTTTTATATATATTTATGATTCCTTTAATTATAACTCTCTCGCTTAGACAGATCGCAAGAAGAATAATATCGATCATTAGATCGGCACGAGAAAGATAAATCTATTTTTGGCAAGTGAGAAAATTGAACGGTGCTATTTTCGTTTCTAATTTCGCAGACCGCACGTCATTCTAACATTCTTTTCGTATGACTCCAATGATCATTGTTGTATTCAACGTTACGTAACGATAGTTTTGTGTATGATGTCTGCGATATATGCAATTATCATTATTATATATGTGTAGAGATACTTTTCGCGGTATTTATCATGAATAAAAATGATCTTTGCGTAGGCAAACACTCGGAACGTATTTTAAAACGCGCGAAACTGCACGTTGCTGACATTTCAATGTCGAAAAGGTACAACGGAAATGCATTTGTGATTGACTCATCGAATTCCTTTTTTTATGGTGCATAGAACAACTGCATTGGTCTTGGAACACTAAGAAGAAGAATAAGAAGAAGAAGGAGGAGAAGAAGAAGAAGAAGAAGAAGAGCGTACCGAGACCAACGTAGGTAGGTCGACGACGGAAGAATTGAACTTGGTAGGAAAACAAAATTAGATAATTATCGTCCGTAGGTGTAAGTTATTAATCGTTTCAACGTTTCAAGAGCAACGTTATCGTACGATAGAAACTTTTCGCTGGGATGAATGGGGGAGGGGAGGGGGAGGGGAAATAATAGAAAATAGGGGTGGGGGGGTTAGAAAAAGTAGAGATCTGAAAATGAAAATATAAGAGGGTAAAGGAGGAGGAGTAGGGAGGAAGGGAGGGAGGGAGGGTGCATCGTAAGGTCGCGTTGTTGTCTGATGGTCGAGTGTGTAGGTGCCCTCGAACTGGTGAGTCTTTCTTCTTAACGACGGTCTAACCATCGTGTGTGTGTGGGTGGGTGGGTGGTTTTGCGGAGGTGGAAGCTCGGAGGGGTGTTCTGGGTGTTGTGGAGGTGGTAGAGCAGCGGAGGCGAACTCGAGTTCGAATCGCAGCTGCGAGATTTCGTTGGTTTAGTTGGCGCGCGGGGCCCCGGCGATTGGGACGGGTTCAAAAAGAGGGAGAAGTACCGAGCTTCGGCGCTACTTAGAAAAAAGAAGGAGAAGAGTGACGACGACGACGACGACGACGACGAGAGGGATACTACGCGACAAACGTTCGGAATTAATCCTGTTAGGAATAAGGGAACAAAATAAAAGGGGGGGAGTACCGGGAAGAAAAAAAACAGTGTGACCCGAACACAACCCGGGGACAACTACGACCGAGACGATTACGAAGACGAAGACGAAGACGAAGACGAAGACGAAGACGAGCGATACCACATTATTTCGATAGATTCATTTCTTTTGTTTCTTTTCCCTCTTCTCCTTCTATCAGTTCGCCAAAGCATTTTGAATTCGATAGTACGCGCGAGTGTGAACAAGTCGTCGTCGACAATTGGAAGAGCAAGTATTCTTCTCTACTTTGGATACGCGGGAGTAAGTCTCTCTGTCTCTCTCTCTCTCCCTCTGTCTACACCTCAAGTAAATTTGAAGATTTCACACTGACACCAGGGAACGTTAATGTTAAGCGTGCGCGACCGATCATCTAAGGGAGCCGATCCTTCCAAGTGTGTTTCGGAGTGCCTCGAAGAGTGTTTTCTTACTTACTTTCTTTCTTATTCTTTTCCCTTTCTTTCTTTATCTCTCTCTTTCTCTCTCTCTCTCTATCTATCTTGATTTCTTTCTATTTCTTCGTCCCTTCGTGTAAACTAGTGTGCCTAGGATTTATCATACGTGATCATGTGAAATAACGCCTCTGATTTGTCAACGAAGGGGAATTGTCTTAGGCGTGCTTACGTAATTTTCTTCTTCTTATTATTTTTGTCCTTCTTCTTCTTATCGTTAGATGTGAAAAACTTAGGGGTAGAAAAATAACAGTGATAGTAGTCGAGGATATATCCGACCGTTCATTCGGGGAATAATTTATTCCTAGGTGAATAATCTTGGTAAAAGGTAAATGGGACGGGGGAGAAAAAAAAGAAATGATTATTACGTTGGTTTGGCAAGAAAGGCGGAAATTCGTAGTGAAGGAGCTTATTGAGAAGATTCCGGCTTTCTTGTGACAAGCTTACGTCGGTAAAAGATGCCCCCGTGTTAGTGACTAATCGCCACGAGTCTCGACGCGTCGCGTCTTGCTGTCGCGAACTATTAGTAGACTACTATCTAGGTATCTGGGCTCGGTGTCCGAGTATTTTTAGGAGAGCGTAACGCGAGGAGAAACGGTTCGTCGCTCCGTCCATCCTTTTTACCAAGGCTTTCATCATCCTATTCAGAATAGTTAACCGTTCGTTCGTTCGTTCGTTTATTCGTTTGTTCGTTCGTTTCTCTTTTATTTCTATCCTTCTTCCCTCTTATTCTTCTTCTTCTTCTTCTTGAGATTTCCTCCAATTTTATGTAGAAATTTGCTCGGAAGAACCCAGCCAGTGGAAGAAAATATTGATGCGTGGGTGTTGTTAACTCTATCATTTTCTTACTTCTACACCCGGCTAAGCACCCAAAAAGCCAGAAAATCTGGCCGATTTATAAATATCTTAACATTCCCTCGAATAACCGTTCTGTCAAGAAAGATCTGGCTAGTTTAATCTATCACGGACTAATCTATTACGTATCTATAATAGTATTTTATTATTCATTTTTAATACTAAGCTTTTATTGACAAGACCAGTTTTTTCATGATAATATATAAATTTCGTAAAAGGATTGATTTTATTTTTTGAATCTCGAGGAGAGTTCAGACTGCGCGTCTTTGAATCAGTCTACGAAAATATTCGCATTAGAGTCGAAAGTTAGATCGGCCAACTAACACGGGAATACTCATCTTCATCGGTCATCTAATAATTATAACTTTCTAGGTCGTCCATAGCGCGTGTAACGTTTCTTATACTCGTAGAATTACTTCTTACGTATGCGAGAACTCTTGGATAATATTCTTCTTGCGAGTGTTTCGCATATAAATCATCCTCGTCTTTTTCGTTTTCTAAGTTTGTCGGGCAGCCAATTCTATATAGCTCTCTCTCTCTCTCTCTCTTTCTCGAATATGAAATTCAAGTAGACGTATAATAGTATCGATAACACCAATAACAACTTTTTATTTTTGTCTTGTCTCGAATTTGTAATATTTTTTTTCTAATATTATATTATATTAATATTTTGTAATATATTATATTATTTATGTAATATTTTTTTTTTTGGTAATATTAAATTTGTAATATTATCTCAATTAATTAGGAATGTGTTATTGACCCGATTGAAAGTATTCATAACGATTGCTAATCCCAATACTTAATTGCAATCCATTACAATGTAGTATCTGTTACGAGGACGAGATGCTATGTCATCGCATCGTCTTGGCTATCCCAAATAGACATATGTAAAATTATGCCAGGATGGGCCAACTATTACGAAAAGTATGAAGTCACCTAATTTCAAGCCCACTCGATGACTAATTGTTTTTAATTGTCATATTAGATCATCGTACCCTCTGATATCAATACACACAGATATCTATCTACCTGCATACTTTATAAAGTCATAGTCCTCTTCATCGTCGTATTTTATTCATTCATTAACAACCGTCGTGACAACCTTTAATCAACGTATATTTTCGTATACTCGCAAAACAAGTTTTCAAAGTATCGACCAATCGATGATTCCGTGCTTCGGGCTAAAAGTTATACGCGTTTATAAAATATCCTCATTTTTCGAGACGTCCCTTTATCCGATCTTCGGTCATTCTCTGCTTTACTTGGCACACATAACACCCGTTCTGTCAAAAGTACGTCTCCGACAAAGAGCAAGGAACTTTAAGGTCGACACACATGTTGCAGTCTTTCCATCAATGAATTATTTTGGCTATAGTGCTATTGTAATAAAACTGAAACTAACTTTCGTTTCATTCGATTAAACATTTTTCTTCTTTTAGGAAACGAAACATCGAGATACGAATTTTATTTTGTCGTTCGATAAAATTGTTGACTTTTTTTTTTTCATGATCGTCCGTTATCAAAATAATTGTCAGCTTATACACGTTTATTTAGATATTAGAATGTTTCTCGATCGATTTAACCTATGTTTACGTCATAATTGATGTAAATTATAACCGACGGGACAAATTAGTGGTTGAAAATCAGGCTGCAGAAGGGTGGAATGCGAATGGCAATTACGAAGAGTAGCAATCTCGGGAATGCTTTAGGGCTAAATGCCAAGTCTTACCGTGACGTTGTAACACTTGGTCCTCCCTTTTGCTAAACCAAATTTGTAGTCGCGTATTTCACTGTAGTATCCTTTCAATTCTCGTCTGGAACTTTAATTGAAATTTGATTTCTTCGCATTTTTCGTCGAACAAGTGTCGGTCGCTGATTTCATTCCAAATAAAAATTGAAACGTATTAATCGTCGAGAGAAAGAGACAGAAAGAGAGGAGGGAGAGGAGGAATTATGATTTTAATTTAAATATCACGTCGGTAGTATTTCCTCTTCATTGACACCCCTTGCTGCTCCTCACCACCTCTTGCTTATATTTAAAATTTGTCGAAGGTTGTAGCGTTATTTCAGTTTTATGACCTGAACGGTTTCCAAGTCTCCAATTGGGAAGGAACACGATTCTTTTTCTTGTATTTTTTTTCGTCTCCTAACATCCGATAGGTGTTTACAATCGTTGGAATATACTTTATCGATTACATCTGTTACGAACGGATGATTTATTTGTTAAACAAATGATTTGATTGGTCGTTGGGTAGATCGTTTTGCGACAAAATAAAAGTATAAAGGTTTGAAAAGATGCTACCATAAGACGGTTAGAAGACCGTTTTCAGATTTCTGTAAATATCCACGTTTATAGAAGGCATATGCCAAACATAATAACCGATTATCAAGATAACCAGAGTCCACCTATTTTCGAGCCAAGAGTCGTTTTAATAATAGAGATCTTACGTCATCCTTTAACCTTGGGTATCTTGGAAAATACGTTAGGAGTAACGGATTCCACGAAAATTCGGCGTTTATCGCGTTAGACTAACTTCCGATGGTACGGAATCTATAGAGCTGATAATAACTCGTCGATTCTATACGCAGGTCCTGAAAGGGGTGACTGAGAGGAAAGGTTGGTGGATGGTGGTACCGCAGGTCGGTATCCTTGGCTCTAGGATTAAATAAATCCCAGAGCGAAAAGAGAAGAAGTAGGGGGAGTAAAAGGAGGAGGAGAAGGCGGAGGAGGAGACGGAGGAGGAGAGCGAGCAAGGTTTAGTTCGAAGGCAAATAAGGTACGACCCTTTGAGTAGCAGCGGGTAGTCAAAGGAACACGGGCGCCCCGTAAACATGGGGGTCGCCGACGATTTCGCACCCAGCTTCACCCAGAAGCCCCAGCTTCGGCAGGAGGACGACGGGAACAGGCTGATATTCGAGTGTCAGCTGGTCAGTGCACCGAAACCTGAGATATCTTGGTTCCGCGGGGAGACGGAACTCAAGGAGGATGACAGGACAAACTTCAAAATGCAAAGCGTCGGGACGAACAAGTTCCTCGTCGTGCTCGAACTCGATGACGTCATCGAGACCGACGCAGGCTTGTATAAGGTCAAAGCCAAGAACAAGATGGGCGAGGTCGCGGCGTCTATCAACCTGAACTTCAGTCGTAAGTCACGCACCGTTTCACTTCGCACGTTTTACGACGATGCGGCTCGTGCGTTTTGTTTTTTTCTTCTTTCCAACAAGGTTTATTTTTATCCGACAAATCTAGCCCGTCGGTTAATTAATGCGTAGAGACACGGTGTAGAGACCCGTTGCAATTTTTCCCCTCCAAATACGAACATGTCTTTTTTTTTCCTTTAGATATTCATTGATAACCAACCCTCAACGAAACGCACGACCACATTTCATTTTCGTTATCCATTTACCCCGATCACATCCGACGTCTATCCTAAACGTTTTATTCGTCATTATCAACGTCAATTATCAGTCATAAATGGTCACATTGTATTTTTCAGCTGTGGATGAGCCTAGGGAGAAGTAAGTTGCGTTGAATAGAATATAGAGATTTGTCTCCAGGCTCCTTGTTGTTTGAGTTAGCTTTTATGCTTTTTTCTTCTTCTTTTTTTTTCTTCTTCTTCTTCTTCTTATTCATTTATATAGCTTCTTTCATTTTTCATTATATTATTTTCATAACATTTTTTTGTTCGCAAGTTTATTATACCGCGTATGACGCTTCTTTTACTTTTTTCGTTCTAGCTGCTGAGCAACCATTAATAAGGGGGTGAGTGCTTCTATTGCAGATTAACGAGCTTAACTCGAGATACTAATCGTTAGAAATGATCTCTAGGTTGCTTCTGGTGTGCTCCTAATTCGCGTGTTTCATTTATTAACCTTTGCACGCAACCCGGTGTATTTTCGTTGCAATAATTATGCAATTTTCAAGCAATTTTATCGGACAAGGTGCGAAAATGATTGTATATCTAATGCGATTAGATAGGCGAGAAAAGCGTACAAAGAAAAATAACTTTCTTGGTATGCACTATTCTATTTTTGTAGATACGCTTTCGGCAATATTCAAACGAACCGATAAGAATGCTACTCTCCTCCAAGATTCAACTTTTACATCTGTCTCTGGCCAATGTAAACGAATATACACATTTGCTTAGAAATCTTATACGGAAATAGAAGTCAAACTAGAGACGTATCTGCGTCATTTTAACGATTTTATGATTTTCTGGAGAGTCGTCTTATATAGAAATTGTAAACAGTGTTATAATATTAAATCCAAATTTTCAACACGATTTTTTTTAACTTACGTCGAACGGGCCAACTTATTTTTCAAACGTTGTAAATCTGAAATCTTGCTTAACGCGAACAAACATTTAATACGAATACGTAAAATGAAATTGGGTCGGTCGGTTAGGTGTAGCTTTCCCAGCTGGACGAGGAATTATTATCAATTGGAATATTTTTCTTCCCTTTTTAATGTAATATATTTATCTCAGATCGCGAATTTGTTAATTTTACGAATAAACATATTCGCACGAAAAAGAAGTTATATTAAAAAAAAGCAACGTATATTGGTACCTGCAATCGCTTAAGGAGAGAATTTACCGATCGGTGCTCGAGAAAGCCGAACGAAACAGCTGCAGCCTAGTTCTAAGCTAAACTTAGCTGCAACGTGTTTCGCTCAGGCTAATGCACTTGCCTTTCAAACTCATCGAGTACCCAAAGATCGAGGATACGTTGTCGGAATAGTTTTTATCGAAGAGTCACGTTCCATTCTAAACCGTTCAATGATACTTTACATAGTAAACACATCTTTTATCATTTTTATTTGATTATTTGAATGTTTTGGCACAAACGTAGTTTGGTGTCTAGCGTTAGTTAACTGAACGATTTAATATAGGTATATTTTTGTCATTATTGCGAAGCAAGGATAGACGGAAGATCTATCGAGGGTGCATTGAACTCGATGAAAATTTTCAACTCATTGTAACATCTCTTACGTGTTTAACGTGGTCTTTAGAAGGAATGCTCGCGGTTATCAACGCGTAGTTGTTACATAAAACTACTACTTCGAGCTAGGCTAAACAAAACGTCAACTATTTTTGGCAACGATCTGCGAAAATTGCGATAAATTTTCTACTGGCTTTAAACGTGTACGTTGTAAAATCATAAGACAACTCTTCTCCATTATCCGGTCACCACTTGCCAGCACTTCCGCGATACACACAACCGGTACTTTGTATTTGTGCACTGATATTTCTGCGACTCGCCATTTTTACGATTAAAACTTGATGTTTTCATTTGGAAAGGTTAATTAATTTGTTCAATTTTTAAACGATTATTTTCAAAATAACCTTATCGAGATTTAAGAAATTTCATGGTTGACATATTAATGTTATTTAAAATGATGTCTTGATAAAACAAACGAGTGACATGTGACGAATGATGATTATTGCTCGTCGTGTGTGAAAATTAGATGTATAACTTGTGTTCTCGCATTTTAATCTATCGATTATCTAACAATTACTTACTTTCTTTTGATTTTTTGATTTTTTTTTGTTCTTCTACAAGCGAGGTTAAAATTTTTTTTTATCTTGTTACAGACAAATCGATGGCATTGCACCAACTTTTGCGAAAAAACCGGCAATTCGGCAAGAAGATGATGGTAAACGATTACTTTTCGAATGTCGCATTACCGCTGATCCCACGCCGAAAGTTATGTGGTTTCATAATGGAAATCCTGTTAAGGATTCGTCGAGACACAAGGTATACGACACTTTTGATTTTTTTAAACATTAAACACATTTTTTTTTAAACATTACGATAACTTAAAAACGTTCGTTCAATTCAGTTGACAGTCGACAAAGATGGTCATTCCTACTTCGCTACGCTGGAAATAAAAAACGTGACCGTAGAGGATGCTGGCAAATACAAGGTCACAGCGAAAAACGAGCTTGGCGAGTCCAACGCAACCATTTCCTTAAATTTCGATAGTAAGTGTCTCAATGATATACCTCATTTGCTAAAGTAATTAAATTCATAGTTAAGATCCACTTTACACCGAGTCTCCACTTCTTCATATTTGAACATATAAACTTTCTTCTTAGGAAAGTGGATAAGAAAGGTGTAATCTGGATACTAGGCTTTTTACTACTTTCATTTCATTTCATTTCACTTCACTTCATTTCATTTCATTCTTACATTCACTCGGGATGTATATCGACAATATTTTTCTCACATTTGAGAGATTTTCCATTATTTTTCTTCTACAATTCGATCTCTTATATTCAAATCCACTTCAACAAACAATTACAATTCACCTTTTTATTCATTCTTTTTTTCCGTTCTTTTCTGTTCTATTTCTTCTTATTTTCTTCTCTCTTTGTAATTTTTTTTCTTCTTTTTATCTCTTTCCTTTTTTTTTTCATTTCAATTCTAGCATAATAATTGACGTCAAACATTTTATTTTTTAATTTATCTTTATCGTATATAAGCAGACACCACCAGCTGTGTCGAGCTACGAGCACGTATCGATGTCGGCTCGAATTGAGCCACGATATACAGCCCCACATTTTAATTTAATCAACTAAACGTCATGAAAATACATCGTTTGGACGAATTTCATCATTACAATGTAGATCGCAGATAAGAATTAATCTATAACGTATAACGCTGCTTAAATTACGTTTTTTATTCGATCGTATCTTGAAACAAAACGTTGTCCACTTTTCTTATTCGATATAAAACAAAAATATTTATAATTATTATTATTTCAAAGACACTCTTTCATTCGCATTGCGAAATGATATAAGAAAGTGCAATTACTGCAAGATACGATCGTTCGATTCGCCTTATTTACTGACGCTTCGTTAGGTTGCTGCAGTGATATTTATTCGATCTGTATTTATTTATTATTAGTCGTGTTTGTCGTGTGTCATATTCGTTATGACGATCATTAAATATATAATCAAATAAAACTCATATAACTTTTTTGAAAAATTGCTTTTTTTGGGTACAATAATTATACATACGCAATACACACACGTACATATTCAAATAATATCATTAAATTATATCCAAAACTCTCTTAACTATCTTACAAAACTTCTAATAATGTAAATAGCATCACAGTCATTTACGTTTTTACTTCTGTGTGTTTCCTTATTTATACGCTACTTTTTATTCATTTTTCATTAGAGCGTTTGTAAAAGAAATAATCTTTGACGATATATATATACATATACATTTACATTTGTATTTATTATGCGCATCATAATTTGCGAGGCAACCTCGTTGCAACGGCCAACAAACGGTCGTTTGCGGTTGCATTTTCCTATGAGGAGATAAAAACGCGTCTACGAGCTGCGTTAATTGAATGAAGTTTTATCGAAAAATGCAAGCAACCTAAACTATAAGATGTCGGTTAGATAGGCAATTTTTATTTGATCAAACATTGTACTCAACGATTTGTAATATTAATATGTGTCGTTTTGTAAAAGGTTGTAACGTTCAGCTGACTGATGTAAATCATTGTAACCAATCGAAAGAGAGAACATTTGTAGTTAATTTAGGTATAGTTTTAAGCCGAATCGATACGTGACTCCTGGTCGTACGATAAAGGGTCGAACGTATAATAATTTCGCTGCTGTAAAAATAATAGGTGACAAAAGGGAGGGAAAGTAAAAATACGTTTGTGAAAAGCATCAACAGCAGCAGCGAAAAGATTAAATACGTGAGATATGTAAAGATGATGAAAATGAATGAATGTACCGAAATTTGGAACGTTTGTGCTAAAATAGGCGACGAGGCACCGGTACCGGAAGACGGTATAAAACCGACATTCACCGAACGACCGGTAATAAGACAATCAGACGACGGTAACACCATCACCTTTGAATGCCGATTAGCCGGCGATCCAAAACCGAGTGTCAAGTGGTAAGGGATTTAGTTTCATTCGATCATGGAAGTACTTATTGGAATGTTTAGATTCGATCTTCTCATGCATGCGGAAAAAGAAGTTAGGTGTGATGATCTGTTAAGAATTTACAATCATACGTACTTCCAAATGAAATTACATGTTTCAAACCGAATGACAATATATAAATGGAATGTAACGCGTCGAAAAAAAAATATAAAAAAATAAAACAGGTACCACGGTAACGATGAAGTCAGAGAAGGAGGGAGATACAAGATGTCGTTAGAACTCGATCAGAAGCTTTATCATCTAGCACGGCTAAGGATCGACAACGTAGCAAAAGAGGACGCCGGCGAGTACAGGGCCGTGGCTAAGAACAAGCACGGCCAGGGTGTGGCAACTATTAATTTGAACTTCGAGGGTGGCGACAAGCTCAAGTACGCATTGAAAGTCCTTATAAAGCGTCAACGAACGCGTATAATCGTCGTCTTTTATATTTTTACATATGTATAGAGACATCTTCATCTCGCTGCATTGCCAACGTTTCGATTCTTTCTTGATCATTTGTGCAATTATGAAAGTGGTCTAAGTGAAAATTAAAAATCAGTTTATCAGTTATTTGACACTACATTATTTGAAATTAAATGAATTCAATGTAATTTTCACGATATTGATAAAAATAAATCGTAAGATTGTGTTTGTTATTTGAATATTATTTAGAATTCATTGAACGTTCAAATGTAATTCCTTTAAATATCTCGAAACAAGAAATATATGACTTAGACCACTTTCATAATTATCAGCACATTTTATATTACTATTATCATTTACGTTTAAAACGTACGAAAAGCAGCGAGGCGAAGATTCGTCGGTGAATAGAAAATTCGGAATCGTTTGTCCCGCGAGCCGCAAACCGGTGTGGTTCTAGGGAATTGGTTTGTTTGAAATGTCGATTTACACAGAATACCGGACGGTAAGCCACCACGATTCCCGAAGAAACCGACGATTCGCCAGGAAGGAGACATTTTGATAATGGAGTGCATCCTAGAGGCATATCCGGTACCGGATATAACCTGGTTTCAAGGACAAAAAGCGATAACCGACAGTCGTCGCGTGAAGATGTCTCGCAAGGCTACCGGCAAGGACACCTATCTCCTCACCTTAGAAATCATGAATCCTACCAAGGCGGACGGCGGAAATTATCGTTGCAACGCGTTTAACAACTTTGGCGAAAGTAACGCCAACATCTCTTTGAATTTCCAAGGCAAGTCGAAGGAAGGCCCTTACGAAAGGCCCTTTCGAAGCTCAACAAGCAAGCATGGATTACGGACAAACGGAGGAACGAATCTCCTCACCCCTTTTTTTATTGTTCATTGCATGTTCGCGTATCATCAATTTTCTGATCTTACTTCTTACGCGTCAGATCAAACGTCGCGAAATTTGGTCAGGGTTTTTCTTCCCACGAAAATATTCCTTTCGTATATTTTGATCCTATATATCTGTATTTTTCTGCACGTTCAAACATTTCATATTATATGTCGTTATTTTATTCTAGAGGTGAGTAAATCAAATATGTAAATCGAAACTTCGCAATGTTTGTAATACAAAAAAAAAAACAAAATTAGTGTATCGTCGATTTAGCTTTACCCCTTTGTTGTAAATGTGCTTAACGTCTAACGTGAAAATCGCTGTCCATGTTGGTTCTAGTCGATAACAACACGAACCACGATTGATTATTGATTTATTTGATTCCGGTATTAAAGAAAAATCCGGAATTATTGAGGATAATGTTTGTTAAGTATATCTAACCATGGATCTTTCCAAGATACAGAAGAGAGTGCGGGTTTCGCGCCGTCATTCATCGAGAAGCCACGTATCATTCCGAACGAAAGTGGAACCCTAATCACGATGAAGTGCAAATGCAAGGCTAAACCTAAGCCAGAAGTCACGTGGTTCCGTGGCGCCAACGTAGTCAAAGAATCATCGAAAATTTCGATTAAGACGAAAACGGTCGAAGAAGACATCTACGAGCTCATATTAGAAATTAAGGTTGGAAACTTTTCTTCTTCTCGTTATATTTTTTTCATTTGATATTTGACCTATAATTAATTAATATCATATATAATATTGTGGGATGCGAGCACCTCCAAGCCAAACTTAAATAGGCATTCGTGAGGAGATTGAACGGTGGGCCCTGGATAGCTCAATGGTTAAAGAGCAGTCGCCCGGAAAGCGGAAGTTTGGGTTCGAATCCCGGTGCAGTCAGTCCAACGGCCCAATTTTTTCTCACGAATCCTACAATATAATTAATATATAATTAATATATAATTAATATATAATAATATATAAATAATTATTAATATTAAATTAAATATATAATAATATATAAATAAATTAATATCATATATCATATACACCTTGCAGGATCCCGCGGCACCAGACGGTGGTACTTACAGGTGTCACGTGCAAAACGAATTCGGCGAAAGTAACGCTAATTTGAATCTAAATATCGAAGCCGAGCCCGAACCAGAAGGGGACGGTCCAAGTTTCGTGGAAAAACCGCGAATACAATCGCAGAATCAAGGTAAACTGGTTATTATGGATTGCAAAGTGAAAGCTAATCCAAAACCAGAAATAGTTTGGACCCATGCTGGAAAAGTTGTGAAAGAATCATCCAAGATTTCGATCAGTATCGTTAAAGAAAAAGAAGATATTTATTACATCAAATTATCTCTGAACGATCCTGGTCCTGAGGATTCTGGTCTTTACAAATGTAATATCAAAAATACTCTCGGAGAACTTAATGCCAATCTAACATTGAACGTTGAAAGTAAGTTTAATCGTTTTCTTCGTTACACACAAATATGAATTTGTTTAGTTTCTTTATCGACTAATATTATATATCTCGTTCTTCCTCGTACTTTCAGTTATACCTGTAATTAAAGAAAAACCAAAGGTCATCAAAATTGTGAAGAAAAAGACGGTAATAGTCGAGTGCCACGTGCTTTCCAAATTTTCACCGGAATGCACGTGGTTCAAAGAAACGCAAGCAGTCAAGGAAGACAGTAGACATAAATTACACGTTGAACAAGTTAGAGAAGTTAGTATTGTTTGATATATATATTTGATAAAAGTAAAAAATCATATATATCATATCAAATGAATTTCTTTTCTAATAACAAATCTAATCTACAGGGAGAGTTTGCTGTTAAATTAGAAATCGAACAAATGACCAAGACTGACAAAGGTACATATAAATTGGTCGCGCGTAATGAAAAGGGCGAAGCTACCTCACAAGTAGTCGAAGTTACGGAAATAGTTGAGGAAGGTGAAAAACCACAAATTGTCACTGGTCTCAAATCAGCGGTAAATATTCGTTAAAAAGAATATTTTTATTAACTATTCACACACACAAACACACACTCTTTTAATTTATGTTTATACCGTTAATATATAATTATATATTATATAATTTAATTTATGTTTTATATCGTTTTTATTTTACTCGTAGACAATTGAGGAAGGTAAAACGATCGAACTTGTGGCAAGCCTTGCACAACAAGATCGTAAAGTTACAGTCACCTGGTATAGGTAAATAATCATTATACATTCTAACTTGTTTTAAAAAGATTAAATTAATTAGATGTTCGATGAAACTATTCATTTGTTTTCTTTCATTATATAGAAACACGCAAGTGGTCAAAGCCTCGAAAGATATTATGATATCTTTTAATGGTTTGGATATGAAATTGACCATAACTTCTGCTACAACAGAATTATCCGGCACGTATAGGGTTGTCGTGAGCAACGATTATGGCAAAGACGAATCATCGTGTCATCTTGTCGTCAGGGTAATTCAAAATACATACTTTTTTATAAACATTGAAACTGAATCGTTAGGTTTACTTTTTGTTTCCCTTTCTACTCGTTTTGGATTAGAAATTTTCATTCCTATATATTGTTTTCACAATACGTAATTAAAATTCGTCTCTTTTGGTCTACCTTTTGTTTCCCTTTCTACTCGTTTTGGGATTAGAAATATTGATTCCTATATTTTGTTCTCACAATACGTAATTAAAATTCGTCCCTTTTGGTTAGAAATATCGTGGGTTAACTTTTGAAATAATATGTTGATTGTTATTTGTTCGTAAGATGAACAATTTCTCCCCATATACATAAACATGTGAGATGTTTCCCATATGAAGTGTCTTTACTATGTCGCATGCACTTCCTTTCCCATATTATAGAAGAAAGAGGAAGAAAAGAAAGAAGAGGAAGAAGAGGAAGAGAAAAAGAAGAAAAAGGTGGAAAAGAAGGAAGAGAAAAAGGAGGAAAAGAAAGAAGAAAAGAAGGAGGAGAAGAAGGTAGTGAAAAAGGAAGAAAAGAAGGAAGAAAAGATAGAAGAAGAAAAGAAGGTAGAACCAAATAATGCATTTCCTATCTTCCATAAAAATTAATTGTATTACCTTTCCTATTCCCTAAAATTTGTATTCGTGTTTTTGTTATAACTAACACAACATCATAACTATAATACATACACTTTTAAACAATATAATATTGAAGAATTGAGAAACAGATATTTTTTAATCATTAAATTATTGAATAATGTACGAAATATTTGTCTTTCGAAATATTTGATTATTTAATAATTATACTTTTAATTTATATTATAATTTAACTTAAGATTAATTTAATTTAATTAATTTAATTTTAATTAATTAATTTTAATTTGATTAAATTTTAATTAATTAATTTCAATTCGATTAAATTTTAATTAATTAATTTTAATTTGATTAAATTTTAATTAATTAATTTTAATTTAATTAAATTTTAATTAAATTAAATTAATTTAATTTAAGATTATATAATTTAACTTTGGAAATATTTCTTATTATTATTCGAAAATTTCCAATGCAATTCTGTTTCTCTTTACTTCATTGAGACAATCTGGCTGGCTCTGTTGAAAAACTTTATCGTTTTACGACACGAAAGGTTAAAAGTTCTATATGGAGCGATTATGAGGATGACGAAGATGATTTTTATAACGAAGAAACTATAGAAGAAGAAGAAGAAGAAGAAGAAGTGGTGAGTGTAATCGAATCCAGCATCACCGAGCCGATTGTCGAAGAGCCAGAATCAGAAAATTATTCGCAAATTGAGGTACACGTTACAACGAAATACACTCTCTTTCTCTCTCTCTCTCTCTCTCTTACTCATGATTAACACACACACCTACACTTTCTTACTTTTTACAACATTTCTTTGCCAGTATTATCGAAACTTCGCTCTATTATCTATCTGATACTAGTTTATTATTATTATTATTTATTATTATATATTCTAATTAATCTTTCTATATTTCTTACTCTATTTTTCATACTATTTTCATACTATTTTTTCATACTATCGCTTGGAAAGTATGACATGGCATCTTTTCTTCTCTTTTTACTTCAAAAACAACAAATTGTATTTTTTTAAATGATTTTTTTTAAGGATATACCGGATTCAAAACCAAATGGTATCGACAGTCTGAGTCTGAAAAAGGTACGATGAAATTATTCTGTTTTTTTTTTCTCTTTTTTTCTTTTAATAATTACAAAATATCTTACGTTAAGATTTGCGAAATAAATAAAAGGAAAAAAACATGTGAACAGAGACACACGAATGTTTCACTTTTGTATATTACGTATATCATCCATGGTTTGTAATTTTGTCCCTGTGATGTGAATAATCCTTCGATTTTTTTTATCCATAATTGTTTGTATCCTTTGTGTTTGTCTTGTCTCGAACGACAATATGGGATATAAATAAATTATAAGATTATTATTTTATAATATGCTTACACACATGTGATGTACGAATAGCAAAGCAAATTAGTTTAGCCAAAAATATTATCGTTGATTCATTATTTTTATGTAAAATGATTCATTTATTTAATTAGAGATTAGCACTATATTTTCTTATTTTTTGTTTAAAACGATCATTGTATATTAAACATCGTTATAATTTTGTTTCAGAAAATGGAGATTATACAGGTGAGTGTAAAAGCTCGGAACTGCAAGTTTTCGGTAATGTATTCGCTCGAATTAAGCTTTAAACGAATCTTTACAGCTACTTTTACAGCTATTTAAGCTATTTAAGCTACAAACTAAATGACATTTACAACTGCTGCTTATATTATTTACGATATTCGAGAAATAAACGAGATAACGTGCGTTTATTATTGTTGGCATTTACATTATAATACAAGGCATATATTTATACAGCTATTTTTACAGAGCATCGTTTCTGCGATATTTAATTCTACATTTCAGCTTACTAACGATTTTTGATTTTATTTTTTCAGCTTTCATATCTATATATTTATATAAATATTTATATATTGCTTACTTTTCATTTATTTTATTTTTCAGTGCTGCTTATTTATGCATAGTATTATTGCGATTTGTATGTATTTCAAACACCATATTACAACAAATTCAAATAATCCAAATATTTGACACTTTCCTATATCCTTTTTTTATTTTACGGAAGCTGGGTTTTGAGTGTGTTTCCTAAATTTGTTTATCAAATTTTTCAACTGCATGCTAACCTGCTAATCTATTAAGTGAAAATAAAATGAACTAGCAAGCTTTACGAATACGGACAAATGTGTCTTCGTTTTGATCGTACAAATTTAAAAACGATATAATAATATTTTTCTATCGTTTGTGTCATTCTCATTTTATTTTCGCTTTATTTAACATGCGTACGTACGTAAATGGTATATTTCAATATAAACTATGTGTTTTATGAAATACAGAAAGAAGAAGAAACCTTTAATAACGTAGAAAAGGTCGAAGAGAAGAAAAAATCGATAAAGGTAAAAAATAAATTGCATATCTATTGTTAATTACATATATATATAATCTATTAAACATTATTTATTATATTTCTTATATTTTAGAAGAAACCTGACGAAAAAATCGAGGATAAAAAGGAGCCAGAAGTAAGTATATTACAATATATTTATATATTTAATAATAATTTATATATATAATTATAATATAATTATAATATATAGAATAATATTATATATTTTATTATTAATTTATTATATATTTTATTAATAATTTTATATAATTATAATTATAATATATATAATAATATTATAATTATATATATCATTCATGAAACATTCATTATAAAACTAATTTAATTTACAGAAGAAACTAATTAAGAAGAAAGAACCTGAGCCTGGTAGCCGTAAACAATCTATTAGCAGGGTCCGTATTTTATACATTTCAACATTTCAAAAATAAATCACGAGTATACTACTTACATAGGAATTATTTGTGAAATATAATTTATGGTTGTTCTAGGTGGAAACTATGAAAACTGAAAGTCGTCGTAGTTCTCTAGTTATGACTCAAGAAAAGGTATCATATATTTTCTATGATAACATTTATTTCCTATACATTTGATATTCATTTAATACAACATTTTTAATTGGAATAATTCATTCGTGAAACAACAACTCTCTACGTTTTACACTATTTTTTTTTTTTCCACGTACAGATAACAGAAGATGGTTCTTCGTCACCACAACGCCGTGTTTCTATACAACAGGTACACACATATACATACATCACATAACAATCATCATATTATTATGATATGATTATTATTTATTATTGTTATTTTTGACAACACTATTTCTATGCATTTTTAATCGAAGGAATACACAAAGAATGTCATTCAATTGCAATAGAAAATTCTTTTCAAAATTTATATATTGCTATATTGTTAATAAATATTCGATTATTTCAGACCGAAGAGGAAGTCAAAACGGAAAGTAGAAGATCTTCGATCATCGAAAAGAAAAAGACTACCCTCGAAAAGGTAAAAAAATCTTTCTTCTTATTGTGTATTATTTGTCGTAGTTATTAATTGTTAATAACAATATATATATGTAATGTAGATATTAGAACGTAGATATTTTTAACACATTTTTCTTATTTTTCTATTTTATTTATATTTGAATATTATTTGGCAACGATTGGGTAAGTGTTTTTTTTTTATATGTTTTGTATCTTCTCACGTTTGACGAGAGAAGAAAAATTTTGTAATCCTTGTGAATAACAATTCGTCAATAATTAATATGCAACGATTGTAAAAGAGTATATACGAAAATGACAAATGGAATGTAACAATGTACGATATTTCATTGGTGTATTTTTTTGATAATTTTTTTTTAGAAGGATGAACCAAGTATAGGATATAAAAAATCTTCTGTCACATATCGCGATGATCAGACTAAGGTACACACATTACACCATACATTTTTTCTACATTTACATTTTTACACGTATTTATTAAAATTGATTTATCTTTTTTTTTTAATATATTTTTGTTTGAATTGGATGTTCAGGAAATTGCACAAATTCCACGAATCAGAGATACACTTTCCAGACCTATTGACAATAAAAAGGTATAATTATAAAAAAAACACGTTAATTGGCAATACAACGATTTCACATTGAAGTGAATTAAAATTACATTTGTTTTTAGGAGGAACCAATCTTGAAACACACGATACGCACACGAAACTATCCAGAAATTAAAATAAAACCACGCGAAAACGAGCGCGATAACGAAATCGAGGTACACACGATTTCGGTTCGAAATGCAAATCATTATTATTTTTATATTTATATTTATTTCTTTTTTTTAATTGGATCAATTTTAGGATATATGGGCATCAAAATCTGATTCTAAGTATCCCGTTTTAAAACGCAATAGAATAAAACACGAGGTATATAAGATTTATATTGCATTTACATTTGCATGAATTCAATTAGAATTTAAGAATTAAATGAAAAAAAAAAAAAACATTCGCAAATTGTGAATTTTAGAATGTCCCAAAATTGGCGTACAAATACGGCACACTTAAATCCGACGATAAAATTGAGGTATAAGATATGCATCATAGTTAGATAATACATGCAATATAAGTTATGTTTATTATACTTGTTAGTTATACATTAATGTAAATACCTTTAGGATATATGGGCAGTAAAATCAGATACACCGGTTGTCAGACAAATTGAAACTCAGGTACACGGCACAATACACGCTGTTAGAACATATATTATATTTTATGAATCATATAACTTCGAATTATTAATCAATCATTACGACTTGCATTTTAGAACATGCCAAAACCATCCATACAATTACATAAACCGGAATCTGAGGATGAAATAGAGGTATTCAATAACCGTGACATTTACATAACACTCATCCTGTTTTAATACTTACGACAGAATAGTTTTGTTAATTTTAATATGCATCACTTTTAGGATATATGGGCATCGACACCTGAACTCGATAATGCTAATAGAAAAAGTCAGGTACACTATATATTATTTTTATATTTTTTTGTTGTACCAATCATTACTTTTACTTAACACACCTTTGATAACAGGGATTAAGTACAGGTAATGCATTCTTTTAGGATACACCAAGATCTTCCTTCGCATCACACACACCTAAATACGATAAAGACATTAAGGTATCACGTGTAACATTTGTTAATTATTGCAAAGTATATTGAATAATTTATACACGAGAAAATACAAATTTTAGGATGTAGACAAACCAAAGACAGAACATCGCGAACAAAATCTTGCTGAAAAAGTCAAGGTATACATTGTACTATACTCATTTTTATCAGCACTTAACTTTCTATCTTGAAATATATTTTTCAAATGAATACATATGTATTTATATGTAAACATAAAGTTAGCTTTAATATCGTAATATTTTAGACTACTCCACAAAAGATACCGAAACGCGAATCATCCTCGAGCAACGATGAAATAGAGGTACACCCACGCGATCTTAATTTTATTTTTATTTCTGTAAGACACAAATTTATTTTTATTTATTATTTTTTTCATTTATCTCAATTATTTTAGGATATATGGGAGACTATGCCTGAAACTCAAATGCACAAAACTAATGTAAAGGATAAGGTACAATACAATTTGCACAAACAATTGGTATTTCTTTTTTTTTCAATTTGTTAATTATTACTAAGTATATTGAATAATTTATACACGAGAAAATACAAATTTTAGGATGTAGACAAACCAAAGACAGAACATCGCGTACAAAATCTTGCTGAAAAAGTCAAGGTATACATTGTACTATACTCATTTTTATCAGCACTTAACTTTCTATCTTGAAATATATTTTTCAAATGAATACATATGTATTTATATGTAAACATAAAGTTAGCTTTAATATCGTAATATTTTAGACTACTCCACAAAAGATACCGAAACGCGAATCATCCTCGAGCAACGATGAAATAGAGGTACACTCACGCGATCTCAATTTTATTTTTATTTCTGTAAGATACACATATTTATTTTTATTTATTTATTTTTTGTTCATTTATCTCAATCATTTTAGGATATATGGGAGACTATGCCTGAAACTCAAATGCACAAAACTAATGTAAAGGATAAGGTACCATACAATTTGCACAAACAATTGGTATTTCTTTTTTTTTCAATTTGTTAATTATTACTAAGTATATTGAATAATTTATACACGAGAAAATACAAATTTTAGGATGTAGACAAACCAAAGACAGAACATCGCGTACAAAATCTTGCTGAAAAAGTCAAGGTATACATTGTACTATACTCATTTTTATCAGCACTTAACTTTCTATCTTGAAATATTTTTCAAATGAATACATATGAATTTATATGTAAACATAAAGTTAGCTTTAATATCGTAATATTTTAGACTACTCCACAAAAGATACCGAAACGCGAATCATCCTCGAGCAACGATGAAATAGAGGTACACTCACGCGATCTCAATTTTATTTTTATTTCTGTAAGACACACAAATTTATTTTTATTTATTTATTTTTTGTTCATTTATCTCAATCATTTTAGGATATATGGGAGACTATGCCTGAAACTCAAATGCACAAAACTAATGTAAAGGATAAGGTACAATACAATTTGCACAAACAATTGGTATTACGTATACTTACAAAAAAATGTTTACAACAACAATATGTTTTAGGAGACACCAAAATACACATCGAAAATAAATTCGCGCGAACCAGTTAGAGATGCTAAAGTATATATAATATTCGTTATAGATTAATAAACATAATTTTATAAAAATACATATTAACAAATACGTTGTGAATAATTTTAGGATACATCTACACCAAAAATCACGACACCCACAGACAAACTTGATCAAAAGGACGAGGTATTAATTCACACTAATATAATTTCACATTGTACACATTGTATTATAAATGATTACGAAATTATTCCATTTTTAGGAATCTTCCAAAACTGTTTCTAAACCACATTCGCCCAAACCCACGAATCAAATGAAGGTACACAAACATGTTACACATTTACACAACATTTACCTAGCAACACATTTTCGAAACTTGTTTAGATTGTTAAATACAAATGTTTTATTTAAATATACGATTATACTCAGATAGGATTTTGTGTTTTCAGGACGAAGAAAGTAAACCTAGTATAACTGGTGTTGATAGTAAGGAAAAACCTAAGGTACACATACAAACGTTCAACATATAGGATACATGTATTACATCTTATTGTTTTTTTTTACTCGATTAAACATTTTTGTATTTTTTTTTTAGATAAAACAAGACACGAAACAAAAAATTGACACGAAAACACCGACAGAATCTAAGGTACACCACACGCGACACTATACAATTTTATTTTTTCGTACTTATACGAAGTACTTCGTTAAAAAATATTTCCAAATTTATATGCCAATATTTTTCATGTAATTGTTGTAAAACAATTTTTAGGAGGAACCGAAAGTTGAAACAAAAAGTGTACCTAGTAAATTATCGGACACTCAGGTACATTGTCTTTTTCAGAACACAGAATTCAGATTTTATTTCGATTAACTTGAGCTTATATTAATAGAAAAAAAATAAAAAGAAAAAAGATTCTAATGAAAATATTGCATTCGTAGGTTGAAACAAAAACGGCAGCTAAGACATTAACCAAACCTGAGGAAACAAAGGTACACATATAATTTACACACGTGTACAGTGAAATAATATAAATGAGATATTTTAGTTGATTTTTTGTTCATCAGATACATATAATATTCAAATATAATATTTTATAGAAAGAGGAACCTAAACCGGCAATTGCAAAACGCGACGCGAAACCCAAGGTACATAAACACTTACAATATATTCATTCATTTACATGTATTGTAACGTTACATCGAATAACAACACACACATGTTCAAAGCACACTAAACAAAAATGACATATCGTTCGTTTCATGCACCGATATCATAACGCATTTCATTATTTTTCAGTGATGCCATTTGATCGTCATTTTTAATCATTCGTAATTGCATAATACTTTCATTTATATAATATATAAATATTTTATTATTAAAATGAGTGAATATACATTTTTAGGAGGAACCAAAAGCAACATTAAAACCAGAAGACACCAAGGTACACATTACAAATACTCTCATTACATTTAAATGTAGTATAAATCATACTTTTACATGCAAACGATGAAATATATATTACAAATATATATTTATTACATATTATTATATATTATTACAATGAAATTTATTTTTAGAAGGAAGAACAACCCGTAGATAAACGTAAAACACTCGGCAAACCCGAGGAACCAAAGGTACATAAATCATCACTATATTCAAGCACAAAATTGCAATCAGATAATACATTTCATTATACAGTTATACAGTCAACACAGAGTAAAAAAGAAAGAAAAAAATATATCAAAAGATATTTATCGGACAACATTTGCTAATGTACTTTTAGATATGTAAATTCTTTATAATGACCATGTATTTTTATAAATTATTCATGAAACGGTCTATGCGTGATTACAGAAGGAGGAACAAGAAAGGAAGCTTAGTCTCAAACAAACTACCAAAGTATGTATATATAAAGTATATTAAATGTGTATCTATATACGATATAACGTATAATTTGTTTCATTAAAATAATTTGTTTCTTTTTACAGTTAGAAGAAGAGAAGAAATCTTTGAGCAAAGTTGAATTAAAGGTCAGTGTTGAAATTATGTTTTACGAGTTTTTCATTTTAATACATTATTTTCATTCTATATATAATTTGAAATAACATAAACGTAGAATATATACACATTGGTCAAAACAATATTAAAATATAATAATAGGTAATCATACAAACATATAAATATACAGTAAAATATCGTTAGAGCAATTATCACTATTTCAAATACAGCCAAAGGAAATCGAAGCCACCGAAGCAAAACCAAAACCAAAACCACGTAGACCACCGAAACAAGAAGTAAAAAGCGATAATTTTCAAATGATACAACTCAAACCCGTTTCAAGAGATCCGTCAAAGCCTCAGAAGGCTACAAATGGCTCTATTGAGTTGAAGGTATCCTCGTATACAGGAATCTCAGCATTTCTATCTCTCTCTCTCTCTATCTATCTATCTATCTATTTCTATTTTTCGTATCAATCCCTTCGTGCTAAACAAATTGATCCGAATATTCTTATCTAATGACAAATCTATTCTTCTTTGTTCTTCTCTCTTACCCTATTGTAATTAAAAACAATTATCTAAAAATATTCTGTGACTCACAGCAATTTTTAAAAGTTCTTACAAATTGACTCACGCATTTATACAAACTGGACTATCTTTTTTCTATGTCTTCTTCCTCTTGATGTCAGTTAACACTGACACCTTCTCATCATTTATGGAATTTAACTTATCCTGTATGTTACACACCTTCTATGTTACACTGTATCTTACAACAATTCTACTAAACACGATCTATATGTTTATAAAACAAAATATTATTATTTTTTCCGCTTTGATATATCTAATTTTCTACAGCTTGTTTCTAGGAATACGAAAACATTCCTATCAAATGTTAACGTATATGTTGAAACTGTAAATAACACTATACGTACATCACACAAATATATACAAAGATTTATCTTTTATTTTCTTGCTCAATTTCAAACTTTCCAAACTTACAAATGATTAATTAATAATAAAAAACGTGACCGGGGAAAAAAGGTAAGATTAAACTGGTTACGTAATAATACAATGTAAACTTACAATTCCTTTGAATGTAATTAATTTGACGTTAATAATATCTAAACAGAAATGCTCTCTCTCTTTCTATGTCTATTCTTTGCATCATACTTATCGTTGATAACACACTATTCTACCCCCCTATTTATATTCCGTTTATCGTAACCCGTATAAAAATAAAATATATGATTTTGTGAATTTTGCAACGTGTAGAAAGTCGAAAAGGCAGAGAAGCAAGAAGTAAAGAAAGGAAAAGTTGCAAAAGCGACGAAGGAAAGCAGTTACGAACTTCCGGAAATTCCTGATTACGAGAGGCCTGTACTCGAAAAACCGCAAGAATTCGATTTCGGCGAACGCGAGAAACGCGAGAAAACAAAATTGGACAGACCGACGACGCAGGTAAATTCAAATTGTCGTTAGCCGAAGAATTTCTTCTGGAAAACTGTTAAACTTATTAATTTCGCGTATTATTTCTATGTTTCATATCGACGATCGGCGCCGAGTAGAAATTCGAATCTAAGGTGAGTAATAAAATGGACTTTTTTTAATTCTAATCATAGAATATAAACAAATAATGTGGTAATTGGTCGAATTAGAGGAACAGAAATAGAGTCAGAGTTTCAAGGGACAAAAACAATTTCAACACTTTCGTCAATTTTAGACAAAGAATCTCGAAAATCTTCCCACTAGATCGCCGAAAGGCGTATTTAATTCAATGATGATTAAAATCTTAAGAATAAGATTTATAGCTTGGCAGATCTTAACGCAGGCAGGAATGTTAATATCAGTAGGCGTCGTCGTCGTCTACCTGAAAACGCGAACGAAACGAAAAAGGCGGCCGGATTGGTTGGACGAAAATTTCGTAGCAAAGGTCGCGTTTCCGTAATTAGCCCCCTTTGGTGGAACGCGATTCAATCATCGAATCCACCAATGAAATGGAATAAAAGTGCGGATATTATGTCAAATGATGCGATATGTTTCGATGTGTGACACAGAATCCTGCTTGTTGGGAACGAGTTGCCAAAAAGTTGCATTGCCTTCGTCATATTTTTCGTTCTCTTTAACAAATTCGAAGGGCGTGCAACGTGCAACGGTGTGTTTGCCGAGTCACAAATACTCAAACAAGTACTTACTTATTATATCGTAATTAAAACGACGACTCGAATTTGGTAGAGAGTTAATGATCATCCAAGACACGAATCCCTCCCCCTCCTCCTCCCCCACCACCCCCTCTCTCTCTCTCTCCGTCTCGTTTCGGTTTCCCTTTGGCAACCGATGAATGCCTCTCCATCCACGTGAAGAGAAATAATCCGAGAGGAAGGGCGAGTGAGAGATGATATTCTTTTGGCAAATAACTCGAAAGGTGTCACCACCCCTCGCGTAGATCTTGCCCGTTTTTCCTCGTGAAAATCGAGGATGGAGAAAACGTCGGATCGCTATTTTCGGTGTTATTGCGTTCGCCTCCTCGGGTCGAGACACCTTTCCAAACTGAGCTTTGCGTATCGGAATCGAGAGATCAGTCGTAATCGTCTAACGATCGGGATCGTATTCAATCTTCGTACTTCTCTTCTAGGAAGATACAATTTTCATTTTTATAAGGGAAACTGTAATCGTTTGTCTATATATTATACCTGATCGTTTGGTGCAAACTATAAAAACTATATTTTAACATTCGATATTTTATTGGAAGGACAATTGATTCGTGAGCTTTAGGCTGTTTTAGCAAATGTGAACATTTGTTTGATCCTTGCAGCCAAAGTTACCCGAGATCAAGGCACCGGAAACACCGAAGATCGAAGTTATCAAGGACGTAACACCTGCAGGAAGTAGAAAAGGATCTTTGGTACCAGGCAGTGGTTCGACCAGTCGACGTGGTTCACTTATACCACCCGAAGAATTGGGTCGTAGACCTAGCCTGATCATCAGTGACGAGGTATGTTACGAAAAATATTTCTATTTGATCCTCAAGGTATATCGACTGCCGTATCAACAAAAAAAAATAAAAAATAAAAAAGGACCGACTTGAAAGGTGCAACAGTTGTTTTTCTTATCGTTAGATTAAAATCCGAATACGGTCAAGAAATTGTTTATTATCTAAAACATTGTAAAAAAATGTAATACTGTTGCACCTCTTTAAATTCGCATGACCGAATGATCTACTTCAAAACGATTAGTATCAGACGACAGCACGAGGAGCTGCTAACGGATCTTTGTTTCATCGAGTACTTCGATAATTAGGATCATTTTGTCAAAACGCCAGATAATCTTACCTAGTATCTTAGTAATGACTCGAGAGAATCTATAAATATCTAGATTCACGAGCGTCCTTATTCTGCTTGAATTATTCATTACGCATTAATGTTTTTTTTTCCTCTTTTTCGTTTTTTTGTTTGAAAGCGTTGAAAATATATTTTGTCGTATAATTAGTAAAGGAATAGTTTTGGAATGGATCGGTCTGTCTTTCGAACGGATATTCTATCAAGTTCGTTTACATTTTCGAAATTAATCTCTAGTTTTGAAAAAAGTTTTCATTAATAAAAAAAAAGGACATGAAAATAAAAAAGCGTTAACGAGCTTGTAAGAATGTCGGTTTTAGGTCCTAAAAAAATGTTGAAATAATGCTGATATAAGAAGCTAGGTGAACGAGTAGGTAGATGACTAGCCAAAGCTGCTGGTTTATTTAGCTATAGATTTTTTTGAGTTTTTTTTCCTGACTTCCGTAGAAATATCCGTGATTTTTTAGCGATCCTACCTACCCGTGATGATATTAGAAATAGATATCCATAGACGTAAAGTCCCAACGAGTTTCTGTGAAAGTGTCTTTAGAAGGTCAGGAGTGTGCGTTATTTTTAGTGTCAGCAAAGCGTGAAATTTAGATTAGCTACCTGTTCGTGAAAAGTCCATGTACCACCCAGCTTCTGATGCACCAAACACCTTCGCTCCTCTTCCAACGGCTGTCCCTTTATTTGCTAAACATGCAAAGCAACCGATTAGAATATTCCAAGATGAACAAGGCGAGAAGAGCATTTTTCGAAATACGTCCAATCAACGTTTGGAGACTGTCCGAAGATGGTGTTCTTCGAAATGCCACGATTACCGAAGAAGAACGAGATGACTCTTCTTCTCGTCACGAGGATCACGCACATTTAATTATTATCACTGTGTATTATTTCATTATTTACATTTTTAATTAAAATACATAGACGAGAAAACCAAAGAAAAAAAAAAAAAAAAAAAAAAAAACAGAACACGTATCTATGCGCGCGTGCACACAACACTCTACAGGCACATTTAACCGACAAGAACACACTAGTAAACAAGAATTTGGTCCATAGGAGAATAGGAAGCTGCGCCCCGGCGAGGTAGTGGACGAGCGCAAGGTGAGAAAAGTTTCTCGAAAAGTGAAGGAACGAGAGAATGCCTCGTCTGCAACCTTACTCAACTACCAATGCATTTATTCTTCTACTTTTACTCAAATTTTCACTCACACAATTCTCTTACACGATCTTTCACTGGAATGACGGACGAAAAAAAATGACGTTTAATTTCGATTACTTTTTACAATATTTTTATCGATCAGTATACAACCTAATTGGAGTGCATTTTTTTCGTCCACACGTGCCTGCTCCCTACTACTATTTATTGTTTAATATCTACTCACTATGAACGTATTTTAAATGACATTTATTCGCAAGCATGCATACGTCGACATAAGAAGCAGAGAATATTTCGGAACATCGGATATTACGATTTACGTCGATGGAATGTAAGCATGCAATTTGCTCGAGCAAAGATTCCATTCTACGATACTCGTCATTGTTTCAAATCAAAGATATAATTTTTGTAACGATAGATCGGACGATTTATAAGAACGGAATCTTTACTCTCGATTCATTTTAATTCGATATGTTGTCTTTTCATGAATATAAGCTAAACTATTGACCAAATGATCAAATGCACCTGCACCTGGCACGGATCTGCTGCCTGTACCGAGTCTGTGTGCAACCACAAACTCGATAATAATGACACTTACTATTAAAAAATATTAATAATAATAATAATAATAATAACAACAATCGAGGAAAGAAAGAAAAATTAAAAAGGACGAGGCGTGTCCTGACAATATTTCGCTGACACAACGAGACTATCGATCATCGACTATTTTGCAAGCTTTCGAATTTCTTTTGGCTAAAGAACCAATCCCAACGTTCTAACTCATAGATCAAGTGTTTTGGCAAGCATTGTCTGCGAAAAGACAGTCATTGACGTTAACGAATGTTTAGGACATGCGAGGATCACCGTCGGTACGTGAATCATGTCAAATTGTAAATACCTTGTAGTAAGAATGAGTTAAACGTTAGAGAAACATTCGTTCATTTTTCGTAACTAAGAGAGGAACAAAAAAGCAACTTGTCGCTATTAATTTCATACTAATCAAAAGGGAAGACGAATGGTGATGATTTCTTCAAATTACCATCGTCAATTACGTAGACTCGTGATTTCAATGTTGAAACATTTCTTCCTATCTTTTTACAAAGATTTATATTTGCAATAAATAAATATTTGATATTTTTTCGTCAGACACGCCTCGTACTTGCCACAGTCGTATCCTAGAACGCAAAAAAATTATTCTATTATTATCGTTCATTAACAAACGAAATGATATTAGTGAAAAATGCGTTCGTGGAAAAAACCATCCGAAAGAAATTGTAACAATTCGTAATGAACATTATCCAGGCGTTATAAACCACCACCACCACCACGTGAATGCGAATACATGTGTATTACTGATTTTTAACCCCATTTATATCGGTATAGCGTACATTTAATAATCTCTGGTAAGAACGAGCCTCGAATAGCAAAAAGGACCCCTTGTGTTTGTCTACAACGAATCCATCCTTCGTTTTTTCGTCCATGTCCACCATTCCTCCAGTGGTTTCATTTGATTTATTTTCTTTTCTTTTCTTCTCTTTTCTTTTCTTTTATTGTGCCGTCTTCTTCCGTTTCTTCTATTTTCTCTATTTGCTTGTCAGTTAGTCGTATTCCTTGGTACACAAACACAATTCTATCTATCAACCCCCCCCTTCTTAATTAATCTTTTCTCGTATCGGTTATTTTATCTTGTTATCGATTCATAATTTGACATAATTTGAACATAGACATTCACACCGAAACACTCGTTGAACTGTACGCATCGTCGTCTACGTTTAGAAATTCTTACCGAGTCACCATTGGGGGACACAGATTTTTTTGTGAAAATCGTTCGGAGGAAAAAAAAAAAAAAAGAAAAAAAAAGAAAAGATTTTTTTCTAACGCGAATTATTTTTCGTCCAAAGCTTATATCCGCATCTATGATTTTTTACAGTTGGGAAAGTTACGACCTGGGGAGGTGTTGGACGCTAAGGTGAGATTTGTGTTCGCTATAACACAAAGCTTACCTACCAAGTACCATCACCTGCAACATTTTTATTACTTTATCGTTTTACAGCTGCTCTGTTTCTTATTCCTATTGTTTCTCACTTTGACCCCCCCCCACACTCTTTGACCCCCTTCTTACTACCCTATAATTTATGTATTTTATTTCTTATTATTCGCAATCTTCATCCCTTCGATTGAATTTTTATCGACAATCACACACGAATCACACTCCGCTTTGCGTTATAATTATTGTATTAATTTTAATCACTTTTATGGAACCCTTAAGATCGATACTTTGTTAATTATTTCTTTATTCTATTATAATTCACGTATATATAATTGGATCGCAAAGCGAACGTGAGATTCCCTTTCTTAAATGTACATGCTCAGCTTAACGAAAAGTGTAATCAAACAAAATAATGAAGAGTTTCAAGTAACAATGACAACTAAAAACATGCCCGATGGCCCATAAAAAGGCCGCCCCCCCTTGCCACCTTGCCCTCAGACCTTGACCCCCTTGCAAGAAAGTAACGACACGTTATTCACGAGATATACGAAAATAATGAAAATAATAATCATTTTGTAACGTTTTTTTTAGCTAAAAAATTTTGTGGGGCTGATATACTATCGTTGCCGCTGCTACCGCATTCTTACACTACCATCCGCAACCCCGCCCCCCTCTTTTGACAGATACAATTCTTACTTTATTTCTTTCGATTGAAGATATCAACGTTTTGATACAACGATGATGTTTCACCAATTTTTTCTTCTTCTTGTCTTCTTTTTTATCTTGATTATTATTATTGTTCGGACAGGTTACGATACGTGACGATCGACTATGGCCCCCCCCCCCACCCCTACATCAACCAGACCATAAGCCCGACAAACACCCATTGATCTTTCTTACTATCTCTATCTCTAGATTTTTTGTATTTTTCATGCACCACGAACAGAATAAGTACGGGCGGCCAGGTGAACTGCAGGAGAAAGAGGTTAGCAACCAAATTCCTCGTGAATATGTCGCGCACGTTATCTCGAGTAGATTATTTTTTTTCATTCATTTACTTTGTTCTTTATTTCTTCCATTGATGAGTGCATTATATTTATTTATATATATATATATTGATCTGTAGAAAGAACAAGTTAAAATGATCTCTTCGTTTGACTTCGTTCTTCGTCGAGATCGAACGAGAAATGAAGAAATTTAATTCGCGAAGGTTCAAACTTAATGCAACCTACGCGATTATTAAATACGACACGTTCGTCCGACCAAATACGGAGTCTTACTACTGCGCTAAATAAATCGTTATGCCCGCTGTACAGATACTGCTTAATTCGAGCGAATACGTCTGTGTATTTAATTACTTGAGAAAATTGGATGACAATAATGGTGGTAAGATAGTTTTCTTTTTCTTAAATACATTTTCTTTAACATCCTTTATCTTTTTTATTATTATTATCATCAAATTGAAAGTATATTTTGTATACACATTTCCGAAGTGTTCCCGATACTCGTACAACCACCCGATGTCGAAATATGTACCACCATTAGTGATTCAAGTAGCAATAAAAAATCGTGTCACTTGTACATACCAAAAATTTGCTGCTTGATTTAATATGATTATATATATATTTATATGTGTACATAAAACAACAATAATATTTTCGTGTATATTCGTTAAGTACAATTGTAAGGATAATTTTTTCGTGCTCACCTTACGTGTGTTCATCGTTTACCTGTTCGCATTAGATCTAGTCAAAAAAAAAAAAACAATACACCCTTCTTGTTATATAGATCGATGCATAATAATATGTGCCACGGACAAGGCGTTATAAAATAAATTATAATATATTATATCGATCGATGAGATTAATTATAATATTTCTTTTTTTTTACCACCATTTATTTTCGACAATTAAATTATAATAATCATAATAATCACGTCTTGGCCGTGGTTTGTAAATATTATTTATCTTGTGTCAATTTTGTAAATAATCTTAATTATACGATTTATTGGTAGATGATTTTAGTACTACAAATTGTTTGTCATCCTCATTGGATCCCGAAAAAAAAAAGAAAAAAATTATTTGGTATACTAAAAGATATTTTTCTAAGTAAAAAGTGGTAAAATAACATCCCCTCCCACGACTGTCAAAGCCCGTTCTCCGCGAATCTGTCAATTACTGTCAATTACTTTCCCCTCATATTCTCTTTTCTCATTTCTGTCTTCACATTTCCATCTATTTCCATTATTTAACAATCTCTCAACGACGAATTATTATTATTATGAATTATTTGGACGTTCATAAATTATTTGACGATCTATCGACGATATACTTTTTTAACCAATATTAATTCTATTTTGTTAACCCACATATTACCCAAATGAAAACAAAACTTAATCGAATATAAAACAAATCCCCGTTTTTCTTTAGCTTTTAGTTAATATCAGCGATTTAATGAACGAACAATTTTTAACGCGTTATTGACAAAGCAGCTTTATTTTACTTTGCACATATTTCACTATCGAATGAGAATGAATTTATTGTTAAAATCCATCATTAAATTTAATTACTTCAAACACAAATAATGGCGTATTGACTGAGCGATTTTACGAAATATTATTTCCCATGACCATTATTCCCCCGATAATTTGATACAAAATTTGATTCTTGATAATTCAATCGTCCTTTGCTTTTCTTTCTTTTGCTTTTTGTCTGTACGTCTGTCTCTCTCTCTCTCTCTCTTTCATTCTTTCTTTCTTTCTATTTCTTTTTCTCTCTCTATCAGTACGCCAAATCATCGCGAAAAAATCACACATATATTTTTTCTCACATATCATAAATAATTTCATGCGATATTTTCGTCTAATATAACGTTTATCATTCATAGATCATGCGTGTTTAGGAGATATTACGATCTCCGGAAACAAATAAATATGTAAATACATAGAAAACCAATCATCATCGCATACCCCCCCCCCTAAGTGTGTCCAACCACCCCCTGTATAAATTAATATGTTCTACATAGATATGTTCATCTGTCGGCTTCATGAATTCAAGAACATTTATACTAGTTTCTTGAAATGATTGTAGCTATTGAATAAAAACGTAATAGGATCGTTTCGATGAATCATTAAATTCAAACAATCGACTTTAATCGTCGAGACCACCGGTTTTAATGAATTCATCGATCGATCTTTTTTTTTTTTTGGTTTGCATTAGCCACAATTCAATTCCCTTTGTGTACTATTCCTATCGTGCTAATAGAGGCATCCTGCTAGAGGATGAGTATACTAGTGTCATTAATAGAATTGTATTCACTTACGTGACTAACGTGTAGTTATTAAATGCTTATTTAACAATGTGACTTATTGTTGTAACTAACAGCTGTATCTAATCGTAGATATAATGCTAAAAACAAATAGAACAAACAAAAAATGATCACGCGAATTCGTACGAAATATCTGATCAATAATATCAACATAACGTAACATGAACATAAGATCAACGAATGATACATTTTATTCAATTATCAATTTTTATTAATATCGAATTTTTATTTTTTTTATTTATTTTTTTATTAAATTTTTATTAAAATATTCGAACAAAAGAAATAAACAAAATGACAGAATTATATCGTACGGAATCGTTTAATTTATGCCTACGATACGATAAATGCTTTCGTAGAAGAATTACCTTTTTTTTTTCGGCTAATATTTCTTTTGGAACAAATCAAAAATCTGTTATATAATAAACGAATAACTAATACAGAGGCGTCGTCCAAGCACGGACGTAAGGAGACCCAGCGTGGCGGACCTCGAGAATAAAATCAATCAACCTAGCACACCTCTTCGAGATGTTGGACCACCAGGACCACCTCAAATCGTTGATGTCCAGGAATCATACTCCGCCGTCGAAGGTAAGTTCTTTAATCTACGATGATTAACCCTTTAGAGTGCTATGGACGCATATATGCGTCTGGCAAAAGCTATCGGTGTGGACTAAGGACGCATATCAATTTTTTCGTGCACCTACGCAGAAGTAATACCATTATGCGTTTGTGAGATAATTATATTATATTTAATATATAAATATATATTAAATAAATAATTAAATAAAATATATATTTATATATTAAATAAATTATTTCAAAATTTCAATGTTGATAATAAATAATTAATACTAAAAAATAACGTTCTTTAATCATTTAATAGGCCGCGAGTATTCAGCACTCTAAGGGTTAAGCATTCATCCATAAGAATAGTGTAGGATTCGTCATGAAAAAATTCAACCACCTTTCTTTATTCTTTTTTTTCTATTTTTTTTTTAATAATAGATTCGACGGCGTACCTCACCGTTGCGGTGGAGGGTACGCCTGCGCCGACCTTCAAATTCTACAAGGGAATCACCGAGATCATCGAAGGTGGCCGTTTCAAATTCCTCACGGACACGGAAACCAATACAATCACCCTGTGTATGAGAAAAACTAAACCCAACGATGAAGGCACTTACAAGATTGTCGTCAGCAATATCCACGGAGAGGATTCTGCCGAGATGCAACTCTACGTATCTGGTGAGTATATCATTTACATAATATTATATTCTTTCGTTATTTATATTATTTCTAGATCATAAATAAATGTATTTATAATGATTGTGATAGACGCCAGTGGTATGGATTTCCGTGCAATGTTGAAAAAGAGAAAATATCAAAAGTGGGCGAGAGAGGAAGCGGAACAGGAAAAGGTAGATTTGAAGGAAGTGGAAAAGCCAATGCCAGCTTTGAAGAAAGTAGAAAAGGTAATCACATTATCATTTTTTTCATCCCTTCACACATTGTAGTCAATTATTATCGTAATTATCTTTATTATCTGATTTTAAAATGATATTATTATATAAAAGTAATAGAAATTTGTCGCAGAGACATACAGATATGTTGCGATACAAATGTTATTCTAATTAAGAAAGAACATTGTTGCATCGTGTGCAACGTGCAAATCATATTTACAATAACACTTCACTAACAGCTCGGTGCACGGGGCATCAAAAAAGAAATCTTGAATGATTAATGAAAATGCATCGTTGTTATTATTGTTGTTATTGTTGTTGTTGTTGTTGTTATTGTTGTAAAAACATTTGTTCCAAGCTGCCGATTCGTTTTGGCAAGTAAAAAATGCGTGTCAAGTCAATAAATGTCACGAATTAGGTACGAAGGGTAGCTTGGATCTAATCATATTGACAATTTTTTCAGACTTTCCAAGAAAAAATGGTGTACTTTTAAACCGAATGTAACGTTTCGGAAGAATTTCATGATATTGTCAGTTGTTTCTTCTTTCTCTTTTTCTTCTTTTCTTATCTACATTCGACAACTCTCGTAGTCGTTGCATGGCAGGGAGCTGCATGGCAGCGAACTACATGGAAGGAGCTGGTACCAAGACGGCTTGGATATAGTGATCTTGTCGGAGGGTCAGGAAATCTATCGAATTCCTCTTGACAAGAAGGAAGAACCTAACTGGAGCTGGCTCAAGGTTTTCGAGCAACCCTATGTAGTAATTCCTGCTAAAAAACGACAACAACTCTCTACCTTTTGAAAATATTATTCGCGTCGGAAATACACACGCGTGCCGAAAAAATTTTATTACGAGCGTTGCCACCCCCCACCTACCCACCGTCTTGTCTACAAGACTTCTATATACTTTTCTTATTTTATTTCTAATAGTTGCGTTAGACAAAGTCGACATTACTTTGCACGGAGTTTTTCATCGTGTCAATCGTAATCAATTTTCCTTATACATTTTTCATAATATTAACCATTTTTTGGTAGCTGCTAGTACCATTTTGTTTGAAATATTTTGGTAATATTCAACCGTTATTAGATATAACCGACGTTAAATAACGAACGATTGTTTATCCTTGCCTTTTTTTTAATAATCTCTCTCTCTCTTTCTCTCTCTCTCTCTCTCTCTATACGGTCATTTTTGTATTTTCTTATCCCTTACCCTATGCATCGTCCACTGTATAATTTAGAGTTAATGCTGAGCTTCGTATATGTGTATGTCTACATTAGCACGTTACACTTTGACACATCTAATTAACGAATCGAATGAGATGTCACACGTTACGTTAAATCACCGTCATCAAAACTCTGCACATTTTTCACGCACACGCACCCATACACGTTGTATTACATTCTGTGTTATTACGACTAACGCCTGGGAACGTTGTATAATAATAGTTTAATGTTATTAATATCGGTTGAAAATTTAGAAATGCATCGCGTAAGTGTAACATTTACTTATGAACAACGGGAACAAGCATTAACTCTAAATTAAACGTCAAATCGTATCGTTAAAAAAAGAAAAAACAAAAAAGGATCTCTCGCAACCGATATTTTCAAAAACTGTCGATCTGCAAATACATTTGTCATTAACTTGCTTTGTAGCATGATTTAAATTAAATATGGAAAAAAAAAGAAAACACGCACGAATGCACACACAGAAATAAAAAAAAAGCTGAAGAAAATCGGTTATTCGAGTTCCTTGAAAATCCTGAATTTGAATGGTAAGAGTGGAATTAACGGTCATGTGTGTGTGCCTCGCATGCAGGACGTCTTCGACATTCATCGCAGGCCAAGTTTGCAGGAGCTAATCGTCGACTGGCCGATACTAGTGGCAAGAATCAAAGAAAAGGTTCGCGATAAATCTTAAGGCAATATTCCTCGCAATCCTTGATTCCAGTTGAACAGCCTCGAAAACAAGCCTCTACCAATGCCCCGCCAGGCTTCTTATTGTTTTTATTACGCGTGTATTCTGGTGAATTATCAATTCATTTCTCACTTTCAAATTAGCCACATTGTATCGTTAAAAATTTACGTTAATTCACCCGAATATATATCTTTTGGGGAATTTTGACAATTGTCCTAAATCAAAGTCGACAATTTCTTTGAAATCTCCCGCTTTCGTCAGCTTTCATCATTGATTATTATCATTGATTGTTCGATTATTAATCATACGATTATTCGTAATAATCAATATTGTGCTTTAGCCAGCGCTTATGATTTTTTTAACGGAATGTGCCAGCTTCTCAATACCGTCAAGTGTATAATAATAATAATATGGTATTAAACATGGTATTACATTTCTAGTGTTGTATCATTTTAATCCCGTTACTCATATTAATCAATGATCGTTTTCTAGAGTTTATCTATATTGTGGCCACTAACTAAAAAAAATAGTTCATTTGTTAAAAAATTGATGTTAGAATCGCGAAAATAAATTCAAGTAATTAGTGTTCGTTCCTTCTCTAAGCGACACCATTTGAGCAAAGTTTAAAGGAATTCACATTATATTTGTTTAAGGCGATCCTTAAGGATTTTCATCGCTAAACTTAACTGCAGTTGGATTTTATTATTTTTAGAATAGTGGATCTCGTAGGCCCTCTCTGGCAGAATTAATACCCGACTGGCCGACGCTGCATCACTTCATCAAGACGGAGGTTGGATTATTCTTCGATGGCGTGATATATCTTTACGATTTCACGTTATATTTAATGCCTGTTTATCTATCTCTCTGTCGCATCATCATTCGATTAGCCTTTGGAAAATTCTACTCTATTCTCTAATCTCTCGCTACAGATTCCTCCCACCCCCACCACCACCCCTCTTCTACTAAGGGCATCTCTCTTCCTCAACTTATGTTTCTTTCTCTATCGGAAAAAACTATTTTCATCAGTTAATGTTCTTCTTCTTTACTTCCATTCATTATTATTTCACCGTATATCAAATTAAGCAGATACACACAATCTTTCTATGAATCATAGATTTCATTCTCATCATTTCTTCATACGATTTATCAATTTTTGTCACAGCACAAACTTTGACTATGTTTATCTTATTTGTATCAAGGTATAGCGATTCCAAATTATTTTCTGATTATTATTATTCGTTAATTAAAACGACAAATTAGATTTGATTACAATTGTTACGTGATTTCATTGGAATCACTATACCCATTATCTGTACTTTCTCGATGTTGTTTCTTACGTTTAAACAATATTTCTTCTTCTTATTCTTATTCTTATTCTTATTCTTCTTCTTCTCCTTCTTCTTATTATTACTATTTTCTTCGTCGAAATCGATCTTCCGACAAAATTCTTTAATAATAATACTTTCAATTGCGTCTTTTTAACGAGCATGACGTTACAGGCTTATAAACAATAAATATATCGTCACCCTATATAGTTGTTGTTCTGCGAGAATATCGTTGGTGCGATATCTTTTTTTCTTCTTTTTTCTTTTTCTCGTCGTTTACGTTTTTTTTTTTCGGAGCTTTGGGACGAAAAAAAATTAAGAGGGCAGCGTTGTTAATTGTTTTGTCGTCACTCTACGGATTCGTATTCGCTCAAAAAAAAAAAAAGAGAAAAAAAAGACGACGAATTATTTTTGGAATTTTTCTAATGTCGGATATTAAATCGAGCCTTGTTTCTAACTGATCGATCTATTATTGTTTCATAGAAACCGGAGACTTTCTTAAAACCATTGGTGGATCAATATGCCAAAGAAGGAAAAGACAAAAAAGTCGTCTTCGAAGCTAACTTTTCTAAACCGAACTGTAAACCAAAATGGTTCTTCCGAAAAGATGTAAGAAAATCATCAAATATCTATTATATATTCTTCCTATTTAATTATTATTATTATTTATTATTATATTATTATATTATTATATTATTATATTATTATTATTATTATTATTATATTATTATTACAATTATATTTTTAATGATCTACTAATATATATTAATACAAACCCCACAACAGGAACTTTTCCCCTCGGCAAAATACAAATTCAAGAACGAAGAAGATTCTTATCAACTTATCATTTTGGGACCTAAAGTTGAAGATACAGGAAAATATACAATTGAAATCAGTGGCGTTTCCAGTACTGGTTTCCTCAATGTCGATGGTATACTATCAACAATTTCATTGATTTTTATTTATTATAATATAATATGTTTCATTGTTATACTTTTTACATGCTTACCATAATGTTTTACAGCGAGAACAGTGAGTTTAGAAATTGTTCAATGTTCCTACTTTTTCATTATTATCAAATCTGATACTTTATGTTTGAAAGTATTGACATTTGGCATAAACTTATCTTTTTTCCAGAACCCGATCCAACATATACATTCACGAAACCACTTTCAAAGAAAACAAGTGGATACACGAAGCACGAATGTTACATGGAATGTACAGTTAGCTCAAATCTTGCCCAAGTTTCGTGGTTTAAAGGAAAAACGAAACTCGAGGTAATATACATTTGTTTCTATAACAATGAAAACAATTTGTCGAGAACAATTTGAAAGATATCATTAAAATTTGATTTTTCTATCAGGATGGCGACGTTTACAGTATTTCCAAAGACATGTCAGGTGTCTGTAGATTGACCATTAAAAGTGCAACTATAGAAGATAGCGGAGAATACATTTGTAAAATAAACAAGCAAACGGACAAAACGGAAACAGTGCTCACCGTCGTTGGTAATTACTCGCATTTCTCACCTATTTTTCATGATTCATTTATATTTAATTACAGTAACAACAAAATAAATACTCCTTTGAATTTCAGAATATCCATATAAATTCGTCAAGGTTCTAAAGAGTCAACAGCTAATAGAAAAGGAAACTATGACTTTACTTTGCGAATTAGACGACGAAAATGGTGATGTTAAATGGTTCAAAGGTGACCAAGAAATAGTAGCTGATAAAAGGTAATACGAGAAATAAACATTTATAATAATAAATATTTCTTACGAATATTATTAACGATTGTATGAAAATATATCATTGTATAGAATACAAATCAAGGCAGATGGTAGGAAGAGGAAACTCGTTATTAAAGATTGCAAGGTAACGGATGCTGGAAATTATTCTTGCGTGAGCAATGCAGACAAGACCGAAGCCGAAATTATTATCAATTGTAAGTCATATTTCCAAATTTGCATTAACGAGAGAGTTCGATGAAAAATTATAATTAATATTAATAATAAATAAAATATAATAAATATTAAATATTATGTTATTAATAAACGAAAACACTTGCAGATGCCAATAGATTCAACAAAAAGTTGAAGGATACGATTGCGATCGAAAGAGAGAAGTTGGTACTGGACGTTGAATTGCAAGATCAAACTGCACCGGCAATTTTCCTGTTCAATGGGCAAAAAATCGAACCGAACGAAAGGGTCGAAATTAAAAATCTTGGTGGTGGTAAACATCAGTTGATATTCAATAGAATTGAAATGACGGACGACGGTGAAATTACGTGCGAGAGCGGACAATTGACGAGCAGCTGCAAGTTGACTGTTAAAAAGGGTGAAAGCAAACCTATCGTCGATATACCGGACAAGGTTGAAGGACCATGCAACGCACCTATTGTCTTCGTTGTACCTTTCAAGAGTAAGCAATATTTTTTCTTCTTATCATTTATAATACACAATATGGAATGTGCTCTTTTTACGTTTTAATATTCAAATCTTGTTTATTTTAGTCGAGGGTACGAAACAAAGCCAGATAGAAGCGAAACTTTTGAAAGATGGCAAACCATTGCCATTGAAGGATGTTGAAGTAGTCGTAGGCGAGGACAAAGTCACGTATAAAATCAAAAAACCTCAGCGTGATTTATCTGGAATTTATCAAGTTAAAATTGGTAACAATCAGGGTGAAGAAGTTAAGGATGTTAACATTAATATGCAAGGTATAATAATAATCATCTCGTATTTTTATATCAATTCAATTATATATTATTATTATTATATGATTATACTTTGACGATTTAAACAAATATTTTCTTTTCGTAGACGTTCCATCGGCTCCGCAAGACGTGGACGTTACCGAGGTCTTTGCTAATTCGTGCGTGGTTTCCTTTAAACCATCGAAAGACGACGGTGGTTCTCCTATCACGAAATACATTATCGAACGGCTCGATCTCAGTTTGAAATCCCAATGGGATAGCGTCGGGGAAGTTATGCCAGGAGCAAAATGCGTTTATAAAGTCGAAGATCTTGTAGCAAAGAAGGAATACAAATTCCGTATACGCGCCGTTAACAAACTTGGTTCCAGCGAGCCTGCTATGTTTGCAAAACCAATTCTAGCGAAAGATCCATGGGGTATAGATATAAACTTACTTATTCTATTTAATAATATGATATGTGTGTGTTTGTGATCATTGTAAGAAGTTTATTCGAAATATTTTTTCCGTTTTAAGATGAACCTGGTAAGCCTACAAACGTTGATGTAACTGATTGGGACAAGGATCACGCTGATCTGAAGTGGACTAAGCCAGAAAGCGATGGTGGTTCACCAATTACTGGTTATATAATCGAATACAAGGAAAAATTCGGAAAAGAATGGGTCAAGGGAAAAGAAATCGAAGGAGATGTCACGGAAGCTACTATCGATGGTCTTAAAGAAGGAACACAGTACGAATTTCGAATTCGTGCAGTCAACAAAGCTGGTCCTGGAGAACCATCGGACGCTACCAAACCTATAATAGCAAAGTGTCGATTCGTAAAACCTTACATCGTCGGGGATGGATTGACAAATATGATCATCAAGAAGGGACAAGTTATCAAATACGATATCAAATATGCCGGTGAACCTGAACCAGAAGTGCATTGGTATCTTGGCGAAAAAGAACTTGTTCAAGATGCTGCCGAAAGGATTACTATCGATAAATACGAAAGGAATACCGTATTAACCGTGAGGAAGACTACTCGGCCAGATTCCGGAAAGTACAAATTAGTCCTCAACAACAGTTCTGGTACATGCGAGAGTGTTGCCGATGTTGTTGTTCTTGGTAAGCTTACGTTATCCGCGATAAACTCAATTTTCTAACAGATGTAACTCAATGAAATTGATATTTTTGTAAAGATAAACCAGCAATGCCTAAGGGACCATTGAAAGTCGAAGAAGTTCGCGCGAATCACGTTAAAGTTAAATGGGAAAAACCTCCGGACGATGGTGGTACCGATATTACCGGATATGTCCTTGAGAAAATGGATCTGGATACAGGACGTTGGATACCAGCTGGAGAAGTTGGACCGCACGAAGATACTTTTACATTCTCAGGTCTGACTCCCAAAAAGAAATATAAGTTCCGCGTTAAGGCTGTTAACAAAGAAGGCGAATCCGAACCCTTGGAAGTTGAAGAAGCGATAACTGCGAGGAATCCGTACGGTGAGAAAATCTCGGATTTTTTCAGACAAATCTACTTCTTTTATCTTACATATTGTTATATAATTCGTTGATATTTTATCCAGACGAGCCTGGTAAACCTGGAAAACCGGATATTTTCGATTACGACAATGTCAGTGTCTCTTTAAAATGGGAGAAACCCTCGAGCGATGGTGGTCGACCGATAACTCATTACACGGTAGAAATGAAAGATAAATTCGCCGTAGATTGGGTAGAAGTAATGAAGACTTCTGATGCCACTCCGGAAGCTAAAGTTGAAGGTTTGAAAGAGAAAATGGTTTATCAATTCCGTGTACGCGCACATAACAAAGCTGGACCATCGGAACCAAGTGAACCAACCGATAACCACCTTTGCAAACATAGAAATCGTAAGGATTTCGCATCTCAATGTTTATCAAATTCATACTAATTAATTAGAAAGTATAATTAAACAAAAAATATAATGTTATTTTGTAGTGAAACCAAGGATTGATCGTAGCAACTTCAAATCTATTATCATAAAAGCTGGACGTACTCATAAATGGTCGGTAGATGTGTCAGGTGAACCACCCCCAGAATGTAGATGGATTTGGAGGGATAATATACCCTTAACGACTACCGAACGTATTAAAATCGACAATGTGGATTATCACACAGATTTTACAATCGTTAATGCGATGCGTAAAGATACCGGAAAGTACACATTAATCGCTGAAAATGTAAACGGCAAAGATGAAGAAACTGTGGAGCTTACTGTTCTTGGTAAATTTTGTACTTAAAGTTTGTTACTTTCTCATTTGATTTCTCTTTTTTCAACTGATCCATTATTAATTGATTATCAACAGGAAAGCCAAGCCCACCGAAGGGACCACTCGAAGTATCAGACGTGACGAATACGAGTGCCAAAGTCAAATGGCAAAAACCGGAAGATGACGGTGGTGTTCCAATCAAAGAATACGAAATTGAAAAAATGGATACCAAAACTGGCAAATGGGTCAGAGTTGGTAAAATACCTGGTAATTCTCCCAATATGGAATTTGATATTACTGGTTTGAATCCAGGAAGCGAATATAAATTCCGTGTAACTGCCGTTAACGATGAGGGTGACTCCGAACCTCTTGAAAGCGAACGCGGTGTCGTCGCTAGAAATCCTTATGGTATATTATTTTATACGAAACTATTGTTATTTTTCAATCTATAAAATAAACCATCTTTTCTACCCGACGTTACTTCATTTCTAGATGAGCCTCACAAGCCAGGAACTCCAGATATCACGGATTACGATAATGAATCCGTTAGTTTGAAGTGGACTCCTCCCGATTTCGATGGCGGTGCACCTATAGAAAAATATATAATCGAGAAGAAAGATCGTTATAAACCTGATTGGGAAAAAGCAATCGAAGTACCTGGAAGTCAACTTGAAGCTAAGGTTCCCGATCTCAAGGAACGTGGCGAATATCAATTCCGAATAATTGCCGTAAACAAAGCTGGACCCTCGCCGCCGTCTGATGCTTCCAAGATGCAAATTTGCAAACATAAAGCATGTAAGTATGAGCACACATATTATAATATATTGATGATTAATTAAAAATGTAACAATTGATTTGAAACGTTTATAGTAAAACCGAGAATCGATCGAACTAATCTGAAACCCATCATCGTACGTGCCGGAAAGGCAATAAAATACGACGTAGACGTACGCGGTGAACCACCTCCAGAAATTACTTGGCATCATGCGAATGTCGAAATTAAGAGTGGGGGAAATATAGAAATTGTTAATGTCGATTATAATACAAAATTAAGTATTACTGACAGCGTTCGTAAAAATACTGGCGTATGGAAGATACGCGCTGTCAATCCTCATGGCGAAGACGAAGCAGAAGTTGAAGTCACTGTTCTTTGTAAGTTTTTAAAAACGTTCTATCGATTAATATTATTTGTAATATTTGATTAAAATGATAATTATCGTGTATTATCGATGAAAGCTTCAATAATATCATATAATTTTTGCAGCTGCTCCTGGCAAACCAAAAGGACCACTCAAAGTGTCGGACGTAACGAAGAATGGTTGTAAAATCAAATGGGGTAAACCTGAAGATGATGGTGGTAAACCTATAACTGGCTATCAAGTTGAAAAGTTAGATAAATCAACGGGCAGATGGGTACCAGTTGGTCGTACCAATGATACGGAGATGGATATCAAAGGTCTTCAGGAGGGTCATGAATACGAATTCAGAGTGAAGGCATTGAACGAAGAAGGAGAATCAGAACCGCTGTTGACAGACGGAGCCATACTTGCCAAAAATCCATTTGGTATAATTTTTCATCCGTAGACTAGCAACAATTATATTTGAACAATTTGTATTATCAAAAAATAGTAATTACTATGATTTTTAATCTACGAAACAATATTGCAGACATAGCGAGTAAACCTGGAGTACCAGAGTTTGAAGATTGGGATGTAGATCGCGTTGATCTTAAATGGGAACCACCTAAAAATAATGGCGGAGCTGCCATTATTGGATATATTATCGAAAAGAGAGAAAAACCATCGACCCACTGGGACGAATGCCTCACAACTGATTCGCCGCAACCAAAGGGTCGCGTTACAGGTCTCAAAAAGGGTGCAACGTATCAATTCCGAGTACGTGCCGTAAACAAAGCTGGGCCTTCAGAACCTAGCGATCCAACGAAACCGCACATCGCAAAGGCACGATTCTGTAAGTTTATTTTGATTTATCTCATTCGATGTGTGACGATTGTTCCTATTCAAATTTTACAATATATAATACTGTACGTTTTTTGATTATCATCAGTGAAACCACACATCAATCGAGAGAAACTGCACACCATCAAAGTGAGAGCCGGACAACACGTCAAATTAGAAGTTGATATAGAGGGTGAACCACCCCCAACTGTTACTTGGAGTTTTGCCGGTGCACCTCTAGAAACTGGTGCAAACGTCAAAATTGATAATGAAGATTATCTTACCAGAATACAATTAATCAGTCCCAGTCGTAAACATACTGGCAAATATACGATTAAAGCAGTCAATGATTCGGGACAAGACGAGGCTGATGTAGAAATTAATATCCTAGGTAAATGAAGATTGTTGTAACACCCGTTGTAATATAAATATTTGAATGATTTTACCTGACTTTTTTTCTTTATATAAACGAATAGACAAGCCTGGAAAACCTGAGGGACCTCTAGAAGTAACCGATGTACATAAAGAAGGATGCAAATTGAAATGGAACAAGCCAAGGGATGACGGCGGACTACCGCTTACAGGATATCTTCTTGAGAAAATGGATATTACAACAGGTCGTTGGGTTCCAGCTGGCATAGTAGATCCAGACAAGACCGAACATGCTATTACTGGTTTGGAGCCTGGTAAAAAGTATGAATTCCGTGTAAAAGCTGTGAATGAAGAAGGTGAATCCGAACCTCTACAGACAGACACTGCCATCCTTGCTAAAAATCCTTATGGTATGTGCCAAATCTCAAAAAGTTTTAACATTAAGAAAATAATCAACTGCATTAATACGTTTGTATGAATTTTTATAGATCCACCAGCAGCGCCTGGTCTGCCAGAAATTATTGACTGGTCTGAAAATATGGTAAAACTTAAGTGGGAACCACCAATAAGAGACGGTGGTGCACCTATTACCGGTTACATTATCGAAATGAAAGATAAATTTGGTACAAGTTTCGTAAAAGCTGCAGAAGTACAAGGACCATATTGTACCGGTACTGTAGAAAGATTACAAGAAGGTAATCAATATCAATTCCGAGTAAGAGCAGTAAATAAAGCTGGACCTGGTGAACCAAGCGAAGCAACTAATCCCCATACTGCTAAGGCCCGTTGGCGTAAGTTCTATTGAAATGGATATTAATTATAATTATCTTTCTGCGTTTATTCTATATTTAATTGAAATGGCCCCATTCAATTTGTAGTGAAACCTTACATCGATCGTACCAATTTGCAACCTATAACCGTAAAAGTCGGCCTTACGATAACCTTAGATGTGAATATAATTGGAGAACCACCACCAACGGTAACATGGACGTTCAAAGATAAAGAATTGGTGTCGGATGATCTCATCCGTATCGACAATATCGACTATAATACAAAATTCATCGTTCTCAAAACCAAACGCGAACAAACTGGAAAGTATACGATACGAGCCAAAAATGAAGTTGGAGAAGACGTTGCCGAAGTTGAGATTACCGTTCTCGGCAAGCCAAGCAAACCTAAGGTAACAAAATCCGAAAATGAATGTTCAGAATCATAATTTACTAATCAAATGAATTCCTATTATTCTAACAGGGTCCTCTGGAAGTATTCGACGTTAACAAACACGGATGCAAATTAAAATGGGACAAACCTGAAGACGATGGCGGATCGCCGGTTGAATATTATGAAATAGAAAAGCTCGATCCTTTAACTGGACAATGGATATCCTGTGGAAGAGCCACCGAACCAGAAGCTACAATCACGGGCTTGCAAGAAGGCAAACCTTATAAATTCCGTGTAAAGGCTGTAAATAGAGAAGGCGAATCCGATGAGTTGGAAGCCGACAAATCTATTATAGCTAAAAATCCATTCGGTAATTTAATATTATATACTAGAAACATTGTGAAGTTTTTAATAGACATAATAATGTATTATATTACATATTAAATAAAACTTATAGATGAACCCGGTAAACCTGGACGTCCAGAATTACGAAATTGGGACAAAGATTTCGTTGATCTCGAATGGACTCCACCAAAAGATGACGGTGGTGCTCCTATCGAAAAATATATTATTCAAATGCGTGATAAGGAAGGAAGACAATGGGTAGATGCTGCCAAAGTTCTTGGTGATCGTACCACGGCCAAAGTTACCGAAGGTATTCAAGAAGGTCATGAATATGAATTCAGAGTGGTAGCTGTTAATAGGGCAGGTCCAAGTGAACCCAGTGACGTTTCAAAGAGCGTCATTGCAAAACCCCGTTTCTGTAAGTAAATTTAATCGTTTGTTCATTCCATACTTTCCTTAAATCGAGTTACGAGAAATAATATCAATCATGCAATATCACAATTTATTTTCTTTTTTTCTATACAGTGGCACCTCGTATCGATCGCAAAAATCTACACAAAAAAGTTATGCGAGTTGGACAAATGCTACGCATTGAAGCGGATATCATTGGTGAACCACCTCCAATTATAACTTGGAAATTAAAAGATGCAGTACTGAAAAGTATGGACCGTTTGAAAATTGAAAATGAAGATTATCACACGACATTTATAATGAGTAAATTACAAAGATCCGATACGGGAACTTATACTGTTATTGCCAAGAACGATAGTGGAACTGATCAGGTTGACGTTGAAATACAGGTTTGTTAACTTCATTGTATAATAATTTTTAAATTATTTGTTATTTCTTATCGATGTTATAATTATTCTTTATTATTTCATTTTCATGTGCAGGTCGTAAGTAAACCTGCCAAACCAAAAGGTCCACTTGAGGTATCCAATGTGACAGCAGAAAGTTGCAAACTCAAATGGGACAAACCTGAGGATGATGGTGGTGATCCGGTAGATCACTATGTCATAGAAAGAATGGATGTTGATACTGGTCGTTGGGTACCTTGCGGAACGAGTAAGGTACCTGAAGCTGACATCAGTGGTCTTAATGAAGGCAAAGATTATTTGTTCAGAGTAAAAGCCGTTAATTCTGAAGGAGAATCTGAACCATTAGAAACGGCGATACCAGTTACGGCCAAAAATCCTTATTGTGAGTATCGTCGTGAATTGGATTATTAGGTATGAAAACTTCATCAATGCGATATTTACTACTAATTGATTTCTTTTTCATTTTAGCCGAACCCGATGCACCTAGCAAGCCTGACTTAAAGGACTGGAGTAAAAATCACGTTGATCTTAAATGGAAAGCACCAAAGAACGATGGGGGAGCACCTATCGAAAAATACATTGTCGAAAAGAAAGATCAATATGGTAAATGGCAGAAGGCTGTAGAAGTTCCTGGTAATAAAACAGATGCCAGAGTTCCCGATCTTGTGGAGGGACAAAAATATCAGTTCCGAATAAAAGCAGTAAACAAAGGTGGTCAAAGTAAACCAAGTGAACCCAGCGATACTTTAATAGCTAAGGATCGTTACGCGGCACCAAGAATAGATCGTACTAATTTGAAAGATATAACTATCAAAGCCGGTAATCATATACGCTTGGACGTTAAGGTTACTGGTGAACCACCTCCAACTAAAACCTGGTATCTCAATAAAGCCAAACAAGAGACACAGAATGCGGTAACAGTAGAACTTGAAGACTACAGGACTAAGTTCTTAGTATCTATAGCTTCCAGAGCGCACTGTGGTACTCTAACTTTGAAAGCCGAAAACAGTTCAGGCAAAGATGAGGCTAGCATTGAAATCTTGGTACTAGATAAACCTAGCAAACCGGAAGGTCCTTTGAAAGTATCTGATGTTCATAAAGAAGGTTGCACGCTCAAATGGAATCCACCATTAGACGATGGTGGTGTACCCTTGGAGCACTACGTTGTTGAAAAAATGGACACGGAAAGTGGAAGATGGATACCTATCGGTCGTACGAAAGAACCGAATATGGTTGTAGAAAATTTAGTACCTGGACAAGAGTACAAATTCCGTGTCTCCGCTGTTAATGCAGAGGGTGAATCGGAGCCTCTGGAAACTGATCATGGCATCGTTGCCAAGAATCCATTTGGTTAGCTTTCTTCTAAATATTGCAGTCAAAATAATGACTTTATCTTAATGAATATTTAACTATTTATATTTTTTATTTGTCACAGACGAACCTGGACCTCCTGGACGACCAGAGGCTGCCGACTGGGATAAGGATCATATAGATTTGAGATGGACTCCACCGTTGAACGACGGTGGATCTCCAATCACTGGATATGTGATAGAAAAACGTGAAAAGGGAACACCGCGCTGGATCAAAGCTTGCGAAACTAGTGGGCCAGAATGTAAAGGTCGTGCTGATAATCTTGACGAAGGTGTTGAATATGAATTCCGTGTCAAGGCAATTAATGCTGCTGGTCCTGGTGAACCATCGGACACCAGTAAACCCATTACCGCTAAAAGTAGACGAAGTAAGTTCTATTATTTCGATAGTTGCTTTTACTTGACCCAAACATTTTCTGCAAAAGGCACTTCCTTAAATTACTTATCATTCTTCAGTGGCACCGAAGATTGATAGACGAAACTTACGCGACATCACCGTACGCGAGAACGAAGCGTTCCACTTTGATGTTAAAATTTTGGGCGAACCTCCCCCAGACGTTACCTGGGTTCTAAATAACAAGAGCATAACACAAACTACACATCGTAGAATACAAAATGTACCTTACAATTCGAAGTTCTTCAATGATAAACCCGAACGTAAAGATTCTGGTTTATATAAAATCACGGCTGTTAATCAACATGGATCTGATACGGCAGATGTTGAAGTCATAGTTGTCAGTAAGTATCTATCAAAGTGTAATTGTTTATAGACTTAATAAGAATAGAAACTAAACATTAACATCTCGACAGGTAAACCTAGCAAGCCTGAAGGACCATTAGAAGTGTCGGATATTCACAAGGAAGGTTGCACTCTTAAATGGAAAAAGCCTAAGGACGATGGTGGAGAACCTATCGAAGGTTATGTAGTAGAAAAGTTCGATCCAGAGACTGGCGTATGGTTACCAGTTGGTAAAACGTCAGGACCTGAAATGAAAGTCGAAGGTTTAACGCCTGGACACGAATACAAATTCCGAGTAAAAGCCTTCAATAAAGAAGGAGAATCCGAACCATTAGAAACATTCAGCTCTATCATTGCCAAAGATCCGTTCAGTAAGTTTCCGTTCATTTGAAATTATTTTGAATTTAATAAATTTATAAACAATTACAATTTGTATCTTCTCGCAGCTGTACCCAGCCCACCAGGAGCACCAGAACCAGTCGATTGGTCAGCTAATCAAGTAGATCTTGCTTGGAAAGAGCCGGTTAGTGATGGTGGTTCTCCAATCACTGGATATATTATTGAGAAAAAAGACAAGTATAGTACAATGTGGGAAAAAGCTCTGGAAACTGAAACACCCGTTACGCAAGCTCTCGTGCATGGTCTCGTAGAGGGCAACGAATACCTCTTCCGTGTAATTGCTGTAAATAAAGCTGGTCAATCGGAACCGGGTGAAACCAGTAAAACATTTACGGCTAAACCTCGCTATTGTGAGTATATATCAAATTAGTGGCTATTTATATTGTTAGATATATAATAATAATATATAATATAAAAATATTTGTTTGTTAATGTAACGATGGCATTGATCTCATGGCGCTTGTGCATTCCACGCGCACCTAATCTGAAAATAAAACCGATTGTTTCTATATCGATTAGATTTTGAAATGAATTTGCCAAGAGACGGGGGTATTTATTAAGGTTCGTTTCTCTTTTCAGTGGCACCAAAGATCGACAGACGTAATTTACGCGACGTTACTCTCTCGGCGGGATCTCTGCTAAGATTTGACGCGAACGTGATCGGTGAACCTCCACCACACATCGAGTGGCGATACGGTGCGATCCCTCTGCACTCCGACAAAAAAGTACAAATCGATAATTCAGATTATAGTACGAAATTCAGCATCCGACCAGTTGCACGCGACGACAGCGGCGATTATACTGTCACTGCCAGTAATTCATCTGGAAGAGATTCCGTTACTGTTCAAGTAACAGTAACTGATAAACCTTCACCTCCGGAAGGACCATTACAAGTTACGGACGTCCACAAGGAAGGATGCAAGCTGAAATGGAAGAGGCCGAAAGACGATGGAGGTACCCCGATCGAATATTACCAGGTGGATAAAATGGATCCAGAAACAGGTTGCTGGATACCATGCGGTCGTTCCACCGAACCGAGTAAGTATTCTTAAATCTCATCCTAACGTACCATATTTTATATTTCGATGTTTCATTGTAACATGTTGCAATAAATATCATTTTTAGACTTGGAAGTAAGCGGTTTGACACCTGGCAAAGAATATTTATTCCGAGTGTCTGCAGTTAATTCCGAGGGAGAATCCAAACCGCTAGAAGCAGAACAAGCAATATTAGCTAAAAATCCATACGGTACGTAACTCAATATTTTGAAATATCTTTGTTATGTTGAATCATGGATCATCGTTTAAACGTTTGTTTAAATCATTAGACGAGCCAGATAAGCCAGGAAATCTTCGTGCTACCGATTGGGATAAAGATCACGTAGACTTGGCATGGACACCACCGGCCAACGATGGTGGTTCACCCATCACCGGTTACATAGTCGAAAAGAAAGACAAATACGGAGAATGGGAAAAAGCTGTGGAAGTACCAGCGGATCAAACTTCTGCAACGGTGCCCGATTTAATAGAAGGACAACCTTACGAATTTCGAGTACGGGCAGTTAACAAAGCAGGTCCTGGCGAACCTTCGGATCCGACACCGACTATAATAGCAAAACCACGCAATCAAGCACCTAAGATCGATCGTACCAACTTAATCGAAGTAAGAATCAAGGCAGGACAAAACTTTGGTTTTGACGTGAAAGTCATCGGTGAACCGACACCTACGACAAAATGGATGCTAGGAAGTAGGGAAGTAAGACCAACCGATAGAGTAAAAGTTAAGCATATCGATTATAACACTAGCCTGCACGTCCGAATGGCAACCAGAGCCGAATCCGGCAAATATTGCGTAACCGCTGAAAATATTAACGGCAAAGACGAAGCATTCGTCAAAGTTACCGTATTGGATAAGCCTAGTCCTCCTCAAGGACCTCTTAGGGCCAGCGACGTGCATGCAGAAGGATGCAAACTTACTTGGAAACCGCCTGAAGATGACGGTGGTCAACCCATTGAAAAGTACGTTGTTGAAAAGATGGACGAAGTTACCGGACGCTGGGTTCCGGCAGGTGAAACCGATGGACCAGAAACATCGGTAAACGTTGAAGGATTAACTCCTGGTCATAAATACAAGTTTAGAGTACGTGCTGTTAACAAGCAAGGCAAATCGGAACCCCTTGCCACATCCCAGAGCATCGAAGCTAAGAATCCATTTGGTAAGAGAGAGGCATTTTATAAATTAATTATTTATAAGATAAAATACACATCTCTCTTGTAAAAATTTGTTCCTGTATAATTTTGATGATTTTCTTGTATATATAGACGAACCAGGTAAACCAGGCACGCCTACCGTTACCGATTATGATACAAACTTTGTCCAATTACAATGGTCACGACCAGACCACGATGGTGGATCTCCTATTACTGGTTATGTAATAGAAAAACGTGACAAATATAGTCCGACTTGGGAGAAATGCGCCGAGGTCGAAGGTGACGTAAATACCGGAAGAGTTGATGATCTTGTCGAAGGAACGCATTATGAATTCCGTGTCAGGGCTGTTAACAAAGCCGGTCCTGGCGAACCATCGGAGGCTTCGAAATCACACTTGGCACGACCCAAGAACCGTATGTATAGTTATATTACAACCGTATGTATAGTTACTTAGTTATAATATAAGAAAATAATGACATTCGATATGTATTACTTGCAGTTCCACCAAAGATCGATCGCAACTATATGTTAGATGTAAAAGTAAAAGCAGGTGGCTTTTACGACTTTGATGTTCCGGTTATTGGTGAACCACCACCAACAAAACAATGGTCCCTCAAAGACAATGTGATAATGGCGGATGAACGCATCAAAATTATAAATGAAGATTACAATACGAAAGTACGAGTAATGGAAGCAAGAAGATCGGATTCTGGTGTTTACACATTAACTGCTAAAAATATCAATGGCAAAGACACTGCAACGTTAAACGTAAATGTTCTCGATATACCATCTCCGCCTGAGGGACCATTGCTAATAAGTAATGTGACGAAGAATTCATGCACATTAAAATGGCGAGCACCAAAGGACGATGGTGGTTCGGAAATCCTTTACTACCAAGTGGAAAAAATGGATACGGAAAATATGCGTTGGGTACCAGTTGCAGAAGCAACGACTACGTCAGCTCGCGTAGATCATCTTATCGAAGGCCACGATTATCAATTCCGTGTGCGTGCTGTGAACAAACAAGGAGAATCATCACCGTTGACTGGACTAGACACTATTACAGCAAAGGATCCATTTGCTAGACCCGATAAACCAGGCACACCTGTCGCTACGGATTGGGATAAGGATCACGTAGATCTCGAATGGGCACCACCTAAGAAAGATGGTGGATCTCCGATAACTGAATACATAATAGAGAAGAAACCTCGTTTTGGACAATGGGAAAAGGCGCTCGAGGTTCCAGGTGACAAGACAAGTTGCAGAGTTCCAGATTTAGTCGAAGGTCAAGAATATGAGTTCAGAGTGATCGCTGTTAATAAGGGCGGTCCTGGAGACCCATCCGATGCATCTGCACCTGTCATTGCTAAACCACGTTTCCGTAAGTATCGATAAATTGAAATTATAAATTGTAGTATATTATACATAATACAATAATTCATTATATTACAGTTGCACCAAGCTTCGATACGGCTCTTCTACACGATTTGGTCGTGCGTGCCGGACAAAAGATCAGTTACATTATTCCTATAGAAGCATCGCCTAAACCAAAAGCAACTTGGACATTGGATGGTAAACCTCTTGAACCTGATTTACGCCATGAAATGTTTACTACGAAAACAGAAACATCATTCGAAATTCCATTCTCCGTTCGTTCGGATAGTGGACGATATGCTATAACTTTGGAAAATGAATATGGCAAATTCAGGTAGAATTTATCATTAGAATAATATTATATAAATAATATTGAAATTTTGTTCGAAAACAATGTAGATAATTAATATACATTTATATATTTTCTAGTTCAAGTGCTAGAGTTACCGTACTAGATAAACCATCGCCGCCAGAACCACCATTGGTAGTTAGTAATATTACCAAAGATAGTTGTCACGTAACATGGGGTCATCCTCTTGATGACGGTGGTAGTCCCATCCTCCATTACGTTATTGAAAAGATGGATCTTTCCCGTGGAACGTGGTCGGACGCTGGAATGAGCATGGTTCTTAGTCACGATGTAGCTCGATTAACTCATCGTAAAGAATATCTTTTCCGAGTAAAAGCTGTTAACAATATTGGAGAATCCGAGCCATTGGAGACTACAAAGAGCATCATTGCTAAGAATGAATTCGGTTGGTGTTTTCAAAAAACCTTTCAAAATATATTTCTCCTTTCTTCCATACTTTTGATCGATATGAAAGCCTAAAGTATGATACGAATAATTATCCTTACTTTACAATATTTCCAGATGAACCAGATGCTCCTGGTAGACCATCAATAATGGATTGGGATAAAGATCATGTTGATCTTCAATGGCCCGCACCAGCCAACGATGGTGGTTCTCCTATTACGGGATATATCGTACAAAAGAAAGAAAAAGGCAGTCCTTACTGGATCAATGCTGTTCACGTACCGGCTGGACAAACAAGTACAACTGTCCCAGATTTAACAGAAGGTCAAGAATATGAATTCCGTGTTATAGCGGTTAATGCAGCAGGACAATCAGAACCATCTGAACCAAGTGATCTTGTGACTGCTAAGCCACGATTCTGTAAGAATGCTTTTCTTATTTCACAATGTCTTTGCTACTTTATTTTATTCCAAGATGTTCTCTTCGTTTAAAGCAAAATGCATTCAAGTACAAAGTTGCATAAATAAATGTTTTATTTCAGTGGCACCGAAGATAAAGACACCTCTGCAAGATATTCGTGTTAAGGCTGGCTTAATTTTCCACGTGGATATCGACTTTGTCGGTGAACCAACGCCTGAAGTAACCTGGACCGTAGGAAGCAAAGAATTAGAAACCAATGAAAGAACTACCGTTACTTCTATTGGTTATCATACGATCGTACATACAGTCAATGCAAAAAGATCCGATTCCGGATTATATCATCTGTTATTAAAGAATAGTAGTGGAATTGACGAAGGTAGCTTCCAAGTAACTGTTTTGGATAGGCCAGGTCCACCAGAAGGTCCTTTGAATTACGAAGAAATCACAAGTCAATCGGTTACTTTATCCTGGAAACCGCCAAAGGATAACGGTGGCAGTGAAATCACGTGAGTAATCAGTCATTCTAGCGTAGTGTTAATTATTTATAATATTTATAAACGAGATGTTTTCTTCTCGCAGTGGTTATGTAATAGAAAAACGTGATCTTACTCACGGTGGTGGTTGGGTACCAGCTGTAACACACGTCAATCCAAAGTATAATCACGCAACTGTTCCAAGATTATTGGAAGGTACCACTTATGAGTTTCGCGTATCTGCGGAAAATCTTCAAGGCCGCTCTGAACCTTTGACCACGGATCGTTCGATAGTAGCGAAGAATCAATTCGGTAATTCATATTACAACTATTGCAAACGAGGACTTTCACTTGTATAACGTAGTTCTTAAATAATAATTTAATTGTTTTTTAAAATAGTTGCTCCTGGTCAACCTGGCAAGCCCGAATGCGTCGATGCTGACAAAGACCATATTAAAATCAGATGGACTGCTCCAATCAGTAACGGTGGTTCTAAGATTATCGGTTATGACGTGGAACGTCGTGATCGTGCAACCGGCCGTTGGCTCAAAGTGAACAAGGAACCAGTAAAATACGCGGAGTATTACGATGATCACGTTACCGAAGGGCACCAATACGAATATCGCGTTACTGCAATAAATGCAGCTGGATCTGGTAAACCCAGCGATACATCAGCAGTATTTATCGCAAAACCGATGAAGGAGAAACCGAAATTATATTTGGATGCTCTCATTGGTCGCAAAATCAAAGTTCGTGCTGGAGAACCAATTAATATTAATATTCCATTATCTGGAGCACCTACTCCTACGGTAGAATGGTGCAAAAATGGAAAAACACTTACAGAAACTCTTCGAGCATCGGTAAGAATTTAAAAAACATTCCTATTTTGTATATTAATAAAAGTAACACGAATAAATACTTAGATGTATTATTTCAGACTGAAACTAAGAGCGATCGAACACAATTACTTGTTGACAAATCTATACGCGACGATAGCGGTACATATACGGTTACTGCATCAAATGAACACGGTAAAGATTCGGCTGACATCGAAGTTACAGTTGTCGATAAGCCTGGACCGCCTCAGGGACCACTTCAATACACGGGAACAACACAAGAATCAGTCTCATTGTCCTGGAACAAACCTCTGGATGATGGTGGATCTGATATAACTAATTACATTGTCGAAGTGGCAGACTTTGGTTCTGATAATTGGCGCCAAGTGCCTGGATATGTTCCAAGAACCAATTTTATGGCTAAAGGTCTCACGGAAGGAAGACGATACGTCTTCAGAGTACGAGCTGAAAATATGTACGGAGTTTCGGAACCACTCGATGGTAAACCGGTTGTTGCAAAGAGTCCATTCGATCCACCAGATGCTCCAAGTCAACCACAAATTCTAGGATACACGCCCAACAGTTGTAGCCTTACTTGGACTCCACCTGTTAACACAGGTGGCAAACCAATCACAGGTAAAGTAATCGCATTACAAGGAATAGATTATTCTAAACATATTTATATATTTTGTTACATCTTTCACTTTTTCTTACCCGAAATTCGTAGGTTACTATATCGAGAGACGTGAGCGTGGTGGTGAATGGCTTAAAGTTAATAATTATCCAACACCAAATACCACTTTCACGGTGCAAGATCTTCACGAAGGATCTAGATACGAATTTAGAGTAACAGCTGTGAACGAAGCAGGACCTGGCAAACCTAGTAAACCTACAGAGCCTATTACAGCTGGACATCAACGAAGTAAGTTAACTCTTCCTTCTTTAACAACTGCATCTCTGTCTTTATATTGTAACACTATATGAAATAATATTAAAATATTTGTGTAGTGCGACCTGACGCTCCAGAACCACCGAAAGCTGACAGGATTACAAAGGATTCGGTAACCTTAAGTTGGCGTCCTCCTCGTAGCGATGGTGGTGCTAAAATCAGAGGTTACAATATCCAGAAAAAAGCAAGAGGAGAGGAAGAATGGACCGACGTCAATGGTGCTCTTATACCTACAAATATATATACCGTGCCGAAACTTACGGAGGGTGAAGAATATCTCTTCAGGGTAATCGCTGTGAACGATGTTGGTAACAGCGATCCTAGCAAACCAAGTAGTCCAATCGTTATTGAAGAACAACCTAATAAACCAGTTATGGATCTTGGTGGTGTCAGAGACATTACCGTCCGTGCTGGCGAAGATTTTTGTATTCATGTACCTTACATTGGTTTCCCCAAACCAACTGCTACGTGGTTTGCTAACGACGTTGTTAAAGATGAAACGGATTCACGCGTACATCAACAATTGGCTGACGATTATGCAAGGTAAGTATTTTCGATTATATTTAACCATATAAATTGTCTTATCTTTTAATTATTCATTGTTTTACAGTCTCGTGGTGAAAAATTCGAAACGTTCAGACGGAGGACAGTACAGGCTTCAATTACGTAACTCCTCCGGCTTTGATACAGCAACGATAAATGTTAAAGTTCTAGACAGACCAAATCCACCCGAAAATCTGCGTGCCGATGAGTTTGGCGGAGATGCTCTAACACTCTTCTGGAATCCACCTAAAGACAACGGTGGTGCTGATATCACCAATTATGTCGTTGAGAAAAGAGAACCACGCGCAGCCACATGGTCAAAGGTATGGCTACAAAAAGTATCTAATTATGTTTAATATATAAGTTGCAATAAAAAAGATGTAAATTTCATATCAATTATCAATTGTTCTATAGGTCAGCAGTTATATCACTACACCATTTGTACGTGTACGCAATTTGACCGTTGGTCAAGTCTACGAATTCCGTGTGATGGCTGAAAATCAATATGGAACATCAGATCCTGTCACAACAATTGATCCAATCAAAGCCAGACATCCATTTGATCCACCAGGTCCGCCTGGAACACCGCGTGGTGTGGAAACTACCGAAGACAGCATTACTATTACCTGGACCAAGCCTCGTCACGATGGTGGTTCGCCTATTACTGGATACGTCATTGAAAAACGTCTTTTGAGTGAAGATAAATGGGTCAAAGCAACTCCTGCATTAGTACATGAAACGACATATAAGTGAATATCAAAGATAAAATGTTTTTGAAGACTTCGTTAGTTAATACAAGCACGTCTAATCTTTTTCTGATATTTCTTAACAGGGTTACTGGGTTGATTGAAAATCATGATTATGAATTCCGCGTGGCAGCAGAAAATGCAGCTGGTCGTGGTGCATGGAGCTCAAGTTCGGATGTAATTCGTGCTAGCGCTCCAGCATGTAAGTATTATTACAATGAATATAATGAATATAATAACTTTTATACATGATTAAATTATAATAATATACGGTTTGAAATGATTCAGTCCCACCAAAGATTACAAGTGATCTAAGTATTCGCGATATGACTGTTATCGCTGGAGAACCATTTACTATCACAGTACCATTCACGGCGAATCCAAAGCCTAGACCAAGTTGGTCTATTAACGGTGAAGAAGTTCTCACCGGAGATAGAATTAAATTCGAGACAACAGACATTGCATCGCAATTCATTAACAAAAAAGCAAAACGATCAGATACTGGAACGTACACTATTTATCTTACCAATACCGTTGGCACGGATTCGGCTTCATGCAAAGTTCTTGTAGTCGGTAAATATATTTCCTCTTGGTATCATTCATTAAAAAAATAAAAGTATATTATCTTGATGATACATAAAATCCAAATTATATTGAATAAATATGTATTTGTTATATCTTTAGATAAACCATCGCCACCTCAAGGTCCATTAGACATATCTGATATTACACCTGAAACTTGCACGCTTTCATGGAGGCCTCCGTTCGATGACGGTGGTTCGCCAGTTACAAATTATGTCGTCGAGAAACTAGATCCTGCTGGCGTAAGTTATTCTTTGCAATCCTTTATGCAAAATTGTAACCACAGAAAAATAGAAAATAATTGAATTTGGTATTATTATAGTTCTGGGTAAAGCTTAGCAGTTTCGCTAGAAATACTCATTACGATGTAATCGGCCTGGAACCAAATCGCATGTACAACTTCCGTGTACGAGCAGAAAATCAATATGGTGTGTCTGAACCATTACAAGCGGATGAACCAATAACAGCTAAATTCCCCTTCACCGTTCCGGATGCACCTGGACAACCACGTGTAATAGATTGGGATACTACGAGTGCTACACTAGTCTGGTCAAGGCCAATGTCCGATGGAGGCTCGCGTATACAGGTAATTTTGAAAGAGAAGGCTAACTCAACGAAATTTTCCGATAAATATAAAATGATGTCAAATAATTTGCATATCTTCATATCGTTATCCAGGGTTACAAAATCGAATTCCGCGATCCAGCAGATGACATGACATGGCGAGTAGCCAACGACTATCTTGTTAAAGATACAACTTATATCTGCTATAGTTTGGCCAGTGGTCACGAATATGAATTTAGAATTCGAGCAAAGAATGCAGCTGGCTTTAGCAAACCGAGTTCACCATCGGCACCATTTAAAATAAAGAGCAAATTCAATGTTCCTTCTCCACCTGGTACACCGCAAGTAACTAAAGTTGGTAAGAACTACGTTGACCTCAAATGGGAAGCGCCTGTTTCCGATGGTGGTAGCCGTATAACTGGCTACGTCGTTGAGAAACGTGAAGTTGGAAGTGCAATCTGGATTAAATGTAATGAATATAATGTCACGGATACCGAATATACGGTACTTCACCTTATCGAACGAGGAGACTATGAATTTAGAATATTTGCTGTTAACGCGGCCGGAAGATCGGAACCTAGCTCGTGCACTACACCAGTCAAGATTTGCGAAGTTGAAGGTGGCGAGAAACCAGAGTTTGTTAGGAATTTGCCTATAAGCCAAATAGTTCCACTTGGCAAAACGCATGTATTCGAATGTGAAGCCACTGGAAAACCATTACCAACTGCCAGGTTAGTATAATATACACATATGTTATATATTGTTGAAAAAGGACTACTGTCTGTAAACGTGGAAACGTTTTCAATACTATTTTATTACAGGTGGTTGAGAAATGGTCGCGAGATCACTTTAGGTGGACGTTTCAGAGCAGAAACTATAGACGGAATTTACAGACTCGTCATATCTGGAGTAATGGAAGCTGACGACGGTGATTACAGTTGCCAAATATCAAATCCACTTGGTCTGGCAACGACGACTGCTCGTCTCAAGATTGGTACTCCACCGCGTATCGAGCGTATGCCAGATGACTTGTATCTACCGGAAGGTGACAATACTAAGATCAAGATCTACTACAGCGGTGATCAACCGATGGACGTTACTTTGAAAAAGGATGGTCGCAAGATCGTTGAAACATCGCATATCAAATACACCGTGTTTGACGAATATCTTATTATCTTTATCAAAGATATCGAGAAAGATGATGCCGGTGTATACGAATTATCTATATCTAATGATAGTGGTGACGTGAGTGCTTCCTTTACCGTTTATATTACTGGTCTACCTGGTCCACCAACCGGTCCACTCAACGTCACCGATATCAACAAGCACACGTGTACTCTATCCTGGCATCCACCCAAATATGATGGAGGTCTTCGTATAACTCATTACATGATAGAACGAAAAGACATCACGCATACCCACTGGATTATTGTTGCATCCTACTGTAAAGACACTACATGCTACGTACAAGGTCTTACGGAGGGTCAAGAGTACCTCTTCAGAGTAATGGCAGTTAACGAAAATGGCATGGGTCCACCTTTGGAAGGCACAAATCCTATAAAAGCCAAGGCACCGTTCGATCCACCTGGACCACCTGGTACACCAAAAGTCATCGAAGTGGGCGGAGATTTCGTCAATCTTTCATGGGAGAAACCAGAAACCGATGGTGGTTCCAAGATACAAGGTTATTGGATCGACAAGCGCGAAGCCGGTAGTCAAACTTGGCAACGCGTTAACGTTGTTATTTGCTTACCAACTCAGATAAATATTAGCAATCTTATCGAGGGAAGACAATACGAGTTCCGCGTTTTCGCGCAAAACGAAGCTGGTCTTAGTACAGAATCTAAAGCTTCGACGTCAGTTAAAATCGTCGATCCTCAAGCCGCCAAAGCTCCAGAAATTATTTCACCTTTGCACAAAGTTAATTGCGTTCAGAATCACAATGCTCACTTCCAATGCACCATTACTGGAACTCCCAAGCCCAATATCACGTGGTTCAAGGGAGCTCGAGAAATTGTTGGCGGTAGCCGTTACCAAATTTATTCGGAAGGCGACGTGCACAACCTTATAATATATGATGTGTTCGGTGAAGACGCGGACGAGTACTTCTGTCGCGCGGTCAACAAATGTGGCGCAAAATCTACGAAGGGTGAACTCTTCATAAAGACGCCACCTAAACTCAACGTACCACCTAGATTTAGAGACACCGCATTCTTCGATAAGGGCGTCAATGTTGTTATTAAAATACCTTTTACTGGTTATCCTAAACCAAAGATCACTTGGATAAGAGAGGGAGAAGTAATCGAATCAGGAGGACACTACTCGGTCGAGGTGAAAGAAAGACATGCCGTATTAACTATCAGAGACGGTAGTAGATTAGATTCTGGACCTTACCGCATTACAGCGGAGAACGATCTAGGCCAAGATTCCGCGATCATAAAGATACAGATAAGCGATCGTCCTGATCCACCACGATTCCCACAGATCGATAACATCGGTCACGATTCCTTGGCACTTTCGTGGAAACCACCGGTCTGGGACGGTGGTAGTAATATCACTAATTATTTGGTAGAAAAACGCGAACATCCGATGACCAGTTGGATCAGAGTTGGAAATACCAGATTCTGTACAATGGCCGTTACTGCTCTCAGTCCTGGACATCAATATGATTTCCGTGTTTGCGCTGAAAATATCTACGGTAGATCTGATCCAAGCGAAGTAACGCCGCTTATCACAACTAAAGGTACCATTAAGAGAGAATTCAAGAAGAAGGAATACGAAGTGGATGAGACTGGCAAAAAGATCCGTGGTCGCAGTGACGAAAAAGTTCGTGATTACGATCAATTTGTCTTTGACATTTATAGCAAATATGTGCCGCAACCAGTTGAAATCAAGCATACGTCCGTTTACGACAAATATGATATTCTTGAAGAAATTGGTACCGGTGCATTTGGCGTTGTTCATCGGTGCCGTGAAAGATCTACCGGCAATATTTTCGCTGCTAAATTCATTCCAGTTTCTCACGTTATGGAGAAGGAATTAATTAGAAAGGAGATAGATATAATGAATCAATTACATCATCCTAAATTGATCAACCTTCATGATGCTTTTGAAGATGATGACGAGATGGTTCTAATCTTTGAATTGTAAGGCGATCAATTATCTTTCAAGTTGATTTTTTAAAATAATAATCTTATTGATCCTTTATCATGCTTTCTGATAATTTTGATTTTTTAGCTTGTCTGGTGGTGAATTGTTTGAAAGAATTACTGCTGAAGGATATACCATGTCCGAGGCTGAGGTCATTAATTATATGCGCCAAATCTGCGAGGGTGTTAAACACATGCACGAGAAGAACATCATACACCTTGGTTTGTTTAAAAGAAAATATAGAAAAATAAATCCAAATTAAATTTGCATTGCACAACAAATGAAAAAATGCTGAAATAGGAAAAACTAAAAATAATGAAAACGTTATTTTGCAGATATCAAGCCAGAAAATATCATGTGTCAAACACGTACTAGCACGAACGTCAAATTAATCGACTTTGGCTTAGCTACAAGACTAGATCCCAATGAAGTCGTAAAAATCAGTACAGGCACAGCAGAGTTCGCAGCTCCTGAAATTGTGGAACGTGAACCAGTCGGTTTCTACACGGATATGTGGGCTTGCGGTGTACTGGCATACGTCCTGTGAGTAGATCACTTGAATATAATATTTATAACATTTAATTCTCTCTGTTAATTATAATTTCAAATAATGAAATATTTCTTTTATGTATAATTACATTTATTCTGATTAAAAAGTCTGAGTGGTCTCTCGCCGTTTGCCGGTGACAATGACATCGAGACACTGAAGAACGTTAAAGCCTGCGATTGGGACTTTGACGAAGAAGCGTTCCGGGATGTCTCTGAGGAAGGCAAAGACTTCATCAGGCGATTACTCGTTAAAAATAAAGAGTAAGTGCAATTCACGACGTTAGGGCCTAATAATATAATTAGTAAATAGTCAAGTAAATTTACTCAATCATTAATATTATTTTTGTAGAAAGCGCATGACCGCTCACGAATGCCTTCTTCATCCATGGTTAACTGGTGATCATAGTGATCGTACCAATGTTATATCTAGTAGCCGATACCTTAGCTTCAGAGACAAATTACGTGCCAAATATGATAACTGGGATAAATATGTTCTACCCATCGGCCGGCTAGCTGAATACTCGTCGCTTAGAAAATTATTAATAGAAAAATACAAAATCTATGACTCTTCCTTTGGTAAATTAGTTTGATTGTCTCTCGTTGTTAATATAAATTCTGAATATTTATATAGAATTATAAATCAATGCATGCATTTTATTTTTAGATCGCCGACAAGCTGCACCTAGATTTGTCATCAAACCTACAAGCGCATTTGCATACGAAGGACAAAGTGTTAAGTTCACTTGTCGAGTAATTGCCATTGCTGCTCCCGTTTTAACATGGTTCCACAATAATCAAGAACTTCGACAATCTGTTAAATTCATGAAACGTTATCATGGTGACGACTATACTTTCATTATTAACAGAGTTAAATTAGAAGACAGAGGAGAATATGTAATACGCGCTGAAAATCATTACGGTTATAGAGAAGAAGTTGTCTTCCTTAACGTACAACGTAAGTAGCGTGTTTGATCAAATTTGGATCAAGCTATATTTCTTTTAGAACATGCTAGTAGCAATTAGTTGTTGATTGATTATTAATCATACGATAAATTTGCAGCACTGCCTGTACAAATTCCAAAATACAGACCAGAATTGCATCCGGTGCGCAGACGAGAACCACTTGGTTATAATGTATGGATGGAAACGATCGAATCAGCTCCAAACTTTACCTTCTTATTGAGGCCACGCGTGATTCAAGTCAGACAAACGTGCAAGCTACTTTGTTGTCTTGCTGGAAATCCACCACCAACTGTCAAATGGTACAGAGATAGAGAAGAATTATCTAAACACCATTATTCGATGACACACGCAGACGGTGTCGTCACTATGGAAATTATAGATTGTAAACCAGAAGACAGTGGCAAGTATCGCTGCGTTGCAACAAACATTCATGGCAAGGATGAAACGAGCTGTGTCGTTATTGTAGAAGGTAAGCCTGGAAACAGAGAGATAAGAGAAATACAATGGTAAATATAGGTGACAATTAATGACGAAACTGCAATCGAAGTAATAGTACTTTGCCACATGAATCGATAGATCGTTAAATTATATGTTTAATACATAATCTGATTAAATATTTATTTGTAGGAACTGGAGAAACAGAGGAGCAATGTAAATTAGCACACGACCTTCTACATTCCGGAGGTAGAGCCGCTTGAGCGTGACTTCCCTTATTTTTTATCCCCTTTGATCCTTTACTATCTATGGAGTGACAAATGAGAAATTGCTGATAACACTAAAGCAATGTGAATAGAAAATCATACACTTTATGAACATCTGACCATTTGATTACAATGTATTTTAAACATCAATAAGAATTATATTATAAAAATATATCAAATGAAAAAAACTGCCAGAGACACTATGAAGCAATAGCTTCAGTGGTTTACTTGGTTTTACGTATTTTTCTTCTTACATTAGCAAAAAATTAGTACATACAGTCTCGTTTATTCGTATAAAAATTCATTTAGAAATGTTTTGTGAATATTAGCAAATACCGATGATTTTCCTCAATTCAATCCTAATATTCGAATGATGTTCTATGTGAAAATATTAAGTTATTCTCTGTCCATCTCCTAAATTATTCATGATTTTGTTACATGTATTTTGTTTTCATTGTATTTTGTTTTCATTGTATTTTGTTCTTCAGCTATTTTCCATTTGTCACCCTGTGTATGTTTTGAAGAATTGAAAGATATAATTGCATCATAAAAATAGTATATGTTATACATACATATATACTACAGTTTCATTTCAAACGAATTAAATTTAAACTATATGAATAGCATAATATTTGTTAATGAAAACTATAAATTAGGTTCTAGAATATTACTACATTTTCCAGTACAACGTTGATTAAACTTACTGCTGGCCTAGAGACATTGTCAATAGATGCCTTTCAATTCTATAGCAGCCATTCGTTTACCTCATGATTCTATCCAGTTTGATTTTATTTGTAGATGCTACAAAATAAGCAAAATTCCCGCAAATATGTTCTATAATAAATGCATACAAAAATGCTTATAGAGCATGCTGAAAAAGTATATTGGTTTCTATTATAATAAAATCTACGAGTCCTAATATCAAATACTTATCTTTAGAACGAAGGTTTATCGAACAACCACTGAAACCTGCACCACCACCTATTGTGACTGTTCACAAATCTAGTGGTTATAGTGGCTACAGTTCTACTACCACACAAGGATATTCAAGTTCATCACACAATTATAGTAGTTCAACTACCAAACAGAATTCCTCGAGTTTCTCATCTCATAAAGTAAGCTTATTAAAATGCAAAACAAGATCCTACATATAATCAGACAAATAAACATATACATCACTATTAATGTAATTTGTAGGCTACAACCGAGTCTTCGTCAGATAAACGTAGTGTTAAGAAATATGGAAGTAAATTAGATGCTACAGGCAGCCCATCTCGGTCTAGAAGCACTACTAAAGAACTTGCTTGTAAGTATCCTAGAGATTGTAAAATGATAATTTTGGAAAGTAACATGTAATTCATATTTGTGTAGATCCATCAGATGATTCTATGAGACCACCAGAATTCACTAAAAAACTAAATGATCTTACAATTAATGACGGAGAGCAGCTGGAACTTACTGTCAAAGTTGATGGTGATCCAGAACCACAAATAACTTGGCTGAAAAATGGCAAAGTTAGTATAAACGATATAGGAATACGATATAATATTATTATGTTATTATGAATAATATTTCAAATTCAATTTTATAGACTGTAAACTCCTCCGAGGTAGTTGATTTGAAATACAAAGCTGGTACTGCAACTCTTACTATTAATGAAGTATTCCCTGAAGACGAAGGCGAGTACAGTTGCAAGGCGACCAATAGTCTTGGAACATCTACAACGTCTTGCAAATTGACTGTGAAACGTGAGTAAACTGTATCACCTAACTTTGAATAATATCAAGAACGAATATTCATCAATGTAAAGAAATATTTTAATTTAATTCCTATTTTGTGTTTTTAGCGATGGAAAATGCGGCAGCTAAGAAAAAGAGTGATGACAAGCCACCAAAAATTGTAGATCATCTAACAAGCATGTTTGTGAAGGATGGAGAGGCTGTGACCCTCAGTTGTCGAATTATTGGTGCAAAGAAATTTGATGTGGTGTGGCTTCATAATAATAAAGAAATCAAGCCTAGCAAAGACTTCCAGTATACAAGTGAGGCTAATATTTACAAATTAAACATTGCTGAAATCTTCCCAGAAGATTCTGGCACATACACGTGTGAAGCATTCAATGATGCAGGAGAAAGTTTCTCGTCGTGTACATTGAATGTCCTCGGTAAGAAATCTCTTTAAGTTTCTTTTTTAAATCTATTCCAATATGCTTATGTTGTAATATATATATATTTCTGTGTAATATATAATATTTACTTGCTGTATAGTTCCCAACGAGGAACCCAAGAGCCCGGTCTTCACAACATTCCCACAATCAGCAACTGTGAGCGAAGGTGAAACAGTTACTTTCACATGCAAGACTGAAACTGCGCCCTTGAAAGGTAAGAAAAAATATCTTTATAAAATATCACTATTTCAAATTCATTCTTAGAATATAAAAAGAAAGTTATTTATTATTTTATATCATGGTGTAAAAGAGACATGAAAAATGATTAGAGGAAGTATGAACTTATATAAATATTTGTACAAAATTATATCTATATTCTAAATTAACATGAAATAATATGATTATTTTGTTTTAACAGTAACTTGGTTAAAGGATGGTAAGGCGCTCCCTGAAACCAGCAGCAAATACTCTTTCAGTTCAGATGGTGACAAATCGTTTGAACTAGGTATTAAGGCATGTACGGCTAGTGACGTGGGACAATACATAGCACGTGCAATTGGCAAAAAAGGCGAAACAAATGCAGCCTTTGCTCTAAACGTCACTAATCCCGGCGATCTCTAAACTCAAAATTACTACTTTTACAGCAATTTATATTATGGTCTTTTTTAGAAATCAGTTTTAATATACATCTACAACTTGCAATTCGGAATGCTTTCTGAATAAACATGAATCTTTTTAATTGATTATAATCTATAGGAGAATATACGCACAATATGGAGACAAAAAATGCCATATATGTATACGGAAGAAATATAAAACAATTCTGTAATACAGCAGAACTTTGGCTATCTGAATAATTGGAATATATGGATCTTCAGATAATAGATAATTCGGATTACAAAGAGGAAGGATTAAAATAATCGAAGTTCTACTGTATGCGAAACACCACGTTTAAAATATTTAGCTTGCAAACAAATCATATTGTCAGAATCACGATACAGTCGCTATTCGTTATACGTAAATTATTAAAAAAACACATTGTATTTTTTTTTCTGTGTGCTTGTCATATTGCATAAATCTTGTCATTTAAAGGTAAACCAATAAACGTGTCAAGCATCACGGATAGCACGCGCAACCTATACGCTAATATGAGCTTCGCTGTACACACGATTTAGCATATTTTAAGTACACAATGGTGCGTAGAGGCAGTCTAACATCAATGTGCCAAGAAAAGTTATTAATTCCGATGAAATAGCCAGCATCCTCCATTCACCTTAACAACAAAAACATTTTATCGGAATGCATGGACTTGTAACGGCATTGCCAAAGCGTACTACTTTATTCCACATAATTGAACGCACTGTCGTGTTATACTTGTTTGAAGACTGCTTCTATTACAAAATTTATGATAAATAAAAAACTTATGATTAAAAAATATAATTAAAATTTATTTTTATTTGTGAGTATTTCTAATAATACTTTCTATCTTTTGATATTCCTTAATAATGGATATTATTTTATCTAAGGTAAACTTAACATTGGTGTTTAAGCATAAATTATAATAAAAAAGTATATTATAAATTACCTCATGTAGATATACAGTGCAATGTACTTGGATTAATTGTACAAAAACTTCCTACCCTAGGAGTTAAAGTTAGTCCCAGTGAATCATTTCTTGTTTCATCATCTCTTTGTAAATATAAATAATTACATGATTCGCACACTTTGGATAATATCGAAATAACACCTATTTCAGGAATAAATTCTTCTTCTAATAGATATGTATCATTCATAGTATGTATCATTGTATAATCCTTGTACACTTGTAAGCAATCATCACATATTTTTTCTTGTACATTACTAATTTTATGCAAAACTATTTCATTATTTTCTACAAGTATTATTTCATATTAGTAACTAATTTTGATTTTCGTACATGTATATTATAAATCTCTAATTTCCTTACTTACTGATTATAAACATTACTATTCCATATACTATAAGAGATGAACGATATCTTGGAGGCATAATAATATTATTTAAGGTAACAATCTTCCATGTTTCAAGATCAGAATCGAATATGTTAAGATGTGTTTGCAACAAAAGTAATTTTTTATTCATGAAAGTATGAGGAGGAACTTCGGTAAACCATTCAGGTATATTTGTAGTTCGTTTCCATTGGCCTGCAAATATCTATTTGATACATTGTGAAACATGATATATATCCTATTTTTAAACGTAATAACTTAATTAACCTGTATATATGTTCAACATTGTAACTTTCAGTATTTTTACACGATGACGTGATACACCACCTGCCACAATTAAACTATTACCTATAAATCCGAGGACCATATGTCTTCTTGGGTAAGGAAGTCTAAAAATATATATATTAGAAAGTAAATGACAATTTTTTATTATGAAATGACATTATGAATGAAGTTTAGAATATGATCCATCATCACCTTGCAAAGTAATACCATTTTTTAGCTATAAGACAATATCGCCAAATGGCTTCATTAAATTGACCAGTTCCTAAACCGAATTCTCCACCAGCAAGATATATACTAAATCCTGAAGAAAAATATGATTATTATATATGTATTCAATATTTAAACTAATAATTCTTAGTTAATTTTTTATCATTTTTATAATGCAGGTACCTCTGCCAGTAACTTGCTGACCAACTAAATCCTTTCCACAAACTTTTAAACATTTTAATTCTACTAGCTTAGAAAATTGATTATCATTCCAACAACAAATATATTCTCTTTTACAACCAGAATTTTCTATTTCGTATCCAATTACATATTGCACCCATTCAATTTTTCTTGTTTCAGCAATATTTATTTGGATATCATTAATTGTAGAATCCTAAACAAATCCATTAAATGACAAATATTTATTTTATAGAGTTTATCAATGGGAGCTACACAGAGGTAAATAATTAATTTACCTTATTATTATTTATCCATTCCTGCAATACATAATACAAGTATTTCTGTGTTGACCTAATGTTATTATTTTGAATTAACTCTTTGAAATTGTTAATAGATAGTTCGATTAAAATATTAATGGGAAAATCCATAAAACGATCCAAGCATACAGACAAACAGATATCGGTCAATGGTTTTACAGCCAAATCTTTTGCCAATAACCAGATATCAATGACATCATTTGACTTTAACCAATATAGTACGATAATATCAGTTATATCGTCTATTAAATTATCAACCATGAAAAGTACAGCCAATTCTAATAAATTCAAAAGATCTTTAATGTTTTCCGTTTTATATTTTAGCATTGAAGATTTAACAAAATTGTTACATTCCATCGATATCTCTGTATCATCTTGAATCCATTCGATGAAATTCTGAGGAACAAAATAATCTTAGCGAGTAAACAATAAGTAAATAAATTATTAATTGAGTCGCTCAGAAACCAATGTAGTTAAGTCTATTCTTTTTATATTTTCTGATTGATGTAAATCTTAATTAAAGAAAAATAATATTTTCAGTTATTAAAGGGTTTACTCATTGCTTCGTTATTTTTAGCTGCGAAAAGGTGAAAGTTCTAAAGTTTTTAAAATAATGCCATTGTCTCAATAAATACTTATGCTTTTATTTGCACATCCTGTACATAGCTTGTTTCATTACAGCGCCTACTCTTTTAAAAAAGATTTTATATACTTTACTGATAAAATTAAGAAACCAAAAATTTGTTAAATCTATTATTTAAAAAATTAATTATCTATTAATTAAATAATAATAAATAATCTATAAATTAAAAAATCTATAACAAAACATTAATTTTCTTAATTTTTATTTTACCATAGACTTAACCATATTGGCTAGTGAGCAATTCAATTAAATATCATATGCAAAAAGCTACATATTAACCTGGAAGGTGAATAGATCAATATTATAATTAATAATATGTTCTTTTTTTGGCGTGTTGTAAAAATGTGGAGAAAAAAGGCATTCAAAATAATGACTTTTATTAATAAGTCTTGTTTTATCGACTTCGAAGCGATTATCTTGAAGAACTAACGTAATTATTTCATATTCCATCGTATCAAGTAATAATATGTATGTATAATGTACAAAATGATTGAAAAACTTTTGAAATGGAAAATCACCCCACTGGATTTGCACTTTGTGGGGGAGAACTGTTCAATATTTAATATATAAATAAATATTTATATGGGGTAAATTGTTAATACGTCCAAAGAATATGTAATGATCGAAATTATAACTTTATCGTTCTCGATAAGAAATCATTTTCACAAGATTTTGACAAAGACGAAATAATCCTGTTCGAAGGTTAATCACTTCACAATGTAAATAATTCATTTCTTATAATATCACATACACATATTTATTTAAATTACAACAAGTTCTCCATATAATATACTATTTCATAATCTGATTTATGAACCTAGACTAATTAATTATTTCAATGTTACACAACTATTTAAAACTTCGTAAATTAATAGTAATAACTTATTTTAAAATGATATTTGATCGTTATTTAATTATTGCCCATGAAAGGACAATAATAAAGCGTCAAAATATTAAATTAAATTTTGAATTAACCAGCTATAAAATATCAACGAATAAATAACAGTTTTACAATAAAGGCAAAGAGTACAGAAGTAAATAAAAGCTCACAAGTTTCCTTTTTTATCTAACCAGATTCATTTTAGTTACTACCGGGACCACCAGAGAGCGATAGTAGTTACTTAAAGCGATGACGGTACAATACTATCAAAGAATACAGTATTCTTTGATATATACTTCTATATACTTCCGTATTCTTTGGAATATGTACCGTAAACCCAATATAATTTTTGACCAATCATATCACAGCTATCACTATTTTTTATTGGCGTGCTATCAAGGCAAGTATACTTCATCTCTAACCTATAAATTAATTTTCAGTCTATAAGTCTTTTACATCTATAATTAATTTTATTTCTATTAAATATAATATATTTCTGAATTTATATATAGTTATTTTTATTATCAAGTACTGTTATATCAACAGAACTAGGACTTTGATTGTAGCGGGGAATATATGTTTATTGGAATACACCGCCAGATGCTGCCCTAGTCGAAGTAATTTTCCTTCCATTGACATCGTATTCGGAGGTCCAAGAAAAAATAAAATTCCTGAATAAAACTTCAAAATGGCGCGACTCCTGAGTCTAAACACCCAGTTTTGATATTAGTGGAGTGTAAGAGCTGAATAATATTCCTCGAAACGATTGGCCATAGTCCAGATATTTTGTACAAACCGTGTAAGAAATAAACTCAAACTGGATGTTCACTACTGTATCCACGATCGCTCACTCTATACCAGGTAAAAGTCGTCTTGTACTAAGTTTGATGCTCGTTATGCTTTTCCTAATATAAATTCATTTACTTCTATGAGAAATACATGAAATACCTATTACCCAAAATTATCTATGCCTACTTTCGTTCCCTATTTGGTTTCAATGTGATGCATTTTAAAATATAATCATTTGATTTTACTAAATATTATGAGTTCAATAGATTGTACAGCATGCTTATATTAATCCTAAATAATAATATACAGTAGTGTTTGTACGTGATAGCTTTGATAGTCCAAATTCTTTTATACGTGTAACATACCAAAAGCAAGATATTTATGATCTTAAAACTTATACTATGCGCGTAGTACAAACAAAGTTAATAATCATTAGACGATGAGATTTCTTCTTTCTATGTATCATTATATGTATACAGTGTTGTATTGTTTATAAAATACAATCTTATCAATTAATATTTAAAAAATACTTACTTCGATAACTCCAATTGATTTGACATGTTATTGTATCAGTTTATATCAATAGAAATTGAATTTTATTGACAAATCTAATTGTTAGTCTATATGCGAATAAATCTTTAACTCTAAATGTACCATGACCGGTTATATAACCACATCCTGTAATTTGTAAAGATGTGATAATTTGTAAAAATCCTGTAATTTGTAAAATATTCGGTGAAAATGCATAAAATGTACATTATTCATTTCTAAATAATAGAAGGTATATTGTTCATTATCCAGTTGGCTAAAATTTCATTCTATATGAAAATATATACTTTTTTAAAATGGTCATTTAACCGCTCACATAGTAGAAATAGGTATACGTGAAGTGTCGGTAGGTTTAGTGTAAAAATATAAAACTTTACATATATATATATTTTTGTTTGTTCGCATTTGTTACATCACATATAATAAATTATGTAAAATTAGTTGCATAATGATATGAGTTAAATATCTTTAAGGAAATATTTACTTAAATATTTTGTTTGTCCTAAAAATGAGCGAGTATTATTATTACTTAACTCATAGATAAATTTAATAAGCGAACTAATGAAATTTTCTATTACTACAGGGAGTGATCAGAGTCAGATGGCGCAGAAGCGCGGTTCTATTCATATAGGGTAAGTTGAAATATCAAAAACTTTCATGAAACAGTATACTTTCAACACGGCTTCAAATAATTACATATTACAGAATATGACTCATTTCAAGTTCTTATAACAGTACCTATTAACCCTTTGAGTGCTACGGTTACACATATGCATTTATCGATATGAATGCGAAGAATGCTATGTTGATTTGCGTATGATAAATGTTTGGATTTTGGATACACTAACATTATTTTGGAAAAATTCTTTTTTATGTTATTTAATCTGAGATAATAAAAATTATAATTTATTGTTAGCTATGCCTAGTATAATCAACTAGTAATAAAAGAACTTGCACAAGCAGTAAAATATTCCATCCTTAGAAAGTGCTTTGGCCAAGAGTATTCAGTGCTCAAAGGGTTAAAAAATATTAGTTTTTTTTACTTTAAAATAATATAAACAGGTTGTAAGAAATATGTTTTTTGTTAAAACATAGCAGATATGTTTTCAGACGAGATGCTCTATCTATTTATTATTTTTAATTAGCAAAATGATTATATTGATTAAAATATTATAAGCAAACTTATATCATTACCTGTAATTGAATCTCTCTCCATTTCTATGTATATATAAATAGCTGTATTCGTTTAAAAAACACACGATAATACCAAGTGATGCAATATCTATTAAAATGTATCAGCTGGCATGTCAGTGGAGTATACTTTATGTCTATGTACACGTATCCGATAATTCCAATAATTACCTCTAATATCTACATCACGATGAATTTTTTGAACAGTCAGATCTTTAATTGATACAGAGATTGTATTTTTGTAATCGTATCGAAACGTGCAATGATAATGATCGATAATGGTGATCTATAATTTTTTATCAATCTTTCCTATCAACACCCGACAAGATGGCCAAGCTAGAACATTTTTCGCGCTTCTAAATGTTCGATCGAAAAGACAAAATAATAATGTTCTCGATGGTAAAAAAAATAAATGCGCTCTTTTCGAATAAATCGAATGAAGTTGAGATAATTAGTTATTTTTTTGAAACATTCCAGGAAGATCGATCGATTAAAATAAGTAAGCTTGCTACGTTGCAAATAATTCGTCGTCTGACAATACTTAAAACCTATTAGTAATATTTCTTGACACCGTCATTGTTTTATTGCGACATCGTGGAAAAAATATTTCGTTATCGTAAGCTTCGCAGACTTAACGCAAAATACTTTTTCCAAGTCGTCAAGCCGAATCGTTTCGATGTTCTCAAACTCGCTTGATCTTCGTACCGAGAAAACATTGAATATTTGAGAAGTGATAATTTATTTATATTCTATGCGGATATAGGAGGAAGAAGTAGTGGGATCGCGAGTGCGAGGGGGACGATTATGAGAATAGTTGATAGATTCCTTGGAGCGTTAAAGCGGTATAAATGTCGAGCCGATTATTTCGTAGGATCGTGTCAGAGGTAGGAGGAAAAGAAAAGGTAGTCAGTACAGGGGAATACGTAAAAGAAAAGAAGCGTGTAAGGAAGGAGGGGTCATCGTTGCGGAGAGAGAAGGCGCGTTCGTTCCGTTGCTACCACCAGGAGGGACGAAGGCATCCCGGTTAAAAGTCGTGCTTTATACGGTGGCTGTTCCGCTCTCTGGTGGGAGAAGTGATAGTCCTTACCGGGGTATACCACGGCGGCACATTATACGGCTATGGTGGAATCAGTCACTGGCGAGTTGTGGGTGGTGACTAGTCGACGACCCATCCGTCCCTCGATCTTCCTGTCGATCTTCGACTCGATCTCCGGCTCGATCTCCGACTCGATCTTTCGCTCGATCTTTCGCTCGTACGTTAGTGCTTCCCGACCGAATGAACGTCGCGTCGTCCTCAGTTCAATCGCGATCGTAGCAATCGATATCCGACCGAATGCTTCGAACGAAATCGTTCTCCTCAACGTGCTCGACGGCGGTGGTATTCGTCGTAGCTTAAGATGCCTCGTGCCAAGTTTAAACGACGCGCGTCTCGCGCCCTCGTCTGAATAGATCACATTCCGTCACCGAAAACTTTTTCCTTATCCTTTCCTCCCTTCCTCCCTCCCTTCTTCCTTCCTTCCTCCCTTCCTCCCTCCCTCTCCCCTAACTTCTTTTTTACTTTTTTCACTTTTACTCTTTGGGGAGCTTTTCTCGTGAGTTTGTTCAAAGTGGTTGCAGAAGAAAGTGGTGAAAGGATATAAACTGGCATCAGTTCGAATTTAATTCGCCAAGAATTTCGTGCTTTTTGGAATCCTGCAATCATTCTCGATGGAAGAATATCTTTAAACATAGTTCAAAATCAAATCATGGATATTCAATTTCGAAAGCGATGAAATATTAGCCGTTTCAAGATCAAGATCGAAATTGTCGGCAACTCGACGAACATTTTTTATAAATTTAAATAAATAAATTAAAAGAAAATAAATGAGTGCAGTATTAACTGTAAGTTAGAACGAACAATAACGAAAGTCGGTAGATAATACGATAGAAGTAAAAGTACCTGATCGCTCCTCTCTCGATTCTTTGATTTTGAAGATCCTGGAAAGAAATCCATCGCCGGCAATGTTTCTATGATTAATCATCCGTAATCTAAGTTTGACTTAAAAAGGGAAGTAAAGTTTAATTGAACGGAAAAAAGAAAGAGAGAAAGGAGGTTGTTGGCGCTTTGATATTACGACTTCCTGTGGAGAGGAGCACCCTTCGGCCGTCGCGTAGATATCGCTAAACTCATATCGAGAGAACGCACGCGCGTGTCTTCTCGAGCGTGTAACAGGTGTCCAGTGTGTGCCAAACAGCAAATCTATGTAGGATATAACTTGATGAAATCTGTATTGATTTAAGCGAAGAGCCGATAAAGAGAATCAGCTTCGAGAAAGGAATAAAACATGTTTCCTTATATACGAAGAGAGATTATTCAAATAAGATGAGCGAATGAAGGAACTGAGGAGAATCTTTGGAAGAGGCTCGCTGAATTGTTCAAAAATCGTGGAAGAAAGGTCGTCAAAATAGAATATCCCGGTGGTAGTGGTATGTACGGGGGTGGTACGGGAGGTACAGGGTATGGGGTCGGTTTGGGCCCGGGACCCGGGCCCCACTACGCTCCCTCGAGTTCCGGCGTGAGTTACCAATTGGGCCCACCACCTCCACCTCCGCCAGCCGGTTGCCCCACCGGCGGAAGTCAGCTTCTGTCTTACGGGCCCAACCTATCGCCTCATCACATACAGCAGACGCACTCGGACTCTCAGCAGTCGTCGAAAACACGAAGGTAAATCTTCGTCTTTTTGATCCTATTTGCCTCTTGGAAGAGAGATGAGTATCGCGTTTCGAGCGCAAAACTTCTTTCCAGCCATGCTGGATCATCGTCTCGAGATCATCTGGCTCCGAGGAGCACGAAACTGACATCCTCCGTCTACTAAAATCGCTTTCCCGGGCGGGGGAGGTTAAAAGTCGGCCCTTTTGATATCAAAGCGGGTTTTAAGCTTTTGACCAAAGGATACCGTCGTCTCTCCTCTATACAGGAACGTGCAGAGAATCGTGGGAAAGGTTGGGACTTTTAAACGGCACGCGGTTTTTGTGGTGGTAACCTGGGCATGCACGTTGAATCGATGAACGTCGCGAGGACGAGAGATATAGTTCGTTTGAAGACAATTTTTTACCCTTAAATACTAAATTATTTATTAGGAAGATTCGTGCGTTTAAAGAAGAGTAACGACGAACGCGACGACGACGAACGTGACGATTAACGTGAGACAGGGACAAATTACGTATGGCAAGAGTTACGTATTACAAATTACGTATATTGATGATTATGAAGTATCTCGGTAATTATATGGTATACATGTTAACAGACAAGCAATTGTCGCTTTACTTAGAATAGCGAGAACAGAGAGAGACGTTGCGACCGTCGTGAGAAAAAAAATCTAAGTACGATTAAAAGTTAAAAAGAACTCTTTCAGATCTTTGCGTGGAATTTAGCTGATAATATGAAAGCAACTAAAATGCAATGTTAAAAGGGTTAGGTTTCGTCAACTGGCACGATTTATTCGAGTCGTCGTCAAAGATTTATTCCCCTTAGAGATCATTGAAAGAACTCTCTCGAGTTCGCTTTGAAACAATCTAGTTATCGAGAGTCGTGACCGAAGTACTTACGATTGCTTATTGAAATTGAGAGGCTTGCGGTGTACTTACGGATTCGCCTTTCGCTCGGACCCCGTCGACAAGCGGAAGAAATTTGCGGATCGTTTCGAAGATTACTTATGCCGATTCACCTTATTGTAACTTATTTGTGCCGATTGTATTTTAACCTTAATCTACCACCCATAATTCCCTATTCCGCAAGATGCAATAAAAAGTAATCATTTTATGAATCTATTTTGCAAACGAGCCAGCCCCCCCCCACTTTTACGATTAAATCGAGGAAAAAACCTATTCCAACATTTTCAAGTCGCAATTTTCAAGTACCCATCATGCTAGTTTATCGAAGACCAATGAAACGTCTTCCTATTTAAACGATTATTTCCAAATTTCCAAGAAATCTTTAGATTTTCATAGATACGTTATCTTTTACTTGTCGTACACATTATCGGGATTCAAATATTCCAAAGAAAAATCATCGATACTCGGGGAACGCACATGTTCCGTGTCTGCGTGAAAAATACAGGAGTCGGTCGTGAATCTAGATAGCTCTATTATCGTCGAGCTTGTCGTAAAAAAGACTGCGAATTCTCGTCAAGCCAATCCTATCCTACCTCGCGCCTCAAAACCACGAAAACGGTGAATCGATAACGAGCTTGACGATTCTTGCATAAACTGAATATTTATTAACCGTTAAATAAAAAGACAACAAAAGAAAGAAAGAAAAAAAAGGAAAAAAAAGCAGCTATTTTCCACGTTGCGTTTTCATATTACGTTTTACCTTACAAAATTCTGTAAACCATATTTGACCGAGAGATTGTTATTAACTTTCTTGTGCAATCATCGCTGTTTGAAAAAACATACGGTTTTCTTGTTGTTGCAAGATCAGCATTTTTTCTACCTACATTAGCAAGTAAATTATAATCAAGAAATGTAATTGCAATTTTATTATAAGATACTTACACTTTCTTCGCGCGTAAAATGTAACTTCCCTTTGAAGAGAGGAGATCAAGACGAAGAAGAAGAAGAAGAAGAAGGAGGAGGAGGAGTAGTAGGATGAAGGAAGGAGGAAGGAGGAAGAAAAAAGGAGGAACTTCCTCGGCGACCTTGAAGAAAAAGATACTCTGGCGTAAGCCATTGAAACGACGATAACGATAATCTTCTCGAAAATATAACAAAGCGGGTACAAAGTTGACGTTATCGTGAAATGCATACAACAGAATTGCGGTGCGCGGTCACGCGCGACGATAATAAATTGAGATCACAAGAAAAATACATATATGCGCGAAGAAATAGTTATGACGGCACAGCTCGTATATTATTACGTACGGTACGGTATGTAAGTACGTATGTATGTATGTATGCATGCACGTATGTATGTACGTACGACGAGAGAGTGACCGTATTACGTAGGAAGAAACGAGAGCACGTACAATACCCGAGAGATTACATTTATCAGCGAATATTTCATTGGCCTAGCTGATCGCTGATTTCATTTATCGTCTAATTATAACGAACCAACGTCTGGGTGTGTTTTTTATTTTTTAATAACTCTACTCGTTAAGTCTCCCCAAAGAAGACCTTAAAAGGGATCGATCTGTAATTGTACGTTTTCTAAATTCAAGTAATCGTCCAACTCTACCTTCTGAAACATAACGACGAAATAATCGTTATACGATGGTACGAAAAGTCGACATTTAATAAAGTGCATCTTTGGGTCTGGTCTCGTTCGTTCGTTCGTTCGTTCGCGGCTCATCGCGTCTAACAAGCCGCAAAATACACACCGAGGAAGATTAAGGGTAGCCAGGGTGTCTAATACGATGAGTTTACGCGGCTCGTTCTACACTCTACCACGTGCACCGAACGTGCGAGCACGAAACAAAACCCACTCGTTGAGGAATTCGTCACGTAGCAGAGATTTGTGACCGTTCACGCATTTACGCGCCGATTACCGCGATCTTGTTACGTAATCCGCTTCATAAAACCCAAAAATCCAAAGCACTCCATTACTCGGACCTTATCTGCTTTAGTTTCTCTTTGCCCGTCTTATCGTTACACCGAGGAAAACCGATCAACAAGATCTCTTCGACGTTTACCAGCAGATTTTCCTATTTACGAAGGACTATCATTTTCATCTTAGCGAAGCTGGAAAATAATTTTTGATATTTAACCAAGTTTAACTTTCCTCGATGTTGTTTCATTTTTTCGCAAATACGCGGGGATGCACCCAAAATATGCAATCTCGCGCGACGGCGGGTATATTTCAAAATCTGCATTGTCTTTTGTTCTTCTTCTTTTTTCGTCCACGTAAATGTCGAACATTGAAAAAGCAGGTTGCATTATTTGTTTACATCGAGACGCGCGATGTTCGTGACAACTGGCTCGAAGTAGGAATTTCCAAGCCGGAGTAGTAGTAGCCTTCTTTCTAAGCAGCGATTGCGCTCGCGATATCTCTTTTTATATTCTCTTCGGGAAGTACTATGTAAATCGTGTGTTTACTCTTTTCATTATTTCCACACGGCACACTTATACGGTGCAATTATCATCGTCAGAGGGATACGCACCGTATTACGCGAGTTAGCGTTTGGATTTGAACGCGTTCAACGCGCCAACAAATGTTAATTATGTTATTACAACTAATTAAATGGAGCACAGGTGATTTCTGGTGCATTAACCTGTAAAAATGTAAATCTAATTGATAAATTATATATATATTTATTTCATGCAATCGTTGGCCGCGTGCGCCTATGTAAAAAGAAAAAGAAAAAGAAAAGAAAAAGAAAAGAAAAGAAGTGGTGGCATTCCTGAGGTAGAAGAAGAAGTCGTTCAACTGGTTGAATCAAAATGAACAAAAAAAATATAATGTTTTTAGTTTGATATGGGGCTCGAGAACTGCGTCGTCGAATTATCTATCTTTTAATGAATCCTCCATTAGTAACGCCTCGTATCACTCGTCTGATATTAAATCCATATTTAGGTCGTACGCGTGCGACACGGACACTTAACTTGCCCACGATACTTTTCATCGCGAGCATAAATAAAACGAGAGATAAAGCGCGTGCCGATTATATCAAATCGAATAAGAATTTTCCTTTCCTTTTTTTTTATTTCTTCTCTAACTAACCGATAGATTTTCGATGAATATTTTGGATTAATTGGAAACATCCTCTCTCACTCTCTCTTGCGTTCTCTTCAAACGATTGCCAAGGGAGAAAATATCCTTAACGAAGAATAAAAAAGGGATCTTGTTAGAGGACGCATAGGTTGTGCGGCTGTAAGCGTAATTAGATGGATTTCTTGCTTCCTCTTCCTCGTATTCTCAGTCGCGTGACTTTCCGCTCGAAGTTAGCTTACACGCCCTGAACAATAAAGGTTTTCTCAGGCGTGAAAACGGCCGGTTCTCCCGATTGGTTCCGTTCTAGGGTCGCGCGCGCGTCTTTCTTGTTCTTCCTCCTCCTCCTCCTCCTCTTCCTCCTCTTCCTTCGCATCTCTCCTATCGGGTTCAATTACGACTTTTAAGGCTTTCAATTCGGCTAGATTTTGAACGACAACAACACAACTATCGCTAGAATGGCAATTATCTTCGATAATATACCGTACCCTTCCTCTTCTTTTACTTTACGATAGTGTTTTGTTTAAGAAATAAAATGGGGGAGGGGGGACGACGAAGAAATCGAATAAACTTATCAGAGACGATATTTGCAGGTATCATTCGCGAGTCTTAGAAGATTGTTAGGATGCGATCGAGGATGCGATCGAGGATCGATCGAGGAGGCGGTGACCAATAAAAGATCGTCTGGGAGAAAGAAAGAAAGAAAGAGAGAGAGAGGGTGGGGAAGAAAGAGAGAGAGAGAGAGAGAGATAAGAAGTTCTTTGGCGCGAGTCGTGCGGGGAAAGATGGACCGCCCCTTCTATAAGCCGCCAATCCTCGAGCTCTGATCTTACTTTAATATGCGACACTGTATGGTGCGAGGAGCATTATCGTAAACCCCCCTCCCCCTCCCCCTCCTCCCCCCTGCTTGCCCCTGATCAAAAGAAAAGCATCGAAGAAAACTGGGAAGAGAATCGTCATCGTGCTTAGACGTTAGATTAACAATTGGCGCCGTCGCTTAGCTTCAACGAACGACGACGAAGCTCCGCTAAAATACGATGATGATGATGATTCGTTGCATAATTATTATATAGTTAAATGCTACTTGTTGTAATAATTGGACGCTCAAGGACGCTTGTTGTCGTCGTCGTCGTCGTAACGCGTCGTCGTAAGTCCTCGATAAGAAGAAACGTATATTAATATTCGACATTTCGAATTGTAAACTTGATAATAATCGCATTTTTCCATTTCCATCGTTGACTTAAGAATGCTTCTTAAGCGCGCAATTAAAACGAGTAAACACTTGTATCGCGTGATTCGATACGGAAATGCAGCATATAGCTAGCATCGATGTTTCTTGCGCCATTGTTTCCCCCCCGATTGGAACGTTTCAATTATCCTCTTATAGTAAGAAATCGATGAGATTCCGCGCGTTGAGAGGAACAACTTTCGGAAAGAATACCGCGCATTTCGTAGGTACACCGGGTAGGTAGGTAGATGCTCGTTCTCCTGTTCTCGAAAGGTAAGCAACAGGGGACAAACTCGTGTATGTATGTGCATGAGCGTATGTACGCGTGCAAGTGTCTCAAAAGACTACAGGAAGAGTTGGTAGATGTAACACACGTGGACGTAAAGGAATGGCGAACGTAAATGTACGAGGACGAGCTTGGACAACGGTTACAAAGAGGAAGAGAAGAAGGAGTAGAGAGAAGAGGGGTCAAGTCGTGACTCTAGAGTCCAACGGAAAAATGCAAAAAGGCGCCACCGTAACTTGGACACGGCGTGCCACATCACGTGGTATTCTCTCTCCCTCGTATTTTGAAAATTCTTGGATGTCACTGTGTATGTCTCTCTCTCTCTCTCTTACTCGCTTTTTATCAAACGCTTACGTGGAATTATTTAGCGATCGACTAATTGCGCAAAAAATATTTTCGTTCGAACCGTTTAAACGCGGTCGTTAATCTTTCTTAATGCCAAACCGTCGCGTCGGTCATTTGGAGTCCACGTCCGCCAATAGCATATCGCCGAGCATATCGCCGAATGGCGTAAGCCTTAAGAGATAATTAGAAGGCCTAATTACCGACGGTAAAAGCGTACGTTTGTCTCGTGTGAGATCAGCGTTACCGCCCACCATGCATGCTGCTGCTGTTGTAGGGTACCACCAGGCGGACCAGGCATATTATGCCGACATTCCGAATCTGCTCGTCGAAATAACACATACGAAAAAGCGATCGTTTAACTCTTCGTTTCGTAAGTACTTATGTACGTGGTGCCTTTAACCTCCTTCCAGTTGTTACAATGAGAGAGTCGGCTTACATTAGACGCACGTTAGATAAAGATCTCTAATGCTCGGTTCCCACGACTTTTGTTCCCCCGATACATAGACATTCGTAAAAGAAGGAAAGTCGAAAGAGGGACTCTCGAAATCGGGAGAAATGAAACAACACTGTCTGACCGGTAATCGACGAGGAAGATCGATTTTCCTTCAAATTGTTCCATCCCAAGAGGAGGGGTACTCCGTGGGATGAATTTTTTTTTAGAAGAATATTTTTTTTTTCATGCTCGCAAGCTTTGTTGTTCGTCGATCGTAAATGAACAACTGCTAGTAGTCACATTCGTTCCTTTCGATACGCTACCAAATCCGTTTCGGTCGAATTACGTAGTCGAATTGTGAATCAATGCTATGAACTCGTTCTCCGAGTCTCTTGTAATAGGCCATCGACGTCATGGTTTATTGCGATCGCTGATTTAGTGTCGCGCAGGGTCAATATTCTCGTATTTAAGTTTGTCAGTTGTTGCATTCGTTTATTCTTCCTTTTTCTAATAAAATTTTCTACACTTTGCTGCATAGTTTACGACGTTAATGCGGCGTCTGTTCGCTAAGATAAAATCTGTTCTCCAAAAGGTTACGTTGAGTAATTGGTAAATGATTAACGATAATTGATATTTTTCCTTAGGAAAGTAGTATCACGCTAGAGGAAAGGTATAAAATGTTTTGATTATTCGACGAGAACTGGTAGTAGCATTGATATTTGATCGTTAGAATTTCGTTCTCGATCCAAACTTTAACATAGGAGGGATCTTCTTTCCGTCGGACGATGCATACGCGATGCAAAAACGTCTCGCATAACGACACGGGCCATCTTATAACTCCGCACGTACGTGATATGAAGCCGGTTTTTGTATTCGCCATATGATTTATTATCTAAAAATCCGGATAAGGATGCGATGTTCGTTATTTCAAGATAGATATAAAGAATATTTTACCAAGTTATAAATACCAAGTTGTAAGAAAGTAAGATGAGAGAAGAAGAAGGAGGGGGCGGGAGGGAGGGAGGGAGAGGTGCCGCGAATGATTTTAAAACGCTTGCGTTCCATGTTCCTCTCGGTTACACGGGTAGTTTATAAAACCTTCTGGAAGGTGCAGCAATTGGAGCACCGCGTTGAACCTGCTTCGAAGTTTAAACTTTCTCTTAGGTTCGAAGGCGCGGATTATAATGCCACACGTTGTGGAATCGGGTAGTGAGATATAAATGCCAGGGCTAACGAGAGAAGAAAGTGTCATAACTCTAGGGAACATTTCATCCATCCTGTTGTTCGACCGACGACGACAACGACGACGACGACGACGTGCCATGGACGAAAGAAACCTCGACGTGGTATCCGTCGTCTTCTTTCTCACGAAAGATTCGTAAAAGATTCATACGTATCCGTTAAGTCGACATAATACCGCGGGGCGCATCATTATGTACTCCATAAGTCTCCGGGTACATCTTCTCTTCCTCTCTTAAGGGACTATGGTGCTCCAAGAGAAAGAGGAGGAGGAGGAGGAGGAGGAGAAGGAGGAGGTACTATATATGTTGTGGAGGGCTCTAGAGACGAATACGACGACGACGACGATGACGAAGACGAAGAAGAAGAAGAAGAAGAAGAAGATGGTAGAAGATGAGGAGGAGGAGAGGAGCGAAGGGAGGACTGGTGGCGGGTACGGAGGTACCCGGATACACTCGGTGCGGGCCCTACACCCTCACTTTTCTCTTCTACCGGGTCCTCCGGAGTTCTCCTCGGTATGAGAAAGGTGAAGAGAGGGAGGTACCGCATGGCGCGTTCACCACACCGAGAGTAGAAGGAGTACGATGGCGAGTAGTACGTTGGTGGGAGGAAAAATAAAAGTGGAAGGGATAGGAGGGCGCACCGGTAAGGGGATATCTTGCTTTTTCGCTCAGGGTCAGAACCGTACATCACCCGCGCGCCGCACCGGTGCAATAGACTGACGATCGGCCGGATTTCTATGAGCTCTCTCTCTCTCTCTTTCTCTCTCTTTCTCACCAGTTCGCGAACGAGAGCATAATTTTCTAGCGAGCGGTTAATACTGGCGTCGGTAGAAAGAACACGAGCTTCGATACCGATAATGAGACGGCGGTGACGGATTTACGGTGGCCTCTTTTGCGCTTCGAGTCCATCACCCTCTCTCTCTCTCTCTCTTTCTCTCTCTTTCTTTCTCTTTCTCTTCCCCCACCTCTAGCTTTCCTGATATCTTTTCCTGTATTGTAGCGAACGACCCTTACGGGCTTTGCCATATTCTTCCTGGTGTAAGCGGTAATGAGGTCTTGAATCTTGACTTTAGCTAGCATCGCTATCGAATCGCCGATGTCGTCGTCGCATGGTGGAAGGAAGGAAGGAAGGAAGGAAGGAAAAAGTGGGACGAACCGAATTATTTCGCTCCAATTCTTCTCGCGTTTACTTCGATTACGGCTCGATATGTCGAGAGAAAGATAGAGAAAGAGAGAGAGATATGGAAAAGGTAAATAAATGATCTCTCTCTTTACACTTCCTTCCGTCATCCGCTATCGTCGTAAATTTATTTCGTTGGTTATTTATTATTAATGAATGGCTCATTCGTCGAGGATCTTTCGTAGAAGAAAATTCGACGATCGATCTTGCACGCTTCGAATTTCGATCGAACGATTACTGTTAGGTGATCCAGATTTGGTGGAGTAGAGCAGAAGCCCAATTTTGGATCGGCCAATAATTCGCGTTTGGTAATCCGGAAGCTATTATAGTATTGCGCGATTGTCGATGACGCTATATCTCTATTCGCGCAACTATTCCTTCCTTTTTTGCGAACTCTTTGCTTTTCTCCTTCGCCTTCGCCTTCGCCTCCTTCTCGTCGAACGGTATAATAATTTATCGCTCAACAACCACGCATCTTGACGTACGCAAACGTTCGTACGTACGTACACGCACACAAACACAAACACAAACACGAACACGCACAGAGAGATAAAATAAGAAGTATATACGCTCGCGACTCGCGTATCGAGAATTAAATTCGTCCATGTCCGCGCATACGTATATCTTGTTAAAATGTTTTCCCCTGTTTTTTTTTTTCTTTTTTTTCTTTTTTTTTTCCTTTTATTATCCTTGCGTTCGTTTGTACGTTTGAATTTCTAATAATATTTCTACGAGTACTACACGCGTACGTACCACCACCATCGTATGGTTTCGATTCGTATTCTTTCGAAAAGGAAGAAGATTTAAGAAGGGGAAACAGAGGAGTGCATTAAAAAAAAATTTGATCGGTGTATCATGGTGGTTTGTACGTTTGAATTTCTAATAATATTTCTACGGTCGAGTACTACACGCGTACGTACCACCACCATCGTATGGTTTCGATTCGTATTCTTTCGAAAAGGAAGAAGATTTAAGAAGGGGAAACATAGGAGTGCATTAAAAAAAAATTTGATCGATCATAGTGGTTAAAAAATGTAATCAATTATTTTCTTCTCTTGGTGTTTCAGGTCGGACGAGGATGATACCAGTGGATGTAAATATAGAAGGCTGGAAGATGACAATGTGCAGGACAAGGAGAGGTTTGCGAGGTGAGTATCAGGCTCGAGAAGATTCGATAAATTCGTTAAAAATTAGTGGCTTTTTTCGTGCCAGAGATTCTTACTCGAAACGGGAAAGTTCAAATATTTTGTCCAACTACACTCCTGCAAAGAATTTTACTATTAAATATCAATCAAATTATTGGTAATTAATCAAGTGTTTAAAGATCTTGTGATTTGAAGAAGCTTGCTAAATAATTCAAATACAATGTATTGTTAATATGAATTTGTTTAAATATTAATATACTTGTTGACAATGATCAATGATCAATCGTTTAACACAGATCTTATTATAGGATAGAGTAATACATTTTTCAGATTTTATATGACAAAGTAATCAATTTTGTTCAAAAAATTTATGATCAATCAAGGAATAGTCGTATGGAGAACGAAAAAACAAATCTCGGAAACGGTTAATAAAATTTTTAGGTTCTAATTATGTTTATCTACGTTTTTCTATACGTATGTTTACTTACTTTTCTAATAATAATCCCCCCCATAAATGGAAACAATTGAGACAGTTATAACTCGACAACCCTATGACAAACAAGTTGGTTTCGACGCGTGCCTCGTAAAAATATTAATCTAATTAATTTTCCAATGTGATTTTACATTAATTATTTATAATTATTAATCATTCATTATTATTCATTAAATTGAGTTCTCTTTCTCACATCGTTTTTTATTACTTTGTTATTAAATCAAAAATGAATTTTCCATAAACGACCGATTTATTTTCTACATTTTATTTAACACATCTAAATTAATTATTTATTAATTACATATCTTTAATAATCAATGATCTTGTAAAAAACTGAATACTACACGTGTAAGAGAACACGAAGAATTCCATCAACACTGTTCGTTTCGTGAACATTAATCAATTTGGCCATGATAATTTACGCATAATTCGAATCTCGTTAGGGTTCGTCTTAACGAGTAAAGTATCGCGAGAAGAGTAGCGTGAAAAAACCTTTTTGGTATCTTAGGTTGCCGACACATTGTTAATTCGTCTCACGAAATCGTGGTCCCAATATGTTCTACCGGTACACCCTGTACATGCCTCCTCAAGTATCAAGATACATACATACCTACATGATACCTACCAATGCGAACCGATAGCGGAATGGGAAGCCCTCGAGGCTGCTCCAGCGTGGGAACATAAGGTTCCGAACATAAAGGACGCGCGTACCGTCGTCGTCCTTTAACTTCGGCCACCCTGCGAAGGTTCTTCTACCTCTCTCTCTCCTAGTTGGTATCTATCTCGATGATATTCAAACTTTCCTTTGCCGTTAAATTTACTGAGAGATAGAAAAATGAAGAAATAAATAAAGAAATAAAGAATATATTATTCCAGAAGTTTTCTCTTGTGTGTTCGATCGCGTGCGACTGGGTGGAGTCGTTCTCCGCAAGCAATCTCTACTGTCATTTTGCAGATACCCAAGAGTAAGCACGCATACATCGCGTTGTCGAAAAGAGGATGGAAAAAGGGAGGGAAAAGGCATCATGGCTCGAACGGGGTCCGCAACCGATTCTGATGTCGCGCTTTGCGAGCAAGCAAGCAAGCAAGCGAGCAAGCAAGCGAGCAAGCAACCGCGTTCAAGAACCTCACTTTTAAGTTAATAACGCAATTACTGCCTCCCGCCGCAAGCCAACCCTCCTCCTCCTTCTCTTCTTCTTCTTCTTCTTCTTCTTCTTTGATACTTCTCCTAACCGAGGAGAGGGCCCACGGTCGTATTTTCTTCTCGACCTCGGCATTAATACAGAAAGCCTGCATTTTCGGTGGCGCGCGATTACGAGTCTCCCTGTAAAACCGCGGAATAACTCTGTTTGTCGTCGTTCTCCTTCCTTCACCTAAAGTAAAGTTAAGGAAAGGAAAGGAAGAAATATATCTATTCGATAGACTCTCTTACAATTTTAGTGCGGGTAATATGCGTTATTACAACTCGGTGCATATTTATCGAGGAAAAGAGAGGAATGAAGAAGAAGAAGAAGAAGATGATGCCGGTGCAGGAATAACGACGACGACGACGACGACCAAGAAGAAAAAGAAGGAAAAGGAAGAGGAGGAGGAGAATAACCAGCGAATGGTATTCGACGATGAACGGATACCACTCCGATCGTTGTCATTTAAATCATTTTCAAACGAAGATGTTATAATCGCGCGTGAGACGGCAGCGTGGTGCGCCATAAATTGAACTTTGCAACGTATTTACTGCCTTTGGGGGGCAGTAATCGAGAAGCCGAAAGACCGGATATAATACTAAAACGAACGAAACTTAACTAACCGATAGAGACGATATATTTTCATTTTGACGTTACTCGTGTTGTCGTTAAGTTTGAGAGAATTGTCGAATTCGCAGTGTTATTCGAAGTAGGAACGATAAGATCGCAAAACGTTGAGCCCCCTAGCTAGCCGCACCACCGTCGTTGGAGGGGAAGATAAGGAAAAATAAAAAGGATGGGATAAAAATAAAGGAATAGAGTGTCGCGTCGGGAGAGGGGCCAAAAAATAAAGATAAACTTGTACCGAAAGAGATAGATAAGGATCTCGGACAAGACGGCATTCGCACGGGGTATCGTTTGGTGGTCGCGCGATTATCGGTACACCCCGTATAGTCAATCCGCTTGCCCGGACCTTAGAAGCGAGCGAGCAACTTCGGAGCGTCTGACCCCTGACCCAGGAGTTCTTCGTCCTCCTCCGAGCCCTCCTCCGAGCCCTCCTCCAGCGCCGCCGCGTCCCTTTCGCCCTTCTTCTTCTTCCATAGCTCGCAACCTCCTCCATCGCGTTGCCGGACCGCCGTACGTAGCCTGCTTTATACTTGCGCTTTAAGCGCCCTGGCTGGCCTCTTTTAAATAGCGTTGCCCTCTTGCACGGAGAAAGAGATAGATAGATAGATATTTATTCTTATGTCCGTGAAAGAAGAAGAAGAAGAGAGAGAATGAAATCGAAGAAAGGTACGACCAACGAGACGTTACGGATTCGCAGGAAAGATTTTCTCTTGCAACAAGTATTCTGCCCATTCTGCTGGACCTCTCTACTCGCTCTCTCTATGTGTCTTTCAACAACCTCCCGGATGTTCTTTCTCCTAGATCCTTATCCCCCATTCTTTTCATTTATATTCTTCTCCGTTCACTGAAAAAAAAAAAAGAACGAACCCACGACAATATCCTTTAAGATAGACTCGAACGCGAATCCCTTGTTCATTTTCCCTCTTAATACCAGAAAATCTATCCCTTTGAAATACTCGCGTATAATATCGTAGTCAGTCGGTGTTGTTATATATTTGTTAGATTTCACGTTGGAAAAATCCTACTTGCTAAGAGCAGTCAATTGAATTTGAAGTTTAATTCGTAGTTTCTACCCAGCAAGTAACCCAGCCAGTCTCTCTTCCTTCGTCGTGACAACTGGAGAGAATCTCGTCGAAGCCGAATGCTTTCGGAACTACGTGTAGTATTATCGGACCACGAGAATTTATTAGTCCAATCGATCTCGGACGCACGTACTATGCACGATCATATTCCGGAAAATAGATTACGTTCCGTTCCGTTCCGTTCCCCTCGTTTGCTCTCCCGTTATTAACATTTTCCCAAATATCTCTTCATTATTTCATCTCGAGCTATGCAATTACCTTGGTTTTTTCTTGCAACTTACTGCAGGGAGAATCATTGCGAAATAGAAAGGCGGCGGCGGAACAAGATGACCGCCTACATCACCGAACTCTCGGACATGGTACCAACCTGTTCGGCCCTTGCGAGGAAACCGGACAAACTCACGATACTGAGGATGGCAGTGGCACACATGAAAGCTCTCAGAGGTAAGACGACCATTCGTATTTTATTGAAGTTATACTTCTTTTGGCGCGTTGGGGAAAATGTAATGGGGAGTGATTTTGTTCCGAGCGTTTGGAAAAACGACACCATGAAGTTTGTCGGTATTTACGATGCGCGGGAAAACGATTTCAAGTTTACGGCATGAAGTTGTCTTCTTTTCTTCTTCCCCCCTTTTTTTCTCAAGCGGGTCACCCATCCAAATACTAATCGTACTCAGCGCTGCTTTACTTAAATGATCGAAGCGAGAACTAATGCTGTAACCGCGCCATGACTGTTGACGCGTGAAGTTATTCGATATATCTCTCTTATATTTAGTGTGGACTGATATCTATATTTTGATATTTTCTTTTTCTTTTTTTTATTCTTTCTTATATATATATATATATATAATTATTTCTTTTTTTAAGTTATTTTTTTTCTTTGAAGTTTTTTTTGAAGTTATTTTTGAGGTTATTGAGGTTATATTCGTTTTGGTACGGCAAAGAAGTATAACTTCTTACGTGCGTACATAAGTACACACACCAGTTTTTTATTTATTTTGCTTCGTTCCTAGCGTCAAAAAAAAAAAGTCTCATTGGAAATTAACCACGAAATTAACCACCTTTGTAAAAATCAACCAACAACCATTCGGATAAAGAAGAAGGGAGAGTGAGTCCCCATCGAAGCACAAAGCTTGCATTCGTGTAATTTAATCGACTCTCGTTGAACAAAATCAAAGATCGTCTTGCCGAAAGTTATTTCCTTGACCGTGCCGGATAATTCAAACATCAGGGGTAAAACTTAATCGTCACGTTCCGCGTTAAGAACTAATTCTAAGTAAATTGCTACTTTGTTCCTTATCGAACTGTTAGAGTTGATAACCGATTTGCAAGCGAAAATTGCCATTAGAAATTTAATCCAGATCCCTTATCCGATTCATTAAGATGACAAACTTTAACGGAGTATACCGAAAATTCTCAAACACCCACCGCCCACCCGCACCCCCTAAGGCGATGATGTAATCGAACTTTGATCCGGGAGTGAAAGAAAATCCAAAAAAAGCAAAAAACAACAAGGAGAGAAATAATTCGCGTTCTTAGGATGATTCGGAAAAAAAAAGTAAGTAAAAAAGGGTTGGGGGGGAGGTCAATCGAAGCTGCTTTTTTTCTTTTTCTCTCGGAGGTACCGGAACGAGCGTAACCCACGGATGATGATGGTTTGGTCGTCGTACTACGGGTCATATCGAATGCAGAAAGCGCGATATATGCTTCCGGTGTAAGAATGGGTGGAGTTGTTCCATCGTCGGCTGTCCCTTTACCTTCGGACACGCATAGGCGTGGTGTGTGCGTGCCGTGATTCCACCTAAGTATTGGTGGTGCGTCGCATTGTTTATAGCCACTTCTCCTCTTTCCCGACAAGAGAACCGCTGAATACAAATTGCTTAACGCAGAGAAAAGAAGGTGAGGAGGAGGGGGAGGGGGCGAGAGAGAGGGGGGGTTGGAGGGAGAGAAGGACCTCTCTCTCTCTCTCTCTTTTTTCCTTCACCATCTTTTTCCTTCTTTCTCTCTCTTTACCTGGCCATCCGAACAAGTGAAAAAGAGAGAGAGAGAAAGAGGGAAAAGGGGGGGGTGGGACTATCGCCTCCGGGATGTGTCGACGGTCGTTTACGCCGTCTTCTTCCACGAGCCTCCTCTCCACTCTTTCCCTCTTCCTCTCATAACTTCGTTCGATGCACGATGCACTTGGTACATAGATATCTACGAAAGTCGAAGAGAAGACGCTTTCGAGCCTTCTCTTTCTCTCTCTCTCTTTCTCTACGTCACCGGTTGCGGATTGTTAACGAGCCGTGCAGCGATAAAAGTCTATCGACGAACGACGACGAACAACGACAACAACGACGACGGTGAAAGAACCGTTCGAAAGCTCGCGCGCGAACAACTCTCCAACGACTACGTCGATTCGTTTCGATCCAACCTACCAGCTCCTCCTCCTCCTCCTCCTCCTCCACCTATCGTTTTTTCACGTCAATGAGATATCATCTAGCCCACCCGCTTTTATCGAACAACGAGTCCCAACAAATTCTTTCGAGTTCCTGCTCGCGAATTCGTTTTGATAGCAGATATATATATTCATCACTGAGAGAGAAAGAGAGAGAGGAACGCGTGTCTCGACTAAGAAACCCTTAGGGTTGAATTTTTGTAGAAGAAAAAATAAAAAGAAAGATAAGTTTCCGTGGTTGGGGCCCGGTCGGGAAGAGATGATCCGATGCAAAGGAAGAAGAAGAAGAAGAAAAAGTCGGTGGAATCTCCGTGGAAGAGCCAAAGGCGTCTCGACGCTCGCCACGTGGAAACTAATGGTAACGAAGGTCACCGGGGGTCTTCCATAGATCTTGTTTGGAAGTCGTTAAAGTACCTCTTCCCGGAATTTCTTCGTATATCGGGGTAAAGATCGCATCGCGAGCCCCTCTCTCTCTCTTTCTCTTTCTCTCTTCCTCTCTCCCCGGCCCCTTTGGATCCCATCCGCTTTGCAATTCCGATCTTGCACCTCGATAGTTACCTCCGCGCTGGCGAGGTGCCCCGTCCTCGTTTTTGGTACCCCACCGTCGTCTTTTCTCTCTTTCTTTCTCGTTGTCTTCTCGCGTACTTGGAAGCCTCCGACAAACTTACCGTCCGACCGGGTTATCGCACCTAAACCGATCGCCCAAGATTCTTTCTCTTTCCTTCATCGTATATTTGAAAAATCAGCAAAGTAGGTTTGTTTGTCCTTTTCCTCTCTTGATTAAAAAAAATGTAATTGAAAGTTGTTGTCTCTCTTGTCAGGGACCGGAAACACAGCGACCGACAACGCCTACAAACCATCCTTCTTAACGGACCAAGAGCTGAAACATCTGATCTTAGAAGCCGCCGATGGATTCCTCTTCGTAGTGAGTTGCGACAGCGGTAGGATCATCTACGTTTCCGATTCGGTCGCGCCCGTTCTGAATTACACTCAGAGCGATTGGTACGGGACGAGTCTTTACTCCCAAATACATCCCGATGATACCGAAAAAGTAAGGGAACAACTAAGCGCCGCTGAACCTCAGCAAGGTGGAAGAGTATTAGATCTCAAGACCGGGACGGTCAAGAGAGAAGGTCAATGTAAGTTAATAATGCTTTTGTCGGGCTAATCGTCGTCTAGTTCTAAGACCTAAATCACCTAATTATAATCGGTGGTATGCCGATGATTACAGCGTCCATGAGATTGTGCATGGGCTCGAGAAGAGGGTTCATCTGTCGAATGAAAGTAGGAAATCTACAGACGACGGGTGACATGGCGGCCGCTCACGGTCTTCATCGTATAAAGCAAAGAAATTCTTTAGGTCCGCCCGCCAGGGATGGGCAAAGTTACGCCGTGGTTCATTGTACAGGATACATCAAAAATTGGCCTCCCACCGGTAAGTTTGGCTTTCAATATTTCATCGTAATCCTCGACGCAACATAACGGTCGCGACAACGCGACGTAGCGCCAACTTTCTATTTTAAAGCGAGGGAGACGCGTTGTGCTCGGAGAATATGAACGAACCTACGATTCGTAGAATACACCGATACCGAGGACGACGTATGTTGTACATACCTCCTATAAATTAAGCATCTCTCGGCGATCGCACGGAAAGGACATAAACCGAGGCACGTCGATTCCTCCCTCCTCGGCCCTCGGAATAAGCACACAATTATTTTCACCCAGAGATATTTCGAACCAAGGAAAATAACAAACAGTTCTCCTCTCCTCTCCTCCCTCTCTCTTTCTCTCTCTCTTTCTCTCTCTCTTTTTAACTATCCGAAATGAAGTGAAATTTTCTATTCGTTCATTTCATATTCCTTGGAATTCAATGGAATACACATACCTTTACTTTCGTTCCTTCGTATTTTGCTAATGCGATCCGATGCTTGTTAGAGCTCCCTATTAAAAGATTTGTGTAACATCTCTATGTTACCGATCAGAGAAGAATCTTTCATTGATTCACGGTTTTACGCTGTAGGTGATTTTGTTACCCCATGTGTACCAGGTGTGGGCCTAGGTGATAGGGGGCCTGGAGGCGTTCAAACTGGACCCGACGGTGTAGTTACCGACGAAAGTTCATCTACGCATTGCTGCCTTGTAGCCATTGGCCGATTACAGGTCACTAGTACACCAAATACTAATGATTTAGCGGGTTCCAATAGCAATAGCGGTAAGAACATTTTTCTTTCCTTTCTTTCTTTTTTATCTATTTTTTTATTTTACTATTTTTTTTTTAAACGTAAATTATATTTCAGAATTTATTTCACGTCACTCTTCGGAAGGTACGTTTACCTTCGTGGACCAAAGAGTCGGTGGAATATTGGGGTATACACCCTCGGAACTTTTAGGGCATAAATGCTACCAATTCTTTCATCCGGAGGATGAAACCCATATGCGTGAAAGCTTCGAACAAGGTAACGCCAAATCTTTCAACTTTCTATCGTCTACGTGATTATATACTTCTGAACACTCTACAATCGTTTTTTATCTAGTTTTGAAGCTGAAAGGACAAGTGGTTTCTGTGATGTATAGATTTCGAGCTAAAAATCGTGATTGGGTATGGTTGAGGACATCAGCTTTTGCCTTTTTAAATCCGTTTAGCGACGACGTGGAGTACATCGTTTGCACAAACTCCCATGCGAAGTAAGATTCTTTTGAAAATATTACAATTTTTACAAAGTATATTTAACGAGAGCATACTTTTAACGATATTCAATAATTAAAGGTCATTCCATTCTGGTAGCGATGGGCAAACGGAAAGCGAAGCTGTACCTGCTTATGGACAACCTGGTCTAGATTACTCTCTTCAGAGACATCCCACCAGGGATCCCATATATCCAGCGCATCACATGATGCAACATCCAGCGGCTGTCGCCGCAGCTGGTGAGACAAAATTCGTATATATTTTGTATGAAATACGAATATCATTTTAAAAGTTTATGATATTAAATGCAACACGACTATATCGTAGGTCCACAGCAACCTAGGCCGTCCAGTACACAAAATGTTTATCAAGGGTACGAGACTACGCAGTCACCTATAGCTTACGGTTCACCTGGTCAACAAAGTACAACTTCTTCTGTATTAAGTAGAATTCAAAAACCTGCAAATACATCTCCGACTCCTGTACAACAAGCATGGGCAATTGGTCGTCAGGTAATTTTTATAACGATGAATAAATAATGAAACTTGTGTTGTATATATATTGAAGAAGTTTTATTAAAAAATAAAATAAATGATATGTTTTGCAGCAACCTGTAACAGAAGGATATCAATACAGTCAATTAAGTCCGTCTAGGTCACCGAGTGGACCGACCTATACGCAATTGAGTAGCGGTGCAAGAACGCCAGCTACGCAATATCACGCAGTCACGACAGTGCCTAATAATCCGGGTAGAAAATTGGATCATTTGAAATATTTCTATTGACAATTTTTACACAGTTGTTTTTTAATAATATATTATTCATAGGTATGTGGGGATGGCAAGGACAGCAACACCAAACGCCACAACAAGATGCTGCACAATCAAATCCACAAGTTACTGGCCAATCACAGCCTCCTCATCCTACGCAGGCTGGTGGTCCTGGCACGCAACCTCAAGAGCTCTCAGATATGTTACAAATGTTACAAGACCAAGGTGGCGCTTCCGGATTTGAAGAGTTAAATATGTTTACTACCACATTTGAGTAGCGACCAACGACAAAAATTGCCGACACTCTTACATCTTAACAAAGTTAACAAAAAGTTCTTATCATTTTTTGGATTATTCTAAGCATCTTAATCTACATTCTCTTATTTAATTATTTCGACTTGTGCAAAGTTTATGATTAGCATCTTCTCTATATGCTCTATAAACATTATGTTATCATCAGATTGGGTTAGCGTGATGATTAGGTACTAATCGATTATTTCTCTTTCCCCATGCATTTCAGATATTACGTTCTTCCAAGGACTTTTTTGAATTATGCTCTCAAAATTATATGAATTTTACAATGCATTCTTATTAAGATCACAGTGGGTATTATTTAGCTACAAGTGCCATTAGAGAATGCTTGCTCCTATTATGTGTTTTTAACAGATATTTTAACAGGTAAATTACAAAAAAAAGAAAGCAAAAAAAAAAAAGAAATAAAAAAGCAAAGTTAATAATTATTAACACGAAGGTAATTATATGAAGATATTTAAATATTTTATTCTTCTTTAATGTAATTATGAATTCAATTATTTTAGATAATGCGTTTCGCAAGAGTGCGAATCCATTATTTTATAGTCAATATGATTTAATAATTTGCAAAGGAATGACAAACTTTGTGTTTTATTGATTCAATTTGTGTCTCTCTCTCTCTCTCTTTCTCTCTCTTTCTCTTTCAAAGTAGTTTATTATTTTGAAGCTTATATAGTAGACATTGCAACGTGTTCAGAAGATAGAAGCCTGCTTTACATGGCATATATAAATACGTGTGGTACGATAAGTAACGATTGCAATCTTCTGAAATCACCGATGTCTAATTTTATTTGTCCTTGTTCAAAGAAGTAGTGTAATATGATCTTTTTATTCATTAGAATATTTCATACTTCATTTTGTATACATAACAAATTCTTTTTAAGATATAAATTAGGTAATGTGTTACTTGATTATTAAAAAAAAGGAATATTTTTAAAATTAATCAATCGAATCTATACAAAGCATGATCATTTTAATACCAGCTTATCGTTAGACATATAAGGTTAGCTTAATTATTTTTAATTTAGATCTTTGTAATTATAAACCGTGCAATCATAAATCAACATTTGACGGAAATTGTTCAAACTTGACAATGTACAAAATTATGTAACCCACTTTGCTTCTCTGTGCAAAACACCATTTTTAGATACTCTTAAAGAAAAATATAGATAATGTTATACATATAAATAATTGCATTTATAAGTAACCACGTGTGTGACTCAGTGCATTTGTACATGTCTAGCAAAACTTTCGATAAGCAGATCCAAACTAAATTGCAGCATATCATGATGAATTGGGAACATTTTTCACTAATATGTGAGGTATACACACATATATATATACATATATATATACGATTTTTTTCAATCATCCTGTGCGAATGTAGATTCAACGTTACCTCTGACAATAATTATAATAGCGAAGAGACGAAAGATATCAAAATGTGTAGGTAACAGTTGATTAAATATCTTGTATTTAATATTGATATCTTTCTAAATATTTGAAATTTTCTTACTCATACTCATGAAAGATATTCCTCAATCCTAAACGACCACACATAGACACACATACATACTCATCGTCAAAAACTCGAGATCAAAAATAGACCAATTTCATTAAAAGAAATAAAATTCTATTTAATATAAACATATATATTTTATATACAAAATATTTACAATTTTAATTTGGCAGCAGACAATGCTTTCTTATTTTTGTCTTTAGACATTGGATTTACTTTTGACTTGATGTGACTTTTAACTTGGTCCTGTAGTTGGCTAAAGAATGCGCTCGAAGATTTGGCGACTTTGTTCGTTGTTTCATCCGCCGTTGTAATATTCCTATCTTTGCTTAATTTTTTCATCAATTCCAAGTTTACGTTCTTTTTATATTTTTTCTCCATTCCTGGTTTCATTGCATTTAATTGTTCTTTTCTTTCTCTGTCTTTCTGTCGTTCCTTTTGTCTGAATTTCTTCTTCCTCCTTTCTCGTTTCATGTCGGTGACCGTTCGCTCCGATTTACCAATGATATCGCCTCGTGATTTGGCTACAAAACAAAGAAATATGAATAAATCGGGGTATTTTTAAATTGAATACATTGAGGTGATATAATTAATATCAAGCAGTGAATACCTTGAACTTCTTCGGGCGCTAACAATGTAGCATCGCTGGTCGCTACTGGGGCAACTTCTTCCATATTGATGGCAGGAATGTTACTAATAATTTTAATTTCAGGTTGAACCTACAAGGAAACGAATTTATATATAATATATTATCAATCTATTTTGAAAAAATACCTTTATATATATATGCGAATCAAATATGAATATTATATCCCAAACACATACCAATCTCGGAGTATAATGGAAATTAGATAATGCATCCAATTTTGAGAATAAGGATTCCATCAATTCACGAATTTCAACGTGTGCTTTTGGTTCTTCTTCTTCTACTTCTTTAATTTCTGGATTTAAGGCTTGTTTTTGCTTAAGATATTCATTTTCATAAATTTGAGACAAACTTTCTTTGCTCTTTTCCTGATTTAATATTAATTTTTTCTTATATTCCAAAGGTGTTTCGACAGGCTTGAATTTCTTTTCAACGTCATCCCAAGCCTTGTCCTTTATTCGTTGCTTTATTATATCTTCCAGTTTAAAAGTAGTTTGTTCTGTGATAATTGGAGGTGGTCTGGAGGTAACATCAAATTCCACATACTCCTCTAATAAAGAATTTGGTGGTCTGAGAGCAGCGTTTACTTCTCCCTTTAATTGCCAGGGCTTTTCCGCGAGAGCTTCTTCTTCCAATTCTTGAATCCTTGCTTGCAAACGTTCTTGACGTGCTTCGAGAGACGATTTTGTTTCTACATTTTTCTCTTTATTATCTATTTTATTTTCTAAGCTATCGGTTTCATCCGAATCATTCGTCAAGTTGAACTTAACTTTTTTAGTAATAGGTTTTAAATCAGTATCATCTTCATCAGCATCTTCTAATTCGCTATTTTCAAACGATTCGTTATCTTCCTTTTCATCGATTTCACCCCTATCATTAGAAAAGGGAAATATTTTACCGTCGTCGCCTTCTTCCTCGCTATTTGGATTATCAAAGAAGTCTGCATATTTAATAAATTTTCCATCTTTCGAAGAATCACCCTCGTCCTCTGACATATCATTAAATAAATCTAAAGATTCTTCGTCGTCTTTGTCGTCTTCGTCTTCGTCTTCGTCGTCATCCGACTCCTCCGCATCTTTCCTAATTTGTTTTTCTTTTCTTTCTTCTTTAGTAAGATATTCATCTAACTCTTGTAGTTTAAAAAATTTATCATCTACGATAGACTTCTTTTGATGTCCTTTTATCTTCTTAGCTTTTTTCATACTACTCTTCAATTCTTGTTCTCCTTCTTCCTCTTCTTTTTGTTGATCCATGCTCGATATACTCTCAGCTTTGGCATCTTCATCTTTATTTTCTATTAATTCGGGCTTTGTAGGAGAAATGGGTAACGTCAGCGTTTTGTTTCCAGCTAACAATTTGGATACGTCACCTAAAAAATGTGCTAATTCTCCTTCGTTCTGCAGTTCTAATTGTTGCCAAATTTGTTCCTCATCAAAGCCATCGGTTAATAATTCTGGCAGTGCATTTGTATTTCTATTTGTTTGTTCTTTTGTAAAGTCATAAAGTTGTTTAGTAGCATTTTGGAAATTGACAGATACAGCATTCTGTACGCTTGATTAAACAACACAGAAACATTTTATTAGTTAATTAAATTATATTCAAAAAACATTCGTTGAAATTATTCTAATGTAAGAGAACAAACGAATGTAAAAAGTAATGGATAAGTGATATAGGTTGAATTTTTAGATGCACTTTTTAAGTTCATTGCATTGAATCTATTTATTAGTAAGCTAATGATCCACCAAGAAAGTGTATAAAAAAAAGTGCAGTATTAATACAGAGTTCTAAAGGCAAAAACTATATTTTATATTTAAAACTATAACAATTAACTATATTTACAGCAATTATGCATACCTTAGAAATTCTTCATAATTTCGCGTGTTATCGTCGATCACACTTATAACGTTATTCAAAATTTCGGCTTCAGTCATTATCATGCAACAATTGATATAATGAGCATTAAATAAATACTAAACTTTCCCTAAAATAATAAATTAGAAATACAGCGTGGTCTTCCATATACTATGAGAAATACATACAAATGTATCTAAAGCTTCGTATTCACTTGTAGTTTCTATGAAAGCGAAGATTAAACGCGATTGGTCAAACGGTATTTTTTTCAACCAATAGAAATACGTAAAAAAAAATAACGACGATAGGGTCGACATCTGGTGACATAAGAAGAAAACAACGATCGAGTCCGCCATTGTACCACCGTGCGAGTGATTTACAGATTCTATATCGATTTAATTTCAAATTTTCAACGTATCGACAGAGATATAATATTCATAAAGGTATTTTTAGTTTTCTATATCGTACAATCTATCGTCAATATAATCGACGAATCGTAGTAAGTTAAAAAAACAATAAGATCATTTTGTTACATTTCGCGAACGATATTTAATAGGATATTTTTGTAAGTTTTGATCTATTTTATATACGAGCATATAGAGATTATTAATAAATATTCAATATTCATATATTCAAATAGACAATAATTATTATTGGAAATAGGCAATTATTATTGGAAATAAATAAATATTGTGTGTTAATATTATTTCAGATAAAATGAAAAGGAAGGTTTCGATTATAGAAGACAGATGGCGCGCATAAGACCAACGGAAAATCAAAATGCGCGCCATTAAATTGAAAGTTGGAGGGGGAAAAAAAGGAGGGGAGTGTATTGAACAGGAAGAGGAGAAATTAAGTAGGGAGAATGGCAAGTCGGTCGAGCGGGCGAATACGAAAGAGGCTCGGAGACATTGGCGCAGACCTCCTTAGTTCGGGCTCGTTCGAACATCTTAACGGAGAAGAAAATTGACGCTTGCACGCACGACGCACGAAGCAAGACGCTTGCACGCACGCACGCACGCACGTAAGCACGCACGTACGTACGCACGCAAACGCAACACGCACTACTACTCACACGCACGCGTCAATCGCCGCTACCACCGCTGGATTCGTCCTCGTGCGTCTCCTGTTTCGAACAAGTTTAGTAGCGGTATATTCTGTATTCTGTGCGCGAGTGCCGTGATAAATCTCTCCAAAGGACTTGAAGATCAAGAGAAGCTGTACGAGGATTTCTGAAGTAATTCTATTTTCTTTTCTTTCTTTATCCGTCTCTCTGCCTCTCTCTTTTTCTCTCTTTCTCTTTCTTTCTCCTCCCCCCCCATACATTATCCATCTCACTCTATCTCTCTCTTTCCCATCTCCTGGGTAGATCAAGCTTCGAACGCTGGTTGGTGTTTCTTCCAAGTGTGCCTCCACCGGTTTTTGGGTTATCAAGGATTCTTCTTCGTTCGGAAATCAACAGACCGGATTTTTCGGATAAGATCGAGACACGAGAGGCTAAGGTAAGAGTTTGTTAAACGTTCGAAAGATGCATTTGACAGTGTAGACGAATTTTTCTCTAGGAAAAGCCGAGTTCGCGTTAACCGATTTCGCTCAGAGTCGCGGGTGCGCGCGCGCGCGATACCCAATGGAATTCGAGGTGTTCGGCCTTCCTCTCCTTCGGCGCTCCTTCGAAAGGTTCTCTCTCTCTTTCTCTCTCTTTTTCTCTCTCTCTCTATATATATATATATGTCTATCTATCTTTCTATCGCGCAATTCTAGCAAGGACGAAGCTCACGACTGCGTCGTAAACGCGGAAGGAAAAACATATAACCGAAGAGCCCGTGAACAATTCGTAATCTCGTGTGTCTTCACCGGTAATAAGAGATTTGTTCACGCCTTCGAGGATACGAGCATCGTTTTGAGATTTATTCGACAATCGTATCGGAGTACGTAGTACGTGCCTTGTCGAAGAATACACGTTTCGAAATTTATCGTTCGCTAACAGCTTGTATATATGTACTCGAGTGTGTACGTTCTAAATAAGCGTCTAAATTTGCCCATATTTTTTTCCTTTCTGTATTCCTTTTTCTTTCTTTTTTTCTTTCCATCCAACATTAAATTATTGCATCGCGCGCACGATTTTGACGTCAGCTTTGCATTTGCAAAATCGCCGACGCACGTCTCCGCGTCATTTCGATCGAGATCGTGTTTCTTTCTTCTTCCTTTTTTTTTTCCCCGATTCGCGTTAATCCAGTCCAATGGAAGAAGAAATAAAAAAAAATAAAAAGTACGAACGATAACGATAGAGAGACGAATTTTTGTCTACATATTTCTAAAGAGATAAGAACGTCGAATCGCGTGGTAAAGCTTATAGGCGTTTTATCAAGAATATACACGAAAAACACGATTTCGAAATAAATAGGGTAGAGAGATCGAAAGGATTATTCTCCTGTCAATCGAATAACGATTAATGTTCGAGACAAGCCTCAACATCGTTATTGGATCGTTTGGTATAATAATGGAGAGAGAGAAAAAAACGTTCAATGAGAGATCGGGTGGGTGGGGGTGGGGTTGGGGGGGGGAGGTATTCTCCTTTTAATTACTCGAGTTCCTCGTCGTCGACGATTGTAACGGGCGAAAGCGTGGCCGGTATCGGAACGGTCGTCGATCCTACCTACCTACCTATCTACCTACCTACCTACCTACCTACCTACCTCCCGTTGCCATACAAAATAATAATAATCAAAAGTAAGACGAAGAGATCCGACCGGAGATGCACGGATCGCTAATGGAGATCTTATTACTTGTGCACCAAATACTACGACCGCTGCCGACCGAAACGAATCATTCTCCCGACAAAATATGACAAACTCTATATAATTAAATGAAAAAAATGTGGACAATAGAGAGAGAGAGTGAGAGAGCGAGAGGTAGGCTAATAAGACCCTTCGGAGGGCTATTGTAATCAGAGGAAGAACAACGTAACTCCGTCAATGAAGCTCCCTATTTTTTTCTCGACGCATATTCGCGTCGAGAAAATTCGCGACGCAATTTCCCCCAATCATCAAGGAATGTTTGCGGAATTCGCGCTTAAACGTCTAACTCTTGAAAAGCTCTGTTAAAAGCTACGATAAATTAGAAAAGTATATCGTGAATTGGCGGTCGCGTGACCGCTGCCATTCGAACTCGCTGGACCGCTCTTGGAACTCGTACGTATGCGGCCATGGCGTTGTCCCCTTCTTATTGTTTTTTCTTTCTTTATTCTCTTCTCTTCTCTTCTCTTCTCTTCTCTCCGTCGTCGAAGCGAATCGCAAAAGATCCTTGCCGAGCGAGTCCTGGGAGAGGAGCAAGCAAGCAAGCAGCCAGCAAGAGCAACGAACCGCTCGACTCGGGTTACGACATCCAAGCAAGCAAGGCTTAACGTCAACGAGGACAACAGGAGAGACGATGCTGCAGCGTCAGATAATCCCGCAGTTTCTCGATGATCGAATTATAGAATAATTTCTATAATTAGTTGACGCGATGATCTCTTTAAGGAAACGCTCAGTTTCCTCTTGTTTTCGCGAAATCGAGAATGGCAATGAGATTGGAAAAATATTATTTGCCGAGGTTGCGTAAGAGAGAAGTTGCGGAGGAGTAAGTGTATTTATTCGGCCGATAGGTTATCTTAGCGGATTAATTGAATTTATGGCGTATTATGAAGGAGAGAGACGAGTCAACTCTCTCTCTCTCTCTCGCTCATATACGTTCGAGTTAAAGCAAGCTTTGTACGGTATGTGTGCCGTAACTGTACACGCGATTTGCGCTACGTCGGTATACCGAAACGTTGCTAATAAACAACGAGTTCGTTTTTTAAAATGTCCAACCGAATGGTAGAAATACCGTTAGGCAGGCCATCGGTAACAAAGCGACAAGTACAAGTAGGTGGTGGTGGTGGTAAATAAAAGCGCGCTCCTTTATTAAATCCGAGCTGATTTTTATTAGCGAGCTCGCGATAATTCGGAAAAAGTAAATTTTCGAAAGGATTCCGGATTCGAAAGAGACGAATACTTTATTTTTCATCTTCTTTCTATTGTTTCTCGTCGCCGGGAACGTCGAACAATTATTTAACGTTAATCGACGAGTACGAATTGATACCTTAGGAAGTAAAAGATGACCTACTAATTTTAAACCGAGGGTTTACAATTTCCGCGAGAAAATCGGAGACGGTTAAAGTTAGCGTCTTTCCGTTAAAACGGATTTGCGAACGATACCTTTTCTTTCATTCTTCCTTGGTGTTCTTCTTATTTTCCCTCTTTCTCTCGGTTCGAAAACGTTCGCGGTTTACGGTCAGCGGTTACGAATAATCGGTACTTCGAATAAACTCGGCACGGATAATCGGTGCTTCAATTTGACGACTTCAAATTAGGGAAGATAAAAGGAGGAGAAACGAGGAGGAGAAAGATAACTCGAGACGAAAGGAGACTGCGAAAGGAGAGCTACCGAATCGTCGTCATTCTACTTCGAAAGAGATCGTTCAATTTTCAGCGTGTCTTTGCGAACGAAAACCTATAGCCAGTTTTCATGTCGTCAAAACTCAACTCGTTAAGGACGTTTCTGTAATAAATCTTCCTTTCAATCGTCCTTCCTATTTACCGCGAAATTTTTATAAAACGTTCATAGAAAAGGATGACGGCATGAGTTAACGTCACGGCAAACCTATGTCAAGAGAGAACGCATGCAGGAATGTAGATTTTTCTTATCGACTTTCTATCCCGCGTCGTGACGTCACGACACGAAAACTATCCTCTCTCTCTCTCTCTCTCTCGAATGCATTATAATGCGAGGAACGTGAGAGAGCGGACTAAGGAATTAGAGAGAAACAGAAACAGGTGTTCCATCTACATAAAATCTCTCTCTTATTTTCCAAAGCTTATCTTACAAAGAGAAGAGAAGAGAGAAAGAGAACGCAGGCAAACAGGTGTCTCTTCTTGGCTTTCCTATAAATCCCAAGTTAAAAAGAAAACATTTTGAAATCTCGTAGGTACGCGTAAACTTTGTTGTTTAACAAACGGCAAGGATTGGACCGTCGTTCCTTCGCGAGGAGAATCTCCTTGGACGATACGATCATCCGTCGAAGGATTCGCCACTTTCACTCCTAAGAGCTAAGTCGTTTCTAACTGCTATGCTTGCTATAGGAACTCGCGAGCCTTCCCTCTCATCTCTCCCTCCCCCCTGTTCTTGTCATCGTCGACGACTCGTTTAAGCTCCATTAGGATTATTCGAGGCACGCTCTTTGCAAAAGTCAAAGGAAAGAAAATAGTAGACGTCATTGTCAATCGTGAATCTTTCCTACTACGAGGACGCTTAATAAATCCTCCAAGAAGAGACTATTTTCTCCTTGAAAATATCTTTTCCTATTATTTAAATTTCCATGGCAAGAGTCTAAACGACGACATTTTTAAATTAGCCGCCTAGCGGGTCCGGGCCAAAGCTCGGAACGACCACCATTGTATTCATATTCGGCGGGACGAATTTTTCGCGGATTAATTTCGCGGACGGAATTTCTTGCACGAAAGCAAAGAGGAAAGAAAGAACGCGCATAATGGAGAAAGATTGAAGAGCCCGAATGTAGCACGTGGGAGTATAAAGGCCATTAAGGCGAAATTTACAAAGGGCGTTTGCCGAGCGTTTAAGATGCCGCACGAAGATACGTCCCCACGCGATTCTACCACTTATAATAATCCCTCTCTTTCTTCTCTTTATTCCCGCTTTATTGTGTAAAATCATTTCAAAAAATTACCACTATTGCATCAATAGAAATTTATCGTAGAAAATATTAAACAGGGAAAGATCTTCTTCTTCTTCTTATCTTTCTTCTTAATGAATGAAATAAGATAGGTCAACGCGAGTCATGAATATTCTCCATTCTTAACCCCACTTTTTGAACAATGGGACTCTCACAACCTGCGATTCCTTACCCAATAATGCATTTCGTGAAACTCGCGATTCCGCATTCTTTTACATGGTTAAGGTGTGCGCGCACGAAAGAGTCGTCGTTCGTTGCACGGTAATTAACCACACCGATTATCGATCAAACGGAGGAGGAACGTTATCGTTTAAATCATTCCTACTTTACATTCATTTTTCGGCTCGACAAACTTCGCAAATCTTAAACGCGTACATTCGTAGTTTCCGCGAGGTTGTATTACTCATTTAGTCGAGGTTTCATCGAGTAGTTACGCGTTATTATAGATGACAAATCGAGAACCGGACGTCGATTATTTAACAGATTACGTCAGTCCTCGGATTACGCGTCTCTTCTCTTCCGGTAATCGTCATTATCATTTATGAATATTGTTACAATGTAAAATTATTCGTCTCTCCTACTTTTAACAGCTATTTGTAAATCGTAAAAATAGTTCCTCCTCCCCTCCTCCACTCCTCCTCCTTCCTCGTTTCTGTTTCGTTTGTACAATTATTTCAAGTCACTGTATCGTACCAGCTTTACATGTTAAACTCGTCTTATCTTTCTCCAACCGTTTTCAAATAAATTATTGGCCACTGATGTTAATGCCCTGTCATGCTTCACTACTCCTCGACTATTTCACGTAATTTATCTATCCTGATACACTCTGTGTCACGTTTCTTTCGTTAGATTTATATATTTATATATATTTGGGACAAACTAACACATCTATCTCGAAATAAATTTGATCTCCGAATCGAAAACGAGTCGATCAAACGAAGCATTTAATTTTCAAGACTGGCCAACACTTTTTGTATTTTACAATTGATGACGTCGGACAATTTAGTGATCACGATATTTTTCAACGAATCCAAACCACCTTCATCTTCTTCACCGTTAACAAATCTTTTCTTCGTTTTTTATTTGTTTCTCTTCTCCTTATCGCAGCAATTTCGTCGTTGATACTCGTTAAACAAGATAAGGAAGTCATTTTATCGTTGTCATATTAACACCAAATCGGGGTTACTTATTTTCACTCGAGTGAAAATTTCGAAAAATCATCAGGAAATTTCATTCTTCATCCTTTCCACTTGCCGTTTTGTTTGTTTATTTCTTTTTTTTGTTTTTCTTTTTTCTTATCAATAATCGTAATAAGTATTTTCCTGCAGTTAAATAGCAGGGTCGTTGTTTCTTTAAACGTGTACGCCTGAGGCACTGAAAGATTACGAGGTCAGTAATAAACGAGTCGTTGTGCAAACGTTACGTCGGATTACTCTCTACCAACTTCTTCTTCTTCTTCTTCTTCACATATTTTCAATTTTCTCAGACCCTCCGCAAGAGTGATTATAAACGCATTAAGTGGCGAAGAGAGTAATAGAAATTAAATACGAGTTTCCTTTTTTTTTTCTTCATTTTTACTCGTACAGCTTGAGAAAAGAAAGAAAGAAATGCATTTTCGAACTCTTAGAAACGCGGTATTAAGATCGTGCCCGGAAAAAGGGGGCGGCACGCGTATGGTTTCGTTTCTATTTCAGAGGGTTGCTAGCAGCCATCTGTGCGAGCCAGTAAAGCGTAGCAAAGATTTACAACAACCGAATGAATACGAGGAAAAAAATCGTTCCATGCATCTCGAAACGGAGAATATTTTTGTCGATTTTTTTTAACGACCTATAAGAAGAAGATAAGAAATTACGTAAAATATAATAAATCGGTAATCGTTTGTTCGATCGTCCTTATCATTTATCGATCTGACGAAACACACACACACACACACAAATGATCTTATCTTAAATAAAAGGAAAAATATCTTGTGCAATTATACGGGAAATCTCTCGATCGTAAGAAACATGTCGTAAGAAATTATCGACACGGAAATTGCAACACCATCGACTAACTCCAACTGGAGAGAATAGCTCGGCGAATATTTTGTTTGTTCCCCGAGCGATGAAAACCCGGCCAGAAGTGGTACTATCGACTGTAATAATTACGTTTTACGAGAATTGATGAACGAGCCACCACCATTCGAGGTGAAAGCTGAATATTAATTTCGAGAATAACAGGAGAAGCACAGTGGACTATCGCGTTTACTCGATTATCCTTCATCAAAATCCGATTCTTTCGATAATCGTCCCTTGACCCTTCCTCCGGCCCTTCCTCCATATTGTCCTCAAATATCCACGATATTCTAAAACGTTATTCTCGAAAACAGAAAGATAATTAAAATCTCATTATACATCTTAAACGTAACAGAAAACTTGCCTCAAGGTTTAGTCAAGGTGTACAAAAATCAAATCCCCACGCAAAAGAAATGAACAAAAACTATTTTCTATTTACTTATATTACTTTACTACGATTCAAGACGGTATCATCTCTTTTGATTTTAACTCGTACGACGAACAGATAGTAAAGTAAAGCAAAAAAAGGTTAAAAAAAAAAAAAAAGGAATGGAAAAAAAGCAGAAAGGTCGAGTTAGAACGTATATCCATTGTCGTATGTGTGGATAGAATGTCGGTCCCAAGCCAAATATAGACGTGTCGTCATACGTTTTCAACTTGCAAGCCATACCCAGAGCAGCATGGTTTATCCCTCTCCTCCCTATCAAGCAGATGTTTGTATTCGCGCGTGTGTGCTTGTCAACGAATATATATTTGCCCGTGATATCAATGTCAACAGAAAGTGCTACATATATGGGAAAGAGGAATTCAAGAGACTGAGAGAGAGAGAGAGAGAGAGACAGAGAGAGAGAGAGAGACTAAGAGAGTGGGAGAGAGAGAGACTGAGAGAGAGAGAGAGATTTAGAGAGAGACTGAGAGAGAGAGAGAGACTGGGAGAGAGAAAGAGAGAGTGAGAGAGAGAGAGAGTGAGAGAGAGAGAGAGTGAGAGAGAGAGAGAGTGGGAGAGAGAGAGACTGAGAGAGAGAGAGAGAGAGACTGAGAGAGAGAGAGAGAGAGAGAGTGAGAGATAGACTGAGAGAGAGAGAGAGAGAGAGAGAGAGAGAGAGAGAATGAGAGAGAGAGAGAGAGGGAGAGAGAGAGAGTGAGAGATAGACTGAGAGAGAGAGAGAGAGAGAATGAGAGAGAGAGGAGAGGGAGAGAGAGAGAGAGAGAGTGAGAGATAGACTGAGAGAGAGAGAGTGAGATAGACTGAGAGAGAGAGAGTGAGAGATAGACTGAGAGAGAGAGAGAGAGAGAGAGAGTGTGAGAGAGACCTAGAGAGAGAGAGAGACTGAGAGAGACTGAGAGAGAGAGAGAGAGAGACTACTTACTTAATTGTTGTATACGTTAGAAGAGTAGTTTCTTCTATCTACAGAACTTGGACTAGCTAGAGTCAGAGTTGATGCGAACACCGATAATAATACGGCTCCTATTTCGTTACCGTCACGACGAGACCGGTACGCTCTTCTCGTTTCTCTCAATTTTTCTCTCTTTTTCTCTTTCTCTCTCTCTTGCTTGCTCGCCTTCCTCTTTTTCGATGCGTTCACCGTATTTCCGGTGCAATTTCGCACTTCCTCGCGGTAACAATGTGTTTTTACCTGGTTCGAATGGCATTTATCGGTAACGAAACTCGACCTAGAAAACAATCCGAACGTTCTCTACTCGAATTTCTTCTTCTTCTTTTTCTTCGAGAGTATGCGAAATGTCAAATTGAAATTTATTAGAGAATTTTATTTTTTTTTTTGTTGTAGATTCGTTCTATCGATAATTCGCTTCGTTATTTTCATTCAAGGTCATCGAATTTTTCTTCTTCTTCTTCGAGAGTATGAAAAATGTCAATTTGAAATTCGTTAGAGAATTCTGTTTTTTTTTTTTATTATCGATAATAATTCGCTTCGTGATTTTCATTTAAGGTCAATTACGCGTCTTCCTATTAAGGAAGACTAGTCGCGTGATTTTAGCTCGTAACTTTTAATTAACTAATGCCATCTCGATTTACCGTTTTGTCGGAAAGAAATTTTCTAACGTTTAGTCAAATGTACACTGTTTCGAGGATTGCTACATCGAATTAAAAAATCTACATTCTCGAATGGGAAGAAAAAACTTGACGAGTTTTAATCGGGAATACGTTGAGCATGTAGATTATTATTTAGATAAAATGTTGGTAATGTCGGTTAATCTAAATTCCGAACTCGTCCACCTAGCTAGACTATTCGTTCTCATCCTCATTATCATTCGTATTTGTCTGAACGTTTAATACACGTGGCGCCAAACACGTACTTTTTTAAGTTTGTCTAGAAATGTGGTGCTGCGCTTCCACCAATCGATGATGTTCCGCTTCACTGACCTGGGATATTCCACGATTTAGGAAATAAGAGGATGAAGTATTTATTATTTTCTGTAATTTATCATTGATCAATAGTCGTTAATCCTATCGACGAAAGATAATATAATGTTAATTTATTCAACGATTAAAATATCGATCGATAAAAGTTCATTCTCGTCTCGTTCAAAGATTCGTTGTTAATCGAATTTAAAATATGTTGCCCGAGTATTCGAAACGTGATCTCGCATCGAGATCTCACTCGAATTAAACCAATTAACAACGGGACTATACAGCAGACGGGATTCGTCTTTGAACCTCGTTCGGTGTATTTTCGCAATGAAATGCAAAAGTAACTAGATTCGAAATACAAAAGCCCGTAAATTACTAGACTTTTTTGTTAGAGTACGAAAATGTATTATTTATTAAGTGTACTAGTAGCACAAGTGTGCTGATATTTAGTAGGCGAGACAGAGATTGTTAATCTTTTAAATAAGCAGTGGTTAGTGTACAGTTTAAAGTGAAATCGTAAAATGAGCTCGTTGCATCGTCCCCCTAACATCCTCTCTCTCTTTAGGAAGGGTTCCATCATTCTAGTTATTTAATATCCGTCTACTAGAAGGTTCTGCAAACTGACGGTGTACCTGTTATCGATAATATACGATATAATCCTATTATCATAATTTTGGTCTGAAATAATCCCAACAATTTGGCTTACGCCAATGGCGGGGTCTCGTTTGTCGTGTGGGTCTCGTTCGTGATTCTTTTAAACGCAAACAACTGGCCGATACACGTATACTCGCGCACACTCGTTACACATATTCTCCTATCCGTGATAAGAGTTGTATTGTCAGTCGGTTCTCACTTTGGCAGCCAACAGTTGATGAACCAGTTGCGCGTTACCGTTCGTAGTAGCATAAACGTCGTTCTCTCGGAACCTTTTACGTTTTAAACATCGAAAACATCAGCTATGATATTCCCCTTCGAATGGGAACGCACTAGAAAGTTTCTTATTCGCCTATCGTGCTAACCAGCCTTTAGGATCTTCAACAACATGGCTTACAACAATTATTACACTTATTACGGTAAACGTTAACCTTCTTCTTCTTCTTCTTCTTTTACTTTTTTTTTGTGATCTCGAGATCGATCATTTCTACAATTAATTGTAACCTTAATTCTTTCTCCATTTATTTCTCGCACGTTCGAATAATTGACTTTCTTTCGAATTAATTCGAATCGAAGATTCAAAATTATATCGACTACGACTGTGAACAAATATTTCGTAATAAGCCACACCTGTACGTGTTGTACCTGTCGTACGGCAAGAGACACAATCCAAAATTTCTTTTCTTATATGACATACACATCTAAGTATATTGGTATGCGTATTTGGAAAATGGCAATTCACGATCATTATCGTTGCTTCCTGCTCTTCTTCAAAAGAGAAAATACAAAAATTCGTTCTATCGGTGAGATAAGAACAGAGATTAAAGATTAGAGAGAGAGAGAGAGAGAGGAAAGGAGTGTTTCATGAAACGTCATTCTCGAAGAATTTGCCATACATGTTTTACAATCGTATTTACGTGCTTTTAAAAATAATTATAACTAATACTAAAATAATTGAAATATTTTATTTTAAAAAAAATTATTATACCATTTATATTAAAATAAAATAACTTTTTTTTCATCGGCTAGAAACAAAATTTGCTTGTGTGTGTGTGTGTGTGTGTTTGTATAGGAATATTATATCGGGCGGTGGCCGGTTAAGTGCTCTAATCAAATCTACGGTGTCTCACTTGCTCCTCGTCATTGTTTCGTTTCTTTCCTAACTCCATTCGTGTAACACGACACCATCTAAATTGTAAAAATGCTAAATTTAAAAAATGTTTTTCATTTTTTGTTCGAATAATTATCGCAATATTTATTCCCCATTTCAACGGTGTATCATTCGTAATGATTTCTTTCCATAAATAATCCGCAAAAAAATAACATTTTTCTTCGTAACGCGATACGTCGAATGAAAACCCGTATTATATCCGATTAATAAACATCGATAAGGCGTATCGTTAAAATGAAAAATAAAAAAACACATGTATTTTGCGTGTTTGTAATTACGAATAAAAATAAAAGGTGACAAATTGAATCTGTTCTTTAACGCGACACGAAAAACTCAAATCGGATCATCGTATTCATTCGTAATCTTATTTTTCTTATAATAAATAACATCATTCAATTATATACTAATTAATAAGAAGAAGAAAACACGATGTGTTTGTTCGGTTTGAAAATATCGCATAGTTTAGAGTAGAAGTTTAACGCTGGCTCGACATTTTCGCGTTATATCTTATCGGTTTCTTCTAAAGATAAAAGGAAAGTCGATAAGTCATCCTCATTTGAGCCCTTGTGCGCATTCATAATTCGACAGAATAGCATCATTTCTAAATTTGTTAATTTAACGTATTGTAAAATGATCTGTTTAACGATTAGCAAGTATATCGGGGCTCGTAAATTTGGGTTTAAACATCTTTACGATGAGCAGTTTGTACATTGTTGGGTAGATAACAATCAAGATTCCACGAAGTTGCATAAACCAGTCGCACCGATTCATTCGATAAGCGTTAATTAAATACTCCGTCGGACAGGTTTCGTTATTCAATGAGTTAGGGTTTAACAGAAGGGTGCAGCAAAGTGCGACGACGCACGTTCCAAGATAATAAAAGGTCGCGTTAACTGCATCTACAAACTTATTTTAATACGAGTACCTTACGGGACTCGTTTGACTCTCTTAAGAGTTTTCTTAATCAAACGGGGAAAGAAAAAATACTCATTTTTATCTTATTCGCAAAGAAATCATTTGGAATAAAGCGTCCCCATTGAAATCCTGAGTGGGGGTTTAGGAGGGACAGTTTGATAGAGAGATGCATTCAAAGACTCGGGATGAATTTTTTGAAGGAAGAAAAAAGAGATGACAATTGTTCCTTTAGAAGTAAATAAAATCAAGTGCAAAATACTCTCTGGAGGAGGAAGTTGGGAGGAAGTTGCAATGCCTATAGCTTCAATAGCAACAGCAACAGCAGCAGCAAGTCTACTGCGAGCAACTCGTTTCTTGTCAGCCTCGTGACTCGGCTAAATTATTGTCCTCGGTTATTGTCACTGCCATCATTCCGTGTATTATTCGCCACGTCGTGCTCTCCTCCCTGTCATAAAGTTTTTCTCGAGTTCTCTACTTCAATTCTTGCTTGCATGGACCACGGGATGTATGGAACGTGAACGTGAACGTGAATGCGAAAGCAAATTGCCTATTTGATTCAGCGTCTACAAAAGGGCCGATGGTGGTGGTGGCTACTACAAGCGAGATTACCTCTCGTTGCTTCTCGTCTTTGCCTTTTCCTTTATTTCCCTTGCCCTGCCCTCCTCCCTTACTTCTACTTCTTCTTCTTCTTCTTCTTCTTCTTCTTCAGCTCGTTCTTATTTTCGTCGACGTTGCAATCAACAACCACGTGGGAAAATATTTGCGCGTCGTAACGAGCGTGTAACGTTTGCGCCCTTTTCTCAATTATTTCCGCTTGTCGTGAAAATTCTTCTTAAACGTTTTATAAAACAGGGATAAAAGGAGAGAAAAGAGAGAAATGATATTCAATATTTCAATTTTTTATTACCATCAGTTTAAATAAACAATCTTATTTCCTGTTTAGGACAAAAATAAAGCTGCCGATAGAGGAGGGATACTGTTGTTAGGGTTCGTTTAAAAAAGAAACTGTTCTATTTTAAAACGTTCTCCTGCTCTGTTTGGAATTGGGGAGAAATCGGGTATATCCTGTCGGCGGGTATCGCGTAGGTTTCACACGAAGCGGCCCCTCCACCCCCCTATAGGTTTCATCTGGAAAACATTTCAAATCCCAATCCCCCGTGTGTGTTTACTCGACGTATTTGGAAGCGAAGAAAGAAAAATGAATTTTGTTTCTAACGAATGTAAAATGTTTGTTTCAGGGGCGCAGCATGAGCCCCGCCCTGGGCACGGCGTCGTACCCCAAGGAAGACCTAACAATTTCGAGTATCTCTCCACGTATCCACCGCCGAGAGTCGACAGATACAGAGGTGGTCCGGTTATACAGAAGAGAATGACTCAGAGGGAGGACGTCCTCAAGTTCGAGCAGGGCCGCATAAAGGCCCTGCAAGAGGAACGTCTGCACATTCAGAAGAAGACGTTCACAAAATGGATCAATTCTTTCCTCTTGAAGGTAATCATTAAACAATTGTCCATTAACTGTGTTCAGCAACTCGTGTAAACCGTGTCACTCGATCCTAGACGCATCAACTTTAATTGCAACGCAACTATACTACTAATGAGGACAACAAAATTAACGATAATCATTATGTTTTTAGGCACGCATGGAAGTGGACGATCTATTCACGGATCTCGCGGATGGGAAAAAATTGCTGAAATTGTTGGAAATCATTTCGGGGGAAAGATTGGCCAAACCTAACAACGGGCGTATGCGAGTACACAAGATAGAAAATGTTAACAAATCTTTGGCGTTTCTTCATACGAAGGTAGAATTTATTCATTTACTGTTTGTTTTTTTTCTTTTTCCTCATCAAATTATTTCAGAAACGTCGATCCGGAGACGTCGCGAAGTTCCTCTCCTCCCATCCCCCTCCTTCTAAGAAGCCACGCAAGTTCTACTCCCTACGTGAATGGCCTCTTCTTATGACATAACAGTTTTATCTACACTGACTCTCGGGCACACACGTACCTTGTACGTAGGCTGGAAAGTATAAACGTATTTAGAAAGAAGGATGGTTGTTGTCGTCGTCGTATCTTAGTCGGCTTATGTTAGTTAGTCTGGGTCGACTCCGAGAACCGGATGAGGGAGGATAAAGTCTAGTCGTGGGGAGGAGGAAAAGGGAAGGGGAGGGAAGGGAACCGGGTGAGGCAAGACACACCATCGTAAGACAACTTGAGACAGCAGCACGGTGACCAATTTACAGGGCTTTCGGTTGGAACGAAACTTAGAAAAATCACTGATAAATTCATTCGTCCATCTTTTTTTTTAGAATATATATATATTCTTGTAATTGTTCTCGTCTCAGTTTTCTCACGATCTCTCGCCCAAGTATCTTTCGCTCGTTTGTGGTTCAACGATGCATCATCTTTTAGATGCAATCTTGTTTTCCAACAAATTTCTAATGTAACATTAATATATAAATATGTTTAATTAATTTCGTATCATGTATGAAATAACATTCGAATGAACTTCTTTCTAGATTTATCGGGTAAAATAAATATATATATTTAATATTATAAAATATATTTAATGTTATAAAATATATTTTATATTAAAAATATAAAAATATATATATAACTAAATTAAATCTACGAATATATTCAATTGAACGTGTGTGACAATAATTAAAAAAATTCGTCGAGTGTAGATAAAAGTATATAAAACACATCGATAGGCTAATTCGAGCGTGTAAAAAAAGAAAAGAAAAGAAAAAAAAAGAAAAGAAAAGAAAGAAATTGGCTCGCCTGGGAAGACGCTTTCTTCCGTGAAAGCTTCTTTCATATTCTCTTCGGCGTAAAATTATTCTCCCCAGTCATTGACTGCAATCAATGACCCGTATACGCTCGGTAAATAATTTATGACGAATAATAATCGATCGTGGTGGAATCGTCTCTCTCGTCTCGTCCCTGCGCGTTTTATAGTCGACATTTCTGATCGAACGTTTAACCAAATTAGGCATTGAGAAAAAAAAACGATACGAGGAAACAAAAAATGCTTTTTCCTTAATCGGAGAAAAGTAGGAAATAGCGGAATGGAAAACCTGTATCCCCCCCCACCCGTTGGATGCAACCCGCGCGGCGTTCCTTCTCGATGCCCTTTTTCCAATTAAGGTTCTCTCTGGACACAGGTGTGCTGCATCGATTCGTCGGCATTACAAAGAAATTTGTTTCTTCTTTTTCTTTTTCTTTCTTCTCTAATCGATCGAAAAAAATCATTAAAAATCAGTGTAAATTCCATCCGTAATATCGTTTCGTTCAATTATTTTTCAAGTACGTTCAATCTATCGATAATGAATCGTCGATAATAATCGCCTTATCATAGTTTACGATCGATAACAACCTTGCTTTGTAATAGCGAAAAATTGTTAACTATTTCTAGACGATGATCGCGACACGATTATCGATTGAACATTCCGTTCACGCGTTTGAGATAATTTCTGTAAAAAAACTTTGATTTTTCCTTTTCTATTATATTTTTTTTACGCGTACGTGCGATTCCCAATCCGATAATTCATACGAGTAGAAGAATAAAACCGATTGCGAGTTAAAATAATAAATAATATGAGTAAAATTGGGCTTTAGGAGGGGGAGAAGGGAGGATAGGGAAGGGGGTAGGGGGGTAGGGATTTGCCACGAGTATTTAGAAAGTATAATATTAAAATGTCCAATACGCTTATAAATAGGAAAAGGGTATCGCGTCGATTGAACTCTTGGCGCCTGTTATAAACATCGATATTTTTAATCGAGAAAAGCATAGGAACGAAATCGATTTGTAGGAATGAACACAGGTGCCGAGTGAAAGTCGCTGACCGATAGAAACGTAAGTTATTTACAACACGTTGCACACACTATTTTGCATCGCTTTCATTACTTCGACGTTATTGGAAAATGTTTCTCGAATTCAAAAAAATGTTTGTAAGAAAAATTTCACGTACTTGTGCGTTGTTTGAATATATACACATACAGATCGTGTTTTTAGGGAAAAGTTTCTTTCTTATCAGCTTTAAAGCGCGTTCGTAAATCGAAATATACCTCAAAAGAGAGAGAAAGAGAGAGAGAGAATGAGAGAGAGTGAGAGGTATCCCACATCGCAGGTGTGGGTATCGGTTAAGAACAAGATAGAGTAAGGACGCGAAGGGCAGGATAAGAAATGAAAAGAGAAGCAAAGAACCACCGAATGGGAGTCTAAACGGGGACGCCTGAGAAGAAAGAAAAGGCACAGAGAAAGGGGTGGGGGAAAGAGAAAGAGAGAAGAAGGGTCACCGACCGAGGCGAAACTTGCTAGACCGTGGTGAGCCCCGCAGATGTGAAATGAAACCAGACGGCACATACATCGACTCTATGCGCGATCCTTGAGTGTTAGACAATAGTGTGTTTAGACTGACCGACCAGTCAAGCACGCTCGAGAAAGGAGGAGGAACCGGTCGTTGGTTCAAATCCTTTTTTTTCTTTTTTTTTTTTTTCTTCTCTTTTCCGTAACTCGAAGGAAGATCAGAAATTCGCCGATAGATGATCATCGTTCACCTTATCCTGGAAACTAATCTTTGTGGAAACTCTCGCAAAAATATTTGAATATTTCAGAAAATATACTTTTCTGATTTTGGAAAAAATATCTGTTTCGTATGGTACCACCACCGTTAACACTTTATTGATCACTCGTAGTTGAGGCTGCCATTCACTAAATGCCACTCACCGGCTAATTTTCCAACTGTACGAAAACCGTCGATAGCTAAAAGCCGATTAATAGGCTACCGGTCGATAAGCGTTGGCAATTGGAAAGCCGATTAATAGGCTAGCGGTCAAAAAGTGCTGGCAATCGAAAAGCCTATTAATAGGCTAGCGGTCGATAAATTGTTAATGTCAAACAAATGCGTTTCTTTCTAAGCAATGTTTAAGAGAAACGGACTCTCTCGCAAATATCGGATAAAACCTGTTTCGAGTGACGAATATGAAAGAAAGGAAAGAAAAGGAAAAGAAAAAGGAAAGAAAAGAAAAGAAAGATCGGGTGAAAGCGAGAAGCGCGTGTAAACTTTCCTCGTCTTCGTTACGAGATCATTGCAAAAGTCTCGAGCGTGTAAAAAAAAAAAGGAAATAAAACGAAGGCGATAGAAAAAGTGGAAAATTGAAATAGAGATGACATATGACACTCTGGAGAGGTATTTGTGTCATTGAATAAAACTTTGTACTCGCGACTATGCGATAACCCCTTTGTCGGTTCGATGACAATAAAATAAGAAAAAGATGACGCGTCGTTGTTTATCGACCATGTTAGACGATGTTAGCCGATCTCGCATCCCCTATCCTAGTTAGTTAGAAAGAAAAAAGAAAAATCAACGGATGACGACATTGTTTAGATGAAATAGGAGAGAAGTTGTTTTTAATTAGAGGAATGATTGCGTGGTGCAAAGATCGACTCGGGGGACAATGCGAAATTTATTATCTCATTTAACGTCTAAACGACGACGAGCTGCATCGTCGACACAATTTCGCAACGATAGAAAAGAAGAAATACCTTGGGAAGAAGAACTAGGGATTAATTTCGATTTAATGAAATTCGACAGGAGGACAATTCGTCGTTTTGACCAGCGAGGGGTTGCCACTCAATGCTAAAGGATAGGGAGCTTATTAGACCATTCGTTTCAAGATTAATACCAACTCACAATTATCTTTAGCAATAAATTTTGTAAGTTTTAGTAGTTAGTTTAGGTTTTCCACTATAATTAATGGTAACCCTGTCTTAGTACTACTATTGATTATTATTATTATAAGCAATGATACCACTCTCTCTCATACAACTTAAATTAAATTTGAAATTTTGTATATATTCTTGTGACATTACAAATGAAACGATGTCAAATAAGAAAGTGGAGGGGGTAAGAAGTGGCAACCCGCTGGTTTTGACCGGGTGCACGATGTTATGGGATATTCGTGAATGGTTGTAGAGTACAAGGTTGAACGAGGCGTCATCGATGATACCGCAAGATGAGGAAGAGGAGGAGAAGGAGGAGGAGGAAAGGAAAGAATCGCAGATCCAAAAGGAAACGAGGGGAGAGAAAGGAAGATGGAAGTTTATGGAATCGTGGTCGAGGCCCGTGGCCGCGGAGCCCGTTAGAAAGACGTTCGACCAGTTAAGGAAGGCCCTCCTTTGCTTTTACGTGTTCGCTTGCTGCAGGCAGGCTGTTGCTCTTTAGCCTCGGTTCGAGGATTAAGAAATAAACAGCAAGAGATGCAGCTTTCTTCGTTTGCTCGACTTGTCATTCTCGCGTGGCTCTCCGATTCGCATTCCTAGACTCCACGAGAATGTATGAATGCATGTATGTATGTATGTATGTGTGTATATGTATAGGACGGGCGACTTAGTTGGGTGAAAAGACGACGCAGGAAAACCGCTAGGCGGCCCAGCTTTTAAACAGATAAAAGACGCTTGAACTGGAAAGGTAGGTGCGCGTGGAAAGGCAATAGAAAGAAGAAGAAGAAGGAGGAGGAGGAGGAGGAGGAGGAAGAGGAGGAGGCCTATACTTTGCCGATTTAAGACGCACCGTGCACTGTTTAAGTGAAACTAAAAGAGATGTTCGCGATATCATCGTGCAAGGAATGCAATCTTATTCTTATTAAGCGCATAATATTCTTCTTATCGACCGCAAACTTCATGAAATTTCCGATTAGAGGGGACAATTATATGGGAAATGACACGGGGAAAGGGAGAAATATAGCTGAGAAGGAAGAAGGAGGCCCGGTCGAACGGTCAACTCTTGCTGCACGTGCACGCCGTGTTATTCGCCTCTCGATTCGTTTGAACCAGTGAACGTTCGACGTAGGAGTCGCATTCCACGCTAAATGCATTAGGAATGCTATCCCCATTCCTTCGACTTGGCGAAGCTTGATACGTGTCTACGGGCTGTGTCTTTAAAACTAGCCTTAATGTTTCCATTAGCCGGGCATCGATTTTCAACGCGTGCAACGGTACGAACACCGATATGCATCCCATCCCATACAATCCCATACAATTCCATCCCACCCCATCCTATTCTATCCTATGCACGTTGATGATTCGAGAATGGAGAATGGAAATTCGTCTTAAATCGGGGCAAATTCGAGCACACGCTTTATTCTTGTTGTTCTTCTTCTTCCTCTTCCTTCTTTTGTGGGTACCGTATTCTCGCGCTTTACAATGCAGCCCGAGGTTCATTCATTATTCATACGTCGCTGAAGCTCGACTTGTAACGTGAGTGCACGCCACGATCACGAAATTCAAAGATCGAACGAACCTTCTTCGATGCTCTAACGGAAAGTCAAATAATCGTTTGATAATATAATATCCGAGAAAATATCGAGTAGGAGACAAATTAATAATCATTTGTCAATCTTATTAATATCGTCGGTTAATAAACATCGGTGTAAATTGATTCTTCAATGCGAATGGAAGATCTCATTAGTCCTATGGGATGGGGGGGATCTTCGTTCGATAATCGAGGAGAATGAATCACTTTTTCATCCTCGACAAATTGCTCGCGATACGTCTTATCGATCGTGCACCCAACCCACCCACCCACCCCCCAAGGGCCACAAGCGTTCTTCCCACGAAGAAGAACAAGGAGAATGGGATATTGATTTTGTTAACGTTTCGATTGCTTTTTTAACTTTCACCGTTTGCCATGTATACCCACTCCCCCCCCCTCCCTCGTGCAATTCGTCTCTTTATATCTAATCGGTAGGCAAAGAAAAACATTGCGGAAATTCTACAAAGTTAACAATCGCTTCAATTGTTTCTCCGTGCTCGGTGATTTCTTAAAAAAAAAAAAATAGAAAAAACAATTTCCAGCAAGGAGGAAACTGTTCCGGTGTTGGCAGTCTACTAGCGGTGCTCATCATAGAATCAAGACGCGATTGTAAACTTTCTCAAGCGCAAAGAATGCAACGCGCATATCTTGAAAATGTTACGCAAGAGGGATTATGAGATAGTTAGGAAGAGAAAATGTTGTACGCAACGCAAACACACAAACAAACAAACAACAGCAACAGCAGCAACAGCAGCCATGGTATTCAAAATTGTCGGGAAAAGAAAAATGAATTTGGATTTCCGTGTTCCGTCGTTTTACGCAGAGACCAGTCAGAGGATTATTTTCAAACGTTCCCGCTTCGTTCACGCACTAAACCGTAAGCCTGCTGGTATCCTTAGGCTAAAGAGATCACGGTAGCGATACGGGAAAGATCTTTTTATTATTCCACTTGGTCTTTTTCCGGAATAGAAGGAGAGGAGGAGGAAGGAGGAGGATCCTTAGGAGGAGGTAGAAGAAACGAGTTTGAGTACTCGTTGACGACCCTCCCCGTTCGATAGGAGGAAATGGAGCTGCTTGGTCTCTCGTTATTAGCCTCTCCGTTCATCGTGACGCTCACCTACTAACGGTGACGTACCACGTTTTCTTTGTTTTGGATTCTCGTCGGGACGGCAAAAGCAAGCAAGCAATCATTTCCATTTCCCAGCGGGGCGGCCTTGATAAAGCGGCACAAGTGATCGGACAGCATTCCAGCTCGGTGGCAAGCCAGCTCGGGAACGCTACGTTGCTGATGCTGCTGCTGCTGATGATGCCGTCCGATCCAAACACAGTTCCTTCCCCAAATTCAAGAAAAATCTCTCTTTTATACTTTTCGAATACTCTTTGCTCGAGCATAAATGGAGAGAGAGATCGTGAGATGATATGTTAATTCGCAACGGGCACGTTTCTATGCTGCGATCGATCTTTCGTAGTCAAGTAATTGCTCTAGTTTCTCTTAACGAGCGAAAACACCGTTTCGTTCGATGTGTAATTACGGTAGCTCCAGTACTTGCTACTTTCTTAAAGACTAGGTAAGCTCAATTGGTTCGAATCGATCTTCTGCTACGGTTCACATTTACTTGCTATATTCTCACGTTGTAAACCCCCCCTCTTACGTTCCTTTAGGAAAACAAGACAGACCTATATCGTTGCGAGAACAAACGAAAGAAACTTTTTATTTGGAGATAATGATTATCTTTTCTCATGCTTTCTGGTGTACGTTAATATTGCGTAGGTTCGTTTGGAAAGTATTGGAGCGGAAGACATAGTCGATGGGAATCCTAGATTGATTCTCGGATTAATCTGGACTATTATCCTGAGATTTCAAATACAAGAAATCGAGATCGACGTGGACGAGGAAAATGACAGCAGCGAGAAGAAATCGGCAAAGGATGCTTTGTTACTCTGGTGCCAAAGGAAGACCAATGGTTATCCTGGCGTCAACATTCAAGATTTTACGGGTGAGTTAAGAATCTTTTGACGAGATTTTCATTTTATATTGAACGTTACACTGTGGCAAATGTTGTACTCTTGGGAGAAAGGGAAGAAAGGAAAGAGAGTAAGTGTAATTCGTGTTGAACAGGTTCATGGAGAAGCGGTCTCGGTTTCAACGCTCTCATCCACGCACACAGACCAGACTTGGTCAATTGGTCGGAACTTCAGCAAAACAAGAACATCGATAACTTGAATTATGCTTTCGACGTGGCAAATTCGGAACTCGGCATTCCCAGATTGTTGGATGCCGAGGACGTTGATACGGCTAGACCTGACGAAAAATCTATTATCACTTACGTGGCGTCCTATTATCATACCTTCGCCAGGATGAAGAACGAAATTAAAAGCGGAAAGAGAATCGCGAACGTAGGTATAGCTTTGATATAAAAGGGGGAAGGATTTAATAAATGATCTATCGATCGTGTTTCTCACGTTAATATGCATATTATTTTCAGATCGTTGGTCAAATGATGGATGCCGATAAGATGAAAGTCCACTATGAAAAATTGACAACAGATTTACTCGAGTGGATCAAATTAAAAATCCAAGATTTGGAGAATAGAAATTTTCCTAATTCTCTGGAAGGTATTCAACGAGAACTCTTGGCCTTCAAACAATACAGAACCGTGGAAAAACCACCCAAGTACAAGGAACGATCGGAAATCGAGGCTTTGTATTTTCACATAAACACCCAATTGAAATCGTTGAACCAGCCGGCCTTCACGCCGCAAGAGGGTCAACTCGTTCACGACATCGAGAGGAATTGGGTCGAGTTGGAACGAGCCGAGCATCGGCGAGAAGTCGCCCTCAGAACGGAACTCTTGCGTCAGGAAAGATTGGAGCAATTGAATTACAAGTTTGAGAGAAAGAGCGTACTTAGGGAAGGTTACCTGAAGGAAATGATTCAAGTTTTGACGGATCCGAGATACGGTAGCAATCTTGCCCAAGTAGACGCCACGGTGAAAAAACACGAGGCTATCAGCGCGGATATTTTAGCTCGAGAAGAGAGATTCCACGATTTAACCAACATGTCGGAGGAATTGGTTCGAGAGAATTATCATGGATTGGAAAGGGTACGAGTTAGAGAACAGGAGGTCTTGCAAAGATGGAAAGAATTGTTGGCTCTGTTGGATCATCACAAATCCAATTTGGTCGCTCTCTCCTCTCTAATGAGCTTGATGAGAGAGATCGATACGACTCTGGCCTCCATTCAAGAATTACAGCTTAATTTCCAAAGCACGGACGTTGGCCCTCACTTGTTGGGAGTCGAGGATCTTCTGCAAAAGCACAGTTTGCAAGAATTGCAAGTAACCGCATTAGGAGAGAGTCAACGACGCTTGGGTAGACAGGCTGCTCAACATTTGGCTCAACCGCAGAGCAAGGAGGTACCTCTTTTGAAACAGAAATTGGATCTACTTAATCGTGCCTACGACGAGCTCGTAGAATACAGCAAAGAACGCAAAGCTCGTCTCGAGGATGCCAGAAACTTTTTCCACTTTTTGCAAGATCACGAAGACGAGGAATCGTGGCTTATCGAAAAGCAACGTATTTGCAAGGCTGGAATATCGGCGAAAGATTTACGCGCTGTCATTTCCTTGCAACAAAAGCATAAAGTATTACAGGACGAGATGAAAGTACGTAGACCAAAATCGGAACAATTGTGCGAGGCTGGTAGAAGATTGATAGCCGACAATCATCCGTCCTCCTTGGAAATTCAAAATCGTATAGACTCGTTGCAAGAACACTGGAAGGTTTTGGAAGAGCTAGCTTCCTTGAGGAAAAAACAATTGGACGACGCAGCCGAAGCGTTTCAATTTTATGCCGACGCGAACGAGGCGGATTCGTGGATGAACGAGAAAATGGCTTTGGTTACTTCGGAAGATTACGGCGTGGACGAGCCCAGTGCTCAAGCGCTCTTACAAAGACATAAAGATTTAGAAGGGGAACTTAACGCTTACAGAGGCGACGTCCAATCTTTGAACATGCAAGCCGAGAAGCTGATCAAGTCGGGAATCTCCACGCTCGAGTTGTCGGCCGATCCGGAACCCGTGGCAGAATTGGAACAGGAAGAATGGAGTAAGGAAATACGATTGGTACCTCAGGACGAATGGGTCGACGAGGTCGTCGAACGATTAGAACCTAAAACCGTTCAGGAAGAAAGATTGGTACCGCAAGTAAAGAGCTTGTATCCGTTCACCGGCAAAGGCATGCACATGGCTAAAGGCGAAGTAATGTTCCTTTTGCATAAGACCAATCTAGATTGGTGGAATGTCAGGAAAGCTGATGGCACCGATGGTTTCGTGCCTGCCAATTACGTGCGCGAAATCGAGCCCAAAGTGATATCCGTTCAAATGAGAAGACCTGAAAAGGTTCGAGTTACGCAAAGAGTTAAGAAGACCAAAATGGTCAAACAAGTGGTACCTGTAAGAAGGGTTAAGTCCATCAAGTCTACGGTTAAACCGATCAAACGCAAAGCCGTTAACGACGGCGACAGCGTTGAGAAACGTCAGAAAAAGATCAACGACACGTACGGCGAATTGCAAGAATTGGCGTTGAAGCGTCACGCCTTGTTGGAAGACGCCATTAGATTGTACGGTTTTTATCGAGAATGCGACGATTTTGAAAAGTGGATAAAAGACAAGGAAAAGATGCTTCGTACCGACGATCCTCGCGACAACGTGGAAACGGCTAAACGAAAGTACGAGAAATTCTTGACCGATTTATCGGCATCGGGGAAACGCGTTGAGGCTATAGATACAGCGGTAGACGAATTCGTCAGGCAGGGTCACAGTCAATTGGACAAAGTCAAAGCCAGGCAAAGACACATTCATCAGCTTTGGGATCATTTGAACTGGTTGAAAACTCAAAAGGAAAAGAGCTTGGAAGGTGCCTCTAGCGTTGAATTATTCAACAGAACGTGCGACGAAGCTCACGATTGGATGTTGGAGAAGATCACGCAGCTGGATACCGCGGAACTAGGGCCCGATTTAAAAACGGTTCAAGCTTTGCAGCGAAGGCACCAACATTTGGAGCGGGAGTTGGCGCCGGTCGAGGAGAAAGTATGTCACTCGATTATTCCTACATTTTATTTTGATTTTTCTTTTCTAAAAATATTTGTACGATTCTCTCTGTACCACAGGTAAGGAAGGTAAATCTATTAGCTAACAGCGTTAAGAGTTCTTATCCCCACGAGCTAAACAACGTAAACGCGCGACAAAACGAGATCAAAGATTTGTGGAACAAAGTGCAGAGCAAAGCAAAGGAGCGTAGATCTCGTTTGGAAGATGCCGTAGGCCAGCAAATATTCATGAATAGTTCGAAAAATTTAATCAACTGGGCCGCGGATGTGCAGGAGACGATGAAGGCCGAAGAATCGGTCAGAGATGTGGCTACTGCCGAACAATTAAGAAAACACCACATGGAACTCGGAGAGGAGATAAAAACCCGCGAAGACGAGTTCGTATTTGCAATATTTATTAACTACTTTAAGAAAAAGGGAATGAGAGAGAATGAGAGAGAATGAGAGAGAAAGAGAGAGAGAGTAACGTATGATACTCTTGTAGATTTCGGGAAGTCGAGGAGCTTGGAAATCAGCTTATACATCGTAACCCAGCCTTGACAGACGTTCGCGAAAGATTGGAAAAGCTCCATGGATTGTATCGATCGGTATCATCCGATTGGATGGCAAAGGAAGAGTGGCTGCAACAATGTTTAGAATTGCAGCAATTTAACAGAGAAGCAGATCAAATCGAAGCCACGACGAGCTCTCACGAAGCATTCTTAGAGTTTACCGATTTGGGTGAATCTTTGGACGACGTCGAAGGTTTACTTAAGCAGCATGAAAAGTTTGACAATACTCTTCATGCTCAGGACGATAGATTGAAAGCATTCAGCGACACTGCTGATAAATTGATCGCTCAAAATCACTACGATAAAGATTAGTAGGTTGAACAGTGTGTATAATTCAATAATCCGAAATTCTTATTTCTTATTATCTAAACGCGACATAAATTGCATATTTTCAGTATCAATGAAAGAAGAAATCAAGTATTGGCTCGTCGAATGGCCGTGAAAGATGCAGCTCAACGAAGAAGAGCGGCACTTAAAGCATCGGAACACTACCAACAATTTTCAGCGGAAGTTGACGACTTGCGTGACTGGTTGAGCGATAAAATGAAGACGGCATCCGACGAAAGTTATCGCGATTTGAATAACTTGGAACGCAAACTTCAAAAGCACGAGGCATTCGAAAGAGAATTAAGAGCCAACGAAGGCCAACTGAGAGCGGTCAACAAGGCAGGGAAAGCACTTATATCGGAGGAAAATTACAGATCGGACGACGTAGGAGAAACGTTAAAGGATCTTAACGATCAGTGGGATCGATTGGTTGCACTTTCCTTGGAGAAAGGACGTAGACTCAGACAAGCGGCCTCTCAACACGGTTACAATCGTACAATGGAGGATGCAAGATTGAAATTGGAGGAAATCGAGAATTGTTTGCAAAGCAAACAAGTGGGAACGGATCTTCGAAGTTGCAAGGAATTATTGAAGAAGCATCAAACCCTTGAAAGTGATATGTGTCAATGGGAGCAAAAGGTTGATGATCTTGTCGCCATGGGTCAGGAAATGGCTCACGAAGGCCACTTCGATGCTGCAAATATATTAAAAAGCAGCCAGGCAACTCAGAGAAAGTACGTAAGCGTGCAACAAAGTGAAAAATCTTATCTGTAAGATAATATAATTATCAATTATAATCATTTTGATTTTCCTATTCGCATATATAGGTTCCGTAGTTTGAAGGAACCCGCCCAAAAACGACGCGAAGCGTTGGAAGAAAGTCTACGTTTCCACAAGTTTGGATTCGAATTGGATGCTGAATTGCAATGGATAAAAGATCACTTGCCACAAGTTTCATCCACGACGCTAGGGCAAAACTTGCATCAAGCACAGATGTTACACAAAAAGCATAAAAAATTGGAAGCCGAAATCGCAGGGCATCGGCCGATGATAGACAAAACTTTAGCTTCGGGACAAGCGCTTATCGAGCAAGCTCACCCTGAAAGGAAGAAGGTATGTTTCTAATTATATTCGATATATTATATTTTGTCACGCGTTACGCGCAAACTTTTCAAATGATTTGAGTATCTATATCGAGAGAAGAAGGAGAACACAAAATGCGAGACAAGAATAAAATGATCATTTTTGCATAGCCGGAGCATCCCCATGAATACCTCGATATGCAGAGGTAAGGTGAATAATTGATGCATGCTGATGATTTATTTTGTGTCTCGCGTCGCCTTATTTCTATATAATAACAAACAATTTTTATTTTTTATTTCAATATTACGATCTCACTAAATGCGCAATACGGCAAGAACATTTTTTTGTCCGCTTATGTTATTTTAAAAAATACTTCAATCTTGCACGCAGGAGTACAAGAGGAACAACGCTACCTCCTCCGCATTTGTATTTTTCATTTCTTTTCTTTCATTACTAATGCATAATTGCAGAAATATACAGTGTGTATAGAAAGTATGTGGCATGATCGTATAGAAAAGAAAAAAAAAACTTAACAATGATATACATTTGATATAGATACGAGAGCTGTGCGATTCGTTAGATGACGCTTGGAAAGATTTAAAAGATAAAGCGGGAGAAAGAAGCAAAGCGTTAGACTTATCATTGAAGGCTCAAGAATTCTTCTTCGAAGCCGGAGAAGTGGAAAGTTGGTTAAACGAAAAGAACGATGTGCTCAGCTCGACCGATTATGGAAGAGATCGTGATGCAGCGACTAAATTATTAACGAAACACAAGGTACGATAATAGCTATTATTACTTTACTAAGCTAAACGTCGAATTAACATTTAACGATGCAACCCGTTGCTTTCTGTCGAAATAACATAGATTAAACATAGATTTTTTTGTTACTATAGGCGGTAGAACTCGAATTGGACACTTACAATGGCATCGTATCAGAAATGGGACATACGGCAGCCGCGATGATTAATGCTAAACATCCTGATAGTAAAGCTATAGCCAATAAACAACAAGCGATAGCTCAACAAATGAGAGCATTACAAAAATTAGCAACGGTAAGACAGCAACGTCTTATGGAGAGCATGTATCGACACGAATACTTCTTGGAAAGTAGAGAATTAGAACAATGGATCAAAGAGCAAGAACAAGCTGCTGCTTCGGAGGATTACGGACAAGATTACGAACACTTATTGGCGTTGCAAGCTAAATTTAACGACTTCAAACATAGAATAGAAGCTGGTTCCGAGAGATTTAATCAGTGCAAAGAATTGGCTAGAAAGCTGATTGCGAATGAGAGTCCTTACATTCAAGATATCGAAAAAAGACAAGAACAGTTAGGGTAAGCTTGAACTATTCGATTATTCTTTTCTTTTTGAAATATCTTTTTCTTTCTCTTTCTCTCCGTACACGTGCTTTGTATGTATCAATTTAACGTTTACATTGGTCAGTAACAAGGGAGAAAGGTTGCCGGTTTTATAACGATAGTTTAGTAAATTTGGTATATATGGTAGTTTATGCATTAATCTAGTTGTAAAATAAATAACTCGAACAATAGTTGTATGCATTTGAGAAATATCGTATAACTTTGTTACTAAGGTGTTGGTATACTAACTATTTTTGTATTTTATACATATATATATATAATTTGATATAGAGAAGACGAAGATGATCCTGTTCTTCAGGTACAAAAGCAACATACGATCATTCGGTAAGTTTATTTTCTATCGTGGTAACTCTATTTGTATTTAACAGGTGTGCCTGTGGTATAGAATTGAATTTAACTGTTACGCACGAGTAGATAATTTTCATGCATTTTTCTTTTTTCCATTTATTTACAAATGATAATATAACTCTAATGAAATTCTATAAAAGTTACAAAATTCGTATAAAAAATTTACCAGGGAATCTTGGCAACATCTTCTCGATCTCATTCGTAATCGAGAACAACGCTTACAAGCTGCCGGAGAAATTCATAGATTCCATCGGGATGTAGCCGAAGCTTTGTCTCGTATCCAAGAAAAAGAAGCAGCCTTACCAGAAGATTTAGGCCGCGACTTAAACTCCGTATTGGCGTTGATCAGACGACACGAAGGATTTGAAAATGATCTAGTTGCTTTGGAAGCACAGTTGCAAGTTTTAGTAGAGGATGCATCGAGGTTGCAAGTTCATTATCCGGGTAACAATGCCATGCACATAGATCAACAACAACAAATCGTCGTTGCACATTGGGAAGATTTGAAAGAAAGATCTGCTCACAGGAGGGATCAGTTACAAGCCAGTTGTGATTTACAGAGATTCTTAACTCAAGTAATTTCTCGTTTTTTTTTTGAAATATTTTTCTTTCCTACTGGCGTATATAAAATATGAAACGATTCCGTTTAGGTGAGAGATTTGATGAATTGGGCTGCCGGTCTTCGCGCTGCTATGTCGACCGAAGATAAAGTTCGCGATGCTGCGAGTGCACAAATGTTAAAGGCGGAACACGAAGCTTTGAAAGGAGAAATCGAAGCAAGAGAAGATAGTTTCAGTTCGGTCCTAGATTTGGGCGAAGCTATGGTACAAACCGGTCATTACGCTGCTACGGTAAACATTTTATAAAATAAAAATATTGTTTTCGTTATTAGATAGAACGATTCCCGTTTTGCAAGGTAAAAATTTATTGTTTCAGGAAGTTGAAGAAAAATGTAATCAACTTCTAGACGAAAGGCAGAAATTGCATACAGCTTGGCAACAGAAGAAGGTCCACTTGGATCAATTGATAGACTTACACTTTTTCCTGCGAGACGCTAAACAATTAGATAATCTTTCTAGTACCCAAGAGGCTGGCCTCAGTGGCGACAACTTTGCCGTGTCGGTCGAAGAAGTCGATGCGCAAATGAAGAAACACAACGAGTTCGAAAAACTACTCGTTACTCAAGAAGAAAAATTGACTGCTCTGCAAGAACACGGAGATAAGCTCTTGGCACAGAATCATTTCGATTCGCCTACGATCGATAAACGATTGAACGAGGTTGTACAAAGGCGAGTGAAAATTCGTAACTTGTGCGACGCGCGTAGACAAAAATTGGAAGCGAGTTTACTTCACGCCCAATTCGTCAGAGACGTTGGGGAGGCAGAATCATGGATTGGCGAGAAACAAAAGAAATTGGAAGCCGAAACGTCGAAAGGCGAAGTATCCAGTTTGGAGGATAAAATTAAAAAATTACAAAAACACCAAGCCTTCCAAGCAGAGCTAGCAGCTAATCAAAGTAGGATCGAAGAAATAAAAGGTAAACTATCTGGTTTAGTCACTCGTCATGAGTGAATAAAATATGTTAATTATAAAACACATTATTTCTATACTAATATGATTTATTTTGACGAAACAGCTAAAGGGGAAACTTTGTTGGGACAAAAACATCCTGCGAGTAAGGAAATTCACGAACAACTGGTACAATTGTACGCCTCTTGGCGAAGATTACTCGTAGAGTCTGGAAATCGTGGAAGAGGCTTGGAGGAAGCACAAGACATATTGGAATTCAACAACCAAGTTGAGAAAATCGAAGCTTGGATAAGAGATAAGGAAATGATGGTTCAGGCAGGTGATACGGGTAAAGATTATGAACACTGTTTGAGTCTTCAAAGAAAGTTGGACGATGTTGACAGTGATATGAGAGTGGATGATTCGCGTATAAAAGCGATCAATGCTTTAGCCGATAAACTTATGAAACAGGTAAACAAAAATGTATATCAAATCTTTCATCAAAGAAATCGTTTTAGCAATATTCTACTGTATTTTATTATATTGTAATCTTCTATATTTGTCTAACTCCGTTAGGGTCGCGATAACGAATCAAAGACCATACAACAACGTCGTGACAATTTCAATAATAAATGGAGAGGTTTGCAAGGTGCACTAAGCGCTTACAGAGAAACCTTAGCTGGTGCATTAGAAATTCATTTATTCAATAGAGATATCGATGATACTAACCAAAGAGTGATGGAAAAATCAGTTGCCATGAATACCGCAGACGTTGGTAAAGATTTACCGGCCGTAGAACAATTGCAAAGGAAACAGGAAGCAATGGAAAGAGATATGACTGCTATAGAAGGAAAATTGAACGAACATAGGGAAGAAGCAAGAAAGCTTTCACATAAATATCCTGATAAGGCTAATCAAATAAACGCTATGTTATCAGAAGTATTGACAAATTGGGCCGAATTGCAACGATTAACTCAACGTCGCCGACAAGCTTTAAATCAAGCGTACACGTTGCACAAATTCGAAGCAGATTTACACGAGTTAGAAATTTGGGTTGCGGATACGATTAAACGAATGGACGAGTCGGAACCACCTACTACCATTTCAGAGGCCGAAGCTTTGCTAGAATTGCATCAAGAAAGAAAAGCAGAGATCGATGGTAGACAAGATACATTTAAAGCATTGAAGGAACATGGACAGAAATTGGTTTCAATTAACGAAGACGTTAAGGAAAGTTTGCAACATCTTGAGGAACTTAGATTGAAACTCGTGCACGCGTGGGAAGCTCGTAGACAGAAATTGACGCAAGCGCATCAGTTACAATTATTCAAAGAACAGGTAAAGAGATTTATTCGAAAAAGAATATTAAAGAACATTATTAATTAGTCCTCGATTAAAATTAATAACCTTGCATGCTTGTGCATTTCAGGCCGATCAAGCGGATAGTTGGCTAGCAATGAAGGAAGCATTTCTTAATAACGACGATCTCGGTGAATCGTTGTCGGGTGTCGAAGCGTTGCTCAGAAAGCACGAAGAATTTGAAAAAATGCTGGTATCTCAATTAGGAAGAATAGAGGAATTGGAGAAATTTGCAAATGACATTTTGGCGGAAGAACACGCCGACGCTAACATAATTAGACAGAGATTAGCGTCAGTTTGCGCTAGAAGAGACAGGTTGCAAAATAGTGCTACGGCTAGAAGAGAAAAATTACTGGAAAGCCATCATTTGCATCAATTCCTTCGAAATATATACGAAGTCGAGGGATGGTTGCATCAGAAGCAACAGGTGGCAAGCGACGAAAATTACCGAGACTCGTCGAATCTGCAGAGTAAAATTCAGAAACATGCTGCTTTTGAAAGCGAATTAATAGCAAATAAAGGAAGGATATCGTCGGTCGTTAACGAAGGTAAGAAGCATTATCAAATCAAACAAAATAATTCGATAAAATGATAACAAAGCGATAATACAATGTGTTTTTATAGGAGAAGCGCTCATTGAGGATAACCATTATGCTTCTAAAGAAATACAAGAGCGTTTGGAAGATTTGGAAGCGGAGTGGCGTCTTTTACAAGAAACGAGCGAATTGAAAAAGAACAGACTTAACGATGCGTATCAAGCTTTGCTTTTCAGCAGAACTTTGGACGAATTTGAGGCTTGGATGGATGAAGTGGAAACGCAATTGCAATCCGAAGATCACGGAAAAGATCTTTCCAGTGTCGCGAATCTTTTAAAGAGGCACACCAATTTAGAAAACGATGTTTTGGGGCATAACGAGGCATGCGAATCGATCAAAGAAACAGCCGCGAGTTTTGCCAAATCAAATCACTTTATGTCCGAAGAAATTCAAGAAAGGGCTTCGGCCACCATCAATAGGTACCACAGTTTGCAAGAGCCAATGCAAATACGAAGAGATAATTTAGAAGATGCTAAATTGTTGCACCAATTTGTAGCGGACGTTGAAGACGAGCTACATTGGTTATCGGAAAAAGAACCTTTAGCGGCTAGTAACGATTTAGGTAGTTCCTTGATGACAGTCCAAAGACTTCAAAAGAAACATCACGCTTTGGAAGCGGAATTGATATCCAGAGAACCAGTGGTAGGCTCTTTGATCAGTAGAGCAACGGCCATGATAAGAAGTGGTCATTTCGCATCGGAGAAAATCGAAAAATTGTCGCAAGAATTGCAAGAAAATCTTTCGCACCTTCGAGACTTGGCGAGTGTTCGAAAACTACGTTTATTGGATGCAGTCGAATCGCAAATGGTAAATGAGTAATATTTTATTATTCGATGCTGTTATGAAATCTATATAAAGTATATGTTAAACCGTGTTGCGATTATACATATTTTCATTGCATATAGTTCTATGCCGAAGCTGCTGAGGCTGAACAATGGATAAGAGAGAAACATCCGCAAGTAACATCGACGGATTATGGAAAGGACGAAGATTCGGTACAGTCTCTACTTAAGAAATTGGAAGGAATAGAACGCGATTTGTCGGGTTTCGAGAGTACCGTAGATAATCTTAAAAAACTGTCGCAAGGTTTAATAGAGAGACATCATTTTGATAGCAAAAATATAGCACAGAAACAAGCAGAAATCGAAAGTAAATTCAAAGAATTACAAAACTTGAAGGATCACAGGTTACAACGTTTACTGGAAAGCGAAAAATTCTTCCAGTTTATTAGACAGGCCGATGAAGCGATCGAATGGATCGGAGATCAAACTACTGTAAGTTAACCGAACGATTCTTGATCTATCTAGTTTAAATTTAATCGCATCATTTAAACGCCAGATTTTTTTTTGTTCCTCCTTGATCATCTAGGTCGCTGCGTCGGAAGATTACGGTCGTGACGTCGAACACGTCGAGCTGTTAATTCAAATATTTGATAATTTCTTAGCTGGCCTAACGACGAGCGAGAACCGAATTTCTGCCGTACTCGATGCAGGTCAAAAATTGATTGAACGTAACAATCCCGAAAAGGCTAGGATCCTTGGGAAAATCGACGAAACGAAACAACAGTGGGAAGATCTTAAGGAACTGGCACACGCGCGACAAGATGCGTTAGCGGGTGCTAAACAGGTACACATGTTCGACAGGACAGCCGATGAAACGATTTCGTGGATTCAAGAAAAGGAGGCCGCTTTGAGTTCTGACGGATATGGACACGATTTAGAAACTATTCAAGCTTTAGTCAGGAAACATCAGGGATTTGAAACTGACCTAGGTGCAGTAAAAGAACAGGTAAATCTACTTGTATAATATATTTGATCTCTTCTTCAAACTTGAAACGTTAGATCTGTGACTATACGTAATTATACAAATATTTTATTTAGGTCGAGTCTCTGATGGAAGAAGCATTGCGTTTGATCGAACTATTCCCAGATGCACGTATACACATTGACGTTAAGCACCAAGAAGCTGAAGCAACTTGGAACGAACTCTTGGAAAAGGCTGCCCAAAGACGAAGCAAATTGGCACAGGCCGAACAATTGCAATCGTATATGGGCGAATACAGAGACTTGCTATCGTGGATAAATGAAATGGTGGCAAAAGTAACCGCACCGGAATTGGCACGAGACGTTCCAGGAGCCGAAGCTCTAATTTCGCGACACAACGAATACAAAACCGAGATCGATACGCGAAAGGAAGCATTCGAAAAATTCTACAAAACTGGCCAAGAGCTCATCGAACAAGGCCACTTTTTGGGAAAAGAAATTGAAGAAAAAATATCTGTATTACGTTTAAGAAAACAAATACTTTTAGATACATGGGAACAAAGAAAACTCATATATGAACAAAATTTGGACACGCAATTATTCAAACGAGAAGCAGAAACTTTGGAAAATTGGATCGTTAGTAGAGAACCAATGTTGCACGATGGTAAACTAGGAGATAGTATCCCGCAAGTGGAGGAGCTTATAAGAAAACACGAAGATTTTGAGAAAACTATAGAGGCTCAGGAAGAAAGGTTCAACGCACTAAATCGTATAACAATGGTAATTAAAAAAGTGTTATTTTTTTTTCCTAATACATTAAATTGCACGCATAAAAATATCTTTAAATTAAACCTCGTACGTTTTGTTTTACTCTCGAAGCTCGAGAAAGCGTTCCGAAAGCAACAAGAAGCGGAGATGGCTGCGAGACAAGCTGAAAAAGAACGAATCGAACGAGCGCGAATTGAGGAACGAAAACGTAAAGAAGTACAAAGAATAACCGAAGAACGGAAACGCGAGGAAGAAAGGAGAAGATTACTGGATAGTCCTCATCGGCCTTCACACGATGAAGTTAATGGTTCGGTCGATGAACACGAATCCGTTAACAGGTACAACTACGAAATGAGATTTTTAAATAATGACAAACCTGTTCTCCTCTCTTACCAGATTTTATTTATTCTAGATTGGCACCATTAAAGGGTCCCACTCCTGCCGATGTTTCGGAGCCTCCTTTGATCCAAAAACCACACGGTGTACCTCATGTATTTGGTGATAAATTAAGACGAAGTACGCATTATATATATCTCTAATGTTCGATTCATCATTTATACAGAATTTGAGCTAAAAATTTAATAATGCAATAAACGTATTTTCCTTGTAAAGGTAATGTGGATATTAAGAGGGCAGAAAGTATGAAAGTTGATACAAAGAAACCAAAACGGACACCGAGTTTCACGACCAGACGAAGAACACAGAGCTTCAGGAAACTCCAAAGAATGGAAAACATGGATGCTTTACCGCCCGTAGAGATCCAAGGTCTTCTCGAGAGGAAACACGAACTACAAAGCGCTGGAAAGAAAGCTGCCGTTCGATCGTGGAAGCAATATTACACCGGTAATTACAATTTCTCTCTGCTTTGTTCTTCTATAATCTGCATTATCGAATGATAAAACGTTTCATTTCAGTATTATGTGGACAATTATTGTGCTTCTTCAAAGACATGGAAGATTTCTCTCTTAGCAAAGCAGCTACCGCACCAATTACTATTTTTAATGCTATATGCGAGAAAGCGGACGATTATACGAAAAAGAAGAATGTATTCCGCTTAAAGTGCACAGATGGCTCGGAATTTTTATTCTTAGCTCCAAATCAACAAGAGATGGAAGATTGGGTTAATAAAATATCCTTCCATGCTAAATTGCCACCAAGCTTACAACTTTTGAGCTATGACGATTCTCAAAAGGTATGTACTTCAATCGTTTTCCAGACAGTTTGAATTGTCATGCATAAAAATAAGCTTAAACGATTATATATTTTTTTTAGGAGGGTTTGGAGAGATTGCATAACGCACCATCGGATCACCAAGATGATAATATATCTACTGGAAGTAGTCGTAACTCAACACCCGAAATGGAACGAAAGAATTCTGTTATTAGATGCGATCATCACAATCAACGCTCTCCGAGCACAGTACAAATAGAATTTCTACAGCAGCATCGACAAAATCAACAACGCCGTGATCCACACAATGCAGAATTCTTAGCTTCGGAAAGATCAGAACCACCTCAAACGCAAACAGAATTTTTGCAAATGCATAGACAACAGCAATTACTCGCGCAACAACAACAGCAACAACAACAGCTAATTCAACAGGAACAATTTGCAAATCAAAGAGATCAGTATCAACAAAATTCAAGCGATAAACCTCCCATACCGCCAAGAGGAGCACCACCACCGATTCCTTTACGATCACCAAGTTCCGAAAATATGGTTCAATTTCGAAGAAATGGTAAGCTACTGCAAACGAATAAGCAAAGTAATAAAAGAAACGTTCTTAGAATATACAATTTGTCAGTTCCCATATATTAAAACAATACGTACAATGTTACAGATTCGGATCACCATGTACAGCAAGGAAGACCACAATCGTATCAACAACGCAGTACGACCTTAAATCATAATGGATCTAGCCAATATTCCACAAACGAAGTATGGCATAGGCAAAGTAGTGTAGACATGAACACACAGCATTCAGGTACTTATCAACTTTTTTGTTTTTGAATAATAACTTCAACATCTCCCTCGGTTTGATCAATTTGCACCAAAAGCAACCTATGACATTTCATGGTTTTATAGAATTAGCACCTCCCCTGCCATCGAGCGCCCCTCCACCTACCGGAATGGCTCAGTGGAATATACCCCATGACCCTGGTCAGTCATTAGAGCCATTTTCATACAAATTTCGTACCGAATGTAAGACAAATCTTACATATATGTATCATACAATTCTTCTGCATGCGCAATTACATCTTCATTCTAATTTTCCTACCTCTTCTTCCATTCATACCTTATTTAATCTAATTTAAATCTTTTACTTTTAATAAAAACGGTGGAATTTAAAATCAACAGATTAAAAGATATATGAAGCTTTATTTATATGTATTTTATGAATGAATTACGAAATATTATCAATAAACTTTGATTATTTTATTTTTGTTCACAGCGTATGGGAATGTACCGATAACTGTTAGACAGGTAAAATTAAATATTTACTCTCTTTTCATAGTCATATTTTATATTATAGATATTATTGTCAATAATTGATTTTGCTTTTTAAACTTCGCAGCAACAAAATAATACATTTAGTACCAGACCAGCCTCCTTACCTCCGTATGTAGCTCCACCAGCAGTACCACAAAATGTTCAAAATGTTACACTCGTAGATAGTAGAAGACCATCCGAGAGTGGATCGGAAAGTGAAAATAGTATAAGTGGTAGTAGAAAAGATCGTGATTATAAACGAAGTTCCGTTTTAAGCAATTTATTCGGCAGAAGAAAGAAACCATCTCAGTCATAATATACAGGGATCTCTTAATTCTCGTAGGTACTTAAAATCGAAAGGAAGAAAAAAGAAAAGGAAAAGAAAAAGAAAAGAGATTCCATAAAAAGATATCGCTTTGACATTATGAAATTTGTTAAAAACAGGAAAAGCAATGATTTATGCCCTGTTATATAATATACTTATTCTAAAATCTGTAAATTATATTTTTATGTGTATAATACAATATTTTTTCATTAAAATATATACAGGAATTAATATATACAGACACACACACGGCTAGATTTAGATGAAACAATTAAGAACAACGCAAAACTGATACAAAATTGTTTCGTGTATCGTTAAAAAAAAAGATAATAATAATAAACCAAATTGAATGCTTACTATACTGCAATAATTAAGATAACTCGCAGAAGATGCGAATTTTACATTTTCGCCATACAAATATCTCCTTTGTTTTAAAATATATCGGGATATTTTAATTCAATTCTATCGCTTTATTAATAGCTTTATTAATTTTCTTTAAAAAATGACATAAATTGGATATTTTTTTTTGTCTTTTTATATTGTAAAAAGAACCAAGTTATAAGAAAAATGGTCATTACCACATTATTTGAAATGTACCTGATGTTAAAGGTAAAGATAAAATATATCAGCAACAGCATTAACATGCAAGAACAACTATATATAAAGAAACTGTAGATTTCATAATATATGTTTTGAAATGTTATATATTGTATACCAACTCCTATTCAGGACCAATGATCTTATTATATTAAGCGCAGAGAACGTATGTTGATATATAATGTTTTTGAAAAATTGTTATATCTGTATGTTAAACGATTATCCTCAAGATTGACACAGTATAATAGTATGTAAAGTATATTTAATATCATTTAAGAAATGAATAATTATCTCTACACTAGTAATATACGTAATGTTATAGTGCTGTTTTGCATGTAATTATATTGGACAAAGATCAAAATATAATGTTATAATAAGATTAATCAGATTTTTTCAGAACACAAAGTATTCCATACCAAATAGTATCAAACTATTTCGTTCTATTTATTACTATTTATATACATATATATATACAGTTATCTATGATGCATTTGTATTTACTACTATCATATCCACGTAGTGTCGCTAGTTGCAGTATACTGCATAGTAAGTAAGGTGGGGGGTGCCATATCAACACAAATGTACTATGTTTCTAACCTTTTTCTTTCTTTCTGTCGGAATGATTTTCTAAGTTTTCATAACTTAAATTACTTTTGATTAAAGTTGAAATTATTAAATATTAAATAATCTCGTATCGGAGAAAGAAAAATATTCTGTAAATTATATTTATTTATTTATTGCACTTATTAAAATATCAATATGTGTGACGGTAAGCCGAGTATTATTTTGTTATAAAAATATTGTCAAATCGAAACATAATTTTCTATCCGTCAAATAAGATATAAATAACTAATGTAATTTACATTGTGTAAAAAATAACTTTTCTTAGAATGTAAGAAAATTAGATTTATAACCTTTAAATTGGAACTGTATTTACATTAGAACTTTGTACTAAAACATATCTTTTTTAGAGGATGTAATACGCAGAAGATTGCTAATAGATGGAGATGGTACAGGGGATGATCGTCGAATAAATATGCTTCTAAAATCATTTATTAAATGGATAAACAGTCCTGACGTAGACAACACGTTGCACGAAAGAATGCTCTCGCAACTCGCCCAATGCGAATTCGCGCAAAGAAAGTCTAGATTGGTATCAAACATGAGCCAAGAAGAATTGAAAAGTTATAGTAATTTATCGAACGATATAGAAGTCCAAATAGAAGAAGCCAAAAAGGAAATAGAAAAGACAAAAATAGAATTAAATGAAGCTAAACGCGTAAGAAAAAATAGGATAGAGTACGATGTATTAGCGAAAGTTATTAATGAGCAACCAGACAGACTGGAAACCAATGAGAAACTAGCCGCGCTGCGTCAAGAATTAGGAAGTCTGAAGGTAATGAAATAATAAATATTTAATTAGTGATTATTTATAATATAAATTATTTTTTTTTTAATAAAGGAGAAATCTGAACAATTGGAACACAAATTAGAAATGCGAAGAAAACAGTTTCACGTTCTTATATCTTCTATACATTCTTTGCAAGAAATGTTAGACGAATGCGAAGAAGAAATAATGGATATTAGTTTAGAAAATTATGAAGATACAGATACAACTTCCATGGGCCTTTCGTAAGGATAAATTTTTAAGCATATTCTTCCATTAATATAATAACAAAATATAAAAGAAAAGTTAAATTTTAACCTATTTTTAATTTTAATTTACTAGTTTTAGGTACATGCCTGATAGTTAAAGACACTCTTGTATCTCTTTTGATTATCTGCCCTTCGTTATATTCTGCCGCACACATATCCAAATTTTTAATTATATTTTTTGAGATAGTATCCAAATAAGTTTGTTCAATAGCATGTAAATAATCATGATACAATTCTTCGCTCAATATCAACAAACTTCTACGTTCTAATAACAGACTAAACTGCAGTTTTAATTGTTGCGGCTAAAAAAAACAACTATGTGTATGCATTCGCGTTTAATATTTAGATTTATTTTACTAAGGATATTATTTTTGGCAAATTAGTAATCATATACCTCCATAATATCATTATGTTTGTAGAAATCTAGAAGAGTATGAGTTCCGCAACTAATAGTAGTTACCATTGGATAAAAAAGTGGACCATCTGAATGTGCCTATTAAAAATCCAAATTTCTAAAAGATCATTTATAAATATTCGTCGAAGAAAGAGAATAATATCTAATTGATTATATATACACTCGCAAGTGTTTACTATAATTGTTACATACCATTATTCCTTGACCAGGCAAATACTCATTAATTAATACATGATTAGGTGCCTTATCTTTTTCAAAAACATTTAAAGAAGTTATTTTATCCATGTAAATTCGAAGCCACTAGAAGTTTATAATTTATTAGAGTAATTTTAATTTTCTATAGCATTACTTACACTTGGTATTTCTTCGGCTATCATTCCTTTGGGATGAGGTATACCACCCCAATTTTGTAATCTTCTATTACTCAATTGAGTCCATTTTGGAAGAGGAACAGTATCAACATGTTTCAATATTTGTCTTTCTTCCTCTTCAGTTATAAAATTTGGTATATATCGTGCCATATCTGGAATCTACATTTTACAAACTGTCAACATAACCTTGCTTTCCCGTCTATAAGAAATAATAATTAAAACAGACCTCTTTAACCACATTTTCGACGAGAACACGTTCTTGCGTATACATTTTTAAAAAAATAATAAAGAAGAAATTTATTTAAAATAATAACGATTAAGTTTAAAATAAACAAATCGATATTTGCTTCGTAGATTATACTTATATCGAAATATATCTCGAACAAATAACTATCGACTCTAAGTTAATCGAACTTAGTTATAAATTCTGTCGTCAGAGTGTGCGCGCGCTTATAAACGAGGTCATTTTTAATTAGTAAGTTTCACCTCTAGAATATTTAAGTTGGAAGAGGGAAGAAAGTGTCGACGTTGAAACAACAATCGTTAGTTCGACCGTCTATATTATGTGAAAGGTTTTTCAATTTTTCTTCTCTACAACATTCTTTGTAATTTACGTGTATTTAGCACTATGTAAAATGATATAACAATTAAATTATGAAATAATTCGTATAACTTTTTAACAATGAACGATTTTTCATATCAACTGGTACACCTGTTTGTGTTGATCTTCATATTGCGTAGCATTTCGAATGAAATCTATAAATTGATAAACTCTGGTGTAGACATCGGGCGAACCAACTGCACATGGCTTTGTCCAAGAAAATATACCGATAATTTGATTATTGTAAGTTAGTGGACTGCCGCTGTCGCCCTAATAAAAGAACAATACTTGCTTTTCCAAGAAAAATATATATGTATGTACGTATTAGCAATATTATACTAGTTACAACATTTAGGATTACCTTACAGGCGCCAATTCCCTTATGTTCTAAGGTACACAAATGAGACGGTAAAATAGTATTATTGTAATACGTTTGACACTCTTCGTTAGTAATAGTTGTGAGAGTAACTTTTTGTAAAATATCTGACAAGGGACCAAGAGAATGATGTCTACCCCAACCCGTCAAAGTCGCGGATACGTTTTCCAAGGTGTCCGAAATTGGCAAGTCGATAGGCTTTTGACTAGAATTCAAAGTTACGTTGTCGTTCAACTGTAAAAAGGAATTTCCCAAATATAAGTATATTTATTTGATGCTCGTGAAACTCAAGATAGAAGCAACAAGTTTTTTTCTTGCACCAACGTGGACTCACCGTGATGACTACCAAATCGTGGGTCCAAGAATCCTCGGCTCCAAAAGCGTATTCGGGATGACAATGGATGCTTTTAACCTTATGATACTTACCACCTTTTTTAACACTTATAGTACCGGTAACCACCGATAAATCATCATAAGGTTCATCGAAAAGTTCGCACACGCAATGTGCAGCACTCAAAACGTGTCTTTCGCTTATCAATGCACCCCCACAAATGTGTACAGTATCCGAATATCGTAAGGATACTTGAAATGGAAATTCATTTTCATCGCTGTTTTGTCCTCCTACTATTCTTTTAACACGCGAAAGGCGAATATCTGCTGTAAAGCATAACAAAAAGAAAAGAAATGTTCTTTGTTGTATTGTTATGAGTCAACAAAAAAAAAAAGAAAAAGGAACATTCGCGAAAACATATACATACACATATATATATTTGTTTTCCCTTACCTCGACCAATAGCAATCGACATCGACGTAGCGATTAAAAATAAAGTTGTAAAATTGCATTTAGCCATATCCTTCGCGTTCACTTTTAGATTTTTAAATAACGATACGATAAGAAAAAAGAAAAAAGCGTTTACACCTGTTTTGTTCACACTAATGTAAATAATGTAATGCAATCAAGCTTACATCCAATGACTAACTGAAATAGAACAGTGCTCCTACTGTAATAATCTGTATTTGTTTTATTGATAAACAGATAAACGAAATTAGGAAATAATTTCAATCGGAAATTGATTTGAACTAACGTAGCAAATTTGTTTGAAATTATCAAAACTAAAAACAAACTAGGAATAATAGATTTACGAATATTTTCTATGTTAATAAATCCAGCGAATTGTGTTTAAAAATAATGACACATTTGAATTAGCAATAGTTACTTTGATCAATAACATAATCTTATTTACACCGTTTAAAAATATTTTAGAATTGGATCATTTATCAATTCAAGATTATCTCGATGTATTTCGTAAAATAGGAATGCGAATGTTTGCTGCTAGATTAAGATAAGTACATTTGGAATTTGATAGAGACGCTCCTCTTAGGAACACATAAGAGGTAAGCGCGCGCGTGCGTAGTGCGATGCACGTAGTACGTATACATACACATATTGCATATGTATTACCTGGCGTATCCAAGCGAACTACACACGATAGCTAGCGAAACGGTACATTTAGACGATCGCGGTTTCGATTGATTTCGTTCGTCTTCGTCTTCGTCGTCTTCGTCGTCGTCGTCACCGTCGTCACCACCGTCACCGTCACCGTGCCGTCATCGTCATCGTTATCGTCGTCGTCGTCGTCGTCGTCGTCATCGTCGTCATCGTAGTCGTCGTCGTCGTCGTCGTTGTCGTCATCATCGTCATCGCCGTCATCTTCGTAGAGTGCATAAGACGAGGATTAAATGGTTACAAAAAGACACCAATAGAGCGTTTTAAAAGGAAAGTGCTTTGACAGAGCGCCGTGAAAGAGAAACTGCTTGCTACCGAAAGCAATATATTTAAGCAGATATGTTATAACTTTTGAGCCGTTCGATGGATAGGATATGTGACTTCCATTGTAAGTACCAGGAAAAAGAACCGATCGCCCACGATACATTAGCGACGATGTTTTTTTTACCACAGAGACGTCGATCGGTCCGTTGCAAAAATGGCCTATCATTACAACAAATCCGTCCTGTTGTCTTTGAGGTTATATTATCCATTTTAGTATAATATTTGGCTGCACCCATCGTGTAAAACATTATTTATATCTTTTATCTTAGAATTATCTTCTTTTTTGTTTTTTTCCTTCTCGACACGTTTGAATAATGCTCATGTAAACAAGTAAATTAATTTCACTTTCAGAGTGAAGTATAGCAAATGGAAGGTTTTAAGGTGAAAGATGAACCGATGGATGCATTAGCCATAGACAGTCAGGTTATGGTAAACATTTTGCATGAAACTGCGACACGATACGATTCGATGATACCGCGCGAAATTTAATAGAAACATTGCTTTAAGGACGAAAATATTGTAAGCGTTGTACTTAAAGAAGAACCCGGAGATAGATTTGATCCCGACTACATGGAGGATATATGCTCTGGTACTTTCGAGAAGGTATTTTTACCTATCGAAAACAGCGAAGTGGATTTTTCCAATGAAATGGTAATGAGACTTGAATTTAAGATTAAGTTTAAGTAATATTATTTCTATTTATAAAAGGAATTCTCTGGGAGGAGGTGAAAATGATATAATGATTTTGTTGTTGGTAGGTAAAATTGGAGTTGGAAGGAGAAACAAGCGGACACCCAAACTGGACGGCACAGATCACAGCGGCGAACCTTTGCGAGAAAGAAGATGGTATATCGCATAGGTGTTTAAGTGCAGCGGACTTTATGCAAGCTCAAGACGCGGAGAAACATCCTGTATTTTGTGCAAACGGACAGCAGCCAAAATTTTATAAGATTCAATGTTCCATCTGCAAGAAATGGTTTCTTAACAACGATTCTATGGTCACGCATTTAAGAATGCATTGTAATGGGAATCAGTGCGAGGTTTGTCAGCAAAACTTTCAAGACAGTTCCAGCTTGCATGCGCATATGTTAACACACGTCGGTATGAGTCCACTGGAGTGCAATGTTTGCCAGAAGAGATTTGCTTATAAGTGGTGCTTAAGAGATCATATGCAAATGCACTCGATGGATAAGCCATACGATTGCGACACTTTGCAACAAGGATTTATGAAAAAACCCGAAAGTAATGACGAGCAGTCATTGAATACGGGAGAAAGACCCTACGAATGCGACATATGTCATAATACCTTCAGAGAAAAAGGAAATTTGAATCGACATATGCTGATTCACACTGGAGAGAGGCCCTACAAATGCGAGATATGCTACGCCGCTTTCAGGGAAAAGGCTAAATTAAATATACACATGCCTATACATACAGGTTTGAAGCAGTTCAAATGTACAATGTGTCATAGATCGTTTGCCCAAAAAACTGCTCTCAATAATCATATGTTGGCTCATAGCGGAGAAAAGCCGCACGCTTGTAATATTTGCGAAAAGACGTACAAAAGGAAATCAGAATTAATCAGGCATACGATGGTTCATACCGGTGAACGACCCTACGAATGTAAAGAGTGCCTAATGACGTTTCGGGAAAAAGCTAAGCTAAATTCTCACATGTTGGTTCATACCGGCGAAAAACCACACGAATGTCATATATGTCACAAAGCGTGTGCGCGCAAATCCGATTTGAATAGTCACATGTTATTGCATACCGGCGGCCAATATGATTGCAAGGTTTGCGATAAAATTTTTACGCGAAAGTCTGATTTGAATAGACACACTTTAATACATACCGGCGAGAAGCCGTTCGCGTGCGATCTTTGTGAGATGGCGTTTAGAGAAAAAACGAGATTAAATTCTCATATGTTGATACATACCGGCGATAAGAGGCACGCATGCCACATTTGTCAGAAAACTTTTAAAGAGAAGGCATCTTTGAGGAAACACATGTTAAGTCACACGGGAGACAGGCCCTACGAGTGTTACGTCTGTCACAAAGCATTTACGCAAAAAACTACTTTGACCAGTCACATTTTGGTACATGCTGGGGAAAGGCCTTATGATTGCAGTACTTGTCAAAAAGTTTTTAAAGATAAAGCTGCGTTAAAGAAGCATTTATCGATGCATATCAATGAAAAAAATCACGAATGTTTGATTTGCTTGAAAAAATTTAGTCGTAAAGCCGCATTGAACATTCACCTATCGACCCATCATACATCTTAATCCGTAAAGATCTAGTCCGATTTTTCTTTACATCGAGCGCACCGTATGCTTGTATCCGTATTACATGCTCACCGGTCGTACAATTACAAAAGACGTATTTTCATTTCTTCCGTTTTTTTTTCTCCTATGTACCACAGAAATAAATTCATTTCCAATAGTATTTTACGTTCATTGCATTGGACATCCATAACGGAGAATTAAATAGACAAACGATATCATCTCTATATCTCTTTTTTTTGTTTACTTTAGACACTAACCCTTTCGATACCAAACGACAATTATAGTCGTTCTGCAAAGAAACTTTCGCGCTTTACTAATGACGATTATTATTTTCCAACTATTCGTTCACTTTGATTATCATAAAATACGTTTAGTTATAATGAATTTTTTTCATCAATACTTATGAACACACTTTCGATTGTCCCCAGAGCGAAATTATATTGATGAAAGACAAAATTGTATTGGAAGGGTTAATTAATGAATGATAACGAAGCCTTACAATGCACGATGCACGATGCACGATACACGTTACGCGATAACATTCATTAATAATATTACACATTATTTCTTTTCCATTAATTTCGATGATAACGTAACGCGATATCTCTTATTTTGTTCGATTCGATTATTATGTCTAAAAAGTGTTAATGCGATAATAAGAAAACGCAAAAAAGTACAATTTAATGTATATTGTATATGTAAAGTTTAAAATAACGAATATGCAAATTAAGAGAGTTAAGATTATTATTATTATTATTATTACTATTATTATTATTATTATTCATTTCCTCGTGTGATAATGTCGATAAATTTTTTTTTTCTTTTATGCGCATTTTTACGACATACATAATTCAAATTATATATGCTGCTATCAAATTTTATTACATACATTGTGTTTGATTTTTATTGTACCGTAGCTACAATATTTATTCGGCATATTTGACTGTGATTATTAGCCATCTTTGCTCGATGGATACTTCTTAAGAAAGAAAACTTCTATTCACGCGATTATAACGACGAAAGTTTCCTTCTATGAAAATGCATACAGCGTATACATATATATATACATATATATATATATATTATCTTTATATATAAAGAAAAGAAAAGAACAAAAAATAAGAGACTGTAGCAAAAATATTCTTTATTCATTCCTTCGTTCTGTACACGATAAATATAATATAAATATAAGTGTTGATAACTGTATAAGAAATAGTTTTATCAACATCATACGTTTTATAAAATTAACTAAGAAAGGAGCGTGAATTCAATTGTAAAAAGGATCAAAGAAAGTATATTATACGAAAATATTGCGATAGATATGTATATCTACTTGACAAATTGTTCCATCAACGCTTCTCTCTCTCTCTCTCTTTCTGAAATATTATTATTTTGAATATTTATTCGATATATGATGAATTAATCATTATTATATACTTGGCTATATAAAAACGACTCGGAAACTTTTCAAGGTGCTCCTTTAACGAATCTATTTGCTGTCGCGCAATGCAACAATCGTTTTTATAAACAAATATCTGCGATCAGCTTCTATTTTTAAGCGTAAACATATTTATTTTCTAATTGGCCTTACTTTTTTTTTTCTTTTCTAATACGTATATTCAAATCTCACGCTTGTCTCATTTTTTATTTTTCTTTATTTCATAACAAATTATCTATTAATATGCCATGCAAACGATCGACAGATTTTAAAAAAAAGAAAGAAAAAAATTACTTCGTTTTTCTTCAATTGTGATATCTAGATGGCACTGTAAGACAGTCTTGGTGCAGCATCGTAACAGTGCACTACTCGATAATTGCATACTCTAAGAAGAGTATCTTATTGTTCGAGTCAGTCTAGGTTTTGTTCCTTGGGGTGAACAACGATGCATTCAAGAATGAATCAAAGTGAGAGTCTACGAATACCACCGAGTATTTTCCTTATAAGATAATATCTAACGTAACGTAAACGGCATGAGTTTTCTCTTTCTCCTCCTCCCCCACCTTTCTCTCTCTCTTTTTTTTCTATCTTTCTCAGCCTATTACCGAACCACTACTACTGTATACGTATTATGTATCTTAGGTATGTACGTATTTGTTTAAAAAAAATGTTGAGAAAGAAGGGGGAGCTTCTGAATAAGGAAGAAATGTTAATTAATATTCTAAGTCGGTTTCATTACATGAAAAGACATTTGTTTTGCATCGATGAGAGAGAGAAAGAGAGACGGAGAAAATAAAGAAACGTATGATTTTCATTTTAATTAGCTTTAGGATAACAAACACAAATGCACGATGGTCAGTAAATCGGTTTTATCTTTAGCAAGAAAATTATCCATCTACCACGAAATTATCAAACGCTTATATTTGTAACATTTAATCAATGAAATATGTTTATTTAATTAAAATAATTTTTAATTATATTTGGCATATATATAATTTAGGATAGATTTTAAGGTAAAATGAGTCAAATTTGAAAATAATTCAAACGGTGTATATAATTTGTATAATACATTTATTGATAAAATGAATCGATGGAAATCTGAAACAAGCAAATCAGGAAGAAAATTGACAGTGAAGTGGTGGTATAAGGAAGGAAGGCAAATAATACCGTGAAATCGCATAACTTGTAACCAGGAATAGAGACTACTCTATTCATTATATTGTGAAAACATTTAATACGCAAGATAATATTGCGAATCAACTGTGTTATGGGTAATTAAATAAATTAACTGTGAGACAGGAATTATACGAACAATTAAAAGACCGGCTTGTTTATTTTTAAATCAGAATTAGCATTAATAATAGCTACGCAGTTTTAAAAATAAATGTATCCAGAATTTCGTCAATATAACTGTTACGAAATAATGATTTATGTAATTCGTATTAGGATACAGTATTATATTTTTCCAAGAAATTAAATGTAATATTTGTTGGTAAGGATGAAACAAAAAACGTTTAGTAAAAACATAATGTAAAATTAGAAAGGAAAAATTTACATTTTCCATATTAATTACAATTTACATATTAAACGTAATAGTGGGGGCTTTATGGCAGGTAGTAAAGTGGGAAACCTTGTTCATCGATGGAATTTTACAAGGGTAATACTAAATACGTATACCGTAGATATTTGAAAAATCTTCTACAGACATAAAGATTCGTTTGATAGAATCCACTGCCCTTCCTCAGGAGTGGGGGAGGATACTCAAACTGGTTTGAAAATATCATAGGAAAAAGTTTTATCGACACACTTATACATTCCATTTATTTTTCTCCAATTGAAATTTTATATTTCTGTATTCGTTTTATTCCAACAAAAAAAAACAAAAGAACAAAAAGAAGAAGAATAAGCCTAATACAATATACTGTAAAAAAACGAAAACAAGATAACTGTATAAAATTAGAAAAATATTTGAAGTATACGGATCTGGGTGTGAGTCAGTTAAATTATTATAAAAATTCTATAAATCGTCGAATTCTTTTCAAATTTGACTTGCGTTTACAATAAGATCTATACGATATTATTTTATAATAATTTATATTATAATAATTTATATGGCATTTAATTATTATAGCATTTGTATGGCAAATAATATTTCAAATACTTTAATTTAAAATATAAACCATAAATATTTCATTAGTTAAATATTAAAAATATAAATGTTCGATTACTTTTGCGTGTACGCGTTTAGAGATTTTTTTAGATTTAGATTCGATTAAAAGTACTGTTTGTAGAATGTTCTTTTTACGACCGTCGTGTTCTTAGTTGTAGTCGTCAATCATAACGGTATTTTTCGAATAAGAGGAGTCTCTTTTTGAGGAATGGATTAGTGTGAATGTAGAAAAACGAAAATTCATCTCATTAACCGTTAAAGTGTATTTTTAAATGGAAAGAAAAAAAATACGTGTATTAATGTACATTCATAATAGAAATTCTTCTGATCATTTAAATCCATCAACTATGTTGCATGCAGAAGGATTTATAAGTAAGTTTTAAAACTGGATACGAAATAACGAAAATTTTCTATCAAGTTTTAAGGGGAAGATAGAAAAGAGATGAATTCTATTAAGAGAATAAATGAAAAATCTCTCTCTCTCTCTCTCTCTTTCTGTGGAAATAAGTGTTGCACCTTTTCGTTTCCTCTTTTCCTTTTTCCTTATTTTCGTTTGATTTTTTATCGAAAAGAATGCACTAAATATCTTTCCATTCAAATTAAACAAGAAAAAATGTCAACTAATGTGTTCAAATATTAATTTCTTTAAGCGTTAATAAATTATAATATTAGGATAGAAAAAACGTAACATTTTTAAGTGTTAATTTAAAAAATTTAACTTGAATTTTTGTTTCGTTTAACAGGCTCCGTGACTATAATATCAATATGACATGACATCATGCTCTTACGAGAAGATACATTCTTATATTTTATTTATTTAAATACCAAGAAATTTATAATAAAATGACAAATGTAATATTTTATTTGCGAATATTATAATTGTATTCCTTTTTTTTGTTTTTTTCACTCTTTTATTCACATTCCTCTTTTAAAAATATTTATCTTTTATTCGTAGATACATGAGATAGGAATAAATATAAGACGATTATTAAAGGATATTGATGAGAATATGGCATAAGAGTCACGTACTTACTTAACAAGCGTGCAGGTCGATTTATAACGTCTAGGTATTATACGTGCGCATATTATTTTTAATTCTTCAAATAAGAAGATATACCGAAACTTTATTTTTATTAATTAATAATTTAATTTATCGCACCTTATATATTTATATTTTAAAGAAAATGTCATTTGATCTGAGAGAATATTATATTTCAAGCTACATATATAAATACTTTCTTTTTTACCTATAAATTATTGAATAAATTTAAAATATAATTTGTTTTTATACGTTAGAGGAAAATAATATTTATTTTGCGACAGAAAAAGAAGAAGAAATTATAAAGAGAGACAGGGGAGAGGGGGGAGGATATAATGATCAGGATAAAAAAGAGAGAAGTGTTTGGTCACCTCTCCTTCTATTTTTGTTTTCATTCCACCACCTCTTACATTAGTACTTTTTTTTCTTTCTTCAGCAGGTAACGTTGGTTTGTGCATCGGCCAGCACCGGTTAATGTAAAGTCCGTCTTCATTGTTAGAAGGTATCATGTCGTATACCAAGCTCGGTTGACTTCTTTAGCTGGTGCTGCATTTTGTTCGTCTCAGTCGTCGATTGACATCGAAACAATTCGGATGTTGAATTTTCTTACCTTCTCTTATATTTCTATTTATCCTTCATTAATCTTTTGTATCTTTAATAATAGTTAAACTAGTGTTTACTAGTTAGTAGTAATACAGGAATATAACAAAAAATTAAACCACCCGAAGAAAGGAAGAAAAGAAGGAAGAAAGGAAGAAAGGAAAGAAAAATTTGGAGAAGAGGCAAGATAAATCATCGAAAGGTTCTTATCAAATCTAAAGAATAAAATAAAAGATTTATTTGAACCTAAGCTAGAAGAGAGAAAGCTGTGCAGTGGTTTGTTTAGCTTCGTACCTCTCCTTACTCTTAACTTTTATACGTGAGCGCGTGTCGCTTTCGCGGGAGCTCGAATAAGGTTAGTGAAACTTCTTCTGTTGAATTTAAGGTGAATTCGAGGACAATACACGTCAACTAGAAGACAGTACAACGAAAGAATCCGCACGAGAATCACAACGAATATTTACAAGTTTTTTCCAATAAGTATGATCGGTGTATATTTTTCTCCTCCGTTTGTTTTTTAATCATTTGACATTTGGTTATTTAGCGGCTCGCGTTACATTTTCAAATCAAGATTTAGTTAATCGAATCGAATCGATCAATGAAAACAACGATTGATTTCCTGGATATTTTTCGAAACAACGTGAGTTTTACGATTAACCAAACACGCGCCTATTTCATAATGGAATACAACTTGACGCGTTATTATCTGTGATTCATTCGGCTATTTGTCTTATTAATGTTAATTAATAACTACTTGATTATTTTGATTGTATCAGTAAATTCAAATTGTTCCGTAATTTTTCTATTACGAATTAAATCTAATTTTTCTCACGTGTATATATAAATAATCGTTAACGGTATAAATCCTATACATGTATATCTGAACGGTACATAGGAAAGAAACGAGAAACGGATTGAAAGAGGGAAACATTTCTTCAGCACTTTTCTTGCACGCGAGATCTAAACATTCCGAAAAAATTCAATCACTTTATTTTCTTCCGTTTCGTTTCGTTTTTCAAATTTCCTGAAACAATGTTTTTATTGTATTTGTAAAATATATTCTTGTATATGTAAGAATTCGTCCTAGATCTATCGCGAAAGTAGATACAGGTAGATTAGAAACTCTAGTTTCTCGAGCATGGATTACAAGTACCCTGTGTGTCAAACTATCGAGAAAGCAAGCAAGGAAACAAGCAAGCAAGCAAGCAATCGATAATTAAATCAGCACGCGTCATTTTGAGCCTGCGTAAAACGCACCATTTGACAGTTTATGTATGCGTACGTTCGTATTTATTGGTAGCATGCTTTTTATTCCTCCTTACGACTTCCGCATTTTGTATTACACATAAATCTTAAACACTAATGTATTTACACCTGCGTACAGAATATTCCCGAGTCATTTCGTAAATCACATTGGCGTTATTCCATCGCATAATTCAATCGCGTAACGAACGACACGATGTATCTAATAAAGCGTCAACTTTCTTCATTTTCACTTACCTGCTATGATACGAAATTGTAATCATTTCTAATCTCTCGCTTTTTCTCTTCCTCGATGTGTCGATTACGTAATATAACATAAAGATATTTATTAAATGTACGTGGCATCTAACGGTGGCCATCAACAGATGAGAGAGAGAGAGAGAGAGAGAGAAAACATTTTACTTGTAATTACTTTCTTTTATAGAAACACATATTCGTCTCCCCATAGAGGATTTGATCTTTTCTTCGTACGTTTACATAATCGTGCCCCGTTCCTCTACAACTTTGATTACAGTTTTTAATCATTACTTCATTACTTTTTATCTTAACTTTATTATACTTTCTTATATAAACTTTTACATCGTCTAAGCCCTTCACGTTTTTTTTATATATTTAACTTAGCTAAACGAATTTCACGATGTGAAAAAGAAAACTATACCGTTTATTTACTATTAGTATATCTAGTTGCACTTTCCAATTGTTAATGTTTTCCTGTTAAAGAACGACAGGAAATTCGAATATCCAGTTGAATCTTTTCATGAATGACGTCTTGCGACGAACATTAAATATTCACGGTTTATTCCTGGTCAAGATTGGAAACACCTATATTTGAACGGTCAATAAGGAACACGTTTCAGACAATTAATGTCGAAATGGTTAAATAAAATATTCGCTTAATTCGCATTTCGCATTTCAGTCGACGCGTTATTTTTTCTTTTTCTTTGTTCAATTTCGAAGTATTTTTTTATACGACCAGTCGGAGAATAAAATTTGTTCATTTAAATTTCCTTACCAAGAATATTTCTCTTTTCGTTTATTATTTTAAGACAAAATATCTTCACTCCCATGATCAATGGGAAATTTAAATGAATGATCAAAGTCATCGAACAAAAAAATATTAAAATGATAGATAATTATCGTAGGTAACGTTAGAAAAAAATATTTTATATAATCAAAGTGACCATGCACTTTTAGAAATAATTTTGTTTAAAGTTCGTTTCGTGTAAAGGTCATTTCTCGTACAAGGAACATTATTCTTATTCCATTGTATCTGGATAATAGATTTCAAAGAGCGAACCAACTTCGCCATGGACTTTCACTCGTCTAGCCGAGATTCACAGCGTCAATTTATTATTGCAAGTCAAGTCAAGTCAAGTCAAGTCAAACGGTTAACAATTTCCAAGAGACATCCCCCTTAACCATTATATTTGGCGTTATTTCATCGTAGTTTGTTGCAACTTTGGTTAAACGTCTATCCTCCAATTACGAAGCTTCCTTCTTGACGACATTCTAACGCTTACGTTTCAGATCTAAATAATAGAATAGAAAAAGGAAAAATGGTGGAGGTACTGTTAGAAGCGGGCGGACAAGAGGTGGTCGTCCCAAAAAACGTTTCGAGAGCAAACACGCCAACGGAATATGCCCCTGCGGATATGCAACCGTCCACCGAACTCGTCGAGAAGTTAACATCCATTCAGGAGTTCTATGACGGTCAAAGCGTATTCCTAACCGGGGGAACAGGATTTCTCGGCAAATTATTAATCGAGAAGTTATTAAGAGGATGCCCCGGCATCAATTGCATTTACATTTTGGTACGTTCGAAGAAAGATAAAAACGTGATTCAACGAACCGAGGAACTCATAGACGATACGGTGAGTTTTCTTTGTCTCTTATTACTTCTATCCGGATTTCTATTTGAATATGAAAATTGATGGAACACGGCGTTTTCCAGTTATTCTGTAAAGTGAAAGAGATGCAACCAAAATTCAGCCATCGGATAGTCGCGATCGAGGGCGACTGCATGTTGCCCAATCTTGGCATATCGATGATCGACAGAGCTACCCTCATACGCGAGGTTTCGATCATTTTTCACGTCGCCGCTACCGTCAAGTTCAACGAGAAAATCAAAACGGCGGTAGCCATCAACGTTAGAAGTCTCAAGGATTTGATAAGCATGTCCAAGGAAATGCCGAAATTGAAGGTAACGAGTTTTAATCTCGAAACATAGAAAATAAAATAGAATCCAACGAGTATTCCTCGTATTTCGTATTTCAGAGTTTCGTCCACGTGTCGACGGCTTTTGCCAATTGTCTCGAGAATCCGATCGAGGAAAAGTTTTACGATCCGCCGATAGATTCCGACAAGTTGATCAACTTGATAGACTGCTTGGATGAGAAAATGCTCGACGATATTACCCCCCAGTACGTTTCGATTCTCAGCTTACCATCATTTACCATCATCCCTTTTCAGATCGATTTATTCAAGCAAAATATACAGTCAAAGATTTGTCCAATTGTAGATTACTCGGGAAATGGCCGAATACTTACGTTTACACTAAATCGGTTGCCGAAAATGTGGTGAAAAAGGTGCTCGACACGATGCCGATTGGAATATTTCGTCCAGCGATTGGTTGGTACCGTCCACGATGGAAATAAACATTTGTATTATCGTTAATTAATAAAAAATATAATGTAATATTTGTTTCTAGTGATATCCACTTATCGAGAACCTATTCGGGGATGGGTTGATAACATGTACGGACCAATAGGAATAACGGCAGGTGCTGGATTGGGATTAATACGATCCCATTATTGTGATGGGTCGATAAAAGTCAACTTGGTACCTGGAGATTTGACGATTAATGCGTTAATCGCTAGCGCCTGGGATATTGCTAATAGTTCAAGGTAACGTCAACTCGATAGTTTAACATATTTCATAAATTTACAACTAATTGACTCCTTAATTTTTCTCCTTTCAGATCCAACCAAGACATTCCCATTTACAATTACGTATCCATAGATAATCCGATCACTTACGACGAGTTGAAAAACATGTCAGCCAAATACGGATTATTAACACCGACTATGGAATCCATTGGATATTATAGTTTTCGAAATAATAAATATCGACTGGTCCATCTCTTCTACGTTTATTTTGCACATTTATTGCCAGCTCTTATAATCGATACAGTTGCCCTGTGCGTGGGCAAACAGCCAAAGTAAATCTTTTACTTCGTTAATCTTATTTTTTAAGAAGATAACATTTCAAGAGAAAGGGAGAGAGAATGAGTGAGATGAATGTTCCTGACATTTATTTTTCGTGTTCAAGGTTTCTCAAAATATATAATAAAATTCACAAATTTATGGACATACTCAGTCACTTTAGTACGATCGAATGGAAATTTACGAACCACAGATTGAATAGACTTATCAACAAGTTATCAACCGAAGATCGTGAATTGTTCTTTTGTAATATGAAAGAACTCATTTGGGATACCTTCTTTCAAACCTATCTTCTTGGAATAAGAATATATGTATTAAAGGATCCCATTGAAACGATCCCACAAGCTCGCATAAGATGGCAAAGGTATATTATTTGTTAATTTTATTTTGATTTATCTCATTTATATAGAATTATTCATTTTGTTAATGAGTTAATGATTTATCGATTTTTCTAGGTTATATTGGATCCACCAAGGCTTGAAACTCTTCATCCTGTGCGTCTTTTTTATCCTCACGTGGGCTATACTTTCTAAACTATTCGTAGTTTTAGGATACGCTTAAAAAAACAAGCTGCTTAAAAAAAAAACGTCACTTACGCTTTCGCCAAAGTAAGCATCAAAGATTTCTTTTAGTTAAGGGATCTGTTAACAGGGCGGAGAAAGAAGAGCGGAACGATTGGAAGGAGTCGAAATACAATTATAACACTTTTCCTTATCTTTCTTCTTTTATCGTTTATTCTTTTTTTTGGTATTTAGTATTCTTGGACTAAAGTTGATGCTTCAGTAATTATTATACTTCTAAATACCACACCGGCAAATATTACAGTTATAGGCATAGAAAGAAACATTTCTAATTTTGTCTACAACCTTCTGAGTTTTGAGAAAGATTCAAAGTTTTTTCCAGATTAAAAGTCAAGTCTCTAGTCATTTCAATAAACTACGAAACGTTCTTCGATATACGGGCAAAAACAATTGTTGCAATTTTGTTTGTCACTTCTGCCGGTTACGAAAAATGTCAAGTACGAAACGTATACTTATACGAATATTAAGAGAACTCTGTATACGTATTTATAATCCCTTCCACAAAATTAGGAATGCAAATAAAACGAATATCGAAGATTATCAAAAATCATTCGTTTCGGTTTAATTAATCAACTTTCGTCCGTGACTACTATGCAGATTTGAAAATAATCTTACTCCATGAAATTCGTCTGCTCATTTTCTATTACACACGTAGATATAGTACAAAAATGATGTTTTTCTTACCATTGGAGAGAAATATATTATACAATTTATATTATTTACTAACTCTAAGTCAATCGAATATTTATCAAATTTGGCTATTATTATTGAAATGATTTCATTCGTGTTTGCGCGCGGTCAATTAAGAATAGAAGATTGGAACATTGAAATATGAATTTATTGAGCTCTGTTAATAATAATGATTCAAGTCAGTAGGCATATGTTCAAGGCTAATGTACATTATTACTAAACGTCAGATCATACGATGTATTAATAAATAGATGTACATTTTCATAACTCTACATATTTATGTATTTAGCAAAGATCCGGAATAAACAAAGACTGAGAATTAGTCGAAACGTTACGCTCTCATCTCCAACGCTTTTCAAATACAAGCGTAATTCTAAATATGCAATTGCGTACAAATTGCAAATAAAATATTCATATTCTTTGCGATGCGAAGAACTAAGGGAAAAATAACAACAAAACAACAAAAAAATATGATGAAACGGCATTCGATATAAGGAAAAATCAATTGCTTAGCAAACTTTTTGGGATTTTGAAATCCTTCGCGATTCCTTTAACTTGGTGTACTGTCCTTTTTATTATGATTGCCAACAAAATCTACAAAAAATAAATGAATAAATAAATACATTTTATAATTCCTGTGCATAGAAACGTGATCATTTCTTTAACCATTGCAGAAAAATCTTGAAATCGTATAAATGTAAATTCAAGAGCAAGCGTTTCTCAATATTTTTGCATATTTTGAATGCTTTGTATCTGAATATTTAAGGCTTTTAATAGTACTCCAACAAAAGTATCGGTAAAACCTAATAAGGAAGTGAATGCTAAACATTCTTTCTTCATCGATATATTTGCAATATTTTTTTTTTCCAAAATTTATTATAATCTAATTTTTGATCAGTACTGAAATCATAATCTTATTATTCTTTTTATTCATTGAAATTATCTTATTTTTCTTATTCTTGTTAACTGTTAGCATTCGGTAATAAACTTTCTTATGGTGTTTTTATAGTTTCTTTTAAACTATTTCATGAGATTATACATTCCAACAATTTGAAACATCACGTTTTATATGTAATAAAATTTTATTAGCATTCACAAATAAAATATTCCAAATGTATTAAAAATGAAGATAGGTAATTGAAAAAGTTCAAGGCAGTTCATCCGCATTCTATCTTTTGGTATATCATTATGTGTGTGGATAGAAGAGTTTTTTTTTTTATTAATCTAACAAGGAATAATGCTATCAGATTTATGGCACCTAGAATGACGATTGAAAAGATGATTGAAATTGACGATTGAAATGATGATTGAAATTGACGATTGAAATGACAAATGGAAATGGTTGGAAAGAATGAGTAGGCATAAAATACAATAAGAAGATATCTATATATGTATATGTAAAATATTTGCATTAAGTTGATAAAAGTCTAAAGATTACTTTCCGTATTTCTCAGTTGTTCTTTAATGCTTATTTTATTTATTCTCACGTAGAAAATAAAATTCAATAATATTTCAAATGTACAAAAATAAAAAAAGTAATCGAAAGGATAAATTAAATTATGAGCAGAGAGATGACCTTCGTGAATAAATTATGCCTTGGTCATTATGACTCCTTAAAATGTGAATAAATCAAAGAAAATTATTATGAGTTATAGTAGAGGTATCGACAAATTATATATACGAAGATTTTAATCAAATAATTCATTTACATTTGGACCGTTTATATTAAAAGTGGTGTAAATCTATTTTTGAAAAAAAAAAAAGAAAAAAAAATGAGATATCACGTAATCCATGATTAATTTAATTATTTAAATTTTAATTATTTATTAAAATATTTAATTCATGCTTAGTTTAATGTAAATTTTTGTACGTATAATTAGTCGGTGTTTAATTTCTTACAAAATTTCCATGTTTTGTAGAATTTAAAATTGGTCGGTAAATGAAATTAACACAGACAACAGATATATTAACTTTTAATTTTCTCGAAACAAGAAAAAATGGGCTTACGCCACTTTCATAATAAACGATCCAATTCGACGTTATTCAAATGAGCTTTTTACATTTAAATAAATCTTACGAATAATTACATGTAAATACGTAAAGCAATGAGTTCGCACTTTTATCGGGATATACCATATAATTAAAAATTATATAAGATAAACAAAATGTCAGAGAATAAGAGAAAAATGAAAAAGTGGACGTACGACAAACTAATTCGGGAAAGAACAAAAAACAGATGGGTTTATTTTTTTCATTGAATCATCTGTAAAATAATGAAACATGAAATCTGAAGTCTCGTTCGTTTTACAATTTAGGATATTTTTCACGTACGTATTTGGTAATATACATCGACAAACAATCATTTGACGGTAGTAAGGAAAAAAAATCTTCCATTTTTAGCGATCCTCATTCTATCTTGTAACAAACAAATCTAATATGACATTAAAAATACTTCTACGAGTATATTTAAAAATGCGAGATAAATGAGATAGTTTTATAATAATATAGAGAAGATAAGAAACAGAAAAAGAAGAAGAAAAAGAAGAAGAAGAAGAAGAAGAAGGTCGTACGAAACAAAAATCTTGGAGATTTATCCCAAAAAAATAAAAAAAAAATAATTCAAGTATAATAATCGTGAAAATTTGTGAAAAAATATGAAAATTCTTAGAGGGGATGAATGAAGAAAATTATTTTTTCATCGTACGGCAAACATCGCAAAAAAACTCTTACGTATATAACTACTGACGATAAGCGAACTAAGAAAGGAAGTGAAAGAAGAAGAAGAAGAAAGGAGAAGGGGGAGAGCCTTAAACGCGAAAGTGGGAACATGTTGTGCCAAGATTAACAAGATTAAAAGTCGATAGAGTCGATCTTTGTCTTTCGTGGGTGATAGACGCGGAAGAACGAGAGACCACCGACAAGAAGAAAAAGAAGAAGAAGAAATAATTGGAGGGGTGAGTAAAAAACCGAGACTAGATGTGTGCGAAATCAATTTGCCGTTCAGTTTCCTTCTAAACTTCCTATCGTACTCATATCCGTCCTCTGTCATAGGAAACTCTCTCTCTCTCTCTCTCGCTTTAATATCGTTGGATTTGAATTAGGACGAGGAATCTTATCAAGTTGGTGCATTTTAATTACTATCTTGTTCTTTCTCTTTTGTTTAAGACCAAGAAAAAAAAGGATTTGAATTTTTTCGCATGGTTTGGACAACGAACGGTGAAGAAAGAAAGAAAGAAAAAAAAAAGTAGGCAAACAAACATTGGAGAATTTCTTACGCGAACCGAATTGACGAAAAATACAGACAGTGCACATTCCTCGAACGAATAAGTATCACACGCCGGCCGACCGACCGACTTTTTTCTTCCCTCTTCTTTTTCGTTCTTACCGTTATTTTTCTTCGTCGACTATTTTTCATTGCTCTTAACTCATTCTCGGACTCGAGAAATGATTTTTAATATACTATCTCTCTCTCTCTCTCTCTCTTTCTTTCTTTCAACTAGGATATAAATTTCGAATTTATTCGTAGTGTCAAGAAAAAAAAGTTGATTTTTATTTATCGTTGCGTTGAAATTTCGGAAAACGGTTTTTAATTGTTGTTTGCGAGTCAAATGGCGGGCGGGGGGGGGTCATCGTCGTAGTCGTCGTCCCCCCATTGACATCCACGACGACGAGGAGAACGACGCTTTCACGATTGCATTAACGATTCATAAGTCGCACGTAGAAAATAACTCGGACCGAATTTTCAATCGATCTTTTTTAGATCTTTGCGTAATATTCTTTCGAGCGCATATTAACGTATATTAACCGCATATATACGCTTGACTAATATTTTTTCGTCTACTTCTACTACTTCTTCTTCTTCTTCTTCTTCTTTTTCTCTACAATGTTGATTATTCGAGCGGTTATTTCAAAACGGGAACTTTAATTCTATAGAATTTAGTGAAAGACTCGACGGAGCAAGACCAAGGATACCCGTTAGGTTCGTTTTGAATAACGGTGATGTGCATAGCTTAACATTGAACCGGACGTGCCACCGATCTACTACGACGACGACGTTTTCGTTGAGAATTCTCAGAGATAACGTTTCACCTGCCCTTGACACGAAGACCAACATTTGTTCGATCGATTGCGCAGCAGATTGCAATCATAAACGATTATTGACGGACGCAATGTCATTTCCAAAATGATAAAATAATCAAAAAGAAATAGAGAGAAATAAAGAGGACAAGTGCACTTCGTGCATACGTTGACAAGTTTTCAAGTGTTTACGAAATATTTTGTCATTAAATTAACGAGTGGTCAATCGAGTATCTCATCTCTCATCTCATCAAATTCTCAATAGGCGTTTAAAACATTGTCCGTATATATATATTTACGCGAGTTTCGGAGATCATTCAATTTCAATTACTATAATAACTTTTTTAATGATATTTTTTTTATATTACATCTCATTAAATTCAATTAAAATTACATAAAATCCGCTTGACCATATTTTTCTTCGAAATTCTCTTCCTTTGGTGCTTGAAAAATATTCATTAGCATAATTAACACGTATGAGATTAAACCTTGATATTACCTTGGACCGAGAGACTTTGTGTAAATATTTGCTATGTTTTTATAACTCCTCCTTTCACTAATCTTTTTCTTTTTTTAGTTACAGGAAGGAAAGATGAGCACGATACTATCTCATTTGGGCGAGACTAATAATAATAATAATAATAATAATAATAATAATATATTGGACGATGTTTTCGATGAAAAAATACGACGGGGTACGCCGATTCAAGAATTTTACATGGAACAAAAGATTTTGATAACGGGTAGGGGTATCTCTCTCTCTCTTTCTTAATGGCAACATTCTCGGATGATTTTTTATAAATGAATTTGCATTTTTTGTTCTTTTTGTTTTTTTTTAGGCGGAACAGGCTTCTTGGGAAAAATCTTGATAGAGAAACTCTTACGCAGTTGTCCTGGCATCGCGTTCCTTTATTTACTGATACGATCGAAAAAAGAAAAAGATGCCGAAGCTAGGATAGAAGAACTATTCGAAGATTGCGTGAGTAGAACTATTAGAAACTAAAAAACAAAACTAAACTCGTACTCGTCGACCCTAGCTAGGATTTGCTTGAAAAACCTCGGAAACGGGTTTCAGGTGTTCGATCGGATGAAGAAAGAGGTTCCAAAGTATCGGGACAAAATCGTGGCTGTATGCGGTGATTGCGGCGTAGAAGAACTAGGACTTTCGACCAAAGATCGTCAAATGCTCGAAAATGAGGTGACCCTCCTAGATGAAACTTTTTGAAATATTTACGCAATCCCGTTATTCTTATTTGATTATTATTTTGATTTGATGTAATGTTTTTCCAGGTGTCGATAGTTTTTCACGTAGCAGCAACTGTCCGATTCAACGAGAAACTGAAACTAGCAACCGTCATAAACGTTCGAAGTACCAATGATCTTTTGGAAATGTGCAAATCTATGCCAAAACTTAAGGTTAATTTATTTTTTTTTGCTCGTGTTGTTCTTTTAATCGCGCGTTTTCTCTTTCGACAAATATTCCCCGATATTTGGTTTCTTGCTCAGCGTGCTTTCAATATTTGCACGCGAATCTCACTATGAAAATTATTATTATTCTAACGGATGTCGTATGTGTATATATTACGTATATGGTAAGTATGAATGCTTACATTCTACTCTCGTTGGTCCAACGTTCAGTCTCGAGAAGAACTCAAACTCGGTTCTTTTAGCAAATATTATTCTCTTCTTTCTTCTTCTTCTTCTTTATTTTTTTTTTCTTTTTTCCTTTTGTTCTCATCCTGTCCCGTGTGAAATATGAACAAATTCTTTTCCAGGCATTGGTTCACGTATCCACGGCCTATGCGAATTGCTTCGAAAAACAAATCGAAGAACGCTTCTACAAATATTCCGTTCATCACGAAGAACTCATGAGATTAACGGAGATATTGTCGGAAGAAGAACTCGAGAATAAGTTTCAATGGTAAGAGTGTTTTACTTTTTTAATCTTCGTTATAATTTATACTTATTTGTTATTCCCATCATCATCGTTTTTATAGCGTGACAAACAAATGGCCAAATATGTATACGTTTACGAAAGCTATGGCGGAAAGTTTGATAAAAGAGAAGCACGGAAATCTACCAATAGGAATAGTTCGACCTGCCATAGGTGAGAAAATATTTCTTTTTTTTTTTTTGTGTCTCTCTTTCCAAATAGAAGAGAGTGGTCCTTTTGTTTTGGAAAATGGCAGAATCACAAATCTGACGCATGAAATAAAAGACGAGTCGATTTATTAATCCTTTTTAACGGGGGATAAAATGTGTTTAGCGGTCGGCATGTATCTCGTTACCGGGACCATATCATTTTTATGGCAAATCACAATGGCCATCGGTATTTTTCTTCTCACGCTTCTCGGCAAGAGTATTCTTTTCGTTTGCGCACTCATTTACACGGTCGCACGTTCCAAGAAACAACAAATCGTACCTTACACCGTCGTCCCGTTCGAAACCATGTATCCCGAAGATTATCCCGATTTCGAGGAGGATCTGGCAGCGATGAGCAGAATCTCGCTGGAATCTTTAACACCCTCGCGAACATCTAAATCAACTTCAGCGACTCCTTTGAAACGAGCTTTTGAAAAAAATCCAAATAAATCTAGGCCGCAAATCAGATCCCGAGATAATCGGCGTTCCTAAAGACAAATGTCGATTCGTATTTAGAAATAATTCGTATTTAACGTGCAAAATCTAACGCTTTTCTCACGGGAACATAGGATTATGTTTGTGTGTTTGTTAATCACAGTTATATCGACGGCGTACGAACCTGTCGAAGGATGGTTAGACAACGTTTACGGACCAAATGGGATAGCTGCTGCCGTTTCAAGTGGTATTTTAAGGGTCATGTACTGTGACGCTAATAATATTGCTGATATAATACCCGTCGATATTACCGTCAATGCCATTATCGCATCCGCATGGGACATTTACATGCACGATAATAGGTAATATCGATTCTCTAATGTTAATTCTTCAAATTACATTTACATAATTGTAATAAATCATCGTTACAGAAAAGGAGACGACATGCTCATCTATAATGTCGTAGCATCGGCTGAAGCACCGCTAACGTGGGACCAATATCACAAATTTTGTTATCCTTATATTTTTGAATACCCCTCGAGCAATATTATATGGTATCCGACTGTAGTAACAATCAAAAATAGGTTCTTATACAAAATCTTATCCTTGTTTTATCACACGTTACCCGCGTCTCTCATCGATACCGCCCTATTTTGCTTCGGCAAGAAACCGAGGTAAAGCAATGCTTCTTCTTCTTCTTCTTCCTCCTCTTCGTATTTTTAATTAATTATTACTCAACGATATTAAAGTTAATCGTCCATAATTATTTCATTCGAATTATTTACAGAATGCGGAAAACAATTAACAAAATTACCAATTTCGTTGAAATATTATCATTCTTCAGTACCAGAAATTGGATATTTGTTAATGACAATGTACAAAATATGTGGGCAAGACTACATTCGAAAGATCAACAACTTTTTAGATTTAGTATGGCCAATTTTGACTGGCAGTTATATTTACATAAATATATGAAAGGAGTACGCACTTATATATTTAAGGAAAATAAAGATACCTTAGAGATAAGTAAATTAAAATTGAAAAGGTAAGTCTATTGTTAACAGTTGCTTTAACAAATAACATTTATCTTCTTTTCAATTGTTTTGCGTTACAGGTTGTACTGGATACATCAAATTTTCAAAATACTCCTCTATTTAGGGGGTTACTGGACAATTTTTAAAATATTATCCAAAATATCTTCTTAACCCAGGTACACGTGGTCCGATCGCGTGTTTTCGCATTATCATCGATAAACGTGCAATTTAGTATTATAGTTTATTTTATAAATATTTCTTTTCAAGAATGCCAAAGTAAAAATAAGCGAAAACATATAATATATATATATATATAATTATTAAAATTCTTCAACCATATCATCATTTTCGTTTGTTCGACGATATAAATTGACGATATGAATTGACTCGAGCAATCTCCTAACAGTATCTTATTCGATCTTGATCAAAAATCTACTATCTCTATTTATATTATTCTGGCAATATACATAGAAACTTTTGTAAATATACGTATTTATAAAAATCCTGACAACTTTGTCATAAAATACTTACAATGATTTATATATAATACATATTTTAACATATGATATTTTATATCACTAGCGGCACAATAATACCGACCGTGTGATAATATTAATTCTTAATACTTTTAAATAAAATATTATATACTACATAGATATATATTTTTAATAAACATTGGGACGGAATTGATATCTGAGATTCGATAAAAATTTGAATGCGTAAAAAATGCATTCGGTCACAAGCATGAAATTTCTCTTACTTCCCATTAAGAAAAGTAAAGAGCGACGTTATTAATTGACAGGCATCGTCGATACCGTGCTATGCGGCGTTGTAGGCCTAGAACCAGCGATAGAGTGCGTTGTCGATGCATTTAAAGATTGCATAGTACCGATCTAAAACAAAATAATATATTCATTTCTCGTTTATCTTTTAGTTGGACTCGTTCCAAATCATTTTCGATTATATTACAATTAAATGATTCCTTACCCTCAAGTGTGCTAAATCTTCTAATCTAGTGAGGTCGCTTAGTTCAATATAGAGAGAATATACTATTAACCATCCATAGACGGAAAATGAAATAAATATTATCCACAATAAACATATTATGATATTGTATGCAAATATCAAATCATTCACGATACTAAAGAACAGGAAAGCAAAAAGACGGAATATGGTAAATGCGGCGAAACTATACAACCATGGTACCATTTTCTTTTCGTATTCCTTACGCAATGCGGTAATGAGCATCAATGAAGTAATAAAAACGGCTATCCCACCGATCATAGAGAATAAGGCAAAAACTATGAGAGCATTACGAACTGAAACCAAAAGAACTTCTTAATATTTAACAAATATTTGAATGATTATTAGGTAATAATCTTAAAACCTACCATGTTGATTGCCGATATAAACAAATTCATACGATATAATATAGTATCCGTAATGAGTGGAACCAGGCGTAGCTTGAGAAAGACAATAGATGTCGAATATGACCGTACACATGGTGAAAAGTGCCAAACACTATGGAAAGGAATTAAAGCTTCAATATAAATACATTATTTTATATCTCTTAAATTAACATCATTGAATAAATACCAATGCAAATACTGCTACGAGCATAGCTCCTCTCTGAATGTCTAGTATATAAGCGTGCTTTAAAATTGGTTTTTGGTACCAAGGTATTTTAACGCTGCGCACAGATCTAGAAGATCTGAGATTTGCGCTACTCCTTGATGTAACGTGAGAATAAACCGAAGGTGTTCCCATACTTGGCGATCTCTTTCCATAATTCATTGTTATTTTTTCTTCTACAAAAACATCAAACAAAGCATGCTTGCAAATTCATCTATATGCACATATATATTATTTCTTTTTATACAAAGTTTCATATATTATTATAAAAACTTACCGTACAAACTTTTTCAATGGAAATGTTATTATCGCTGACAAGAATTATTGTGCAATGTATAATAAAAAATAACGAACCAACGTTACAAAATAACACACACCCAAAAGACACGCCTCACATCACACACTACTAATTCGTATGAATTTTAATGAGATGTTTATATTCCCTAAATTAGGGTGTCACAAAAACTGTGGCGACATCTACTTTAGTGATCAAATCATACTCAACTTCTACTTAGGGTTTTTTCATTTTTTTTTTTTACGATTGGTCACATTGTTATTCCAATTCGAATATCTTAAATACAATACTAATCAGAAAGATATTTGAAATGTCGGTTATACGGTGAATCGATGAAGAAATTCGAATAAACTTTTTTAATTGTTTGTTTTGTTTTCTTCAAGAAATATAATATAATTAAGTTATTCTAAAATCTACGTATTTTTAACAATTCTTTTCACAGGTATTTATTAATACAATATGTTATTAATGCGTTATATTATGTTTATCTAGTATACATTAATTAGGAAGTTTCGTGATATTATTTTTATTTTAGGAAATTAACAATATACAAGTAAAGAATATTATATAAACATGGCCTTGATTTTTCAAAATCTTAAGTTACCTTCAAACATTCCTTCAGAATACGTCGAAAATGCACAAAATACGTTGCATAAAATGAAAGAACATATCGAAGGCCGTGGTCCAAAGTGGGTACAGAAAAATATACTTCAAAATTGTTTATTAGAAATTATTTTAAATATGATAAAACAATTTCATGTCCATTTTGCAGATATCAATGGAGTTTGAATGATTTTGAAATAGGGGCTCCTCTTGGACGTGGAAAGTTTGGTCGAGTATATCTTGCTAGAGAAAAGAATACTCGTTATATGATTGCATTAAAAACACTTTATAAGGTAGAATTAATAAAAGGTCGTGTTGAGAAACAAGTTATGCGTGAAATAGAGATACAATCGCATTTACGGTGATTAATTAATTTAGCACGTTTAATTTTCTCTTTTTAAATGACGTTTAAACATTTCCCTTTCTTTTTATTTCTTACAGGCATCCACACATTCTCCAATTATTAACATTTTTTCATGACCACAAACGAATTTACTTAGTATTAGAGTTTGCTGCGAGAGGTGAATTGTATAAAGAATTAAAACGTCAACCTGGAGAAAGATTTAACGAGCATCTGTAAATATTTTGAATAATTTCACTTTTTAATTTGTGATTATTACGTAGATTATTTTGTATCTTACTTTATAGTTCGGCCAAGTATACGTATCAAGTAGCTGACGCTTTGGAATATTGTCATAAAAATAATGTAATCCATAGAGATATAAAACCAGAAAATTTATTGCTCACATATAATGGCGATGTCAAATTGGCAGATTTTGGATGGTCAGTTCATGCGCCTTCGTCAAAGTTAGTTTCAAATATATTTTATTTTCTTATACTTATTAATTTTAAATACATTCATTATTAAATGTATTATTTCAGACGGAATACATTATGCGGGACATTGGATTATTTACCCCCAGAAATGGTAACTGGACAAACATATGATATATACGTTGATCATTGGTGCCTTGGAATACTCTGCTATGAATTTTTAGTAGGGAAACCGCCATTTCTTAGCGATTCTCAACAAGAAACATATGTGAAAATAAAAACTTTAAATATCCAATGGCCGGAACAAATTACACCTGGTGCCAAGGATCTTATTTCAAAGGTAACATTTAATTTAAAGCGCTAGGTAGAAGAAAATTATATTTGAATTTATAATTTCAGTTAATCAAAAGAAAAGGCTCTGAAAGAATATCATTGGCAGCCGTAAAGAAACATTTCTGGATACAAGAACATAAGAATGATGTTAAATGATCTACATACATTATGTTTACGTAAAAACGTCATATTTAACGTTGCCTCTGGCTCAATTGAGTGTTTGTTACGTTTCATTTTGTTCAAGTGTATAACTATTTTGATACATACGATCAATCTGTATATATATATATATATATATGTATATATACATATTAGCAAATTAAGAATAATACAAAATTATGGCTAAAAAGTTTTAATAATATAAGAGTAATTAGACGCAAATATAAATTTTAATTCGAGGAAAACGTGTATATTATATCATACATGGTCCTCTTGCATAAAATCATAAGATTTTTATTAGTGCCATACAATTCGATTAATTATTTTATTTTTCCTATTAATTTGTTCTCTTTTTATGATACATATATGGGCACGTTGCGGAAATAAGATAATAATCTTCTATGGCCAATCTAAATTGATACCTGTAACATCCAATGCAACGATATCTACTTCGGTATTCAAAAGATCGCATAAACTTGGTTTTGTTCGTCCAAAATCTCCATGAACGAATTCTTTGACATAAGTACCAGCTTGTGCTCTTACATCCAATACAAAAAACATATTATCGGTATCGGTGGGTGCATTTGGTAAATTTAATAATTCTTCTGGTTTAGCCCATCGAGCACGCATATCGTATATGTAACGTACACGGGGAGTCAATGGACGTCTATGCAAAACTCGAATAGGTGTTTTTTGAATTATTTCGACATTTTTTAACTCGTTTAACAATTCAATGTTTGATTTGTCTTGCGGTGCGTTGCGACATACGCAAAGCGCTCGATAAAATTTTGTTTTAACATTTTCACCTTCTTTTAACTTTTTTAAATCGTCCCTAAATATAAAACAAAAAATCAATTACAAAAGAATTATACTTTAAATAAATTTGTCACGTTTATTAACTCTTACCTTGTCAGTAATTTCAAATTAGTTGTTATCTTAACTTGCGTAGAACTATCGTTGATAATAGTTACTAAGTTTGATAAAAGTTCAGTACTTATCTTCGTAATTCGAGGATTTACTAATTCAATTGCAAATGGTCTACCGGAATGTATGTTTCTTACATCAACGTCTTCTCTTCCAGAAGATTGAAATTTGATTGCTATAACAAATATATATATATACATATACATATACAATACATTATTCATTGATGAGCATAATCGTACATTCACATTTGTTTTATGTTTTAAATTAAATTATTAAATTACATTCAGCTTTGACAGCTTTAACAATGGGTTCGCATATTATGTCTTGCACAGATGTTTCCATTTTCTTTTCACCGTCTATGAACCAAGGCGTTTGACAAAGTTGTCGAGAAAGCTTGTTATAGCGTCCTAATATAAATGAACAATACAAATACATATAAAATGCTAAATTTCTTATTATTTCTTATAGAAGATTATTAATAATTATCACACCTCCTATAAAAATACTACTGTGAGAGCACAAGACTTTTCCAATATTTATAAAAGAATCTGGTTGCACTGGTGGAAATAGGTAATACTTTTGAAACATTTCATCCGTTATACTAATCATCACAGATTCTATGTTTTTTCTACTACATTTATTGTTACCAAACTTTCTTTTCCTGTTCATTCTTTCTTGCTCAGAACACTCGTTATAATTATTTCCCAATTGATCTAATCTGAAAGAACAACGAAAATATTTTTCTGTAGATTACGTTTTTTTTAAAATAATAATACAAGATATATAACGTACAATGTACAACATTCATTTTCATCATTTACGTATGAAAAAAAAATTTCTAGCAAAAATGGAGACGGCGTTGTTAAATCAGGACGTTTTCCAATGATATCTTCCAATTTAGGAAGAGCAATCCATTTCCATATGTCTTTGACATTAAGCGTTTTATATTTAAAGGTACTATATTCATCTTTAGTTAGATTTAACTTTTTGCAAATATAAATATGCAACGATCTTTCTCTGAGAAACAGAGATATAGGTACGGTTAAAGCGCAAGTAAACGTTGAACAATCATAATTTTCATTTTGTACTTTTTGTTTAATCTGAAAACAATAATTATCTTCCATTATACATTTACACATACACACGCATATTTAAAATATACTATTTAACATTTTCAATACTTTCATTCGCAATGGAAAAAGAATAAATGGTAAATATTTACCCTTGACTTACACTTTCTATTACACTTTCTTCTACTTCAGATTGAAGAATACCTAAGCAAGCGATACAAGGAAGATCCTTTTCCTTGACGCATACTTTCTTTGCTTCTGAAGATTGTACCTAGTAAATCAAAAGTAATAAATGGCATATCAAGTTATTAATCTATGAAATAAGAAATAAACAACATACAAGGTTTTTCAATTCGTCCAGGTTTTGATAATACTTGGGATTGTTGCATCCGGTGAAACGTAAACAACATCTTAAACAACATCCTTCTAACCTCAATAAGTGAAAGATCTTCTCTCCTTCTTCCGTTAGAATGGAACTCATTAGTAATTTTAATAAAATCTATTTCAATATTAAATTGTTATAAGAATGTTTTCGTTAGATTTTTTATCATTACTTTATAAATAACATCCTCATGTCTTTTCATATAGGGAAATTCGGAGTAAAGAGTTTTAAGCTCTAACCAATACCAACTTTCGAAATGTCCCTAGGTATATATTTCGATATAGGATTATAATAAAGTATGTCATTGCATATCGATTTTTCTTACAAAATCTACATATTTATCTACATATATCGCATATATATATATATATAAAATATAATTATTAATAATATTTTCTTATAATAAAAATATTTTCTAACCCTATATATACATTGTAAAAAAAATCTTAGTTAGTTGGCAATCGATAAAAGTCGATTGTAAATAAGATCGAAAAATATCGATAAAAGTCGATTCGAGATAAAATAGAAGAATATCGATAAAAGTCGATTCGAAATAAGATAGAAGAATATCGATAGTCTGTTACTTCATTCTGGTTCCAACCATCCGAGTAGATCGTTACGTTTGGTAAGCGAACGGATATCTTTCATTGCATAAGTGTCATTTGATAATATATTACTTTTTCATAAATATCTTCTTTCATTTAATCCAATTTCATTGTATTTAATCGTCATCATGATCGGATTTAATTGCAATTGTAAGAGTATATTAGAACGATCAATTGGCATCATGTCGAATAAGATCTTCTGGCGTACCGGTAATTTTCAATACGAGAATAAGAAATCCTTGTGTTATTTATTTTTATCGTGTCGTGATTTATCTGTAGTGTCTAGATATTTAAAAAAAAAGGCAAGATTAGTCTCTATCATTGATACATCTATATATGCACTTAAGTGGGTCCCCTTAGCGTTGACCTTGTCAAGGTTAAAAGTTATTCAAAGGCGTGTATCTTCTGACAAAGTAAAATACCGAGCATCGTAATCTTAATTCTTTAATATCATCGTTTATCAAAACTGTAAATATTTTCTTTAATACCTTCGGAGAAAGATTATATTAATAGAAATACCAGAAGCTCGCGCATATAGATGAACTTTTGATTGATATATTGGTCGTAGTTGTAATCATGTCACGTTATTTATAGATTTTCATCCGTGAACTGCGATATAATCAACAATATGGCAATTAAGAGTATCAAGGCTCGTCAGATTTATGACTCTCGTGGCAATCCAACCGTAGAGGTAACAATGCAGTTTATTTGAAGAAAATTCGAATATTTATTTTCTCATGAAATTCACGATGTTACGATGTTATCGGTTAATTTTCAGGTTGACCTAGTCACAGAATGTGGTCTTTTCCGAGCTGCTGTACCGTCCGGTGCATCAACGGGAATTCACGAAGCTCTGGAGCTTCGAGACAACGATAAATCGAAATATCATGGAAAATCCGTATTCAAAGCTGTGGATAACATTAACTCTATTATTGCTCCTGAATTATTGAAGGTATATAAGCTTTGGATAACGATTTCGATATGTATATACGTGTATATGCAACGACAACGATACGAATATTTTTCTAGGCCAACTTGGAAATTACTCAACAAACCGAAATTGACAATTTCCTTATTAAATTAGACGGGACTCCTAACAAATCTAAACTTGGTGCCAATGCAATTTTAGGCGTTTCACTGGCTGTTTGTAAAGCAGGAGCTGCTAAGAAAGGGATTCCATTATACAAGTACGTCGCTGAAGATCATATATATGTGATACAGGATATTAGAATCAGTAGTTGATGGTATTATTTGTATTCTTGAATTGTAGGTATATCGCAGAATTGGCTGGAAACAATGATATCATCTTACCAGTTCCCGCCTTCAACGTAATCAATGGTGGATCCCATGCTGGCAATAAATTGGCCATGCAAGAATTCATGATATTACCGACCGGTGCTTCCAGCTTCACCGAAGCTATGAAAATGGGCAGCGAGGTGTATCACCACCTCAAAGCAGGAATTAAAAAGAAGTTTGGTTTGGATGCTACCGCTGTCGGCGACGAGGGTGGTTTTGCTCCAAACATTTTGGAAAACAAAGAAGCTTTGAATTTGATCATGGATGCCATTAAAGTAAGAATTAGAAATACTTCGGTGGAATTATTTGTTAAATATTTTTCTTATCCGATAATCAATCGATATAACAACGATTATTCGTAAATCCTTAGACGGCCGGATATGAAGGAAAAATAAAAATTGGTATGGACGTGGCTGCGTCCGAATTCTACACAAACGGAAAGTACGATTTAGATTTCAAGAACGAAAAGTCCGACCCTAACGCGTACTTGAAGCCGGAAGAACTTCAAAACTTATATTTGGATTTCGTGAAAAATTATCCGATCGTCTCGATCGAAGATCCATTCGATCAAGATGCTTGGGAATCATGGGCATCCTTGACAGCTGCTACCCCAATTCAGATTGTGGGAGACGATCTCACTGTGACAAACCCAACTAGGTAAGCGAGAAACGAAGAAAACTATTTCGAATGTTATATTTCATATACGTTTTATTTCATATTCTAGAATCAAGACAGCGATCGAGAAGAAGGCTTGCAATTGCCTTTTGTTAAAAGTCAACCAAATTGGTTCGGTTACCGAATCGATCGCTGCTCACAAATATGGTAAAGAAAATGGATGGGGCACTATGGTGTCTCATCGTTCAGGAGAAACTGAAGATACGTTCATCGCTGACTTGGTTGTTGGCCTGTCGACCGGTCAAATTAAAACTGGCGCACCATGTCGTTCCGAACGTTTAGCCAAGTACAATCAAATCCTTCGTATAGAGGAAGAACTTGGATCAGCTGCCAAATTCGCCGGAGAAAAATTCCGTAATCCACACGCTTAAAAAGGAAACTGTATACTATGCGGTCATATTACAAAGTTCATTTGTTAAAAGTACATTAAAGTGATCAATTTACGTAATAACGATGTATATTCACGTTACGTATTATTAGAAACAGCTTCATTGCGTAGATCAAACGTGTATTCTACTATTTTTTGTTGTTATTTTTTTTCTTTTTTTTCTTTTTTTAAACAGTGATCATAATAAATAATCTATTTAAGTTGTCATTTATCGTACAAAAATAATACATCTATAATGCGACAATTATATTTATAACTATGACATATTGTTCAGAAGATAGGTGTATACAGGGTTTATCTAATGCGAAACGAAGTTTCATTAAACGGAATAGAAAGTTGTTATATATTTATCTTCTAGAAGAAGTAAACATTGTTATTCAACATATCTGTGCAAATGAATCGATAAATAAAAGTGAAGTCTGTAAAATAAGTATCGTTCTGTACAATGAGTTTAATGTTTATCAAATATTGTATTATAATTTTAACATCATTATATATAACTCAATGGTATCTTTATACAACTTACTTTACTAATTAACAATTTTATCAAAAATACAAATTATATTCTCAAAAGGAGATAAATTCGAAATATAAATTAACAAACGCATTTATTTACACACGACTGCGAGACAGCGGACAATAATTTAAGAATGCCTCGCGATAATTCCATTATTTTGTCTTTGTTCTTTCGATCTGGTAATCCACAGTAAATTACTTTGCTGAAAAAAAAAATATGTTGCGAACAATGACTTACGATGCGTTTTTATTTCGATTAACTACGTATTCTTTGTTTTTACCTGAAAGTAATCTTCGATTTCTTCCAACGTACGATTTTTTGTCTCTGGCAGCGCAATGTAGACAAAAATTGCCTCTAATAATGCAAATATACCGAAGATAGCAAAGGCACCGGTTATACCTACCGCGTTATTTATCTACAATTCGATATAACAGAACATTATCTCTCGAATACGAACATATCTATGCAAATGATTTAAAAATAGTTAAAAGTATAAATACCGTTGGGAAAAACTTCGTTGCAAGGAATAGTAAAATGTTGAAAATAAAGAAATTGAAACCACCGGCGATACCTCGAGCCTTTTGCGGTAACAATTCGCCGATCATCAAGCCCGGGAGAGTGAACAAACCTACGGTATTGGTGCCAACGTAAGCGAACAAACATATACCAAGAACGTATGCCTGAAATATAAAATGCGTCAATTTGAAATCTATGCAAAATCTATATATATATATTTAATCTGAGAGAAAAAAAATAAAACGGCTTACATCCATATCGGATTCTTCTTCCTTTATCATAGTATATGCCACGAGTACGAGCGAAGCAAGGCTCGTACCTATCGCTGAAAAAATACCAAGACTACGTCTGCCAATTTTAAGAAGTAAGATGCAAGCTAGCAGACAGAAAAAGAATCTCGTCAATGCCGTTATTATGGCGGCTAAATAACTGTCCATATTTTTGCCACCTGTATGAAGATAGGAAAATGACAAAACGAAAATACAAATGTAATTGAAATATGTTTTTCTCGAAGGTTTTACTGCAAAGTATATTGCAGTTGTATATACTGCATTGTATATGTTAGGTTGCAATGTATGACAAACATGATCGAAATATACATTGACCGTAACATATATCAAATTTGAGATAATACTATACAACTCACCGATATCTCGAACGAGATCAACCGCGTAGAAGACTATTACGTAGGTTCCGCTACTTAATTGCAAAGCATTGAAGATGTTTATGATGAACAAGGGCTTGAGCACGTTAGGGCTAACGATAGTGGACAACGTCGAGGATACTCGTTGACCAAATGACGTTGTTAACGATTTCTGTCCAGCATCGTGCTTCGCTCTGGCTTCCAATATAGTTATTTCCGTGTTCATCTGGAGGCACGAAGCATCCAGTTTATTATCTCGAATGAAACGATACGAAACGATACGAAATGAATGGATACCAGTTGTACCTGTTTTGTATCGCCTCCTCTCAACCACAACAATGCGCTTTTAGCTTTTTCGATCTTTCCTTGTCTGATCAACCAAGCGGGACTTTCCGGTACGAAAAAAAATGAGGTAAAGGCAAGGAAGGGTAAAACTGTGCCGCAAAAAGCAACGACGTTCCATTCGAAGGATGCTCCGAAAGCGTAAATCAAAAGTATCCCGAAACTGTAAGCTGCGAAAGAGCTTCCAAATAAAATTCCACGAAGCCCTGGATCGGCGGTCTCTCCTACGAGTACCTATCGACACGATTTTTCAACTTTTATCTATCGAAATATTTGATAGTAGAAAAAGTGTAATAATTTCGTTTACCTGACTCGGTACAGCCATAAATCCGACTGCGAAACCGGAGACGATTCGGCCGACGAGTATAGTGGGAATGTTTTCAGCAAAACCCATTACGACCCAGCCGAGGCAAAGTGGTATCGCGGATAATTGCAAGCATCCTCGTCTGCCTAATGTGTCGAGAAATGGACCCGAGAGAAGCGATCCTATCGGAGTTGCCAAACTATGGACCGATGCTGTGGACAATTTTTATTCATCTTATGGTTAAAAATCATGTCATGCACATACACACACACACACACGTACACGCAAATGCTTTTATTTATTTATTTTTATTTCTTTCATTTTACGAGAATGACCAATTTTCGTATCAATTGAAACGCATTGAGCTCCTTTAATGGCTTGTAATCGTTAGACAGACGAAACATTAAAACAAACATTTGATCCTTTTATGGAGAGTTTTTATAGAAGTACGAAGAATACAAAGGGAACAAACGTTAAATTCCTTTCTTATCCGCAGTGTCCCAATTTTCTCGCAAGGAATGCAATCCGTTTGCCCATCTATCGTAATCCTTTTAGTCGCGAAAAGATACTTTTTCCGAAGATCTAATTTAATGAAATTGAACGAAATAAACCGAACCATATTATATTCGTTTGCTTTGATTTTTCGAAGAGTCATCCGAATAAGATCGAATATTAAAGGAAAGTAATTAGATTGGGGATTTCGGAAATGTAATATAATTTAGTCGAGTTACGAGTAGTTTCCGGTGATCCAACAAAGGGAATGGATGTTAATCGTCGAGTGACAAATGACTCGCCGCGGCTTATACTCGATTATCCCCGTGAAAAAGCAACTACTCTCGAGTGGGTCATGGTCCAACCGTGATGACCAATGAATCCTACCTTTACACAAACATAACATTATTTAGGAAGAATGATTACTCGCCTATCCACGATCCCAGTTCACGATCCACGTACATGCTCGTATTCTTCACGGATAATTGTGGCAAAAGTACAGCGCTGTAACCAATAGGCATCCCTGCACCTGCTGCCAATAATAAAACTGCACCAGCTACCAAGCACTGAAATAATAATAAGGAAACCCTCCAAATCGTATTCCAAATTTTCAACGAATGTCCATTTACCTGGGCAAAAATTGCTTTCCGATTGGACGAGTATCGAGTTATGACATTTTCCACCTCGTACAAACCGTCCAAGTTCGTATTGCTGTTGTTATTTTCGATATCTTCGATGACATCTTTAGTCTTGATAACCTTTGTATACTTGCTCGTGTTGTACCCCAACATGGATTGGTTTTCCTCGCTGCGAGAATCGAACGATCTTACTTACTTTAAATAGAAATTCTCATTTCATTTGCATCTTCATATTGCATAATAATTTACCTCGTATCGTGCACCATGGTGATTAACAGAAATATTTGTGGAATTTTTCCTTTCTATCTATTTAACTTATCAGAGATTCCTTCGAATACCTTCGGCGTGACTCATTATCTTCGTTATCAAGCTCGATGTTGAAACATTTTCGATTTCTTTTCGTCGTCGTTCCATTCGCAACCGGTCGGTCGGTCGTTCGTTCGTTCAATGATCACGTTTATTTCCACTTTAGGAATCCACCATTATATAATGAACGTAAATAACGACTGGTAGGAAAGTAAAAACAGTAATTTTCTGTTGGATGACTTATCTAACAGCGATTTCTCTTATATCCGCGATGTGTCGCTTTAATGAATAAAAATCCGGAAGGTAAGATATGGATAATCCGATTAAGTAAAATGCACGATCTTATTCCAATGAATAGAAACACAATTTATGATTAGATAAGAAATTTCATGAATTTTCTTCAATAGATTCCTTGTCTCGTATTTCCACCATTCACCACCCATTCACCCAAGTATTTCAAAGCTTTCTTTTCTGTTTTGTTCCTTCGAACGAATCGATTTAAATCACGCGGTATACTTGTTTCTCTTCTTCCCAGAGAACAACAAAATTGAGAACACGAAGAGAAGAAAGTAGTCGTTTGATGACAAACAATTTCCAATTTTTCTATTGGTCGATGATATTCGTCGACGGGATATTAAAATCACACCGATAAATTTCTTTCATAGATAAGTTTAATTAGAAAAAGAAGATAAGAAAACCGGTAAAGTGTGAAAAGGTAACGAAAAAAAAACAAAGTAACGAACGTCGGTTGGAATTAGGTTTGCTTTAACTCGCGAGACTGACTCCTCGATGAACTATGAGTGAAACATTTGTCGTGCGCCCTCTTATAAACCCGCTCACTTTGATTAAGGTCCCTTTCTCGAACGATTCTCCTGTCTCGTTTACACTTACACGCGTCAATCGTAACGATAATCGCGATCAAAGATCTTAGCTCGTTGACCTTCCCCGAGAGAAAAATCAAACGAATACTCTTCGAATCTTCCTCGTAGTATTTGTTATTTGTACAAGTTATTACGTTTACGAAACAATGCTTCTTTCGTTTCATTTAATATATTCACGTATGACGTTACCACTGTTATACTACGGAGACGGTATAATTTACGATCGTAAAACACACATAATTATTACCCGGACCTTGTTCTATCTTTCCCTCTCTCTCTCTCTCTCACTCCCATTTGTACATTCGCAAACCTAGTACTCGTATAAATTTGATAATAATCTCGCAATAATTTCGCAATGCTTTCGCAATAATAATAACAATAATAATAATATACTTTTATACCTCTTTTCATTAGAACAGTCCCGTCCTTGATTTGTTTGTCAGGGTTGCGTCAGGGGCATTTCCGAGATGATAGCCATTGATTCAACGTGGCTATCAAGAATCACGGTGACCACCACCACGACTCTGCTGGACCGACCGGTGGTTCGTCCATTAGAGAGCCTGATAACCTTGACCCGATATTCGGATAACTAGACGACAAGGATGACGGCTCAACTTGACCGATTACATCTGACTTGGATTGTTGTTGCTGAAGATATCGGTGACAATGCTAGCTAGCTATTATTATTATTTGTTGAATTTTTCTTCTACCCTTTTTGGATAGTTTCCCTTTGTGTATATTGCGTATCCTATCTCATTACACGATCCAATGATACGAATAAACGTTTCTCGATATACATTTTCTTTCAACGCGTTGTTTGCCGTTGCTGCATCGATTTTCGCGCAAAGAGACATCGCGCAAGTTGTTCGCAGAACAGAGAAAGAGAAAGACAAATCCGTGGAATATTCTCCTCATCCTCCTCATCCTCCTCTTCATCCTCCTCCTCCTCCTCCTCTTCCTGGTGGTAGTCGTTCGACGTTTCTCTCGGTTCGTTTGAAAAAACAAAAGGTTTGGTCAAAATAACCTGGCCAACCGGAAGGTGGCCCAATGCTGCAACACGAGTCATTCATTCAAACCGTCGACACAAAACTATACTTTATGGTATAGTATTATCCTTCGAGAAAAGGAAAGAACTTTTACAATCCAGTTATTACTTTTTTTTTTTTTGATCGTATTCACCTGCCAATACCACTACTACGTTACAGTAAAACGAATAAATTTCAATGGAGGGATCGATACGCGATTTAATTAAAGCGCCAAATTATTCGATTGAATTCGCGAAATCGTATTCAAATTTCATTGGACGTTTCTTTTTCCTTTTTTCTTTTTTTTCTCTATAGTAAGTATCGATCGGTATGAATACTCGATTATTTCATTAAAATTCCGATAAAAATTCATTTTTGTATGAGTAAAAAAAAAAGAAACAACTCGATTATATATTTCTTTGAAAATTCACTTGCCGCGTGATCGTATTTTGCTATTACGGTATACACAGAATGCGAAAAACTTTGTATGCATATTTGACAGAGATTGAAATGATTTGATCTTACGTACGCGTTAGTCATTCCATAAGCATTTTATTTTTCATCTATCTCGCGTTCGTACGCAAGCATTGTTTTGCAAACGTTATGGCAATCTGCCAATAACCGTTTCCTAACAAATAACTAGCTCTCTTTTCCCGAGATATTTCATCTACGATGGAAATGTATTACTTCGGGTAAAGTAAATAGGAAACGATTACTGTAAATTCAAACAAGAAAAAAAAAAGAAGAAAAAAAAAATGAGAAAGAAATGCGATCGACAATCTTTCAGCGATTATTCGAGCAACCAAAAGATCGGCCCGTCATCCATCATCCATCATGGACGGGGCTAAACCCCCTTCACCCCTCCACCCAACGCCACCGATGGTTGCGTATGACAATGCGTAAGAAATATTTTGCACGATGGTCGTGAAAGGTTTCGAAGATGAGAATGGGGACAACCGTCTGTGATAAATGAGCTCAACCCGACAAGAAAGATAAATATTTTTGATCGACTATGCGCGAATTTAACGAGAAACTTTTTCGAATTTTCCACTCAAATCACAATTTGTTTATTACATTATCTGGTTTACATATTTGGGTGTAACGTAAAAGAAAATTGTAATGGGTGAGTCGAGGTATATTTTTGATTTAGTATTCGCGTAATATTTTCGTCACTTTTTCGGCAACTTTTTCGGCAACTTTTTCGGGCTACCTTTTTTAGTTCGCATCGTTTCAATGTAAGATCCATCAAGAAAAAGATGACACGGTTTGCTTTCGAGTGAAAATGCGAAGGCGTTTCAAAGAGAACAAAAAAAAAAGTGAGAAAAAATAACAGGGGTTTCGTGATGGAACGCACGAACACAGTTACGCGTTTACATAAAATACATCGGGTAGAGTAGGGTAAGGTAAACTTTTTCTATCTACCTCCCTGCCGGTTGGCGGAAGAAAATGGAAAAGGGTGTCGAGATCCTTTTCTTCTTCCTTCGCGTTCTATCCTTCGTTCCTTCGTTCTGGCAAAGTACTTATCGAGGATGGCACTTGGACGAAGCGAAAGGAAACCTTAGTGTATCCTGTTTGGAAGAAAAGGAAAAGAACACACACCAAGAGAGAAAACCTATTATTCCAACATTAACGAGGAGCACGAACGCAACGAGCTACGAGCTACGAAAATAGAAATTCATTTGTTATCGATGTGTCATTCGCGATCAAACGTCGCGATCCAACTGCAAATAACGCTGCTGACTTTCGATTTTACGATCAAACTAAATGCCTTTTTTTCAATTACATTATTTTTTTTCCCATTCTTATCGATAAACGCGAGAGGATTATCTTTGGATGGGAAAACTAAATTGCAAAAATCAATTTTCGTGATATCAACGAAGAATAAAATCAAATTCTATTTCGAAATTTATTTTGTAATATTTTTTCATCAGAGAAGACTTGCGTACGAATAAAAAAGAAAGAAAGAAAGAAAGAAAAAAAAAAAAACAGAAAATGCAAAAGCGTGGAGACATCAGTATTCCGGAAGGAGTTAAATAATTTATCCTATATTTCAGCATCTATTCTCCATTCCTATGTTGCGAAATGAATTTCATGCGCGGCTTGGTTGAGGCTTCGGTTTGCGTTATACGTTAATGCAATATATATATCTATATATATATACATACGCGTACGCTTATTACATATTTAAGAGCAAACTGATTGAATTTCGCTATGGGCAAAGAACTTTGGGAGTATCAATCACAGGCAAAATTAATAATAATAATAATAATAATAATAAACGTATTATCGAGATGAAATTAAGCGTTGTTAATTACGACCGAGCCAAATAGCGAGTAGATTTCTTCGATGAGAGGCCTTTGGGGGGGATGGTGGATTTATGGGGAAGAAAACAAAAGCTGAAAACTTGGAGGGGGGCGTCTACAATTTTGCAATAAAATAATAATGCGGAATTTTGTAGTTAATATTAACGAAATCAAATGATTACAATTCGAAATTGGGAGGGGGGTTTTTTCATTGGCTCGGGGCCTTTGAATTGTAAAATCCGAGCCTGGCACTCGGGGTATACACCAGTTCTAAATTGGAGTATAGAAGAACGAGATCGTTGAAGGCTTTAACATAAAGTGCATTCGGCATTTTCCCTCGAATTTAAAGACGAAGCTTAACTGGTCGGAAATAATGATCGGTCCGCGTTAACTGCAAATAAAATCCCGGTTTATCTTAGGTGGCACTTGACAAAAATTATTAAATTCATTCGTTTTCTCGAGATTGATCCTGACCTTTTTAAGGAGAATTCGACCATAAGTTTTCTTCCCCTTTCGGAAATCGAACGAGCCAATCTCGAAGGATTGTCCTTTTTTCTTTTTTCTTATCGGCCGATCCTTCACCTACCACCTTCCATCGAAATGAACGACCCAAAACCATTACCAACGTTCACTTCATTTCTTCTTTTCTTTTTTCCCCGACAATTTCCTATTTCATTTTTTTTTTGTTCATTTTTTCGATACACCCGTTATATTATACTTTGTATTTTTCTTTACGAATTCAAATTGTTCGATCGAATTTTCGTCTGACTTTAGATGGAGTCCAATTATTAGCAAAACATATTTCATTCTTTTAAATAATAATAAAAAATACTTTTGGATCCTAGTATTGGATTTTGTCGAAAGGTTTACCTCCCATAAATCCCATAAATGGGATGGTCGATTATTCCTGTGCATCATTTTTGTATTGCGGATTTGTTCGAGTAATCGGATCTATAACAAGAATTATTATTTGTTAACATGAATCGTTAATCTATTATCGATCATTGCTAATCCACACCTGGAAAGCTTAAACTATGTATGCTTTGAAAACAAACCTTATGCTAAACTATATACGATCACCATTTGTTATTCCATCGAAATTAGTTTCGATTCGTCTCTGTCATACTGCACCGTTGTTCGATCATCCCCTGTCGTAACACCACTTCTCTCACGTTATATCAAAATTGCATTTGATTGTTAATCATTAAAATCACCTCTTTTGAATAGATTTGTTTATTAACGAATAACCATCCCTAATATTGTCTTCCTTGTATATCGTTTAAGGGTGGAAATACGCGTAAAACGATGTTTTCAATGTGATTTTCATGAATTGTTTTTTTATAATAAATAAGAAATTCATATAATTTATTAATATTTATAATAATTTATATAATTTATATAATTTATTAATATTATTTCGTTTATTCAAACATTTACGGTGTTAACATTTATTCAAACATTTTAAATATTAAAAAGATAAAGATAATATAAAGATGGTATAAAAATAATACTGATAATAAAATAATATAAATATAAATAAATAAATTAATTAAAATATAAAAAAGAAAACAAAAACACGAAAGAAATAATACATACGAAAATAAATATAAATAAATAGATAAAATATACACATAGAAATGAACAATAAATAAAAAAGACTATACATAAATATATATTTACAAAATAATAAACAAAGTTACATATTCATACCTATTCACATTCAAATGTTACACATTCTACTATAATTATTTTAATCGAACTTGCTCAAGGATTCAAGGTAATTGCAATCGTTAGACGATTTCCGTATAAAAAGGTAAAAAAAGGTTTTACATTATTTGAATATTATTAACCCACGTCAGGATTGGTGGTTCAATCAACCCACGTAACGAACATAAATGAATGTAGGAAAATAAAGAGATTCGGAAGGTCCTTTAAATTCTTTTCACGTTTAATCACTTCATCATGCATGTAACACCGCAATGTGTTGTCTGTCGTCCCTTGCATAAAAAATTCAAAGGATCAAGGTGTCACTCTACTTGCATATACCACCTGCATTGTTCCTTTCATACTTCTGTGTGTTCCTCTCTTTACTTCCATCTTCAAATCCTAATTTCGTGAACTATACTGTAATAAAGTTTCCGACTAATCAAGGGTGGATGATATCTCCCTTTCCCTTTATTTCACAAACTAGATATAAAGCCCAAAGGTGAGAGATAAAAAATAATGTACTCTCTCGAGACACTAGATCGAAGAATGGATTTTCTTATCTTTTTTATTCCTCCCTTCTTTTAAAACCATCCTCTTCTGTTCCTTCCTTCCATTTCATCCTAAACCACCATCCCCCCCCCACCCCACTTGCTTTTTTCCTTACCTCCGAGGCATTCTCATGTTTTTACTCAAGAATATCCTTGGAGTCTGGCTAAAAACGTCGAGAAGGATTTTTCAAAGTTACGATAGTTCGGTAAGAAAAATTATCTTTCAGATCCTCGAGGTATTTTTTTGTTCTCTTCTTCTTCTTCTTCTTCTTCTTTTTTTTTGCGCAAAGAACAACTATTTTAAGAATAGAAATAATTAGTAGATACGTGTGGGAGTTGTGGGGGTGGGTGGGGGGTAGGTACGTTATTTTGAAAATAAAACTTGGTCATCCAATAGGAATGTACGTGCGTTCAAAGGATGATGACTGACAGCACAGTGTCTTTAACCTCCGTGCCAGTTTAAACGCAAAACTGTGTCAAGGTAGATTTTTTTATGACCTTGGATAGAATTGTACTTAATGGTCTTTAAAGGGAGATCATTTTATCGGTGCTATCTTCGTAACATTTCATTCGAAGGAATTGTAATAATTTACTATCAAAATCGAGACTTTAAATCAAGTAATTCCAACGCACGCACACACACACACACACACACGCAGGTACATTTATATCGTTTAAATCATTGCGATTTAAATTTGATTTAGCATGAAATGATTAGTAGTAAAAAAATCCTTGGAAATGAATACCCCCACTCGCCCCCCATCGTCAAAGTTTAACGGAATGCTCCTTTCTATGTCCTTATATGATAATTGAATATAATCCGATTAGGCTATTATATAAAATGAACGTGTTACGTGCAATGTGGGTCGTGGCAAACTCATGACACGCGTGCAGACATACATTAAAGAATAAAAATATTCTTTAATAGTTGCGTCAAAAAAAAAAAAAATAAAAACAATAACAACGTGTTTATTTTTACTAACCATTATTTCACTACTTTTATTTATTATTTACTATTTTCTTTTGACTTTTATCTACTTACCGTGCGTTACTACTAATATAATTATAAGTTTAATAATAATTACATCATTTTCATTTCCGTTTTGTTTTATCTATACATTACATTGTACTACACTGTAATTAAAAAATGGCCTTTAGGGTCAATAAAATGTTATTAAATAAATAATAATAAAATAAATACTACAACTATTGTTTTATTAATTATTATTTCGAGGCTTACACCGAAGTGGTTTGTAACAAAACCTTTACCTTTGCTCAATCTTTATTTTTCCAAAGGAGTCCGTTTAAAAATTAATTAAAAAAAAACTAAAGAAAATTAAAAAGCCCGACGCTGCAATCTTTTCTCATGTTTTTACTTTTTTTTCTTTTTTCTATTACTACCACCACCACAGTCACTATTATCTATCTTTTCCATAATATTACCGTATAAAAGAGAAAATAAAAAGCTTAGATTATATTCCGCTCGGAGCGAATTCTCTGAATTTTGCCAGGATGTCTACGTAAGTCCTCCTCCACGGAGTAGAATGACACGGGAGCAAGAAACTTACAACGAGCTTATCGAGGCTCTAGATCTTGTTTTCTTTCACCCTCACTCATATCTTTCGTAATTTGATTAAACAATCGAAAGCAACTGGGTAAAAGGGGGACCGTCGAAAAAATCATTGAATTGCGTGTGTGATAGGAGAATCCTATTTTATGGATCATTTATTTTTCAAAGTAGTCAAAAAAATAGAAGTAACACATGAACACACACAGGTTATACATCACAACACCATAATATCGTAAACTTGTATTTCAACAAAATTCATTTCCTTGGTATAGAATTATCTTATAATTGGAGTACACCTATGCTCATTCCTACCTGTTCTGATATCTTTGGATTCAAGGCTAACTCGTAAGAATAATTTAGTTCTCCTAGGTTTCGAGCTTATCCCGGATAGAAGTAACGAAAGTGGAGACTCTTAAGTGGTATCGTGGTAACATTAACCTTGTGGGATATTAGAGTCCTTTAGTGGTAAGCTCAACGTTAGCAGATAGCTCGATATGCGGTTCTTTGATCTTGGCATGCTTTTACTTTCCCCCCCCTTTTGCTCTTACCTTGAGCTTTACAATTTTCCCAATTATTCTAATGAATTTTTCAATCAATACCAAAAATAATCAAAAAGCCGAAAAATAATCAAAATGGTTTATCAAATAAATTATTTAGTTTTCAATGACCAAACTAATTTTGCCGTTTAATGGTGTTAATTTATTATTATAAATAATTATTATTATTATTATAAATATAAAAAGTTATGAATATACCAAGTGCTTTGACACATAAATTTAAGATTTTTCAAGAAGTGGAGTTAATCGATGTGTGCACTGAACGGCTCAAATGTTTCCCTTCAATTTTTAAAATGCAACCTGGAAAAAGATTCATTATTCCAATTACTTCTAACCTGAAACATATTTTTTATGGGTGTTACGACAATACAAATTCACCTTTGTTATTTTATTCACAAATTCGAATTTATTTGTAGGATAATTATAAATATAAATATGAATTTTTCAATCAATGCCAAAAATGATAAAAATCTGTTATCAGACTGACAAATGTTTCCCTTCAATTTTTTAAAATGCAACCTGGAAAAAGATTCATTATTCCAATTATTTCTAACCTGAAACATATTTTTTATGGGTGTTACGACAATACAAATTCACCTTAGTTATTTTATTCACAAATTCGAATTTATTTGTAGGATAATTATAAATATAAATATGAATTTTTCAATCAATGCTAAAAATGATAAAAATTTGTTATCAGACTGACAAATGTTTAACTTCCTTTTTTAAAATGCAACCTGGAAAAAGATTCATTATTCGAATGATTTCTAACCTGAAACATATTTTTTATGGGTGTTAAGACAATACAAATTCACCTTAGTTATTTTATTCACAAATTCGAATTTATTTGTAGGATAATTATAAATATAAATATAGTACATATAATATTTTTTCGAGAAATAACCAACAGTTTCTCATTCCTGTCTATGAAGACGACAGTCTATGTTACTTTTTTTTTGATACTATGATCAATATGGCGTATCTTAACTAATATATCCATCTAACAACGTAAACCGACGAATAATTAACAAGATTTTGATGATTAGAACTTTGGAAAAAGACATTGGACTCGTTGCATTATTTATTTCAATATTTCAATATTTATTTTGATACGTTTACGTGTTCACATGAAACATATTAATCATCCTTAAAACGTGCCCATGTTTAATAAAGAGTCGTTCATCGTTACTATTAAAAATCATTATTACGAGCTATTACTATTTCATTTCATTTTGATTATGTTCCGTAATTTCGTTTCAATTGAATTTCCATATACAATAATAATAGTTTTAGAAAGATCATAATTATAATAACTTAATACTAATTAGATAGATGTTTATGTAATTATAATAATAATTCGACTAATTAAAACAAAAATTCGTCTGCTTGTAAATTCTTACTTATTTGACTAGTAATTTTCTTTTTTTTGTTCTTTTTTGCTTTCTTTTTCAGTCGTCGTAAAAATAATTATTTGAAAATATATATATAATTATTATTATTATCATCTCATCGGATTAAAGGAGTTGTTTATTTCGTAAAGAAAATAAAATAAATGAAGCATATTATTCGTCTACTCGAAATCAGCAAAACACGCTTTCTATTTTTGAGAAGAATTTTTTTAATTGGTCTGACGATATTTTATTTAAATTCGATTAAATCTACACGTAGAGAAAGGTCCCGTTGTCGCGTTATAATAAACACGACACGAATTACACAAATCAATTTCAATTTATTATTAATAATTATATAAATATCTCGATTATAAATTTATTTTTCATCGGACGTTAAATATTTGTGGTAGTTTTTCTTATTTTTTCTCTCTCATAATATTTATATTTGAAAATATTCTTTTCCTAAGGATTATTATTTGTTCGTATATATAGAGAATATATTTTGTTTATATTTTTTCGTTTGATCGTTAAAATTATTTTCGATTCAGAGATAAGGAATTTATTTTTCGAGGATTAATATATCTACATTTATTTCCAAACATGGCTATGAATTTGATAGTATAAAAGATCTTATACCTGAAAGTTTAGAATAATATAGCTACGTGTTACAGAAACCACGAAGAAGAATCTATCTTTTATCATCTACGTTATCTAAAATATTTGAAAATTCATTAATTCTTAATTAAATAGAGATACTTCAATTCGAATAAAAATTTCTTATAATAACATGCAAATGAAAAACACTTTTATATTATATTCCATTTCGTATATCTCGTTAAATCGTCTTTAATAAAAAGAATCATTCATTCTCTGTAAAAGCTCAGTTACGTTCCCCTTTAAGAACTCTCGATATCAAATTCTCCTCGGTAAGTTCTATTCTTTTATAAAACAGCGAGAGGTAATACGATGGAAAAACTTTCAATTGATTGTTATGAAACGAAAATGATTTTTGAACGAAAAAAATTTGAAAAAACAATGAATATTTATTAAACACGCATTTATATAAATTAATATAAATTAATTAATAATAAATAATATAAATTATATATATATATATAATTTTAAATATATTTTTATATATATATTTTTTATATATATTATATATATATTTTTTTATATATTATTATATATATATATATATATAATTTTAAATATATATATTTAAAATTTTTATAAAAAAAAAATTAAATTAAATTTTGTATATAAATATAAAATATAATATATTTAAATTAATATAATATAATATAATTAATTTTTTTTTATAATTAAATTTTTATTTAAATTTTAAATATATATATATAATTTTTAGATATTTATATTTGCAGAATTAATGTTGCTATTTTTTCATCGGTGACACGAATCTGTATGACATATACATATATACATATATATATATATTCGCAAAAAATGTTCACAGTTATTCTACTATATAAGTATACGTATGCATTTATGTGCATTTATGTGCATATATGATATATATATGATTTTATCCAATTGTTCCTTCGAGTGAATAAAAATATGCAAACTCTTTGCGAATATGCGAGGTTGGATAGATAGATAAATAAGTAGACATATAGTATATACATAGATAAGTGCATACGACATTACCGTTAAATTTGGTAAAAAGATATTTGGACGAGTAGAGTCGCGTGGTTAAAATCTTGAGTCGAGTAAAAATAAGCAAATAAAAATATAATAATTCACAAGAATATATATTTTTGTTCTTTCTATTATTCGACGATTGATATTAATTATTCGAGTATCTTTGAACGACGCTTACCTAACTCGATAAGTATAATATTTTGTCTCAATCCCTTGCATTCGATTCAAGTGCAACTACAAAGCAAAAGAATTTTCTTCTTTTCTACTCTTTTTTTTTTCTTCCCCTTTTCACAAAGTACTTGTTGCACGAATGAAATTTCTACGACCATTATCTTCAAAAGCTGTTTTACTTTGTATCGAGGAACATAGAGAAACGTTTACGTTCAATTTTTCTAATCGTTTATTTATTTATTCTAAAAATAATTTCGAAGTGAAGAGAGAAAGAAAAAAAAAGAAAGAAAAAACAAAAAATACAGTCATTTCTATGTATTTACTAATTTACGTCTAACAAATTGGAAAGGAAAAGGGAACAAGAAGGAAGAAGAGTTTGACGAATTAAAATGATTCAAAGCTTCGATCATTTTCCCAATGTTGCGTCACAAAATTAAATCCGACGACGACGACGACTGAAAAGCACGGAATAATTCGTAAATTTGGCCAACAGCAGTATTCTCGATTTATATCTCTAACGAAGTTTTATATCAAAAAGTAAATAAGGGCACGAGACTTTGTTTTCATTTTTTTGTTCTTTTTTTTTTGATTTAATATAAAAATGTACACATTAACGTTTAAGATACGACTTGTCAACGAATATCGTTTTGAAATATTGCCAATTGGCTAAAAGATATGCACTCTCGATCCCTTCCAATCATATATTTTCATCTAATTTCACTAATTTAAAAGATTTCATTTCCAATTTCATGGAAAAACGAGTGTCACGTTTCGAAAAAACCTTTTATAAAGACATCCAAATGTTTTCTACGTGTTATATAGATAATATATATATTCGTTTGAAATGGAATATTATTATTAAATAAAATGAAATTTTGTCGACGAGCCAATAGATTGGAAAGAGTTTTCCTTTTTTTCGTGTCAGCTAAACTACGATTGTGCGATAAAAGAGATATTAATACAAAATATTTTTCACATTTTTGTTTTCATTGGTAATATAATTATCACGTTGATTTGTTTTCATCCAATTTCGTTGGATACGAAATGGAATCACAATTTAATACGACAAAATATTCGTCATTGGTCCAAACGAAGTTCTTCACCGCTTTTTTTTAATACTTACTCCTTTTGATTTGAATAAATCGACTCTTTGTATTTTCAAAGAGCGTTTTATTTAACGAAGCTTATTCTCGATTAAATGATATCTGTCACGCGAGGAAATGAAACAAGTTTCGATGAATATACGCGTCGACGAATCAAAACTGACGACCAATCCTGTTCAAGTGGAATAAATACAACTTTATTATACAATTACGTCTATTTATAATAATATTCACGCAATAACATTTAAATAGGAAAGAAATATTCGAATCTATCATATTTACTAACGTATTAAAAAATATTTATCACGAACAAAACCTATTTATAGGAGGGTGGGGGGTGTGTAAGAGAAATAAATGCAACGATAGAAAATTTTCTGTCTCTCGTTTCCAAGCTTTCCCATTTAAATGTTATTTTACCGAGTATCGAATACCGGTTGAGATTGTCGCTGAAACATAGGAAAATATCGACGGGTTGTTACGTACAACAACCAGTCGCAAAAAAAAATATTCTATTTGCTTATGATAACGAGTATAAAATCAAATTAGGAAAATAATGAAATTTCTTTGCATACGAATTTAAACTAACGCATCTATTTCTCGAACATTACGATTAAAAAGTAAAATACATAGTTGGATATTATTCGTTTGGTCGAGAATTTGAATCGTAGAGTAAGCTTCGTTACGCAAAGGATACGTTTGAAAATGCGAAGGACAACAGGACGTAGGATGAATTTAAACGCAAGTAGCTTTGTATCCTAACACAACGTCCGGAGTTTTGCTGCATGATGGTCGATCGAAATAATACGCAATGCCGTTATCTTGATTATTTTGATCGGAAGGGGGGTCTTCTCGGGGTGGTTCTATTTTATCGAGATTGTTTACGCTGGAGGGTGGTAGACGAGTGGGAGTAACGTAAGGGTAGGAGGAACGAACACCCCCCATACCTTCCTCATTCCTCTCGGCAAAGTTGCAAACGCTAACGCGTCTCTCCCTTAAGAGAGACTTACCGAGATACGAAGAAGTTGGACGCGCTAAAACATCCATTCTGTCAAACTGGGAAACGCTGGTACCACCACCACCAGCAGCAGCACCAAAGCGTGGTCTGGCCAGCACGTCCATTCTGTCGAAGTGACAAATACTCGAACCCCGGTGGTGGTCCCTCTGAAGAGGCCTGGCCAAGACGTCAGTTCTATCGAAGTAACAGATGCTCATGCCTCTGTCTCTCTGGGAAGTTTGACTGTGAAGAATTTGGTAGTCTCCTCGATCAACGTGGCACACGCTCATGCCCCTTTGGCGTTGCTGCAACGGCTTATCCAACAACTGACAAACGCTGGTCCTCCGTTGAGCCAATTTCGAGGTCTCCAAAGAGAAGGAAGTTGGCTGAGGATTCGTCGTCTCTAGGCTACTACTTACGTTGCATTCGGCCAAGACCAGAGACTGCAGGTCGAATGCACTCTTGGCTCGTCTCGGGCTCGTCTCCTGATCGACTGCCACGAGTGACGCCCCCCCACTGCTCGAACCAACGAACACGCTGTTTTGTCTCGGCCTCCAACACTCGGTGGTGCTGGTTACGCAGCTACCCTGGTGCACCGGATGATCCTGCCAGTGCATCGTAAACGAATATTACTTGTTGTACCCCGGTTCTGTATTATAATTGATACGGGAAACTAGTAATCGGAGATGGTATGATGAAGCAACCTTTTAATAGCAACGAAGGAACGTAAGCTAAGTTTGTTCCCGTGGGAACAACGAGGAATAACTTTCCAAAACACAACTAGTTTGTATTAACTATCGAAGATTATAATTAAATAACACCAATAGCCCACGACGTCGAACGTATCGATCAAAGCTGAAATAAAGTTGATGATATTAATAATAAAATGAAAGTTCTTCTCGATTTTTCTAAGTTAAATTTGTTAAACGTAAACTTTACGATTTGTTGAAGTATCTCGTACGGAAAAATTTCACTCTCGTCGTGAAATTGTTTAACGATATAATCGAACGATCCGTTTATTTTCCAATTTGCCGAATCGAAGAGACGTAAAGTTGATATCCGATAAACTTTATCCCACCGTTTCTCGAACTTAAAGATTCAATTCAAAATCCGAATGAAGGATTCTTTTTTTTCTTTCTTCCTTTCTTGCTACAATTTAAGTTAATCGTTTGTCGCAGTAATCGATAAATAATCGAGATCGACGAACTAAATTCAGAGTTTTCCAATTGGAAGTTGGGAAATACGATTAAATAATGCTCGATCCTCATTATCGGAAAACATTCGACGACTACGACGACGACGACGACGACAAGCAACGCATTTGTTCGATGTAACAATAAATGATCGGAATAGTTTTCTCATTCTTTCTCGTTTCGTTCGATATGACAAGCGACACGTTTCAATGCGCAACATTTCCCTTGGTGCAGTTGCATCAGAGTTGCATCTCTCGACCTTCGCGAACCGCCCTTTTCCCCCCGAAATCGATGAAAAAATTGACGATGCGCGTTAATTTTTTTCCTAGCAACGATTAGATTGGTGCTCGGTCTAAAAATGATTAAAATGGTTTAATAGAAATAAATATATATCTGTATATCTATCCTTGCGTATAAAAAGTATACTTGGGGTGCGGAAAGAAATATATATAATAATATATAATCAATATAATATATTATTTATAATATTTATTAATATTATATATATATATATAATAATAATTATATTATATTATAGTAATAATATATTACTATAATATATTAATAAATAAATAAAATTTATTTAAAAAAATTAATAAATTTTATTAATAAATTAAAATTAATAAATAAAATTATAATAATATATTACTATAATATAATATAGTAATAAATAATTACTAATATATTGCTATAATATATTATTATATATATAAATATATAATAAAAAGGAAAATCTTCTTACGCGAATGATATTCAAGGTAAGCGTTTACGTTTCTCCCTGGCCTTTTTTTTTATTTTCAATCATCCCTTTTAAGAAATATACTTCGATTCAAAGGTATCGTGATAAGAAATAAATCTCATTGTAATAAAATTTTATTTAGAAAAATGATATTTTTTTTTCAATTTTTTTTTTCGTATCCCGTTTAATGTGCGATATGAAAATCTCGTAAGGACAAAGTTCGTATTCTTCTTCTTCTCGATCGACTATAAATATTCGGACACCGCAAAGCTTGCGTTACAAACCGAGGACGTTGCACTCCTAGGTTGTTGGATGTGTATTTTGGTACGCATTGCGGATGTTGCGAGCTACTCTAAGCGTATGTCGATTCTAAGATCTCTTTACCGTGAAAACGTTTCAACTATCCATAACAACTTGGTTGTTACTTTCAAATTTGAAGCCTCCCCTTTTCGATAAAAATGCGTCACAATTCTGCGGACAATTGTTTTTCGAAACTTTTGCCAGTTAGAACTTAAAAAGTATTTTGCGCGTTACGAAAGCCTATCTGATTCGAATCTATTTGAAATGACCCCATTATATCTAGATTTTTGTGATCCCGATTGAAAATGAGATAAATCGAGAGAAATAATGTTTTACTCGATACCACTCCGCGTTTCTCGATTTACCATCGAGGAGCCCACTTCAACATCGATATTCCATCTACCTACGTACGCAGATACCTATTATGCAAATGCATCGTATATATATACGAATGATAAACGACGTTGCATTAAAATTTATTTTATAAAATCGTAGAGGAGAGAAAAGGAATCTTGCCGTTAAAAAAACTTACTTATTACAAGTTTTCTCCGTCCCCTGATTTATTTATTATATCATTATTTTTGCTTATCTCGATTTCTTGCATCTCGATGTTGCATTAGAATTTATTTTATAAAATCGTAACAGAAAAAGGAATCTTGTCGCTAAGAAAAACTTAATTATTACAATTTTTTTTCGTCTCCCCCCTGATTTATTGATTATATCGTTTGTTTTGCTTATCTCGATTTTTTGCATCTCGATGTTGCATTAGAATTTTTTTTATGAAATCGTAATGAAGAAAGGAATCTTGCCGTTAAAAAAACTTAATTATTACAAGTTTTTTTTCGTCCCCCCCCTGATTTATTTATTATATCGTTTGTTTTGCTTATCTCGATTTCTTGCATCTCGATGTTGCATTAGAATTTATTTTATAAGAATCGTAAAGGAAGAAGGAATCTTGCCGTTAAAAAAACTTAATTATTACAAGTTTTTTGTGTCCCCTGATTTATTTATTATATCGTTTGTTTTGCTTATCTCGATTTCTTGCATCTCGATGTTGCATTAGAATTTTTTTTATGAAATCGTAATGAAGAAAGGAATCTTGCCGTTAAAAAAACTTAATTATTACAAGTTTTTTGTGTCCCCTGATTTATTTATTATATCATTATTTTTGCTTATCTCGATGTTGCACATTAGAATTTATTTTATAAGAATCGTAACAGAGGAAGGAATCTTGCCATTAAAAAAACTTAATTATTACAAGTTTTTTGTGTCCCCTGATTTATTTATTATATATCGTTAGTTTTGCTTATCTCGATTTCTTGCATCTCGACGTTGCATTAGAATTTATTTTATAAAATCGTAACGAAGAAAGGAATCTTGCCGTTAAAAAAAACTTAATTATTACAAGTTTTTTTTGTCCCCTGATTTATTTATTATAAATCGTTATTTTTACTTATCTCGATTTTTCGATAAAACTTTCAAGATTATCCCTTCCTATATATATATATATGAACCGTTTATTTTGAAAGTGGCCTAACTTCATTCTTGGTAAGAAAACGCATATTATTCACTTAATAATTGCCATTATTTTAATAGGAACTGTAAATTGAACACCTTTGGATACACTTAAGCAACATAACTCATTGTCATTCTTTACGTATATTTTGAATTGCATTGAAACGCAAACCTTTAAATATCTCAATTTAAGGTTAAATGGAGTTAGGCCACTTTCAAAATAAACGGCTCATATATATATGTCCGTTCATAAGAATAAAGGAAGATTCGTTGGCATTGTTATGCACGGATTTAATCCAATACTTTCACGTACGTTCGTCGGAATACGCGAGATAAGAAAGAAATTTGCGATACTCTGGATGAGTGTAAGATACGGAACGAATGTCTTCGAACTATGTACTTTATTTTGACATTGCAATTTGCGAAGGATGCACCAGAATGCATAGGAATGATCGAATAATCGATTGCACGTACGAATTGGTATATAAAAATCGATTGGACGCGTTAGAAAATTTTTCTCAATGTCGAACCTAGGCATGGGATTAAAGATCTCGAGATTAATTAACCCGAAAGTTCCTAACGTGTTTAATGAAAGTTCCGAATCCTATCCTTCGTGATTCTACTGTGTTATGAAGTAAAAATCAAAGGAGATAAGTCGACCCAAACCGTCCATTTTCTATTCGACAATTGAACTAAGGATGAACTTCGAATGAAAAAAAGTGAGTAATAAAGAAGGGATCAGAAAGTTCTAACCGGAATCGCGTTCATGTCGACCATCGTGCAGCTTTGTCTGTGTTGTTGCTGAAACTTGGGTTGATAGGGCTCCAACATTCTGATTTTTCCCCATCGATTAAAAAATAAGGCTATCGCTGCGACCCAAAGGAAGAGAACTAGGATGACGATCAGAGCTTCCTCGGCTCTAACCACGACCGTTCCGGTTTCTGGAATTCCTGGAAAAATTAATTCAAACAAACACTTTTTCTATTTGGCTCTTATAAAAATCTTTAATTTATCGTTAAAACAATATTAACCGAGGTAAGTCAATTATAAAAGCCCACCGAAATGAATGCCTGCACTTTCCTCTTTATTCTCAGCGAATAGGATTGTTAAACGATAATAGTGGCGTTTGAAGTTCCTTTGAAGCCCCGATACGATAACAACGCGCAACTTTAGCGCGAGTGCAACCGTTGAAAATGAAAGCAACGAACGGGTGTGCGTTCGTCGTTAAACGCGCGGTTCGAGCTGCATTTTCACTCATTTCTACCTCATATCTCCCTCCCAGTAACGTAACGTAAGCGACCTTTGTTGGAGAGCGCAATTCCAATCAATAACGAGACAAATTTTCAAACGTCAAATCAACTCAACTTCGAGCAAAATGCATAGATTACTATAATTTAACGTAAAACAACATAATATATAACAGTTACCAAATAAACGGTTGATTTGTCGTCAAAATTACGATCCGAGACGTCTCGAGTTAATCAATTTTGATTCGTCTATAGATTACTTTCGATGCGATATAATCGGCACCAATAAATCTGAAAATGGACATATTTATTGAGGACATACGAGGAAGTCTCTCTGTAAAACGGAGCTGGTGCATTTGCCGAGTCTTCTATCTATGAGTAATGCTTGGATTTATATCATCTAACGATATAGATTTATTGCTATTTGATGTTGGTTATCTAGGTATTACAGCATCGAAATCGTGGAATATCTTACATCAGATATTTAACGAACACACGCGAGGATAAATCGTAAATCGTAATGTCAATGATTCTGTTGATCAAAGAAGATTAAACGCACACGCGTAAATTTTCGTTCATAATTAAGAAAATAGTCTATGTTTCTTGTTTTGAGATATTTAAAGGATTACATTTGAACATTAAATATAATATTGAAATAACAAACATTCAATCTAACGGTTCGTTTTTCACAATATCGTGAAAATCACACGTTGAATTAATTTAATTGAAAATAACGTGATGCGAAATAACTAATAAATTTATTTTTTAGTTTAATTTTCATTTAGACCACTTTCATAATTATGAACACACACACACATATATATATATATAACTCGTTCGTGAAATATAAAATGAATCGATTGAAAATATTTCTATAAAATAATTTGATCCCTTTTCTGAAGCTTACCACCTGGATATGTTGAATTGAATTCGATGCTGGCATTCAATTCCGAAGGTATAGAACCAGCGAGGACAGTTTCGTCTGGTGCTTCTTCGAGCACCACCTCGATTTTGGTTACGTCACCTAAAGAAAACACAAACATCTCTACAAACACACACACACACACATCTATAAACGTAGATATCTCGATCGCTTATGGTACTTACCGCTGACATTGATGTTTTCATATTTAACTGGCAAAGAGGTGACATATCGATGTTTTCTGCCACGATCGTCACCCTCCACCTCGAACTTATTCCTTTCCTCTAAAATTTCACAAACAGAAATAAGGGAACGTCTGTCATCGATGAATTTTCAAACAATTTCAAATGACGATACTGTGTATCTTACGAAATGATTTTATTTCTCTACTTACTTTGCCCTAACCGTTAAAATCTTCTCATTCATTATTCAACGAGCTTCTCGTCTGACAAACTTTGATATATGCATTTCAACTATCTCACCTTTGCCGGATAAAATTTGCCCATATTACAATTCGGATCAAACATAATCCGATTATATTATGCAATGTTCTCTCTAATTCGTTGATTAATTAGAAAATAGGTTAAATAAAACGTGTCTATTACGTGTGCTCAAAAGGGTGGGGGAGGGGATAAAAGAATGAAGGAACGGTTCACATGTGACGAACGGGAAGGTTGCTTTTCTCTATCGATGAGTATACATAAATACTTATGAAAAGGGATGTCGTAACAACAAAACCCAATTCAAACTCTCGTATTTCAGGGGAAGATGTGCTTACCGTTAAAAGCTTGGCAGACAACGGATAAAGAGTGAGAAAATCGTGCCGGAGATACGAAAAAAAAAAAGCTAAAGATAATTACATCAAAAAAATCTATGCTCGTCATCCTCGAACTTCAATTTACATTTATCGTACATTTTTCAAAGACAATTAATTAATATTTTATTAATATTAATAATTAAAAATTATTCATATATATCTAAGATCAAAGATTTTGAATTTTGAATTGAGCTTCTATCGTAATTGAAAGTGATTTAGTTTCTAAATCAATTATATTAAATTGTCGAAGAATATATCGTGGATTTGGTTAGAAACCACTAACAGTTAACTGATATTTTCGTTATGTAAAGCTGCTAACGGTAGGTGGTCTGGTTAGGTAACAGATAATAAGCGGGAACGTTCGATAGATGAAAAACTAGTTGGAAAGATAATTGAAGGGCTGCTAAAGAAAGATACGATGCAGTAGCTGCAGCAGCAGCAGCAGCAGCAGTTCCTAACGCTAATCAATAGAGAAACTAATCGCGACGCGTCTTAGGAAAATTTTCGAAAACCCTTATTTACTTATATTTTATCTCCTGCGAAGAAAATTGAAGTCACGAAACATTACCAATCCGCCATAATATCATCGACGTTAGTAAAGTGTTATATGTGTGTAATAAAACGATGGACAAAGTGCTATTAACTTCTCTATATATATATATATATGTACTTACTTTAATCGTTAAACGCAGAAGAGACGGTTTTCATCAACCGGTCAAGGTATTTTCTTTCATAAGAGAAATCGTACACTACATAAAATGATGATAAACTTGTTCCTAGCATTGAAGTAATCATTGAAGTAATCATCCCTTTAGAATCTTCTTCCATCGAATTTCACAATAAATTTAAATAATTCGTCAATAAACGAAAGGAAAACAACAACAAAAAAGACAAATTATTCTAACGACTCGATATTATAAAAAGTAGAATGAAGTAGGCGTATCTTACTCGTTTGTTCGAAAAGAAAAATATTTGAAAATCTAATAATTTTCATCGGACGCTTTTAGATTCTTTTTTCGTACGACGACCCAAAAGTTCGAGTCTCAGCACTGCATAATTTGTCTTAGTTAGTTAAGGATGGGCTATAAATTTGTGGTGGGAAACTAGAGAGAGCATTTAAACAACATTTGGGAAGGTACGGTTGTTTCAAACTTGTACAACTTCGATAGCAAACACATATGTGTTCTAACTTTACTTATACGTACATGTGTGCTATTAATTGTAAGAACAAACCTAACGATCCAACAAATCAAATCAAATAATATTTCAAACCTACGTAATAGGCTGGATACAATATATAACAGTAAAAAATACTTTCGCGATTGTTCCCGACAGAATGGAACAAATTGTTTTCTTCGATTTTAAGAAGAAAGGGTCAGCATTAAGGGATTCGTAAAGAATTAAGAAAGAGATGACGATCGAATTCTCGAAGTAAAGGTAAAAATCGTTTCGATGATACGCTACGTGTCGTTTGCAGAAAAAAGGGAAAAAAAATGAGAAAAAAAAGGAATTTACCATCCATGTTCTTTCTTCTCTCTTTGTGGAATCTACTTTTTTCTTTGTTCTTAACTCTTCCTTATGCAACATTCTTCCCACCTTCGCGTCAGAATCGAGACAATTCTGTTCTTGACAATACTTTCGCATAATCAAACGAGTCCTATCAACTAGTCCTTATTTAATGATAAGAAATAATTTCCATTTAACAAGGACAGATCTAATAATCCGATTAGTCGTTCACAGAACAAAATAAGAATGATCGAAATAAAATTCGCATGCGCAGACGGCGTCTAGACGCGGCAAATGTCTATCTTGTAAACAATCTAGTATGACATTTATTATTTCAAGCTAATCGATGAATCAAACCGATCGAAAGTTCGCGTTCCTAGAAGAATTGGAAAGCAACTAGGTGGTTTTAATCGTATCTTAAAACTAACCCCCGCGTCTTATCAAATCTTATTTCATTAGATAGATCCTATTTATCATAGAACGAATCATTGGCTATAATCAATCAATGACGAAACGTTGATCGATAGAAATAACAACATTTTTACCATTGCTATTGCTGACAAGACCAATTATTTGCCCGGTTATAGCCTACGGGTCAGCGTAGATTCAATTTTTCACGAGAAATGTTTCTAATATATCTATCCTATTACTTCTAAGCATCGATCTGATGAAGCAGGAAAGGTGGCTCAAGGCTACGACACGAGTTTCTCCAAATTGAAGAAAAACGCGAATCGATGTTCCTTCCTAATATTTTCCAAACTATTTCGATATTTTTCGATAAATCAACCCCTAACGCGATACGCGTTATTTATTCTTTGTAGAAAATGTCCTCAATCTCTGTTCTACACGGTAATTATCGTTGACGCACGGCTTCCCTAAGTTCAGAGGGTTTTCTATTCTGAAATAAATCGTGTTTCAACGATAACTAGATTTAAACTATTATTTAAACGACTTTATTCAAAATGACGACGATTATGTTTGTAATTTTGAAGAAATCTTTTTACGATTAGATTTACAAAAGAAAAGGAAAACAAATACAATTAAAAACGAAGACAAATATAATAGAGAGAGAGAGAGAGAAAAAAAATCTTCCAAGATAAATAGAAAAAAATACGAACGAATCCGATTTTGATGAAAAAAAAAAAAAAAGGTCTAACAAGATTGTTCGCGGAAACACAATGCGTTTAAAATTTGATTTTCTTCTTCCATAGTAGGCTTAGCCGATTGGCTTCGCAAAAGATGAGAAAATAAGAGAAAAAAAGAGAGAAAGAGAGAGAGAGAGAGAGACAGAGAATCCCGTATTTCAGTGGCCTTCCATACCACAAAAGTCGTCCATCAATTTTACGAGTGCTTTTAGGTATCCCGCAGCTACTGGCTCCTCTACATATGTAGATACCAAAGTACGTATGCACATATATAAGAATTTACTCAAATAATGTGCATGCTACGTTATGATGCCGCAGGTACTTATACTTTTATCTATATTCATCTAACTTTTTTTAATACCGCAATGTCAAATCTCACATGTTCGCAAACAATTATACAAATCTTGTTTATTTAATATTTGGTGGAAAAGGGATGACAGTCAGAAAATAAAAGATCGGTTATTCTTTATACGAAAATAAAGCTTCGTTGTTAAGATGACCTAAATATTCAACGGATGCTCATCTTTTTTCTTTCTTTCTCTCTCTTTTTTTTTTTTCTTTTCAGCTAATCGAGGATGATGGTTAAATCTTATGTAAAGTTCTGTTAAAGATGTGCCAAGAAAACATTAACGATTTTTTAATCCCATCAATTTCCCGTTAAAGGGAATTATTCATTCGATATTTCTCTTTTCGCAAGCTTTATAATATTCATTTAATCAAGTACATCAAAGTACATCGTGAATAGAAATTCATTTAATGTACTGAACATTTTGGATATTTTATCATATTTCTATTGTAATAATAATATATCTTTTCAGTGATCATAACATTAAAATTGAACAATCAAATTGTTTGCTTGTTTATTACTAAATGATATTCTCAAGCATAACGATAATTTTTGTTGTTGTTGTAGAAAATCATTCGTGTAACATTATACTTTTAAAAAGCATCAAAGAAAAATAAAATATATACGAGTTGTTATTTATAACGGTACATTTGTTTAAAATCATTATTACATTCCATGTGGACAGGCATCTTTAATATTGCAAACAAATTAGAAATATTTCAATGTCGAAATAATTACGATAAATTAACGACAAATCTCTTTCGATTATGAAGTGATATTATTAAAATAAAAATTAAAAAAAAAAAATAATAAAAATAAGAAAGAAAAAGGACTGACCCTTGCTTGAATTCGGAGAACCCTTGAGAACACTTTCTCTTTCGACCGGTAGCTCGAAGTCGTGTTTATCGATGGATTTACTTGACACTTGTTCTCTGGTCTATTGAAATAATCGCTGGATGCAGGAACCTTAAACGTCGTGGGGGAATTTAAAAATGTTCTAATAATAAGAGAAAAAAGTGTCGAGGGAGGCGCGAAACTCGAACCGTAACCGCCTAACTTCTCCACGTGACTGACAGGAAGAGTAAGTGCGCGTATCCCCTCCACTTGGGTGGATCAGAGAAGCCAAACTTACAGCGCAAGTCACGTTTACCCTCTGAGAGAGAGAGAGAGAGAGAGAGGGAGAAAGTGGGAAACAAGAGAGTGGGGCCACCAAAACAAAACACACCCCGACCAGTAAAAAGTTACCCAATTTTTCATATTCTCCCATCATAATATAAGAAGAATACGATATCAATTCCGTTTGTTCAATCGACAAATCGATTAACTCCATCATACTCTTTTTCAAAGTTCTATGATGTGGCTTTCATATAACGATATTTATAAAATTAATAACAAGGAATATCCAAAAAGTAATTGTCAGTAATGTTACAATTTTTATTTTAATTTAATCGATTCTTTTTTTTATTTTTAGTTAATCGATTTGGCAAGCGAAATAATAGAGGTAGAAGAAAAATTTCTAATACAAATAATACCCATGTTATGGATAAACTTATTTAATAAACTATAAATTTATAAAATATATTATTTTTTCATGTTATTTTTATAATATTCTTATGTATTAATTTAATATTATATGTTATATTTATCTCGTCGACGAGATTAAATTAATTCTAATTCATTAATTTGTTATTTTCAGATAAATACGAATGTAATACAATTAACAAACGATCAATCAGTAAATCAATTTCATCGTATACAGTTTTAATAATATTACTCAACATTTTATTAATTGAATTATTTATGATAAAAGCATACGCATCTAAGCCCTTTTCTATCAAATGTACCTTCCCATACTCCCATACAAAACGTACTATTTTCTCTAAATGAGGATCCATTTCGAATGATCTAACAGCCAATTTTATAGCAATAATAAATACCTTATCCAAAATATCTGTCGAGTTCTCCATATATTGTATTTCACAAAGTATAGATTCAAATTCTGAAACAGTGCTTATATTCTTAATTAAAGGATAATCATTATAATAATTAGTTAATAATCTAAACAATTTAACAGAAAGTTCTGTAAAGGATGCACTACTGGTAGCGAGTAAAGCAGCATTACCTAAGTGACTCGATTCTTTAAAGTTTCTCATAAATAGTAATGGATCTAATATAATCATATTTCCTATTTTTACTTTACCTCCCGAAAACGATAAGTCATTTTTAATTCTAGTCATACCGCTAACACTAAATTGACTACCACTTGGTTGATTACCATTTGATTGTTTAACACTTGGTTGACTACCATTCGGTTGTTTACCACTTGGTTGACTATCATTCGGTTGTTTACCACTTAGTTGCTTATCGCTTGGTTGACTACCATTTGGTTGCTTACCACTTGGTTGCTTACCGCTTGGTTGACTACCATTCGGTTGTTTAGCACTTGGTTGACTATCATTCGGTTGTTTACCACTTAGTTGCTTATCACTTGGTTGACTACCATTCAGTTGCTTACCACTTGGTTGCTTACCGCTTGGTTGACTACCATTCGATTGCTTACCACTTGGTTGCTTATTGCTTGGTTGACTACCATTCGGTTGATCACCACTTGGTTGGCTACTATTTGGTTTATTACCACTTGATTTACTATCACTAGGTTGACTACTACTTGGTTTACTAGCATTCGATTTACTACCATTCGGTTTATTACTATTCGCAGAAGACAAAAGTTCTGTTCTTGTTTGAACTTTCCTAACATAACGTACTACTTCTGCATCTGATGTTGCATTACGTTTTATACGATTATACGCTTTACGATGACGTTTACTTCGCAAAGTAGCTTCGTAATCTCTCATAACATTACCTCGAGAAGTATTAATGACGTCATGGGCAAATTGCATGCCTAATACAGTATTACCAAAGAACATTGCATGCGTTGTAAAGAAGAAAACATCACTCCAATCGATCCTATTCTCGTTTTGATACTTTTCGACAATATTAAATCCATTATATCCCAGACCAACGAGATTAATGGACATATTACATATTACTGTTGCATTATATGCTGTTCTAGCAACTAATCCTATATCTTGACCAGCTTGCGCTGCTTTTGAAAGAAATATACTTCCACCACTCATTGCTATTCCCATGGTACATCCAGCAATACCAAGCCAGGCTGAAAGGGCGTTTCTGTCGCTAAGAGATTCTCTGTGCGAGCTACGATCATATAACTGATATATAGATCTGCCAAAGGTCCAAGCACTACTAACACCTGTCGTTGCTATTCCTATTTAAAGAAAAATTATCTTTATATTTAATTGAAAACAATTAACATTATAAATAGAAATATTAAATAATAATATTTCAATTTAATGTTTATATTACCAGCTAATGCAACCACAGGTCCAATAGGAGTAACCAATGATGCAAGCGCAATTCCAAGACCACCAACATTTAAAACAGTAGATGCAGTATCTGCACCACTAACAAGCTTAGCGCTTAACGAAGATGCTGGCGAGTAACAAACTTCTACCCATACTGTAGAACATATTTCTGTTATTTCAAATTCAGGATTTGGTTGGTACAATCCTCCATTAGGTAGTACCATTACACAATCAGGCAATGTATTATTAGTTTTATAACTGATCCAATCTTCGTATACTCTACCATTATTATCTATATACTCAATATTTTCAGTTGAACTCGTTTTACAATAATTCTTTATTTTAAATATTGGAACAGCTTGAATGTCTTTCATAATTTCTTCCGTATCAATATCTACATTTTCTTTATTATTTACTTCTTTTTTCTTTGTTGGTACATTAAATATAATATTATAAATGATTCCGCAAAAAATACTCTCATCTGACTGCTTACCATATGTAATTATTTGATCAAATATTAAGGATATCAATTTCATAGCATCTTTTTTATAACGTACTCCTTCATTGACTTTAGTTAACTGTCCTGCATTTTCTAAAACATAGCTTACCACCGAGCTAGAATCAATTTCTTTGTTTTCCACATTATCGACTTGGCATGATTCAGTGGGAGGGCCAAATAGTGCATAACCAATATTTTGTTTTAATATATCATAATCTTGCATTTCATATTTAGTCCAATCAGAAAGAAGTTCATAATATTGTTGCTGGATTTCTATGGCATAAGATACCATTTCATGCTGTTCAAAATAGAATAAAATACATAATAAACTATCCAAAAAATATAAAATAATCATACTATTTAAATATAACGTATTATCTTTTTATAAATTCATATTTACTTGTCTAAACATTGCAGATATTTTGAGTAAATTGGATAAATAAAAAGACGATAATGAATATGAACAAATAATTAGCCATAACCTATCACTAGTGCAAAAAATAAATTTTATATGATTGAACATTTAACTGTGCATATCTTTATTTCAAATATATATAAAATTTAAATATTAAACATTATATTTACCCATAAACGATTATCTTCGCTCATTTCTATTGATTTGATCTTTGACAACTGTCACTGTTATACTCTTCCGAATAAAACGTAACATCAAATTATATAATGCACCTATGCAGTTAACAGGGGATTCCCTGTATGAATCACTTTTCTAATACCAACAGCATGCAATTTTTGCATACTTGAGGAGAAACTCATTCCCATTAGGATATTGGTGCATATGAACTATATATAAACACAAATTACAAGTCATCATCGCATCTTGTTATATGTATTTTCTTTTGTCGATTTGAAACGATTACTTTGTTTCTTACTAGGATTGCCAACTTGCAGAAATAAAAATGAAACAACAAATCTGCTTAAATAAATGAATAGAATAAAATGACTATTATTGATTAGATCAATAATATATTTAAAATAATAAGTATCAATTATAAATTATTTTAAATAAATAAATTAGTTTTACGAATACAATATAAAGATTTGTATAATTTGATTTTTGTTTCATTTGATTGGTCCTTAACCCGTTATGCTTGAAAATGTATTTAACTTTTTAGTATACATTTAGTTTTTCTAATTATAATAATTGATTGTCTTATAAATAAATATATGATACGTATTATGTAATTATAATAAAATAAGATATCTGTAAATTTTGGTTAGTTACCAGAACCTCACTTTTCTCCATAATCATTTTCGATAGTATAATTCGATATCCCGCCAGAAATAAGTTGCATACGAGCATTTGAATCGGTTATGACCGTTAAACATATCATACAGTGTATAAGCAGTAATATTAAAGAAAATAATTATTTCTCATCGTGTTTTCATCGATAATAATAAAAAAAAAAGTTCAAATTTATGTTTAGAATTAAAAATGTAAATTATTTATAGTGAAATAAATGTAAAAACAAATTGTTTCATCTACATGCAATAACCATTTTTCAAATCACTAAATAAATTTGTTACTTTTTTAATGTGATTTCTTTGACGAATCTTTCATTTGATCAATTAAAAATAATAGTAATTTACAAATGCCTAATCTCGTTGACAGGTTCATTTTTAATTGAAGTGTAATTGAAAATTTGAACTTTCAATTGGAATTTTTCAGACATTCTTATAAAATGGCAAATGTATACTTGTGGATTTCAATGATTATATTAATTTTAAACGAAGCAAATGCAATAACACTATTTAATTGGTTATGGGGTACATCAACGGAGGCTTCTACAAATGTTTTGATTGCCGATGACACACCTTTGATATCAATCCCATACGAAACTATGACAGAAGATGAAAAGTTTTTAAAAGAAGCTGCAAAGCTTACAAACATTCAAGTTTCGTCCCCTTTAGAAACGTGTCAACATAAAGTCATTATGAAAATAAGAACTTCTTGCTATGATATGAATGAGGAAGAGCTTGCCAAATTGAGTGTCAATTTATTGAATTGTCAATCAGCAGTAGAAGGAAGGAAAACATTTCCCTGTACAGAAGAGATGGTAAAAATTTTCTCTAAAAATGAAATGATTTTTCATCATTTTGTCTAAAATTCAATGAATTATCTGATTACTTATAATACTTACGTGTAATTTAATGTGGTAGTAGTATTGTCATATTCTTCAAAGGGTGCTCCTATGCAAGTTCAAACCTGCAATTCCCCCTCCTACTTATATAACTATGTGTATATAAAAAGGGACCACCTCAAAGATTCTATAGTTGACATAGTATGGAGTATCCCATACGAAGAAACTTATTTTTCTAGATTTCATTGAGTTTTACTATTTGTTGCTATCCATATTATATGCAATGGAATTGATACTAATAATATATTACTCTTCTTTGTTCATTTATTATGGAGAATGTTATAAAATATATAATAGAAAATACCTACATGTTAATACAAGCAAAGCTGAATCTCAATTAGAAGATCTTCTACACGTAAGATACTTACAACTATTTTATGTTTTTCTTTAGTCTCTTAAACAATGCACGACAGATATGGATACGGATACATGGAATGCGTATCATTTGATGAGTAATAGAGCTAGAGCAGTTTGCTACGCTACTAGAAGTACACAATTTCGTGCTCTTACTGAATTAACGATCAATAAATTGATGCAAACTGCACATTCGCAAATTGAAACGTTATTATCCTTGAAGGTGTGCATGAGTAAATTACTTTGTTGAGATTTAAACAGATACAATTAATATATTTTATGATTTGCTATTAGGAAAGTCAAGATCGTTTGGTGGATCAGACAAGCGAAGCGTTGTCTTCTTTATCTGATGGAAACAAAGCATTATTACTGCAACAACAAAATCTAAAAGATGCTCAAACGACTGCTCACAAGATGGTAACTAATAATCTTAAAAGTTTAAATAACGAAAAAGCACTGATTCGTCTAGGTCACGCTCAGATTGCAACCATGATGGAAGATGTGAAAAAAAAATTAGGTAAACAGATACTATTAGAATTAATTTCATTTTTATCCAAGAAATATAGATTAAAAGTGTTACGTTAAAATGATATTTTTAAGAAAACGCAAGCAAGGAACTTGTTAAACAATCTGCCGTACACGGGGAAAGTCATAAAGAGATTTTAAACGACTTAACAAGTATACGTAATCGAGCTCATTTAATTTGGGAAAAGATAGAATCTAGTACTACTCTTATACTCGATCGGCATCAGGAAACTGTCGATCAGTACGAACAAATGATGCAAAAATTGGCGCATATTAATGATACTATTCAGTTTATCTCTAATATTACTAATAATATGCGTAAAGAAGTGGAACAGACAATTCGCCAACTAGATTGGATTACAGGCTATATAGGAAATACCGGTATGGTAATTTACTATTTAATGATATTAATCCCCATATCTCAATTAAAATATACAACTATAAGGAAAAATTGAAAATTTTTAGAGGAACAATTACAAAGAGTATATCGCACAGTTTTGCATATTGTATATTTATTAATTGCAATGATAACTGCTGCATTTCTGAATGCACCATTTTGGACCAGAGCAGCTATAATGGGCATTGTACCTTTAAATCTTTGTTCTTATTTAAAACATGGTTTAGAGGCCTCCCTTGACTTTATTTCTATCACTGCATTAATACTTTTAATAACAGGAAGTAAGTAGCCTTCGAAAGAACAAATATTTAAATTATAAATAATTTATTCTTATTATCATTTGAATGTGTTAAAATATTACATTTTTTGTTGCTAGTGCATTTTTTGATGAGTGGCATACAATATATTTGGAAATCCAAATTTCACAATTTCAAACCAGTTAAATCGATTAATCAAAAAAGTGGTAATGGTGATAATCGTATCTATGTATCGCATTTGAAATCTGATCGCATTCAAACGTTCATGCTGTCTTCAATAAAAGAGAAAATTTGCAACTTTTTTATTACAATACATGATAAAATAAATAGTTTAAAAGGTTTGTTTCTGTTTCTATAATATTTTTAATAATCATTTTGGTCGTATCTATTAGTTTATAATTATGAACAATTTAATTATAGCATATATATTTATTATTTTGATAGAAACTTTAAGTTTAATTAATTCTGTAGCTTTATGGAGCCAACGAAATGCGTCGATACAAGAGGAACTTTCTTGCTCATATATACCAGCGAAAAAGTCGCACGAAGATATCTACTATTACGATGATAGTCCGGATACGTCAAAAGATATAGAATATAATGTTGTTAACAATGTTAATGATTTCATAAACCCAACAAACGATCTTAGATATCGCTTAAGAGGAATAAACGAGTTTGTTTCTACGACTGAACCAATAAATATATCTACAAATATATCTACAAATTCATCAAGAAGGTAAATGTTTATAATTTATTTATATAATTAATATTAATAATAATTTTAATATATTAATGTATATACATTTATGTGCTTTTTAGTGCTAGCCCGATGCATACAGTACCGCGTATTTTATGCAATGGATTAACACGAAACGGAAAAAGATGCCGCTTATTTGCAATCACCGGTCATGAGTTTTGCTCTCGTCATTCTTCTGGCACTTTTAATTATACATCTAACGATATTAATTTACCTCCGTTACATTAATATTAAATAGTAATTGTAATTTAAGTAGCATAGTAGTTTTTCAATTGTAAAAATAAACTATTTATATCGCGTCTTTTATATATAATTATATTGTAATAATATTTTAAATAATTATATTTAATTTTTAGTATATAAACATATGTGTGTGTGTGTGTGTGCGCGCGCCTTTATTTTATTATTATTCCCTTTGTACGCATGCGCATAGTTTGGACACCACGTTAACAAAATTACATTAATTAGTACCGGAATAATCAGATGGCGACACTAGGTACTTTATGCGATAATTGGTACAATACTCTCAAAGAATAGTGTATTCTATAAGTAGAGTGCATTAGTGCATTGAAATAATTATTAATTAATTGGTGCAAGTGTCTATTGTTGTCTAAAAACTCGAAGTATATGATCTATGTACCGTCCTCTTCGAAATTCGCCGTTAGACTGAGTCATTATCCTCTATAAAATTACTTTTATTAAATGTTGTTGTGCTTTATTCGTGTTATCACCTTCTCGTCAGACAGTTACTTAGTGGATGCTAAAATAAAAGAAAACAAGATATATTTTAATTAAAATCGTTTACTGTTTATATATTCGCTTAATTGAACAATATTAGTGATTATTTATAAGGTAAATTTAACCTATACGTATGTGCATAAGAATCGGAAAAATTTGACATTTTATATTAGGTTAAGACTCTTTTATATTATATTTAAGATATTTTATATTTGTATTTTCTTTATTTTAAATTATATACAAGGAGTTTAAAGAATGTCTGTCACGATTCGACGAATGTTTATCACTCATGTCTCTGGAATTTATTGGAAAAATTTAAGGAAGCAAAGTATTAGGTTAATAAGTAATGAAACGCCTACAAAAGAAAGATCACCCAATGATAGTTTGAAAACGAACATTCCGGCTTCTGAGCCGGGTAAATTTCAAGTAGCCAGCTTGAATAAATTTGATAATTCATTGGTTATACAAAATGTAGAAGCATTCAAAGCAGCTCAACCAAACGAAGTAACTTATTTGCACATAGTTTATTATTACATGCTCTTATATATTTCTTAAAACATCTTGTATTATTCCCACAGGTTGTTATAGATGTTCATTACTGCACCATAAATCCTTCCGATGTATTATTGAGTAAAAACTTGTACACGTATGAACCAAAATTGCCTATTACGCTTGGTTATGAACTTGTTGGCGAATTAGTTCATGTAGGAAAGAATGCGCAAGACAAAGGCTATAAAACTGGGGACAAAGTTATTGCACTTAATAAAGAACGATATGGGGGTTTTGCGGAACAATGCATAGCAGAAGTCGGCGTAAGTTTGTGTCATCCAACCAACATTTCTAATGTTTCATTTTTTATTATATAAATCTAAACATAAATTTGCTATTTTTTCATTAGGATATTTGGAAAGTACCATCAAATTTAAGATCTGTGGATGCAGTATGTCTACTTAATGATTACATGAGCGCACTCATTGCATTGGAAAGAGTAGTGACTATAGATGAAAATGATGTAATTTTAGTAAATGTAGGATTAAGCGGTATAGGTTTAGCAGCTGCTGATCTTGCTACTAATGTATTCAGATCGCAAGTAATATTCGCATCAATATATAATCTAATCGCTGATCCTTCCATATTTTTATACTAAAATTCTTCATTTATAATTTCAGGTCATAGGTATTTGTATTAACAACGATGATGCTACTCTTATTCGCAACAGGGGTGTATTTGCATCTCTAGAATACAATGACAAAAAATTGTTAAAGCACATAAAAAATATTGCCGGCGATAAGGGCATCAAATCTTTTTTAGATGGAGATGGCGGTGAATATTTTAAGAAGATTTTAAAATGGTACAATTCCTGATGTTTTCTCAATAATATCAAATATAAAATAGACTATTTTAATGTTACTTGCATTTTTAAAGAAATTTAGTGTAAAAATGCATTATTTTAGTTACACTGATATATATAAAAGTGGCACATCGTTGAAAAATATACTACGCGATGATAATTTTACAGTGGTGATACATCATTTATCTCGTGAAGGTATAAAATTTTATATCTAATATTAATTGTAAGTTTAAGATCATTTATACGAAATTATAGCCTCTCTCATGAAGGGCGAGTAGTAATAGCTGGTGCTGCTGCTACCAAAATGGATACACAAACTGGGATTGAAGATGGTTCTTTCACTATTACTGGTTTTAGTCTCGATGAATATAGAAGAAAGGAACCGGAGAGCTATCGGCAAGTTGCATATTTTGATTAGTTTAGATTTTATTATAAATATATTTATTCTATTTATTGAAAAAAAACAACCTTCAAACGAACAATAAAATTTATCTTACATTTATATAGGCAAGCTGGAGAAGATGTCTTGGAATTTTTTGAAGAAGGTCTCATCATTCCAATTCATTCTATGATTTTTGGTCTTCATAAAATTAACGATGCGTTACGTTTCTCTTCTGAAAGAAAAACTTCTGCAAAGGTAAGTAGCAATTTTTAAATTAATTGTCTCGTAAAATCTCTTTAAAATATATTTCATTTGCAGGTCATTATAGATATTAAGGATAAAGAGAGAGTTGATGTAGTTAAGAATTTGGAATAAACAATTTCATTTGATAATATATCTTATATATAAAATAATACACAGTATTTGTGTAGTATATAATTAAATTTAAGTTTTTTTATTTAGCTAATAATTTAAAAAAGACTGTACAACGATCGTGTAGTCAGCTAGCTACACTCTACCTGGTTTTCGTATATCTAATAAGATAATCAAAATCTTTAAAAAGGTTTGAAAGTTTGCTACGGTCGTGACAAAATTTTATTTTTTTTCTGGCACAACTTCACTAATGCCATACATGCCAGCCAATAATCGTCCGTGAGAAGGAGGTACTGGTTCTTTTGGTGGTAAATATGGACCCTTTTCGCCCATATATACATAACTAAATGGATAGAAGCAGTTAAGGTTATTGTATGTATTATAATAATTAAATGTATAAAATACGCGAAGGTGTGCGCGCGTAATTATTCTTGAAGGATACGGTAATCTGAGAACCCAGTAGGCACTTTGTGAAAGTTTGATCGGTTCTTCGCAACCAGTTACAAATATAGGACACGGCGGAGGCCCTGGTTGAACTCGAGGATTTAACGTAACGTGAACCGGGGCTTTTGGAGTCACAACGTGAATTCTCATAAGTTGAGCTATTAACGGTTGCGTTTGCCTGCATAGACCATATATATTGTGCGTATTACTGATTGTTAAAATGTACAATGCAAACGTTGATTATGTTTAATATATACCTGCATGGGCATGGAAAGTAAAGAGGCATATCTGTGGTACTTGATGTTACTTTATTTCCACTATCTTTTACGATCCCATTGCCAGTTGCCTTTAAAACTTTGTCAGGTGCAGATGCCATAAATCTATGCCCTCTCGGACATTCGTATTCCACTCCAACAAATATCTTAACAACGAATTCCTTCCCACCTTTGGATTTGCGACCTCGGATCGTATTAAGATTTTGAAAATTTTTACCTCTTGGGCAATATCCGTGAACATTATGATCATTTATAGTAGGCCACAAAGATCCCCTTTCTTTTTGATGCTCTAATCTATTAAACCATTACAAATCAATTTATTATCCTTCTAGGAGTGATTTTACATTTTGATATATATTATTGATTGACATTAATGCACAATAATATTAGTTTAACAAACCTTACTGTTACATCCCATGGTAAAAGGAATGCAGAAGTTGCCAGTACACCTGCTTGATGTTGTAAACCTAAATTGTGCGAGTACAAACTGCTTGGGCCAAGACAAACCAGAGACCAGCTAGAAAATTGCGGTAATAATCCAGCTGGTGATTCTGTGTGCAACATTCCTGGTAGATATTCCGTAGTGGATGGCTGTCTCACCAAAGCTTTTTCTGATATATCGCGTATAGTTTGTTAATTACGTATATGTACATATATATGTACATGCACATTTGTATCTAATAAAGAGATGCATGTGAATATCAAAAGTTCATTACCTTTGGTATTTTCTGCATCATCGGAAACTTCTATAACGACTTTGTGCCCTTCGCTAGGAGTAAGACTAGTTTTGTTACTTAATCTTGGAACTTCTTCTTCCGTAGGATCACTTTTCAATGGAGAGGGTGCACCACTTTCGTATGCTGTAATATCATCTGCAACATTTATCAGTAAACGAGTTCTCCCTTAGAAAAGTTTCTCATTTTTGTCATTCATACTATATTATAAATATATACACATTTAGAGTATTTAATACCATTTAAAATATTTTCAACCCCAAGACTGGAAGGTTGCGTTTGACCTAGAGGAGTGGATAAATTATTTCTACTAAGTGAATCTTTACGATTTGTTGCCGAAAATAACTGTGCTGCTCTAAGAAAATCAAAGATAATATATTATAAGATAAGATATATTATTTGGAATAATAATATTATTTAGCAGAAATAGAATTTACCTGAAGTTATGAGTACTAGGCTGAAAAATAGGAAATTGTATACTTTCTAATTGCGTACAGCCACATTGCTTTGCTAACATTTGAAAATAGTCGTAATTAGCCTGTCTTAAACTAAAAGGGTCCTCTCGTGGCCCTTGACATCTTCCACAATTACAAGCACAGATATACCGAACTCCGCTACAGTGTTCCATTATTGGTGAGTCGCTGTAAAAAGAAAATATTTATTTTATTATTATATCAAAGTGTAAGATCAAAAGATAAATGTATCTGAAAGAAAAAGACCTATTGTCGCCTCCTGGTTCTAGGTGTTCGCCACCTCCGGCACCTTCGCTGCCTCCTTTATGAATAGGATTTGTGCAAGGATTACCAGTTAATGATAATACTTCGCACATTTGTCGTCCAGCTCGCCAATGTTTATCGCATTCTGCTTGTAACTTTTCGCTGAATTCTTCAAATAAAGGACCTCGTGCATGCATTTCAAAAACTCCCATAGCATGTGCTAATTTAGATTCATGATATGCTCTAATAAAATAGGAAATTCAATCTATAGAATATATTTCATTCGCGATTGTCTTTTCTTTTCTTTAACATATACGAATGATTACCTTGTATAATGTTGTGGAAGATTTTCTTGATAAGTTTGTAAGGCTCTTGGGAGTACTTTGCTACATCTACTTTTACTGAATTTAACATCGGTATCTAATGAACTATGCAAAGACAGCAATTCTTTGTCCGTTCCGTGTATAAAGTATTCGCTAATTTTGTTTATCACATTACAGAATTGCGTTAATGTAGGTATCTATTAAAAAATATTTATAGATAAATATTGACTTTTTAATGAAATTTGTGCTTTAATAAAGCACATACGATTAATAACGATCGTTGTAATTGGATTTGTTAGAAAATTCGTATCAACCTCAAAATATGCAGGTACCGAATGTCTACCGACATTATCATCGAAGCCTCTGCCGAAAGCAAGATTTATATGTTGTTGCAGGAATGATTTGAAACAATGTGTTTCTGAAATTATTCAAATGGTAATAATATGTGCCTTGTAATGTGTGTATGTGTGTATACATATGTTATTGAGAATGATCATATACCAATTTCAGCATCATCCGTTTCATGATTCGTATCTAAACTGGCAAGACTTCTTGATGTACTACCACCGGAACTAACTTTACAACTTTGAATTAATTTTTTCATCATATAGCCCAAAATATTTCCAGATTCTGTAGGACCATTATGTACATATACAAATTCTTGATTTGCCGGGATTGCAAATAACGAGTTTGAACTAAATGAAAAAAGAAATACAATGTTAATAAATAAAGAAAAGAGAAAAAAAAGAAAACAAATGCGCAATCCAAATTTTACCTTATATTTGTAACTATTCGATTTTTTCTTAAAACTTGATAAATTTGATCTTCCAACGAATGTTCCAACTTCTTAATATTTCCTCCGCTATCTGGATCTTGAAATACCATAGGAGAACTTTCGAAATAAAATAATACTCTTGGAGAACAAGGTCTAGCATTTGATATCCAATCTTTCGGTATAGTAGATAAGCTACTTAATGCATCAGAAAGCTGAGGAGAAATTTTTTGACTGCGACGAAAAGAAATAATCTTATTCTTGTATCATCACAGTTCCATGCATTTAATTTAGATCTTTGGAGAAAATATCTTACCGTATTATATCTATGGCACGAAATAAATGTATGTAACTATAATCAAATGTATGGGTTGGATGAGTAAGTATTATAACATGAGATATATGAAATAATACCAGTAAAGCTCTAGCATATTTAAATCTCATATGTGCCCATACGCTGAGAAAGTCTTTGCAATCTTGTTTTTCTACAAATCTGTCATATTCTGACAAAAGAGTATGAGAATCCAAGAGTCCCCGTAGATGTAGATACACAGTTTTGTCTTTAGCATTATAATATCCTTCAATTTCAACCTGTAATGTTGTTTATATTATTTTTTAATAATACAACATGACTTTTTTAATATAAGTTTAGAAATATTTTCACCATAGATGTTTCATCTACGGTTGGCTCATCCAAAAGGTCCACTTGCAGGATGGAACTCAGCATATCCGTTTTACATCCTTTCATATGATATCGAGATTTACCAAATACTGATACGATAACAACCTTTTTATTTGTGTGGTCAAATCTACACACACAATATCGTTTAGTTTTATTATTTTATTCAAATCAATTTTATACTTAAAACTACTTACGTTTTAGGATCAATTGGAAGAGTAAATTTTTGTGGCCGCATTTTTGTATTCATTACTTATTTCTCCAGGATAGGTTATAATAAGTTAGTTTTATTAATATTTTGAGTATTTTATGAATCCATGTTTATATCGGTAAACAACATTTACGAGTTTTAACCATAAACTAAATCCTACACCTGATGATATTTGAATTAGAAGTTATTTTGATTGATCATAGCGACTCGTAGTAGTGCAGACCTTGTAATTACAAATGTCAAATATACGTTAGTAATATTTTTACTTATTAAATAGAATCAGACTAAATATTAAGGATAAAGTGATTATTTTTTCTTTTTTTTAAATAATATTTCGTAAAAAAATCAATAGTGTATTGGTAAAGCCGGTACGTATGGTAACGGATAAGTTCTTTTTTAAGTATCTTACTTTCCATTTGAATTTTCCCTCCAAAACAAAAAACGCTTAGGAGAGTATCATCTATAGACATTTTGTTTTTGACGTTTACCGCCAATATTCAAATTTGAATCAGTTTGAAATAATATACTTATCATGTTTATTTTGCTATTATCATTTTCATACGAATTATTTCTAATAGAGTCTATAATACAAAATGTCGTGAACAAATTTTCAAAGATTATATGATATTTAATGTAGAATGAATCATCTTTGATTAGATTTAATACGTTGTTTAGTAACGATAAGGAAGGATCGAATGGGCAGGTACCACAGGCATGTGGTAATTATTGAAGGTATGCTTGATATGATTGTAAGTACGTATTTGTATAGATACATATATTTATTAATAAAGTGATTAAATCCTAAGGATAATTCAACAAGTACATCCCATGAAAAAAAAAATGGTCTCTTGTTTTTGGCTACATCATTCATGTCGCTTTTTTCTTGTATCGTAGGCTATGCGAAAAGAAATGGACAGAACAAGGGCAGTTTCTTGGATTGCATTCATCAAAAGTGAATTCCTGGTGAAGTTAGGAAGGATTTGTTAGATCATAGATTTGAAGGAACATCTATCCATATGGTAATCACTAGGTGAATAAAAAAAAGATTTCTTTATTTTGAAATATATTTATTTGTAAGAGTTAAGAATAATATAATTGACGCACATTAGGTAGTCGTAGTTGGTCCTAGAAAGCGCAACGAACTTTAAAGGGGTGCTCCGATGAATGAACGAATGAATAAACGAACGGTAGGGGGCGGTAAAAGAAGACGCGGACTTGCGCCCCTTCGAAGGGTGTTGGTGGGCGTTGGGTGGTGGTGTTGGGTGATGGTACGGGATGGCGCGAGCTTAATTGCACCGCATCACAGAACGTAGTATTTCGTAGTACGTCGTTGCCCGCGCGACTCTTTGGCCCGTTTCACGAAGATCGATTTACATACCTATCTTGCACCAATACTACGTTACACGTATCACGCGTTGCGACTGTTTCCTAGGGTAAATGATTACGAGATATCTAGATCCAAATAAATGAATCAAAATGGATTTTACTATAAATCATTTTCATACGAAAATAATATGATCGATCGAGAATAGCGGAATCGATTTGGGACGTTGGGCACGAATGTTTTTAGGATATATCGTTGCTAAGGCTTGCTGCTAATGCTCGGCTACCAGCTCGAGTAACCCTTGTTGCTTCGAAGCCTTAGCGTCGAAGCTTTAGCGTCGAAGCTTTAGCGTCGAAGCTTTAGCGTCGAAGAGGTTACGAATGAAAGGAAGGAATTGAAAAAGGTGTGAAAGCCGTCTGGCATTCATTCAAATGCCACCCAATCACATCGTCGTCGTCATCGTCGTAGAACTGCCATTTTATTTTCAGTCATAAATTTACCTGTTGTATTAATACGAACGAACAAAATATCATCTTCTGCAATAATTACTTTGTCTATGAAATACAAAATGAATTGCAAACTTCTAAGAGAAGATAATAGAATTGATTGGTCTCTCTTAGAAATGTTGGATTTTTCGATAGAGATCGATTCTTAGATGGATAAAAACAGGAGCATTTTATTTAGCAATTCTCTGTGATTGTAGTAGTTGGATCAATTTCCTAAAGCGTAATCTCAATCATAAGAGATTTATACCGAGCTGTTTACAAAGGCGATCAATTGATCTCTATCTCTAGCACGGTTCTCTAACACGGTTCTCTAGCACAGCTTTCTGGCACATCTCCTGGTGAGTCCTTATTAACGGCAAACCCCCGAGCGGTCTTTTGCAATCAACGCGCAACAAATGACCTCTGATTGCGATTCTCCTTTTCGAGAGAGGAAATAAAAGAGAGAGAGAGAGAGAGAGAGAGATGTCGACCCGTTAGAAAGGTTGAGACACTCGAGAAACAGAGAAAAGATTTGAAAATACGACTGGATCGGAGGAAAGATTTAAAGACTCGAGTTTGGATTTACTCGCATCTAAAAGGAGGGAGGGAGTATCATCGAGGAAGTCCTTGCTCTATAAAAGGGAAATATCGAGTCTATTCGAATGGATCGAAGCAATCAATCGAACAGCTAGGAAGAGGAATTTACGCGTGGAATCGTTGGGTAGACGGGGAGACGCGTGCTGGGCACGTAACGTGGATGCTAGCTAGCTAGGTACAACTTTAAGCCTTTGGACAAGGAGGAAGACACGAAGGGATTATTGCGTGGAACGAAAGGATACAAAGAGACGAGGATGTAAGGGCGAAAGGGACGGGTCGCCGGTGGTGGGGTCAAGTGAAAAGGCCACGAGTCGGCGTACGTAGTACTTTGCTACATGTATATACGTTAGTACTTCTCGTTCCAATGGAATTGGTGCGAGAAAAGGGCCGAGAAAAGGGGGCGAGAAAAGGGGCGAGTTGGGTTGGTCGTTGCCTTCCCTCTCTTCGTTTCCTCGTCCTCGTCTTCGTCTATGTCTACGTCTACGTCGTCGCCCTCACCCTCGTCCGTTGTCCACCACGTCCCGCGATAAAGGAACCGCGTACGCCGGCGTCGGCATGCGCACTCGCGATATCCAACATGTCCGTCTAGGTGAGTGACTAGAGTCGGTATAGGGGGTAGTCGTGCTTACGCGGCGCGGCGCGTTGCACAGGGTCTGCTCGAATCGTGATTTCCACCCCCCGTCAAAAGTGCTTTTTCTTCGCCTTCGATTTCGCCTTCGCCTTCTTCACCTTCTTCGCTTCCGCCTTCGCCTCCGCCCTCCGCCTTCGTCTTTGCCTTCGCCTTCGTCTTCGCATAGCCGCCGTGGGTTGCTTTTTCACGTTGCTATTCCTCGCATGAATCTCGACGAATATCATGGACTTTGGCGAAATAGGCAATACAGAGATAGGATCTTATAAATCGGCCGTAAATGTGATAGAAAAAGGAAAGAGAGAGGGAGAGGGTAGTGTTCACCGGCTACACGGTTAAATTGTGAAGACGAGAAGGAAGATAGAGCGAGGGCAAGAGGAAGGGATATAGATAGATAGAGGGAGGGGGAGAGAGAGAGAGAGAGAGGGAGGGCTGGGCGAACGGGTGGGAAAGAACGAGAGAGACTACTCGAGGCAGGCGGGCGTATTGATTCCCGCGTGGCGTTATACGGCGAGGTGAGAAAGCTGCAAGCGGAAGATTCCTCCTGGTTCCTTCGCCGGCAAGGAGAAACGACAAGAGAAAGGAAAAAAGAGACAAAAGGATCACCTAATTGGAATCAACCGAGTGGGCCGGCTAATCGCATCGAGGAACGGGCGGTCCCCGGCTTTTTCGCGAGATTCTCCGTAAGGTACGTTTCAAATCCTTCCTTATAATCCAACGAACCCTCTTTTGCGGGTGTGCGCGAACGAACGAACGAACGAACGAACGATTGAACGAACGAACTAACAAATGAACGTACTAATAAACAAAGGAAGAAAGGAAGGAAGGAAGGAAAAAAGAGCGTGGACTCGTTTGAGCGCGCGCATCAACTCGATCACTCGTCCTCTGCGTTATACGTTTTACATTTATACTAGCGTTCTTTGAACTGAGACAAAAAGAGATAGATGGATTAGGGGGTGGCTCGGTGGGAGCGAGAGGGAAGATGGTGGAAGCTACTCTCGAAAAAAGGGTATATCGATCGGTTGGTCCGGGACCATCGGCTGGCACGCCACCACAATTCTCTGCTGGTAGCTCTGCTCTACTCTGCTCTGCTCTGCTCTGCTCTGCTCTGCTCTGCTTTGCTCTCCACTTTTTCCTTCTTTTGACCCTTTGATTCCGCGTATTTCCGCGCGTTTCCCAAGACCGATTTCTATCGGGGTAACCAGCCCCTGTTGCTGGTACTCCGACGGTGCTAGTCATTCCTCTCCTCCTGCTGCTGCTGCTGCTGATGCTGCTACCGGCAGTTACCCTTAAGCTCCCATATCTCTTATCGATCGAAGACCGGCTCCATTTGCTTACGATACAAGCGTACGGGCTACCAATTGTTTTAAATTTCTACGAGCGTTCCTTTCCAAATCGAATACACGTGATATTGATTGTTGCGAGAGGTGTAAGTACGAACGAGAGCTCGTAGTTCAAATGAATTTCTCCCTGTTGGAGGGATTTTTTTTTCGTCGATAGAAGGTTCGTTCGTTCGTTAGTTCGTTCGTTTGAATTTCTCATCGATCGATCGAATATAGCGGCGAAAATGCGGTTAACGGTGTCGCGGCGTCCCTCCGTAGAAAAGTTTACGAGAGGAAGGAGAGGAAGGAGAGGGGGAAGCAAAGAAGATCTGGATTTGGAGGCTATATAGAGGTTTACGCGAGACACGTGTTGATTGGCGTAGAGAAAAAGTAGTGAAAAGTAGTAACACGTGGACGTAACTTCTCTCTCTCTCTCTCTCTCTCTCTCTCCCTCTCTCTGTCTCTCTCCTTCCTTTTACAATCAGCAATTGAAATTTGAAGTTGGATAAATAATTGTACGGTTCCACGTATCGTGTTATATACGTGTTATATCGACTGTATCTACGTACTATATTTATTTGTGTGAGGTGTACGAAGCAGATAGTATCGATCGGTGCTATATACTATCTATCGTACGGAAGTATATCGCTCTAATCCTGTGATTTTCTCTTGTGCTTAGGAGAAGAGAGAGCTTAACACGTGGACCAGAATGAGAGAATCTGTCAAACACTGGTCGTGCAGCGATACTTTGGTCCTTCACGCGAGAAATGCTTTTTAGAAGGTATACGATTATTATTATTATATTATAACATTAGATTCGATTTATTATTTGATATCTTTACATTGATTTACTTACGTTTGCCCAGAGTATCTCGTTGTTCATCGATTACTCTGGAAATATGTAGTTATCCAAGTGATTTTATATATGCATGATCGGTGTTATAAATGTATCTTCAATTTCTACGTTGTATTTTATATGTGTGTGTGTGTGATCATTTTATTATTATTATTATTAATAATTATTGTCTCTATCGTTAGAAAATATTGATTTTCAGAGTTTTTATCGTATCAATCGAGAATACTTTAGAGAATGATTTTTCTTTGTATTTATTATTATTTATTACCAAACTGAGATATCATTCATAATACATCTTTTGTATAGTTATCGACGTTATATGTTCACCCTACTTTCTATTCTTTTTTATTTTTTGATAGCAACGCGTTTCAAACGAGTGACATCTTCTCTAAATGCATCCGATGCCGTTGTACATCAGATAGAACGCGTTTTAAAAGGATTTGATGAAATCTCGCATTACTCTAAATCGCAATATCTTGTTGCATTATGCGACATTTATATTTAGACGAACGAAACATAAGAATTTTATTTTTGACTAGAAATTTTCCATATTAGAAATATACTTTTATATTTGAAATTTAAAGTAAAGCGAACGAATCGAGATGGAATATAAAAAGAGATGAATTTATTTCAAGGTGGATTCAACATTACAACGGACCTTTTTCAAAAGGGGTTTACGAAGTTTATCGATTATTAACGAATTACCGTAACCGGATGCGCGAAATGTCGTATGAATAGAGCTTAAGAAAATTGGAGCAGCTATTATTAGGTCATCGTCGAGAGTAGGATAGATAGGTCCTTTGCGATCACGCACGATCGATCGCGGCTTACTTTTATTTTTTGCAAATACAATTTTAGGACCAATATATGCGAAAGTATGGTGTCATTTATAAAGGTTAACGAATGAACCTATCAGATATTCAACGTAAAATAGAAAGTGGGTTAAGCAAATAGTGGAAATGAGATAGAATATAGGACGGTTTTCTCGTAATCTAGATACAAGATGCAAAAGATCGAATGAAACGTTCTCTGAACAATCTGGGAATCTTGTTTATGCGATCGTTCGGAAGAAGCTAGTTCTAAGTCTACTTTAATTTGCTCTTAGTTAGGAGATAATCCTTCCGAGCATGGAGTAGACGATTCCCTTCTCCGAATCGATTCTAATGAAATTCCAATGAACTCGAGCAAGTCCTGAAACTGCAACCGTTATTCCCGTTCATCCAAAATGAAGTTGATCGGTTTGATCCAGGAAGAGGGCATGACGCACCGAACTCATGCAGTGGCGAAAACACGTGCGCATCAAGTACGGTGGTCGAGTCGGTGTCGGTCAAGGACAGCAGGATCGGGATCAGGTGCAGCTGCAGGTGCGCGTGGTGCAGCTGCAGCGGGAAGGGGGCGCACGACTCAGCTACGTCTGTCATCAGCCTCAACTCTCGTCTACGGCTCACCGCGATTGCAGTGCAGCAGCCATGCTCTGCTGCGGCCGGAGAAAAGTAAGTGCTTACCAACCACCACGCTGCTCGCCAATCTACCGTGCCACCCTTTTAACCCTTTTTGCAGATAATTCTCCTCTAGCGTTCTTCTCTCAAGGAACCAACCACCACCGGTCGTGTACCGGGTTTCCTTCGGGTTGCGAATGAAAGTCGTTTCTACCGTCGCCTGGATAGGTGGATTGCTTCGTTAAATTATCGTCGTTAAATTGAAACTGTCTCGTAAACTGTAAATCGTATCGCGAAGTTACAATTGAAACTCGCAACGCAGTTCCTTTCGATTTCCCCAAATATCCACGATGATCTTGATTTCGTCGCTTTAAATTAGCGGGATGGAACGCAATCGTTATATTTCGGTTTATACTCGGCTGGCTAACCAAGAGCTAAACCGGGAACGCGAGAACAAAGAATTGTCTCTTTTTTTCTTTTCCTTTTTCTCCTCATTTTTTTCCAGCGTTGTTCTTTTCGGTTGCAATTCATGCACGGCTGGGCTGGGCTAGGCTGGGCTGGGCTGGGCTCGTGACAAATAGGAACACGTGAAATTTCACGTATAAACTAAAGTAAGCGCGTATGCGTGTTACGAGAATGTAAGGAAATCTGGAAAGAGAAATAGGTTCACCGTTGCGCAGGTTAGTACCTACGTGTTTCTTCCGTTCTTTGATATTACGGGTTAAACGACAGAAAGAGAGAGAGAGAGATCTAAATGGTTCGAGATAAAAACGACGAGGAGCGTAAGCACCCATCGATTTTTAGGAAAGAGGGGTACTCTGAAATCCATTAAAATTTTGCAAATGGTGCAATAACATAATAAGCAGGGACGACAACGAGACAACCGTGAGCAAGAGAAGAACGTAACCATCTATTAGGAGGCTCTCTAAGTTCGCTTCGGCGTCATCGGCGGTATAATTAATTACAGGCTCGTGTCGATAAGGGTCTTCGACGAAGGAAGAACTCGTTTTCGAAATTTTTCACAAGATATACAGTTCTTTCTTTTGTATTTTGTATTTTTTTTTTCTGGTCGGAATGAAAGGTCGATATTCGAATATTATTTTTCGCACTTCAGCACGATTTTGGCTAAAAGTTTGGGGTTTTCCTCGAGAAAAAAATGTGCATTATGTCCACGCGAATGAATATTCGTTCGAGGGGGGAAAAAAAATAAGAATAAAGTTAAACGAGAGCAAATGACGTTGCAACTTGAACCTTCGTTATTCGAAGCTTGAACGCGCCGCTCCTAGCGCAATTTATGCGACGAGGAGGACCGTTCGTCGTCGTCGTCGTCGTCGTCGTCGCAGTTACGGAACTCGAGCTGCTGCTTCTCTCCTACTCGCGGATAATTTCGAGTGTTCGCTCAGCAGCGCAACCTCCATTATTTCCTACAAATTTTATTCTTCACTTTTTAATAAGCGCAACTCTCCGCGTCCACTTTTCTCTTTTTTGTCCCTCGTATCGCACAACGACATGGTAAACAAACGGAAGTATTTCCAGCAAATGTTTTAAGCCGATTCTTTTTTTTTTTTCTTTCAGCAGCCCCATCTTTTCAGCATTTTTTCCGCGAATCGTAAAACGTCCGATTATTATTCTAACGTAAAGATCCGATAGACAAGAACGCAGGGTTTAGTCTGACACAGGTGAGATTCGTGGAAGTAGATATCGAACGTAGATAGGAAAACTACGATACTTAAAATAATAAAATATAGGATCGAGGAGTAAATCATTCAGTTTGACCCAAATTCAATCTCGACGTATAATACCACAAATGCGCGATTCGCGGTGTTAGTTTTTGTAGACTATTCGCCTAACGAGAGTGGCTATTTTTCTTCGAACACCTTTACCCTTGAATCCTAATTATGTTAAAAGCGTTAATAAACTCGAGTCGTTCGGACAAAGTATTTTAAACGAATACAATGTTTCTATGCATTGTTTGGTTTGTACGATAGATGATTACTAGTGGCAGGGAAAGGGAGAAAGGGGTTGGTCGGACAGGGAGAAAGATCAAAGCCAACTCGAAGTAGCAGTAGTAGTAGGCACGGACATCTTTGATTCAGCAATAAGCAGTAATGGACGTTCGTTCATCAAACAAGGGGCTTTGACCTCGCGAATACCTACATTTTACATTTTACATTAACTACGATCCTCCACTCGGAAAAGCTTCAAATGATGGATACAAAGTAGATGGAAAAATATATCTCGAGTATCGTCAACGAATCTCTGATTGTACCTTCGTAATTGTACCCCTTCCTTCCTTCTTTTTATCTTTTTCTTTTTTCTTACAATTAGGTATATCGAGGAAATGGCAAACAATAAATCTGCTATTGATCTTTCCCTATCAATGGCACGTAAAGAGAGTACCAGGCCAGCGAACGATGATGATCTTCGCTAAGCCACATTAATGAACAGCCGTCTATCTCGGCATACTCTAATGCGAAATCAATATCTAATTACCTCCCATCAACCTTATCCATCTTACTAGCCTCTTTATGCCAGTGGTCCAGTAGCCTTCGACTCTAATTCCTCTTTATTATCCTCGCGCGAGATTTGTTTCTTCGTACCACGTGAGAGACAGTTCCACAGGGCCGCCAGGTTCCACCCTTCCTTTCCAACCGAGCCGTTAACCCGTCGGGGAAGGTTGCATAATTGAGGGCTAATTGTCGCCTCGCCTAGACACGCTGCTTCCCCCTTTTCTTTTCATTTCTTTTCTTTTTTTCTTCCAACGGGAAAAAAGGGAGAGAAGGAAAAAGCACCGAAGCGGGAAAACAAGAGGACGTAAAAAAATGGGGCAGAAGCGGGGAATGTCGGACGAAAAAGAAGAAGTCTCTTTGATTTTCAGCTGGGCCGCAATTATCCCTCTCTTGCACATCGTTCCACATACCGGAACTAGAGCAGTTGGATCGTTACGATCCCTTTTCTCTTTTCCATCCCTTTTCTTATGGTCTCGGATTCCCACGTGAAAATCTATGAAAAGATATAGAATCTCTGGAAAATGTATCGAGTTTCGATTCGATTCGATCTGCTCGATTAAATATATCGAATTGTGGTCGAACAGAACAGATTCCTACAATATAAAATATATCACTCGCATTTTATTGCATCGAATTTCATTCCGATTCGTTGGCGAATGTTTATACTCTGCTTCGATTTAAGATCACCGTAAACCACTCGTTCGTTCGTTCGTTCGTTCGTTTCATACGAAAAATATTTCAAACGGGATTAGACTTTAGACTCATTGCACAACACGTATTTTTAATCTCTTCGCGATGACAAATGTATCTCCGATCTCGACTATTCCCAAGCTTTTCTCTTCATTTATCCTATCGTGCAAGGGATAGGAGAAATCGATATCTCCAGAGTTTAGGGTACTCCGAAAAATTCACTTCTACGATACAGCAAACGTATCATTGTGCTTGCAAATTGTTTAGAAATTATAACATACAACAGTATTCAGTAATACAATTCAGTATAATAACAGTATTCGCGTTGCAATCATGTCATTCTCTAATAAAATGTAATATATACTTGACTATACTGAGTGGTCATCCCGATAGCATTTCATTTTCTAGCATTAACGTCAGCTTGTCTCGTCAAATGAAATTATCGTGAAAAATAAAAGGCGTAATAACGAAGCTGGCAAATGAAGTTATATTCAGTCATTAAATTTACCGTTACGTTAAGAATAAGTTTTGCCTCGCAGGCATCTCGTAGACGGCCTTCGTAGACGCCTCGTAGACGCCTCTACTTAAAAAGTCGTCTGTTAAAAAAAAAACCATCTCTTAGTTTGATATTATTTCAAAGGTAGAAAAAATAAGAACTAGGGTTGATATTTCGGCTGTTATAGATTTAACCGAGACGAAAAAGGAAATTCCCGAAGGAAGGAAGGAAACGGATAGAATAGATTATAGTATATCCGTGCATTCTTTTCCGATAGGTTTCTATAAAGGTTTTTTTACAGATACATAGGTATATAGTTCGCGCACGATTGGGCACGATACCGAATAAAGGTTGCCGCCGCCGCCGCCGCCGCCTATCGATAAAGCTTCGAAAAACGGATCCGATTGTTAGGCGATATCTTCCGAGTGACCCCCTATTCGATTTCGTCTCCAGAGTCAAAAGTACCCTTGTCTCGGCCTTTTCTCTCTAGTCTACCTTCAAAGCTCTTCTCTTTCATAAGAGAGTTTGCCATTCGTGTATCCATCGAGAGGGATTCGCACTCCCAGCTCAAGTCCTTTGTGTATAACCGTGTGCGTCCGAGTATCGAATCTATGCTACTTTTCGAATTTTTATGAACAGAGTTTCGGCTCTTTGGCCGATTGATCGATGCCAAAGTAATAATAATAATAATAAGAAAGGATACACAAAGAATGCATAGAAAACGTCTATTATATTTTATTCCGTATTCGAGTAACGTCTCTATTCCATTTAGAAAATGATATGTACAAAAATGTACACGTATTACGTTTGATATAAATATTTCGTGATTCGTTAGGAAAGGTCAAGATTATCTATCCAGGTTGAGAGTAAAAAGAGATAAAGAAGAGTCTTTTTTATTTATAGAATACCGATTATCGATTTTCCCCTTTTCTCCCTATTCTTACTAATTTGAAGTTGTATCCTCGTAACTACGATCTCTATCGTTTAAATCGTCGAGAATATAAAAATCAATCCGGATGCGATGGCTTATCAATTTGCACCAGTACGATCGTTACTGCCGGATTATCAGATTGAAAAGTTAGGAGCGTTAGCTCGCTAATTAGGAAACTTGGCCTCTTCGGCTTATAAGCGACACCTACACTTTTTTACCCCCCTCTCCTGTAGAGGGAGGGATCCCTCTACTAGACTAGGTACGCACACCTTCGTATATCTTTTTGCATAGCACTCGTAAGTGCTGTCGTCTGCATATCCTGTGCTATAGGAGCCAGGTAAAGTGGAACTAGCTGAAAGGTATATAGGTAGGTGTACGTATACGTTCACGGTCAGCAGGTATTTATCGTATGCATACCAGCAACGCGTGCGGCAGCATATCGTGTGGTGTATCGCATGGCGTATCGCATGGCGTATCGCATGGGGCGTATGGTTCGCGGTTTATCGTGTGGGTTCGCGCGTAGAAACACGTGGTCGACCGGGGTTCGACCCACCGCGCACCCCATGCGCACATGCGCTTCCACCTACGCACAAATCCACACAATACGTGTATATATATATATAGAGAAAGAGAAAGAGAGAGAGAGAGAAAGAGAGAAAGCTAGTTGTCTACTCTACGTGGTAAGCAGGTGTTCGGAACGCTTGTCCAGAACCGCCACGTCGCTGACTCTTTTCTTCCAAAAGCAGAGACGTTTACTACTCGAAACGTACGCGCATCGTCTCGTAGTCGCGTAAAAACGTGGAATTAAGGGCGCAAGCGCTACCGAATTCCCTGCTCGTCAGCCAAACTGCTGGTGAATCGAGCTTTCCAGGTCCACGAGAACGCAGGCGCTCTGATTGCAAGCCGACATCGTATTGCAGGATTCTACCGACCCTCTCTCTTTCATCCTACTACGTTCTCTTGGCTCAGCACTCCCTCTCCTCTCCTCTCCTCTTATCCCTTACTGTCTTTGGATCTCCCTGCCACTCCCCTTTTTTCAACCCTCGATGGCCGTACGTGCGTACGCCTGCGTATACGTTGCCACTACTTAATACCACGTTTTACTACTGATCGTGATACTTACGTCCTACTACTACTACGCGCATTGGCGTACCATTCGTTTTTTCATTTGTCCTTTTTTTCTCCCCCTAAAGATCAATGACAATCATGAACTCAAAATCGAAATTATTTCTCGTCGAAGAAAAGTCTATCCTTATTTCTGATGCCGTTTTATAACATTTCTCGCTAACTCTAAGACGGTACCTTTAACAATGAGAAAGGGAAGAAGAAAGAGGAAGGAAGGAAGGAAAGGCGTCACATGTGGATGTGACAGATGATTCGATGAGAAAGAGTAAAAGGGGAGAGGATAGATGACGTATCGAAAGGAAATCAGAGACGGAACCGTCGCCGTTGAACGAGGACACGGATAGACGTTGACAAAAAAAAAAAAGAAAAGGTGGAAGGAGATAGTGGACGACGGACGCGAAACAGGAAAGAGGTTGTACGGTGACGTCATAGCGGATCGATACTCACCCACCCTCGCGAGAGTATGGGAAAGAGGGTGTTGGGGAGCGCGTGCGCGACTCCTCTACGCTTCCGAGTACTTCTTCCCGCCATATTAAACGCTATGGGGTTGGCAAGGATGTGCGACAGGGGTGGCTCGGGGTGCTTCTTCTCCCGTAAGGTAATCCTCCCCTCCCCCCTCCCTTCCCCAACATACATAAATACCTTGTACATTTGAAAGCTCGAAAAGGATCTGCTGCCCCTCCTCTCCTCTACCCTCGTCCCGATCCTTGCAGCTCCCTGTTAACGCGTGGCACCCGGAACCTCGTAGGGAAACGTTCAACGCCAGAGATTTTTACGAGACGAAAAGGGAAAATATACCAATTGGGTTTGGACGAATCTAAGAAAAAAGAATCGTAGGATTCGTGAAAAAAATTGGGCCGTTGGATAACCGACTGTACCGGGACTCGAACCCGGATCTTCCGCTTTCCGAGCGACTGCTCTTTAACCATTGAGCTATCCACAGCCCACCGTCCAATCTCCTCGCGAATGCCTATTTAAGTGTTTAGCTTGGAGGCGCTCGCATCCCACAGAATTTAGAGTCAACAGTTTACCGATTAGATTGTTTTGAAGTTTCTCAATCGAGAATTAGAGATTAGATCATACGTTTGGCGATATTGTTTAATAATACATGCAGATAATGTACATATTTTCTCATGATTTAATCAATTAATTATAGAATCCGTGTTATCGTAGGAGACGCGAGTGGAAGTGACAGACATAAGCGCAAGTCCTGGGAGACAAGCTCCTACCAACCAGTTGCGCCCCAAGGAACCACCATCTTTAGTCATCCAGGGAGATTTCCGAAAAGTAATCATTCCTAACACGCACGACATTTCTTTAAAGTAGAAAAGCTGATATTTTTGTGAAATCGGACCCAAAGATCAATTTTAAACGCTAGGGAGAAAACTTTTCACACGAATATGGAAAGATAAATATGATGAACATATCCGAGGGCCGATTTCACAAAAGCGTATCCTTTAAAAGATCTTGCTCCGTTATACTTCCTGAAGCGGAAAGACATTTTGTTGCAGATAAGCGGGATAAGCACGGAAATCTTCAAGCAGATCGAAACGATCGAGAACGATCATGACGCTTCGACAGCAGCGGCCCTCGAAGCTGTGGAACGACGGGGTGACATGGTCGTTCGCGTCATCGAACCCCGACAAATGGGGAGACAAGCGTCTGAGGCGGCCAAGAAATTTATCGCGATGCAGGTTCGTCGAGTATTACAAATAACGTTTACCAATTGAAATTTAAGATTCTGTTCTAGCAACGTCTTGTCTTATTATTATTTTAGGATCCTAAACATCCCATCTATTTTGTTGAGATAATTAAAAGGCCGGGTCAGACGCTTGGTTTATATATACGCGAAGGTAATGGCATGGACAGAAGCGACGGCGTCTTCATCTCTAGGATAGCATTGGAAACAGCGGTCTATAACAGCGGCTGCTTGAAGGTGAGAATTTGAATCGTTTCATCGAGATATTAACGTTCCAAGATGAAAAACATTCCTCTATCTTTAATACCATATATTTGTCGTTACCGTTGTTGGTGTCGTTGCAGGTGGGGGACGAAATCCTTGCTGTAAATTTAGTGGACGTGACGCACATGAGCTTAGACGACGTCGTTATCATTATGTCGATACCAAGGAGGCTCGTTCTGTCGACCCGACACGGTCCCCATCAAGCCGTCTCTCATAGTCGTCAAGCTGAGCACAAAGCACCACCGGTGGTAGTGATCAAGAGGGAACTGAACGAAGACGAGAGCGATCATGCTACCAGCAATCACGTCAGGTATCGACGAATCTCCTATAACTAACCTCAAACTGTATCATCATCTAACGATACCACTATAGACCACTTACCTTCCCGATAAGCAGAGATAGCAGTCGCAGGCGAGGCGACGGACGGGAAATGTTGCCCTCCCGGTCGCGATTAGGTCTAACTGGTTTAGGATCGAGTCAAGATTTGGGTTCCAGTAATGGTGATCTTTATTACAATTCGAGACCGGAAGGGCATTGGTCTTATCAACCACCGCCCCCACCGGTTATCACGCATCAACCGAAGCCTGCCACCGCACAACATTTCCAACCTTACGAGCGTGGATATCCAAAGACTTTGGAAAGTCTAGCCGAGAAAGTAAGTTTTCTCTTGGGACTTGTTTGGGCCCTTGGCTACTACCGGGGCTCCTCGTCGTCGTCGTCGTCGTCGTCGTCGTCGTCGTCGTTCATTCTAAGAAACTTGACACAGCTCGAGATTCCTAATCTTCCTTCGATATAATGATTATTTATTATTGATCGATAAATTAATCTCGATCTGACGTCACGTGTAGATACTACTATACATAGATGTTCTAGACGATGTGGATCGAGCACCCTTTCATACACCTATCTGCACCGATTTGACACTTGTTTTCCCTTATCTATCTCCAATATAATCGCTACATTACAGTATTAAGAAAGTGGTGAATTCTGAATATTGTCTCGAGACACTCTCCGATAGAAATCAGAGTGATCATTGCACTTTTATTGCTACACGATCTCCGAGTCTTTCGGATAATTGACAAAATAAATATAAATAAATAAATAAATAAATAATCGAGATATGCGTCATTAAAATACATACGTCGTGTGTTAAATATGACACAAATAATGTTTTGCATGCTTTGTACGAGACGAGAGCTTTCGCTTCTATGTCTGCTTGATTCTTTAATGTTATTATCAAAATGAAAACTTTGATGTATATTTCCGAACGGCACGGAGTGTCGAATCTTTTTACGACACGACGTTCGTCATTCGATGTCGTCTTTCGATGTCGTCTTTCATATAACTAATCGGTTCTATGAATGAATGCTACATTGAAATTAACCAGGATTTTACGAAGGTAAAGACAACACTAACTCTTTCTTCATATCTAGACTTGTGTATAGGTATAAGTGCAATTTTTCGTACTGTACGCGACACTGCGCGTACTCTGATGCACTCATTTTCGTTATTCGAGTCGTTCGTATTGCATAACCATAAACTAATTATATCCATTTGATCATTGTTATCATTAACAAACGTATGCATCGGCATTTTCATTATTCTCCACCTCCCCCTCCCCCTCCCCCTTATATTATTTCATTTTTACATGTCTATATATTTTCTATATATTTTCATTATTACGATGTATACGTTTGTCGCGATCATTGTAGCGAACTCAAATATAAATATACAAAAAAAAAAATAACATAAAAGAAAAAAGTCGCGTACGGGTACCGCTATGTTTGTAACGTAAACCCTACTCTCTCTCTCTCTCTTTCTCTCTATTTTTGTTGCCTCGTACATATGCTTGCTGTGCATTCCTTCTATCGTTTTCTTTCTCATGCTGCATTTTGAATCTCATTATATATCTTTTACGTCATTCTATCCGTAATCGTTTATTCATTCATTCATTCGACAATATGATTGATCGATCGCTCAAAGTCATACATGGCGTGTGACACGGAAATAACTTATGGGACACCTATACCTTATGGTGTATCGAGTACTCGCATAACGTTTGCGGACCAATCATAGTGTCGATGAGATTGTTCAATGGGAAACATCGAAGCTCGATCATCGTCGACTACATTTCTATATATATATATTACCGTCAAAGCTGGAAATCCGTCATTGCTAGCAATTTCTAGACATTGTCAACAATACAAAGCACCTTTAGACAAAGTATCTTTTGTTCCCTATCGTATCGGAAGATAAGCGGGTTTAGAACGATATGTTTTATATACCTGCATTCTATTCAAAGTATTATGTTCAATGTTTAGGAAAAGCTGTAAGAATTCTTCTATTTCCGACTTTGTCGAAAAGCGCTTTGCATTGTTGACAATGCTTAAGAATTGCTAGCAATGACGGATTTCCGGCTTTGACGGTAACGTATAAATTTCTATTTCCATCTCTCTATTGTCGAGACCCCATTTCTCGTCGACAATCTATTCTATTTTAATGTCACCAAGTTGACGATAGTCCGAGGCTCGAAATAAATGCCAATAAATCATTTTGAACGTGTCGAGACGTAAGGTAATAACATAAGACGTAACATGATACCACAAAATAGGTACACTCCTTCTATACCGGGCCAGTGATGCCCTCGAACGATGGCCGTCGAATGTCCACTGGTGGGGGAATGCAATCGGTCGCAGGAAGATTGTCCGGTCAGGCCCAGTCGTCTCATTATGGTTATTCTCAGCACACCGGAAGTGGAAGGATGATTCCCAGAAGTGGTTCGGATCAACATTTGCCACGCGTCGATTACGCGAGCATAACGATGCCAGCTCGTCATACTCTTCTCAGGTCGAGTTTAAAATCAGGTATATATATTAAGATCTCTAATTTATTTTTATTAATCCATAAGGATGAACTATTATAGGATACTAATCTAACTGTTATCTTTTATCTGTTACCTTATTTATACAGGAACATCGGCATTGCGATATAACACTAGATACGGAACGCAAGCCGACACGCCGTCGATCACACCGAGACGAAATCCAGTTGGTACTCTAACCAGAAGGCACAGACCATCATTGGATTATGCTTCCGACACCGAGGCTACCTGTTCGAGTTCACCGAAATCTGCCTACTATTATTATAGACATAACATGAATAATCCACCATCCAGCAGTGCCGTATCGCATCTTGCTACACTTTCAAGATCACAAATTGGTCAGGGTATGACTGGTAATTGATCTTATAGTTATTAATTAATTAATTATCGTTACTTTTATACATTTGTATCGTTCTTTTCCTCTAGGATTAAGATCAAACTCTTTACCTCGAAGTGGTAGAACGTTGCCGCAACAGCCAGGTATCAGGTCAGGTCTCAGTACTGTAGCATCGGGATTGATAGATCAGGAAGACAGCGACGGTGCTTTATCGGCTCCGGAATTGCCTTCGATCAGACGGGATAGGGGTAATTATAGGAAATCAAAGAAATAATGAAAAGGAGAGCAACTTGGCTATTAACGTAATTCGTGTTATCCTACGCAGGTAGGATACCATCGTCGCCTAGCGTATTCACTTCCGACGAATATCGAGCCTGGCTGAGCAGAACGCCTAGCACGAGTGCACTGTACGAGCAAATCAGAGCAACCACGAACCGACCACCTCGTTACACCTATAGCGCCGAAAATATTCACGCAGCTGCCAATCAAGTAAATTATTTTATATAAGTATTAATATCAATGATTTCGATAGGTGCGAAAACAAAGCTTTGTTGTCTTAACGTTAATTTATATCTCAGGGCGATTATGGTAGTTATGGAGCGTACAGGCCACTTTCGAGTACGTTGGATCGACTCTCAACGAGATCAGCGTCCGCGCAGCAAGTTAATTTAGCAAATTTAAGAGCATCGACGGCGATTAGTTCGACGTGTCATCGGGGAGGTACAGGCAATCCTAGGCCGGCATCGGTGGCTACAAGCGCACGTTCCTCCTTGACCAGTCAAAAGCCGTCTTTAGGAAGCTCCGCGAGTCAAAGGGCTACGTCTGTTAGAAGAATTAGAAACTTATTAGACCTCGAATCTACGAGAAGTATACCGACCCCCACACCTACCAGAACTCAGGATCAAAGACTGCTAGATATTAATCCTGCAGGTAAGCGATTATTTAGTTCTGACGTAATTATTGTCTACTCTTCGCGTTATTATTGAGACATTCTTGTAGAGTTCCTCAAGTATAAGATAGAAAAGCCACCGACGGTGGGTACTCCGAGCTCGACCAGTTCCCTTTTGAGTTCGCTCGGAGAAACCAGCGGTGGTGATCTGGCAGGTGGGGTCAGTGGATTGCTCTGGGTACACCTATTGGCAGGTCGTGGCCTTCGTTCGACTACAACCTCCTCGGCAGCAACTACACCCTCGACGCCATCGGGTCAGCCTAATTTAGGTACGCCAAAAGATTACCCGCTAATCATCGACCAATGCACGACACTTTACACGTCTACGCCTATAATATACGCATATTATTAATGGTTTAACAGCTAGTTGTGGCCTGAGAGACTTATATTGCGTACTGGAATGCGACAGAGTACACAAAGCACGAACCGTCGTGCGAACGGGTGATTTGATGTTCGATTGGGACGAAACCTTCGAGCTGGATCTCGTAGGAAATCGGCAGCTGGATCTGCTCGTCTATTCTTGGGACCCACAATACCGGCACAAACTCTGTTACAAAGGATCCGTACACTTGGCGACTCTGCTGAAAGAAGCGGCGGTGCATCAGTTGGCCGTTAAAGTCGAACCTCGAGGTACAATCTATTTAAGACTGCGATATACCGATGCTCAGCAGACCTTTAGGCGCAGGGGATTACCAGTTATATCCCTTGCTACACGTGTAGCACCCTTGTTCGGAGTTGATCTCGATACCGTTGTAAGTTTCATTATTACCTTGTTAACCTAATTATCGGGATATTCGAAAAGGGCGCTATATTCAATCGGATTTGGAATGTCGCGTATCAGGTTAGTCGAGAGTCAAAGACTGGAGGAGTTCCTGGTGGTGTTTCCACGGCACTAGCAATGGGAGTTCCAAATGTACCAATAATTGTTTGGCGATGCGTCGAGGAAGTCGAAAGGAGAGGCCTCGATATTATAGGTCCGTGCATACATAAATTTTCCGAATAAATGATCAAGATCAAAAGTAGAGACACATTACGAATAATCTATACGTTGTACAGGTTTATACAGACTTTGCGGGTCGGCAAGTAAAAAGAGAATATTAAGAGAAGCCTTTGAACGAAATGCACGATCGGTCAATCTGTCACCCGACAATGTACCAGATATAAACGTTATTACCGGTAAGTTTCTAGAATAATGTTTATTTAATCGAGCACGATTTAAACAAATCTATTGTTGGTGTATACAGGTGTATTGAAAGATTACTTACGAGAACTTCCGGAACCGTTATTTACTAAATGTCTTTATCAAATGATGGTTGATGCATTGGCCGTTTGTTTGCCCGACGATCCGCAAGGCAACGCTAAGCTTATGTTCAGTATATTGGATTGCTTACCAAAAGTTAACAGAGTAAGTCGAATAATAACATCTATCGATAGGTCAACAGGATCTCATCTTGCCTATACGTGCAATATACATATTGTATCTGTAATCATCTAAAATTATACATATCTCGATTGCAGTGTACTTTAATTTACTTGTTGGACCACTTGGCAATGGTCGTTTCTCAATGTAACAAAATGTCACCAGCGAGTTTGGCTGTCTGTTTTGGACCAGTACTTATGTTACATTCCGAAGAAAGTGGTCCACCGTTAGATTTCCAACAGCCGATTGCCGTATTGAAATATCTTTTGGAAATATGGCCAATTAAGTCAGGTAATGATATCATTTACTTCTATTCGTTATAAATAATTATTTTCTCCTAATCCACGATATTGTTGAAATTTAGCAATGGGACGAATAAGAGCCGAGTAATCAGACACTCATTTCACAGACAGTTCGGAAGACTTCTTCAGTCGGTTCAGCGCTTCCTCGAGTTACGCCAGCAATCGAGCACAGCAACAATCAGCAACAAGTGGAACAACATCATCAACAGCAGCAGCAGCAGCAGCAGCAGCAAGTTCAGCAACAGGTGCAACAGCAGGTACAGGGAACATTGGGACGAACAGGGCTGCTTTGGCAGCAGCTACCCTCACTTCATCGTCCACCCCAAACTACAGCAGCCGAAGCCCTCGCACCCTCCATTCGTCCTCCTCCACCGCCACCAATCAAGCCTCGACAGGTGCGTTGCACAGACAATTAACGTCGATGTGTTCGGCTGTATTAAATGTTAATCATGTTTGAATACTAGTACCTAGTAAAGAAAAAACATAAAAAGAAAACAGAAAAACAAAAAGCAAACCAAAAAGAATGGGGAAAAACAAAAAAGGTCGATTTTCTGGCACTGAATCAGCTCCGTAAAAATCAGCTCCGTAAAATCAGCTGCGCAAACGCATTACGAATATCATCCGAAATAACGAAGATTCTAATATAAATGTTGAATCATTTAGCGTTTAAAGAAAGACTAAGAGATCATTTTTTCATTATCGTATCAAGCAAGCGTTTTAAATTTGTTCAAAAATATGTCGGTCATTTGTCTCGACGATTCGCAATCTGTTTGGAGCGCAGTAGCACGATAATTACCAATGATCTTTCTATACACGCTATATTATTACTCCTTTCGCTCTCTTTTCTTCTCTCGCTGTGTTGTTTCTCATATTGTTTAGCGCGCATGCGAAAATTATTCTATGCCGTTCGATACATTTCTTTGTACACTTCTCATGTAGGACTAAAAAAAAACAATCGTGTAAATATCTATATCTCCATACGATGAGACGAATGGATTAAAAAACTATATTTGTACATATATATCTACATATGTCTACATAATATACATGTATACATATTTTCTTCAATCACTCTCGCTTTGCAAAATGTTCTTATACTCACATTTATTTAGCTGCTGCGCACCAAAGTATATACATCATTCGTAATAAATCACTCGCATATAACATTAATTCGCGAACTTTTATATCACTGATTATTTATTTTGCATACCTTAACGTGTTTATGCAAAATACCTACGTGCATGTCTCGATGTCAGTTCTGTACGAGTCCACAGTTGTGTCCGCATAATAAGAAACTAAATATCTTGTATTTGTCGCGCGCGCGCGCGTCATATTTGACACTATATGATTTCCGTTTGCGTCTATAGTTTCGACGTTTTCGATTATAGTGACGATTTACGTTGTCTTCTTTATCTTTTTTCGTTTGGGCACGTATTCTTCAGAGCAAGCGCAAATTGCCGGCTCTACCAAACCGCTAACAGTACAGAGACGCCGCTTCTTGCACAGGTATTATTATTATTATCATTATTATTATCATTATCATTATTATTATTATTATTATTATTATTATTATTATTATTATTATTATTATTATTATTATTATTATTGTCGTTGTTGTTATCGTTGTTGTTATTGTTATTATCATTACCACCACCACTACCACCACCACAACCATCATCATCATCATCATCATTTTCATTCACATTCATCCGCTAATTACTTTACTGTCACGTGCATGGCTCACTTCAGATGTCGGAGAATCGATCGACTTTGCGCAACTCACTTTTCGCATAAATCGCATAAAATGCAAATCCCAAAAGCATAGTTATTCTTCCTCGATTGAAATGCACTGAAATATGTTTTAAAATAATAGCGCTCGTTCCATCGATTCTTTGCTATCTACGAAATATCAATCGATTGCTCCATTTCCGATTTTGATTGACAATTGGAACCTTCGAACGAGATTTCAAGGATTTGTTATATTATTCCAAACACTCGACAGTTCAACACCTCTGTCATTATTTTCTTTTAATCTTGTTACTTTTGATAAAAATATTGCTACGAGATATACTTTTTCGGATAATTGTAGTAGACTCCTTTACAAGGAGAGGATAATTTTTGATTTTGTACGTTATTAGTTTTGTCCGATTTAGAATTATTCGATTCTAATTCTATTATTTAAACACGTAAACCGTAACACACGTTACATTGAAAAATATTGAAAAGATAAATAATATATTTCGATGGAAAATCAAAAGCAAAGAAAAAAAAGGAGACCGACCGATCAATTAAATGACTCTTCTCTCATCTTCTTGATGAAATAAAAAATATGAAATATGTTCGGATATCGAAATCGGTCTCTTTTGAGGAAAGGGAAAATGGATGGAAAGATAATGAAATAAGAGAAACATTTTCGGGGGCAATTGCGTAGGTGATAGTCTCGTCTCCCGGTTCACCTAGCAGCGAGGACTCGGAAGCCTCGCCGGAGCCGATTGACAAGAACCTCCTGGGGGGTTTGGGATTTGAGAAGGTCGGAGAAGGGACAGCTGGTCCGGGCCCGGGCCCGGGTCAGGGCCCGGGTCAGGGTGCGTCCGCAACCGGAATCGCAACTGCGACCGAACAAATCACGCCTACGAGCAGCCTTGACACGGAAGAAGGCCATATCGGAGAAGAGCCCGAAAAAGGTGTCGAAGGAGACGTCGAGGCAAGCGACGACGATCGTCATCATCGCGAACAACAGCAAATGCAGCAGATGCAACAACAACAACAACAACTACTTCCCGAAACTACGAGCCAATAATTGTGGCTTCAAGAGGAGGTGTGGCGCACAGTGAGTAAACAAAATCAATGCGAGAGAGAGAGAGAGAGAGAGGGAGAGAGAATAAAAGAGTCATGCTTCTTTTTGACCATACGATAGACTACACAAATACAAATTGAAATAAAACAACACCGTGGGGCGATGTTTTCTGGCCTTTCGATTCGCGAGTCGACGACGGTTTCGATTATTTCAACGATCGTCTTTCCCTCGTCGATGGTCTCTTCAACCGATTCGTAATCGCACGTTGCCTAACAAATATCCATCCTCTTACTTTTCGTTTGTAACTTCGTAAAGACTCTAAATAAATGAAATTTGTTACACGCGTTACATTCTATTCGATATGAAAAGAAATTAATTTCAAAAAAGGATTTAAAAAGGCACGTGCGATATTAGAATCGATCTACGACGTGCCGAGTTAGCTTAGAATCCTACGATAAAATACAAATTATATTCGGTAAATTGCGTAATGCGTATCAACGTCATAATTATAATGATAGTCGATATTGATTGGACACTAAAGCGAATGATCATTTCTCAGCTGATATTTCTGGATATTTCTATTACTTTCATAGCTCATATTTATGAGTTGGAACAATAATTATTAATCGAAAATATGAAGAAAGATCGTGGTAGGATACCCGACGAATTAGACGATCGTCAAAGCAATTTGAAAATCCTGAATAAAATGCTGTGGGACCATCGCGAATATTCTTTCCCAATTGACAAATGAAAAAACGACGTTCCTAGCTCGATAGGAGGAAAACTTTCCTCGAAATTCATGCAGTTTTTCGCGTGATCTCTCTATCGTAATAATAAATAAATAAATAATTAAATAAATAAATAGACAAATGTGATCGAAAAGAAAGAAAGAGAGAGAGAGAGAAAGAGAGAGAGCTGCTAATTGGAAATGAAAATATTTCGAGCGAGAAGCGAAACTTTAAAAACTTATTAAAGTATGCCTATCGATTTGAAAAGAAAAAATGAAACTCGATAAACTCGAAATATATCAATAAAAACATGGAAGGAAAAATATGTAGGCTATTTAAAACGTACGTAAATCATCTTTTTTTTTTATTTTCAATTAAAATAATCGATTATATTTTCTAATTTGATTTCGTTGTTGTGTGTTGGTCTCTCATTTTCGTTAAATCGCACATAATCGTTCTATTATCGACAGAAAACAAATCATTTCTCTACGAGACACGAGCAATGAGAAAAAATAAAAAAAAAAAATAAAAAGAATCATCGGGGGAGGCTCCGTTCGATAAATATTTTCCCCTCTAATTGCATAATTGGAGATAACTAAACGAGTGATTTATTTGATCGCAGTAAACGGTTTTTTTCTTATCTCGCACGTGCGTTAAAGAAAAATTTGCAAGAGTTGCCTCGACGACAACGAGTTCGATAAAGCACGAAAGAAATGATTAATCAATGTGAGGAAAATGCAAACCTTCTTCCCCACTGCAGCCACCAGCCATTACGATAGGTATATATGCAAATAAAAACTAAGACAGGTAGACAGACAGACAGACAGACAGACGCACACCCTTACATAAACATATATACATATACTCACTCCTCTGCAGAAAATCCTAGGAAAAAGTGTACGCAAAAAGAAATAAATAAATAAAAAATAATGTGACATACATAATGGTCGGTTTATATACAATATACTATTATACACATGTTATATATACATATGTAGATTAGTCACGATATACATGTGCTTTTGATAAAAAAATTATTACTTGTAGCGTTATAGTTAGCCCTCGTATACAAACAAACAAAAAACAGACAACTGCTAACAATATATATATATATATATTATATATAATATATATATACATATATATATATATTATAAATAATAAAAAAATAACAAACATATACATACTAAATAAGAAATAATATTAAAAAAAAAAAAGGGCCGCTACAGAGAAATATCGAAAGGGTTACGCGCGCGCATGCTATATCAAGGATATGAAGTTTGAAAATAAAAAAAAAAATACGAAAGAATCAGCCAAAAGCGTAGGCAAACGTGCCTGCATCACACACACATATATATACACACACGTACATAGACACATACGCGCACAGATACACGTTAACACCATAGAAAAAAAGATCACCATCGGTAATATCGCGACGCGTTCTATGCAAAAATGTTCACGCGATAATATAATGGAATACGAAGTATAAACGATGTGTAGATGATAAAAATCGATGCAACGTGTGTGAGAACTCATTCAAAAAAAACGATAATAATTACGAGTAAACCGCTCCGATTAAATAATATTTACATACACATATACATATATATAACATATATATAATATATATATATATATATATAATTTTAAAGGTAACAAAAAAAAAAATGAAAAATAGCCAGTATTATCGTTTATTTAAAATTGCAGAAGTATATATATATATATATATAAAAGAAAAAAAAAGAAAAAAGAAAAAAGACAAGTAGAGAGCGAGAGTGGTGAGAGAGAATGAGAGGATGAGCGGCTGAGTGATAGACATAGATGAAAAGTTGAAAAAAAATAAAAAAAGATCTCCAAAATGAAACCTATTTGGCATCGTAAATTGCATAGTTAATAAGTTGAAAAAGTTCGTACTCGTTAAACGATACGTAGTTATATTGTAGGTAGTATCTATTGTTCGCTCGTGTCCTTGTTCGTACGGGATAAAGCACTGAAATATATAATAATATTATGTATAAACGTAAAGAAAAAGATAATACTTAGGATACATAATATATCCTATTATACCGTAACATTTATTTTCTCTGTCGGTACAGGGGAAAAAAAAAAGGGTGTTTTTTTTTCCTCCCGTTAAGGGTAGTTTAACGACGATGACGAGGAGAACGAATACTCTCTCCGAATATACGCGTCGAGTCAGAAAACATTGTATAGGTTGACAATGAGTGTATCATTAAAGCGCATAAATTTAGTCGTATCGACAGGCGCCCCCCCCCTTTTCAACCCCATAAGTTCCCACCCATAGTCCCAAGCGACTAAAGCCCAGCCCTCATCCAATCGTATGACTGCCTATCGTTTTTTCTACTTGCGTGAGCGAGGAAATGCCGGGTACTTCGTATTTCTCCCCCACACCACCACCACCCACCCACCCACCTACCCCCTATTTCGGAGGATAGAACGAATTTTGCCATCGCGTCATTTACATCTTTTCTCTCCTAGTCATTTATTCTAACGTATTATTATTATTATTATTATTATTATTATTATTTATCAGGAGGGATTTGTTTCCTTTCCGAGAAAGGGAGGTTGTTAAATATTCTATTCGTTTGAAACATAGGAATTGATAACTCTGATCTCGTTATTCGATGATGAAAATAATGTGGGATGCGAGCGTCTCCAAGCCAAACACTTAAATAGGCATTCGTGAGAAGATTGAACGGTGGACCCTGGATAGCTCAATTGGTTAAAGAGCAGTCACCCGGAAGCGAACTATCCGGGTTCGAATCCCGGTCCAGTCAGTTCCAACGGCCCAATTTTTTCACGAATTCTACAATAATAATCCTCTTTCGTGAATTTTCATTTAAACGAATGGCATAGAAAATATATTTGTCAATGATTTTTAATTGAATTTAGAAAGATTTTTCTCTTAATTCTGTCCAATCGGTTTTCCTGTAGACAATTGTCGAATAATTTGATTTTATCGAAAGGTTCTATTACGATATTTTCGATGAATAATCCTGTCTGGTTTGATCGAAGTGCCCTTTAAAACGGTATATCGAACTATGCTAAAAATGATGGTATCCAGCGTTCCTCGCCGTCCTGACTTTATTGTTAGTAATAAAATAAATCATTCGAATGTATAGGTTCAGAAAGAAAGAGAGAAAGAGAGAGAGAGAGAAAGAAAGAGAGCAAGCGAGTAATATTAATTATTATACGTGAAAGCACACTGCCGTAATTTTATATAACTTGACTGTTGTTATACCTAATATCTATTAATTATTAAAACTTAAGGAGGCCCGCGATACGCGTCGCTCGACAGGATCTAGGATTTGACTATAGGGGCTCGTAAATCGATGGGGAAAAAAACAATAGAAAAACAAAGAAAAAGGACAAAAAAAAGAGAAAAATAGATTTAAAAAAAAGGGAAAAAAGATGAAACACAACCACGTGATTTCTCCTCCTTCTTAATTACTTCGAGCAATCGCGACTTTAACCGAGTCGGACCGAATTTGGTCTAGATCTACGAATCGTCATAGTTTATGGATTATGAACAAATAAATAAATAAATAAATAAATAAAATGAAGATCCACATAGAGAAATTCCTTCGAGAGTCGTCGTTTTCGTTTTGTAAGACGCAACCTCTCGATCGAAAGCGTATTTTTCGTTATTTTCGCATCGTTATTATTGTATATTAATTGTAAAGGAAAATTATTGGCGTTTCGCGATCTTTCACATTTATTTTTCCTTTTACGAGACTATAATAATCGTCGAGCCGAGAGGATTATCTCTCTGTTTTTTGATGAGATCGGTCGATATTATTCGGGGGAGTGTTCCCGAACGAGTAAGAACGAGTACGAGGAAGCAGATAATTTAGAAATATATTATAATAATATATTTCATAAAAAGAAGGAAAAAGGATAAACGGAAGAAAGAAGGAAAGTGCTCGTAATACTATAATAAATAAACTATAAGGCTTTATTGTACAAAGAAATATCGTTGAACGCTGCGTATTCACAACGAAGGAAGTATGTATGTATTGATCTTTTTACTTACTTACTTACTTACTTACTTATTTACTTAATTAATTAATTAATTAATTAATTATTATTCATTTCGAAACGAGTACACATTGCGTGTTTCTACATCTAGGAGATGATTCAAAAAATGAGAGAGATGCAATCACGAGAAAATACTAATAGAGATAAATGAAAAAAAGGGAGGAAAAGGAAAAGAAAGAAAATAATAGACACAAGATAAATAGTTGCAAAACGAAGGACAACGTATAGGTAGTAAAGAGGTGCATTACCTTGATCACTTTGCGCGTGATTGCAGAAAAGGGTTGCATCTCGACTGATAACGAAATATCGTATTATCCCTTCGCGTCGAAGGGACGGTCGAAGGCTTGGTTTCCTGACTGGCTGCTTGCGTCTACAATTTGTCTATTTATAAATATACTTATTACCTACGCGCACTTTGTTTTCTTACTAATGTAATATTTCTAATATTTCTAATAAGGGAAATTTTTATTACGTATCTTTTTTATACCGGGTTATATAAAATTTTCATTATTGGCGTTTTACTATACTCGTATAATAAAATAGAAATGAAAAAAAGCGCATAAACACACGATCGATATCGTTGAAGAAATCCGAGTTGATCGGAAGGGCACAAATAAATAATACGAGAGACTGTTCGTTATCGCTAATCTTTCGTATCTCTAATCGTTATACATTTCATTAGATCTTCATTGAAACTATAAATGCAACCACATATTAAACACACAACCTTTCTACACCGTCATTACACGCAAAGATACGCGGTCCAGCATTACATTTGCTCTCTATTTTTATATCGTTACATTATTCAACACGAGTGTTCAAAATACAGTCACGAAGCCAGGCTTTTGGCGTCGTCGAGTTTTATGACTATATAACTTATACATACATACATACATACATACACACATACATACATACATACACCTATTCGATGGACCACATTTGTCATATTGAAAAGTTTCCAAGGAAACAAACAAATTCACCACCGAGAGGGAGGGAGGGAGAGGGAAAAAAAGGAAAAGTTTTGCAATGATTACTCTCTATATAAGTTAGAAATTGAAGCATATATATACCTTTTCTAGGTACTTCTTCCGCGCGTCTTGATTCCAGCAGATATTTCATGCGTAAACAACAATTATAATTATACAAAAGTTTGACGTTTCTATATCATAGTTTCGATACTTTTTCTCAAAATAATAGGAATCGTCGTCGCCAAATTTATATTCTATTAGATTTCTTCTATCTCTTCTAATATCTATCTAGAAGAAAAATAATATCGTGCGAGAAAAAGGCAAATCAAATTCGTCGCAGTCGAATAAATAAAAAATAGAACATTTGTCAAAGTTGACGACGTATATGTAAAATAATATTATTAATTAATTATTAATTAATATGTTATTATAAATAACAAAAAAACACAGAGGAGCCTATTATACGCGTAGAAGAGTACAAAATCCAAAAAGCAAGGATTTGCGATAATGTTTTTTGCGAAATAACATTTTCAAGTTCCTTTCTAAACTTGGAGACGATTCTTATCGTTAAACTGTTATGATTTACGTTGCTCTTCCATCATTCTTCCGACAAATCGAAGAATACGAATAATAATAATAATAGAATAGGCAAAAGAAATGAGAAAATAATTCGTTAATCGAATGACTCGTTCGAGTCATCGAACGCGACGACGATTGTAGATTTAGCAGCCCCATTCACCGAATAAACAAAAAACCAAAGTCATATTTTTAATCTAATTCATTTGGATGATCTTAAACGGATAATAATAATAATAACAACAAGCACATGGTAGATTTACTATTATAATAATATGTATATAGGTATATCTAAACGGATAGAAGCATTATTATTATTATTATTATTATTATAATTATATCAAATCTCGTTGAAAGGATTTCATAAAAAAAGAAAAACTATGAGAAAAACTAAGAAAATAAGAAAATATGATAATAAGAAATGTAAGATTCTCGAGAGACGAATTCTAAATAGAAGAGAATGGGCTTACTTCTCGAAACGCGTTTCTTAAATATTCCGAGTGACCAATTGGGTACACGCAGCAAACACACTCTAACATTAAAACACTAAACGCAAACGCAAAGATACAGCGCGCGCGCACATACATAGTGTACATAGTCAAAATATAATAGCAAAGAATTATAAAAATTAACGAGTTATACGAGCTCGCGAGTAGGAAACAAAGTTGAATAACTGAAAAGGCTTGTAAATAAGAAATATGCACCCTTCTCATTGATCTTCTTACTTACAAAGGAACATATTTTAAACGATAGGGTTATTCACTTTTGTCCGATTATATCTATAAAATTTGTAGTTTTCTTTTTTCTCGAGATTGAGATTGAAATATAAACGAATATGTTCCATTGTCAGTAGAACATACCGTCTTAATCATAATAATGCTCGAATTATTCCGAAGTATTATTGCGCGTACCAACATACACGAGTGTTCACCACACATATCTCACATATGAAACATTTAAACAAAAGTATTTGTTTTTTTTTTTATTTATTTTTTTCCCAAATAAATCGCATAAGATAAGAAAAAGGGTGAGCTTCGATTTGTCGTTTGACTTTTTTCGTGACATTTTTTCGTGACTTTTTTTCGTACATCGTTCTATTGTTCATCTTTGCGTGCACGTTTACAAAGTTTCAAATTGTTATTGTTGTTATATACATTATATTGTTCCGCGTCAATCAAGTTAAAATACTTGTGTGTTAGTTTAATATCACCGTTGTGAACGACGGTACATAGATAAAAATCATAATGTCACCCTGATACTGCTTTCATATACACCAGGTATGATCCTACATATCACACGAAGGAATTAGGGCGAGAAAGACAGGCCTAGGAAAATAAATACTTTAACTGGATAACGTGTTAGATCATCGCGGATCCTTAGCGAGGGTAAAACATTACAAACAAAAATATCCAACAGGCCTCCTATTATAATTTTAATTTTTAATAATATTTAGAAATGGTCAGGATAAACACAAAAGACACACGCTTGTAGGATTAGTCGTAGTTTTTGCCAATAATAACCCGAGATGATAATCCATATTCAAATTAAAATGGCATATCGGTGTCGAACCAACGATCAAAACTAATTCTTTCCTCTTTATTTTCACTAACGTTTAAAACAATTCCTTTTTGATTTGAACAAAAGAAAAAAAGAAAAACACTTACTTAATTCTGATTCTGATAAAAGGCAATAAATACGCACGATAATTCTATAATAGAAGACAAACTTATTACGTTTAGATATTTCCGAAGAAGAAAACAAGAAGAAGAAGAAGAAGAAGAAACTGACACGATCATGTCTTCATTTTCCCTTGACATATCCATTTATCAAAATTACAAATATCCATTTATCATTGCACGAATGACAAAGTGCATAGAACGCGTAGACGTATTTTCCTAATGGTGCTGCAACTAGCACAACATAAATAAGCCGAGTTATCGTCAAAAAATACCTATTGCAATTGGTATATATATATATATATTTGCAATATGTGTTTAAAATAAATCATTCTCAGCATCTCAACTCTCATTAAAAAGTTCATTGCCATTGTTTCACGGCAATTTCGCGTTTTACGAGACATTTAAGGAACGCTACGTTCGAGCGGGTACGTTGACTATTTTTAATTAACTACTTTTAAGGACACACACACACACACACATACACAAACACACACAACATATACACCTCGGCTGTTATATTTTATTCGAGATTAAAATCGATCTCATTTGATTTTTTTATTTAATAATAATAATAATATATTTCTAACAATTGTATGTTCTCGCGTAAAAAAAAAGTGCACACGTCAAGCTTGTCAAATATAAACAACAAAAACGTTTTATCTTTTGTATCGGTAGTTAGATGAAATTACAAGTTGCAACGAAACGTTATCATCATTCCATTTGGAGACACCTCGATAGTAATAAGAAAGAGCTTGCGTGTCGTGTTGTGTCGTGTTGTGTCGTGTCGTGTCGTGTGTGTCGTGTCGTGTCGTGTTGTGTCTTTATCTCAATTTCCGGATGATAATAATTACACAAATGTTGAGACCATTTTTTTTAATATCTTTTCTATTTATATTCCTTTATACGTTAATTATTCTTATTTTTTTAATTTTTTTTTAATTTGAACAGCTATAAAAATTATAAAAAAAAAGCATTGATAACGAAACATTATCGTTAATTTGAACGCATGGAAAAAACACTTGTGCCTCTTTCTTATTATTATAATCAAATTGATTATAATTAGCAAAGAACAAACATCGTATTAGTGTCTCTGTTTGGAACGTGCTATGTAAATACATACAAATGTCATTTTTATTTGTAAGAAATAATCATCGTCATCATCGTCATCATATCCCCCCCCCCTGTGACAATATATCATTGCATCAAATATTGCACCAATTATTAGTCGGAGAAGAAAGGCAACCGTAAACGAATAGGAGCTTTCGTTCTTCGCTTAAAAAATAATTCGAACTTTTGTGGAACACTGTTTTTATTGTATCATACACTGTTCATCGAATTAAAATCACAGCGCAGCTTTTTATTATTACGAAACAAAAATGGTTTTTAAACGATTCCGAAAAAGGATTTTCCATTTCAATTTGTACGCAACAAACGTTATTACAAATCTATATTTTCTTGAACGATCATATAACATTTCAATTTCGCATTTATTATTGCAACAACAACAAGAACAACAACAAATGCTCGGAATCGCGCGTGTAATCGACGCCAAAGAAATATTTAATTATGCTTCTTCGTGTATACTGTGAGATAATAAAAAAAAAAAAGAAACAAAAAAAAAAAGAGGAAAACTAGAAAAAGAAAAAGTAAGGAGGGAAAAAATAGAATTACAAATTTATGTCATCGGACGATTAAATATCGTTAGAAAATTGAAAATTTTAAGTCTATAAATATAATATGTATTTAATTAAACGAAAAAAGAATAGGAAAATGAGAAAGAGAGAAAGATAGAGAGAGAGAGAGCGAGATATTAGTATAAATAAAAAAGAAGAAAGAGAGAGAGAGAAAGAGAACATATGAATATATATATAAATATATATTTATATATATATTTATATATATATATTGAAAATGCAGAGCTATAAATATTATGGAAATCGTTAAAAGAATTCTAGAAAGTGGGGTGCAACGTGAATAGCGACAGTTATATCCATCAGTATTTACACAATAATCGAGATTAAAATATCATTGCCTTTAGATAAATATTAATTGACCTGACGTTTACAATTGTACTTGGATTTAACAATAAGATTTCGATAATTGACAGCACACATCATCGCATACCTCCACACATACACACACACACCCATACACGTACACGTACACGTGAAGAGAAAAATAAACAGAAAGGAATAAAGGATGAGAGAAAAAAAGAGAAAAAAAAAAATTAATAAAAGGAAAGGGCGTAGAAGTTGGCAGGTAACGAGATAAAACAAACTATGGTTGCCAGTTGCGCTCGAATAGAAGAAGATAAACGAAAATAAAAAAAAAGAAAATGGACAAAAAAGAGAAGGACTATCGTTGATTGCTATATCAAGCCAGTAGATATTATCAAACTATAGTAGTGTGTCGATATATTAGCGTTGTAATGCGTTTTTACGCCGGCTTGCGCTCGTCGTCGCGTCAACCGACCGCTTATGCGAACCGTTCCCCAAACACATTATACGAGAAAAAAAAAACAAAAAAAAAAAAAGAAAGAAAGAAAAAAAAGAAAAACCACTAAACGTATAAAAGCAATTTTACGAATGAAATTCATTTATGATATAGATAAAAGTGCATAAGATATTCGAACGGTGTGCGTGAAATAATGGTTGCGTGTGTATGCGTTTGTCTGTCGTAAATAAAATTTAAACGACGAACGAACGAACGAACGAACGAACGAACGAACGAACGAACGACCAACGACGAATGACAACAAGCTGAAAATTAAATTGTCAATTTGAAGTTGAGTACGTTCAGCCTTATCGTTCCAACATAAATTTTGTTCCTTTCCCCCCCTCCCATCCTCTTCTATAACATTTGTTTTGTACGAAAAGGGATGTCTCGTGTTTAGTGTCCTTAATCCCTTTTCTTCCTTCCTTCCTTCCTTCCTTCCTTCCCTTACAACCCTCCTGCTGTTTTGTTCATTGTTATTTAGAAACGAGCTTATAGGAAAATAACAGCGATTTCATCTAACCGAAAGCACAAGAAGCACACTAACGGGGGAGAAAAGCAAAGGATTAAAGGGAAAAGGGAGAGGGAGGCCCTTGCAAGCGCGAAAATTGCAGGCGCGTTCAAATCTCAAAGACAATTTGAGTCAATGAGTGTCAATGATTAGACTGAATGATCGTTGTCCGATTCTAACTAAAATTTAGGTATAGTCGAAGGATTTCAAAATGGGTAATAGTACCGTTGTTTTCGTTGATTGTTTTTATAGATTATATTGTGCCGTGATCGAATCCCGCGACCCCCCCGTAAACCCGCGTCTCATTCTTATTGAGAACGAATATTATTATAAACGATTGAAACTAATTCAAAGAAACACGTTCGCAAACATATATCTCGCGTTGTTCAATGGAGTCTTGTATCTTCGATCTCTCCTTGATTGCATTTAATCTAATAATGAACGAAAGATTCGCTACAGCTCTTTTAATCGACAATTTCATGAAAATAAACAACAAGAAATGATATATAAATATATATATATATATATATGTATATGTATATATATATGTGTGTGTGTGTGAGTGTGTAGAGGGTTATTCTAGTCAATTAAAAAAACGGGAATCCTAATATATGATCGCGTAATATTTTTGTTCGTCGCGAGTTGACACGCTTATGTGCGTCCTCTTGTTCCATCTTAGTCGCGAGATACGATCACGCTTAGGCCACGACTATTTTTCTAAGTTGCAAAGTATAATAAATTAATGACGTTGCATTATCGTTACTAGAGTATATTATAATGTATATTGACATTTTAACTAGGCGAGTAAGTATGAAATAATGTTACGAACATAATATACGACTCTATATCATATAATAATAATTATATTATTATTATTATTATTATTATCATCTTCATTATCATTATTATCTTCATTATCATTACTATTATTATTATTATTATTATTATTATTATTATTAAATGCCGGTTCGCACGTGCGGTCGATGAGCGTGTAACGCCTGCGGCAAATGAGCTAAATTCACTTAATAACGAATTAATTGGGGTTTATTTAAAAAAAATAAGAAATCCTTGGTGGATCATAGCATTGGTAGATCCATGGTTATCGAGAAACGACTGCAAAGGATTTTGATTTGACGCGAGAACGAGCGGGAGCTGCGTGAATCGTGCACAAAAGCGAGAATGAATGAGAGAGAGAGAGAAAGAATGAACGCAAACCATGTTCGTGTAACATCACGAAATGACGAATGTAAACGAAAGCTTCTAAAGAAAGTGAAATTAACAATGTCGTTTCCCGAACCGCGAATAATAAAAACATGAATCCTTCTGTCAGTTACCTTACCTGTATTGAAAAAAAAGCGTCATAATAATATGCTGCCATACGATATAAATATATGTCTACACTAAGGAGTATATTACTAAAATATTACAAATAAATATGTTGTAAGTACGGATCCTTTTATCCTTATATCTAACTTTTGTTAATATATATAAATAGTTATACGAAAGCTACTGAAATTTTCCTTTCAGATTTGCCGTACCGCGAATTACAGTTACACGAAATAAGAAGAAATATATTTTCAACGCTAATATAATACAAACACGATGCAGTTTCAATGCATTGGCACTTTGTTTTTTTTTAACGCATCTTTTACGGGAGCGTGGGGGAAAAATAGACGGGACTCGTTCGGCCGGTTTTAGATGAACTTCAATAACGTTTAGAAAATGTGGGTCATTTGCTAGTAATAGTAGTAGTATATTATCGATTGTTTGAATTATCAAAATATCTACGTCATTCGTTTCTACGTGAAACGAAGAGAAAGTTCTACTACTCGTCGAGAGATAGAAATGCTCGATTATTGTTTATATTTATTACATTGCATTATGTGTTGCATCACAAGAAAAAGAAGAAGAAGGAGGCCACGGTATTATTCGTTGCATCTATGCACAAAGCGAAAGTCTTCCAGCGAGCGTATAAACGATCATTTATTTTCACGATAAATAATAATTCAATGAAATTCGAGTTTATTAATCGGAGTCATTGAAATACTTTACCATATACAAAGTTTTCATCCTTAGAAAATGTGTAGAGACAAAAAAAGATTTCTTCTATTCGTCATGTATTTCCAATATAATAATAATGATAGTTTTAAATGACACATTTCTATTCCCTACTACCGTGTTTAACTTTTACGCAAATTAATCGTTCGTTGATTATAACGCGCGTTTGAAAAGAAAAAGTCCGGATTTTTTGCGTCGAGTATACAGGAGTATTGACTCTCGTATTGTTAAGACACGACAAACAGTTAAGTTAAGTGTTTTTAAGTGAGTGTTTCGAGATAATCGAACCAATACCAAATTCGTATACCTAATGCAATTAATTACTGACAAATATAGAAAAATGCGGCACAGTGATAATCCTTATTCATTGATATTTTTCTTATTTTGTCTTATAATCTTGTCGTTATCTTCGATCGAAGGAAGACGATATCGTGGTGAGTATGATAGGATTTACGCAATATTTGGTACTTTGGATACCTCTTAATATGACCTAGAAATCTATACGAGGTTCTATCCTAGGAATACTAGGCATGTCTAATCGTATTAAATTACGACGACTCGGATACAGTCGCGAAGAATTGAAAGGAAAAATTTGTTATGGTATGTACGTCTTCTTAATTATAATATATTTAACAATAAGACGATAGTTATTATATAAGTGTATTTTAATGGCCGTATCGGTATGTTAGATCTAGTCGGCTGCTTCGCCGATCCACCAGCGACCCACTTATCTTTGAAAAGACCTCCCGAGCATCCAAACGTTATTAAAACCAAATTCCTATTATATACCAGAAGCAATCGGGAAAATCCCAAGGTTGTTACGTATGCAGATCAATCCGAATCGTTGTTACAATCACGATTGAATGTATCAAAGCAACTGAAAGTTATTATACACGGCTTCAAAGGTAGCGGTAACGATATCAGTTTGATTCACGGGATTAATGCTCTCCTCGATCTGGTAAATGTTCACCTCCTATTTAAATGATGATCTTTATAAAGGAACAAAATGATTCTTTTGTCATTGGACGTAGGAGGATGTAAATATATTGATTTTGGATTGGACAAGAGGAGCAGGCACAACTTATGCAGCTGCAGTCGCCAATACCGAATTGGTTGGCCGACAACTTGCCCTTGTCCTTTTGGATGCCTTCAACTTGGGGACCGATCCAATGGACGTACACCTTACAGGTTTTAGCTTGGGAGCTCACGTAGCAGGATGCGCTTCTGAAATGTTGAAAAAATGGGGCATTCTCCTTGCTCGTATCACCGGCCTCGATCCGGCCTCGCCATTTTTTCGAAATCATTTCTTTCGGGAAAAATCGAGAAAACTCGACGCTAGCGACGCTCATCTCGTTGACATTATTCACACGGATGGCTCCGAAAATTTCATCGATGGATTTGGTCTTCTCAAACCTATCGGGCACATTGACATTTTTCCTAATGGCGGTAAAGAACAACCAGGATGTTCCGACGTTCATAATTCCGTCGTCGTTAGTCATTTGAAAGGTAGACAATCCTGTCTTCTTTCACGATCAGGATGTTATTACAATACTAAATAATTACTCGTCCTTCTCTATTCATAATACTATTTATTTATTGTTCTACTCGTTACAGACGAATTGTTGGATAGGGAAATAGCTTGCAGTCATTTAAGGGCCTGGCAACTCTACCTAGAAAGCATATTGACGCAATCCCAAAAATGCAAATTTATAGCATGGCCCTGCCCTCAGGGAATCATTTCATATACAAGAGGAACTTGTTTCCCGATGGAATCTACTGGTTGGTCTCAAGAAATGGGATACAGAGTAAATCACGGCTCATTGGGAACTTATTTTTTACCAACCAGAAGTGCACCACCTTTTTGTGGTATTACTATATTGTATTATATATAATACCATTGCATTTCATTGCATTTCATTGCAGACTAATTTAATGTTTTATATAAAGGAACGATTAAAATATCTACTTGAAAACAATACAAACTTTTTCAGGAGAACCGTTTAGAGCTACTATAAGGACAGCTATGGGTTTACCAAAAACTATGGGAACATTGATTTTTAATACGTATCAAAATAATTCAACGACGACGTTCAAAATCAGTTGCCAGTTGTTCAATTGATATTTTCATATATCTACTTGCAGCCTTATTTTTCATTAATATAATTTAATTCTTCTTTTTTTCCAGACTGCCCAAACTATACAATCAACCAATGTTTTTCTACAATATCGCGGCGAATGATTTTTTATCTAGTTTACATAAAGTAACAGTTATAAAAGGAACAATACAATTTTATAAAACAATCGAAAAAGATGGAAAGGAGGAAATAAGAGCCGATTCTTCGGATACTATACTATTAAACAAATTGTTTCTCGAGAACAGAAAGGGAGATAGGTAAAACTTTAATTGATTATAATTAAGAATTCTTATTTCGAGTGCTATTGTAAATAATTCATTTTTCTTATTATTTATAATATTATATTATAATTATTACAGATGGGAATGTTGCGATTTAAATGCTCCGATTGGTATAGAAAAGATACGTGTGGAACTCCAGAACATACCATGCAACCAACATTAAGAAATTGTACTATTTCATTAGAACAATCTGTTATATTTTGATATTTGTATCGATTATATTCTTAATCAGACGATGATTAAAACATCTCGAAATTTTTCAATCCACGCATGTATATTTTTTCTTTTTTTTCTTCAATTAAACTGTACAAAATTTATTTTCCATCTGAAACGAACTGATATATAAGAATTCATGTGGAAGTTCTCTCTTCGTTTTCTTTCAAACGATTAATTATTGGGTCTTACTACTTACACAGTGTATGTAATATATAATATAATATATAATCATTTGTCTTTCTTACTTTTTTGTAAAAAAAAAAAAAAAAGAAAAGAAAGCATTTATATATTTGAATGGCGAGAGATCAAATTCTTAATAAAAAATGATTAATCCTTACCTTTACAGTAGACGAGAAATCTTTTAGATCATAGATCATATCATTCTGCTTTTAAACTGTACAATATACCATGTTGGACCAATCGATCTTTTCAAAGAAACAATGCTCCTTTATATCCGGTATTGTTAATCGTTCCTCTGGCTTGTACTTTAAAATCTATTAAAAATAATTCAATGATTTAAATGAGAAACAAATAAAAAAAAATGTTATGGTAAGACTTACACTTAAAAGTAAAGATTTGGCATTATCCGACAATTTACTAGGTATGCTAAGAACGGAATGAGAACGGAATGGTTCGGGGTGCAAGGAACTAAACTTCTGCAAAAAAGAATAAACATATAAGATTAATCGTAGAATTGGTAAATAATCTATATATCATTATAATGATTTAACTTGAATCAATTTGAAAGCATACAATGCCTGTTAGTAATTCGTACAAAATGACTCCATAATTCCAAATATCTGTTGCTGCCGAAATAGAAGTCATAGGCGAAAATGTGTACAGCTCCGGAGACGAATATGCTTGTCTTATTTTGGTTAATTCGATGTTACGATATGGTACAATATACGTTAATATTACATGATCATGGTCATCCAATAAAATGTTTTCAGGTTTCAAATCAAAAATTACAACTCCTTGTTGATGCAACGCTTCGAGCACCAAGAGAATTTCAGCTGCCCAACGACAAACAACTTCTTCCTTAATTTCCCAATTTACTAATTTGCGACAATTAGGATCGTAATGATTGTTCGCATGAACACAATCTTTGCTCTTTTCTATCATACAATTTTCCTTCAAACATTTCGACATTGATGCATTACTTTGTTCGATAATATCTTCAGTTTGGAAAGATTCACGTTTGAGATTCTTATCTATTATCGAGTTACACGATGGATCCAAACTAGTGCTATCTGACGTATCATTTTCTTGTGCATCACTAAAACTGAACTCCAAACTACTACTTAAACATTTCTTCAAATTATTCTCCTTTGACGTATTTATTGGCAATATCTTATTTTTTCCAAAGAATTTAATCGATTCAAACATCTCTTTCTTCTCTCGATTATTACCATCATTGAGCGTGGGTTCATTAAGATTAGAATTATATGCTAATTTAAGAGAACATTCACATCGACAAATATCATCAGTCTCTATTACTCGCCTGATATTATCTTGAGAATACATCAGGTCTTTAGATTCATTTAAATGGATAGCAACAGAATTACTTCTCCTTAACGTAGCATTAACGGATTGTAACAATTTTTGCGCTTTTTCTAATAATTGTGTCGTAGGCACGTCACTGCCACAGACTTCACTTAAAGAATCCTTCCGACATTGATCTTTATCTTCCTTTAACATATGTTTTATCTCTGTCGATGCAGTGTCGTAAGTACAAGGAGTACAAGGAAGTTCTACCTCTCCGCTTTTTATTAATTTGATTTCATTATCGTTATTAAGTATCTCTTCCAAAGTATTTTGATATTGACTGCTGATACCAAGCGTTTCCAAAGAATCTCTTTTAAACGAATGATCGCACGGTTTGTAATTTTTCATTATAAAATCCCACAATCTACCACGTTTAATGTATTCCAATATAAGAAATACCGTCGTCTCCGTTTCAATATATGCATGTAAATGCACCATAAATGGTATTTGCCCGCGCAATATATAGTTGTTAATATTTTCCTTATTGCATAACGATTTTTCAATACTTTTAACAATTCTAACATTACTCGAATGCAAATCCGTAACAAGCATTACGGAATCTATAATTTTTAATACTTTGTAATATTGAAGATCCGACACAGGCTTATTTAGCACCGAAATATTCCAGTTTAAGTATTTATTATATAATTTCTCCGCCCTATCTAAATATTTAGATATATTTTTTTTAATTCTTATTTTCCTCGTATTGTCAGGATCTGTTTCGACGCCAAGCAATAACGTAGAGATACCCATTTTGTATTGAGCAAACGCTTCTTCGTATTCTGCAATAGCTTCGTGCTTGAATGCTGCATTTATATAAGCTGCAGCTACTATGATATAATGCGTAATTTCCTTGCATGTACGAGCAAGATCTGAACAATCTTGTATCATTTTGGAGTTGGGAATTTTGACCATTTTTGTCTTTTTGATTTCATACTTTTCCTCATTTAAATTTTCGTGTTTACTTATCAGATTATCTTCTAGTTTGTCATATACATTCGACACGCTTGTGTCTATGCCTAAAGTCTTCTCGCCTTTAGAAATATGACTGTGTTCTATAATTTGCGTCTGTAATGCATTAGCGGTATTATATTCTTTGTCATATTCTTTGGAGGAGGCGACTGTATTCAATTTTAATGAATTTCTTTCTATAGCCAGAGACCTTGAAACTTCTTCTTCAGAAGTATCAGAACTAATAGATTGCGAACAATCATTTATATTACAATCTATAAGACTGTTCTCAAAAAATTTGATGAAAATGTCACTGGTATATAAGCACCGATGTTTTCCAATAAAATCTAAGAACTGTAATGCACTGTGCTTTCTTTCTTCAATAACTTCCACTTCGAATCTTCCAAAAAATTTAGATTTTGTAAATGGAGGAAACTGGTCTTTAATTTGAAAGCGTCCATGTAAAGCGTATAATTCCGAATGAAGTTTTTTAAAGTCATTGTAACGTTTCCAAACAGATACCTTAGATATTTCCTCTCTGGACGCTCTTAAATATACCTGAAAGTTACGAACATTTGAGTATATATGTCAAACTTTATTATCATTAGATTATTTTTAAATCATACAACATAAAATCTTACCACGGATGTGACTTTGTAAATGGTAAAACCTTTACTATGTCGTGTAGTTTCGGGTATAACGAAACGTCTAATCCACTTGTCTTTCGTTCCTGGCATGTTTTATAATATACATTTTTTTAATGTTAAACAATTTTAATATAATTAACTACTTTCAAAATGTAACTCTTGGCTTCATTTCAGAGACGAGTTTCCAATTACCTTCAACCTTCGTACCTTCAACCTAACGTACATAAACCATCTCCGATGTTCACTTTGAGGTTATAACGTAAAAAACTCAGAAGATAGCTCACGGTTATCATGATGATTATAAAAAAGAGCAGTTTGTACTCACGATTAGCGTCGATAAATAAATAAATATCTCTCTCTCTTACACTTTAATTAATAATATTCAATAATTTCTAAGAAACGCGCGCAATAGGTGACAACTAAAAGACACTGTCAACCCTGACATTACATTTCCTTAAATATCGATTAATTATTAAATCGATAGAAGCGTGTGTACATATGCAATAATAATAATATTATGATTTTAATATTGTATCCGAGATTTTCCTCAAACTATTTATTATTTATTTTATCGTTTCTATTAGTCACTTATCGATAAAAATATTTATCAATTACGAAGAAACGGTTTATTTTGATTGTCGATAATATTCATGGCGACGATTCTCCGTTCTTTTTCCCGCGCGAGGCGCTTCCGTCGTCCTGCTGCTGGTTCCTTGAGTCAGCCGCTAGAGGCGTGGTTGAAACACAAAACACTGATTGCGCAAGCGCGTTTTATGATTAGACAATACAAAAAGAAGACAAATATCTGTATATAATTATTACATTTACTTGATTAATATTCACATAATCACTTTCTTATCGTAATATCAAAATACAGAAAATACAAATCTCTAAATTGTTGCTGTATCTTGGCTGAAACGCAGAAACAATCATTTCCAGTTACTTGGTAAGTAAATATTATTTCATCATAGATCATTATAGTATAGGTTAAGTAAGTACATATGTATTTAAACAATTGATATTCTTTTTTTGAAGAATCGTGTCAAGTTTGAAGACAAATTTATATATATTTTTATATATATATATACATACACGCAGTAATTATTTGTATGTATAAATTGATCATTGAAAAAGTATAAATATTGCAAAATGTATAAATCAAGTCAAGAACCTGATATACCAGCTGCGTTAGGTTTGTTAACACATTTAAGTAACGAAGAGTTAAAGGATATATTAAACGACGATAGCAAATTCGAAGACATTGTTAAGGACATAAAACAGGTAATTTGAATAAAGATTTTAATATCTAGATCGTAGCATTTAATATAAGTCTTCTATAGGATAATCCGTTTAACAAATATTTTCTTGATATTAGTTTAAGGAACTTGAAACGGAAAAAGAAGTACTTATGGCAAGTAACAGGTCGTTGGCAGAATTTAATCTTTCGAAACAACCCGACTTGGAAGAAGGTAAACGAATGCTAAAAGAACTTAGCGAAAAGGGACAACGATTATGTCTCAGCGTTAAGGAAAAACTCAATGAAATTAGTACGTCTTTGAATAAATATTAAATAACGTTGATTCATTTTGATAAGTAATATATCAATTAAGAAATATATTTATCATAATACTAGAGGAGAGATCAGGAAGTATGACGGTTGATACGGCATTAGATCTTTTGCAAGCAGCTGCAGCAGAAATTGAAGAGGAATCAGAGGTACTTGCTTTATCAAGTTCCATCTTTATTTATGCTCAAATCAAAAAAAAAAAATATAATAACTAATTTGTGAGTCTTATATTTCAGAAAACAGCAGAATTATTTTTAGCCGGTGATTTAGAAGTAGATGAATTTTTAGAACAATTTTTATCGAGAAGAAAATTAATGCACTTACGTAAAGTTAAAGTCGATAAAATCAGAGAAATAATGCGAAAATCGTCGCATACTGCACCTTATTTTTCTCCAAACTTTCCTGGAATTGCACCCTCCATACCATATCCAACGGGACCTATATCGATGCCGATGCCCTTACCATCTGGTCCTTCTCTTTATAGGCCATATTGAACATGAATTGTATATAATACGTATGAATAATTTTTTGTTTTACTTTTTAAATACAAAATAAAATTATAATATTTTCCAGAAAGTTTGGATTTTGATAATATTCATTTTATAGTGTGCAAAAATACTAGTTAAGTTATATTTTCGTATTTCCAGATTAATCAAATTCGTCCACTGTAGTTCGTCCATGTTAAAAAAAAAATAATAAAAGATGCTGCAATCTAATGATTCCATTTCTTGAATTCTCTCGTGGAGGTCGTAATATTGTCAAGCGCATTAGTATTATCATTTCATTGGATATTAAGAAAATGTATTCATCATTAAAACACTAAGAAATATACTTTTTATAAATGTAATTATTTACAATAATTTACATTACATGTAGGCGTGCTCCATATACTAGTAATCTAAGTTTAACTTAAAATAAAATTACTACTTTTGGATAATTCTACTATATCGTAATATATTTTAAACTAGATTTTGTGTTAATTTTTTTTTTTCGGTTCATCATAATTATCATCTGTGTTAGATTGAATAATTAAATAAATTGCTATGATAGATATTGCGCTAAATATAATTGCCATTTCCTGGGACTTTTCTTTTTTTTCATCAATGTTTATATTCGTTTTGATAATTTTCTCTCTCTTCTTTCTTTTATTAAACGTTTCGCCATAATGTTGACGAGTCCATTCATCAAAATTAAAATATCTATTTCCCATAGGATTTATTTTACTGTTATAGGTAGAAGCATACGTATAATTGGTTTTGGGAGTATTTTTCTGAATGTTTTGATTGACTAGAATAGATCTGTCATAACGTTTGCGCGTCTGATAATTGTATAATACTTCGTATGCTTCTGAAATAGTTTGAAATTTTATTTTCGCTAGTTCTGAATCATTTTTATCCGGATGATATTGCATGCTCAATTTATAATATGCCGATTTTATTTGTGTTCTAGTAGCGTCCGGTGAGATTTCCAATGTATCATAATGTGTTTTCATGTTGGAATATGCGCAAAATTTAGACTGCACCGAACGAACAACTAATAAATTCATTATGCTATTGTAAGGAGGAATCTTTTCTATCCAACGATTATTTACACCGATACGCATAGTTATCGTCGTTACGATTAAATCACAAATAGGATATAATTAATGTTATTACTTTATTTCCAATATCACGTGTGCGTGCATCCATATGTAACATATTGCACGCCAATACCATATTTCCAAGTCATCTTGATAAACTTTCATTGCACATTTTGTACACATTGATTATTTTCATTGAAAATCTTTCAATTGATTAAAAATGTTCAAAATATAAAATATATATATATATATATACATATACAATTCTTTTTTTAAATGCCACTGGTTATGTTATACAAATCATCCAAATATCCTTTCAAATATCCTTTATATACGGAATATATTATATCTACTATAATATAGAGATGCAGATTTAATTTCAATGAAATTCGATCAAATAATGGCTTGACTGAAGATTTTTCGAGGTCATCTCTAATGTATTATTATAAATAATATATAATTCCTTTTTTCTAGGAATAATCAGAAAAAGGGTTAGGTTAACTTATTGTAGATTAGGTTAGTTAGGATCAACCTCGTCAGGTTGGCAAAAGAATGTGATATACAAAATAGGGAGAGTATTAACCAATCAGGTTTCTTTCCTTATTCCACATTCATCAATACGTTTCCTATCTATAGTAAGTGAACCATCTTTCTTCGCGGTAGATATCCTGCGTTAAATCTGTTACTGTCAATAAATTAATTACCCGCGTTAAAATGCCGTTAGAAAATTTAGAAGAGGAAGGATTAGAAAAAAATCCCAATTTGGAATTGGCGCAAATTAAATTCTTATTAAGTCTTCCAGAACACCACGAAGATCCCTATTTGAAAACTAAACTACTCGATGCCATTAAAGCAGAAAGTGAGTTTGCATTTTTTCCCTATTGCCTTATATTACATTTAATCAATTTTATTTATATCAATAACATTGTAGTTAGGAGATTTAAAAGATTATAAATTATTACATGGCAATATCTCAAATTAATATTTTCATTAGATTTGAAGTAAAACGTCAGAGGTATGAAAAATACATCCTATACTTATTGTTCATATTTCCTTCAGTATCAAAAATGTATTACTTATATACATAATTAACGTATAATATTTTCTATTTGATAGATATGGCACCATTTTACGAAGAAGTTTGTCGAGATCTTGGTTGGATAGTAGACGAAACACTTTTGGCCAATATGAGAGCTCGTAACGCAGAGCAATTAAAAGAGTTAGATGGAGCGATTGAGGACGCTGAGAAAAATTTAGGAGAAATGGAAGTACGCGAAGCCAATCTTAAAAAGTCAGAACATCTTTGTCGAATTGGGGACAAAGAAGGGGCAATAACAGCATTTAGAAAAACTTATGATAAAACTGTGTCTTTGGGTCATAGACTAGATATCGTATTTCATAATATTAGGATTGGTTTGTTTTATTTGGATCACGATCATATAACAAGGAATATAGAAAAAGCGAAAAGGTATGTATACGCATTCATACGTGCGTGCTTACCTACTTAGGTATGATATTTATGGAAGATTTTACAAATTTTTAGTTTAATCGAAGAAGGAGGTGATTGGGATAGGCGAAATCGCTTGAAAGTATATCAAGGAACTTACTGTATAGCAGTACGCGATTTTAAAGAAGCAGCAAACTTTTTCTTGGACACAATAAGTACATTCACAAGTTATGAACTTATGGATTACAATACATTTGTAAGATACACTGTTTATTTAAGTATGATAAGTTTGCCAAGGAATGAATTGCGCGATAAGATCATTAAAGGATCAGAAATTTTAGAAGTATTGCACAGCAATTCTGACGTTAAGGATTATCTATTTTCCTTGTATAATTGTCATTATGCTGAATTCTTCAAGAATCTTGGTAACATTTGCAAACAATTATCTTTCTAAAATATAGTCTTTCTCTTGTATTATATTCGGTCGTTACCTTGATTTTCTTACTTCTTTTAGCGCAAGTGGAAGGATTACTAAGAAGGGATTATTTGGTATTTCCACATTACAGATACTATGTTAGAGAAATGCGTATTCTTGCATACACGCAATTATTAGAGTCTTACCGCTCTTTAACGCTACATTATATGGCAGAAGCATTTGGAGTTACTGTAGAATATATAGATCAGTAAGCCATTTCTTCATTTACTGATACACATGTAATCAATCACACACACACACATAATCTAACATACATATCTCTTCTATTTTCAGGGAATTATCCCGATTTATTGCAGCTGGGAGATTGCATTGTAAGGTTGATCGCGTTGGCGGAGTAGTAGAAACTAATCGTCCAGATAGTAAAAATTGGCAGTATCAAGCAATGGTAAAGCAAGGAGACTTGCTTCTTAATAGAGTACAAAAATTGTCACGAGTTATCAATATATGAATCAACATCCGATTTAAATCAATTTATTTGTGTCAAATATGTATCATACATTTTTCACATATTATGTATTTTTCTTTTCTTTATCATTTAATAAGTTGTTATATTAATGTATTTTTATCTTATATTAAAAAGTTGTATTATCCTGTCAAATTCATATCTTAAAAAATTGCGAATAAACTATTTGTATCAGAGAAATTGAACTCTTTCTCTGGATTTCTCTGTTTGATTATATAAAATAGTAACAATTTCATCTCAGTGAGTCATTTCCAAACAGCGTATACTTAATTCCTGAAGATAGCAGCACCTCAAAATGGTCATAAGTTAGTTGAATATAATAGTTCGATGTTTTGTTTTAACCATCGATGCACAATGTCATTCGTTACGTGAAATTTGAAAATCATTGCAATAGGTATGCTATATATATACCATATATATCAATACAGAATCAATAGTTGAGATTTTGTTTATAACTCATGATTTAGAAAAGTTAACCTTACTTAAAAAAGAATATCTTATATCCAAGGTTGATCTGAGGTAATGTTCATTATACATTAGTTGCATTATCCATTTTTTATCTTAACTATTAAAGTAATTTGTATACATATGTACATATAAATTTAAATAGTGCGTTATCTCTCCAACTCAATTCTTCTTTTATTAAACAAATATATTTCAGATAAGATATAAAACCATGTTATCAATACGAAGTGGTCTAAAACTTGGTGCATCTTTTGGGTTGCCAACGTACATTGATCATTCTAATCTAAAACAAATCAAGAGGATAACTTTAAGCAGTATATGCTCTTTTAAGAATTTTCATACTTTATCCTTTAACCAAATTAAGTACAAATATAAAATATGTTTTGACATAGATGATAAAGTTAAGCCTTTATTAGGATCAAACACATTATCTTATATTGATTTGTCCCATTGCCAGGAGAGAAGATATTCAAGATTAACGGCAAGAATATTCAATTTTTCATCAAAAGTACAACCCTATATGAAGCTTATGAGAATAGATAAACCTATAGGTAAGATATACATATAAATTATTTGAACGTTAATATACTTGTCAACAACATATTATATTTATAATAACTCTAATTAAATAAATATAAATAATATAAAATTTAAAATAAATTTATTAACAATAAGTTATAAAGACATTATCAATTTTTAGGATCATGGTTGTTATTTTGGCCTTGCGGTTGGAGCATAGCTATGGCAGCACCTCCAGCCTCTTTACCAGACCTCAAATTATTGACTCTATTCGGATTAGGCGCATTTATAATGCGAGGTGCTGGTTGTACTATAAATGATATGTGGGATAAAGATATAGACAAAATGGTATTTAGTCTAAAGTTTACCAACTTGTAATTATTTCATAATTTTATCGTATTCTACAAAATAAAATTTTTGTTAGGTAGCAAGAACGAAAGATAGACCTTTGGCTACTGGACAACTAACGTATTTACAGTCACTTATTTTTCTTGGAGGACAATTGAGCTTAGGCTTACTCGTGTTATTACAATTAAACTGGTACAGCATTTTTCTTGGTGCAAGTTCTTTAGGTCATTATCTATCGATAGATAAAACAATATAAAGAATATTAAAATGCATATAAATATTATATTTATTGCTTCTTACAGGATTGGTAATAATTTATCCTTTGATGAAAAGAATAACATATTGGCCTCAATTAATATTAGGAATGACTTTCAATTGGGGAGCTCTATTGGGATGGTCGGCTGTGCGAGGATCATGTGATTGGTATGCATGTCTACCTCTTTATGCTGCTGGAGTTTGTTGGACTATCATATACGATACTATTTATGCTCATCAGGTAAACGTTAATGCATTTGATTATTTCTATGCAACATTTAAGAAAAATATTGAATTACTAAAAATACCATTATATTAGGACAAGATAGATGATTTATTGTTAAACATTAAATCGACCGCGTTAAAGTTCGGAGATAAAACGCAATTATATTTGTCTCCATTCGGTATATTTATGATGACAGGATTGATAACATCTGGCATTGTAACTGCACAAACTTGGCCTTATTATGCAGCAGTAGGATTAACTGGAATACATCTTGTCAATCAGGTAAATAATTATTAATGTATATTAATTTATGTATTAATTAGTTTATATTACTATAAACTGAGCACATAAATAATAATTTTATCTATTTCATCATTTCAGATATATACTTTAGATATCAATAATCCTAAGGATTGTGCTAACAAATTTATATCTAATCGGAATGTAGGATTGATACTTTTTACAGGTATTATTTTAAGTAATTTATGGAAAGATCTCCCAGAAAAGCAAGATCAACGAAATAAGGAAGATGAGAAGGAAGATAGGATTAAATAAACGTACAAGTTATTAGAGTGCCATTGATTAGTCAACGTAACCAAATACATAGTTTTATGCCATTTTATGTACATGGAATACGCGCATAATCTTTTATTGCACGTCAGTTCTCATATTTGTATCTCTCCTTTTTTTCTCCTACTTAATTAAGACATTTTAACTTCAGATCGCGAAAGTATTAATGCTTTATATTCTTCTAATGTTAATAAGGTATCTTTTACTTTATCTAATAGTTTTAAGTTAGGCAATACAAGAGCCAAATATCCACCTTTGTGCGGTGGTTCCTTTAAAGTTTCTGGGTATTCCAACAATACGTCATTAACTTCTATTAATTTTCCAATAATACAACACTTGATTGTATACGTTTGTCCATCCGAACAAGATATTGTACAAATGTTCGAATTAACTTGCAAAGGTTGAGCACCGTGTTTACTTTTTCCAGATACCTTATTTAGCATTCTGTCTAACTTATCGCTGACTTTGTAATTAACTTTCAATATTTTCTTATCATTTTGAAAAATGTTATGACTTGGTGCTAAAGAAATCAAACAAATACGATTACTGTGTATTCTGATGCACATGTCATCTCCAGGCTTCTGAACATCAACTTTGTAATATGTAGAAAAGTAACGTTCGGTAATAGTTTGTAAGGAACCATTAAAATCGATTCCCTCTAGCATATCTGAAATATCATTGTCAGGCGGAAATACAAACGAATCCTCATCTGTTAAGAAAATTGAATCTTCTTTCTTTTTTACATCATCGTTCGAGTCAACTACTTTTTCATCATTATTAAATGCTCGATTTACATTCATTTTTATTTTACATTTGTCAACATCACCATCTATGTCATCGTTAATTTCACTTTTTTGATCATTCGTAGTCTTTGGTTTTTTCAACAATGGTTCCATACTCAAATGACAATTGTACGTTTCTATATTCGTACGATTATATCAATTTCTTTTCTTAATTTCTTTCTCTCTATTTCTGAGTCTTATGATATGATGCATGTACACACGTTTCATTCGTACCTATTTAATAAGTTTGTTTATGCAATACAGGTGTAGTGTGCTAGGGAAAAAATAAATGGCGGAAAAACACTATACTATAAATTCAGTTGTCACAGATGATACATTATGATGTATCATTATTAAACCCACCGTGATCAAACTATTAAAATAATATTAAAGTTAAATACTTCGGTGTCTTCTCATATTACTACTCTATACAATATTCATATGTGAATGGTGGGACTACTGTTCTGTTGGCAATTAAGCTCTTTACAAATTGTCCCTAGAAGGTCACTAAAAAATAAATGATATTGCATAGGTGCATTTGAATATTACAAGTTCATCAAAGGTAAGCTAATTTCAAGAAGAAAAGTAAAAGGAAGGAGTATTCGTCGAAAATATCGTAAAACGCGATTCGTCGTAGAACGAAGTTTTGGATATTTTCCATATCATTAATTCGTAATAGTGCTTTAAGATAATATAATAATTGTATTGTCAGATAAATTAACCTATTTTTTGTCTCTCTCTCTGATATATAAATTACATTTAAGATTCTGATTTTTATTTGTTTTTTGTTATAAATAAGAATTTGTTTAAGAAAGAAGTAGAAAGAAAAACATAGAGAAAGGGAAAAAGATAATATTAAATTCTTCTATAAGAAAGATCTTCAAGTAATAACGTATAAGTGTCAGTAAGGTGCTAATACTTTTTCCTTTTTTATCTTTTCTTCAGTGAATTAATAAAGTTTATTTATTTCTTATCATTTCTTTTGTAGGTAGCAAAATGTCAGTACCTAATTTAAATATGGACCATCTTGATAAATTAAAAACCATCGCCGAAATGTGCAAGTTACATCCTTGGATTTTATGCAGACCAGAATTAGCTTTTGTTAAATCATTAATAGAGCACTTTGGTGGTAAAGTAGATCCTGTTAAATCAAAGAGCGAAACCGAATCAAAGTTTGAAGAAACTGAATCTAAATCTCAAGTAGAGAGCGAAGAAAGTGATTTGGAATTAGATATGACAGGAGTCATAGGTGAGTTTGCGCAATGCTTGAGAGAATAATTCTTTTCAAATGTAATCCTTTTGAGATACGAGCAAGATACCTATCTTAAATTGATTAGACATTATTAAATCTTCTAATTAGAAATATATACACATATTTGTTTATTTATGTAGAACCAGACACCGATGCACCCCAAGAAATGGGAAATTCTGCTTTGGAACCAACTGAAGAAGAAATTGCAGAGTCCCAAACAAAACGTTCGGAAGCTGTTTCAGCATTTGTAGAAAAAGATTATGAAAAGGCTATACAGCTTTATACAGAAGCTATTAAATTAAATCCACAAGCAGCACTTTTGTATGCAAAACGTGGACAAATTTATCTACTATTGAAGAAACCTAATGCATGCATTCGCGATTGTAATCGGGCATTAGAATTGAATCCTGATAGTGCGGCGGGTCACAAATTTAGAGGTCGAGCATATCATCTCCTTGGAAAATGGGAAGAGGCAGTAAATGACTTGAGACTCGCTTGTAAATTTGATTTTGACGAACAAGCCGACGAATGGTTACGCGAAGCTACTCCAAACGTAAGTCAGTTTTATTTTTCTTCTATTATTCTCATTCAACAATATTTGTAAAACCTTAGTAGTAAGAGTAGTAAATAGAGAAGTAATTATAGAATCATTTTATTTTTTCTATTTTATTTTCAAGATATTATTTTTTGTCAAACCTATTTACAGCTGTCTTTAATATTATTTTCAAAGAAATTTTGCTCTCTGCAAATTAATTTCTCTGAAATGTTAGTTATTATAAATGTAAACTTGCATTTCTATATTTTAGCTTGATTCTAAAAAATTTTCAAATGATTAAGAATGAATATTTAGAAATAATTATTTATTTCTGCAAAATAAGTCATCTAATTTATCTGATGCATCTTATATTATGGAACAGTAATACCCATAACAAGAACTGAAATAATATAACGAATCAATTATTAACGGCAATAATAGTACTAGTAGTATCAGCAATAGTAACAGCAGCAGTTGTCATTATTGTTGCTATTACCATTGCTGTTGTTCTAGTATAATAATGTAGTAGAACTAATGGTAATCATTATTATAATCATAACAACATCAACAATTCGTATATTCACAATAAGTCAATGGTTTGTGTGATTATGTGTCAATATAATGCCAACAAGTAACTTCAAATTTATTAAATGGATAAGGATAAAGATGGTAACGACCAATCTTTACTTTAGAAGCAGTTTCTCTCAATTATTTTAGCTTTCTTATATATAAAATGCATACAATGAAAAATATGTAAATAAACTAAATAACAATCATTTTAGCTTTATGTAAAAGATGAAAACTGTGCGGTATGAAATAATGAGATGAAAATCTATGGAAATGTTATACGTGCTATTTTTTGCTTTTTTAATTGCAGACATTTGGTTTCTTTTAATAAAACATTATTTTTTGTGAACAAATTTTAGTAGATAGATCGTTCATACTTTAGTATCATTATTTTTAAATGTCTACAATTCATTTTGTACGGTTTACTGTGCGCTTTCTTAATTTGTCTGCTTTTTTATTTTTTTTTGTTTTTTTAATTCACTACGTTTGTATACTTATTTTAAATCATTGATATAGGTAGGAGATTTGTGTTGAAATTATGAAATATGCATCTGCTAATTTGATGATGAATAATTTTATGTTAGAACACATTGAAGGAAAACTTTCACTGTTCATTTTATATCGGAATGATAACACTCGCATTATCTTCCAGGTGCAAGCATAATTTTAAAAGAGGAGATTTTTTGAGATATTTGCAAGTTAGTAATTTAACTGCTGAGATCGCATTTATGTTTTGAATGAATCGAAATATAGTGGGAGGATTATAAATTGTCTTGATGTACAATGAACCTTGTGGCTTTTAAAACGTATTTGTTTGCAGCATTGACGCTTGCTTAAAATATCTCTCTCTCTCTCTCTTTCACTCGTTCGTTCATTCGTTTCATCATTCTTTCTTTCTCTCTTTCTTTCTCTCTTTCTCTCTCTCTTTCTCTCTCGTTATTCATTTTCTTTCTAGAGAATGTACAGTGATGTGCATTTCAATCGTATATAACTTCATACGTGACTCAGCTCTATTCCCAGCACAATGTTCGAGCACAGTCTACTCCCAATAAAAATGATCGTAGTAGGTCGTTAAATTCATAATTATGGGAGGAGATTTCTCTTGTCGTTGTGAAAAATACTGTATTTGCGCACAATCATCTTAATTTATCATTTTATCTATTCGGACGTAGAGTAAAAGGAAAATTAGCGATTATTCTGTACTCTATATGATAGAAAGAATTCCATTTAGAAGGTGCATTTGTACTCAACTGGATGGGCTACTAGCCTCGTTCTCATGCATCACCACTTCTACAGATTTCTTATATTTTCCAACAAGTTCTGGCAGGTCATATGCAATGGCAACGTCGAGTCTATTTATGGGACAACCGCGGAAATAAGTACAAGTTGAACTTAAAAGCTGAAAATCGTATAAAGGATTTAATCGGAAGAAATCCCGATAAACGTCTGGATCGGGAAGATCATAGCGTGATATATTGGTAAGAGTACTTAATCCTTCGTAAATATGATAATCTTGAGGATTTTCTACGATTTTGTCACTTATTTCTTTCTTATTTCCAAAAAATGTTTTGTGATTGTAATACGTCGTTAAATAGCAATCTACCATTTTTGCATGATTTCGTACGCGAACCTGTAAGGAGAAAAGAAGAAATGAGTCTTGGAAAGCAGGATATTTGTTCGTCAAAGGAATTCCATCGAACACAGACTTACAGCAAATCTCCTAGCGCTGGCTATTTTATGTTCAACTCTTTTGTCAATGGCAGAACGCAAATCACGAAGAAAGGCGCGTTCTTGCGCGTAGAGCAGTCTGGTCGGTGCGCCGGTTTCGTAGGGTATAGACCATAAGGAAGTGGAATACATTATCGGTGGTTCAGCGCTAGACATTAACGGAGATATATTCCAGATGAGTGCACCTTGCACTCTCATAAGTTCTTCCGGTTTGACTTGGTCAGCTTTATTCAGTATAATTCGTGTCTGTCGTGTGTCAGATAAATCAAGACAAGTTAGACTTAAAGACATTCAGAGAGGATTCCAAAGGATTCTTACTTACTTGATATTCGCGGCCTTTAAGTTGATCCAAAATGGCTTCTGTTTCTGGTCCAACATCTAATTTCGAAGGATCGTAGACTAGGAAAATAATGTCTGCCCTGTCGATGAACCATTGGCAGGCGTCGTTGAACGGAAACAATCTTTGAACTTGTTTGCGTATCTCTAAGATGCCAGGTATCTCGACGATATTGACCTATTTTTTGCACGCGAAGCCATTACTTTTCTACGATTAATACCATTTCATCGATTTTTGTATGTAACAGTGCGTTCGTTTACCTTCTCCAGTAACTTATTGTCGAAACGAAGCCCTCTGAGACGATCCAACATCCCTTGGCCGAATTTTTGCAATCCAGAAAAAGTCCAATCGGCTGCCAATTGCGTACCATCCAGAACTTCTTCTTCTTCGCCGTGCATTAGGATGTTGAAGTAGGCGGGAGAGGGTTCAGCTCCTGTGTCAGTTCCATTTGGCGATTTGCAATGCTCCTTTAAGCACTCTCTCAAACCACCACCACCCATACACTAATCTGTATATTTATGCTTCTAGCGTGCCAAATATTTCCAACTTTTCGCTTCTCACTCAAACACATTCGCCTCTGAAATATCATCAACAAGTTACACATACCTGTTCGCAATGCGATCGTCGTATACTCTATATCCAATAAATAATTGATGATGGAAGATTTGCCGCCGCTCCAAGGACCCATGAAGAGTATCAATGGTTTAGAGAATATTTCAGGATCTGTGATAAAAAAACGGTTAAGAAAATAAGTATGTAGCGAAATGAAATGAAAATCACGATCACAAAGAGATGGAATATATTTACCTCCAAAATGTCTGTTACTGAGATCTCTATACTTGTAGAGCGTTTCCAATGGTTGAATCGCGTTATCGTAGAGCTTCTTCAAATCTCTTAAAACGATATCGGAGACTTTTTGTATGGCACGTTCCTTTTCTTCGTTTTCCTCGTCTAATTTTAACAATTGATTGATGTGATCGCGCGGTCGAAGATTTTCCGGCACTTGTATTTCTTGAATCAAATCTTCCTCAGGACTCGGTTCTTCCTCGCTTTCAACTTTTGCTAAAATAAGATTTAAAGAATCTTAGGATCGAATAATCCAGTTGGGTTTATACGTATAATACAATATTATTTTTTAATTTACCTCCTTCATCATCCTCGCTTTTATCTTCTATCGGTCGTTCCTCACTTTCGTCTTCGATTTCTCGTTTCGCTCGAGACGAACCTTTTTCCTCTTCCCTTTCTTCTCCTTCATCTTGCGCACTTTTGTCTTCTCCTTCATCTTGCTTACTTTTGTCTTCTTCTTCTTCTTTTTCTTCTTGTTCTTCTTGTTTTTCCATAGTTTCTTCGGATATTTCTACAGCTTCGTCCTTCTCTTTACTGGCTTCTTCTTCTGCTTCTTCTACGCTCCCGTGTTCTTCTTTTTCTTCGCTCTCAAGCTTTTTCTCCAAATCGTCTTCGTCCCCTTCGTCAGCTTTCTTATCGTTTTCAGATATAACGTTGTCGTCGTTGTCGTCATCGTCGTCGTTTTCTTCGGATTTCTTCCCTTCTTCGCTCGCTTCTTGCGATAATTCTTCGATCTTCGTATCATCTTGCGTTACTTCATCCGCGTTTTCATGTTCCAAAGAACCATCTTCTTGATAAGTATCATCTTGAACACTCTCGTCATCTTCCTTTTCCTCCTCTGAGTCCTTCTTCTCTAACTTTTCGGAACTTTCCTCTTTTTCTTCGATCTCATTTTCGTCGTCAGACGGTGCATCGCTCATTAAATTTTCTTCCTCAGATTTTTCATCCGGTTTTGCACCTTCGTCTTCGGACGACTTGACATCGGCCGAATCATCATCCCCTAATTGAGTTGTCTCCTCTTCTTCGATAGATTTTTGCTCTTCTTCTTCGGATCGTTCCTTTTCTTCTTCTTCTTCTTTTGGTTCAACAGATTCGTTTTCTTCTTCTTCTTCTTTTTCTTTTCCTTCTTCTACTTCTTCTACCTCTTGCTCTTCTTCTTTAGCCTCGCTCTTGTCTGCAAGCAAAGAAAATTGGCGCGTCAATGTCCTCAGATCGCGTTTCAATCTATAACAACTTACCTTCTTTTATTTCTTCGTCGCTGTCATCTTTAGGAACTTGATCCGTTTGATCGTCCTTGTCAGAGGCTTGGGTCGATTCATCCTCAGTTTCCTCTACAGTTTCCTCTTCTACACTGATCCTATCAGTTTCTCCAGAAAGATCTTGTTGATCCTTTCCTTGCAACTCATCGTCGGATACTCCTCCTTCGTCCTTTTCTTCTCCTTCATCCTTTTCTTCTCCTCCTTCATCCTTTTCTTCTCCTCCTTCATCGGTTTCTTCTCCTCCTTCTTCATCAGTTTGATCCTCCTTCGAAACGCCCTTCTCAATCGATTTATCAGCCTAAGATCATAAAAAGAAAAAAGCGTTTGATTAGAATTTTGATTATAATACTCGTGTAAGCTTAATTAGGGCTTTTTTCTTGCACCTCCTCAGTGATAGCTAACGCTTCTTCTTCGCGTCCCTCCTCGTCGTTGACATTATCGGCCTCTGCACTGGTCTGCTCCAAAGATCCTTTAAATGAAATATCCTAGAAATGCCTGTGTTCCACCTGAAATCGTTAAACATTTAACTATTACCTGTGCCGAGATCCTTGAGTGCCTTCTCGATGTAAGGCCGGCAAAGGTCTTCCGGTGGTATAGATTCTAGCTCTTCTTCGCATTGCACTCCTGAAACGATCAACTCGTCTAATTCTCTTCCAATACGGGCACCTTTTCAATTCTACGCTATTTCTGTTATAGATGATAAGCTGTTTGTGCTAGCAATTCAAATAAAAGATGCCACAATTATTACATTAAGTTTCAAGCAATAACTGCGAGCAATGACAGCGAGCTTTTGAGATGAACCCAACTTTGACCTATCTCTTTAATCGAATATTCATCCTATTTATGATTCCTCTATGATTTGACTAATGGCCGAATAAACGATCGATATTCCAATAAAGGTGAATACATTTTTATCTTGCATCATGAGAGAGAAAGAGAGAGAGAGGGAAAATAAATAGATGTTTTAGACGAAGAAATTATCGATATGATCTCGTTGAGTAGTATACCTGGGAAACGCGAGGCCGGCTTCTAAGTTTAGCGATGGGTAGGCGGCTTTGAGGCGAGCAAACAGTTGGAAATATTTATATATTGGATGAGTGAAATTTATTTTTATCTACAAACGAACAAAAAAACTACACAAGTTTAACTAGAATGATCTTGCAATGTTCTAAGAGATCATTTATAAATCCAAACAACTAATGTCCCGTTAATAAATATTATACTTCTTTTTTTTGTAGAACCTATTATTCGAAATATATCGTGTATAGATGAAAATGAAAATTGCTAAGAAGTAGACAAGAAGCGAAGGGAATAAAACATATAAGAAAATTGTAGAAAATTGAAGAAAATTGAAGAAAATTCTAGGATACCTGCTAGCGATAGAACTAGAAGCATGCAGCTGTCGTTTGGCAAGCACAACTGTCATAGATAGAAATAGAATATCTTGTGTCCTGTCTTATACAATATTTTATCATTAACTATTTTTCGATATATTCCATTATATTCGTCAAATCAATCTATATGCTTGTTTTTCGTATAGCTCTGGAAAAAAGATCGTTTATTATTAGACTTATCATTATGAAAAATGTCTGAGAGATTTGTGAGCAAAAAACTAGAGATACGAGATATGTATTTATATGTTAAAACATCGATAGAAAATTTTGTTTATTAATTGTAAGAGTTACACGATAGAACACCCCCTTTACTTCGATTCAAAAAATAATGAATTTCAACATTTTTCTTCTAGTATTCTAATGGTTCTGTTTCATTCGAAAACGTATACCTCCTAAGCTACTACAATTTCTAATAGAAATGATTAAAATATAGAAAGTAATATCTGCCCTTGTATGTATCATCAAAATATTCTTAATATAATACTATATCACAATTATATATGATAAATATAATCTATTATAACATAATCGCGGTAATCGGACGTCGCGAAGAGAGGAGGCCACGAGCCAAAAACCGGTGACGCAGATTGCCGAGTAAGATTTTACGTAACATTGACCTTCGTCAATTGATCGTCACAGATTCCGTCACAGCATCTCTATGCCATACCTATGTCATATCTATATGAAAATCGTGATTGCACTACTAAACCACCGATTAATTATTGTAAATCAAATATTGGCTAGAATTTTCCTAGTTAAAGCAAGAAATCGTGCGAGTTGTTACGATGAGAAATAAATTCGCAAGAAGTAAAGAAGAAAAAGATAATGAAAGAAAAACACCGAAGAAGAGGAAGAAGAAGAAGAAGAAGAAGAAGAGGAGGAAGAAGAAGAAGAAGAAGAAGAAGCAACAGCAGCAGCAGCAGCAGCAGCAGTAGTAGTAGTAGTGGTAGTAGTAGTAGTAGTAATAGTAACAGGAGTAGCAGGAGCCAGCAACAGCAACAGCAGCAGCAGAAGCAGTAGAATCGAACGGAAGGATTAACGTAGGAAGCAATAGACGAGGAAACGTTTGAAAAGGGTGCAAGGAATATGGAAAGTCATTAATTATATCGTATCAATAGAATGGAAAAATGAATGCGTACTCACCCTGCAAGGCAATGGCTAGGAAGCTCAGGAAGAGGCCCACGAAGAACGCGGGTCTCAGCCACGAGCCCGTCATATCGTTACACTAGACACTAAAAGATGAGCCAGGCTGCTGGTTGCTTCTCTCACTCGCGACGCTCGAATTCGAGGAGCTTAACTCGCTTGCGGAGAACTGGCATCCGTCGTACTACCGTCGTGTTACCCTGATGACACCCCTCTCCGTTGCTCACGAAATTTCGTCCGCCGCGCATACTTATGCCTCTTGTTTCTTCTCTTTTCCTTTCTTTTTTCATTCATCTTGTAAACGCAACCCTGACATTACCACACGAATCATCAATATTCATGGTACCTATATTATGTTAATTGTTGACATTTTGCCACCCTCTTTTTCTTTTTTTTTTCTTTTTTATCCCTCGACAAAAAACTAAACGAAAGGTGAAAGAACATAAGAACAAAGTTGACTTATTCAACATCTATGATAATAAAAAAGTACGCTAAATATACGATAAATATACGCTAAATATACGTTCAATATAGGTTTGGGAGGTTTGAGGATTAAGAAGCAGCGAGCCCGAGCTGTAATTCTTCAAAATTGAAGCCTTTATCATATTTTCTTGTGCATATTGCAGAAAATGGATGTAATCGAGTCACAAATCGGACAATTGCATTCTATGTCAGTAGGTGTTTCCTTAGGATAAATCATCGTTCTGTTCATTATGCGATATCTTTTTGTATAACGTTTAGAGGCGCGCTCGGATGGCCGCTTTCGCATCAGACAGAAAGGATCGTCGCAACGGCGACTACCTTTATATTTAGATGCCCGGGTCGCCGCCGTATAAGGTGGCCACTCGTGCAAAAGTTCTTATACCTCCTCCCTACCTCGCCTCTAAAAATCTGTTGCTCTCGCTCCCAGCGTGACCGTTCTCCTTCCTAATTCTTCTTGTCAATAAACACGACATTAAAAAGTACTATTAATCGTTTTATGAGGTTTTCATTGAACGTGACAATCAAGATTTGTATGATGAATTAAAGTAATTGGTAAATTGAGTTATCGTTTAGGTATCCTACCCTCTGTAATGTTATATAATAATCGATAACTATCGATAAGTATTCCAGTGTAATAGGACTAAACATATCAGACTTGTTTTTCCATTCTTAAGAACAGATTTATTTGCTAGCCAAATTGGCTGCTCTGCCGTCTATAATAAGCCTGTATAATCATGTGAGGTCACAATGTACCTTGCGCCCCAGGCATGTTCACGTCATAATGATTTAGTCGTTGGATGCGTTCCTGAAATTATATCGCAAGTTAACCCTTTTATTGCAAGATTATATCAGAGAAAATTGCTATTGTATGCATCGTAGAATATTTAAATCTTGATGTTTCATTTATTTTTTGAATTTTTCTTTTTTAATACCTACCATATGTGTATCGTTGCAGGCTCGCAAGATCGAAGAACATAAAAGGAAGAAAGAACGCAAGCTCGAAGAAAAGTTGAAACAAACGACTGAAGACGAAAATGTGAAAAAAGCGAAAGAGGAGAAGCCTGCAAAAGCGAACGTAGAAGAAGGTGCATCCCAATTTTTGAAAGATCCGGAATTACTCGAAAGTTTTCTGGTAAGCTCGTGAACTTGCTTTTACGACGATGCATTTATTTATGCATACTAATGATGTATATTAATAGTGTATAATAAGCAAGTATCTTAGCGAAATATTACTTTTCAGGATCCAGAGGTATTGGAAGCTTTCAAAGATATTGATGCAAATCCATCGAATTTTTTGAAATATTGTCAAAATAAAAAGATCGTTGCATTCATTGAAAAATTAGGCCGTAAGTGTGGCACCGATGTTAATGACTTATTCAAAATGATGGGCAACTTGTCAGGTTCTTCTGTTAGAAACGCTTCGCAATTTAATACCTCAAAGTCTTCTCAACAACCTCAGGATGATGTTGGTCTTGATTAAGCATTCTATACTGTACAAGTTGGTACATGTATTTTTTTCTTATACAATGTTTTTAGTCTTGGAAATATGTCATACATAAAATAGAGTTTGTTTTTCGATGATATTTTTGATCCTTCCAAATTATTCTGATTATTGCCCTTTGAAAATAACTAATCGGAAATCGAGCTAATAAGGAAAATCGACGAAGGCTTTCTGCCTCATCGTAACATTATTTTCGAGATATATTCGCGTCACTTTTCACCCACGCATTTATCATCATTTAACTGTTTCGTAACTTGGTTGACTTTTTTCATGCTGCTTTGCACGTAAATATATTCATTTTTGATCGCGTTAAATCTATAAAGTATATCTGAAATGTTACATATTATTATACAAAGAAATAGTTTTCAATTAAATTCGATATAGTTAGATTGAAAATATTAATACGATTGATTACACATTGCAGCAGTCTATCTTCATAATTTGTTCATATTTTGTTTGGAAAACGAAGGAACAATCTATGAGATATCGTCAAAGATATTTTACTATAAATATTAATTGTTTGATTATTATACCTGGCTTGTCATTATAACGATTTTCTAGGTAATAATTAAGTCTTAACACGATGGGACGTGCATTCCTTTTTCAAACGTTTCAATTTCAGTGCAATTTCCAAAGCACCTACAACATGTATATACGTTATATAGCAAGTATTTACAGTTATATATATAGCATAGCTATGTTGCGCAAGTAACGTTGAAAATAAATAATACAAATAAATAAAAAAAACATCATATTATCCTAATGATAGGAATGAGAAAATAGTAAATGGTATTGATATAATAAATCATTCTTAATATAATAACATCGAATATTATTATTTTAATAAAATATAAATGTTCGAACATAAATTCCAGATAAATAGAGTCGATCGGCTCAGTTAACTTGGTTAACTCATTGTCAATTTACTCTCCACAGAGCATAAATTAGTAATTCCGATATTTATTTATGTACAAAATATAGTTTCAATGAAATAAATAAAGGAAGCTGTGTTTGTCGCGTTAAATGCAATAAAGATATTCATACGATCAAATTGAAATATGAAAGCCAAGGTGCATATTATATAAATAAACTTGATGTCATCGTTAAAAAAAATGTCTAATATAGCACATAAGGGCATTTCACGTTCTTCTTATTTTCAACATATGTAAATTGGGGTGCCATGGCACTTTTCTAAAAGTCGATGCGCTTGTTTCTTCGGACGGTAGACAAAACTTATCCTCGTTAGTTCGTATCATCGATGTTTGCTCTACCAGAGGAGGCATTTCATTATCATATTCGCTGAAACTGAATCCTCTTCGATGTTGTTTCGTTTGAGAAGGATTATCGAGATAATTCCAAGGTCCTCTACCTGGATCACTCATTACTCGGCGACAACGATGATGATGATGATGATGATGGTGATGACGACGATGGATTTTTCTTTTCGGTGGCGGCATAGCATATTCCAGATATTGAGTACACGCCGCGGGAGTAGCAACGCGAAAAATAGGATTAGGATCTACATAAAGCCAGCTAGAACTATCGATGTATGGAATAAAATGCCTTGAACTCAATGTTAACTTATTGTTACTTAGTAATAGATTACTACTCTTCGGAATGTTTTCTACCATGCAAGATATTCCTTTATCCTCTTCTTTAACATCGACTAGCATCCCTTGGTAGTAATGCGAATAAACCGGACAAATAGGATTCCGGGAGTCTTGGAAAAGTTTCGAAGAACGATCGACGAACGAATGTTTTCTGTGCCGCCGTCAGTTGAGCGGATGTTCACCTATAGGCGTTCTATAGCATTTGTTCCAAGCTTCTAATAAAAGTACGCAACTGTGGAATCGATAGAATATCAATAACGGTAACCCGATTCTCGATAGAATGCCCCAAACAAGAACGCCGAAAAATCTTAATTGCAACTCTTGGGATAACCAGTTTTGCGTGATTACAGTATCGAAAGCCCATAAAACGGCATTGGTGAATAAAAGGAAAGTGATGACCTGACGTCCTGGTTTGGCTAACATTTGAAATCGCGTAATGCAGGATCTCCTTGATGTTTCGGCAATCAAGGTGCTTTGCGCGAAACATTGGATCAATTGTAGGATCGAAACCGAAAGTAACATGATGTGTCTACCGCGCGTCTGCTTCACGTTTCCATCCTCCAATTGGGCTTCTCTTTCTTCTTCGTTTTCTTCTTCGAGTAAAGCCAAGGAACAAGCGCATACCACGATCGTGAAAATAGAATACAGTTGAACTCCAAAAATGGCAACGTTCGAGAGGAGGCTGTCGAGAGCGGCAGGTGCCTTGCTCGTTACTACGGGCATTTGACGAATTTGTATCAAGCCGGTTGATGTCATCAAACCGCTTAATGCCAGAATCCCGATTAAGGTACCGCATGTCAACCAAGACAAAGTAATATTCGAGAATTGTTCGTCCTCCCTAACCACTAGGAAGATCAAGATGACTACGATACCGGCTACCATGCAGAGTATTCCAAGAAAAAGACCCTTGCTAGATCCATCGCAACCTACTCGCGAGTGACTCGTTAAATCCTTGCTACCGGCGTGGAACTTTTGTTTCTGCGCTATGCGACTTCTACCCACATTTTGTCCCATGACAAATGTTACGGCGGCTGCGATTAAGCTAAAAAATGGACAATCATAAGTGAGTTTTAAGTTAGATTTTGATGCAATCCATAACGTCTTGAAAATAACTAACCTAAATTGTACGATGAAAGGATAAAGAAATGGTAAACTCGATGTCCACAATTGTCCAAGCGTATTCGTGTTTAAACACTCTTGCAAGGCGATCACTTGAGAAATTTGTTCATTCGAAATGGGTCGATACGGCCTGAACATCGACCTATCTTCCAAAGAGGGATCGACTGTAAATAATGTGCGAGAGAGATATAAGATATGATAAGAGAGAAAGATAAAATAGGATTGACTTACCTAGGAGATCACGAGAGTTTCTCGTTAAAGAACCGGGAAATCCGCGAAGGTTCAAAGTGGATGCAGCAGACGTTTGAGGTCCTCGTTGAGCCAAATATACGAAATAAGTCCATTCTTGCGCAGAGTCCCAAATAACAAGACGCACCCAGACAGCTATGTTCGTCGCTGCAAGATGCGTAAAACCAAATCTGGCAGCTAAACCGAATCTTTCGACGAGCACCTAATGAACGACAAATGACAAAGCGAAAATAAAACGCAATCAATGTAATCGTCGGTATCAATGAAATTTCACGTATCCTCATATCTTACCTGAGAATTAACGAATAAAAAATGCATTTGTAGAAAGGTAAATAATCCGTGCAATACAGGATGAGCAAAAATGACATCGGTCAAGCATTCAGCGCCTTGCATCATCGAGTGCATTGCCATTTCTAAACCATTGAAGACCAGAGTAGCTAATCCAAATACTTGAAAAATATGTCCAATTAATCGATTTGCTTAAGAATAAACCCCATCATAAGATAAAGATCAAATTTGTCTGCTTACAAAGTGCACCGACGCGGATGTAAAAGCTGGTGGGTGCTGTTCTAGCTCGAGAAATATGAGCACGTTTCAATGATCCGAACCTCGTGATAGAAGTAGCACCGATTTCCACGTCACTTCTAGTACCGTTAAGACTCGCACAGCTATCAAGCAACACCCAAATATATATACCGATGATAACAGCGATACTTCCGACGTAGAGATACATCAAAAAGATACCCTAAAATGAGATAGAATATATATATATTTTCTTTATCATATATTATTTATATAAACGTGTCTCAAAAATATAAATTGTCATATACCTGCAAGCTGAGAAGAGGAACGGGCGTATCCATGACTTCGGCTAAACATAGTGCCATCATTAACACTATCACCAATTCTCCGTACACGTTGGAAAGAACGATCCATAATTGAGAACTGTCATCGTTCAGAGAAGAAAATGTATAAATAAAATAAGTAGGTAAATATTACAGGTATATAGGGGTTGGTTCTTACAATGGATCGGTATGGTCGAGCAAATCGTTTGGTGATCGTGCTCTCGCAAGAATCCTGGATACTAAAGATCTCGAGGGCGGTGAACAGGAAGATAACTGTGCAGGTGCGGATTCGTTCTCGTTATTCCTCTCAGCCCTCCGAGGAGTACCGCTTGGTATACCCTCGACATTGCCACCCGCTGTACTCGCCGTCTCGTTCAAACTGTCCTTGTCCTGTTGTTCGTTGATTGCTGAAACATCGAAAATATGATTATCGAAAGCTTCATTCACAATTGCCGCAATCGCAAGTGCGCAAATTCGTGCGCGCGCTTCTACGGCCGATGAGTAAATCTTCGAGTAAAAGTATAATCCTTCGATGCGTAAAATCGTGTGCAATTAGTACAAGTGCAAAAGCATGTAATTAATTCCAGGGAAAACACAGAACTTCTTTTCAGATTGTCTTAGTGTATTATTGAATTAGGAATTCTAAATATTGAACTGTAATTTCGATCGAGTCTCATTTATAATTATTATTATTATTATCATCATCATCTCTCGATCTCTTTATCTAAGGTGCAATTTTGTAGAAAGTGTGATTGTTCGATTATACAAGTGTTGCGATAAAAAAAGGAAAAAAAAACAAGATTCGAATTCGAAAATTTGTAATGTACGGACGCTTGAATAAAAAAAACTAGAAATAGTTAATGAAAGTCTATCAAGCATTACACCGTAATATGCAAAACGCGAATGCATATTTATTGTAAGAAATTTCTCGCGACCACGATATTTTATTACATACTTTATAACTTCGTAATAGCGTAATAATATGCAAAAAACTTGGCGCAGCTGATTTATTTATACATGATTATTTATGCATGCCTGCAACACAATGTACGTACGTTGCTCTCGCTTTAATTTACTTTGGAATTTTATCTCTTATGCAATAGATAAATACAATAAATATGAGGAAAAAAGCAAAAGAGAGAATTTCGATCGTACATTTGCAGTATATAAATAGGGTAGAAACGGGCCAAGTAGTTTCGAACGTTCGTGAAATTATGTTTAATAAGCTCTCTTGGATGCTATACGTTATATTCCGTTATCTCATCTTAGGAAGAACCCGTTGAAGAACATTCTCTTTCTCTCTATCCTCTCTGACCGTTGTTCGTAAAATCAAGGGCTACGATTTATCGTGGAAAATGATGCAAAGGATATGCACTTTGATGTTGTTGAAAAGAGTCAAATGTCAAGAGTCAAGTTCCGTCAGTTGGTGGCCGACAAACATAACCGAATCGCGACATATGCTTGACGGAAGACTATACGGAAGAAGATCGCGAGTACTTATACACACGTATATATATATATACGTGTTTATTCGAAGAGAAGAAAGATAACGGTTGATTTTTATCAAGAAAAGGTTAAAATTACTTGTCTAGCTATACTAGAAAATCTAAGAAGAGATAAAATAGGTGGATATATTAAATCGCTTAGATTAACGGTTAAAGAATAAGTCAAATAAGCTAGAAATCAAATATGAAGATAATCGGTTAGAGTCGAGTAAATTACGAAATTGATAAATTACAAAATTAATAAATAAATAAATTAGAAAATTGAACTAGCAGGAAGTTTGGGTCGAAGGATAAGGATATCGAGAATCGTTGATACGCTACGATGCTACCGATAGAAAGATCGTCGACAACATTGCTTATCGATCGCATCTTCGAGATGCGTCCTCTTCCGTAGCCTCCTTTTAATTCTTACCCATCATCCGCTTTCTTTCGATTCCTGCTTCCATTGGAAATTTCGCTAACGAAAGCACTCGTGTACCTCTTTACCGATCAACGCGAGAAAGAAAGAGAGAGAGAGACAAAAGTGGTCCAAACGAGAAACAAAATTTGATGAAAGTTTGAACCAACTTCTTACCCACACTTAAGAATCACGTACAAGGACTACTTTCACACGAAGCATGCATTTTACATGCGTGTCCTCATAAAAAGCGCCTACATCTCCGTCGTGTCATTCGAAATCAAAAAAAAGGAATGTGTAATTTATTATTTATTTATTGCTTTGCAAAAATGTAACGTTTTATAGGTAAACGACGACGACGACGACGACGACGACGAAATTCATTACGTCGTAAGATTAATAGAAGCGATTACGACTCTACTCTCTTTTATAAATGTACTAAAACTAATTGTACATCTTTCAATCATCTTTTGATAATTCTTCCATATGCTTTGACTATTATGATTGCTGCTTCTTACTAGCAGATGTCTTCCAATTACTTCCTTAAATACATACGTGACATGAAAATACCGTTGTAGGATTTTTATGACGAAAGTAATAAACGTTAATCGTGCAAATAACAGCAAGAAGCTGGAGGAGAGATTTGTAGTGATACATCTATAACTGAAAATGTATACTATGAAATTCGAAAGAGGTTAACGATTAGGAAGAAAATAAAAGAAGGTATCTTAAATTAGGATTATAATTAGAAGCGCGACTCTTCATCGAACGATCTTTTCTAACGAAAGATCACGGTACACAGGTGGTAGGTAGATAGATAGGTACAATAGGTATACATCTACTGGTGAAACAGGTGTCGCGTACTACCGCTATTCGCTTTTCTATTCACGACACAATATGCCGTATGTCGTACGGCACAGACTTATTTACGGTCTGTCTCGCATACAAATGAAAACCGTATTCTTTAATAGACACGGTTGAAAAATGTGTCTTTGGTACTTTTGCTGCTTACCCTTTTCTTTCCTCGATGCAATATCATCAAAGGAAATTTCGGACTTGTTACCAGAAAGAATTTCTTCTTCGACTTTGTTGGAATCTTCGATCTCGTCCTCGATGCAACGCTCATCATCATCGACCATCTTCCATTCGGAATCCAACTCGGATATATCCAACTCTTGACCGGATTCTTGAAAAGTGGAAAGATGAGGAATATCAGGGACCAAGGTTTCCTCGTCGTCCTCTCTGATCTTCCATTTTGCTCTCTGATGAGGTGATTCCCGAGAAATGCTATCGGAATCTACGATCTCCTCGACGAGTTCTTCCTCTCGCAGCATATACTCTCTTCTCTCGTTAGGATTTTGATAAACTCTGTACGGTCCGACCAAACCAACGATACCTCTGGGAACGACTACAGCGGTTAAACGAGAATCAGGGTCAACAACGGCGGCTTGACCAAAGTCTTGACCAAAGTCTTGACCATTCTTATCATCCTTGCCATCTTCGGTATCGTTCACGTTAGTGTGCATTTCGTTGTTCCCTTCTTTCTTACGCACCTTTTTTCCCTTCTCAACGACGCTATAAAACGCGTGCTCCTCTGAATCTAGTCGTAGAGTAGAACTTTTTGGTAGCGTTTTTCCAACGCGTTCCAACACGACGACAAGGGAATTCCTCTCGGAATAAGGGTGGTTAACGTCGAGAATGCTGTAGATCGGTTCGCGAGTCGCAGTCTCGATCCATTTCGGTCTTCTCCAATGTTTATCGCGAGTATCTCCAACTGCTGTCCACTCGGCTGCACTCCTCGTAGAAATATCAATAAGCTCAGCTACCATGATCGTTCGAGGATCAAACGAACACCACCACCACCACCAACTATCACCACCGGATGTTGTGCGTTGTTCACGCTTCCTGTGATCGTGCTTCGCTTCGATAATATCCGTTAATTTAATTAACGGTCAAGTTCATAAGATCGAAAATACCTTCGCGTACGCGACCCACTAACATGACTCTTTAAACCATGACAAACGATCGATGAAATATTTCTCATACGAATGGAAATACTATGACCGATCTAATCGAATCTATTCCAACTATTTCTATCGACGGTTCTACTCTTTCTCGTCCACGACGTTCAATTTTACAAAGAACAATAGCTTTCGTTGGCGAAAAACGGGAGGAACCTAAGTGCATGATGATGATATGGATCTAGAGCTCTTATTCGTGACCAGCTTGCAAATGAACATTTCACATTCCTTTGCTACGACAGTATATTCTTTCCTTTCCTTTCCTTTCCTTTCCTGTCAGACCAAATAACACCCTCTATTCTTATCAATTTTCTCTCTATTTATACAAGCTATTTGTTACAATTACTCCTGATCATTTTTAAATAAAATTACTCCAATCTCGGAGAATTGCTTACAACTATTTTAAAAATAAGAGAGTTCGGAAGAGGAATTGTGCGTGATCAAACGCCGTATAAATAAACGACGTCTTTCACAACCGACCATTTTCACTTCCGCGGAAAAGAAAAGGGAAAGTGCGCATCGTCGAAAATGGAAAGAAACATCCTATGTGATTTCAATATGTAAATGTAACATACAAACTAAACAACTTTGAAAGAGTTCGTCGGAAAAACGGCTTGACGCGAAAAAGACTCTTTCTGTATGATACCAATGCATATTGACATAAAAAAAAGAAATATTTAAAATAAGTAATTACCTGATTTACCAGACATGGATTCCTCGATAGGCTGCAGCATCGTACGCGACATTTTCCAAACGATTTAATTTCGTCCTTAGATAACAGATATTATTCCATTGATTCACTCTTCCTTCTTCTTTTTCCTTCGTATAAAAACATCACATTTTCCTACTCTTTTTTGGACGCACTTTACTCGCTTTACTTTGATTATTGACTAATACTACTAATATTCTACTTACAAGTAGAAGCTTAGCAAAAGTCGATGCACTGGGATTTCAAGTTCAATGATTTTCGTAGAATACAATTTGTTAACGTGAATACGATTACTGCTTCCGACATATCGCCTCTTTCATATATCTATATATCTCTTAAGTAATTGCAAATACTATCTAATGAATCTTTAAATTCGATTATCCACGCCGCTCATATTTCGCTTATTACGAAATTAACATTACTTTGCAATTACGTACAACGAATTTACGCGTACAATACGCCGATATTGATTGTTTATTGTACATTTGTTACAATCATAAAAAGAACAAGAGAAATCTTATTTCCATTAAAAATGCAAAGTAAAAGTTGTAATTACAAATTATAAGTTAGAATCTCACTTCGCGTGACGCGAAAACGATGCACTTCTGTTTATTCGATCGATCGAAATCGAGTCACGTGACGATACTACTGCAATTTTCAAAGGGACCAAAAAAAGGTGCAAAAAGTGCGCGATTAAAGTCGTAAAGGCGTACCGATATAAGTCCCTTAATATTCTGACACTTCTACGCCTACGCAATCGCTATTAAATATAGGAATTTATAGAGGTGATGGTGATCTTTCGGCACGCAATGCTCTTTGAAGACTAAAAAGAAGAATCTTCTCAGTGAGTACCTTTCCCGAGAGAGAATCTTTCTCCTCTAACCGTTCTCTTTTCCCTCCCCACTTCTCCTCACGCTATCTCTTTTCCTCCTTAGCTCTTAAGAGGCCTCTCTTTTAAACTTCTACAGATGCTATCGCGTTCGGGGGGGGCGATTATTAAAGAGAGAAAGGAAGAAAGAAACTCGATGCGTATATCCTTTTCATTTTTATTGTAACGCACTTTCAATTTATATTGTTTTTCATTTTAAACATCTTCATTTCCTGCGTTTCTGACATTACCGATCGCCAAACGGATAGTTACGGTTAGGGAATGTGGTATAATCTCGATATTAAATTATTTCAGCCGAGTAATTGTAAATTGTATATATATATATTATATGTACAAGGAGATTTGTGTTCCCTGTTCCTTATTACACGGCATATATTCATGTGAACTTCATTTCTTATTTTAGCGTATTAAATCTATCCCCCGAAGTTATGCTCACATTTTTAAAAATAATCTCTATATATGGGGTACGCTCCCTTTTTCTCTTACGACTCAATACGAATCAATCCTGCTTAGATCTATTTCATATATTAACAGTTTTCCTTTCTTTTTCTTTTTTAAAATTGAATCGATATGTTTGTCTCATTTCGTATACAAAATTTACTAACGATTAAATTAAAACTTGATATAATGACCAGATTTCAATTTGTTATTATTTTAGTCAAATTAAAATAAATAATTATTCTGATGATGCGCACAATTGCTGCAGCGCTTAGTGATATATCGCAAAGTAACTTATACTAAGACATTTTTTCACGAATGTCTGTGCCAAAGTCATGATCACTTTTTTTTCGAGCCAAAACCAGAAAATCCCATAATAGCAGCCATATCATCCGAGGGTCCAGCATCTTCCTCGTCGACTTCGTCTAATCTTCTCTTTTTATCTTTTCTCTTTTCTTTTCTATATTCTTTAATCTTTTCTTCCTATGAATATTAAATACCATTTTGTTAATAAGATACACAGCTATTATCGTTACAGTATCATTCAATTGATCATTCATTATTTAGAATTATAATAGATATTAAAAAATTTGTTAAAAACAATAAATACAACAACAAAAACAAACCTCTTCTTTTAATTCTTTCACTCTTTGCTCTAAATCATAATCTTTTTTCTTCTCCTCTAATTTCTTTTTATTAAAAGCAAATCTAGCTTTAACTTGTTCCAACGTAGAGCGTTCTATCTTCATTGACATACCCAAATTACGCTGATCTGTTAACAATTTGAATGATTAAATATAAGTTTATATAATGATAACATATTTAATAATTATATGCAATACTTACGTTTCGTTCCATTAATATGATCGAGAAAATTGATCGAGTCCTTGACAACGCAATCGCACACATTACAATAATAACTGCAAATGTATATAATATCATGATTAATATTAATTAGTAATATTGTGTTAATTGACATTAGAAAACTTGATCCTCACCCTCCTGTTTGCGAAGATGGAGTATTTTTATTAATAACAACACTTTTCCCCAATTTAGATTCTAAGTCGACCTTATAATCTCTTTGTTTAAGTAATTCTCTTTTTACTGCTGGCTGCTTCGGAATACCTAATTCCTCTTCAGCAATTTCATCCTGGAGCCGTTGAAGGGCTATTCGTTCGTATTCTTCTCTGTTCCATTTTCTTCTGTGATCGTCGGGTCTCTAAAAATAAATAATACTCTTTATCACTTTATGAATAATACAAATTATAAACTATTAACGTTGTTAACAATTAAACATAGAGGTTAGGAAATATTTCTTTTTTTAGACGTCTACTATATATTACTATTTGTAAATTCCTTCAAAATAATTTTACCATTGACATATTCGGAGCTTTCTAATTATATAACTTATCCGATAAAACAATATTTAAACTTAAGTATTATAAAAAACTAATGTTTTCTAATGTAAATTCATAAAGACTTTATTTATCGTCCATTCGACTGGCTTATAACAATGAATACAAAGCGACAGTAGCGCCACGCGTAATCCATCATTATTGCCATCTGTATAATTTTTGTCGAATTAATAATAGAATATATTTCGTGCGCTCACCTGCAGAATATCGCAGAATAAGAAAAAACACGTTTATTATTACATATTGCACAAAATATATTTCCCATATATGTATTTTAATTCGATAAATATAAATATCAAAAATATGTCTATATATATTCTTTCTTTTTCTTTTCTTCCACTCTATCAAATAAAAGACTATAATAGTCTAATTGCTTGATGGAATAAAGTTCATTCACCGATCGTATGTTACTATTTCTTACTGGTTAAAAATTATCACTTTTTATAAAATATATAATAAAATATTCATTTCAATTTGTCTGTAAGTTCTGGCACAGCTTTAAACAAATCCTCAACTAATCCGTAATCCGCTACTTGAAAAATTGGGGCTTCTGGATCTTTGTTGATAGCAACAATTGTCTTTGAATCTTTCATACCGGCAAGATGCTGAATTGCTCCAGAAATGCCCACTGCTATGTACAGGTCCTAAAACGAAATGATGATAAATTTATTTGTGGTTCATCTAAATCATTAATATTATTTCAATAGATAAATACACGATTTGAATACATACCGGTGCAACTATCTTTCCTGTCTGTCCGACCTGTAAGTCATTGGGCACATATCCAGCATCAACTGCAGCTCTTGAAGCACCAACGGCAGCATTGAGTTTATCAGCCAAGGAATAGAGTAGTTTAAAATTATCACCCGACTTTAAACCTCGTCCTCCCGAAACTACTACTTTAGCTGATGTCAATTCAGGTCTATCGCTCTTGCTAATTTCTTGCTTAATAAATTCAACCAGATTCGTTTTATAATCACCTGGTGGAACCTGTTCACAAGTTGCATTACCACCTTCCAGGGGCAATGGTTCAAACGAAGTACCTCTCACAGATACAACTTTGACATTATCTTTCACTTTAATGGTCTGTATAGCATTGCCAGCGTAAATAGTGCGAATAAAAGTATCCGGACCTTTAATACCAATAATATCGCTTACCGGCGAAACATCCAATTTTGCTGCTACCTGAAACATCATTTAATTGAATAGATTAGAATTAATACGAGATTTATTATCAAAGAGAGCCCATAAAAATTAACATATAAATACATAAAAGCAAATGTATCAAATGTACTTACTCTTGGTAATAATGATTTACCAAAAGCACTAGCACCAGCTAAAATGTGGGAATACTTATTTTGGTTGTGCATCGCTAATATCAGTGGCGTCAATGTTTCTGGAGTAAATCCTTTAAATGCCTCACTATTAGCAACAAGAACTTTGTTGACACCATTCGCATTGCTTATAGCCTTTGCCACTCCATCGCACTTTGTTCCAGCAACTAAAACGGTGATGTCACCACCAATTTGTTTAGCTGCACTTAATGTGTTACATGTTATCGATGACAATACTTCATTATTATGTTCTGCTATAACTAACGTTGATTTAAGACGAGTTAATGTATTAACCTAAGAGAACAAAAACAAAACCAAAAAATATGCCAATGTGTGCTCGCGCAATATTCAATCATAGTACTATAACTAGTCTCATAAGTATAACATTTTAAGAAAACAATCATCAACGTTTTAGTTTATTTATTTTTAATGAATTTTCCTACTCACTCTCTTCGCATTGAGTAATAATTTGAATGATGCAGCTAACATTTTTCTATATATTTAATATATTTATATCGTATAAAATAAACTCCAATATTAAACCAATTGATTTTTCCTTTCCTTTCAATTACATTAGCTGATAATTTTTTTCTTCTGATTTCTTCTCGCAAGATCACGTTGCAAGATGGCAGATTACGGCACTAGTGCACTCTATGGCCACTAGAGGAGTGCCGAACTTGATCAAACGGTAACCAATAAGATCTCAATCGGTAAAAACGTCACGCTGGGTTGTCAAAACCGATCCTACCTGTACAGGATGCACATGTACACATGATTATGATTATGATTATTTGACAACCTTATGAACCCCTTTCGCATTAATTATTTTTTAGTAAATAACTGCACTGTACGGTATTTATTTTGTTCTTATATTTTTTGGCAGCTTCCATACGAATGATATTGCAATACATATCTTATTTGTTTATATTTTAATCTGCAATGTTTACCAACAGATTTGTTTATCGATTAATAACACTTTCAAAATTTTTTCAGTAATCAATCTCATAGTGTGAGTAGGTACTACAGATGCATACAGGACGCAGAGTATGTGATCTCCATATTTTAGAGCATGACATTTATGATATTCCGAACATAAGTATGTTTCCTTGGCACCTACAAATTTCCACTTACTTTCCAAATTCATCTCTATGTTACCTTCTTCGCATTCAGATGAAAGCATGAATATTTCTATTGCCTGATGATAAAATGTTCTCAAAATGTCTAATCTGTGTGTTCCTGTGACACGATTTTTTGTGCTTTGTGCATTTCTACCAAGCACAAATTTGTCCACCTTACAGTTTGCTAATAAAAATCTAGAAAAATCATTTCTCTTTAATATTTCTTCATTTAAATAGTAATTAATGAAAAAGAATTGTTTTTTTTTCTCTCAACAAATAAATTCATATTACCCTAATGCGTTAATATCCAAGGAGATTGCTGCGGGTACGTTTCTAGGATAACACTGCTCAGAATTACGTAAAATATCCATACTTGTTTTCCAACATTGCACAGCATATCTTTCGATCTCTGATAACTCTGGGTTTGGTCCACATAAAGAGACCACTTCTACGTGATTTATTAAAGTAATGGATACTAATCTAAAAGCTATCTAAAAAAAAAAGTAGGCAGCTATAAGAAGGACTCTTTTCAATTCTTACTTGCATGAACACTATCGTGTCTGATTTAAATATTTCTAATGCATAAAATATATTTCTATTTTTATTTCTATTATTAAATCTGTAATATGATATGAGAATACTTACGTTAGGACTTTTATAAGGTAAAAAGATAGGTAAATCACGCGCCGTGTAGTTAGTTTCAGTCGCTATTGTCATTATTAACAATTTTCTTTCTATAGGATCTAAGGACCACCATCCATTGGTAGCTACAGCTAAACAACCATGTACCAGAACGCATCCGTACATTGAATCTAAACATTCCATGTATCCCTCTAAATAAGTCTTGAAGAAGTTTTATTATGCATGTAGAAATTATCCAGTGTGATACGTAATGTATATTATTAAATACATCATTAGTTATATACCTGTAACAGATGATTCTCGTATAAAATTATACATTCCGTCATATTAATGATATCTGTTTTGGTACAAATTCGATCTCCGATATCTAAACACTCTAAGAGCCTATCTATAATCGGATTACATCCGCGCAAATCTTTTTTCAAACGTTCTATATTTTTGGCATTTTTTATTTCATCTATACCAACGAATAAGACCATTGCACCAAAGGCAACATCAAGAAATTTATTTAAGGTATATTTTGTTGCACCATTTGCAATAATGATTAATATAATACTTTGTTCATATTCTTTCCAAACTATAGCTGTATCTGGTAGATCTGTATTTAACAGCTTCATATTTTGTGTTTTAAGAAACATGTGGACGCCATTTAGAGATGCCATTTTAGAAAAAGTTATCTACAAATGTTTCAGAAAAAAAATTAGAGATTAAACTGGTTAAATAAACAATAGTAAATAATAGTTTTAAATATAAAACACAAAGAGAAGACAAACCATTTCTTTATCTCCCTTTTGACGAGAAAACAATGGAATTCCTCCCGACGATGTTAAACACATAACTTGTGCGGCCATAATTATCTTTTTCTTTTTGATATCTCTTTAATTATTTCTATTTATTGTTTCAATTAACATTAAACTTGAGCAAACGTTGTACGTTTAATTACGTGTAAAGGCTTCAGTGTTGTTTGCTTTATTTACACAACAATCTAAAAATATTACATACAGAAAAGAATATATATTTACATTTATATATTGACTATAATATAGATACATACACGTATGTTCATCTCAAAATATTTCTCAATTTGTAACGAGCGGATTTTTCTATTTTATATGCAGCTTGAATTGCCTACTGAACGTTTTCCAACGTCTTGCTTGAGATTCCATATGTAATTTTTCAAAACATTCACATTCCATCAAAAATGAAGTAATGAGAGAGAGATATATATATATATATAAAGAAAGAGAAGGAGGAAAATATAAACAATGTAAAAAACTTGTAAAAAACATATACCAAGAATTTCTTTCAATTTGAATTCTAAAGAAATGAGACTATTGTATTTATAACGAATGCATGTCCATATACGGCGTGATATTTACTTGTGCAAAAGCCAAATTTTGAGGTTATTCAATCCTAATAAAATGATGGAAGAAAGAAATGACAGAAGACATATTCTGTACATCAGCGGTATTTTTCCAGCTTTAAAATTGGATTTCGACGACGTGGATATTCCTCTAAAACAACCATGCGTATCCAATTTAGATATATTTTTTTTAATATGTTCGATTATAATGCATTTAATTGACATGGCATTCGATATTAACATCGCGGTAAGATATTTACTGGCAAATAAAATGATATATTTTATTTGGACTCTTTCTTTTCTACTTATTCCATCTTTCATAAATGTAATTATTAGCAGAAGAATGCAACATCAAGATGAAGAGGTAAATTAAATAATTGTATCCGTATTACATCTTGATTAAAATGACTTGCTCATACTTACATATGTACTTTTATCGCAGATAGATTCAGACTTGATGCAATTAGAAAATCATAAGTCTGCGCAAATGATGAGAAGAAAGAAAATATGTTGCATCTTGGCAGTGGTTTTCCAATTAGCACCTGTGGTACATTATTACGATACTTTGATTTATGCTTTGAAGGCACGTAAGTGTGAAAAAATAGGAGATAGGAATGGCCAAAAACGATATTATTTTAAAATGCTGAAGGAAGATCAAGATGTTGCACTTTTGAGAATATTTGAATGCTTTCTTGAAGCAGCACCTCAGCAAGTTTTACAATTAACCATTTTATTGAAGCATTATAACAGCGGCATTAATCTTGAATGTATTTCTTTTTTCCAATTATGTTTGATTCTTTGAAGGCACCGCATAATATGACAGATCTATATTATCTCTTTTTCTTTTTTCCTTTTTTTCTAGTTATACATCAAATTGGAAGTATTATTAGTTCTTTAGCCAGTATGGGTTGGGCAATGGCGAGTTATAATCGCAGTATTCGATTAGCCCAATTCGATAAGGAAATAATAAGCATTCAAGGTAACATATGTCAATTTTTGTGGCATTTCTGCATTACAGGTATGTTTAGTAAAAAATAAGTTGTGTTAGTTATTGATTATGAAGAAGATATCATTCTCACTTCATCATTTGATTACAGTCTCAAGGATTTTAATGGTGAGTTTCATTGCTAGTATATGGCCATTATACACCGCTATCGCTTGCATCTGTCATTGGATTGTCATGACAATTTGGATCTTGATTGATTCTCATGGTATATTACAATTTTGTCGCAAGAATAATCGTGCACCACATATTGCACCAACGATAACAGAACGAACTTATTCCATGCTTCTTGCATTGGTCATTGGTCTAGTCCATATATTTGTATATTTAAATGTTATAGACGGCAATACTCGTATAAAACATATATTGTTTTATGGTTTATGCTTTTGCGAGAATGTTATCGCAAATCTTCTTTGGATGTTAAATTTATCTATAGAAGCCAAAAATTCTTGGTACTTTTTTATATACATTTTTCCTTGTACAGTGTCTTTCTTATTGGGTATTACTGCCATGATTCTTTATTATACGCGTTATCACCCAGCTAAAAAGAATCAGCCGCAATCGAGCTTAAGAAATGAAGATTGATTTTTGATAATGTTTAGGTAGATAGCTATAGCTTTTCATTATTATATTTCATTGTTAGATAAATACGCCCGTGCATGCCCTAGCACGCCCCTCTCTCTCTCTCTCTCTCTCTAAAATTCTATAATAATTTATTATTTTTTATATTCAATTTATATATAATATTTAGACATATAAGAAAAGAACAATCAAATATTGCAAATGTTGCAACTATTTTAAGTAACGTAATCATTAAGAAGTGGTATTAAAAGTAAGAGTTAAGATTAAAAATCGGATTAAGAAGATAAACATGACAATAATTAACATTTTATAATAAGATCACATAAGATTTTCATTTAATATCTAAGAGACATCAACAAAGCCACATTTTACGTGTAATTTAAGCTAATCTTTTATAAACGTATATAACGATAATTAAATATTTTATTTTTGTATGTGTGTGTGTTTATATATTTGTAATCAATTTTATTTATATTTTTTAAGAATATATATATATAATATATTTATGCTCTCAATTAATAAATACCTAATCAATAAATTAATAATAAAATTAATACGTGTAATATATTAAATAAAAAATGAAATAATAGGTAGAAACCTAAAATGAAAATTTGCCGAAGGGTTATAATATGCAATTCCTCTTTGCAAATATCAATCAACTGGATTTTGTACAACTATCAGGATGAATTCTTTGTCCGGAGCAACCATTATTTCATGTTTTTTGCTACGAAGACGCAAGAAAGTTAAATCATTCGTTGGATCCAGATCACGAACCACAGAACGTGCTTTGTCTGACAGTTGACTAATCAGGCCCGCGTATTGCACTGTCGTTGTATTATCCAATGTCGATTTAATTGGAATTCCTGTAACAGTAGAAATTTCGGAAAAAAGATCATTTAATACAACATCAAAACGGATACAAACCTTCTGCATTTACTACAATAGATCCAACAACGCCCTTGTGAGATTGTATACGTTTCATGGTTTCCTCGACTTCTTGTGCCTTAAAAAACAAATTAATATTTATATTTACTCATAAACATTTATATAATATAATCTTATTTATTTATGTGATATTATTAAGTTACCATGTTGTCAATTTATATTGTCCTTTTTAGCATAACACAACAATTAGACAATTATTTATTAAGGAGTTTCTGTTAAAAAATAGATGATTTAATTCGGTTTAGTAATCGATAGAATCGATTGTAACCAACATTAATAAAACCCGTAGTAACCAACAACCAATTTGCCCCCGAAAATTTTTTATCGTAATATGTAGATGAACCATTAAATAAACGATACTCAGATTTGAAACTAAACTGATGTTGCGCCAACATGTACATGTGGCGCCAACGTGTGGCGCCAATGTGCAGCGCTAACGTGTGGCGCCAATTCGTAGGCATATTCAAACCTATCAAATGAACACAAAGCAATGTATATTTACGTATTGCATTTCTCTACTTTGTAATTACTATATTTCATAATGTTAATTTATAACGTATGCATATGAGATGTATATGAAACGGACAGATAATAATATTGTACATAAGAGTAACATCGTTACGCTACAGCTGTCTCGTTTCACGCGATTTTACTAATATATCATTCATTTATGCATTTTCAAATCAGTTAGAGATGTTCCTGGATAATAATTTCTACTATACTGATGCTGAACATTTCAAGGACGTAAAGAGGAAGATTTGTTAATATATATAGAAAGATATATTAGAGAAAAATATATTAATTTATATAAAACATTGTACAACTTGTCAATTGCTATAAAATTTTATTTTTATAGAGATACGATTAAATCAGTTTCTGGATATGTTGGCAAATTAAGATTGTAAGCTAATTCTAGCTTTCTAGGAACGAATCTGCCTCCTAGATAATGAAACTTTCCTTTAAACTTGTGGGCACACATTTTTGGCGCTGTCAAGGATATCAACATTTCTGGACATATATCATCCTTCTCAGATGGACCATTTTCAACATCCCATCCCGAAGGTATGTCTATGCTGCATATAGGAATAGATGTGCTTTTCAATATTTCCATAATAGGAACAAAAATATCTCTTACAGGAGGTTTAAAACTAAATCCAAACAAAGCATCAACTATAATTCTGTATTCATTTAAAGAACCAACGACATGCTTATTTTTTGCAAATTCATTTCCTAAAATGGTTATATCATTTTCTCTACATTGATGCAACAGATTTATGTACAATTGGTTATTGGTTTCTTTCGGATAATAAATGTCAGGAGAATATCCAAAATGTTTCAAATGCCTAGCGCATACTAGTCCATCGCCACCATTATTTCCTGGTCCGCAACAAACCAAAATTCTGTTTGCAGAATTATCCAACAATGGATAAGATTTGGCAATTGCTATGGCACAACTTTGACCAGCTAATTCCATCAATTGATCCACGCTAAATTTATATTTTTCAAATAGATCCTTATCAATGTTGATCGCTTCTGATTGATTTAGATATTTAACCATTTTGCTATACTTCAGTCGCTTTACTGTCAGGGTTGCGTTAAAGTTTGCTATACCACCTAAAACAAATATCAGGCGTTTGCTTGTCAAAGTTAGCGACTGAGTTAGCGACATTTTCACGAACTTGTCTATAGCTCTATTCTTATATCCATATCGTTGATTGGCCAAAAGTAAGGTTATCATATGTACTAGTTTTCGGCCATTTGCCTAGTTAATTTTGAAATGTAACTAGTGTACAGTGTAGGAAATATTAAAAAAAGAAAATAAATGGTTATTTTATATTGTTAGTCGGGAGCACACAACCAATACCTTCTATATTTCACTTTATCGATGCCTTTTAGGCTTGAATACTCGTGGTATATGTATGTTTATGTCGGTATATTCAACGATACGTATAGAAATCAAATCAAAAATTGTCACAGAAATTAATATTAAATAAAATGATAGAACAAGATATTGAAGCAGATCAAGGTGGTTTGCGAGTAGATGGTAGACGTCCATTAGAATTGAGACAAATTCGCGTAAGAATGGGTGTTTTTGGTCAAGCTGATGGAAGTGCTTACATAGAGCATGGTAAAACCAAAATTTTAGCGGCAGTGTACGGACCTCATCAGGTATTTCAACAATTTCAATTATTACTTTCCTTAAATGAATCGTATAATACGTCAATAAATCGTCTAAATTAAAAAGGAAAAAAAGAACACTAAAAACTTGAAATTTTGCAGCCTAGAGGCACAGGAAGAAGTGGTAGTAACAGTAGTAAAGCTGTTGTAAATTGTCAGTATAGCGTAGCAGTATTTAGTTTCATGTCTGGAGAACGGAAACGTAGACCACGAGGTGATCGTAAATCACAAGAAAGATCCCTTGAATTACGTCGTGCGATGGAAGCTATAATACATTTGGAATTGTATCCACGCTCGCAGATAGATATTTTCGTGGAAGTTTTACAAATCGATGGAAGCGACTACTGTGCATCTGTTAATGCAGCTACTTTGGCACTGATCGACGCTGGAATACCTATAAAAGTATGTCATTGTTGAAGTACATCATTATATGTATCTCGCTTATGCTATATATATTTATATGTATGTTTCCCTTTTTCTCTTCAATCTCTCTTTAGAATTATGCGATAGGATGTACAATAACATTAGTCAATTCTTCGTATACGGATGGAGAGGAAAAGGCTGTTAGTAACACAGGTGTATTGGATGCAAATTTTATAGAAGAATGCACATCAGGTGTAACTTTATCTATCGTTGCATTACCTGAAACAAATAATGATAGTGCATCAAAAAATTCTGGATTGATAGTTGTTGCACAAGGAGCAGGTCAAAGGTTACATTTATCGCATTTGGAATCATTAAAACAGCGTGCTTTGCTTGGATGTCAAGATATAAGAACGATCTTAGATTGTGCCGTACGACATCATTTAACGATACATTCGCTTCCATCATTGTGTAACGTTACAATGGATTAGAATAAAGTAAAGAAATATTCTATTTTATTTTATAATAATATGTATTATAGAAAAAGGAAGACATGCTCATTTCTCTAAGAGAGACATGGAAGAGAAATATCAATATGATATGAAAGATATCAAAAAGGAAAAAGAAATATTTCAACAGATAACATAATATAAAAATATTTGTCTGTACAATATATTCGTGTTAACGTTAATTTTTTTTATATAACACGATTTATTTATATCAAACTTTAGCATCAGGATGTTTTTCGATGATCATTCCCACTCCCTGAAACAATATACACATATAAAATATAATGGTTCGATAATTTATACAAAAGTAAAACAAAATTATACGAATGTATTATTTAAATTCACCTGTCCACCAGCTGCACATGCTGCAATTAATCCAAATTGTTGATCTTCTTTGATAAGCCTGTTGGCGGTATGAGTGACTAACCGAATTCCTGTAGCAGCAAACGGATGACCAATTGAAAGAGATCCACCCCATGAATTCCACTTTTGAAGCTCTGGAACACCTACTTTTCCGCTTCTCTTTAAATAATGTTGCGCGAACCAATCGGAATCTAAAGCTTTAAGATTAGCTAATATTTGTGCAGCGAATGCTTCGTGTACTTCCCATACACCGATATCCTTTACATTTAACTTTGATTTTTCTAATACCTGTAAATTCATAAATTTTATGTTTTTGCGTTAGATAAACTTAATAAGCTGTTTTTTTTATATGCATGCATTATATATCTATAAACCTTGGGAATAGCATATGCAGGACCTAAGAGTAATTGATCGACTGGATCTTGAGATACATAAGTAAAGTTTCGTAAATATGCTTTCGGCTTGAGACCCAATAAACGAGCTTTTTCTTCCGTCGTTATTAAAGCTGCAGATGCACCATCAGTTAAAAAGGATGCGTTAGCTGCAGTTACAGTCCCATATGGTTTAACAAATGCTGGTTTCAATTTTGCCAATTGTTCTGGCGTTGAGACGCGTATTCCGTTATCTTTGCTTATTACTTCTTCTATGCCTGGAACTACAGATCTAACGTTATAAAAGTAAAATTTTGCTTTCTCTCTTACATACCTTTAAAAGGCACTATATCTGAAAGATGTCCTTGATTCTGTGCTTGTGCAGCTAATGTGTGAGATCTCAATGCATACTCGTCTTCTTCCTTTCGTGTTATCGCAAATGCTGCTGCTAAACGGTCTCCGCTATGTCCCATTGTTTCACCACTAGAAAATTCTGCCACTGCTGGCAACTGAAAATAGATTTATAATTTTGAAAATTTTAATGTATAATTATGAGAAGAATATAAGAGGAAGAAGGTAATTGCAACTAACATCTGGTACAAAATGTGACGGCCTAATGGATCCTAAAAGAGACAATTTTTGTCCCATAGATTTTGCTTTATTGGCTTGCAACATCAAGCTTCTCATAGGACGACTATGTCTTATTGGTATATCTGACATGAATTCAACCCCTCCAGCCACAATCACGTCGTAGGTACCACATGCAATTAAACCCATAGCAGTGGTTATAGCTTGATTACTACTAATGCAAGCCATTGTAATCGTATGTGCTGGTGTATGTTCACTGTAACCAGCACCTAAAGCTGCTTCACGACCGATATTTGATGTTTTTATTTCCTGCATTACGGTACCATAACAAATATATTCTATAGCTTCATTAGGAAAGCCTATCTTTCTTTTTAAACTCCTATAATAAAGAAATTAATCAAATAAGAAGGAAAAATTATCATTTTAATTGTCAGATAAGAATATACTTACAATAAAGAATGCCTAGCAAGATCGTACGACATAAGATTTTTGTATTGCGTTCCAGATTGAAGAAAAGGTGTACGTACACCGTCTACAAATACTATGTTTTTCTGACTTGAATCATGTTTTGTTGTATAATTTTTATTTATCTGGACTTCCCAAGATCTTGGGTAGATAGAACCTGTAGCATATAAGAGTTCATCATTTTTAATAATAAATTCAGTAAAAACGATCTAATCGTCATGATTTAGCGATACAAATTTCACGAGTACTTGGTCATAAAAGGAAAAATCACGTACAACAATTATATTCATTCGAATGTTTAAATTTTCACAGTACACATACACATACACACACGCACGCACACGTTTGCATGTGCACGTGCGCACCATTAAGTTCATGTTGAACTTTGAGCTTTGAGTTTTGCTGTAGTCAGAAACGATTTGATTTATCATTTAAGTTTTTTACTTGTCAAATAGTTTGATATTTTGCTAAAAAAAATAAATTCTTTATTTATAAAACATAACAACAACGTACCATAAACCTTAAATCCTTGTTCTATCTTTGAAACATTTTTTATTAAGGTAAACATTTTCTATCACAAATTGTAACTCTTTTTCTTCTTATCCAGAAACCTAATAACGTAGCAATACGTGTTAAATTTTATTACGTTCTGACAAAAGTATCGTCAAGACCTAATTGCGTTAATTACCCTTTAGTATAATCGGACAATCTTTTCTCCAATGTATTCAGTAATATATGAATATTGCTTTGCAAATCCAACAATAAACTTAGTCGAGCAAATACGAATTAAAACGTATTTGATAGAATCAATCGGATTGATAAAAATAATTCTTAAAAGATATACATAGATAAAATAAATATACTAGGAACATTGGGAATTTTTGTGAGTTAATTGTCGGATATTGGTAGCACTGGCTTGAGTATAATCCTTTTGCGTTTCTATTTTGCACATGTCATTGTCTATCTTAGATAAGTAATATAATCCTTGTTTTAGATTTGGCGGTATAAATACTCTATAGAAATCAGGATACCCTTGGGCTTTTAAGTTTTGGAGAGATTAAATGAATTATATTAACGCTTAAAAGATGAAGTGCACTACTCCAGAAATTTCTTGGCATAATCGAGATCCAGTTTTGAGCATCGACATACAAAATAAACCATGTGAAAGTAATACAAGTGAAAAGTTTTGGCGTCTAGCTACTGGAGGAGCAGATTCTCATGTTTTGGTAAAATTATTCAAATAAATTAGATAGATTAAATGATTAAATAGATAATAATAATGAGTTATATATACCAAATGATATTTAGATTTGGCATCTTTTGACACCCGAGAATAGTTCGACAGTGATCAAATGTGTAGCAGACTTGGAACGACATCAAAAAGCAGTAAATGTTGTCAGATTTTCACCATCTAGAGAAATTCTTGCTTCAGCAGACGATGGTATTTTGATTATTTCAAATAATATTGTCTATATATGTGGAAATTTGTTTATCGTAAAATGAAATGAGATCAGATGAAATGATAAAAAAAAAATAAACGAGGATTTGTTTTTTCTTTCTATAGAATCTATCATCATTTTATGGAAGCAGAAGGAGGAATGTGACTTTTTTATCTCTCCCGATGACAATGAGAATAAAGAACAGTGGACTTCCTGGAAAGTGTTGAAAGGCCATTTAGAAGATGTTTATGATATTTGTTGGTCGCCAGATTCTTCTTCCATAATATCTGGTTCTGTAGATAATACAGCAATTCTATGGGATGTTAATAAAGGTCGTAGCAACGGTATATTATCAGATTCAAAAGGATTTGTGCAAGGTGTTAGCTGGGATCCTTGTAATCAATATATATGTACAATAAGCAGTGATAGGTATCTACACAAACATTACAGATATATTTGATATATATTTAATAATCCCTTTAAATGTTATAATATTTCCCATTAATTTTAATCCTCCAATGGTTTTTACAACCAATTAATTGTAATGAATTATTTGATTTATTTTAGGCAGTGCAGATTAGTCGATATCTCTACAAAAAAGACAGTACAGCGTGTTCATAAGTCTAATATTCCTACACCATTTGATTATCCTTTGCGAGGCAAAACAGTTAGATTATTCTATGATGATACATTTAAATCATTTTTTAGAAGATTAACCTTCTCCATAGATGGAACATTGATAATTGTTCCATCTGGTATAATAGAACCACAAGATACCATAGAAAAGACATCAAATGCGACGATTGTCTTTTCAAGGCATAATTTAAAAGAGTTGGTATTTGAATACGCAAAAATGCGTTATTTTCCAAAGAAGCAACCCTGATGTTACTCTATTATAACAATATTTCTATTTATTTTTAGGCCAATAATGATATTGCCTTCTTTGGATGAACCTACAATAGCAATTCGATGTTGTCCTGTTTATTTTGAACTCAGAAAAGATGGACCCACTCCTATGATAGCATTACCTTATAGAATAATATTTGCGGTTGCAACACAACATTCGATATTAATTTACGACACTCAACAAATTTCTCCAATTGCTGTAATATCTAATATTCATTACACCAGATTGACCGACATTGCATGGTTTGTAAAAGATTTTATCATATTTTTCTTTGAATGCAAATCATTGTTGTTCGCAAATATTACAAACGTATCTAATGTTTCAAATTTTTCTTTACAGGTCTAGTGATGGCCATATCTTGGTTGTATCTTCTACGGATGGTTATTGTTCGATAATACATTTTTCCAAAAACGAATTGGGCCATGTGTATGATGATGGTAAAGGTGCAACAATGATCTCATCTAAACTTCCAAATAGTAATAATAGCGAAACTATAACGAAGTCTACTAAAATTGAAACGAAAGGTAGTACTTTGCTTCTCGATATAGATAATAATGCAATGGATGTTGATGTTATAAAATATAATAAAGAAGTAACAAAGCACAGTTCAGATGATGAATGTAAAAAGATTTCTCATCAAAATAATGAAAAAATGCAGCAAAATGATAATAATTTATCAGAGTACAATTCCATTAAAGATCGATACGAAAGTCAAAATGATGAAACAAGGGAAGAAACTGAAGATATTAAACTAGTTTTTAATGAAGAAAGCAATAATGATACAAAAGCAAGTAAAAATAATATATCCCTTAAAATGGATGCACCTTCTGTAACATCTAAAAAGACACCACGAAGGGTGGAATTAATTACTCTCTCTAGTACTAAAAAAAAAAAATTATAAATACCGTTAATTATTTTACGTAATAATTATGTAAATAAAAACTAATACTTTTTTTATGTAATAATTATTGTGTAATATTTGTATTTTTGATATATATATATATATATATAAGATCATTATTGCCATCATGAATTATTGTTTTCTTCGGATAATCAGAATTTGATTTTTAACATATTAGATAAATATACTTATTCCCAAAGTGCATTATGTCCAATAACGCAGATGTTCAAGTTTGGCAGCGATTTATGTAAACCGTCAATCGTTATGTATGATGTATATCGGTAAATATATTAATTAGTTTATAATAAAACACGGTGGCTTTTTCAAGTGCAGACTATTTCTTTTTTATTCTTATACCCCAACTATACAGATGGCGTTATCTGATATATATATATATATATCTGTTTTGATACATATTGTCATATAAAAATAACAGATAAAGCATTCTTTACGTTTAAAATATAGTCATATAAACTTTATAATGGCACTTGTTTCCAATATTATTTCATCCATTACGCAAAATGTTACCAAATTTGGATTAAATTCAAACTCTATTAATTGGGGTAAGTAGTGAAACTTTTAAGGTTATATTCATTCTGAATTTAAAGACCAGAAGAACAAGACATTTTGTTTATTTCATATTTTTTCTTTTTAAATAGCATGCATCAGGTATGCATCAAAAAAAGCTGGCAGCTGTACGAAAAACAAAACTATTAAAACAAAACCAAAGCGTAGAGGTATGCGTGTGAGCGATGGTGCGTTTGTACAGGCAGGAACAATGCTTGCTACTCAATTGAGACCTAGATTTCATCCTGGGCTAAATGTAAATTAATTATGTTTTATAAATATTTACTGTAAATTACAGATCGAATATTATACCATGTTTATTATGTTATTTTTTAGGTTGGTTGTGGAAAAAATGGAACATTGTTTGCTATGGAAGCAGGAAACGTGATGGTAACTTGTGAGAAAGTTAATCTCAATTGGGATCATTCTTGGGTGAGAATAAATTATGCGAATCGGGAAGGACAAACTATTTATAAGAAATATTTCAATGTAATACCCGAACCTCAGCACAATCGTTTTAAACTAATCAACACCATTTAGATTCGAGAATTTAGTTGAGTCATTTTTGTAGGATATTTATTTTAATGCGAAGACATCTAAAATAAATAGTGCAATTATTTCATATTTTTGTATGCTTAAAAATTATAATCAACAATAACAGATGTTTAATGAGATAGAGAAATTTACTTTACATGATAGTACAAGTATTAATTAAGACTATTACTTAATCACTATCTGCTTTCAAATTCATTATTTTCAGCCCATTTAAATGATTGATATTTTACACTTTTTCCATCTTCTGAAAAGGTAGCAAAAACTTGTACTTTTCTAACATGACTCGCTGTACGACATTGTCCAACAAGTTCTGTAATTGGTATTTCCTCGCTTCTGTTTTTGCACTGTATTATAAATTGAGAATGGAACATAATAGGATCACCTGTGAATATATATATATATATATGTATAAGAATAATTATAGATTTACGTGAAGTTCTTTTCGATGGCATTAATAGGAAAAATGATTAATAAATTTAGTCATATAATTAATATTGCATGTGTATTATTTTACTCTCCCTCTTACGGCTTTTATTTTCCAAATTCAATGAATACTTTTCTAGATTTCATAAAGTAATATTATAATAGATACCTGGATATAATAGAAAGTCACCACCAAATTTTTCTCCAGTTGTTATGTAGTATCCTCGTTCCCAAAGATCTTTAAATGTTTCATATCGAAGTTGTTCTTGTGGTGTATTGGGATATTTCCATTGAACTATTTCAAAGTTACCCTTATTCCATTGTGGATATGCTAATAAACAAAGTGAATGCTATATGACCACTTTTATTTGGTATTAAAAATGTAAAATGTCGTCAACATTTTGTATTATATCATCATATTACCTGTATGTGTTTGTATAAGTGCTTCACTTTTTTCTAATTTAGGTAATTTTGACATTTGTTCGTCAAAGAGATCTTTAGTATTTATTTCTATATTTTTTAACGCTTCCTGTGAATCTTTATCTAAAGGCTTTCGTAGTTTTTTTTTATTTGTCTTCATACCTAATATTTTTCGTTTTTTTCCTTCCACAATTTTATCCATCATTGCTACAATCTAGAATAATTTAATAATTATATTTAAAGATTCATTAAACCATATAGTTTAGAAAATACCTGTTTTTCTTTTTCTTGTCTTAAGCACTTTTCTTGTTCCTTAAACAATATTTCCCTGTATTGGTTAAAAGTTTCTTTTAAAGATTCACTCGGTGGATATTGTAAGTGTGAATATTTAACAACACGTGCAATTCCTTTTTCTAATAAAAGGGAAACTTCTTCGGGAAACAAAAGCAATGGAAGGCCTGAGAGTACTTCTTGCCGAGGATATTTTGCAAGACAACCTACTAATTCTCCAATTATCCTATGCTCCTTCCGCAGTGTCAACCAATCTTTAAGAATACAAGAAGAGGGAATATAATGAAAACAAAGAAAACATTATTGTAATCGCTATCTTTAAATTTGAATAAAGCTTAAAGAAATAAAATGTATAAAATAATTGAAGATATTGTAACTTATAACATAATAATACAACTACAATAAAAAACAACATTTTACCGCAGGCGTTCCATATGAAAACATTATTTTGTGAAAATGTCAAGTCTATCATATCTGACATGTGTTTTTTCTTCTTATCTGTCAAAGGTTTATTTATTTCTAAAATCTTTTGGAAAGTCTCTAGCACCTAGTAACACGAGCAGCAACACCTGGTGGTAACTTTTAGAAGCATAATCGATACTTCGCGAGGATCGAATGGCGGCAAACCTTTTCGAATTTAAATATCGACGGATTGACAATGGCCTTTCATGGGAGATTTTTTAATTATACACAATATATACAGAAGAGTCAAGAATATTTTAATCTATGACATCGTTTTAATATCTTTTTAAATAGCTAAGAAGATCTTATACAAGTAGAAAAATAAACGTATCCCGAATTCGGACGACGTGTGGCAGTCAACGTGTTAAATACAATATATACCTATTGGACATGTAATCATTATGTTTAAACGCATATTTACAATATATTCGCTGATATAAATATATAAATCAATTCAATATTTATTTACTACAATGGCGGAAATCTCGTGTTTAGGATTGGGAAGTATTGATTAACTATTTCTTCTAACGACCACCATTTGTACGGTGGCCCAACGTTTATACTCGTTGATAAAAAACCACTCATGGCATAGCATCCAAAAAGAAATACCAGTAAATAGGAAATGAGCATGCGCCACGATGATGGGATTAAAATATTTTTTAAATAATGAAATAGACAATGACTAAAAAAAAGAGAAAAAAGAAAAAAAGATAAAGATGAAATATTATGAAAAATATGCGTTTTCTTTATAATCACTTGTATATTACCGTAATTCTGTCTCTTTGCCAATTACTTTGCCAATTTCTTTGTCATTTCGAATATTCGACTTTGTCAAGTTGAAATGATCGAATTTACAAACTTCTAGGCTTTTCCTTTTTATTTTTTTCACCAGATTCTTTCTACATTCCGTTCCATTCAGAAGATCTTGTAATTCATGAAAATTTCTGAAATTATAGTTTAAATTTGATTAATATATTTATATTATGCAATATATTGTAAGATAAAAACAAATTTGACCAACTCTTTGCTATCTGACATTTGATTTTCATCATCCAACGACGTTGGCACGATCTTTTTCTTGCTTTTATTATTTGCACTATTAATACCTTCTTCAGTATTATTTTTCTGCGCTACTTTAATTACGGAATACTCAGAGCTATTTTCTTTCCTGTTTGTATGCACATTTTCAAAATTACTAAGCGATATCGAAAGTGTATTGCTTTTATTTCCAACGTCGACGTTTTCTATCCATTCATCTCCTACTTTCATTTCCTTCAAAGGATCTTCGTATATGTTAAATATAGGTACTTTTGTCTTCGACATTTTCAGATTGGCAAATTGCCGTATGAGCGACTCGTTGTTATCATTTTGATCATTTCTATATTTCATTTTGAACAAATCTGTATGGCGGAAACGTAATATATTTATGTACATACAAAATTAAGAAAGATAGAAACAAGAGAAGATAGAATTTAGTTGTTCAAATTCAGTAATAATAAACTACTTTATAGTAATTAAAAGTAAAGCATATCGCATCTTGCATCTATTGTGAATCTTACTTTTCTCCTTCGAATCGATGCGCATCGGTGTTGAGTATGCAGCTGGTACATGGATTCCCGTATTACTTTCTTCATCAATATTAGAGAAATTATTAAAGTACATAGACGTTCTATCGTAACGATTAGGTGTTGATTTATCGATTAAATACGTTTCACCATTGATCGAATAGATTTCTTTATCGATATCGTTTAGATAACTATCAGGGTTTACAATATTACAATTTCTCTTAATCGCACAACAGCTTTCTTCGAAATTTTCCGTGATTTCATCTTGTTTTGGTTCATGATTACATTCACTTTTCGTATTATCGATCAATGTATTATTACTCGCTGTATTCAAATTTTCTTGTGTAAGACATGGCTCTTCGCTCAATGACGTAACTTTATTTAACGGTAATTTCAATTTCATAGGAGCCATCAGGACAGGACGTTGGAATTCACATAAATTATGTTCTAATCTATCTAAAGAAAGATCTTCGAGGAGTAGGTTTTCAGATCGAATAGATGATGAACTAACCGAAGAATCACTACTATCATTCAAAGACCTATAGGTACCTCCGAATTTGTATTCATGACAGTTTGTTAAATTTTCTGCATCCTTTTCTTTAAATTCTGTCTGAAACTTGTTTTCTTTTTCTGTTTCTTCACAAGTTAAGTTGCCGGAAGATTTTCTTATTGCAATAGCCTCATTCATTTTCTCCGTTGCTGATAATGGAATAATAACATTAAGCGAACGAGAAGATAAAACTTTCTTTTTAGGAAGTAGACTAGATTCGGATTTTGATTTACGATTGCCTAAAACGACAGCCTCTTTAGTATTCAAGTGTATGTGTCTGTATATATATATATAGATATAGATATAAATATAGATATGTCAGCGTTAAATTGTGATAACACTAGGTCTTATCCGAAATAACTAGGCGTTTTTGGGCAAGCAAATAAAAAACATTTGATTGTACACCATGACTATTAGTGTTTGAGGAAATAACGAGATATATATTTTATGGCTACGTATGAAGGTTCAAAGTCGACAGAACAGCACGACTAATAGAAAATCTATTCTCTAATAAACGAGTTTCATGTTTTAACGCCAACATATATATATAGAAATAAATTACATTTAATAGTAACTGGTTGGGATGTAGCTGGAAAGTTTATTGGTAAGGATAAATGATCCATAAATTGTAGTTTTTCATTTTCCTTCGTATTATTTCCACTTGGGAAAGATTTATCGGGACATATTCGAGCGATGGTATCCGAGTAATCTCCGTTACTATGGCCAAAAATATCGATTTTTATTTTGGAAGCATCGTTAGGGGTATCCTGACACATCGTTGATGTACATAGAGTTGTTTTTTTCTCCAATGAAATTGAACTACAAAATAAATAATTAATAATTAATCGAAATAAATATGTATATATTAGATATGATAGAAAGCCTAAGCTGTCTTGTTGCATTAACCTGACATTTTCCGTCGAGTTTTTTGTTGGATTTGGGTGCGAACTTGTAACGGGTCGAACATTTTGATGGGATATTTGTATCATTGGATCGACAGTGCTAGTTTCCGAAACCATTGCTACATTAGGTTCTTGCTTTTCGTTCGAGATATCGTCGTAAGACGTAATTATTTGATCTTTTTTCAAACTAAAATTAAACGATTAGAAGATGTTAAACATTTGTAATCTCTAAGACTTTTTTCTTTTTTTACATATACTATTGTGTAATTAATTTACTTACAAACATTCTAAATGATCTTCGTTAGAGTTTAAAGTAGACAAATCGCACACATTTGTTCTTGTTCCAGAGTTTTGTATTTGTATTTGAATATCGGTTTTTAAGCCTGCTTCTGGGGGCTTTGCATTTACCTATTAAATTCAATTTTTATTTTAATAACGATCTAATTATCTTATTTTCTTGTTTTACGTGACTAACCATATCTAGTAGAATTTGTATTCTTTGTCTAAGGATCTCCAAATTGTTCATCTTTTCAGAACTCTCAATTACATTTTGCTTAAAATTAACACACTTCTCGTTTTGTGCCAATACCAATTGTTGGAAAACACTTGAATAAATCAGAAAGCAAAATATATGTACCTCGGTATCTTAAATATTCTCCTTGATATCGCGCGCATATCATTAGTAGAAATTGAATGAATATATTCACCTTTCAGTTAGTTGTATAAGTTTATGAATTTCTAATTCGTACCATTCCACTTCCTTTTCCAATTCGCGACTCATCGTATCATTCCAACTGCACATATTAGCAAAACCCTAAAGACACAAACGTACACGCGATACGCGCAACGCGCACAAATTAATAATATGAAAAATTGTTTGTCTACTTATTTATATGGATATCTTTGATTTTATCTTCTTCTTTCCTCTTTTTTTTTTTTGACGTTATACTTCTTTTTGTATAAATTAATAGACAATAAAGCTTTTCTACTTACAGATGCTTTCAATTCGTCATAGAGGGAATCTTGATGGTTTGAATCGTGGAATTTAGTGTAGGGAGAATCGTGTATCGTGCAATATAATTCCTCGTCGGAATATGAGAGCTGTAAATTAGTTTAGAAAATTTGTATTATTTATTTATTTTACGAAATAAACCCATTAATATAGAGTTAGTTAAACGAAGTTAAATGAAAAGAACATTAACATAAAGATTATTAAAGATTATTAAAGATTATTACAGATTATTACATTGAAATTTTACAGAGATTCCAATGAAAAACACTGCGAAACATTTGCAATTTGCTCCCTGATATGTAACTAAGTATTTAATAAAAAATCTAGCGAAGATAACACAATGAAGAATTTATAAAATAATTAAAAGTATGGTAAAATGTACTATATGACATTTAAATAGCTTGAGAAAGATAATTTATTATTCAAACAACACATGTGCAACTTACTAAGATCCTCTTGCATCAGATAAGTATTAAGAGGGCTGTCAATACAATTAAAGATTTTTACATATTTATACGGAATTCGATTAATGAAAGAGGAAATTGAACTCACTCGGTCAATAGAAGTACGGGTATCTACGCTTCTTAATAATTTTAATTCCGTATTTTCCTCTTCTAGTTGTCGATTATTTTCGCGTAGCATCTACAAGATAGATATAGATATTATCTTTCAATAATTCTGGTAAAGCATTTTATAATATCAAATGAAGAAAATGTAGGTCAGCTTACTTTAATTACATTTTCGCGAACTTCATAATTATTTCGAAGATTATCATTTGCCTTTTTCAAGTTTGCAATCGATATAAGCAACGACTCGTACTCGACATGCTTTTTCTCCAATTTCTCGACTATTTCGGCATTCATCTTCATAGATTCGACTTTTTCATTCGTAACTTCCTTTAATTTATCCTTCAGATTTGCAATTTGTAGCACCTAATTGCAAGTGCACGAAAAGTTCTAATTATGAATTCATAAGATTTTTCTCGTTTACAGAAACGATCATATCCATTACAACCTCTAATTCTGCCGTCTCTAATCTCTTAAGTAATATTCGTTGCTCTTGTAAGGACTTCTTGAGGGCTGCATTGGCCTGTTTTTCTTTTCTTTTTACTTCATCCAATGTGTCTTTTTGTTCATCATATTCTTGTTGTAGTTCACGATAATTCTCGTGGATTCGTTCTCTGCGAAATAATTGATGAATAAAACTCAAGGACTGATTTGTATGAACGATCCTGGCTCAGAAATAACTAGACATGTGAAACAAAATTGAAGAATATTTTTCTATAATTGTCATCAAATTTGTATTTTATACTTCAACTAATCGCACCTCGCTATTTTATAGAATAACTGGTTTAAGTATACAATTCTGGCTTATTTCATACTTTAATCGGTCTCTTTGAATATTTCATGAAAAATTTCAAAATTAAACATTTATTCTATGAAATGAAGGATTTCACGCTTTTTTTGAAGAAAACGTGAGAGCTTGAGAAAGAATGAAGAAAGACCAGCCCTTTTCAGACTTCAGACTTCTATATGAAGTTTAAGTAGGCATCCTATTCAATTAATTTCGTTAGATCATACTTTAGAAAATGAATTAGATAATTATATGGTTTTAGAAACCCTTTCTAATACAATAAGTATAAAAAATATGATATTAAATACATACAATTGACGTTTAAAATATTTTTGTTGCCTTTCCAAAATTAAATTTCTATCGTCTAATTTGGCCATTTCTTCTCGGAGGAGAGCATTTTCTTCTGTTATTTGTATTACTTTTAAATGGAATTTTGTATTACGGGTATCCTTCTCCATATCGTTTTTATTTAAATTCAGTTTCACGTAAATATAAATTAAGGTTAAAAATATTTCGCTTATCTGCTTTGTATTACTTATATTCTTTTCACTCTTCTTTTTTAACTTAGTTATTGTCTAACCGAACAAAATATGAAAAATAATGAAATATACATAGTTAAAATACATATCTATTGGTTATAAAGTAGAATATTTACATAAATCTATATATATATATGTATATATATACAGAAACGACTTTTAAATGTGAAAAATGGACCGTTACAATATCAGGCTCGTTAGGAATATATAACTCACAATCAAATCTGTACCTTTCTAAAAAGCATACATATTTGACATAACATAGATTTAACTTATTCAAGTTGGTAATCGTTACGGTGATAATTATAAATTTTTCTCAACATTTCAATCAAGTACACCAATCGCTGATTAAACGTTTAAAATTATCATTAACTATTGGTTAAGACTCCAGAATTAGTAACACAATGCTTTAAGTTTATTCGTTATTATTTGGCGGCAAAATTCATGCCATTATTGGACGGTCTAATCGTCACAACGCTCGCCAGTCGTAAGTCATTTATTTATTTTAAACACTCTATATATGAAACTCACAATGCACAAGGTGTACAATATTTAAACAGCGTTCGGAAAATAAATATTTTTCAAGAGTAATATAATATTAGTGTCTTGCTTATCCAAGATTATTATTTGTACCTTTTAATAAACTCTGGTCTTGATTATTCTCCTTGTCACTGCAGCTGCATTCTATTCGCATGATAATTCAAATGGAATCTTTACGAAGGAGAAATTAGTTGATACAAGTCTTCAATATTTTCTTGTAAGTCGATAAACAATAATGCCTTTTAATACCTAGTACAAAACTTAGCGATACATTTTGTACATATAACAAATTTTCTAATATAATGTATTTGTATATGTTATTTTTTAAATTTAGAATAATTAGGATGCATTCCTCTTTTAATTCTTTTGATAGAATATTATAGCATATGATTTTCTCCTAGTATAAGTAAATAGAAGACGGTGTCTTATAAAATTTTTCATGATTGCAGTGTTGTCGGGTTCTTCTTATTGTTGTTGAAAATAATGCGCTCTCTCTTCCAGTAAAATGATTGAAAACCTAGAGAGAAAGTATTAGTTTATTAATGCTATGAATAAATATTTTTTAAAAGTATTATAATATTTGTTTCTTCCTAATATAAGATTATTATGTTTACCTTTTTACAGATTCTGGTTTTGATTATTTCTTGTCACTGCAGCTGCATTCTATTCATTTAATATTTCACAATAAATCTCTTCGAAGGAGAAAATTGTTAAAACAAATCTTCATGTTGTTCACCCCAAGAAAATGAAACCCTTATGACTTGAATCCATGCTGTAACGGAGTCTTCTTCTTTACTGAGTAATAGTCTTCCATGGGAATTGAGATTGTAGAGCGAAGTAAATTATTTAGGAAATAATTTTATATATGAATTGTAACAAATTTCCAAAGAGAAGAGGATGATGAACTGAATTAAAAAACAAAATAAAATACATAAAGATATATATATATACATAAAAATATATAAGTTAAAGAAATTCAAAGAAAAAAAATATAGATACACACCTGACTATTGTCTGGTATAATAACTGGATGAAGAGAACGATTGAATTCATCGGAATTGTCAAATACAAATCAAAATGTTGTCATCGTTGAGTTAGAACATAACAGAGTCGCACAGCAACTAACTAATATAACTATTTTCATCCTGAATTGCAGATAACTATAATGAGTAAAAGAAATGAATTAAAACTAATTAAGGATCCTATAGGCATTTGTATACTGCATAACTTAAAATATATACACTAATTAGAATACACTGTATATAACCTATAAAATTAACTGTTATGGTCATTTTTAATTTGACATAGCGGTAATGTTCAACAGTAATATTTAAAAAACTATCATTTTAATTATTTTATTTCTAAATTCTGTAAATATATATTATGTGTGTGTGTGTGTGTTGTCTGTATAATATTTAAAGTAATATTCCTTTCTTACTTATACAAGATTGTTGCATTTACCTTCTAAAAAGTTTTCACTTAGGTCATTTACTTTCATCGCTGCTATATTCTTTCCGTATAATATTTCTTTATATAGCATAGTACGTATTAAAAGACTACAATTACAATTATATGATGCGTTTATATGATGCGAAAGTCAAACAATAGTGCACCAATAGCGTTTCAATAGCGTTTCAATCGCGTTCTACTCGCGTGCAATTGGCGCTCTGCTAGCGTATCAATGACCGTCCATTAGCGTATAAATGGTGTTCCAACACCGTATCAATGGCTACATTCCGTAGCAATCTCGACCTTTCTTCTCTTTTTCTCTTTCTCCCTAGTAACGAAGAAAGAAGAAAAAAAAACAAAAAGTAATTTCAACACAATTTTGGACTACTGCATAGTATCTGTAAATACATCAAAGTTATTAAAAACATTATAAAGTAATTAGTTTCTGTATATGAAATGGATAAAAGGAACCAAGGAATGGGGAGTAAAAAATATAGTATTAATTAAGGATTTAAAAGAAACTAATTACAATTATAATGTTTATGGTAAGCGGTCTTTGGCTAGATTTTACTTGCAATGGAATGTTTAACATATAAAATATGTTAAACATTATACTGAAAGTAAAATACCATTGCCCAGGTCTAACCACGAGGAGGTAACCGCTTCTGAAGACCCGGGATGTGCATCCTGAAGATGTCCCCATCCGAATTAAATTGAAACCATAGAAAATGAATGCCCTGAGAACGTTTTTTAATGAGCCCCACTCTTAGGCCCCACCCAAAGAGTTTTATTCGGAAAATTCTTGCAATTATTATCTAGAATTATGAGAAAAGTGGAATACCAAATATCAAAATGATAACGGATGAGTGAAACATAAAAAGAATCATGGAACCTGTGAACGAATAAAATACATTAAAAATAATTATTACATGCCTGCGATGCTAAGGAGAGAAGAATAAGTAGATTAAAATTATACATTAATTTATACATTTAATATTATCTTATATTATACTTTATTATAACTTAGTCCTCTTTTGATCAACTTTTATTCCTCGTTTGGTCCTCTTTTGGTCCTCGGCTGGTCCTCATGTGCATCTTCTTCTATTGAACCTGCAACAAAAAAAACAAAAGGGAATGGAAGAAGGAGAAAAGCGGGCCTTGAAACGAACCTGAAAAAGAAAAAGATACGATTATTTTAGATTTGCAAAGAATCAATTAATGATCCATGTTACCTATAAAAACATGCAAGTGCATTAACAATGATTTTTCTCACGAGTGCGATGCAATATTAAAGTAATAAACATATTAAAATATTACCGTTTACCATTATTTAGTCGACTTCTGGTCCCTCTTTCACATAATTCATCCTGCCAATAAAATATAAAGAAAAGGATCGTTTGGTGTGGGTGGAATTTTAGGTAAGGACATGATTCTATCCTTGGGAGTAAGATAGAATCAAGGCTCGCGTGGGCAGGGTCGCATCCCTGAAGTAGATTCTTTCTTAGCAAAGAAAGAATCTACCCGCTACCCATTGAAAAAAAATACTGGAAACGAACCTGAAACAGAAAACAGAAAGATTAGTTTAGATTTGCAAAGAACCAATGAATGTATCGAAAGCATATTCCTTTTCTAGATCAAAATCCAATACTTACAAATAGATTGGAATTAATCATATCCTGAAACAAAATAAAATGCAAATTAATTCAATACATAATATAATAATCGATTAAATCTTAATACCTAAAACAATAAAAGAGACATTAAAAAACATTATAAGATAATTAGTTTCTACGAATGAAATGAAGAATGAAAAGTGGGGAAACTGTATGCAATAGGAAATCAGAAAATGATATGATATTGGAACGGGAATTCGGGAATGGTATTGTACTCTATCATGATTTTAAAGTATTTTCTATCTTTTAAATGAAATATCATTTAAAATCAAATTTTCTTAATACTCGATTTATTTTAGGAAAAATTATGTTTGGTCTTTGGTGGGTGGCATGGCAAATCCAACGATGGTCACCTGTAACAAAAAGCAAACTATTTTAATTATTACCATTCTTAATAACCATTATAAATTATTGACGAGCAAAACAAAAAAATAAAACAATAAAAATATCAAATGACCAACGAGCTATTTTCAAGATTCAACCATGCTGTCGAACTTGAAAATAACTCATTAAGTCTGTAGTTGCCCTCTTGAGCCACAATTAAGTGGGGGCCTCTTCGGCTTTTAGCCTCTTCTTTCTTCAAGCCTACTGTCGGACATTCCCTACGTGCGAGCATGAAAAGAATCTTTGACCAAAAACGTCAATCGTTCCAAAAAGTATTCGCATAATTTGGCATATTACAACGATTAATGATATAGAATTGAATCGTCCTGATTCTATATAATAAAAAAAAACCTAACCGACCCTAACACAACCCTGAAAAAGAAAAATGTGATTAGTAAAACATCCTGAGCTTTTTACATAGAAAATAATTATTACCTTTTGGTCGAGAGATATCTCATCGCCGAAAGGAATATTATTAACATGTAAAGTATCGATTCTATTCTAATACCAAACGTTATAATATGCCAAATTATGGTCGTACAATTTAGAAACGACTTCAAGACATTTTCACCCAATTACTCTCAACTGCTTATAACACTAATATAAATGAAATACATTTCACATTACAATATATATGAAATAATTCCATTTATTTTCTTCATCATACATCTTATGCAAATAATTCCGATGTTCGTTAAGGGGGTGACTCTATTTATTAATTATTACAAAATGCATTCGCGTTTCCCGTTAGCTATCCTAGCTCGTGGACAATCAACGAACTTAAAAGTTCATCGACTGTGCACATATTACACGAGCACATTTAATCGAATGTCCGAGCAGTTAATTATGCTAATCGATGACCTAATAACACTTCGCACTTTTACTATCGAGTAATATAATCGAATTGAAATAAAAATAATACTAAAAATGCAATGCATTTCTTTGCAATATTTTTATTTAAATTATTCTTTATATTAAATTATATGAAACATTTCTAAGATTAAATCGCGATAGTGCGAAGTGCTATTATAATACTTAAAACTAAGTATCAATTCATCAAAGGTTTTGCGGATTTGATTTCGACTCTATCTCGTTCGAGATACAATCGAAATAGAAATGAATTTCTTAAATGGTTGCAAATCCCTTTGAATCATGTACATAATGTATATTACAGAATTGTCACAAAAAAGATTTACAAGTCAAGCAAGATAGAATAAAAAAAGATATAATTTTGTGACAATTCCGTATAAAACCCGGAGGTGGGGACTCGCACTGAAAGTGCAAGTATGCCACGTGCCATTCCGGGGTCCTACCTACTTATAATTAAAGTTTCACATTCATTCAAAAAAATACACATGCATACCCACCCACACACTCCACGGTTCTCACACATACCACCAGGGTGCAAAAGCCTAAACTAGAGAGAATGCCCCGGGGCACCTCCGACACCCTAGTTCAAACGCGTTTTTCTAAATTTATGGGAGTACGTACCAATTGCTGTAATCGTCTGTCAAGGCTAGTGATTATTGCATAAATGACTAATGCAAAAATACAAGTATAAACTAGTATATATTGCATACTAGTTATATACGAGTATATCATAGTTTCCGCAAATAAATGCGGTAACTCTACTATGCAAAACGATTGTTAAAACAGAAAATTTCGTATCGTACGCGTGATTCTACAAGTTATTTTTATTCAATAACTTTAAAAAATAATAAGCGCGGTATTACGTATCGCGAAACGATGTACAATGCACATTCCTAACCGCACACACATGTGCAATGTACACCGTGCAATCACTAGCACAATGACAGACGCCAAATGGGGGGAGAAAAACTTAAAACTAAACCCATACTAACCGTTTCTCACCCATACGTGTAACACCTGGGCACACGCATAAATGAGAACGCAGAAAGTATAGGGGGGAGAAACGGGGATTAGTATATTAATTGCTGAAAATCCTAATCTAAGATTTGATTATTATATAAAAATGTTCTCTCATTAATCTAAGCGGGCTATGACTCTACAAGTCATTTATAATGACTTTTAAAAAGATTTTAAGAATTTAAAAAAAATAATAAAAATCTCGGACGACTCTTTCGTTAAATGGCTGTTCTAATGAAAGAACTGGGCTTTGAGCCACCATATAACAGCCAGAGTCTATCCGTCGCGAATGGGTTTGTCTTCTTGCTCATTTTTTGATTATATCGAAAAATAAAATCGCGATTAAATAAACTAAGTACGAAGCAATGCATGTAAGACATTTATTACATGCTTTATTGGACGAAATCGAGTAAATTAATACTCGATTTCACCACTATAAACGCGAACGAAACACGTAATAAAAAAGAAAAGTGCATTAATTAATTGCACTGTTAATTAAATGAATTTAACCGATGAGACAAGAAGACCTATCCTGAACTAATAATATAACATACAATAAAATATACAATTTTCATGAGCAATTTCAAAAAAGGACTGATCCTTTTTTAAAATCACTCATGTGCTCGTCAATAATTTTTTGGAATAATTACAACCAGTAACTCGTGCCGATTGGGACCTTTCATCCTCGGCATGATTGAGCACCGGAGGGACTTTAAATTTTTACTCACGACCTGCTAACTGTTATATTACATATATGTGGCATTTTAAAATAAAATGACGCATGTATGCAATATGAACAGATAGCATTAGAAGTTCTGCGGTGGCTCCAAAACACTCCTACTTCGTAGCAAATGGTCCAGCTGCATCCCTCGTCCATCAGACCCATGGGAGAATTCCTCGATGCACTTTTCCTCGCACTCCCGTGACTCTAATATCGCGGTAAACGAATATAAGAAACTATAAAAGAGTTTCTTATCGCGAAACCGAAATTTTTCTTAAACGGCGAACAACACTGAATCTACATACGCGATACGATTTGAATTTAATTTACGCCCGGTCACTGACTCTACTTCGCGATTAAAATGTTACTTTAATTATTCGTACAAACACTGATTCTACAATCTAATTCAATGACTGCATTGCACGCAGTCAATGCAAACACAAAAATTTCACTCCCGATACGCGGTCACTTCACTGATGCACTTCACTGACTCTACTTCGCGAACAGTCTGTACGACTGTTTTCAAATTAAAAAACTATAATTTTATACGAACAAACTCTAATGCAATTAACTGCATTGCTCGCAGTTAATTGAATATATAAATCTTAAAAATAACGCGAACGCGAACGCGAACACGAACGCGAAACGCGACCGAATTTTAATTAACGAACGATCGTGCTTCTAATCCGTGATTTTAAATTATAATTATAAACGATCAAACACTCCCGGTACATTGCTTCGCGCACGGATTGCAATGATGTCCTGAAACAGAAAATGAAAAAGAACGATTAATATCGTCGTCGTAATCAAAAACTATTGAAAATTTATCATAGAAAATGTTTTATAGAAAAATATACTTACTTCTAATCTTCATTGATGAATGCACGATGGGTCTCCTACCCTTAGGGTAACGATGACCGAATGCACTGACTCTACTTCGCGATAAAAATTGTATTTTAATTATTCGAACAAACATGACTCTACTTCGCGATCAAAATTTTATTTTAATTATTCGAATAAAAATGACTCTACTTCGCGATCAAAATTTTATTTTAATTATCGTACGAACATGACTCTACTTCGCGATAAAAATTGTATTTTTTAATTATTCGTACAAACACTGACTCTACTTCGCGATAAAAATTGTATTTTTTAATTATTCGTACAAACACTGACTCTACTTCGCGATAAAAATTGTATTTTTTATTATTCGCACAAACACTGACTCTAATTTTTACAACTGCATTGCGGGCAGTTCAAAAATCAAACACTAACACTCGCTTACCTCTCTGAAAACAGAAAAAAGAACAAAACGATTAGAATCATTGTTACCATTTAAACATTATAAGTAATTATTAAAGAAATATTTAATAGAAAAATTAATTTACCTTTTATCTTCAGTGATGAATGCCCGATGGGTCTCCTACCCTTACGATACGATGCCGTAGACGGTTCCAACGAAAATCAGAAACTTACGTGTTTCTTATCGCGATCACGACACTGATTCTAATTTTTACAACTGCATTGCACGCAGTTCAAACACTAACACAAACACTTAGCCTTCTGGAAAAAGAAAAAGAAAAAACAAAAAGATTAGAATCATTGTTATAGTTTAAAAATTATAAGTAATTAATAAAGAAATATTTAATAGAAAAATTAATTTACCTTTTATCTTGAGTGATGAATGCCCGATGGGTCTCCTACCCTTAGGATGATGATGGCACACGTATAAACCGAACAAAAGAAACTTTCGGAGTTTCTTTACCCGAAAAATTTCCGATTTTTGTTTAACGATGCAAACACTCGAGTACCTCATTGCCTACGCGCTCGATTGCAATGATGTTCTGAAACAGAAAATGAAAAAGAACGATTAATATCTTCGTCGTAATCGAAAACTATTGAAAATTTATCATAGAAAATGTTTCATAGAAAAATTATACTTACTTTTAATCTTCAGTGATGAATACCCGATGGGTCTCCTACCCTTAGGATGACGATGGGTGGACGGTAACGAAAATAAAAAACTATAAAAAGGTTTTTTATCGCGAACGCGAACGCGAACGCGACCGAGACGTGCTTTACCGACCGCACTGCACGTCAAAAACGTCTGAAAGAATGCACAAGATTAGTGTTCCTAGAAAATAAATCGAGTATTTTAATGTGGGATATAATATGAAGGTAGTATTAAAGGGAAAACAATGTAATGAATTGTAATATGATATTAATTAGGAAAATGAAAGAAACTAATTATCATTACAATGTTTATGGCAAGCGGTCTTTAGCTGGATTTTACTTGCAATGGAATGTATAACATATAAAATATGTTAAACATTATACTGAAAGTAAAATACCATTGCCCGGGTCTAACCACGAGGAGGTAACCGCTTCCGAAGACCCAAAAATTGATTAAAAAACAATAGAAGTAATCGGTAAATTTTATGTTTATGTATTGGCTCAGTAGCGAAATTAAATTTAAAAAAGTCATCTCAAGAAACATAAAATAAAAATATATTAAAATTATTTCTATTGAAAGTACGTTAATATATATGTAATGTTTAAACCAGTAGATATCTATTAAAAATATCTGAAATATAAAGAGAGTGCATTAAAATATTAAAATAATTGTTAATTAATCGATAGAAGTGTCTATTGTTGTTAAAAAGTTCGGAGTATATGTTCGGAGCTCCCTCCTCCTCGAAATCCACCGTTGATCTGAGTAATTATCCTCTGTTAAAGTTTTTTTTGGTGAAAGTTGTTTACAAAAACTTCCGAACGTTGAGCATGTGTATAAAAGAAAATCAATAAAATTAATCAATAAAATTTAATATTATAAAGTTCTCATTTTAATATTCTTTTATTTTTCATATAATTGTTTAAACAAATGTACATTTATTGTAACGTTCCTGCATAATGGTGACGTTGGAGGGGGAAATTTTTATCGAAAAGAATATCGCATCGAAATTATTTAATATTTAAAATATGTTAATAAATATGTAATGTTTAAACTAATATTCGTTTAAATAATCTTGAAATATAAAGAGAGTGTATTAAAATATTAAAATAATTGTTAATTAATCGATAGAAGTGTCTATTGTTGTTAAAAAGTTCGGAGTATATGTTCGGAGCTCCCTCCTCCTCGAAATCCACCGTTGATCTGAGTAATTATCCTCTGTTAAAGTTCTTTTGTTGAAAGTTGTTTACAAGACCTTCCGAACGTTGAGCATGTGTATAAAAAGAATAATAAACCTATTTAATAAAATTTAAGATTAAAACGTTATGATTTTCGTATTTTTATTTATTCCAAGTAATTATTTTAATGCTCCTGCGCAGTGAGGACTTCGAGGGTAAAATTTAACTGTTATATAAGAAAATTGCATTAGTTCATTAAAATGATTATTAATTAATCGATAGAAATGTCTGTTGTTGTTAAAAAGCTCGAAGTATATTTTTTGTCAACCGTCTTCCTCAAAATTCACCTTGAAACTGGCACTTTCTCTTTTATGAAAATTCTTTTATTAAAAGTTTTTTATGTGACTTTCCGAACGTCGTGCATGTGTATGAAAGAAATAATCTACTTAATTAATACAATTTAAGATTATAACATTTTTCAAACAAATAATATACATTAAAAAAACATTAAAATTATATTAATAATAAAATATAATAGAATAAAAGCAGTACTTTACTATCTAAATGTTTTAAAATTATCAGCTGTATAAAAAGAAAGTTTGTATGTTTTACGTAAATATTCCTTAATAATTAAATTATAATTTTTCTTAAAAATATATTGTACATATATAATATATATATATAATATATATATATATATATATATATATATATATATACTTAAACTATAACATTTCACTTAAATATGAATGATTATGAAGACGATTATTTAATTCAAACGGTGAAAAAGTAAGCTACTCGAGTGAGCCACTATAGTGGCCATGGACCTGGAAAAAATAATCGCAAAAGCCACTTTAGTGGCAGGCCGGCTAAGGCCTATATCGGTAATTGTAGTGCTCTACGTTTATCATTTCGACCGTCGGTAACAGCCACTGTCGGTAACTTCCACCGTTGGTAATTGCCATCGTCGGTAACTGCCATCGTCGGTAACTGCCACTGTCGGTAACTGCCACCGTCGGTAACTGATTCCTACTTTTAAAACATCGACCGTTTTTAATGAGAGTTTGTACTTTAATAATATTGACCGTCAGGAACCTAAATACAAAATATTACTGACGTAGAGTAAAAAAATTTTAATTACCGACGGTGGCAGTTACCGACAGTAGCAGTTACCGACAGTGGCAGTTACCGACGGTCGAAATGATAAGGGTAGAGCACTACAATTACCGATATAGGCCTTAGCCGGCCTGCCACTATAGTGGCTTTTGCGATTATTTTTTCCAGGTCCATGGCCACTATAGTGGCTCACTCGAGTAGCTTACTTTTTCACCGTTTGAATTAAATAATCGTCTTCATAGACATTCATGTTTAAGTGAAATGTTAAAGTATAAGTATATATATATATATATGTACAATATATTTTTAAGAAAAATTATAATTTAATCATTAAGGAATCTTTACGTAAATCATACGAACGTGCTTTATATACGACTAATAATTTAAAAAATGTGTGTATCAGCTCCGATGCACAACTGGAGTTTACTCCTTATGAACGATTGTCTTTGAACAGGTGCAGAAAAAAAATGATGCTTACTATCCGTATCACTAAAGTAAAACTGATATACTATATATATATATTTGTAGACTTTGTACAGTATATATATATATGTAAGATTTTTTATTTATTATTTATTAAAGTAGTAATTGGAGTAAACTCCAATAAAAACTGCAAAAAGAAAATATTTTATACGGGAAAGAAGGTTTGGGACGTATCGAACAATCGGCGATTAGTTGTTGGATTTTATCCTTCGTTTGACCAGTAGCCATTGGCGGCCATTGATTTGGGAAAGCAATGAGAACACTCATGCGGCATTGTTTCCCGCACACCAATTTAGCGGCATTATCCAGGGAGGTGGGGGGTGGGGGTGGGAGGAATAATGCACATACCAGCTTTTCAAAGCTCGCTTCGTCGAACAACAACAACAACAACAACAACAACTATGGTTCATCCGGAAAAATGAAAAAAGTTTGTAGGCCCCGGTACTGTCCGCAAACATTTACCACCCCCCCTCCTCCTCCTCCTCCCATGGGTTTAACCGTTCGAATTACAACGCAACGTCCAAACCAATGTTCGTTTCAGAAAATACTATAGTTCCGACGCGACGAGATAAGCTTTATGATTTCCTATCATTTTCGTGCTTTCACTACTGTTTTAGCCATCACCGTTTACCTCGACTTTAAATACCATGAATATAAATATTTCTCTCTCTCTCTCTCTCTGATTTTGGTTTTAAGCGTGAACGTCATCATCGTCATCGGTGAAAACGCGTTTCCTCGTCAACGTACGCAGGTGGAACATATATGTATGTATGTATGCATTTATATATGTATGTATGTACATATATATATACATAGGAATTTTCTATGGGATGATCATGCGATGGAAACACGATGGAAATTCGATTAACTTCGGCAACATCGTTCTCGTCGCTTTGAACCACCATCTACATTAACCATCGGAAACATCGTTTATTTGCTCGACTAATTTGTCGGGTGGCTTTACTATTACTACGAATAGTAGCTATCCGAGCTATAGTTTGCTCCTATTGTAACAAGATTTATGTCCATTTCGTGACACGTTCTCGTTATTCGACTATCTTTCTTCTTCTTTCTCTATTTCTGTCTCTTTATCATTGTACAACTATATACAGTATACGTATCAATGTATCTTTTTATCTTTCTAATTCATGGTATAAGAATACATTTCTATATTATTCTAATCATTTTAATTATTATTATTAATCGTTGATTAAAACATTAATGATCAATCGTTCAAATGAAACTAATTATAAGATAAGAACGAAGAAAAGTATCGAAGAACATTCGTAATGGGTTATAAATTATTTCAATTCTTTACGAGTGTTATTTAATAAAGTAATGATAGTGACGGTCAGCTTGTTTCCCATAATGGTGGTTTGATAATTTTTTTTTTTTTTTTTTTCAATGTATACACACACACCACACACGTTTATAAAGATAAACTATCCAACTAACACACATACATATATATATATATGTTATATAATTGTCATATGTATTTAGATATCTCGTTGAAAAGATATTATTCCTAACACGTTCAATTACGCTGATACGCTCATTTCTTTTTCCCCTTTTTATCCCTTGGCTGTAAAGAAAAAAATCTCATTAGAAGCACACCCGGACGCGTTTCTCTGTGAATTACGGACTCGCCGATCAGACTAGACGCACTTATCTCCGGATTTGCATATCGCGTGTACTTTGACTTGTTGTCGTCCTATTCGGGTTGCAGGAAGGTATAAAGGGTGTTATACATAAACCTTAATACGCGGTTGCTTGGGTTTTAGTTCTATTGATTTTTCTCATTTAAAATACCTATACCTATATACAGTCAACCCTCCTATAACGCGGTGAGTGCGTACCGCGTTATATGGAAATCGCGCTATAAGAAACTCGGATTTAACCGTACAAACCAGGCTAATTCGTAGCGCGTTCTATGGAAACCGGCTACCGCGTTGTATGGAAACCGCGCTATAAAAACGCAGAATTAGTACAAATCACATTATTCGTACCGCGTTATATGGAGACCAATAAGGACAAGATAAATTATAAATTATTTTTATTGAATTGAAGAGTTTATATAAAGAAATGATACCAAAACTAAACTGAAAAACTGTTTTCCAACAAAAACAAGAAAGACTTTTGTAAAATTTAATCTTTCAACACTCATCCTCGCTGTCAGATAATATGAGTCGCCTAACTCGTCTTCTTTTAATAGGCAAAATGTCTTCCTCACTTGGCTCATCTTCACATTGGTTTTCGATTGTAGCTTTTTTTTCTAACTCCACTAAAACCTCTCTATAGAGAGCTAAGCAATTTCTTAACTCTCTTTTAAACTTTGCTCTACGCACCGTTGAATGATCAGTTTGAATGAAATGGAGTTCTAATTCTTTAGCCAAATTTAGCCCTTTTTTCACACCTTGTAAATCGACATTTGGCACCCATTCGTTCCCTTATAATTCAAATAGGCCCTAACGAACTAAACATAGGCTAAACATTCTTAGGCTACGCGGAAGGAACTTATGGGATGCTATTGACGGAAACCGCGCTGTAAGAGTATCGTGTTATAGGAGGGCTGTCGCATTTTCAGCTTCGCGTTATATGGAAACTGCGGTCTGAGAGTAGCGCGTTATAGGAGGACTGTCACATTTTCAGCTCCGCGTTATATGGAAATCGCGTTCGCAGAGTGCCGCGTTATAGGAGGGTTGACTGTATACGTGTTTCTCATTTGACAATTTTCATTTCATAAATTAGACGCGTTATTATTCTGCATTTTATTTTGTAAGATTGTTTACTTTTCTTTTTTTTTTATTATAATACGTCATTTTTTAAACGAGACGACAGTCAGATCTCAAATTTGTTTAGAAATATTCTGACATATTTAACTTATCGTATATAATTTTGTGATTGACAAATTTGTGATTTCAAATTGAACACGACGTTAATATTCTCGTCAAAAGGAAATTTATTTTACGTTTATAATTTATAAGGAGTAATTTTGAAAAAAATCGTTACAAATTTGATTCCGGTTTTATTACAACACAGCGTTACATGTGTGATTTGACGCGTGTCACAGAATATTTTCAAATATAAATTGACTCGTCTAGTAATGCACTTATCCCTTTACCCGATTCAAATCCCTTTGTTTGAAACTTTAAATGTGTATGTGTAAGTAAATATGTATTGCGTGATATACTGTATTATATATATATATATATCTTGTTAGGTTTGTTATTCTTCAAAACAGAACGATTACACGTTTTAGGAGGAATCGTTATCAGTTCTGTCCGTTCTCTCTGTCTCTTTCTCACTGTAGTATTTGATAAGAGAATGTTTCTATACATTGGTGCTGAGATAAAAATAGTTATCGTTATATATAGCTTTATATAAATTTATATTAGTAAATTTTTTTAGTATTTTTAGTTTTGTTCATTAAAATTAAAAGGAAATATCACGAAATTTGTTTTGAATTTTTGTTGAAACGTAAATATCTTTGAATAAATGTAGATTAAATATATATATATATATATTATATAATTTATTCAACAATTTTTCCAGTATATTGAGGATACAAATTAAAAAAAGTACAAACTAAAAAATGAATGATTGCTTTAGAATTGCGTTTTGAATTTTATTCATTTTGAAATGAATTTACCCAACGACAAACTTGCTCGTAGGATTTTATTTTGGAGAAACTAGTTTGTCGAATACAATTGACCCGAGTTTAACTAGAAGCTGAACAGGACTTTTGAAAGTTTCCTAATTTTTCAAAATCATTTCAGGTAGGAAAAAGAGATAAACGTTTATTGGTTGCGGCGAAGGGTAGATATATCTTTTAAGGGTGTTTTGCCTTGAATAGAAGTTTCCTTTATATTTAAAAGGAGAGTTATAAAAATACCTGCTGTGAGGGTCACTCAGTCAGTCAGTCAGAAAGGTAAAAGAAGTTTAACTGTGGACATCGTAATTCTTACCACCGGATATATTGAAAGTTTAACTAACACAACACGATTCAATGTTCGAATAATCCATTTTTCTTTTTACGACAGTCCCAATAGCTTTTTTATTTTTCCACATCGAATTTATTATTCGGACCTCTGTGAACGCATTTGTTTTTTTATACAATATACAATTTGTTCGATGGCTAGGGTGATATGCTACCTGTTTCAAAACTAACAATAAACTATTGAAAAGAACAAATGATATATGTCCTAAATTTAGATTATGATCGATCTCAATAGGACACTATAAGAATTGAAACTTCGATTTTTTATTTTTTAATTATTTGAAAAAAAAATAAAAATATATGATTTACAATAAAAATATCGAAACATAATTCTCGAATAGTTTTCATTGAAAAAATCAATTGATATTTCAATAAAAAAGTAATAACTTTGCCAGATAATTATTAGAATTGAATAAGAGAATAATAATTGAGAATAATTATAAGAATTGCCAGATAATTATTAGAATTGAATAAGATAATAATAATTGAGAATAATTATAGGAATTGCCAGATAATTATTAGAATTGAATAAGAGAATAATAATTGAAAATAATTATAAGAATTGCCAGATAATTATTACTTCGTTTTAACACACGAACCATTATCTTTTTCTAATACGTTTCGAACGTATTCAGACTCTTCCAGTAGATCAGATAGCAAAATTAACACACGGTTACACTCACCCTTCTATCCCGGAACTTGACAAAATTCTATCCTAATAACAATAAATATAAATTCTCGAAAGAGTCTCTTTTATATTTATTTCCATGTTGTTTTCTCGCCGCGGTCCAGCGAATATTCCAAGCTTCCGTAGACCGAATCGAAAGATAAGGAACAAGGGAATGCATTATCGGGTTGTTCCGAAGTTCCACGTCGTTTAACCCTTCTTGGATCGTCTTAGGTAAGTAAGAAAGTGAGAGAGAGAGGGAGAGAGAGAGAGAGAGATACAGATAGAGAAAGTAGAAAGAGAGAGAGAGAGAGAAAGAGAGACAGATTGACTGAGATAGATTGGCAAAGGGTAAATTCGATCCTCTTTGAGGTCGATCGATCGACACACCGTCGGTCTAAGCACTTCAAATAGTGCTATCGTGGTATGCGTCCAGGAATGGCAATAACGTTGATAGGATAGTAATATGATTATCACCTGTGCAAGAGGGCCGATAGTGGTGCTACACGTATAATTGGAGATGGGATTGAAGGGGTGGATACGATGCCGCGTTTCGACGAAGTGGGAAGAGAGAACTGGTTGGGAGGAAGGTGGGTGTGGGTTGTGCGGGTGGGGGATTGAGAGAGAGAGGGATACACAAGTATAATGCCATGCAAATACAGCTCATCACTTGGGTCCACCAGGAATAGAGTGCATTAATCCGCTAATGCACATGGGTCCCGTAAAATTAGATTCGGCCAGATTTAGCCGGAAATGCGATATTTCAGTGTCGACCGAATTTCCTACGACTCTGGTTCGTGTATACCAAGAGAGAGTGAGAGAGTGTGAGAGAGAGAAATGGTACATTGGCTTGCTACGAAACGCAAATCGCGCGAAACATAGTTACTCGTGAGCCGGATTAATGCCGGTGTACATATATCGTACGATACCTTTAGCAAGCCATTATCTCAATAATTCTTGAACAGCAACGTTGCTACGAAATTTTCACCCCATAACTATTCTCTCTCTCTATCTTTCTCTTTCTCTTTCTCTTTCTCTTTCTATCGACTTCAATCTTTTACAGAGTACAGAATTTAGGATTATTTTATTCTACCTGTAAGTTTGATCTCATTTTGTTGTCTACGTGTTATAATATATATTTCACTTTTTCTTGTTTCCATTCGTTTTGTAAAATATACGACGAGACTATTATATTAATCGTTCGTTATTTTCTTTTTATTCAAGTTTTAACACGTAAATCCTGTTTTAATATTGTATCGATAATTATGATAACGGATTAAATAATGATGTAACCAAATATATTTGACGATTGTAATATTGTAATATATTATGTATAATAATTATCATATTAAAAACGATTGATCTTTTTCGTAAGCGCGAGATGTGATATCAATCAAAAATTCATTATTATTTTTTTCTTTTTTTTTTTGTAGAATTAATATTCACGATTACAATTAACACAGCGCACAATTATTTAGGTATCGCAGTATAGTATAATAAACAATCCTCTTTCGATTAATCTTTCAGAGAGAGAGAGAGAGAAGATCGATATGAGATTTAATAATAGATTTTGTACAAAACTTATATATATTAGACAATTCGTAATAGTCATAGTTCGGTGGTTATGGCTAGCCAGGTTATTCGCAAATGACTACTACGACGTCCAATTAATTTTAACGAATTCCATGGAATTCAAGTTTATTGGTTTCATTAAAGCAAGCTTCGACTATACGTATTATCTTGTTTCCATCCTCCCTAACCCTCTACCCCCGTCCCCTACTGGCCCATTCCCCCTTTCACTCTTGTTCGATGACAAAATCAGTTCTTCCTGCGAGCACGTTCAACCGGTGCACATCCTGCAGGCTGCAACATTTGGAATCTCTGTCTACTGTTATAGGTTCGGGCGCGTGTTCACAGGAACGAATCGGAAACGCGAAAGCGCATCCTCTCTCTCTCTCTCTCTTTCTCTCTGAACGCAAAATGACGGGTTCCTGATTCTGAGCCTATATTTCGAAAAGGGAAATATGCCCCGCGGTACCTCGACGTTCGGAAAATCCCCTGTCCCCTGTCTTCTACCCATGCCCCCATAGAACGTGCTATTATCTACGATTTGCTAATTAAATTCTCCTTTTCGATTTCAATACGATGAATCCAACGATTGCCCTATACTCGGCTGCCATTGTTATTTTACTTCCGTTTCTTTTTTTTTCAACCCCCACCCCCCCACTACCACCCATCCTCTCCTCTTGGTTCAAATGATTATTAGAAAATGTTGAAAAATCGTAATTGTTTTCTAAAAAAAAATGTGTAAAGATATTCTTATTAGAATATGTTTTTTTTTATCTCGATGCACATGGTTATTCGAATTAAATGACGTTATAGTATTTTCTAAAATATACGATATGTTTATTAATATATTACTCATTTTTTTTTAATGATATATGCCATCGTAACATATGTTTTATCTTCTTTCATTTAATTTCTTTTTATTGGACACTTCGATCGATCGATCGTTCAATTTTAATTGTCTCTAATTAAATATTCTTTTATTTTAAATAATTATACCGGACGGGAGAGGGAAGGTTCGCAGTGTCATCTCGCACGGGGTATAATTATTCGAACGCTAGGGTGAACAACTTTCGAAAAGGGAGAATACACTCTCGATGAAATTCGAAAAAAAAAAAAAAAAAAAAGAAAGACAAAAAACCGACCCCGTGGAAGAAGATCGTGCACACACACACGTGTGCACGTGTACGTGTACGTGTATATTAAATACGTTAGGTGGGAAAAGAAAATGACGATGATGCGCTGTATTGGAAGAGAAACCGGGGGTCGTCTTCCGGTGTCATGTCGGAAGTGAACGACAACGACAACTACAATGACGACAATGAGCAAACTACATGAAACTTCCCTACGTATATGTGTGTACACACACATATATATATATATATAACTACGTATGCCTATCGACACGAATATGCTAATGATTGAACGTACGGCGTTAGAGTTATGCTAATTTCATTATGATTCACCGTAGCAAACATATGCCGTTTTGCTGTTTTATTCCGACCACCTGCAAAGCTTTAATTGTCTATGAATTATTAATTACAACCATGCTCAATGTCCTAATTATTATCTTTTTATTCATATTTAGTTTTCTACGTATCTTGCATCCTGTAATCTTTTAATAATTTATTTATAATATAATATCGATAATAATTTGAACAAATTTATCCAATTGTATCTGTATTATGATCTAATTGTTAAATTATATACAAAAGTTTAGGTTACTTAATTTGGGTAATTTTAGCTAGCTAGAAATAGGCTGAAAGGTTTTTAACGAATAAAAGAGAAAGAAAACAGGCTGGTGGTATGAAGTATCGAATAAGAAAAAGAAAGTAAGAGAGAACAAAATAAAGTTGAGAAAACTGGGCTAGAATGAATGAGAAGTTTGAACATTTGGAAGTTGACAACGATACTTGTGTTGTGCACAACATTTAAATATATCAAATGACATTTAAAGATGCATACGAATGAATGTATAGGGGCAGGGATGTGGGTGGGGGTGGGGTGGGGTGGGGTGGAGTAGGAGAAGAGAAAATATGTTTATACGAATTCAAATGAAGCTTGCTTACCAAGCGGAAATATCTGTATCTTATATTTCATATAACATAATGTCACACATGATTTAAAGTAATGCGAAATGCTTGATATATTACTTCGTCGAATCAATTGTTTTAACTATGACAGATTATGCCTGATCCCTTAGCTGTCAATCATGCTTGACCGAGGGAATATATACCCTATATTAGTAAATATATATTAATTATATAATTGTATGGGGATCATAATTCCAAGGGAAATTCATAGATGGCGCAATCGGTATCAAATTTGATGAAAGATCCACCATAATATATATATGTCTAATATCGTATACTAATTTCTATACAAAACGAAATTTAATTTAATACTTGTGATCGAGTTATTAATTTTAATATATACATATACATATATATTTTTAATTTATTTTTTCCAAACGTTCAAAAAACCCTTCGTTGATAATATCACTCTCCCCCATACATTTTCTATAGTTCAGATCGTATTTTATTCCAGAAGAATGCTAATTAACAATTGGCAGTTCGCACGACGAAATCGTAAAACGGTACATTGGCACGATCTAACAAGGCGTGAAGGGTGAATTAGGCGATGACGTCATAAGGCTACCAAAAACATTTCGATACCACTACAACGAACTACTACAACAACGAACTACTACAACAACGAGAAAGACACGGATTGGTGTAGCATGAGCTATCGTGTCACCATCATCACACTACTACCACCACTACTATTACCACTATTACTACTACTACTACTACTACTACTAGTACCAGTAACAGCAGTGAACCAGAGAGGAAAAGGAAAGAAGATGGCAGATCCCTGCAGGCTCGTAAAACGGCGCAATGGCCCTGAGAAAAGAGAAGGAGAACGCTTTGGTTGGGCCAAAAAGCGGACGGAGGTCGTCAATGTTGATGATGCGTGGATCACGATCTACTGACGGCTCCATCATAGCCCTAACCTCCCCCACCCTCTAACATCTCATCCCTTTCTATCTCTTTTTTGCTTGCTTGCTTGCTTGCTTGCTTGGTTTCTTGCTTGCTTGCTTGAATGCTTGCTGGCTGGCTGCTATTCACCTCTCAATGTAGCCTATTCCATTTGCTTTATTGAAATAAGTTTCGTGATCGAGTCCTCGACCCTTCCAACAATATTTCTGATATGGATCTAGTTTTTGATGGATATGAAACGATTCAATTAAAATTACTTCACAAACTATCATATTTTTCATAATATTGTTTAAGTATTTATTAAATATCTATTATTTATGTTGTCAACGTTTGATCGTTCGTTCATTTTTTAATAGATTAATTTATTTCATATATGATTTATGTTATATTTAAATTTATGTTCGGATTGTTAATAATAACAAAGTTATCGATTTAGATTTTGATAATTAATTTATTATAATATATTAAATGTATATTCAATTGTATAATAGATTGTTGTAAATATTTTCTTTGATCGTTTGACGTATCTTTTGTATATACATTTAATTAATTGTATGTTAATTTAGGATGATTTATCTATGATTATATTTAAGGTTTCAATATGTAATAAGAAAAAGTATCGTTTAATACTTTCGACGAGTTTGGTTTATTTTTTTGTTTTTTTTAAACCACGTGCCATCTTTTAAGCAACGCATACAATAATCGCATACAGATGCAAAAGAAAAAAGTATACGATTAATTACTTCGCACACTTTAACACGTTTCCCTCTATTACCTTTTTTACTTCTCGGTTTTATATTCCCCCCCTTTTGTATACACCCAATGGTATCGTTTAAGGTAAGACGTCGTTGTTGGTGGAACCGGTTGCGTTTTTTCTTTTTTCTTTTTTCTTTTTTTTTCCTTTTTTCTACCGTATTACAATTAACTCGTACGTAATTATAATTAACATTAGATCCCAACGGTTATATGGTGAGCTTCCGGACTCTAGGAAAAGGGTGCAGCTGCTGCTATCACGTCGAGCGTTACTCATTGCATTGCAGATACTCAAAGAATACCAGACTCGTTTCATTTCTTCCCTTATTTTTAAAGTAATAATAATTGCGCATGAAAAAAAGGAGAAAAACAATAAAAAATAAATGTGTAATTTGACGTTACAAACGATTACGACGAAATTCAATTCTCGAGGAAAATAACAAAATAAACCCCTGTAAAAGAAAAATACAAGATTATATAAATATTTGATATCAAATTTTGAATTTATTGCATCAACGAAATTCAACGACAATTATATTTTCTTTCTTTTCTTTTTTTTCAAATCTGACTGCATATGATTGAAATTTAAATTAATTTATCACGAATAAACGATCACTATTTTTACTTTTACTTTAATCAAAATACGCGTGCACTTAATGATTCTTTAATGAAAACTAACATTTCGACGATACTTGACTTGGTAAACAATACGCGAGAACTAAACAAACATAAGAAAACGATAAATAGAATAGGGGATGAAAATATATATACATATATTATATAATATATAATAATAAGATTGTAAATAGATAAATCGAACTATCGAGAATCGATCTCTGTCCCTTTTTTCTCTTCTTTCACTTTCTCTTTATAGACATATAGACAAAAGGGGGATGTTATCCTCGAAGGGTTGGGTTGGGAACGACGACACACTCGTTTCTCGCCCTAGTACTATATTCACCCCCACCCTTCTGATTCCCCCTCCCCCTTTTTACCGTCACATATTGACGCCTCCACTTTATTCAATTGCTCGTCCAACAGGAGACCAACCTCCGACACGCTTTTGCCCGAAGCTCAAACACGTTTTTTCGCTTTCCTCATTTCCGGAATCGAAGCGTGCTCACTCACCCTCTCTCTCTCTCTCTCTTTCTTTGTACTTCCGGATTTTTCTGATCTTCCAGAACGGACAAAACTGTTTAGCCTCTGACCACTGGAATCGCTATCAGCCCATTCCCCTCCCCCCCGTCCCACCACCCTCTACCCAACCACGGGGGTTGGATAAAAATGCTTGGGGAAAGAAAGAAAGAAATAAAAAAATAAAAAGAAAAAAAGGAGAGAAATAGGAGCAATCGATCCGAAACGAAGGGTGCACCACCACCACCACCACCACCACCACCACCACCACCACCACCACCACCACCACCACCACCACCACCACCACCACCACCACCACGTTTTTCCTCTTACGAACGAGCCGTAATTTTTCTCTCATCGAGCGCATCGCTCGAGCATTTTTATTGGTAATTAAAAGTCACCGGTCTGTGTGATTGGAATTAATGGTCAAATGGTCAATCCGCCGGGAGGGAAAAAAGCGGGCTGTAAAATCGTCTCTACCACAACTACCCGTGACCACTACTACTACTACCACCACCACCATTACTATGTCGATACACGATCGTTCGTTTCGAATTTTCTCTTTGTGGATGTGTCACGACGAGATTATTCTTATTCTTCGATTACGTTCTCTTTACCGAACTATCATTTTTCTTTTCTTTTTTTTTTTCAATTATTTTTTCATACTTTACGTTCATCCAGTATTCGAAAAAAATATATAAGACACATGAGAAAACACAAATAATCGTTCGTACGTAGGACATTTAACAAACAACGGTCACTCTGATCGGTTGTTAAAATCAAGAAAATACAATAAAAAATAAAAAATAAAAAATAAAAAATAAAAAATAAAAATAATATTTCGCAAATAATAAGATGATATCCAATAGAAATTCCGATAGTACGCGTACGTACACGTCCAAGGGGTAGAAATTCTTTCGCAACGCTTTTTCCAAGCCCCTTTGACATTTTCTCCAATATTATTCGGTGAGTCGCGACGACTGGCTTACGAGGATGAAGGGGGGAGGGGTGTTGCGTGGGTGGGTGGATGGTTGTTCGAAAGACTCGACGTCTATCTGTCATTACGAGAGATTTGTGCTCGTCCAAAACCGAAGTTCGACCTTCTGGTGCCGCGTTACGGTTATGTGAATCCATCCGACCACCCCCCCAACCCCATAACCCCCGCTACCATCTTTTTCCCTTCATCTTTTTCTCCTTTTCTTTCTTCAAGCAAGTTTTCTAGGGCAGCACTCTGACGAGGGGTGGCGTAATCGTCAATGCGAACGTATATAACAATCCCAAAAGCATAACCCCATAGGAAGGCAAGGAGGTATAAACGCTATGAGAGGTTTGCTCGCTCCGGAAATGGTGAGAGAGTGAATGAGAGAGAGAGAGAAACTTAGAGATATCGAGGAAAATAGGAAGAAGCTCGAAATCGTTGTTGTTGGACTGGCACTCAGACGACAAAGATATCTCTCCAACCTTCCCGACCATATGGAATTGTTTATGAACCACATATAAATACCCACACACCCATACACATATATATATACATATACGTTCAATATTATTTCCTTCCTTCTATCCCTTCTTTCTTCTTTTTATCTTTTTCCACGTTTAAGTATAATATTAATATAATTTGATCATTTTTTCTATCGAGATATCATTCGATAATATTCTCGATTCAAATCTTTTCATTATTTTTATTTTATGGTTTAATCTTTAGACGAGAGTAAAGTGTCAAGTATATATCATTTTTTGTTAGATAATTATGAGAAAATGGATTATCCTACCCCCACCCTCCTCTTCTTCCTTCTTCTTATTATTTTTGGTTCTTATTTTTTCTTTTCTTTTTCTTTTCTCACTTTCATAAGATTGACGAAAAGTTTTTAACTTAGTTTCCACGTCACACGGCTAAAAATGGAGTTTGACTTTATTCACCATAGGAGTTAGGAATATTCTACTCACCGACGAGTAATATTGATGGACGATGACTCGTTGGTTATCGAGAACGAGGGTGGTACTTTATCATCCAAGAACGAAGAGACCATTACGACTCGATTAATCTTCGATATTTATATTAGAGGTTCATTAAATAAAATATTCTTTACACCGATGAAGGATATTAAGTGCCCACTCTACTGTTACGTGTCGTTGAGCAGCACCTATTTTTAAAAAAAAACAGAGAGAAAGAAAAATAAAAGGAAGGAACTTTGTCGTTCAAGTTCAAACATTCGAGAAGAGGGTTGGTCGAAGATTCTTTTTCTTTTTTCGATACATCATTCATATAATCATTTTTTTTTTCATTTAAAAAAGTTATCCCAAGATGAGATAATTCGACAAAAAAAAAAAAGAAAAAGAAATCTTTTTTTCATATCAATTTTGCTGTCCCCGTTTTGCCACCCTCTCCCCCGTTCTCTTTTTTTTTTTTTTTCCTTTTTTCTTGGCAACTCGAACGAGAGAGAGAGAGACACGCTTTAATCTTCTATTCATGACGCACCGATGAACTTCGAAAGCATCCCCAAGCATTCATAAGTACCTCAAATATTTGCGAGAGCTTTCATATAAATGACGATCGGTATATGTAATGTATGTGTATATTAATAATAAGTATGTATTATGTATATATATATATATATATGCATACTCTTGATTTTATTTAACATTTCAATAATTTGCTCGCGTTGTCTTTAGCAAAGTATCAACATTTTATATTAATTTTCAATTAATTTTCAATTAATTTTCATTATACAATTATATATCTATCCAAATATATTTGATTTCATTCAAATATTTTATTGAGATATTACAATTTATCTTTTTATTTTCATACCCCATACAAACAACTTTTATTAAATACATAATTATAGTATTCAAACAGTTAACACATTCGAAAATAAAAATTTATTATTAAATTATGTCTACCACCTCCCCCACCCCATTATGATACATTTAATTTGAACAAAATATATTACGTCACACACAAATGAATATTATATTATATATATATATATATATATATATATATATTATATTAAACAAAAGATAATTTCATAATCGTAATATTTATGCGATCCTAGTTCTCATAAAATAATTTCTTATATATATATATATTAATTTATATTATATAATATAATATATATATATAATTAATTTATTATATATATATATTATATTATATTAAACAAAAGATAATTTCATAATCGTATTATTTATGCGATCCTAGTTCTCATAAAATAATTTCCAATAAAAAATCTTTAACCGCGAGAGAAAAAAATAAGATCAAATTGAAAGAAATAAAGAAATAAGTATAGAGATAAAAATCAAACGATACTTTTAGAATCTGGAGATAAGATAAGCGTTATCGATAAACAAATATACAACGCGTAAATATAAAATAATCAATTTCACGTTCGTCGTGTGCAATATACGTATGAGTACGAAATTTTTCAAAATCGATGCTTCTCTTCCGTATTCTTTTTATTTTTCCAAGAAGAAGAAGAAGAAGAAGAAGAAGAAGAAGAAGATGTTTTTTTCCCTATCCAACGAAGGGACTCTTTTCAACGAAGGTATATCCACAATCCCCATTGATATGCAAACCAAGTCTGTGATCGTAAAGTTTGCGTAATATCACGGGGATTCTTTGCGATCTTTTGCCATCCCCCTTACCTGCCCCCTCCTCACTCACTCACTCACTCACTTTTAGGTTCACTCTACTTAAATCTAACTATCTCTCTCTCTCTCTCTTTCTTTTCCCTTATTTCCATCTTTTTCTAACAAACGAACGAGAATCGCTAGCGTTACCATCGAAAAAGCATCCTCCGTCCCTCCACCCCTTCCTCACCGCGTACCCCATCATTTTTCTCGTATCACCATAGTACGATTTTATCCGAGCATTATCCGGCAACGATGCGGCCAACGGTTTTGAAACTTCGACTCCGACCATAATCACGGCGTAAAGCTAAAATACAAAGGCTCTTCTTTTTCTTACAGGTGAACTGTCCCTCTTACTCTTTTCATCGAGATAGAGAGAGAGAGAGGGAGAGAGGGATAGATTCAGTGCTTTATATCGCGTGCTTCTAGCGAATCGTTAACGAAAGAGAGAGGAGGGAGGATGAGAGGGAGGGAGGGAGGATAGGGAATCGTTTAAAACTCTCGAGAGCACCGATCCTCGAGGTGCTGGAAAATTTTCAACGAACGAGTACACTTCGGTTATTCTTGTATCCTTTTTTTTTATTCTCATTTTGTTTCTCCTCTTTCTTTCTTTCTTTCTTATTTCAAGCCGATCGGTACAGTTTTCTAAGAACATACGTAAAGATAATATTAACGATCGGTCGTAATAAAAGTTTTACCGTCCTAGACGAGTTTTATAGTTTCTTACTCTTTCTCTATCTATTTCTTTTTCTTTCTTTTTCTTTCTATTCTTTTCTTTTCTTTTCTTTTCTTCCTTTCGAGACTTGGCTTGCTTCGCGAAATTCTTACATTGTTCCTAACACATACATCCTCCTCCTCCTCTACCTTCTTCTCTACCTCCTCCTGCTCGTAATTTTATTCGATTCGTTGCTTTCCCAAGTCTAATGATGTTTACTCGTGTTTATATAGAGTAGTGGTATTAGTAAAATCGTATAATAAATTACAGGAAGAATCGTGTTTCGTTATTACGACCGGCGGCACGACGTTTGCTCCTAATCTTCTTCCTCCGACTTTCTCCTAACTGTAATATTTATTTCACGATGTATATATATATATATATATAGAGAGAGAGAAGAAGAAGAACTGACCGGTAATATATATAACTACTACTCTTATTATTCTTTTCTTTTCTTTTCTTTTTCTACTAGTACCTAAGTATAAATAAATTGTCTCTCAACGCAAAACTAGAATGGAATAATGCAACACCCGTTGGATGGTGTTGTTAACATTCTCACCATTTCCATGCAAATGAAGGAACGATTTTCGACCGCAATTTCGTAACTCTTTGACGATTGAAAAAAATAAAAATAAAAAAGAAAATCAAAATATAGTGTTGTACGATGTGTGTCTGGTGTTTCGTGTATGAAAAAAAAAAAGAGAAAAAAAAAATGTATAGAAAAGGAAACAATGTAAACTGGAAAGAAAAGAAAAGAAAAATGATCAAAAAGAAAAAACAAGAGAGAGAGAGAGAGTATAAAATATAATAATCCGTTTTGCATATCGACGAATTTATGATCCGGTCGAACTCGTTCCGTCACTCTCTCTCTCTCGCCATGAGGGTAGTTTTAACCCCCTGAACGATGCTTTATGATATCGATGAAACGTACTTCTCTCTTTCTCTTTTCTATCTCTCGTTACAACAACGCACGGCCAATCGGAGTTCTCCTATGTGTTCCACCCTAGCTCGCTATTTTCTTCTCTCTCTCTCACACACTCGTATCGACGAATTTATTGTCGAGCTGCAGCTAGGTCCATTGTAACGGAGATTGTTTACGATATTGACTCTTCCTTTTATGTTAATCCCGTGTCCGAACGATGACGACGATGACGATGGCACACGGTTAAAGTATGTTGGAGCTGTTACACACACTCACACTCACACTTAACAATGTAACTTACTACGATATAGCTGTGTGTGTGTGTGTGTGGAACAGTCGACAAGGGTTGCGGCAACAGGGTGGAGAGAAACAGAACTGTACTATCGACGAATTTACGAGGAAACGGACGTCCTCTCCCAAAATTCACGAGAAGAGAAACCCTCTCTTCTCTTCCTTCGTTTCCCATCTCTCTCTCTCTCTCTCTTCTAGGTTCTCGTTCTATCTATCTCACTACTATGCTAATTGCGTCAATTAGCATAGGAAGTATCGGCAAACGAGGTAGACTCCTGTGACGAACGTTAGCAGCACCACACCACACCATACAACACCATACAACACCAATGGAAGAAGAGAGGGCTGAGAAATGGATATTTGTCCTGACATCGACCGCAATTAGGCGCTCTGCGGAGTACCGACGAAAAAAACATTTCTTTCACTGTGTTCCGAATACAATGACTCGAATGTTATACGATCTTTGCATAGACACATATATATATAATATAAAAAGAAAGAAAGAAAGAGAGAGAGAGTAAAATGATGGAAAGAGAACAAGCAACAAACCAAAGAAAAAAAAAGAAATAAATACAAAAAAGTAATATAAATAATCACGTACACGTGTATCGTAAATTTCTCGAAGAATAATTTCAAATAGGATCTATGCGAGCTAGCTAAACACACAATGTAAGAATACGAAACTATGATAATGCAATAGAGGATCATAAAGGACAGCTGCTGGGTTGTCTCTCTGGATGATGATTATCCAACTGTTTCGAATACTCTGATATATATATATATATACATAATAGTAAGAGAGAACAAGGTCCTACGCCTTTGTATACACGGGTATTAGCACGAAGAACTTAGTGGGGTATGAGAGATGATATCCTGGCATCGTTAGGACCCGCTCCTCGATTTACCTAATTGACAGAAGTAATTAGCATGGCAAGTGGCACGATAGCACGTCACTTTCAGTCCTCTTCTTACCCTCTCTACCCTTCTCTTTCTCTCTTTATCTCTATCTCTATCTCTGGTATACGCGAAATTCTCGCACGAAATCAGGCATTCGTATGTAAACTTTCGCTACTCCGTTTCTACGTGCACTGTAGCAAAATAGGAGAGAGGGGGAATGGTTTTCGGGATAGTGGAAAGGGGTTTGAGGGGGTTTTAGCTCGTTTTCCTCTCAAAAGCAACGTTTCTCTTCGACGTTATGGGCACCGATGGTCACCAAGGGATACTTCGAGTGCTTTATGGTGTATATATGGACCCATACGCACACCAACGATGGTACTACTCGGCTATGAAACTATGGAGAATCACGGTTAGGAATATAGATGATCGAATAAGTTTGACTATAGATACGGAGAGAAATATGGAAGAAGATTGAGAGAGAGAAATAGAGAGAGGGGAGGAGGAGGGTTGAAGCGAAGACGACGGGAAGAGGGGTTGGATTGCGTTGTGTGTTACTTGGTGAATTCGATACGGCCCGTTACTGGTCTGCGGGTACAGTTTAGTTAAGTCATTCACGGGGGATTATGAATTCGCTACGGATCGTGATCACCGGATTCGTTTCTGTGTTAGTAGAGAAGAAACCTAGAGGAAAACAAAGGACTGTGTTAATGGGGATGCTGGACGACGACGACGACGACGACAACGAAGGAAGAAATCTTCCCAGTTTCTCCCCTCCTTCTTCCCCCTTTTCTCTGTTCTCTGTATTATATGCTACAAGATTGTACGCAATACACACATACTTGTTCGTTCGGTGTCGCTAGACGCATCAGCTTGGAAGATAATCGGGGACAAGGAGAAAGATATGGTCTCTCGTTTAAATTCGCGGATGAGAAGATTCCCAAAGAATCGGATATTAATGGGTTTACTGTTACAACACCATGAACGAATTTGTTCTCTTGTCTTTTCTTATACGTTGAATAATAGTTATTGTATTTTTAATAATATCGAATGATCGTTTGAAATATTTCAGAAATTAAGATTAATTTGGATTTTTATTAATCAATCGATCTACGCAGATATATCTTTTTCATTTTTATTTTCTTTTAACGAATGCATTTTCCTAATTCAAATGTCTTTCTTCTGTCTACGTATGTAACGCTATTATAAATTGTTGGATAATTAATATTTCCACTTGAAAAAGGGACTTTAATAATACGTTGAACATTTGAACTACTCATTTTGAAATTGTTTGACTAACCATCAAGCGGATCGTATTTTCTACTGCTACGGATAACACTTTAGAAAATTGCAAATGTAAAATTCATCGGTTACGTGCTTACAAATGTTCGTTCATACTTTTTACATCGCTTTACAAAAGAAGAAAAAATGTAATAAAGCAAAGTAAGTAAGTAAATATATTGAAAAGGAATAAAAGAGAAATGGCGCAGAAGTTGACGCAATTTTTAGAATATTACGATGATAGTGATATTGTACAGATCTTTCTGTATATATATTTATTATAAAAGTACGTGACTTCTTGAACAAATAAGATGACGTAGACATATTTTTTTTCTTCTGTCTCTTGAAGTTCCTCGTGGTTGTTTTATCAAGTGATAAGAAGTTGTGCGGTAAAAACAAGATCGTATTGCGATAAAGAACATTTTTATTTTTTCAATCGCGATTACTCTTTCCTGTTTGTGGCATTGGACGAACATCGTCATCGTATATACGATTGCATGACGAAAATAAAACTACAATTAACGTATTATTGCAAAATAGAATATCTTTATACGTTTGTTAACTATTCAATATTTTTTGATATACTTGCATACAATGCAGTACTATGCAAAAGTATTACATACTCTCATTCTTTCTAAAATATTGCAATAAATATTAATCATTATCAAATTGACAGTAATGATACGAATACATTCGTGACAGATCACACGTATACATTATTACAATTTCAATTAAAAACAAAATGTATCTATCAAATAAAATTTCCAACAATCTATCCATAAAACATTCAACAATTCATCTCACTTAGATCGTACACACAAAACTCGTACAATATTACAACAAATTGTGTAACTGACGACAAAGTTCGTAGGTCGACGGTAAAAAAAAACCAATCAAAAAAATGTAAAAAAAAAAGAAATTAGTGACGAACGCGTGTAAACAAAATCAACGTACGAGATTTGCCGTTCATATCTTGATGGTCAGATGGTCAGAGAGGTAGTGTCGAGAGTATAACGCAGTTTCTCTCTCTCTCTCTTTCTCTTCGGTAATGTTACATGACGTACACGTAGAGATACAGATAGAAAGAGAAAGATAGATAGATAGATAGAGATGGGAACATAGAAGGGGTTGTTGTACGGGATGGACACTTAACGCCAAAGTACCGGCCGGAATAGTGCGTGGGTGCACGAGCATTTCATTGGGAAACGCACGGGACGACGACGGCGGTGGTATGCGGCTCTGCATGCGCGTTACATTGACTGATTGAGTGGCATTGAATTGAATCGAGGGTGGATGCACGAAGGGAAACTGGCAAATGCCTGCCTGCCTGCCTGCCCGTTGCAGAATTGCACCGGTGAACTGGCCATCGACGACGACGACTACTACGACGACGACGACGAAACTTTGACCGCACTTCTCTCCACACGTATTACTCTCTCTCTCTCACTCTCTTTTACTTGTACATGTATACACACATAAACATTCATGTGTATACGTATAGACCCTTTTTTCGAGTTATACACGAGCAACAGGGGCTAGAACGCAATTACACCTGAGTAATAACGCGAGCTACTAGCAATGAGTAAAAGAGAGAGAGAGAGAGAGAGAGAGTGAATGAGTGAGTGAGTGAGTGAGTAAACGAGGAAACCGTTACAACACCCTCGCCACGAGTCAACGAGTAACTTGCCTACCGTTAGGCAGGGACGCACGTGTTTTACATGATCTGTAATACTACTGCAATTCCTGTGCGTGATAAGTAGACACACACCGGAGGAAGAGGGGAAACACTCCTATTACGATTTTACAAATACGGGATACAGATAGGATGGAGAGAATAACGCAGAGAAAAAAATAAGACAGATGCACAGAGAAAAAGAGAAAGAGAAAACTTTATACGCGTGCTCTCGTTGTATGTTCATTTTCATATCTTTTTGAATATTCTCACCAGGAGAATGATGGTTCTTCATCCATAGTTTACATCTCTATTTTCTCGTATCCAAGCACTTTAAATGTTAATGAAAGCTGAGAAAACGAGTTTAACGAGGAACGCTCGGTTGGAAACGAATGAAATATTGCGTTTTATTCGTATCTACAGATAAAAAAAAAAGATAATAGTACACTTGATTCGGTAGCTGACGATTGTTCCAAATCGAAAGCAACGTTTTTCGATTGGACGCGTTTTGCAAGGAAATTTCTTCAGATGACGTGTGCGTCCCTGTGTGTAACGTACAATGGGGTGAGGTTTAGAGAGAGAAAGAGAGAGGAAGTGTAAAAGGGGGGTGGGTGGCGTTCAACAGCGTTCCAATCCATCTGTAAACTGTCCACTTTGATGGGACGACAATCACACCCCGTGTTGTAACGAAGCTCCACGCTGGCATTGTCTCGTTTGCGCGGAATTGTAGTACCTGGTCGCTCGAATTTATCGTGTCCGGTACCAAAACAACGAAAATAAAGATCACTTGGCGTTGATTGCGCCATTGCGAAGTAATCGAAGCGTTCGCTAGCAAGTACGACACGTATCTCATCGCGATCTCCTATTACTACCACTACTACATTTATCTATCCATCAATCTATCCATCTATCCATCTCTCTTTTTGTGCTTCATCTTCTTCTCGTTAACTTTTCTTTTTCCTGATCTCCTCAAACCACCCCTTCTAATTTCAACGACAATCTCGTAATTTGTTTTTGAATATTTATGTACGTAACATTTTCTACGGTAATTTATTGTCAACGATCTTATCTTTTTCTTGTAATTCTTATTTTTTTTATATTCAAATTATCGTGTCGGTAATAATGAACGCTATATTAAAAATAAAAACTAATGTTCTTGTTTTTTTTTCTTTTTTAGTGATACGAGTTAATTTAGTAATATAAATTGAATTATAATAAATGTATATTAATTTAGTCGACTTATATATGTTAATTTCATAATTCGTTGTTACAATTATTCGCATTATATTTCGCTATTTAGACTGGATAATTATTCAATATACTTTTGTCTACAATTATCCATATGCAAAACTTATAGAACTATTATTTTTATCGTCGACCAAATAAATTTGATTTCATTCTAAAGAAAACTAATGATTTATAAATAATAACAATTAATACGAATAAGAACGGAAGATGATTAAAATTAATATAATAACTTATGAAAGATATATAGAGAGAAAAAAATTGTTTTAAAAAAGAATAAATAAATGATATAAATGGTTTATCGATGTTCCATCGAGTTCCGGTATAATCATATCGAATTTCTAATGAACGGAAAAACAGTATTTGCTAGTATAGGTCTTTTGAGCGAGATGGATTCATCGGTCGGGCCCTCCTCCCCCTTCCTCTCCCCCTACGATAGAATGAGAGGAGAGGGAGGCTGAAGGGGGAGAAGGTTCGAATGGAGGCGAACCGTTTTAACGAAGTTTGCTGATATAACTATAATTTTATCCATTTCGCGTCACACAGGGTGCATCGATTTGATTCGTCGAATACACGCACGCGGAACAGAGAAAGAGAAAGAGACACATATACACACACACACAAACTGGCTTCTATGTGTCTATCTATGTGTATAAACGTGTTACGTGTATATGGATGCACGCGTGCCTGAGAGAAAGCCACGATAATGCAACCACGCTAGTATTTCGGTGAAACACACGTCGAAATCGGTATATTGGGATGATCGATACAAGTAATTGCACGGGGATAGGATTACAGAGACGCGATTTGTTCGCCAAATTATACTGGCAATCACTGACTGTCCCGTTTAATCGAGTCGTTATGCCTACCTATTGTTGCTTATTTCATTTTAATAATTAAACAATGACGCTAACGATTTCTCTAACATTTTGTAACTTTTTCTTTTTTATATCTTCTTCTTTTTCATATATTGTAATATATATATATATGTTATATTGTCACGGTAATTATTACTTTAAATTACTTTAAACAATGAGTTTTCTATTTTTATTATTATTATTATTATTATATTATTAGAAAAAAGGAAGAATTGCTTTTTCTTCGTGCATGGCGCAACAAGTGTCGCGTTCCTCTTATTTCCTCGTGACATTTTTTCAGTTGGGTAAAAGAAAATTTTGAAAATATTTTCAGAGAGGTTTTTCAATGGGGTAGAAAATGATATAAAAAAAATAAGTTTCAGCCAAATCGAAAGGGGTCGGGGTCAAAAGTGGTCGATTTGACGTGGTATGTCCCATATATATACGTATAAATATATGTAGGTAAGTCTATGGCTAGCTGTAGCTAGTTGAAATTTAGTGGGTACTAAAACTTTCGGCATATATCTCGCAAAGTGGCGGCATCCATCTTGGAAATGGCCTGTACCAGCGGCACTTGGCCGCCAACATCGAAGGAAAATGCAAATTGTCCAATATTTATACTCGACTGTCCTCTGCAATGATTTGCATGCCGTGCCGAATTTCTCGGCCATCCTTACTATATTTCTTCCATATATACATGGAGTAATATATATATGTGTGTGTATGTATGTAACGTGTATCTACACTAAGAATTTCAAGTGGAACCCAATCAGACCATGAAAGAATTCTTCTATCGTATTTTCCTAAGCTCCTGCATATTTCAAAGACCAACCCGAGAAAATCTATTTGACAACTATTACTTGTACCTTTTTCCACGTACTAAATACGATTATATATAGATATGTTTATACCATCTACGATAAAATATATATTATTTTTGTCGAACGTTTCCTCATATATTTCATCGTTCGAACATCTCTCCTATTTACGAAAATCATTTTAAACGACAAATATATTTTACGTTAAGGATATAAACCGATATGCTCATGTATATACAACACATAGAAAATAATCGATATCGACTAAAAGAAATGATCAAATATTTTCCTTACCTCCGCATTCTCATTCTTATATTCCAAAGTACGTAATAGAAATATTTTAGCAAAATATTAAAACGAAATGTTAGTACAATATAATTCGATATCTCGAAACTGGGACGTTCCTCCTCCCATTGCTAGAAATATTAAACTATATCTTTTAAGAGAGAACAAGGAAAAATATAGGAAAATCTACGAGTGTGCATTTACGAACTGACTCATATCGGTTCATAAAATTCTCTCTTTTTCTATCCGACTCGTGACAGTAATGATTTCAAGAAAAGAAAGAATTGAAGATGTCGGTTAAACGAACAGAAAATTTTCCTCCTTTGCCTGTCGAGTTGAGACACACACACACACACACTATTGCAAACTACTACACTACTCCAGTTAAAAGAAATACGTGTATTCTATGTGAAATTTCAATTCGCGTGTTTTCGCAAACGTTTGAATATATACACGTGCCTTGTTTAAAGGCACACCGAACATTCCCATAGACTACTAGGAGTGTGCAAAAATTTCCAAAAAATCGGAGAGGAATCGTTTCATCGATTGCGTTTACATTGAGTTTCAAATCACAAGGATTCCTAAAGAAGTTTTCACTTGAAAAATCGGAGTGGGACCGAGAACGTAGTCTTCCCTGATGGTGAAGCAGTATAACATCCGCCCGCAATAATATCGTTCCGATGGTAAAACACGCGTGTCGTCTTCCTTCCACCTTCCTCTTTATGCATTATGCAACGACTGATATACGTGCGATATCGCGCATTATGCGAGCGACAGATGTAACGGCCCGTTGTTGCACACCGCCACGTTTGCCTTCTTCTTCTTCTTTTTCTTCTTCTTTTTCTCGAGCTTACATTTTTCAATGGGAACAGGAGAGCTCGTAGATAACCTGACTCGCGTCGACCTCCCAAGGATTTTATATTTCTTTCTTTCTTTCTCTCTATTTCTTTCCTTACGTTTTATTTTCTTCGTAGAATTCTAACAACGTTTCTATTTTCTCTCTTCAACCGAGATAACCGAGAGAATAATAAGTCGGTTCCTCGTTAGTCGAGCAACGATTTTCAAAGTTTAAGTGAAATTCACGGGACATTTATGTCTGTAGTTGGTTCACGTGACATCGTCCTGATACAGACAGGTCCTGTATATGGAATCCTACCGTATGTCGCATCTCCTATACGTGTATACGTGCGTATATGTATGTACAGTACACACTATTACAACTTCTCTCTCTCTCTCTCTCTCTCTCTCTCACTTATATTATATATATAGATATATATTTATATGACTGTATATATACATATATGTATATCTAAATATATACATATATACTTGTATGCTTGAACCGTGTAGGTATATAGATATTAGGAAATAGACTATTAGCGTGTGTACTACTAACTACGTAGAGGAGAGGACGCTATATGTGCATAACGATTATATGCCTATTAGAGGAGTACAGAGGCGTATACATATATACAATACGGAAGGACATAGAGGGAGAGAGAGGGGGGGAGGAAGGGTGGAAGGGAGAGAGGGTTAGGGTCGTCGGGGACGGTACCATTACCGGTATTGATGAGCAGCTGACCAGAGGAATTGGTTCAGCACGTGTGATCGATCTGGCTAATCTCCCTTTGCGCACCGACCAGATGCTAATCTACGATCGATATTAGATAGGATGCAATATTATGAAAATCTCGGGTACCTTCGACGAAATTATTAAGGCTGAGATTCAAGAGAATTCTCTCACATACACATACACGTACACACTCGTTCCGTATTCATCTATCTAACTATCTATTTGGCAAACAACGAGATTAAACCACGATGAGGTGGTTATCGGTCATGGTTGCTACGATAAGATCCTCTTGCAAGGATATAGATCCTCTTTACGATAAGATCGTCGTCGTCTTCTTGGTTTGGACGTCGTCAAGTCAACCCTTCCCCTTTTACTCTCCTTTCTGAAACGTCGTTAACCCGAGACACACTACGTGGTCTCAACAGACCTAGTAGATCGGTGGTAATGCTTACCTCCTTCCCCCTTGCTCTCTTCCTCCCCCCAACGGTGTCCATACTTAACGCGTAATTTCATATGCAACGTTAATCGTAACTCGTGTCCCGTTGCAAGCTGATAAATTAGAAAGATAACGTATACATACGTACACACATACGTACGTACCCTGACCTATCCACCGTGTCGAGTGTTGCGTAGCCGCCTCTTTGGATGAGGAACGTGTCCTGGCGGAAACGTGACAACACAACAGGCTTACGTTAGTCGTTACGAAAAATTAAATAACGCGAGAAAGCGTGAAGGATCTTTTTCCCCTTCTTCTTTTTCCTCTTTTGCTTTATATTTGTGTATCCTTCAACGAGACGGATTAAGACGACGCGCACGCTCGTTACAATAAACGTAACAGAAGGTTGCTTTTAATTTGTTCGCAAGGCTTAGCCTTCTCCAAGGATTGAGGAAGCTATTTTTTTCTTATGGGGTTTTATACGATGGTGGTCGTTTCGCTCGCCACTAGCAGTTGTTTTTTCCTGTCCCGTTTTCTTTTTCTTTCATATTGTCTCTCATAAACACCTGGCCACGTATATACCAGAGCTCATTTACAACAAATTATGCGACGCGTGCGCGAACTAAACTACCTTCCTCCTCCTCCTCCTCCTCCTCCTTCTCTTCCTTTTTTTCCTAGCTAACTTTCACCGTGCGGAACGGACGAGGTACTTTGCTAAATTAAAGCGCGAACCTCACACGCGATTCCTGGCTTCATGCGCACGTGTGCAGGACACGCATGCGTTCAGATAGGACGACACAACGCGTGCATAAGCTTAAGGACTTACCACCTTTCGCCGAGAGTTTTCGAAATAACTATGTTACTATCTTTCTTTCTTCTTCGAATTACGTGACACGTTTTCTTCTTCTTTTTTTTTTTCACCTTTCTCATCCGTTTTTATTACTCCTCTTCCGTGATTACGATTGATAAAGAATAACAATGCGATAAGAAAGACCATCAAAGTATTTTCTTTTTCTTTACCTGTGAATTCTAATGAAATTTGACAAATTTCTTATATTTTTGTTAATCGAACATCGGTTTGCATTTAACCGTTTGTCAATCGATAATCTATAATAATGCATAGGTTATATGTATATTTATTTATTCCATTTACGTATGATTTATGCACGTATAATATTTACATAGATATTTACCTGAAGAAAATATCAAACGATTAAAGATTTATAAATGAATAAATATATCATCTCTCGTTCGTTATTATTCCGTGTCATGGATTCGGGGATGCTTTTATCATCGAACTAATGTGATATGTGATTGAACGCATAGCTATGCGAGAGAAGGTAGGGTGAACCCACCTTCTGTCAGGACAATGCGATGAAAAGCGAGATTTGCTTTATTACAGGCAGGTGCCGTTATTCATGAATCCCGTCGTTCAAATTAATAACAATGGCATTTAACACGTCACCCGTTAACCCTACAAATAAATAATCTCGGTTGGTAACCGTGTATCTTATATTTTCTCTCCCTCTTTTCCCGATTTCCCATTCCTCATCTCCCTACCTCCCTACCCTCCCTCTCTTTCTCTTTCGAATTTATAGACGATTAACATAATTTTCTTCTCGAGTACTCTTCTCACTTTGAATAATTTTTTATCTTCTTCCCGTCTACCTACCCTCCTAAACAATTTCGATAATATTTATATCGAATCCGTTAATTTTTTTTCCTTACCCTCTAAATGCGTTTTGCGAAGCTCGTTCGTCGGATGAAAATAAAGGAGAGGGTAAAGCAATCGTTTCTTTTCTTTTCTTATTCTTTTTTTAATCGCAAAACGTATATACAGAGTAATCATTATCAACAATTACTACAACACCACTAATTTTTAACGTTGATCGAGTTTAATTGCATTTTACGTTACGCAACCGCGTCTTTATGCTAAAAAATCACGAATCATTCTGTCTCTCTTTCTCTCTCGTGAAAAATAATCTGCAGATCGATGGAAAATATTTCTATCGAAAGTTCGTCATTATTATCTTTACTTCCTATCATTATTATCTTACTCCACGTATTTCAACATAATAATATTCTTTCTCCTTTACACGGCAAAGAGGTTTCGCTTAACGAGCTATACGAATTGGGGCTGATTGTAAATTGAGCGCGAAACCGCCGTTGATTGGTTTAAAATCAGATCACCGCGACTCCGTCCGTCCGTCCGTCCATCCGTTGGTCGGTTGCATCGCATCGTATCTATGCATCGCGAAGTAGGAGGTGGAGAAAGACTAGAGTGAGTAAATGAGAGAGAGAGAGAGAGAGAGAGATAGAAGAGGAAGGGGGGAAGAGTGCAAGGTTGGATTGCATGGATGCACCAACACGAGTTTGCGATCGTGTGGCTCCCTAAAATGAATTAAACGGGTGTGGATCTGTTGCCTAGCAACATTTCTCTCTCCCTCTCTCGCCCTCTCTCTCTCTCTCTGACTCTCTCTGTCGAACGTAATGCACTCAGCTCGCACCGTCGTTTTTGTTGTTTCTATTAGGAAACGTGTGTTGTCCATCTTTTTCTCACCTTTTTTTTTTCTTTATCTCTTTCTCTCTTTTTCGAAAAAATTTGAAAATTTGTCTAGCGAAACGTCGATTGATACGCCCCTGAACATATTATTGCGTTAAAATAAAAAATAAAAAAAAAACACAAAATAAATTTCACTTTGCTTGGACGAGTTCGATGATAGTAGTTGGTGTATGTTTTAGTGCATTGCTATTTTCCTAGTATAGTAACCAGTGTGTATACACCTATCTACTCCCACCCTCTACCCCCCACCCATCCCCCACCTTCGTATGGTGGACTGTGCAATGTGAGCTTGTAATTCGAGTGATTTACTGATAGAAAAACATATGGGGTAGGGGAAAAAAAAAAAAGGAAAGGATAGGAAAGGTGTCACGCTTTGTGCATCGCGTGTCACGCGTCACCGTTTTGTTTATCAAATCGTACGCGTTCGTTAAACGGCCGATCGAATTTTCGCAAAAAAAAAAAAAAAAAAAAAATAGAGGAAAAAAAATACTGAAAAAAAAAAAGAAAAAGAAAATTTAGGAAGAGAAACGGTGAGAGATAATCGAGAAGTACGAACTACGAGGAAACAACGACGATACCCGTTTGTCGTCCCTTTTTTTCGTTTCGTTTTACTATTCGCGAAATCGTCGTCCCCGGATCGATTCGTTTCCCGACCTACGACAATCGAAAAATAACGAATAAACGAAAGGTAAAATAAAAATAACATTTCCATAGATTTTTCTCACGGACGAATAGTAGTAGTAGTAGTAGCAGTTATCAAATACGCAACAAGAATAACAACAATCAACTAGGACAACAATAATTTAAACAAAAAAAAAAATAAAACCAAAATCCAATCCCCGATTTTTCTCTTTTGTTTTTTTTTTTTTATACGAACGGGGTAACATTTTACCATAGCGTTTTTGTCAACTACCTCAAAGGTAGAGAATCTTTGTCAAGGATGTAAAAATTTCGTCCGAGAGCCGATGAAAAGAATTTCCAAACTTTTGTCCAACCCTTTTCCTAGGTCTGTTACGGACGCGTAGATAATTACGCGTTGTAACGTACGCGTCAATCCCTAGTATTGTAGTTATTTTATCTTTTTTTTTTGTTGCTGTTTTTTTTTTACGCGTTCCATCACGCGCCATAGTAGTTTTTCCCCTTACCATGTAATATTTTTCACTTTCCAACTTGTAACAAAATTTCCATCGTTTTTGACATTGATTTACAGATTGACGATCGATCCTATGAGAGAGAGAAAGAGAGAGAGAGATTAGATTGAAAGAGTGTTGTTGTTACTCATCGGTGAAATAAAAATAATTTACTTCGCAATCTTTCAGGAAGAAAAAAAGAAAAAAAAAAAGAGAGAGAGAATGATATTCGATAAAAAGTAGAGAATTCGAGGAAGAAAAAAAAAGGGAGAAGGATTTTAAAATGAATATCCTTTTACTTCCGACTGCACTCGTCGTCGAGTTCCCACAACACGCGTCGTCACGGCCACCACCACCACCCCCACCCCCCAGTTTCACGGTTGTAACTACGATTTACTCTCTTTTTATCTTTCTCTCTCTTTCTGTCTATCTTTCTCTGACCATTCGAAAGCCCAGGCCAGCCTTTAAAGTTTCAACCCTAAAAGTGTTTTACGCTTGGTATCACCCATTGATCGAATTTAAAACTGATGCGCGTAGTAGTAATACTACTACGGGGTTGGTGGCATCGTTCGAGTGACATCGCTTTGACACCCGGATGTACTGATTTTACAAGCAGACACGCGGCGGAAACGGATTCTCGGAATGAAATTTAGGGTTGAAAATGCAAAGGAGAGACAGCAAAAGCCTCGAGGGCTGGTTGGCTGGCTTGCTGATAGGAAGAGAAGGTTCAAGGTTTCTGAAAGGGTTTCCTAACTCATCCCTCCCTTCCTATTTTTCTTTTTTTTACCCATGTTCATAACGAATTAGGTTTATTTTCTTTCATTAACAAAGATATTTTATCGTAAAAACGATTGATCATTCATTTTACACATACAACACACGTGATTGAATTAATTATTATTATTAGAAAAAACGAATGGGATCATTGAAGATTCGATCCTACGAGACTTCGTATAGCGATCTATCGAGTCTACGCCGATAACCGTTGAGCTAACGAGTTTTATTGACAAACGATTTAAAGACATGGTATATAGGAATACTAGTATATATATATATGCGTGTGTATTTACATTTTCTATAGCATCGGATTGACAATCTAATAAAGCTCGGGTTTCGGAAAGTCGATATTTAGCAGGAAATACTGGATTTGAAAAGGGGTTACAACTTGACTGACACTGGTTAGTTAGTAGACTAAATGTAGGTTTCCAGGTAAACTGCTGATAGGATTCCGTGATAGACGGAAAGAATAAAAACGTTCCTCGGCTTTCAACGATTTCCTCGAATGTGACTTTTTTTCGGAACACGAAGAAGACCCACCTTGAACCTGTCGTATCGTTTTACCAAATATACTACTACTACTACTATAGGGATATATCTATTATGTTGTCCCATAAGTTCCTTACTTTTTACTTAGGTGAAATCAATAGACGATATTTATTTTTTAAGATTGATTTACTGCGTTATATACGAACAGTTCTGTTCTATTATCTTCTTAGATCTCTCAGGAAGCCTCATTGTGTTCTCTTTCTACAATTCTTGAGAATTACTTGCAAATACTTCTTTTCACTATCCATATTAAACGGTATAGAAAAAGATTTTAAAAAAGATTTTATAAAAGATGTTCTCACCAACGAAATGTACATTGAAAGAATTGTAAGACGATTGAAATCTATGTCATAAATGGATAATAGACGAACCTGCATGTCTACAAACATAGTCCGGCTCAAAGTCATACATAGTAGTACATAGAACTTACGGGACAACCTAATATATACCTAGTGTATAGGATATACATAATAAATCCTACGTCAAGCTTAGAAATATCTGAAACGTTTTCAATTCTAACCATAAGCGAAACGAATTTATATTTTTTTGTTCGTGGATCTAAGAAGAAAAAAGAGAGAGAGAGGGAGAAAAAAAAAAGGATTAGATTGATAGAAAGTAAATCTATGTCCGTAGTAAATAAATGATCCGTACGTAAAGAATATTTGGTACGACGGGTGGTCCCTTTCCAACTTGTCTTTCACCTTATTCTTCTACTCTCGATGTTACTTTTATTGTTAAAAGGAATATATAAAAATGTAAGTGGAAAAGCCATGGGATTTTCTGTACAAGAAAAAAAGCCTATCGAATCGTTATTTATTTTGCCCTTTTTGTAACGAAAGAAAGAAAGAAATATTATCTGTGAATATTGATCATTCGATGTTTTTTATTCCTCCTTGAAAAAATATTTTCCAGAGGTGAGACCTATTTTTTCAAATGAAAAGAAACGAAAAGAAAAAAAAAGAATATATAAGAGATCATAATCAGATATATATGCTATAACTTAATACATATAAAACTAATACATGAAATAAAATATAAATATATTTTTTTTACTTGATATATATATATAAGTAAAATAATAAAAAATAAAATAAAATCTCGGACAGAGAGAGAAACTATTTACAGCAAAGGACGCGTATTTATATATATATATACATACATATAAATAAAAAAAATTATTTTTCTTCTTTCTCATCTTAAAAAAAAAAAAAAACAAAATTCGTACAAAGAGAATCCGCTTCTGTTCGGTAAACTGCTATTACCGTTTCTCTCGTTCTTTCTTTTTTTCTTTCTACCTATTACTCTTTCTCTTTTCTTGGACTTTCTTTCTCGTGAAGGGTAAACGGCGATCTTTTCTCGGCCGGAGACGTTATCTCAGGATTACTTTCTTTCATTCGTCCTGGACTTAAGGATCCTAAGGATGAAATATGCATACTATGTTCTTTAGAGGGCAACGATTCTTTCCGAGCAGAAGCCCGTTTTCTCGTAATTACGTCCGTTAATTGTACAAAACCTCTTTCGCCCTTCCCCCTTGGCCCCTCTTAACCCCCATCCCTTCGTATCTTTCTCTATCTCTTTCTCTTTCTCTCTTGTTATTTTATGTACGCACGTACCGATCTTATACGCACCGAAAAGATGGTATTAAAAGAATCTTTACGAGGTCGTGTTTCCAAGAGTCGGCTTGTAATGGGATATATGGCCGTAGGTCCTTCTTAGGCCCGGAAGGATTAACATCGCTAATTGTTAGTCTTCAAGGGTTGAGAGAATGAGTAGGTATTGCTCAGAGAAGAACCACTGTCCTGGAAAATTAAGGATTAAATCCTCCCTCCCTCCCTCCTCCTACTCCTTTCATTTCTGAGCTTATTTCTCAAAGATATTATTACTTTATTTTTTCAACATAATGTATCATGTAAATCATAGTATTCATATTTGAATTCACTACCCATGAAATGTAAAAATGTAATGATGATTTTTTTCGTATATATATATATGACAATTAATTAGATTCTTTGATATTAAATTGATTGCATTCAAATTGGTATCCTATTTTTTTTTCGTCAAGGAATTCGACATATGCGATTGTTTGAAAGATTAATTAAAGGGTCATCGATTGATTTTTAAATAATCGAATTAATTTCTACACTTATCGTATACAATATTATTATTAAAGTAATCGAAAAAATAATTGGACACTTTTTCGAAGAATAACAAATTGTAAATAAATATTAAATTTGTTTAAAAGACATATAGAATATTTAATTAATCTACACTGTTAATAGTTCACGTATGATTATAAGATTAAAAAAAATATATATTAAATAAAATGTGAAGGTATATACATTAGCTTCTAATTCGGAAATGATGTATGATTATTATATAAATGAATAAAAAAATTGTCTTAAAAGGTATCGAATTAATTGATTACGTCTAATACATTACAACGATGATCCTTATCTAATGTCGATCAAATAATTTCATCATTCAAGATCGATTTCTTCGAGAATTCTATATAAGTACATACAATAATCACAATGACACTGTTTTAAAATGTTTCTTCTATATCGTTCTCGCGTTACTGTTTGCTCTTTTGGACACTTTTTCGAAGAATAACAAATTGTAAATAAATATTAAATTTCTTTAAAAGACATAGAATATTTAATTAATCTATACTGTTAATAGTTCACGTATGATTATAAGATTAAAAAAAATATATTAAATAAAATATGGAGGTATACATTAGCTTCTAATTCGGAAATGATGTATGATTATTATATAAATGAATAAAAAAATTGTCTTAAAAGGTATCGAATTAATTGATTACGTCTAATACATTACAACGATGATCCTTATCTAATGTCGATCAAATAATTTCATCATTTCAAGATCGATTTCTTCGAGAATTCTATATAAGTACATACAATAATCACAATGACACTGTTTTAAAATGTTTCTTCTATATCGTTCTCGCGTTACTGTTTGCTCTTTGCTCGACGAAGGGAGATTCTCGGATTTATACGATAAGAATACTCCTTCTTATTTATCCGCTTCTAAAGTATCACGTTACTACCCGTGTCGGATTACGGTTTATCAAGTTTTTAACCATGGGGAATAGCATTAGGGAGCTAATATCGCGTTTCAAATTTTCATCGTTCTGCATTGATCGACCGTATAGAACAAAAAAAAAAGAAAAGAAAAATATGTTTTAAAGTGTTCATTATCATTCGAATATATTTCTAAGTACGCGTAAATGATAATTTATTTATATAAATGCAATATTTATAATTGAATAATTGAAATAAGAAAGAAACTGTGTGTGTGTGTGTAATGAAAGATTATGAAATTCGATGACTCTACGAATTATCGTACTGATAATTAATGTTCTGTCAACAATATTAGTAACACCTGGTCTTATTATTCTAAGCAATTCTTTGAACAATATCATCGAATGTTTTTTTATCGTCTATGACGATCATTTATCGTAGCTAGCCAACGTTATCTTTTACATTTCTATAATACTTAAGCATTCACAATCTCATAATAGGCTTAAACTCGTATTAGAGGGTGAAGAAAAGATAGTCAACATTGATTTCCATGTAAAGAGAGAGAGTATAATAGAAAAATAATAATTTTAATTAAAAAACTAGAAATTATATATTAAACAAGAATCGAATCTTCAAATCACATAATAAATAGCATATAAATTCCCCGACATTTATTAAAAATTTACATGTACGTATAGACGAGAACGTGTTCAATATACATTAACTTAACTATCGAGTTCATTCACCATCACCTTATTTCTTTTTCCAAAAACGTTTTCTACGTCTATTCGTTGTCGTCGTAGTCGTCGTTATTATTATTATTATTATTGTTGCTTTGTCACGTCAACCTGTCCGACAGGTATTTTTACATTGTGAACACTGTGATTTGAACGATGTCTGTTTTCTCGATGCTTGAAAAAAAAAAAAAAAGAAAAAAAAACGTGTTATACGTACATAATCAGGTGTCGCGTGTCGAGAATTTTTTCGTGAGAGAATGAGAAAAGATAAAGAAGAGTGGGAGGAGGGGAGAAGAAGAAGTAAGAAGGGGGTGACAAGGTGGGGAATGGGTAGGGGGGGAATGGGTAGAGAAAGAGAGAGAAAAGGAGAACGAAAAAACGCAGACTTCGTAACAAACGGATGATAAAATGCCACGCGTTACAGAAGCCGATAGATCTTCATTAGAGTGCGAGGTGGTGGGTGCATAAGTCACGCAACAGGGGGTGATGACTTTTAGCCACCCTCGTAATTCTTCGGCACGTATTCTCTCTCTATATCCACCCCCGTCTTTGAATACATAATAATAATAATGTGACGACGGTGCAATTGCGACCGATGACTCTTGGATTTTCGTTGATCGTTTCTTGTAAATCGTCTATTATCATGGGTGTTGCTTAATGGACGTACACCGTTTGGAGTTACCAATCTTGTTATATCTTATTCGCGAATTATGTCGTAGGAAATGTTTTAATTATATTGACTAAATTGATATTAAATTGATATTGGGTTTTTATAATAAAGGTTTTGGTATGCGAATTTTGTTTATTTGTCTTTTATGGGATTGCACGCGCGTGAGTGTGTTGTTATTGTAATGGATATTTTTAATAAATTTTTTATTCTATTTATTAATATCTTTTTAATTTATATATATATATGTATGTATGTATGTATGTATATTTATATTGTGTAAAAAAAAAAATTGATGGAAATAACGAAATGATGCACTGTCATCAAGGGGATGTAGCTCAGCGGTAGAGCGTTCGCTTTGCATGTGAAAGGCCCCGGGTTCGATCCCCGGCATCTCCAATTTTTTGGTTTTCTTTTTTTTTTTTATCGAATTATTGAAATATCCGTTTTTAATTTAACAATACGTAAAATTTTGTTTTATAAATAAACGACTCGATTTTATTTTACGAACATTTTCTAAAACTGTACAAATGTTTAATGGGGAATTTTACGAAATTAGAAAATAAGAATACTTTTAAACAAGATTATTGTGAACATTATTTTGAATAAATACTAAATTATTTTCATTAACGTTAATTTACGAAATTATTAAAAAAAAAACTCTATAAATCGGAAAGTCAATTTACTAAAACAATAACGAAACTTGTCAACTGGATATTTGTAAATTTATTGAAATGAAAAATTACTATATTCCCTGTTCTATGGTGAATCCAATCCAATTTAACAACACTGTACATACGTTGAATATTGCAGTTCTTATCTGAAAATATTGATCTTAAAAAATACCGTTTATATTAAACATTCCCCTATTCTCCCAATCAGTAACAAACGTCATCTTTGTCTACGGTAAACAATTGTATCGTCCATTATTTAAGAAGCCCTAGGAACAACTCGTCCACCAGAACTCGACGGATGTTTTACGTTTCGCGAAGCCCAATAATGATCTCAAGTTCATGGTAGTATATTTAATTATTATGGTTTCTACGTTTAATTGCCCCCACCAATACAGACTAATGTTAAGTATCTTATTATATTTTTTATCATATTACTTTTTTTTAAAGTGAAACTTCTTTCAGATGGATACCTGGATAATGTTCAAGTCGAATCAAAAGTGAAAGGTTTTTAAAGGAACGTATTATTTCAATGGTGGGGAGAGAAACGGGGAAATATCGATCGGGTAAGCAAGAGATGTGGTATACAAACCATAAATGTAGTAATGCGAATTGGCAAGAATATAAAAAGAACAGACGATTGACAGTTCAACGGGATTATGGAAGATTCTAGTATTGGTGTGTTGCGTGTGTATGCAATTAGATGATACATCGATTGATAGTTATTGCGAGATGCATTTATTTATGGAAAGATGATGATTGGGGATCAGAGATAGACGAGATAGAAGATACAAACGAAAGAAAATAATCCAATCATGAGTTGACCAATATAAGATTAAAGGGGAATCAGAGTGTTTCGTAACGAATAAAAGACACTCGGGGATATTTTTTGAGAGAAAGAGAGGGAATCGAATACTAATTGATGTAATAAAAAAAAAATAAAAAATAATAAGAGAAAAGAAATTCGATTGAAATAAAACAAAAAAGAGTTAAATGGCGTAAAATCAAAAATCCGAAAGAAAAAAAAAGATATTCGTTAAATGGTTTTGGTTATATCGTCGAAAATGAATTAAATCGGTACGAACGGACGAATCGAGAGGTACTCTTGGATACGAGAGAACAGAGAGATAAAATAAAAAAAAAACCATAAAAAAAAAATAGAAACGGAAGGGAGTGGAGGAGAAAGAGGAGGAGGAGGAGGAGGAGGAAATCGCACGAGCGGAATACAACGGTGCTGATGTAAAACAAAAAAAAAAAAGGAAAGAAAAGAAAGGAGAGGGAAATTAAAAAAGAAAAAAAAAAAAGGAAAAAAAAGAGACGATGGGTGATGGTCGATGGAGCGTAGATAATTTGCTTCGTAGGGGTAGTAACTCTCTTTTCTGAGGCTGGACGATATTAACGAGAGGAAAGAAGAGAATGATGACGACTTCTCGAATAAGGAAAAAAAAAAAGAGAAAAAAAAAGGAAGAAAGAAAGACAAAGAGAGAAATAAAGTGCACGCGGTTGCAGAATCGTGTTGACTGCAGCGGAATAACGTAGTTTGGCTAACAACACGTATGCACTACGAAAAAGGGATTTTTACGAATATAGGTTTACAACATATACGCGCGTGCATACAGATAATCGGCAAGCAGCACGTAATCCACTTAGCGCGTAACTGCATCGAAACTGCAACGTATTCCTGCCATTTAAAACGTCCTAGTAGTAGCGCGATGGTGGCTGGCGATGCAAGCGATGCAAGCGATGCAATTCCAAGCATAAATGCGTTTATAACCGCGCGTCTCGTTGATGCACCCCGAGGGTGAAAATAGCGATTCGCGTCAGGAAAGTTAGCAGTTGATCTCTCTCTCTCTCTTTCTTTCTTTCTTTTACCTTTTTTTTTGTATGCACTTTTTTCTCTCTCGTACAGTGGGTCTTTGAAAAACGATGATTATGACGACCGTCGAGGATGACGATGACGATGACGATGACGACGACAACCAGGAGACTCGCGAGTGGCGGAGGGCCGTCGCCGCAACCACCAAGCGAGGGTCGCGAAAAGGGGTTGCACGAAGTTCCTCTGGCATTACGTCATACACGTCGATTCTCTTGGGATTCCCATGGCGTCAGGCAGTCGTCGATGGGAGGAAGGAAGCCTCTTGCTTGGCGGCTCGTTTATAGTCAGGTAAAACGCACTTCTATATGTAATCCCTTACAATTAAAACTTCGGTATGATATGAAAAAAAGAAAAGGAAAAAAAAAAGATAAAGAACGAAAGGAAGAAAAAAAGAAAGAAGGAAGGAAGAAGAATCGTTTGATCTATTGTTTCGATGCCCATCATTTCGATTTCGAAAAGAGAAAGATAGAGAAAGAGAGAGAGAGAGAGAGACAAAAGTTGATATAACATAGACTATTATTACGAATCATACAAAGAGAGAGAGAGAGAGAGAGAGAGATGAGAGAAAGAGATGAGAAAATTTATAAAGATCGATCAAAGTCAGCCCTCTCTCATTTCTCAGTCTCATCCTCTTTTCTACCAAACGGTGTAATTTTGTATAGGGGTGGGGGGGTGATGACGAATACATCACCACCCCGAGTCGTACTCGAACGAAGGAATGAAGAGAGAGAACAAAAAAAAAAAAAAGAACTTAATAGGAAACGGTATCTCTCGCTCGCGGGGATAATCGGCAGGTCGTGCGGTCGAGCGGTTCTAAAAATGGGTTTTAAACCGTTCGGGAGTTTGCTTGATTAATCATCGGCGATCTCGCGAAAACAACGTCGAAAGGACTCGGCCATTAGCGACAAACGACGAAAACTTCGTCATTCACGCGGAGTTTCTCGCTACTGTTTCAACAAGAGAGAAGGAGGACAGAGATATGTGTGTGTGTGTATGGAATGAGAAGTTGTATTAGTGATCGAGTAAACGCAATTTTTCTCCTCTCACGTATACGTGGAATACATCGAGAAGGGAGCTACGAAAATACGCGGATGTATCATTTTGGGATGAAGGGGTGGTAATCTAATTGAAATTCTCCCCCTTACCTTCGATGCGACGGACTCTTTTCCGCAAAATTGTGGAAAAAATCGAGTCATATGAGTCTCCTGGTCCGGCCGGGCCCGAAACGCGAAAATGAAATTACCGGAGTAAACGAGGTTTTGCTCGATGATGCAGGTGAACGCAACTTCCTGTACGACAGATACAGAGTTAGAGAGATGGTGGTGGTGGTGGTGGTTGTTACGAGAAAGAGAAAGGGTTGCGGATCAACGCGATTTTTCTGAACGATACGGAACGGATTTTTCGATGGGACACCAATTTTTCCTTTCTTTTTTTTTTTTGCTTCTCTTCTTTTTTTCTTTTTAATTCCCGACTAAATTGCCCTTGCAAAATTACCCCCTCTCCGCTCAATTACAATCTCGTGCTAGAGAGAGTTATCACGGTGTGCCTATAAACTACTCCAATCATCCTTTTTTCCTCTTTTTACCCTTTTCCTCCCTCGATATAAAGTTTGATACAACTCGACCGTAGAATATTAGATAAAATATCGGATATTTATTTTTGATTATCTCGCAAGCTGATCAAATTTCGATCAGACGAATCGATCCTATGTTACTTTTTTTTAAATGCCAACCAATTAGAATTTACTTCGTAATTCTAAACACATTGTCAACATAGAAATATTAACAAATAATATATATTTTTTTTTTTTCGGATAAAAATAAGTCCGATAAGTTTCTCTTTCATTTCCGTAGATTATTTTTCTTATTTTTTTCTTTTTTCCTTTTGGTCTTTTTCATTAGCTTTTGTTTCTTTTCCATATGCACTTTTTTGTACCACGGTGCATTGTTATTACATGAAACGCATCCTGGGATTTTCCGACCGGTTATATGCCCTTTTACGAAAATTACCACGAGAGAACATGTAAAAAAAGAAATAAAGGATCGGGATCCTCTAATTATGAGTATACGGGGAAAAAATGCTGCGGCGATGTAGGATCCACAAACATGATATGTAATTTGATATCAGGATTGCAAATATTTGGGAAGTTTTTAACGTAGCATTATCAAGTCGGTTCAAGGTATTGAATTTTCCAACAATACTTTAACAGTTTGTTAACATCCGAATAGTTACATTTATAATAAAAAAGATAAAAAAAAAGATATGTAATAGGTAAAAGTTTCAACATTAAATAACATTAAAACATTAGCGTGAAACATATGTTGACGACGATATAGAATTTAATTGATATTTCTATAATATTTACATTATCGTTGAAATGACGTTGTAGAAATGTAGTAATTAAACGTACCCCGTGTACGTATATATGTAATACTCCTCTCGACATAGTGTATTCGAATTTAGCCGGAGGTCAGTAACGCGAAAATATTCAATGTAACATCATGTTCGGTAAACGAGACCGTCTCGTTGCAACACAGTTCGAAACGGAAGCATAGAGGATCGTATGCGGAGAGTGTGTCTACATTCTCTCTATATGCACATTGGTTGTTGCACATCCCGAAGGTAGCATAGATCGGTTACGAGAAATATTGACCGATTGCGCGTAACGTCGAACCCCTGCAACAATAGAACCATCGCCCGTATCTACGTTAGGCCGCCAATCTCCTCTTCAACGGCTTCGGTATATCCTATGTATATGTGTATATACGTGTACGTGGAAACGTGCTTAACACATACATGTATACATACATACATACATATAGTCACAACCTATTGTCCTACGTTGATCGGAAAACGCTTTTCAACGCGTAATCGACGATGCCTTCAATCACATATACATGTGTATTACACACGTATGTATATATATATACATATATGTAATATATTTTATACATGCTTGATGATGGTAACGACTATAACTGATTCGAATTTATTTCGTTCTCTTGTGTTTCGATTAAATGAAAATTCGTCTTCGAATCAAAGATAATAATATCTATACGATTATTATTAAGATCGATGTAAAGATCAAGATTAGATCTAACGACGCGACGAGGACGTTAGCATTGTTCGGATAATATGCTCTCGTACATTCATGCTATATCATAAGTATCCAACATATATGAGAACGTGCACATCTCTATAGAAACTATTATAACGAGCGAGCGCAGACACAGGGCGCGATGTTAAAGCGCATTTAACGAGCCGGTACGCATCAATTGTCATTAAACGACATGATTATTGCATACGTCGACGATTATTACGGCGATAGACCATTACTGGAATATCCAATCGGAGTTGGACGGTGGACTCTCTCATAATGATCGATGCTCAATATATAGACATGGAGTATTTCGTTAATGCTCGGTACGTTCTCTGTTGCACGGATTCTCATGAAAATACTGACAATGAAATAGAGATAGAGAGAGAGATAGAAAGGACATAGGAGGAAGCCCATCATAATTTAACGCTAATGAGACATTTCTAGACTACTTCCGCCTGTCGCCGAAATTTTGTCGAATAACGATAACGATACGTTATATCTTATCTCATCGAGCATAGTAATCGTTATAATGGGATACGTTATTCAATGTATCATTAATTTAGATCGTACGTTAACTTCACTCTCCTCTTATGCGATATTCCGAAGATCGAGCACCTGCGTTCATATGTAGCTATCCGATATCCACTCAGCCCTTACCCTTCCTTCCTTCCTTCCTTCCTTCCTTCCTACCTTCCTCCTACTTCATTCCATGATCCGCAGAAAATAATAGATAAATCATCCCCCAATTGGCTTCTAGCAGAGTTTATTTCATAAGGAGTCGCACGCCCTATTCGATCAGTGTAACCACACACACACACACATACGTATTATACATATATATATTTACATAGAGATACAGCAGCAGACATGTATATTGTGTACGATGATATATACGGCAAGATAGGATTTTCTGTATGATATGCAACATGCTCGACGTAATTCACTCGATGCAAGTCATCGAGATTATCCTCCTCGTCTGCTTTTAAGGATGAGCATGAGATACGATCGATCATCCACGACGACAGCGACGTACGAGTATTAAACCGAAGTAGCGTCGTGATTCTGCTAAATGCTATGCTAAACAGGTACTTTTCCTTCTCGAATAACTTTTAACGGAGTTATGAGCAAGAATATATATATATGCTGCTATCGGTGATAAAAGGTACAATGTTACGAGCTTCTTTTTCTTTTTCTTCTTTTTTTTTTTAACAAGCTTGGTTTGACTTTGATAATAATGAACGACACTAACGTTTCACAATGTGCAACAAATTTAAAAAAAAAAAAAGAAAAAGGAAGAAAAAGCCTTTACAAATCCTTTGTATTATAAAAAAGTATACGTATATAAAACAAAGTTGATTGCGAGTTAGGAAGCGAGAGTGAAATTTATCTTCTATTTTCTGATATCGTCGTATCTACGTCGACGTAACGCGAGAGGGGAGTTAGTCAGAACACTACCTTCAAGGACCGATTTAACGCTTATCTCGGCAGCTTATCTTTTATACGAATATTCACGCAAATTTATCGATCTGTCCGCGGTCGTACGCTTTTCTCTTTCTCTCTTTTTTGTATTTCTTCTTTTTCTTTTTTCCTCTTTCTCTTTGTTTCTATCTCTTTCTTTCTCATTCATTTTGTTCACCATTCTTCACCACGGCGAAGCACAGGAGTGCTTCGAGCGTCATTTTTACGCTCGTCGTCTCCGGGGACGCGATAAGAAAAAAATAAGAAAAGCCACTCCCGGAGTCACGTTATGAGCATGAATTTTTATATTGAGATTTTATCGCGTACCGACTCCTCTGCCGAGAGAAAAGGGAACAAAATAAATAAAAGGAAAGAGATTCGCCTCCGCGTAATGACGTACACTCCTCGCGCAAATACATCCCTCCCCCCTATTGCAAGTCCAAGTATTTTTAAAGTGTGTGTATGTGTGTGTGTTTTTTTTTTATAACACCGAGACGTGCCATTTACTTCATTGAAATAATTTTGTTACACGAACTTTTGTTATTCTGTTAGGAGAAAATTCTCTGATGCTAATACTTTTGTCTTTTTAATTAAATCATATAACAGTTTTTTTTATTATATATTTACATGAAAATGTATCATAATTAATTATTTCGATTGGTCTGGTATTAATATGTATATTTATTTATATACATTGATAATCGATAGTTCTAGTATAAAATATATTTTTAGATATGTTCTATTAATTATTTTTTTTTCTACGATGAAGAAAAATAGCATTATTATATAAAAAAGATAGTCAACGACTCGTAATAAAAATAAACAATTTTCATAAATGATCAAAATGAATTTATACAATATTATCATCTGGTCGATTTTGAGACAGCGTGGCCGAGCGGTCTAAGGCGCTGGTTTTAGGCACCAGTCCGAATGGGCGTGGGTTCGAATCCCACCGCTGTCATATATTTTTTTTTCTTTCTTTAAATTCATAAAATTATACACGTATGTACAATATATTTATCTATATATATATATATACTTTTGTTTTATTTTCTTGTTCTTTCGTTATTAAAAAGTTGACTATTTTTTTTATTTGCATTATATTTTGCATTATTATAACTTATACGATATTTGTTTACTAATCATGCAGTTATAAAATGTTACTAGTTATTTAGATTGATCGATATTATTTATAATTGATATTTTATCTGTTACTAAAAATTTATTTGGCAAATCGATTCCTATACGTCTGTAATTACATAAATATCCGAATGCAATTTCTTCTTACTCATCGTTTTATTGTTGATTCATATAAATTGTTTGAAAAAATTATTAGTAACTTTTTATAAGATATCACAGTATCGATATCGTTATCGCTTATCGTAAAAAAAGATAAACCCACGAGAGTCCTATGGTTCTTATCTATCAAAAATAATGTATGACAAAAATGCATTGATGCAAAAGATTATGCAATTGTAAAAATCAAGGTCCCACCGAGATTTGAACTCGGATCGCTGGATTCAGAGTCCAGAGTGCTAACCATTACACCATGGGACCCTTACTGATAACAGTTGAAATTAAAATTCTTTTGTTCTTTAAATAAAATATTGAAGTTATTTTAAAAAATCTAATATGTAACAAGAATTCATATATACTATCATATTGTATATCTTGCAGTTTAGAAATGCACGACAACGCAGAAACAGTGCTTGTTATGCGAGTCAACTTTAATATAAATAGATCAAATATTATAGACACAGATCCATATAAATAACAAACAATTGATATTACTACAAGTATTTCTTTCAAAAAATGAAAGTAATCGAGATAAGAGTAAAACAAAGTTCAAGTAAGAATTACATCTTATCTTACTTCGCAACGATAAATTATGAATTTATCATTTTTCTGCTAAAAAAATCTAAAATGTAATTATGTTGTTAGATAGAATATTATAAAAATAAATAAATAAAGTACAATCTTTCTCTTTCTCTTCGACTAACTTGCATTGCTGTTTGATCAATAGACATCGGGGATGTAGCTCAGTGGTAGAGCGTTCGCTTTGCATGTGAAAGGCCCCGGGTTCGATCCCCGGCATCTCCACTTTTTTTTTTCTTCCTCGAAGGCTCCGAATACACGAGTAGAATTTCCAATAAATTTAAACACCTTTTTCCAAAATGTCGGATCATGTTACATCATTATCTCGGTCCTTTCAAGTGGGGATGTAGCTCAGTGGTAGAGCGTTCGCTTTGCATGTGAAAGGCCCCGGGTTCGATCCCCGGCATCTCCAATTTTTTTTTTTTTTTTTTTTATTATTTATTTTATTAAATGATCATTCGGTAAAATGATTTAAACAAACTTTTGCAAAATTGGGATATAATCGAGCGATCAAATCAATTAAGATAATTAAAATTAATTACAGTACCACAGGTATTACACACACAGGTATTAAGTCATACTACTACTATGTGTACGAGGAGGCCTATTAGAGAGAAGGTTTTGCATTCAAGCATTTCAGTTGTGAAATAAATGGCTTACAACCTATGACCGCGTAATTGCCAACACGTGCTCGTCAATTACCAGTTCGATTTGACTGACATGAGTATATTCAGTAACTGGACGATGGCCAGCAGCGCGCACGTTCGTTAGAAACAGAAAGAAGAAAGAATAATAGAAATAAAAAAGAAAGAGAAAGAGAGAGAGAAAAAGAGAAAAAGATAATAGAGTAGGAAATAGGCAAGATGGAGAAGAAAAAAAAGTCAATGCAGAAATAGGTATATACAATATGTATATGTATATATATATATATATGTATATACAGGAGACACGGAACGCGAAGCGATGGCCGTGGCCGTATGTAAAGTGAAAAAGGGGAGACGATGGTATGCAGATGAAGGCGAGCAAAGAGATTGAATGGTAATAGTCTTCGATTCGTCATATGCAAAAGTTTCCCATATACATGTGGATAAATATGTATATATATATACAAAGAGAAAGAGAAGAGCCATTCCCATCTCCCTGTTGTCAACGCGAGAGAAAGATGGTATCATTAGAATTGCCGTAGTCATCATATGCGACTAAGATATATACCATGTACCTATCTCCATCGAATATAGAGAGAAATAATCGTGCAAAATACACTATGACAGGATATTCTCCTCGGTTCTTTACGTTAACTCCCTGGTATTCTAGAAAAAAAAAGAGGGAGAGAAAGAAAGAAAGAAAGAAATAAAAAGAAAAAGAAAAACTGACAGACAGAGAGAGAGAGAGAGAATGAACCAGAGAGAGAGAGAGAGAGAGAGAACTTAATAACATAAAGAAAGATGGAATTAATCATCGGGGAAAAAAAAACGACGCAATAAGGTAGAACGCGATTCGAATCTAACGTAATCGTACGTCGATGAGTCTTACGAATATAAGAAAGGCTAGCAAAGGAGATAACGGCCTTGATTGATCGCGAGCACGACAGTTATACGTTGTGTAAGTATATAAATGTATGTTAAGTACATCTATGTGTGAGTGAGTCTCCTTCTACGACTGCAAGTTGACGCAGAGTATACTTCGTTGCAAAAAGTAAATCATTCTTCCAACTATCGGAAGATATTTTTCCTTTGTGCGTATAACAGGTACTCTCTAACGAGATTAAAGATTTTTCTAACGGGTTTGTATTAGTACAAGGTCAAGAAAATTCCTTTTTTAATCTGTTCGTTCTATCTGGCAAAAAGAAAAAAAACAACCTTCTCGCTTCTCCTCTCCTTTCCTCGTGTCTTTGTACTGCACGTATAAAGTTATTATGCAGTAGTATATGTATGTATAGTAACAATAGTATTCGTATTCCTACTATGTATTTAAAACAATCAATAAAATCACGAAAGGAAAAGTAAAATGACAAGATATATTTTCATTATATTTTATATAGGATACAAATACTTTTGCGATAACAATTATATGTTATCGTTAAATATATTTAATAAAATTATATATTTCTAAGAAAAGAAAATATTATTCTCTGCAATAAAATTGATATCAATTCGAGTATACTAGAATAGGTTTCCGTGTAAAAATATTTAGAAAGTTTGGGTTACAAATAAATATAAAAACGATTACAAATACTATTGTGACTCACTATACGTGCGAGGAAAGCGAATGAAGAAATCTTTTCGTGATCGAAGAAGAACTGACGAGGAAATCAGGGCTTCTCTATCCCGTTATGAAATCTAATAGAGCAGCCTTAAACTTGCGGTATTCGTATCGTTCCCTTTTCTTTCTTTTTTTTTTTTGGAAAGGGACAGAAAAATAAGAAGAAAACTGAGAGAAAAAGAGAAAGAAAGAGAGTGAGAGATCCCCTGTCAGTCGAGCGTTATAATATTCTGTCCAGCAAAACCGTATCTACTTTATTTCGTTCTACGAAGGAGAGCGTAACTACGTGAAAACAGCATAAAAAAGAAAAGAAAAGAAAAGAAAAGAAAAGAAAAGAGAGAGAGAGAGAGAAAAAAGAAAATCTCGTCGCATAGATATCGAGTTTTGACCCAACGTCGACGATAGGGTCAGCAGTGGAGCGTGTGACCATTTTGTCACCCTCCTTTGCAAAATTTTATTTACGAATATCCTTTCGCCTAGTCCTGCCCAAATGCGCGACACTGCGAACATAAAAGGACGTTCGAGTACTATCCCTCCACCCCTCCACCACGTCGTTCCCCTTCCCTACACCTTTTTCTTTCTAGTACGTTCGTACTTTTCGCGGATTCCTTTCCGGTTTACAAGCGCGATACATCCGTATGAATGTAAATGTCCGATTGAAAGAGAGAAAGAGAGAGAGAAATAGTTTCCGACCCTTCGCGCTGGACTTTCCCTTTATTTCTATTCTATTTCTTCTCGAAAGGTATCAACTACAATGAAATATTCTTGTTACTATCATAAAAAAAGAAAGATAGATAGATTTTTATTTCATATAGACTATTCTATTTTTCTATTTTATTTTATAGATCTATCGTATTCGTTATTGTCTATCAAAAAGCATAGATCGAAAGGAAGAATCTTTGGTGGAAGCAATATTTTAACTCGACTTTGATACTCGAACGATGAAGAGAAAAGAAAATAAAAAGAAAGAAAGAGAGAGGGAATTAAAAAAGAAATCACTAGGGTGTCCGAAGGGTATGCCAAATGCAACGGGAAGTTAGAGGGTGGTAAGGGCTGTGGGTGGGGCTAAGGGATGAAGATGAAATCCATCAGATGGGAGAGATCACGCCTGTCTCTTCGTAACAATAATGCGACCCGCAGACAGTTTTTGTGTCCTCGTTTTATTTTTTTCTTATTTCTTCTTCTTCTCCTCCTCCTCCTCCTCCTCTCTTTTTCTGTTTTTCACTCGTCGAAGCGTAGGTATTCCGTAGCAAGGAAGAGAAAAAGGAAAAAAGGAAAAATAAAAAAAAGAAAGGGAAAAAGGAGGATCAAGGAAGGAAAGCCTTAAATATTTAGACGGCTAATTTTCACGGAGGATTTTTAAGCCGACGAAGGAAAGTGAGAATTGAAAAGGAACGCGGTGAAGCGGAGGTGCTCTCGTTGAACGAGAGGGGTGGGTGGGTCCGCAAGTTTCCCCTTAAAGAAATGTCCTCCAGACTGAAATAATAATGAGAGGCGCCAGCGCCTTTAATCACGATATTAAACATTTACGATTGCCACGGCGTCCTGTTCTTAACAACCAACAGTTCTGCTGCCTTCCTTCTTCCTTCCTATCTTTTTTCTTCCTTTTACTTTTCTTTCTTTCTTTCTATCTATCTATCTATCTTTCTTTATCTTTTTTTTTTCACGCAGCACCGATCTCTCTTTTTACAACATTTTTCTCATTTTCTTCCCTTTTCGTTTTTTTTTCTAAACGCACAAAGCCAACTCTCGCAACGAACGAACGAACGAACGAGAGAGCTTTTCCTGTTTATTAATTTTCGTTGTTAACGTTTTTATTCGTTACTAGTAGCTCGATAAAGAAAGACATTTCTAAAATACCGAAAATTTTCCCGAATCTTTTTATTATTACGTATAAGATCGCGATGATAAGCCCTATCGCGTATATTTTTCTTCCTCTCTCCTCTCTCTTTCCCCTTTTATTCACTCTCTCCATTGTAGACCCTGGTCCTCTTCTCATGTCCGGTCAGAAACACGGACATCGACGAAAAAGTTCATTTTTCTCTGCCGACGTCGAGCTATCGCGAGATTATGTCCCGAGCAACGTCGGATCGACGACAATGGCAAACCCGGCAAATCGAGCTCTTCCTCTCATCCCTCTCAATCCCTCTCATCCCTCTCTCTTTCTCTCTTTCATTCTATACCAGTTCCTCCGGTTTGTTTTGCTTTCGCGCAATTTCTCATCCATTATCCGAGCGTACGCGAGCAGCCTCGCCGTCGCCGATGGTTATTTATGGTTTCGAAGTCGCTTGATTAATTTTTCTCTCTCTTCTACTACACGCGAACATATTAACTTATATATATATATGTGTGAATATACATTCGTAATACCCCGTAGAAATCGTTGACACCAAAATTCTCACGTTGCTTTCGAATTTCAAAAAAAAAAAACAAAAAAAAGAAAAAATGTTTACCACACGTGACGATAATTATGATTTTTGTTCTCTAATTTTTTCACTTAATCCCGAATTGTCGTATAATTATCATACATATCCTTTATAATTCTCTTCCCTATTTTGAATATCTCATCTTTCTCGGCAGGCAAAATCGTATTTTGAAGCTTCGATTATGTCGACGATAACTCGAAGTGATAGACCGAAAAAAAAAATAAGAATAAGAAGATGAAGAAGAAAAAGTTGAAGAGAGAGACGAATTTAATATTCGGAATTTCAGTAATGTGATTTCATGGGACGTCGGCTGCAAAACGCCTAAGCATTACAAATACGATTTCCCTTTTTCGAAGGGGGATGGACAAGTGGAGGAGTCTCGAACACCGCGTATAAAGCATTTTTGCCGAACATGTTTTCCAATTTTTTACATCCCTCTCTTCTTCTCCCTCTGTCTTTCTTTATTTTCCTTTTCTTTTTTTCTTTCTCAATTTCTCCCTCTTTACCATGGCCAGCAAGGATCGAATTACCAGTTCGCTCGGCTGTCACCCGTTAGAAAAGACGTCCATAAATCGAGAATTAGAGAGAAGAAGAGATGGAATCTTTCACGCCTGTCAACTTCCAAGAGAAGCATTATCGAGTATCGATAAAATGAATTATGCTAAGTTAACTAACAATCTTTTTTCAATTTCAATGATAAGTGACCTACTATCGAATTATATCGAAGAATTTATTATTCCGAATTTTCAATCGAATTTATATCAAAATCTGTTTATAATAAAATCAAAATGCAAGGTGGTCAAAGAAATGCATAAAAAGAAAAAAGGAAAAATGTGACTAATTGTAAGCTTTTTTTTTCCTCTTTTCATTTTACCTATACGATTTTCGTCAAATCTAAATTTGATTTGTAAGCTGTAATCTTTCAATGATAGGTTTTATAAAAGAAGAAGAAAAAAAAAACAAATGTAACATCAAGTAGTAGGTATATATAAAATTTACCATTCTTAATACCCCATTCATCGAGAATCTTTTTTGTTGGGCTACAGTACCTACCGCCACGAGCGTATCGTCGTCACCCTTCGACCCTTTTTGGATGCCACACGGGATTCATTGTGTATCATCGACGTAAGGGTTGCTTGAAAATACGTTCGCCCGAGGTTTTTTTTTTTGTGTTGTCGTTCCTAGCAGCAACTCGACTCGCTTTCGTCTCTCTTTCTCACTTGTCCCTCGACGAAAACGAAGAAAGTCGAGATATTCGAATGAGAGAGAGAGAGAGTCAGAAAAAGAGAGGAAAAAAAAGATGGAAAAAGAGAACGCGGTAACGTGAGAATGACAACAGATGCGTTGGAATGAAATTACAAGTGTCCCGGTATTGTACGCCACTGTTGTGCCTTTTTAGCGAAATTGTTGTGACAAGCGTTTCAACGTGTGCCTCTCGACTCCCAGTGCACCCTTCGCGATTCCACGTTTTCTTTTTTTTCCTCTCTCTCTCTCTCTCTTGTACTCATTTTCGTTCCTCCTATTTTTTTCTCACTTGACAATATTCACGACGTACTATATACTATATATATAGTATACTTATTCGCTTTCGTTAGAAGACCATACAACAAACTTTAACCCCTGGCAAAACGGGGAAGAGACTCGCGACACTTTTGCGGTGTCAAGTCCTGGCCTTCTGGGAAAAGGGCTCGTCCTTTCACTACCGCCTGTTCTTACCACGGTAATCCTATTTAATCGGCTCTTTTTACCATCCTTCCTGGTACTGGTAGTACAATTACGCGAAATATTCATTCGTCTTACGAAGTACCTAATTGTAATCTTTTAAGAAAAAAAAATAAAAAAAAAAGGATTCGACATATTACTTATTACAACGTTTTATTTATTCTTACTGTTTTTTTCTTTCTTTTCTCCAATTATCAATTTGTTCGAGAGAAAATCTTTAATGTAATTTACGCAAAAAATAAAATAATCCAACGACGATGATTTATATTAACGATTAGACAAAATTTCGTTTGCTTATCTTTGCTTTCTCTAATTATCTATGACTATTCATCGGATCATTTATATTCCAAGCAATTACCAACTCCATCAGTCTCCGAATTCGACTCTCTGCCGAAAGCTTCTATCATTTATCTTCTCGTCGAGATATCTCGAGATAATTGCGAGACCATTCGAACTTTCTTCTTTAATCGCGATCTCTTTTAACGAATGATTTAACGAAACGTGATTTTATGCGTTAAAAAGTCAAAGATCTTTTATTTTTTTCTTGCACAATCAAAGTATTATATTTTATTATAAAAAAACAAGAAAAAAAAAAAACACAAAAATAATATTTATAAATAATCGCGATCATAATTATATTTATATTTTATCAGAAATAGCAAGTGTTAATATTTATTTTTCGATAATTAAATAAAGAAAAAAAAAATGTTTGCTAAGTGTGGGGTTCGAACCCACGCTCCCAATTGGGAACCAGTGCTTAAAACTGGCGCCTTAGACCGCTCGGCCAACCTAGCTCGCTTAGAATTCTTGGATTCAAATTTTATCTTCAGATTTTTTTTTATTTTTTCATTGATATTTAAAAAAATATATTAAAATGATCACAATGGCAATGAAATTGTCTTATAAATAATAACCAAAAATTAAATCTATATCTATAGTTAAAAATTATGATTAGATTTATATTTGTTATAACAAATCATAGCCTATATCTTATCTGTTTGAGTTTTTAGTTTAGATTAACCATAAACCTGCCATATACTGGATTACCTGACCATAGACTTCGAAGATAAAAATATCGAGCGTAGCAAGTAAAAAGAAAAGAGAACAACCCGGTACGTAACACTATTGTTAGATTGATACTTTATTACAAATAAGAAATTAAATTCTGTGCATTAAAAAAATAATAATTTCTTACTACATTTCTAAGTTGAGAAGTTTGATATGAATTCGAATAAAAAAAAAAGGGTATTAAAAGAGAAGCACAAAGGCGTAATTATTAAAAGCCGACAAGGCGTATAAATAAATCACTCCTGAACGTATACTTATTTACTACTACGAAGACCGAAGTTCTTACTTGGAGTAATTTACTACGAATGCTAATGAACCGTCTTTGATTTTCTCCAACAAAGTCAGTTGAAAAATTGCGGAAGTTGTAAAAGTCTTATTGTTAGGGGAATTTGAATAATATAGTCATTACTCAAGGGTTTTGTTCCTCGTGTTATGCATTTTCCTAGCTTACTATTTTTCTAATGACGGATTAGCATAATAGTGTAATATAAATATTGTAAAATCTCCACAAATAAATAAATAAAAACGATTATTAAAAAATTAAAACAATTTTATATAAATGTGAAAATACAAGTACGCATATTTTTCATACCATACGTGATTCTACAAGTTATGTTCATTATCATAAGGTGATAATGACTAAAGTATAACCACGAATAAAAGATTTACTTTTATAAAAATTATAATCAATTGCGTAGTCATAAAAGAAGACTTGAAATCAGAATTAAAAGATCTAATATTTATCTATGGGTTCAAATAGAAATTTAACATCGTCTCATTTTTTAAATGATTTTAGAAAAACTTTTACAACAATCTCAATTTTTCCTTGGTTTTTAGTAAGACGTTTATCATCATTACATTCTATTATACCTATGATTTCAGAGAGATCATTGAAAATTACTGATAGATAATATAACACGTAATTTTCTGCAAGTATTTATATGTTTCTTTACTTCTTTAATACGAATAATCATTGCGACCAAAGTTATAGCATGAAGAATCAAATCATAAAAAGCTTGTTAATATTACAAATATAAAAAGAAAATCAAACATAAATTAATTACAATTCTAGACCTAAAAAAAATACAAAAAGAAATATAATATTAAAAAAGAATCTTCTAAATCTGCTATACATTAAAGAAATATTTCCACTTGCAATAAATATATATAAGTAAATATATCTTTCTTTAAAATTTTTAAAATAATCATATTTATAATATTTTTTATTTATGTGTGTTGTGTACCTTCAGGAATGCGTATATAAATTAATTGAAAAAAGCAACAATAAGGTCAATCAAGATGAGTTGATGTTAAATCCAACGATGATTACCTGTAACAAAAAGAAAACTATATTAATCATACAGTCATAGATCCGATCCTAAAATACAAGTCGCCAAATTAACAGATGCACTATTAAATATAATTTCCTATTTTTTTATCAAATCTCTATTTCAGGTTGCATAAAATTAAATTTAAACGCGTGATTTTATATTATATATAATAATTAAAAAATAGAAAAGCTATACGAAAATATTACAAAACTAAAAAAAAAAAAAAATAAAATCTATTTTAATTATTGTGAATTACTTTTATATACCGCGTTCCTTTACACACAGAAAATTCCAAATATAATAATATTCGATCAAAATTAAAAATTGTAAAGACAAAAAGGTAAGAGAAATTATTGTGAAGTTTAACGAACGTTAATTGAGTTTAATATCTAAGAAAAAAGGAAATCTAAATAGTTTTGACTCTATTAACAAACAAAAATCTTGTGCATCTTTTAAACTATTCAAGTATGAGTTTGGCGTAACAAGGAGATGGAATGGTCCATCATCTCCAAATACAATTACAAATTAATGACGAGCAAAAGAGTAATATAATAAAATATAAAAAATGACTAAAGAGCTATTCTCGAAAAGTTCGAACTTGCTGTTGAACTTTTGAAAATAACTCAATAGTCTATGTAGTTGCCCTCTTCAGCCACAATTAAGTGGGGGCCTCTTCGGCAATTAGCCTCTTCGGCATTTAGCCTCTTCTTTCTTCATCCCTGAAAACTGCATTGGACATTTTCTACGAAAATGCGAGCAAGATAAAATCTCTCATACATTTTTTTGCAAATTAACTCGTATTTTGTTTGATGATTCTAATTCTCAATTATGAAAAAATTAATTTACATTCTCCGTTAGTTATTCAAGCTCGTGGACCAACAATGAACTTAGAGTTCATTGAAATATACACGAGCACAATTAAACGAATGTCCAAGCAGATAATTATACTCGATGACCTAATAACACGTCGCATTTTTACTATCCAGTAATAAAATCGAATTGAAATAAAAATAATACTATAAATGCAATGCATTTTCTTGCAATATTTTTATTCAATTTATTCTTTATACTGAATTATATCAAATATTCGAAGAAGAATAAATCGCGATAGTGCGAAGTGTTAGTTATAATACTTAAAACTAAGTATCAATTCATCAAAGGTTTTGCGGATTTGATTTCGACTCTATCTCGTTCGAGATAGAATCGAAATAGAAATGAATTTCTTAAATGGTTGCAAATCCCTTTGAATCATGATACATAATAAAAATTACAGAAGAGTCGCAAAATAAATTTACAAAGCAAACATAAGAGAATGAAATGATATAATTTTGCAACAGTTCTGTATAAACCAGGAGGCGAAATTTCCACTCCGGAGTGGAAGCAAACCTCGTGCCTTTCCTGGATCCTACCTACTTAAAATTAAAGTTTTCACATTCGCTCAAAGAAGTATGCTACCTGCCTGCCAATTACCCATATTTAAAAAGAGCAAATACACATACGTACCCACCCACCCACTCCACGATTCTCTCACATACCACCAGGGTGCAAAAGCCTAAACTAGAGAGCATGCCCCGGGGCACCTCCGACACCCTAGTTCAAACGCGTGTTTTCTAAACTTATGGGAGTACGTACCAATGCTGTAATCGACTGCCAAGGCTAGTGATTATTGCCATAATGACTAAAGCAAAAATACTGGTACATACTAGTATATATCAGCATACTAGTAATATACGAGTATATCAAAGTTTCTGCAAATAAATGCAGCAACTCTACTATGCAAAACGATTTGAAAAAAAAAATGAGAAAAATTTAATATAAATAGAAAAATACCACCATGTGTATTTCTCATATTACACCTAACTTTAGGTGTGCTATAATAAGTAGTATTCTAAGTGATAAATAATGCATTAATTAAAAACTATCACGAAACGATGTACAGTACACACTACCTAATACGCACATACAGGTGTAAAGTACATCGTGCAACCACTAGCACAATAACAGCCGCCAATAGGGGAAGAACTTAAAACTAAACCTATACTAACCGTTTCTCACCCATACGAGTAGCACCTGGGCACACGCATAGATGAGAACGCAGAAAGTATAGGGGGGAGAAACGGGAGATTAGTATATTAGAAGCTGAAAATCCTAATCTAAAAAATATGATTAAAAACACATCAATATATAATACATAAATACATTTTTATAAAAATTTATCTAAGCGGCTAAGGACTCTACAATTTATTGGATAAATAATAACTTTTAATATCTTTTAATATCTTTTAATATCTTTTAATATATTTCAAAACCTCGGACGACTCCTTTCATTAAGTTGGCTGTTCTAATAAAAGAACTGGGCTTTGAGCCACCACTTAACTGCTAGAATCTATCCGTCGCGAATGTGTTTGTTTTCTTGCTCATTTATTTATAATATCGAAGTATCGATATATCAAAATTAATAGCGATTAGATAAACTAAGTACGAAGCAATGCATGTAAGACATTTATTACATGCTATTCTGGACGAAAACGAGTAAATTAATGCTCGGTTTCACCACTACTAACCACGAACAAAACAAGTAATAAAAAAGAAAGTGCATTAATTAATTGCACTATTAATTAATGAATTTAACCTGTGAGACAAGAAAACCTATCCTGAACTAATAAAACATACAATACAATACAATACAATACAATATACAATTTTCATGAGTAACTCCTAGAAAGGAATTACTCATGTGCTCGTCAATAATTTATTGGAATAATTACAACCGGTAACTCGTGCCGATTAGGACCTTTCATCCTCGACATGATTGAGCACCGGAGGGACTTTAAATTTTTTGACTCACTGCGTAAGAAGTTCTGCGATGGCTCCAAAACACTCCTACTTCGCAGCAAGTATTGTAGTCTGCTGATCGAAGATCCATCGAAGACCCATTGAAGATCCATCGAAGACCCATTGAAGATTCATCGAAGATCCAACGAAGATCCATCGAAGATCCAACGAAGATCCATCGAAGATCCAACGAAGAATTCATTCCACATCTTTGAAAAGTAAGGAAATCCATCGTCTTATCTGTAATATAAAATAGAACATAACGATAAGTTATCTGCAATATAATCCAAAATCATATAAAATAAAATCGAATAAAATATAAATAAAAGTAGATACTTACAATGCATTCCAATGGGATGAAATTCAATTGCACCATGGTGATGCACCTCGCGTGAATCTAAAAACGCGGTATAAACGAAAATAAGGAACTATAGATGAGTTTCTTATCGCGAAACCGAAATTTTATTATACGGCGAACAACACTGATTCTAATTCGCGTATGATTTTAATTTATTATGCGCCCGATCACTGATTCTACAACTGCTTCCAAAGACTGCTTTGCACACAGTCAATGCAAGTAAAAAAATCTTCATTGATGCACTGACTCTAATACGCGAACAGTCTGTGCGACTGTTTTAAAATAAAAATACAACTTCTCTCGAACAAAGTCTAATGCAATTACTGCTTTGGTCGCAGTTAATTTAATATGAAAAATTTCTAATACAATCGCGTAACACGAACGAATTGAAATGAGCGAACGAACGTGCTTCTAATCCGTGATTTTAATTATATTTAATCGATACAACACTCCCGTATATTGCTTCGCGCACGATTGCAATCTGAAACAGAAATAAAAAACAATACTATTAATATCATTACTATTACTGAAAACAATTAAAATGTTTGTTGAATTATTAAATACAAAAATATACTCACTTTGTATCTCCATCGATGAATGCACGATGGGTCTCCTACCCTTAGGATGACGATGACGATGCACTAACACTGATTCTACAACTGCATTACATGCAGTTAATTCAATTAACACTAGATTAATGGACTAACAATAAACCAATTTGACTCATATCAAATTTCTTTGCTAAATATGCTACATATATATAAAATTTTAATATTACTTTTTTAAAATATACGTTGATTTTTAATACCATAATGAAATATATGTAAATATTAATTCCTCCCCTCTACCCATTTCTTCATGCAAACAATTTTTGTAAGTTTTTAAAAAATAGTAAATGAAACAATAACGAAAAAATCTAGTGTTAAACGAATTTCCAAATGAATTTAATTAATAAATTGTAACACTATTCCAACGATGATCTGAAACAAAAATAAAAACAAGATTATATAGACCATTGATATAAAAACATTATTATAATTATTGAGAAAATGTTTTATATAAAAATTGACTTACATTTATTCTTCAGTGATGAATGCACGATGGGTATCCTACCCTTAGGATGACGATGGGCACACGTTTAAATCAAATAAAAGAAACTTGCGAGTTTCTTAACCGAGCAAACGAAACTTTAAAATGCGGCGATCAACACTGACTTTACTTTCCGATTCTTTTATATTTTTTTTTAACGATGCAACACACGAGTACCTCATTGCTTACACGCTCGATTGCAATGATGTTCTGAAACAGAAAAAGAAAAAGAGCAATTAATATCATCTTCGCAATAAAAAACCATTGAAATTATCATAGAAAGGTTTGATAGGAAAATATACTTACTTTTAGTCTTCATTGATGACTGCAGGATGGGTATCCTACCCTTAGGAGATGACGATGAATAAAATAAAATTAAATAAAACTCTGAAAAGCTGAAACATACTAAAACGATTATATTACATACAATTAAATATTACAATATTTCCTGAAATCATTCCTGAAGGCATTGCACACTTTCAAAGATATTTTATCATAAAGAATCAATATAAATTCAAGCAATATTAATTGCCTTAATCTCACTACTTGTATAATATTAATTAATAATTTTTTAAGGTATAATATAACTCAATAAAGAGTAATCTAAAAAATAAAACGTTTTTATACTATTCTATCTTGTGAAAAACTTATTAAAGTATTTAATGTTAGAATGTAGAAGTATTATACGTTAGATAACCTTAAAAATAAAATCAATAAATAGTTTAATACGTCACGTTCGTTAGATCATTACTCGTAGAAGGACGGAAGGGGAATGGAGATCGCTCTGTGTATATCTCGTAGAAGTATCGAATGCTCGGTGCTCGACTGTTTACGTTTCGATTTCGGTTGTCTTTCTTCTGTTATCACCTCGAGAAACTCCTACAAACATACATACACATTCATAATTATCTGTAGGTGAATGTTTTGTTTTCTATTCTCTCTCCCTCTCTCACTCTCGTTCTCACTCTTTCTATACATTTTATATGGTTTAAAAAAAGAATAACGCTTACCTCGATGAATACGAAGATAAAAAAGAGTAAACACAATTGTTAGACTGAGTATATGTATTCCTGCTGGACTGTCCTAATGCTCGGTACCTAAAAAAGGAAAAAAAAGATTACATATTAGTATAACAAAGAAAATCAAATATATGAGTGTATGTGTACGAACGGTTAACCTATACTTATGTATATATGCCTGTATGTGTGTGTGTATTAATTTAATACGAAATACGATCTTTGAAGACATAATTATGAAAAATAATTAATTAGAGCATCATTATAGATGGTAATAAGTATCGATATCGTGAAAATAAGTTGGAAATTAGAAAATAATATTGTTAAATAACATTGGTGAAATTGGCAGGAAGCCGAGATACATCGATGTTATATTCTCACAGATACCTTTCGAACTTTTTAATATTTCCTTTTGAAAACACTCACGTATGAAAATCTTATATGTAGCTATCGTTTGGTATATAATAGAAAGGTGTAAAATACTTTTCAATTACCTGAATTAAACAAGATAACGCAGTATGCTGGAACATATACACTTGACAGGATTCCAATATGGTGGCAGTGACGTATTACGAAAGGGGTCCACCCGCAAAAAGACAAAGCGTCATCTGATGACGTCACAGCTGCTTGATATTTTTTAATTTTTTCCATCTATTATAGAAAAATATCGAATAGTCAAAAATAGTATATTGGAACATAACAATTAATGAAATATATACTTTATTAAGCCAAACAATAAATTCGATCATTATAAGTCGATATCTATAGAAATGATGCCGTAAAACAAGATATATATGTAATTGCCTAGAAAAATGCATACCAATGTACATGGAATTTTTTTCTACGCAAATACTTTTTTATCCTCGACATTATCGTAATCTTTCGATTACATTTTTTGGAAGTCATTTGCTAGAAGAATCTATTAGTACATAGAAAAATTATTTACGTTAGAAAATATTTTTTAATTACCTGAGATTAACGGAACGACGTAGCATCCGTCCGATCTCCAGCACCGACGCCGCGAAAAGAAAGAGGAATGATCAGCAAAGAGCCCTGATTGGCTGATAATTATTGCAAAAGAAAAAGATGACCAATCAGAAATTCCCAATTACCATATAGAAATGTATTTCACGCACACAGCTTGCCCCGTCACACGTACGTAACTTGCCTTTCTTCATGACCACTCTAGTCAAGCTTGATATGATAATTTATTTATTAAATAAATAAAAAATTTATTCTATTTTACTATTTAAGGTACACGTATCTTGTTAATATTTAAAAAATAACGAAAAGAATAAAGACAATATGCACTATAAACACCGAACAGAAAAAAATACATAATTTATTTATTACGTAAATTAAATATCAATTTTATGAATTTTATAATTATCTAATTATTAATCCAATTAATAATTATTGTTATCTAATTTATTTTTCTATTAGGTGTATACGTTCCTTGTTAATATTTAAAAAATAACGAGTAAAATAAAGACAATATACACTAAAAACTAAATCACATTGCAACGTTCTGATTTAAACATTCCTTCAATTTTTATGTAATTGTTTAAACTAATATGCATTTGTTTTAACGTCCCTGTGCAATGATGACTTTGGATAATCAAATTTTCTTTCAGAAAAATATCACATTAAAATTATTTTATATTCAAAGTATGTTAATAAGTATGTAATGTTTAAACCAGTACATATGTGTTTAAACAATCTGAAATATAAAGAGATTGCATTTGAATATTAAAATAATTGTTAAATAATCGATAGGAATGTCTATTGTTGTTAAAAAGATCGGAATATATGATCTATGTACCGTCCCCTTCGAAATCCACCGTTGAAATAAGACGTTGTCCTCTATGAAAGTACTTTTATTGAAAGTTGTTTATATGACTTTGTTAACGTTGCGCATGTGTATAAAGTGAATAATCCATCTAATCGATAAATTTAAGATTATAACGTTATGATTTTCGTTTTTTATCATTTTTATGTATTTTTTTAATGCTCCTGCGCACTGAGGACTTCGAGGGTAAAATTTAGCTGCAATATAAGAAAAGTGCATTAATGCATTATAATAATTGAATTTTAATACGTAATGTACACGTATATGTAAATGAAAAAAGAAAGTACATTTCTCTAAACAATTATACAACCAATCTATTCAAACAATTAATAAACAATATACTAATGAAAAAAGTGAATTATTAATGTTTACCATTATAATAGAAGATAGCTGAGGTGTTTGCTTGTTTAAATACTAAAACATATTGCCTGGATTCATTTAAAATCTTGTAAACTCTTCTTTTATGTATGTTCTTGATACATAAAACGATAAGAAAGCCTTATACAAGCTGTGCTTTTCCAAATCTTCAAATACTTGCAAATCTGAAAATCATAAGATTGATTAGTAAAAATTGAACGAGTCTATACATGTAAAAAAAAGTATAAAATAACATAGTTTGGTATAATATAAGATAATTAAATAAATGGTGTTGTGTATACGTTTAACACATTCCTTGTAATATTTAAAAATAATGTGTAGAATAAAGACAATATATACTAAAACTTTATCACACTGCACAGAAAAACACAAAATATATTTATCTAATAAATCAAAAATAAATTTTATTTTCCTATTAGGTGTACACATTCCTTTATAATATTTAAAAATAAGGAATAAAATAAAGAGGTTATACACTGAAAACAACACGAAAAACACAATCGTATAGAAAAGAAACCTCGTTGCAGATATTTTTAAAACAATTGACATAAAGCACTGTAACCATCCTTAAAGAATGAAAATAACAAGAATTTTTCCATATCAATACAGAATATGGGAATTTATACTTTCATAGTTGGCATAAGAGATTTCAATTGTTTTGTTTCAATTTATTTTAATTCTTTAAGGATGGCTATATTGCTTTATGTCATTTGTTTTAAAGATTTCTATAACGTGGTTTCTTATCTATAGATTATGTTTCTCTGTGCAATGTGATGTTAATTGTCTTAAAAATATCAACAACGTGGTTTCTTTTCCATACAATTGTGTTTTTCTGTGCAATGTGACAAAGTTTTTAGTGTATATTGTCTTTGTTCTACACATTAGTTTTTAAATATTAACAAGGGTAACTTGATACTTTACTAATACAATCTTATGATTTTCAGATTTGCAAGTATTTGAAGATTTGGAAAAGCACAGCTTGTATAAGGCTTTCTTATCGTTTTATGTATCAAGAACATACATAAAAGAAGAGTTTACAAGATTTTAAAATGAATCCAGGCAATATGTTTTAGTATTTAAACAAGCAAACACCTCAGCTATCTTCTATTATAATGGTAAACATTAATAATTCACTTTTTTCATTAGTATATTGTTTATTAATTGTTTGAATAGATTGGTTGTATAATTGTTTAGAGAAATGTACTTTCTTTTTTCATTTACATATACGTGTACATTACGTATTAAAATTCAATTATTATAATGCATTAATGCACTTTTCTTATATTGCAGCTAAATTTTACCCTCGAAGTCCTCAGTGCGCAGGAGCATTAAAAAAAATACATAAAAATGATAAAAATACGAAAATCATAACGTTATAATCTTAAATTTATCGATTAGATGGATTATTCACTTTATACACATGCGCAACGTTAACAAAGTCATATAAACAACTTTCAATAAAAGTACTTTCATAGAGGACAACGTCTTATTTCAACGGTGGATTTCGAAGGGGACGGTACATAGATCATATATTCCGATCTTTTTAACAACAATAGACATTCCTATCGATTATTTAACAATTATTTTAATATTCAAATGCAATCTCTTTATATTTCAGATTGTTTAAACACATATGTACTGGTTTAAACATTACATACTTATTAACATACTTTGAATATAAAATAATTTTAATGTGATATTTTTCTGGAAGTAAATCTTATTATGCAAAGTCATCATTGTACAGGGACGTTAAAACAAATGCATATTAGTTTAAACAATTACATAAAAATTGAAGGAATGTTTAAATCAGAACGTTGCAATGTGATTTAGTTTTTAGTGTATATTGTCTTTATTTTACTCGTTATTTTTTAAATATTAACAAGGAACGTATACACCTAATAGAAAAATAAATTAGATAACAATAATTATTAATTGGATTAATAATTAGATAATTATAATAATTCATAAAATTGATATTTAATTTACGTAATAAATAAATTATGTATTTTTTTCTGTTCGGTGTTTATAGTGCATATTGTCTTTATTCTTTTCGTTATTTTTTAAATATTAACAAGATACGTGTACCTTAAATAGTAAAATAGAATAAATTTTTTATTTATTTAATAAATAAATTATCATATCAAGCTTGACTAGAGTGGTCATGAAGAAAGGCAAGTTACGTACGTGTGACGGGGCAAGCTGTGTGCGTGAAATACATTTCTATATGGTAATTGGGAATTTCTGATTGGTCATCTTTTTCTTTTGCAATAATTATCAGCCAATCAGGGCTCTTTGCTGATCATTCCTCTTTCTTTTCGCGGCGTCGGTGCTGGAGATCGGACGGATGCTACGTCGTTCCGTTAATCTCAGGTAATTAAAAAATATTTTCTAACGTAAATAATTTTTCTATGTACTAATAGATTCTTCTAGCAAATGACTTCCAAAAAATGTAATCGAAAGATTACGATAATGTCGAGGATAAAAAAGTATTTGCGTAGAAAAAAATTCCATGTACATTGGTATGCATTTTTCTAGGCAATTACATATATATCTTGTTTTACGGCATCATTTCTATAGATATCGACTTATAATGATCGAATTTATTGTTTGGCTTAATAAAGTATATATTTCATTAATTGTTATGTTCCTATATACTATATTTTTGACTATTCGATATTTTTCTATAATAGATGGAAAAAATTAAAAAATATCAAGCAGCTGTGACGTCATCAGATGACGCTTTGTCTTTTTGCGGGTGGACCCCTTTCGTAATACGTCACTGCCACCATATTGGAATCCTGTCAAGTGTATATGTTCCAGCATACTGCGTTATCTTGTTTAATTCAGGTAATTGAAAAGTATTTTACACCTTTCTATTATATACCAAACGATAGCTACATATAAGATTTTCATACGTGAGTGTTTTCAAAAGGAAATATTAAAAAGTTCGAAAGGTATCTGTGAGAATATAACATCGATGTATCTCGGCTTCCTGCCAATTTCACCAATGTTATTTAACAATATTATTTTCTAATTTCCAACTTATTTTCACGATATCGATACTTATTACCATCTATAATGATGCTCTAATTAATTATTTTTCATAATTATGTCTTCAAAGATCGTATTTCGTATTAAATTAATACACACACACATACAGGCATATATACATAAGTATAGGTTAACCGTTCGTACACATACACTCATATATTTGATTTTCTTTATGTTATACTAATATGTAATCTTTTTTTTCCTTTTTTAGGTACCGAGCATTAGGACAGTCCAGCAGGAATACATATACTCAGTCTAACAATTGTGTTTACTCTTTTTTATCTTCGTATTCATCGAGGTAAGCGTTATTCTTTTTTTTAAACCATATAGAAATGTATAGAAAGAGTGAGAACGAGAGTGAGAGAGGGAGAGAGGGAGAGAGAATAGAAAACAAAACATTCACCTACAGATAATTATGAATGTGTATGTATGTTTGTAGGAGTTTCTCGAGGTGATAACAGAAGAAAGACAACCGAAATCGAAACGTAAACAGTCGAGCACCGAGCATTCGATACTTCTACGAGATATACACAGAGCGATCTCCATTCCCCTTCCGTCCTTCTACGAGTAATGATCTAACGAACGTGACGTATTAAACTATTTATTGATTTTATTTTTAAGGTTATCTAACGTATAATACTTCTACATTCTAACATTAAATACTTTAATAAGTTTTTCACAAGATAGAATAGTATAAAAACGTTTTATTTTTTAGATTACTCTTTATTGAGTTATATATTATACCTTAAAAAATTATTAATTAATATTATACAAGTAGTGAGATTAAGGCAATTAATATTGCTTGAATTTATATTGATTCTTTATGATAAAATATCTTTGAAAGTGTGCAATGCCTTCAGGAATGATTTCAGGAAATATTGTAATATTTAATTGTATGTAATATAATCGTTTTAGTATGTTTCAGCTTTTCAGAGTTTTATTTAATTTTATTTTATTCATCGTCATCCTAAGGGTAGGATACCCATCCTGCAGTCATCAATGAAGACTAAAAGTAAGTATATTTTCCTATCAAACCTTTCTATGATAATTTCAATGGTTTTTTATTGCGAAGATGATATTAATTGCTCTTTATCTTTTTCTGTTTCAGAACATCATTGCAATCGAGCGTGTAAGCAATGAGGTACTCGTGTGTTGCATCGTTAAAAAAAAATATAAAAGAATCGGAAAGTAAAGTCAGTGTTGATCGCCGCATTTTAAAGTTTCGTTTGCTCGGTTAAGAAACTCGCAAGTTTCTTTTATTTGATTTAAACGTGTGCCCATCGTCATCCTAAGGGTAGGATACCCATCGTGCATTCATCACTGAAGAATAAATGTAAGTCAATTTTTATATAAAACATTTTCTCAATAATTATAATAATGTTTTTATATCAATGGTCTATATAATCTTGTTTTTATTTTTGTTTCAGATCATCGTTGGAATAGTGTTACAATTTATTAATTAAATTCATTTGGAAATTCGTTTAACACTAGATTTTTTCGTTATTGTTTCATTTACTATTTTTTAAAAACTTACAAAAATTGTTTGCATGAAGAAATGGGTAGAGGGGAGGAATTAATATTTACATATATTTCATTATGGTATTAAAAATCAACGTATATTTTAAAAAAGTAATATTAAAATTTTATATATATGTAGCATATTTAGCAAAGAAATTTGATATGAGTCAAATTGGTTTATTGTTAGTCCATTAATCTAGTGTTAATTGAATTAACTGCATGTAATGCAGTTGTAGAATCAGTGTTAGTGCATCGTCATCGTCATCCTAAGGGTAGGAGACCCATCGTGCATTCATCGATGGAGATACAAAGTGAGTATATTTTTGTATTTAATAATTCAACAAACATTTTAATTGTTTTCAGTAATAGTAATGATATTAATAGTATTGTTTTTTATTTCTGTTTCAGATTGCAATCGTGCGCGAAGCAATATACGGGAGTGTTGTATCGATTAAATATAATTAAAATCACGGATTAGAAGCACGTTCGTTCGCTCATTTCAATTCGTTCGTGTTACGCGATTGTATTAGAAATTTTTCATATTAAATTAACTGCGACCAAAGCAGTAATTGCATTAGACTTTGTTCGAGAGAAGTTGTATTTTTATTTTAAAACAGTCGCACAGACTGTTCGCGTATTAGAGTCAGTGCATCAATGAAGATTTTTTTACTTGCATTGACTGTGTGCAAAGCAGTCTTTGGAAGCAGTTGTAGAATCAGTGATCGGGCGCATAATAAATTAAAATCATACGCGAATTAGAATCAGTGTTGTTCGCCGTATAATAAAATTTCGGTTTCGCGATAAGAAACTCATCTATAGTTTCTTATTTTCGTTTATACCGCGTTTTTAGATTCACGCGAGGTGCATCACCATGGTGCAATTGAATTTCATCCCATTGGAATGCATTGTAAGTATCTATTTTATTTATATTTTATTCGATTTTATTTTATATGATTTTGGATTATATTGCAGATAACTTATCGTTATGTTCTATTTTATATTACAGATAAGACGATGGATTTCCTTACTTTTCAAAGATGTGGAATGAATTCTTCGTTGGATCTTCGATGGATCTTCGTTGGATCTTCGATGGGTCTTCGATGGATCTTCAATGGGTCTTCGATGGATCTTCGATCAGCAGACTACAATACTTGCTGCGAAGTAGGAGTGTTTTGGAGCCATCGCAGAACTTCTTACGCAGTGAGTCAAAAAATTTAAAGTCCCTCCGGTGCTCAATCATGTCGAGGATGAAAGGTCCTAATCGGCACGAGTTACCGGTTGTAATTATTCCAATAAATTATTGACGAGCACATGAGTAATTCCTTTCTAGGAGTTACTCATGAAAATTGTATATTGTATTGTATTGTATTGTATTGTATGTTTTATTAGTTCAGGATAGGTTTTCTTGTCTCACAGGTTAAATTCATTAATTAATAGTGCAATTAATTAATGCACTTTCTTTTTTATTACTTGTTTTGTTCGTGGTTAGTAGTGGTGAAACCGAGCATTAATTTACTCGTTTTCGTCCAGAATAGCATGTAATAAATGTCTTACATGCATTGCTTCGTACTTAGTTTATCTAATCGCTATTAATTTTGATATATCGATACTTCGATATTATAAATAAATGAGCAAGAAAACAAACACATTCGCGACGGATAGATTCTAGCAGTTAAGTGGTGGCTCAAAGCCCAGTTCTTTTATTAGAACAGCCAACTTAATGAAAGGAGTCGTCCGAGGTTTTGAAATATATTAAAAGATATTAAAAGATATTAAAAGATATTAAAAGATATTAAAAGTTATTATTTATCCAATAAATTGTAGAGTCCTTAGCCGCTTAGATAAATTTTTATAAAAATGTATTTATGTATTATATTGATGTGTTTTTAATCATATTTTTTAGATTAGGATTTTCAGCTTCTAATATACTAATCTCCCGTTTCTCCCCCCTATACTTTCTGCGTTCTCATCTATGCGTGTGCCCAGGTGCTACTCGTATGGGTGAGAAACGGTTAGTATAGGTTTAGTTTTAAGTTCTTCCCCTATTGGCGGCTGTTATTGTGCTAGTGGTTGCACGATGTACTTTACACCTGTATGTGCGTATTAGGTAGTGTGTACTGTACATCGTTTCGTGATAGTTTTTAATTAATGCATTATTTATCACTTAGAATACTACTTATTATAGCACACCTAAAGTTAGGTGTAATATGAGAAATACACATGGTGGTATTTTTCTATTTATATTAAATTTTTCTCATTTTTTTTTTCAAATCGTTTTGCATAGTAGAGTTGCTGCATTTATTTGCAGAAACTTTGATATACTCGTATATTACTAGTATGCTGATATATGCTAGTATTTACCAGTATTTTTGCTTTAGTCATTATTGCAATAATCATTAGCCTTGGCAGTCGATTACAGCATTGGTACGTACTCCCATAAGTTTAGAAAACACGCGTTTGAACTAGGGTGTCGGAGGTGCCCCGGGGCATGCTCTCTAGTTTAGGCTTTTGCACCCTGGTGGTATGTGAGAGAATCGTGGAGTGGGTGGGTGGGTACGTATGTGTATTTGCTCTTTTTAAATATGGGTAATTGGCAGGCAGGTAGCATACTTCTTTGAGCGAATGTGAAAACTTTAATTTTAAGTAGGTAGGATCCAGGAAAGGCACGAGGTTTGCTTCCACTCCGGAGTGGAAATTTCGCCTCCTGGTTTATACAGAACTGTTGCAAAATTATATCATTTCATTCTCTTATGTTTGCTTTGTAAATTTATTTTGTGACTCTTCTGTAATTTTTATTATGTATCATGATTCAAAGGGATTTGCAACCATTTAAGAAATTCATTTCTATTTCGATTCTATCTCGAACGAGATAGAGTCGAAATCAAATCCGCAAAACCTTTGATGAATTGATACTTAGTTTTAAGTATTATAACTAACACTTCGCACTATCGCGATTTATTCTTCTTCGAATATTTGATATAATTCAGTATAAAGAATAAATTGAATAAAAATATTGCAAGAAAATGCATTGCATTTATAGTATTATTTTTATTTCAATTCGATTTTATTACTGGATAGTAAAAATGCGACGTGTTATTAGGTCATCGAGTATAATTATCTGCTTGGACATTCGTTTAATTGTGCTCGTGTATATTTCAATGAACTCTAAGTTCATTGTTGGTCCACGAGCTTGAATAACTAACGGAGAATGTAAATTAATTTTTTCATAATTGAGAATTAGAATCATCAAACAAAATACGAGTTAATTTGCAAAAAATGTATGAGAGATTTTATCTTGCTCGCATTTTCGTAGAAAATGTCCAATGCAGTTTTCAGGGATGAAGAAAGAAGAGGCTAAATGCCGAAGAGGCTAATTGCCGAAGAGGCCCCCACTTAATTGTGGCTGAAGAGGGCAACTACATAGACTATTGAGTTATTTTCAAAAGTTCAACAGCAAGTTCGAACTTTTCGAGAATAGCTCTTTAGTCATTTTTTATATTTTATTATATTACTCTTTTGCTCGTCATTAATTTGTAATTGTATTTGGAGATGATGGACCATTCCATCTCCTTGTTACGCCAAACTCATACTTGAATAGTTTAAAAGATGCACAAGATTTTTGTTTGTTAATAGAGTCAAAACTATTTAGATTTCCTTTTTTCTTAGATATTAAACTCAATTAACGTTCGTTAAACTTCACAATAATTTCTCTTACCTTTTTGTCTTTACAATTTTTAATTTTGATCGAATATTATTATATTTGGAATTTTCTGTGTGTAAAGGAACGCGGTATATAAAAGTAATTCACAATAATTAAAATAGATTTTATTTTTTTTTTTTTTTAGTTTTGTAATATTTTCGTATAGCTTTTCTATTTTTTAATTATTATATATTATAATATAAAATCACGCGTTTAAATTTAATTTTATGCAACCTGAAATAGAGATTTGATAAAAATAAATAGGAAATTATATTTAATAGTGCATCTGTTAATTTGGCGACTTGTATTTTAGGATCGGATCTATTGACTGTATGATTAATATAGTTTTCTTTTTGTTACAGGTAATCATCGTTGGATTTAACATCAACTCATCTTGATTGACCTTATTGTTGCTTTTTTCAATTAATTTATATACGCTTTTCTGAAGGTACACAACACACATAAATAAAAAATATTAAAAATATGATTATTTTAAAAATTTTAAAGAAAGATATATTGACTTATATATATTTATTGCAAGTGGAAATATTTCTTTAATGTATAGCAGATTTAGAAGATTCTTTTTTTTTTTTAATTTTCTATTTATTATATATATATTTTCATATATATAAATATATGTTATATATATATGTATTATACACTTAGATTACTAAAGACTTCTATACTCACAATTAGTGGGTTTTAAGTATCAATAGATTATATAGAGATAAAGTTAAATCTAATCGAATATTATCTGGGATCTGGGATCTGTTTATTCTTGAACTATGATACAAATAATATGCGTTTTTACATTTTTTAAGTAGTATACACGGGAATTTAAAGGAGGGATATGTAGGTAGAAAAATTCGATAGTGTAAGAAGTTAAAGGGTGAGGCTATCTAATCTATTCATTTTTATATCGATATAATATTATATTTTCTCGCAATAGAAGTAATTCACGCGATCAACTTACAGTTCAATCAAGAGCTAATAAAGTTCTTAAGTTACCGCGAATTTCTTAACGATTTTCTAACGTTGTCTTCACGTGAAAATATCGTTACGAGACGTGTATTATTCGTTAATTATTCGAAATATGCGTCGTTAATTTGATAATTAGTTTATATGAACGGATAAAGAAAGAGTAGAGAGAAATGAAAATAAATCGTACTTGTATGTTTTTTAAGAATGGTTTTCCTAATAGAGAAAAAAGAAAAAGAAAAGAAAAAATAAAGGAAAGGAAAAAGTCGATTAAAGGGATGGTTCTTGCGTGAAATTAATTATAACAGTAGACAAAATATAAAAAAGTAATTGGAAAATATTAATTTACGATATTTTTTGTAATATTAGCAATAGAATATATAAATCGTAAAATGAATTTTTGACAATGCTTGGATTTAGTGTACCGTTATAAATGATCGGCACGTATACTGGACGTCTCGGTGACGATAAATGAGGAAAAAAATAATTAAAGAAAGCTAAAGAAAGAGAAATACGCGTTCGATGTCGTTGCTGATGTTAAAATCGCGTGTTACGAAAATTCGTACCAGTCTGCACCTATTCTTTACCTCTTGAAACACCCTCGACGATGTCATTAACGTAATCATTCTCCGTCAGTTTGTAACTCACCTTGAAACACTCGAACGACTCTCGAAATCGTTGAAAGTTAACTTAATCATCTAAATCGTTCGATTTATTTTAACGAGTATTTTGTCATCGTGCGTTACGTGCAAATTGATATACCTAAAACGATAGAAATAAATCTTACGATTAGTGTTTGTACGTGTTTTTTTTTTTAGGAATCTATCTTTTTCCTTTCTTTTTCTTTTTCTTTTCTTTTTCTTTTCGAAAAGAGGGTTGAACGTCGTCGTTAAATTACGCCGATATTTCAAAGTGTTCAAGGAACGTTCCTGTTTAAAAAGAAGGAAAACATGTGTTTAGGAGTATCCCGCAGAGATATATTTACGTCGAAGTCAACTAAAAGGGAGAAAAAGATAATTAGTGAAAGCAAATGTTTCTTTGCTTTAGCACGTGTGCCAAAGATTTTTATTTTATCTTCTTTTTCGGATAAAACACGTGTCGAATTGTAATTCCGTCTAAAAAAGTTTCTTTTCGAGTAGTCGGACTTTTTTTTTTTTTTTTATATTTATTTCGATTTTCAGTAAAAATTCGACTGTCAAGTACTTCGAAAGTGCATCAAATTCGATATTCTAAAATTATTTAAATTACATTTTTATAATTCACATGCCTATTCGAGATAATTTCACAGTTTTTATATATTTTATTAGCAACATATAATTGTTATTTCAAATTTGCAATATATAATTATTATAATTAGTATAATTAGTTGAATAAATATTAACAATAGAGTATAACTTTCACGTGGTATAATTCATAGACGCGTAGAAAATGTCCATTCAAAATTATTGCTAGTATCTCGAGTTTGTACGTATAAGAATATAGCACTATTTGATTACATATTGTAGAAGATATCGTTGATAATTATCTATTTTACTCCTATAACATTTTCAATCTTCGATCTTATGTTTTTTATTTTACAATTAGAGTATTTGATGATAAGTACAAACACACACACATAGAGACATACATACGTACGAATTTCCCATAATATTTTCTCGAAAACACTTTCTGTGTTAAATTATAATCGATAGATGTTACTTATCACGAAGTAATTGAACGGAAAAAGTATTATGATTCGCGTTAAAATGAACGGAGAGCATTGTATTATTGAGATCAATGAAGAAATTGATTTGTAAACATCGAATACTAGCACGGAAAAAGACGACTAATGAATAAGTACTCTTCGACCTAGAAGATTATCGTCCAACTAAGAACAGTCCTCCGTTGTACGATTTTTTTTTTCATATTTGCTCGTATACTCTTCTTTATCACCACCGTTCATATAAACACTCTACGATACTCGCGTGATCCGTTGAAAATAAGCTACGTAGATCGTTGCTTACGAAAAGAGAAATGAAGTTATGGGAAAAATGATTTGGGTCGGTAAAGTGTCGCAATTAGTCGTGAGATATATCGTAACTAGTTACAATTAATGAGAAAAATAAAATGTTACTTAGCAAAAATTGTGAAGACAAATGTTCTTCCACGATCAAAAAGTGCAGTGCGAGAAAGGTTAGCCAGATCGAAATTATTTTATATTTGAATAAATTAATTGGTACCGGTAAACTTAAGAGTGGACAAGATCAAAAAATTGGAAACATTGATTTTATGATTTAACTAACAATATAAATTATTGTGATATAAAATAAATCATAGTATGGTCTCGGTTGATTTGATATTTATTAATTATAAGAAGTTGTTTTTATAGAAGAATTTAACTTTAATATAATTTATATTATAAAATAAATGTTTTCTATTTTTTGATTAAGTACATTACTATAATTACCGGTACCATTAAAGTATTGTATTTATATGATATATTTAAACAAAGATTATTTGATATATTGCATATATATAGACATACATTATTTAGTATATTTAATAAAATAATATTCATACACAATATTACCTGCAATCTTATCGAAATTATCTTAGTGTAGTATGAAAAAATATTTTATCTAGAAAATAAAATAAATATTATATACGTGTAGAGTAAATATACGATAAAATACGTAAATGCATTGCACTGTATAACGTCATTTATTTAATCTTATTTAAATGAAATTATATTCAATTATCAATTATTAAATATCAATCAAAATAATAATTAAAATATGTGATAAAATACGTTTGTCTAATAAATAAATTAAGAATATAGATCTTTATCGTTCAAGTAAACGTAACATATATATATATAAATTCAATCGTTGTCTTGATGCATTTACTATCTCAATAAACATATACTTATGTCATGAAAATTAATATTTTTTTCGCGACAAAGTACAGAAGAGTGACAAAGCTTCTAAAAATATGGAGCCGCCATGACGTAATAAGGTCGTAGCCCTTTCGTTTTCTACCGTGACTGGTATGAGGAAAAATTAGCTTTTTGAAATAATCCACGTGTGTTATTGGCTACTAAGGGTCGTTTCATGTTCACCGCTCATTGTTTTCACCATTCCGCGCAACCCTGCCTCTATGCCAATACTTCAAAGTACCATATATATATATTGTACCGTACATGGCAAAAGTTGCATTCAACGTTCATTTTCTATCTCTTTTTTTTCGGTCATACTGGATATATATATTCTCATTACATATGTATATGTTGATTGAACGTATATTAATATATAAATATAAATGAATTTTATAATTGAATATAATAAACGATTAAAAAATAGATAAAATCATATGCAAGAATTATAATAATAATTGTTTTTATAAAAAAGAAAAAAATTGAAATTTATGAAAAATTTATAACGAAACAAACAAATAATCTTTGATTTCAATTAAGTGTTATTTTCGGTTGAAAATGTTCGATCTGGTAATCTTATTGTTAGTGAAAGTTAGTTTTTCGTTGTGGTATTGAAGAATACAAGAAGATTGGTGCAACACGATTATGGAATAATGAAATTGTATGAGTACCGAGATGACGAGGTTGGTTTTTTTCGTTGGATTATCGACAGGTAAATTAGAATTTTCTTCTTCTAATGTACATGACGTATATAATGTCGTGGTATGTACGATGGACTGATAATGTGCGTGTACCGAACTGAACGTCGGTAATATACGACGACAGAGATAGAGTGGCATTGTCGATTGCATCCAACGGTAGAAGTACTAATCAAGGGCCCGCTGTCTTTTAAGATTATTAAAATCGTCAAAGGTTCAAAGTTTTCAAAGGGTTAATTATCCTACGGGATGTTTATGGCTGAGTTATTCTTCCCTTGACTTCTCTTTCTCTCTTTCTCTCTTTTTATCTTTATTTCTATCTTTATTTTTCTTTTTCTAATGCACATACACCAGGGAGCAACAGACGAATGCGAATAAAGAAATGCATGCGGACAAACGACGAAAGGACAAACTGCCACTGCTCGTAAAAGGCTTCCTATTTGTACTTTCTCTCGGTGTATTCACCTTTTCTCTCTTACACGTTCGATAGGTAACTACAAACAAAAATATATATATACTACGGGATCTTTTTTATTCAACGATCTTTTCGTTTAGGGATTATTTTGGTCAAGAATTCGGGAAAAAAAATCTATTTTCTTTTTGCATATATCGCGAAATATTTTTCCGTGTATAAGAATTTAGAAAATTTGTGTATTGTCTAATAATACGAGTACGAATATGTAATTAGTTAGTTAAATCAATAAGAGAGAAAGAAAGATAGAGAGGTAGAGAACTAATATTTGCGATTAAAATAAATAAATTAGAATATTCTTTAGAACTATATCTTTGAGAAGTTAGGAGTAAATGTAAAGAAGAGGAGCAATGGTATAGTAAAATGCAACAGATCGTTAACATACCGATATCTTGACACTTACAAAGTAGAACGAAAAGTGTACTTAGAGTAGACAAAGTGTACACACACTTACATACCTGTTCGCAATCGTTTTAAGAGCCAGGCAGCTATGAAAGGTGTTAAGAGGCAGCTTTGAGTTCCCTAGCCTCTTGCGATAAACTTCTCGTATGTATATATGAATATACAATGTTCAGAGAGTCTCGTTTGTAGTATATAAAAAAAAAAGTAATTCCGAAAAAAAAAAAAAAAAGAGAAAAATGTATATGCATATTTAGTTGGAGCAACTGGTGCCCTTTGTGACGACAGATGATCGTTCTTCATCGTTTTATTTCTTTTACCTTTGAACTTTTTTCGTTAAGTAACTTTGAACGCAATCAGAGAAATAGGTGGATGGGATTAACAGAGGTGGGAAGAGGTAAGAGGAGGAGGAGCAGGAGGAGGAGGAATGGGATATGATCTTACATTAGAAGCATTAAGTATTTTACAAGTACTTATTTATATCTGTGAATTGTAGAAAAATTTAGAATGTTAAATGCACGCGATTTATGCTACTAGTGAAACGTTTTAACCACTCGCTAAGAGCATTATCTTTTTTTTTTTTTTTTTCGTGGTCTTGCTTCTTCTCGGGTACTTACGGTTTTTACTTTGGATTATTCTGTTCGGTTAAAAGAGAGAAAGAGAGGATATTCGATAAGATTGAAAGTAACGAAGATGACGAAGGCTGAAAGATGTCAAGTTTTGAGATTATTTAGAATGAGTATGTATAACCATATGTATCTATAAATATATATATATGTATATAATAAGCTTGCAATAAGTTTACCAAGGACACCCTAACGATATCGTCCTCTTTCCTTAAGTAACTTTACTTGTAACGTCTATATGAAAATGGATGCAATATGTAGAATTTCCACGTTAACGAGTCGTCGTAATTATTTACTATTTCTGTACACGTATTTTGGTAAGTTTATCGTACTATGAATAACGAGAAGATATTACATTGCATATGCATTATGAGAATAGGAGTTAGGAAGTAGGGAGGATCAAGAGAAGTTAAATCGATATTAAAACTTGAATCGTTTATACCTAAGTAATAAAAGCTAAAAGCTATTGTCATTTCTTTGAAAGAATTTTTTTTTTTCTTTATTACAGGTACTTATGATTTCTATATTATACCTGCACGATTAGTTAACCAATATATGTAAGTTAGTATATTTCTATTTATAGTCGAAATCGTTTATAATTATAGAAATAAATTTCGCGAAATAAGAATTAGTATTTCCCGTTAATAAAATAAAACACAGGAGTAGGATATTTCAAAGTTACATGACGTTATTACATAAGGGTTAAATTTCGATCGTAAATACCATCTGACGTAGGTTAGAGTAGTCATGATATTATACGACGAAACGAATCGTTTAATCTCTCAAGGTATTACACAATTCGTGTTAGCTTGTAAAGACTAAGATGAACGAGGAGAGAGAGACAGAGAGAAAGACAGAGAGCAGGAAAGAAAGAAAGAAAGAAAGAAAGATAGAATGAGAGAACAAGTATAGGTAAAATCATGAGAAGATAGTCTCGCACGAAGCTCTTATCGGATCATGGTAAAGAACCATACCATACCATAGTATAAAGGATAGACGACGACGGCTAAAACCGAACCCCTCGTAGTATTAAACGTTCCTAAATGAATCGTTAATCGTTAACGGCCTCGCGTTACGGATCTTACGATGCGCTTATAAACCGGAAATTCGACGACGACGACGACGACGACTACGGTCGAACGTCCAACTGTCCAAATCGTTCAGGTTCTGTAGAGAGAGACAAGAAACCTTCCTTCCGGACAATAAAGTCGACGGTTCCTTTATTGCCAAAAAGACATCCGGTGGAAGGTAAGTAAGCAGCAGCAGCAGGTTTCGTTTGTTTCAAACCTGTCATTAAAACTTAACGTTGAGTCCTACTATTATTTTATTATTTTTTTTTGTATTCTTCTTTTCTTTATCTTTCATTCTCTCTCTCTCTCTCTCGTATTTGTGTATTTGCTAATGTAAGTACTCTATTCCCCTCTTTCTCATGAATCGCTTTTCCGGGGGGCGGCTCGACGTGCAAGGTTGTAAACGGTCTTTCCATCCGATTCGGAATGTCGGAAACGAATGAAATAGTCGGGATTCCTGACTTTATTAAGCCTTCGGTTTTACGCCTGGCATTTCGAATCTCACGAGAGGGATAATACTTCTATCTATCGGAAACAAAGACAACCCTTAAGAGAAACACTATGAGAACGATTCCGTGTTTTTTATTTTTTTCATGAGAATACTGAATAAAAGCTTATGGGAGGGTAGTTTAATTAAGATTGTAAAAGAAGAGTCTTACGTTTCTTAAAAACAAAAGGCTATGACTTTTTTCCTTAGATCGTCACGTTTTAGTTAACAGGAATTTAATGGGAAAGCAATTTCCTGTAATGTTCCATTTCTTTTCCTTAACTTTTCTTTTTTCTATTTCGATATATACATCCTATATAGATTCTCTGCGATCGATCTTTAACTTTATACGATTTAATCCATTCGATCGGTTACTTTTTTTGATTCCCATTAAATAAAGAGGTTAAACGAGTAAAAAGAATTTCCACTTTAAAATCGACACTGCTCTCTGCCCATCCCCCCTTACCTTCCTACCTCTGTAGAAACTAAACGATTTCGTTTAAAACGTATAATACTACATATATATATATACATACATATATAGTCAGAAAGAAGTTTATGAGAATTCGCGAGAAACGTTTGGGTAAAATGGTCGTGGCGTATACGCTTTGCGTTTGCCATCGTAAACGTGAGAATACTGTAACGAAATAGAGAGAAAAAGAGAAAAAAAAAGAGAGAGAGAGAGAGAGAGAAGGAAGTAACGTAACAGGAGCCATGGTATCTCGCAGTTTTATAGCTTTATTGAGCCCTTCTGTTCGCTGCTTGAAAATTCTAATTCATTTTTTGCTCCTCCGCGACAACAGTAGCACCCTATTCTATTTCCGTGTCTCATTCTCTCAACGTATTTAGGTATAACGATAGAAAGAGATGGAGAATTGGTTCGTTCATTCGTTCGTTCGTTCGTTGGTTGGTTGGTTCGGTCGGTTGGTCGGTCGGTCCAGAGGTAGAGCCTCAAATAATCGTAAAATTTGATAATTAAATTTAATCGTGCCCCCCTTTAACGGGCTCACGCCGCTACCCATTGTGTCGTCCGTCCGGCATCTACTTTAATGGACGATTACTCGAGGCTTTAAAACATATGCTTTATACACCTCCCGGCTTGAAACGATGATGCGCCATTATGATCCTAACACGTCATTAACTTCGTCAGTAGCCGAGCAATGCAGCAGCTACGTATTTACGAATCTCCTAAATCGAAACGGTTCTTTCTTTCTTTCTTTCTTTCTTTCTCTCTCTCTCTCTTTTTCCTTTAAAGATAAAGCGGTAATAATCTTTTCGAAAAGCTTTCGCGACTTAACGATCGTCGTCCTCGTCGTTTCCTCGTCTTTTAAATCCCTTAACACGATGGTATTAAGTTCATTTCTTTTTTTTTTCTTTTTTTCTAGACGAAACGCGAAGAAATTATACATATGTACGGGGTATCTTTTTTTTTTTTGTTTTTTTTTTCTTTTTATATAGTATTATACCTTACGTGGATCTGAAAAATCACGCGATGAGATTTCTCCGTTGCTCTTGTAAAATCTTAAAGTGCCACTCGGCTTCTCTTTCATGCCCGAATGTCGTTAGATCCTTGTATATGGGACGAATGTATAATATTATGTATGTATATATGTATATGTATATCTTCTTACTTACATATGTACATATTTAGTAAGTAAGTACGTACATATGTACCGTATTTAGGTATGTACGTGAACGTAGATCGAATGACTCCTTCTTATCGTCGCTGCTTAAAAGCAAACTTCAATCCGAAGTCTCCGAGTGCCATTTGAGAATGCTCTTCTCGCTAAATGCTAGAGTGCACGTAATTCCACGAAAGATATGAGATAATCCAAGCGAGTGGAATCAAGGCCCACCGACGTTGAAATGAAATGGGAACGTGTTAGGATGAACCGCAAAGAATGAGATGATGGTTGTGATGTAGGTGTACACGAATACGAGAAATGGAAGGGAAGGAAAGGGAAAAGTGAACAGTCATTTATAGTCATCGCGAGGAATTAGTTGTCTATGATTTCGTTGGAATAATCTTTATTACAAGAAATACGTAATTAATAAAAATTCGGAATTTTGTACATTTCTCTTTTCGTAGCGACAAAATTATAATTATTTAATTTGTTGTTTATCTATTGGATTATCCGTTCAAAAAAGATATAATTTGTATATTTCTATATATATTTTAAAATATAAATGAATAAATTGATAGGAACCGATGTGTTTTTTCCGAGTGTTTAGAGATATAAAACGTAGTTACATTTATTCTATCGAAAGATCGTGACGGTGATTGTGACGATCATATTGGTATAGATGTTGTAGAGTTGGTCATTGGTCGATAGCAAAAACGGGGGGAGATGGAAGAGTGGTAGGGAAGATTTGATGTGATGAGAGGAGAGGAGAGGAGAGGAGGTGAGGTGAGGTGAGGAGAGGTGGGTTGGAAAAGGGTGGGTTCGACGAGGTGGTTGCAAGAGACTACACAATGGGGCAGAAAACAAGAGAATACGAGGTACATCAAAGTACCGGAAGTTATGGAGCGGGAATGCTGGTGCATCCGGCGCAGACTGATAATCATCTGTACGAAATACTTTGTAATCGTTAATTACGGCTTGGGTTCGGTTGCTTTGAGCTACGAAATCGGGCCGAGAGGGCGGTAAAAAGAGAGTCGTTGGTTAGAGAGGGTAGAAGGGTACTCTTTCGTCTCCTTTTTGCGTTAGTCCATTTTAAAGAGTATTAGTTACTACGACTCCTAAATATAAATGTATTTGTATGTATGCTCGGTTGTAGACACAAAAGGATATTACAAGTGAGTGAATGAAAATTAGAGACAGATAGACTTGAAATTTTTCTCCGGAAGAAATTTATTCGGTTTGACATAAATAAATATTAATATTTATTTTAAAAATGCACCTTTTATTCAATTCTACATCTAATATCATGCATCTTCTCATCCATCGTTTTACGTCAATGTAATCGCGAATTATTTATTTCTATTGAATAATTAGTCTAATTAATAATTTCTATTAAATAGTTCTGGTCTAATAATAATACAACACGGTTGTTCTTGTTGAAAGAAAGATGATCGCATTCGGAAAAGCAATTATTTACGCATCATAATATCAAATGATCGTACGAAAACAATGATCTCCGAAAAGGGAATATAATTTCGTTGATCTTCGTAAAAAAAAAAGAAAAAAGAAAAAGGAAAAAACAATTTCATCGGTATATTCAAATGGTTGGAACTGTCGGATCGTTGGATCGTTTGGTAAATCAAACCAACGAGGCGTTGAGAAATTTGGCGAGAATTTAGAGACCACCCTCGCTTTTATATAAAACTTCTTTCTTCTTACTTGTTTCCTTCTTGTTCGAAGGGATATACTAGACCGAATTAAATGAGGCGCGACAAAGAGAAAATCATTGGAAGGAAAAAAAAACAAAAAAAAAAAAAAAAGAAAAAAAAACATAGAAAGAGAAAGAGAATGCGTTAAATATTCACACGCTTGAAATCATGTACTTTCTCGATTTCGTCGTACAATCGTTTCCATCATCCCCTCTTATACGACGATTCTTCCTCGTCAAACGGAATAAATGACTATGGCTCGAAGTTAAATCATGCGTAAAATTGAAGTCTCCGACAAGAAGTCGATAGAGATACTCCGAACAAGTTTTGCTTTCCTTGTAAATGCATACGAGCAAATGTTCTTACTATTTTCCTCTCTCTTTCTCTATCTTTTTCTGACTTTTCTTTTACCGTTATTACTCATTGCCCTGGATAATTACCACAGACCGATCCAAAGGGATTATTATGAAAACGGTGGAATGTCGTAGAACTTAGAAGTTCTCCTTTTAGCTTCCGAGTTTCGCGTTGGGTAATAATAATGAAGATAGAGTTTCTTGGAAGATTTTGCCTTGTGGCCAGGGCGTGCCACCTTAAGACTCGTTTTATTCCTTTTCTTTTCATTCGTCTTATTCTCAGTCGTCATCATAATCATAATCATAATCATCATAATCATCATTATCATCGTCATCATCATCATCATCATCATCGTCGTTGTCGTCGTCGTTTGTTACTTCTCTCTTTTTCTTCCTTACGTATCGTCCATTAACCACGAAGCAAGTTAAAAAACAAAGAGAAAGAGGGAAAAGAAGTAGGCTCGTGCCTAACAAACCGCACCAGGAAATCGGGACGAGTTATCATTATCATCTGGAAAGATTACCTTTGGATAGTGCGTATACCTTGAGTGTACTAATAAGAACACTATAAAAGGGGTTGGCGTTTGTACTAGTAGTAGAAGGGGGTGGGGGGAGAAGGCTTGGCCAAGAGAAACGTTAGAAAATCTAAGGGACCGCAAAAACCACAACGTTACGGTGTTCTAGGTTCAAGTAGCAAGTTCAGTGGCCTTGTGTGATAGCTCTAGCGCAACATCTCTCGTGTACGTTGCTTTTCTTAACGTGTTCAACCGTGTAAATGACGCGGGTACCTTTATTTTATTTTTCTTTCTTTATTTATTTATTTCTTTCTTTATGGTTAAGAGGACGCAACAAAGCTTTCTTTTGAGATTTCGTCGCGTGAAAGGTATTCTTGTTTTGACACTTATGTCACATGGTTCTTTTTAAAGTGGATCTACCATATCGCATGACTGCATTCAAGAGTATATTTATTCTTCAATCATCTTTTTACCATTTATTCTGTAATATTATAGTTTTCTATCTCGATCAAACGATTACTATTTTACATATCAAAAATTTGCGAATACATTTTTCTTCTAATTTGTACGTATAAAATAATATTCAAATTATTTGTCATACTTATAAAAAATATTCGTAGAAAAGATGCAACAAATTTCGATGGATAATTTGACGCGACCCTGATATATATATATATGCATGAATCAACATAGAAATTTACATAAACGTTCGAAGGTCGATAATCTGTCTCTTGCACGCAGGTGCATTCGTATTCTTAACTAGTTAGGGAAATGGAAAGTATAATAAACGCGTTAAACGTTAAACGATAATATTGATAGCCGGCAGCGTGATAGAGTTTTTCCTAAAGTATACTATATATTGCTAGAAAGAGAAAGATAGTTCTCTCTTGGTTGGTCGATAGGATCGCGAACCTAGGAGATCGATCGATCCGATCGAGATTGCGCGCGCTACGGTTGCGCACGCCATGGTTGCGCACGAGTGACGCTGATTGCGTTTTAAAACGTATACATATATACGGTGCGAGAAAAAGATACTCTTTGCTTTTGCAGTCTCTTTTTCTATCTCTATCCATCTCTCTATTTATCTCTCTCTCTCTTTCGCTTTTTTTTTTTTTATACTATGAACACTATGATTGCCCTCTCTTCTAACGGAGAACGCCCCCCGCGGGCTATAGGTCGGCCATTTACGATTTATTGCGCCGTGTCCGCGAATTTCCGCCCTTACCTACTTCCATCGTGTTCTTCTAGAGTATTTCTCTCTTTCTCTTTCTTACTCTTATAGTTTCTTTTTTTCTTTTTTTTTTTTTTTATCTTATTACATTCTCGCTTGCGAGATCTCGCGGCGTTAAAATTGCCTCCGTCGATAAAATCGTGTAATGGACGCACACACCTGTATCCACTTTTTTCCCTTAGATAACGTAATTTCACGTATACGTATATACGTAGACACACATACTCTATTTAGTTAGATATATATATATATATTTTCTTTCTAATATACTCTTCTCTTGACACGTCTCGGGGTCAGTGGCTGCCGCCAAAGAGAATTTCGATTTTTATATTTTCATTATTATAATCTATTTAAAGTGACTAATTAACAAAATGTTATCTATCCACTCGTGTTGTCACGGTTCACAAGTTTAAATATATATGTATATAAGGAAGATTAAGACTCTCTAAGAAAGTAAAAAGATATTTAATAAATTTAAATTTCGAATTTTTCATGAAAAAATATCATTTTATCTTCGATCGATACATAGATTAGATCGATTATATTTAACTGATAGATCCTAATCGGAATTAGTGGGATTAGAAAAGCCGTAGGGGTATCATGATTCGATTCTAAGCCTATTCGATTTGTATATCGAACTAGCTTGTATTCGGTGAACCGAGGAATCGCAAGCTTATTCTGCTCGACGAGATAATCTCTCTCTCTCTCTCCCTCTAACTCTCTATCTCCTTCTCTATTTCTCTCATTATCTTTCTCTCTCTCTCTCTCCCTCTCCTATAGCACATTCGCACGGACCATTGTCTTCGCGTATCGTAATTAGGACGCGCAACGCACGTTTGAATCCGTACACGAAGCAGAATTCAGGTACGATCGGATATCCAGACGCGTCTAGTACACGTTAACGGGCATCAGGTGCGTCAGGATGAACCATCAAGCGGCGGAGAACGCACGCGTACACTGCACACGTGCATATTCGGCTTGCATCGACCGCAGCATCACATCGTGTGTTATGCGACTCGCTATATCGCCAGTACTATACTACTATGGGTTTCCAACACCCTCTGTTACCCCTCTTCCCTTCTACCCTCTCCCCGTCCCTTTTCCTCTCCCCTCCTCCTCCTCCACCACCACCACCCACCTACTCGTTGAGAGTTCCCGGCCACGAGTTCGCCTGTGAATTAGGGTTTGGCTTGCTTTGGGTTATTACGTCATAACAGTACGACCACCTGGAGGCAATAGCTTGCACCGAAGCGATGAAACCTGTCGTCCTATTTATTGGCCGTCTGCGAGCGAACAATCTCCTAGCAGACGAGATTAATCCTGAATTCCATTCCGATTCGGTGATTGCTATCGCCCAAAATCCTCCTAATCTTGCCGGACTATCACTCGGAAACAACCAGCCAAAATTCGTTTTAGCTTTATTTCGTAACCCGTTCTATGTAATAGTTCTACTCTGATTTTTGTTTTTTTTTTTTTTTTTTTTACAGATATTATTAGGCGTACAACTTTATTTTCGTCGTTTTTTTTTCTCCTAAATTCGAGGCTTTATTGTAAAGAACTGGTTATACATTTATGATTCAAAGTATTGTCCATTGCTGGTCACTATTTCTTCTATCTTTTGAACAACGTATGAATTCCACGTTGAAAAAACTGTTCATCTTTTGAAGCGATCCACGAATCGATGCAATTTTGTACTTCTTTATAATACCGGTAGTGCTGGTCAGCCAGGTTTTGTGGTATTGATCGAAATAAGTTATAGTCGGAGGGAGCAACGTTTGGAGAATACAGCGGGGTGGGTAGGTCTTCCCATATCAACGTATCCAAGTATGTTTTGACCACTTTAGAAACATGGTTTTATTTCGGCCGTTTGTCTTTCAATGCTCGGCTGATTTATATTTCTAGTGTTTGTAAATGTTTCTTTTCAAATGGGTACAAACTTTCCGGGTAACTTAATACAGTAATTCCTACATTTACGAGGGTAATTGGTTTCATAAAAACAGTGCATAAATGAAACCATGAAAAGCTGTTTAAAATAAGTATCCCGTTTCACATTTTCAAATATGTATTTAGCTCTTATATGAGGTAGAAAAGTAAGTTTACGCAATTAGGAAATAAATTACACCGAGGAATGAATTCCCGAATTTGCATTTTCCCATAACGCATCGTGGTGGTATCTGGACTTTGGTGGTTCAAATACGTTAAAATGAATCCGTGTAAGTGGAGACCACGTAAATGGAAATTACATAAGTGGAGGAATTACTGTACTCGTACTATTAGGTTATCCGAAATTGTAATATGTATTAAAAATATAAATTAAATAACATAGATATATTTATAAATCATTAGGAATTTTCCGAGTAATCCAATATTGTAAAAAGACAAACAATTAATTATTAGGTCATATAATGTTGGTTAAATATAAATTATACTTATTAGTATTATAATCTAGTAAAAGGAATATAATAAATTCCGCGTAGTAAAATATCTAGTCGGATAGGAAAATAATTGGTCAACGTAATAGGTTAATTAAATTTCGAAAGATTAGAATCGTTTGAGATATATATATACAATAATAAATTCGTAGTTTTGTTTAATATCTATAACAAGAGACTATTATTTTAAAGGAATTTGAAAATCTTATCGAATAAAGTTTCTCCTTCGGATTCGTTCGTAAAAATTTCTTACGTCATTCGCTTTACGATGCCAAACATTTTTGCTTGAAACTACGACGGTGCACTCTATCTATCTATCCATCCATCTATTTATCTAACCATCTATCTATCTTTCTCTTTCTCGTTTGAGTTAAATCCTTGAAATAAGGAAAACGATGGCGTACCGGCGATCGTCTCGAAAGTTGTACGCGAAATGTTCCACGATATTTTCGTTTTACTCGGTCCACTCAAACTTCACGCCCGTAAAAACAACAAAGTAGTTATCTCACGTTCAAGTACATCGACCTCAACATAGCACGGAGAAGAAGATGCGTTTCAGGACGACCTCGTTTTTCGTGTGACCGAGCTGATTCATTCCGTTCCTTTTTTTTTTCTTTTCTTTTTTCTTTTTTTATTCCGAGGAAACATCCAACTATCTTTTTCTTTCTTTCCATTTCTCTACTTTACAATTTGAACTTTCTCGTTTGAAAATTAATGCAAGAATGCAAGGTGCATAAGGATATAGAAGAGACCCTCTAAAGAAAAAAGACTCTTCTTTTTTCTCAGAAGGGAGTCGTAAAATATGAAATGTATTAGACTGATAAGAAAGAAGTTTCTACGCTCTTAAAAATAAAAAGAGAAAGAAGGAAGGAAGGAAAGAAAGAAAGATAGAAAGAACGAGGTGTAGCTCGAATTTGCTAAAGAATCAAGTCAAATGGGGGAGGTTGGATAAACGTATTTACTCTGGCACGCGATATAATATTGCGAGCTTTTATTATAAGCAATAAAAGTTAAAGCTGACATTTCTCTCTTTTTTTATTTTTTCTTCTTCTTCTTTTCGTAACAGTTAGAGAGCGATACGCGACTTAATGCGTCGACACGTTCGTCTCTTTTCGTTAACATGTGTGCATACATTTATGTACATATATGCGTGATAGTTTGGTGAAGGTGTTAGAGAAGAAACGAGACGATTTATGAGGGACAGGACGGTAACGATCCTAAACGGGACCATGATCGAAACAACCATAAGCATTGTATACTCCTCTTCGGTATTTTTTTTTTTCTTACTTTCTAGTATTTTTTTTTTGCTTGGTGTTTCTTTGGATTCTTTTTGGTTTTATTATTGATCATTCTATGTTAGACTCGACTCTCGGTATTTCTTTTCTACCAAAGATTATTTTTTTTTCTGTTCATTTAATAAAGTACCATACACTCGAAGCACGTGCGACGAAGCACGTTGCTTATCTCCGATCTAAGAATAAACCTTCGAACATTTAAACGTTTTACGACTTAGTGTACTCGCTTAGAATATAGGTGTTACCGTGGGAGATCGTTTAGTTTCTGTATTTACAAAATACCACTGGTCATTATCGCGATTACTCTTTGTGTCGTTTAAAAAGGATAGACTATACTTTTAAAAACTCTTTAGTATATTTATTTTAGAAATTTATGTAGAGGTAGTAACACGTTACGTGTGCATCGATATCTTTTAATATGTTGTAAAATAAAAATATGAAAACAAAATTGATACCATTTTTATATTGATATATTTAAAATAGCTATTACTTTTTTTTCATCGATTTTTGTTTTACGAATCAATTTATTAACAGTGAGAAATGTGATTCGGTCTCTTTTTTTTTCCCCCTTTTAAATATTCACATACACGGTATCTTTTATTTAGATTGAAGGTGTACAGTAATATGCTTTTCGTTGATTAAATTTAATTAATTCGTATAATAGATTTTTGTCTTAAAAAAAAAAAGAATGAAGAAAAATGGAAATACACTTAATTATATTATTAATTTGATAAGTAAGAAAAATTTGCACCAAGATTTTTCATCATAATCGTAATTAATGTGACGTATCAATGCACTCGCACGTGAGAACGGTTAATAACGCTAAGTAACTCGACTTCATAAAAGTTTGTAGACGAGACAATAAGGGAAAGTAGATGGTTGGTTAGGGGTGCGGTTAACGATGACACGTATCTCCGACGTGATTAATAACGGCGAATAACAGTATACTTACCGTTGCTGAACGTGTTCGTAAAAAGGATAAGGATGGAATCGATTACTCGGTTAGAGGAGAAGCTTACTTTAGGATAGAAGAAAGCCACGAAATCCGTCTTACGATCCGTTCTGTCTGTCGTCCTATTGGCGCTGGAACTCTAAATATCAGGGATAATAAAAATTTTATGAAAGGAACTCCTGTACGGCCGTACGCGTAGAGAAACTGCCAAGCAATTAGAAATATTTGCTATGGGGACGTTTTAATATCTTCATCGAGGTTGTGCTTGAGTGTATCTTGTAAGACGAACGAAAAACACCAAATTTTTATCGCAACGGAATGGAAAAGGGGGGTGGGGCGGGGCTCGGAGGGGAAGGAATGGGTATGGTATATTAGAGAAGAAAAAGAAGAAGTAGAAGAAGAATAGTAGGAGAAGGAGGAGGAAGAAGAAGAAGTAGAAGTATACGTAACGACGAGAACGACGATTGAATAGGGAAAACTGAAAGAAAGAAACACACGTTAGAAAGAGAGAGATAGATAGATACATAGATAGATAGATAGGGTTTAGTCGCTATCGGAATGCGAGCCTTGCTACACCGTTAAAATTACGACTTTATCCTTGGCTCCTGGCTCCATGGTAAGGATAAAGGAAGTCCCATGGATATTCCAGATACCGTTTTCGTTACAATGTAGTTATATAAACCTATGTTGAAAACGAGCCACGTACAAAACGGAAAACGCTCTTTCCTTTTTTCCATAAGATCGTTGAAATTGCATCGTTTGAATCTCTCTCTCTCTCTTTCTCTTTCTGTCTCTTTCTTTTTTATGGTACTTTTATTGTTCGGAATTAATCAAACGGAATAAAGTAACGAGAACTACGAGAACGTAACGTTCAACGTAGAAGGATTTATCGTCGCGTAAAGTACCCTCTGTTTACAATTACACGAGGCCCAAGGTTTATAGTTAAATGTCCCTTCTCTCGTATGCGAAATCGTGATCCAATGAAATCGCGCGTTTCGATTGGTCCGTAGGTGCCTCGTTTTCTCGCTCAACACGCGCGGCTTTTGCTCTTTTACTGTTCGGCGACGTAATAATAATTCAGGTAATAAAACTCGTGGGAGATCGTGAGAGAGAGAGAGAGAGAGAGAGAGAGAGGGAGATATGATTTCACGGATAAATATTAACACAACGATTCGGAAGCATTTAAAGTTGCAACGAGTTGGTCGTATGAAGTAAAAGCTTGCTTGGTTCAGGATCGTTAGAGAATTTTATGAAGATGATGTTCCGTCCCGTTAGCATTCTAGTGAATTTCAAACGATCGTTTTTCCGACATAGCCACTCGCGTTAATTAGAATATACGATGCAGTGATATTACGTATTATACGATGGCGTTTGAATTAGAAATTATGACAATTTTTCCAACATTTATTTATTTATTCCTAAGAGAGAGTACTTGCGACCTCAACGATATTTCACTAACGTTGAGAAATGTGAAGTTGTCCTATAGTTGCTCCATGTTTTTTAATGATACCGTTGTAATACTTCGTTTATGATAAAGAGAAACGTGAACGAGTTGAACGATAGTACCATGGATACCTACAGTCTATTTTATTTTCTCGACTAGCGTAATAATATTCGTTTTTTTTTGTTTTTTTATTTTCTTTTTATTTTCTCGACTTCTCTCGTTATAACATCGTGAATCTAAGTCTAATAAACACTCTCGAGTTGAGCCGTAAGCATCGTTGTGCAGAAGTGCGAACGTTATCGGGTCTCAGTGTATTTTCCTGAAAGTAATTAAACCGTGAAACAACCTTGACGCGAAAGCTACGAAGGTAACGATAGGAGGAAGCTCCTGGTCGAAGGGTCGATAAAAGCAGAGAGTTGCCTGGTTAACGGGAAATGCTTTTATATATATATACATACATACATTTATATATGTACATATATCCCCGGAGAATATCCAAAGAAGATAGCACTTGATATACGATCGTACGACGGTATAAATTAACTCTCGGTGACATTTAGATTAATTGTTCGAGAGTCCACGAGTGTTGTACGAGGCTTCGTTTTTAGGGTAAGGAGAATCGTAATCATTATCGCAGCTGCTCCGCGTTTCTGTTCTTCGTTTCTTTAAACTCCGTCTCTATTTCTCTGTTCGACGACATTGGACCCGTATAAATTCAAATGGCAATGAATCCCATCGAGAAGGAGAAGAGTGAGTTTCATACGAAATCATTGAAATAACGAAGCGTGGAAAGGAGGAATGAAGTTAAATGAACAAAAGTATCAAGTAGAGAGAGAGAGAGAGAAGAATTGCTTCTTTTCTTCGTTAATATCACTTGATTTGTGAGAAATAAATGACGCAGTAGGTGGTAGGTGTAGTATATATATATGTGTATGTATGTAAGTCGTGACGAGAAAACGATATTGCCATTTTTAGCCCACTAGCGAGAAGACTCACGATTTGATTTAACGCACGATATTGTGAAGGAAACCCCGCGGCTACTTCTACCGGGTGAAAGAAAGAGGAAAAGGTTAGATAAAGAAAGATAGACAGAAAGAGAGTTCGACCATCATTAGGACAAAACGTTCCCTTTGATCCTGTCACGAGCGTTGGGTTCCCGTAGGATAACTTTCCAAACGATGTGCCTTCGAATTTTAGTGGACGCGTACGTTTTATCCTTCGAACGATGAGATGATTCTTTTCTTCTTCCTTTTGCTTACGTTTCTCTTTTCTTTCTTTCTCTTTCCGTCCTTTTCTATTTCTCTTTTACTCTCTATCTGTCCATCGTTATTGATATTCGACGGTCTTAGGCACGAATGGGACTGCGGTAAGGCGCCCGCATTGTGTCAACAACCCTCGAGAGAAAAGCAGAAGCTGCGAATTATGATAGGGGCCGAAGCACCCCGGTGTTGTCATTAGTGGTGGTTGCTAGTAGAGGGGAGAGGTGGTGACGAGAGAAGGGAAACGGCATGAAGCCTAACCGAGCACGTTTTCAAACTTGTGGCATGATTCGGTCAATAGTTTTCGGTTCATGTGGGTAACAACTAAAATCTCTTATCTCGAATGTCTCTTTGAAAATATTTGATTGTAAATTAATTGTCTTTATTATTATCCCCCCCCTTCTCTTTTACGAGTTCTTTTTTACACCTTTTTCAATAGAATACAAATACGATCTTCTCTTTAGTTCAACAGTATACGGTCTTTTTCGAAACAGTTTAAAATCATTCAAGTATAATATTAATCGTAGCCAAGTTATCGAACGGGATTAATTAATGTTATCAATGAAGCAATTATTTTTTTTAATAATTTAATTTACAATTAAAGTTTTAACGACGTTAGTTCATTTTAAAATACGAAGTATTGAAAATTCGTCGTTCACTCCGATAAAAAGTTTCATCATTTGATTTATATATATATATACATAGTAGACCTACCGCAATAATCATAGTTATCTACGAAACTTTGTCTTGTTCTATCCTTCTCTTCTCTTATTGTCTTACTTTTATTCTCGTCGGAAGTTAGGAGAGAGAAAACCGATGGCGAAGAACGGCAATTTCCTGGGATATATCCGGATTTACGGTACTCCTCGAGGATATCGAACAAATTTAGCGCGAAACACGTAACGAACGAGCTTTGGACTGCCGACAGTGCCGAAAATGATAGGAAGGGATGTTTTAGGGAAAGGGTGGAGGAAAAGAGCGTGTAGGGTGCTTGGCAGTTGAAAACTTTAACTACCTCACAGCTCATAACTCCGTTATGACCTCCGTGCTCCAATATCTGTATCTACCTATATGTATATACATATATATGTACATAAACATATGTGTGGATATATTGTACGTATACCGTTGAAGTGTATAATTCAATTAATTTATAACAAAAATTTATTTTAATTATTTTTTAGGTTTTAATTTATGCGCGTGTGTGTGTGGATCAAATTTTAATTTTATATTTTTATTATTTTCCCCTCCCCTTTGTAAATTTATATATTACTTTATTAAAGTATATAATTTTTTTTTCTTTCATGCTTTATTAACAGGTCAATATAATTATTTTATGTTAAGGTTCTTTTTATGAATTAACGAATTTCACGTATTAACAGTAACATATATAAATACAGACTATAAATATATATAGGCATACACCCTTCTTTCATCGCTGATTATTTTCTTGCCTGGGTCAAGACAAATATTGTCTAGACATTAGTGTTCTCGAAACTCCAAGAGAAAAAAAGATTTTTTTTCTTTCTCTCTTTCTCTCTCTCTCTCTCTTTTCTTTTCTTTTCTTTTCTTCTCTTCTCGACAAAACCCTCGATGTTATTTCAAGCGAGATACTTGTGCCCAATCCGGACGCTCTCGATCAACCATAAGGCACGAACATAAATGGAGAGTTAAGCCGAATCGGAAAAGGAGGATAATTTTTGCTTGCTATCGTTTACCCAGACACGGGATGGTCACTTTTGTGTCGATTTCATTTTGTGTCGATTTGGTGTGTCGTAGTTCAGCAAGCAAGCAAGCAAGCAAGCAAGCAAGCAGACAGGACCAAGCAACCAGGCAACAAGGATCTCCTCCGATCCTTCTTTGGTAAAGCTTCAAAGGGAGAGATTGCTCGATCCCTCCTCTTTTTCCTCTGGTTCCCTGTGCTGCTTGTTATGTCAGTGCAGGAGGGTGGCTTCGCCTTTTTTCATCCCTACGGCCTTCTTCAATGGATTTTTTTTTCTGATCTTTCCTTCCCCCCTACCTGCCCTATCTCTTTCCTCCTTTTTTTTTTCATCTCTCTCTATCTTTCTCTCTTTGCCTGGTTGAACCGAGTTCTTTCTTGGTATGAGTGTGAAAATAACAAGCCCCCGTACCAGTCAGGAATATCTTCCACAAATTTATTTATGGTCTATGGTCTGAACGTAGAACGGCTACGTTGACGAAGACGACGACGACGATGGTGGTGTATGCATTGTGTGTATCCAAAGCATCACCATCTACTATTCTTAAGACGGTTTTCGTATATATAGTGTATATAGATACCTTATTTTACCTTATGTATATATACATATATATCAATTTATTCGTTTAGTATTCGTGTTTCTACCGTCGAACAGGCGAGCTATTCACAAGAGGATTTAGGGTCGCCGGTTTGTTTGCTCGTGAACACTTGTATTTAATCTAACGTATTATTATTTGATTCTCCCTAGGAGAGCACGAAGAAAACGTGCAAACTTTAAGTCGATGAGAACGAACGGTCAACGATAAGCAATCAATTTCTGATCCTTTTCTTATCTCGTTTTGACGTTGTCGTTGCGTCGGGACATTGGTTTAGATATTCGCGAACGGTGTTAGGGACGGGATATTAATTTAGTAAAAACCCTTGTTCGATTCGATCTAACGTTTAGTTCCTATCGACGTCACATTACTCGCGTGTCTCCTTTCATTCGACCGAAACGAAATGTTTTAAAACGATGATTCAGCTTGAGAATCTGTAAAAAGAGACAGAGGATCGGGGATAAAGAGAGAGAGAGATAGAAGAATTATTAGGACCCTTCCGTCAGTCAAGGAAGCGTCAAAAACCAGAGTGCGACCAACCAACCCCTTGACAGCCACTTTAAAATTACACCGATAATGAAATCGAGTACCGACCCCTAATTCCTAAGCTAAACCCTGCGGACAGAGTTAGAGGAACAGATGCGGGGACAATGGCGAGTTGATCGTCGGTGTGAAATGAATTTAAAGTTGGGATTTAAAGGCTACGCGACACACACAAAACATTTCACCCCTTCCTCAATTTTTTTTTCTTTTATCATCTTACGTTGTTAGTATGAGGTAGTTCAAAGTAGTGGCAGTTATTACAACCCGATCGTCCGTAAGAGATGTTAGTCTTTCGTAAAAAAGGAAGGAGGGTTCGACGTAATGTCGTTCTTGTAAACCAAGCAGGCAACCAGCCAGCCAGGCAGGCAGGCAAGCAGGGAGGGAGGGAGGGGGAGGAAAAGAGAAGAAACTATTGGATGTTTAATGGTTGCTAGTTTCCTTTAGCTTCGCTCCTATGACTCGAAAGAATCAATTACATAGAATCGTACCCTTTCGATATCCACAGCTACCGTATATCATTATTTTTTTTATTTTATTTTTTCTTTTATTTTTTTTTAACGAACCCGTTGCCAGCAGACTCACACGCAACAATGTTTTTTTTTCTCTCTCTCAAATATACATTTTTACAGATATAGCATACGTATAGGGGTATACACTTGTAGCGATTTGTAGGTAAGCCTATATAGTGACGTATTCTCTCGAGATTATAGGTTAACGCGTCTCCAGGCTATTTCCCATCACCACGAAATGTATATCTTCGCGATAGGTGGAGTGTATCGTTAGAGTTATAGTCTTCTTCTCGGATAGTCGATACTTATTCTCTCTCTCTCTTTCTCTCTCCTCGTTTTGGTTTTGTATTTTATTCTTTTTATTTGTTTTATTTTTTGTTTTTTTTTTCTTTTTGTTTTCGACCTGGTAAGAGTAGCATAGTAGTGCTTTTTTCGAGCATATTTTAGCTACCGAATGGGCCAACGATTTAGCGTAAGTTTCTCTCTTGTCCCATTTAGTTTGGAAGATTTAACACCTTCGTTTCGTACTTTACGATATAGTCACACATACATACACTTATATATATATATAATATAATACATTACCTGCACTGGTTACGAGTAGGTGGAGTCTACGACGACAGACGATGAGAACGAGTATGAGAATAGGATAGTGCTTCTGTATACTTGAAGTGAATGAGAGAGAAGGAGAGTTAGATGGTTAGATAAAGAGAAGCGTTATGCATGGGGTGCCATTCCGGCGCGCTTTAACACCCGTATATAAGGGTGAAATTACACCTCCGGCCATTCCTGTATTTTCGGAACTTGATTAACGCCAGCGACCTAGACGATTATGGCACTACGTGACGAGATTAGTTAGTCCAGTCATCTCAAAGTATGTTCCTCGTCTGATATCACCCGTTACAGCCACCATCATCGTGTTCCATCCTCCTTTTCGGAAGCACCTTCCAAACCGTCTGCTCTAAATTTTCATAATAATTATAGACACTAGTATTAATATAATAAATGATATTACAGTTTATATATATATATACATACATATATACCATAAGTATTGTATTTTAAAGATCCTTTATCATATCTATCATAAAACAGGATCGTAAATATGAATTCGCTGGACATTTAGATAGATCTTAAACCAAGGATCTTATTAACGTAACTTTGCATTTAAATAAAATGCTCCTGTCAGCAGTGGATAGACGTTAAACGATGAAACCCGGAATGTTAGGCAAACGTAGGATATATAGGTAGACGAGGAAAGCACCATAACGTACCCATAATATACGTAGTGTGGATACCTAGATTCGGAACATAAAGCGTGACTTATAGTACGATCGAGCGATATGCGGACCGTATCGACGGGTTCCGCTGGCAGCTTTACCTTTGAGAGTAAACCAACACTACCACCCACTACCACCACCACCACCACCCTCTCTCTCTCCTCAGCCCTTCAACCAGTCATCCCTTTTCTCGAAAGCTCGAATCTTCGGACTCGGATATAAAATCTTTCATTTCCATTTCGAAATTCGTCTGAGCTGTGTACTCTCGTATGTGTTAGAGAAAGATAATATGAGAAAGAAGGAAGTAAACGTGGGGGTGGGGGGAAGGAGGATATAGGAGGAGGGGGAAAAAGAGGGAGAACGTGTGTTTTTAGTATCGCAGGGGGCGCGAGGCGATAAAACTCGCGAAACATTATACAGATTTGTCGGTCGGACTGCTTTTACGATTTTTCTTCTCGACGTCTCTCGATTTGAATCGTCTCGTCTTATTTTCTTTCTTTCTTTCTTTCTTCCTTCCTCATATCTTATCCTTCTTCCTTCATTCTTTTCTTCCTTTCTAGAGCTAGCCGCCCCCCCCACCCTACCTTACCCTACCCTTTGCTTCTTCTTTCTCACTTTTTATTCCCATAATTTAATTATCTTGACTTTACGGCCGGGGACTAGCTCTAGTGGTTTAGATTCAACGACCATAACCGGCTCGCATAAATCCGAGCGAGAGATATCGCGTTTACTTGGAACCTTCCTCTCCCTCTCCCCCTCCCCCACTCCCACCTCCTTCTCTTCTCTTCTCTTCTCTCTCTCTCTCTCTGTTTCTCTATGGATGATATTCTCCATCCATAAACAGCGTTAGGAAGAATAACCAGGACTCTTCGATCCTTACCGAGACCAATTTGTCGAAGCGTATACCATCTTGGAGACCTCAGGCTACTACCTGTTTTAGCTTATTAATTTATGAACTCGGGATCGTCCGTAATCCGTGCTTTTATGCCAGCGATAAATAATTTAAAAGGGGGAGGCCGAAGAGGGGAATCAAATTGAGAAAAAATACGAAGAAAATTATTGTACTAAATTGAGGAATATGGGTAAGTGGGGTGGGGGGAATCGGAGTAATAGTTGTCGTTAGAGATTTGCATCATTTGCAAAGTAAAGTCCAGTTGACGGTGAAAAATATTATAAGGAATAAAAAATAAGTGATAATATTTAAAGAAAATAAATAAATAAATTAAGAAAGAGAAGTAGAAGAAAGAGATAAATAATTTGATTTTGTTGGTTTCAATTAGAGATATTAGTAACGTTTATCGTCGGTAATATAATTAATAATACAATGTCCACGGGATGACAATTAATGATTTATCACGTGATATAAAGACTATGAAAAAGAAGATGAACGGGGATCGCGAAGCAAAAGTTATGGCGGAAAAAGTTTTCCAAGTGTTTCTATGGATCTTTTTTCTTTTCTCGTTTGTGGAGGGTGTAACGGAACACGTGCCGGTTAATCGTGAAGCCAAATTAAAAGTCAACGAAATAAAATACGAATATATTTTATGATTTCATTTTGAAACGTACAAGTAATTTTCGTATAAAATAAATGTTATCGATTGTGTTGTAATTACCGGGATAAATAGAAAGAAACGAAATGATTAATTATAGTAATTCATCCCTACGCTATATACTTATTACGGTTCGATGATCTTCGTTCAGCACCGGGTGGTGAATTAACCGGAAGTCGAATTCCTGATATCTCGAACTCGAAACAAGGTCGACACGCGTACGCGTATATAAAAAAACTACGATAGAAAGAGAGGGGGTAAGAGTGAAAGAAAAAAACGCGGGAAGAAGATAATAGGGAATTACTACTACGTATACAAATGATACGTAAGGGGGTGCGTTCGTATATTGGATGAATGCATGAATGAAATAAAGAGAGAGAGAGAAAGAGAGAGAGAAAGAATGAGAACGCTAACAACATAACATGGTACAATAGCTGCAGTCACGATTTCTTCGAGCAAGGTGGGGGATGATGGGGGTTTAGAGATCAGCGGGGTTGCTTTTTCGCGACGACTCGTTCGAGGATAATTATAAAACGAGCCAACCAGGGTTTTGTTAGTTAGGGGAGAGAAGGGATGCCTTTTATTTGTCGGCTTTCTCGAATTATCCAGGGAATGTAGGACAAATTGAACTTGCCTATATTTTTTGTTTTTTTTCTTTACCTTTCTTTGGTTGTATGTATGTATGCATGTATGTATGTACCTTAAATGTATTTTTTTTTTGTTTTTTATTGAAAATCTATGAACAAGAAGGTCAAACAAAAAATGAGGTGGTTTTTTGTTATCGTTGGTACGTTCATCCATTAATTGATTCATCGAAGCGAATAGAGAAAGAGAGAGAGGGAGGGAGAGGGAGAGATAGTGTAGAGGAGGAGGAGGATGGTCTCTATCAACGAGGCATTTTTCTGTCTGCTCGTATTCGTCGGCGGAAAACGTAATTTGTTAATTCGAGGGCCGCCGAGCGATTTCCCAATGGGGGGGAAAAGCGTCGGTATTCGGAGAACGAAATTGCGTATTTATGCCGCGCATAATCCAACCATTTTGTCGAATAGCATTGAATCTATCAATGCCGTCGCATTACCGGGTTTCATTTTCCTACGTCGATGGAGACACACAAAGCCTTAAAAAATAGATTCCCATTTTACGCGAGGGGGTTGAGGAGGGCTCGAGTTAGAGGACCGGGATGCTGAGGATATCTCGACGATTTTTTATATCCGCAACAGAAAATAGCATCCCTAGTCCTTGGTTGGGCAGTCGGACTGTTAGTTGTTTGTTTGTTTGTTTGTTCGTTTTCGTTTGGGTGGTTTAGTCACATTTTTTTTTGGTGTCTTTTTTTTCATACGTTCTTTCTTCCTTCCGGTCCGGTACGAATCGATCTGCCGTATCTCGAATGAAATTCTAACGAAGTCGGTGATAGATAGGCGGACTCGTAGGTACCGGGTGATCCATCAATCCTACGGGAAAAAGGGACACTGTCCATATCCATACGAAACGAGAGGAGGAGGATGCTCGTTTATTCTCCCGATCGATCTCCTTCGCGACAAATTCACGTTACCTATTATTTTCTACGAACGTTAATACGATAAATATAATATGTTTTAATGGGAATTTGAATTTTCAGTTTAGTTTATTTATCCTCGACTTGGTCGGTCTCGCCCTTACAATCTCTTCTTTATTTTTCTCCATTAAAAACACTTTAAGCTTTGGAGACTATCGTTGAACGATCTTCTTATTTCCTTTTCGAATACTTCAGCAATGCGATTTTCTTTACTCCGATCAGCAGCCGAATCCTTCCTTCATTTCTTTCTTTCTTTCTTTCTTACTCAGACGCGAGGTTTACGTTTAGCAATAAAGCCTCCTTTTCTCGTATCACTTTCGAGCAGGAAACGGAAAAAGAAAGAGACAGAGAAACAGAGATAGACAGACAGATAGATAGATAGACAGATAGATGTATACCGGAATAGAAAAGGAAGGAATGAAAAAGGAAAAAAGAAACGTGAGTCGCGCGAGTAGAGAGAGAGAGAGAGTTAGGCCTGCAAAGAGTAGTAGTAGGATGATTGCGAGAAATAAAAGTCGCAGGGTGTGACTGATCGTTTATTCCGTCCGGGGGTGGTGGTGGGATGAGATGTCGAAGAAGAGGTTTGTACAAAGTCTATGAGAGAGAAAGAGAGAGAGAGAAAAAAAAGAGGAAGAGAATGGGATGGATGGAAATGAAATCGTTACGCGTCGAGGGATATTAGGGTGTTACCAGCAGTAGCAGCAGCAGTAGCAGCATTGGTATAAAGAACAAACTGTGATAGTACCAACCCTAACATTTGCGAAGCTACACATGGAAGGAAAAGAAAAGAATTTCTACTCTTACGATAGACATTTCGCGAAAACGTTGCATTCCCGTACTTTCATTTCGAGTTCTCCAGACTCCTAACGACTTGATTCTCTCTTTCTTTTTCTTTCCTTATATATTTCCATCGATTCCCTCGAGGATTTCTTCGAGACAACGATACTACTAACTTATCGAGTGGAATTTAATCTTCGTTCGAACGTTCGTTCTCTTATAAGAGAGAAAGAGAAAAAGAAAGAATGGGAAGGACGGTGAGAGTGAGAGAGAGAGAGAGAGAGATTGATCGCATTGATTGTTATTTATTAGTTTTATCAATTATTGTATATGATACTTCATATTTACATATTCAATATTCCGGGGTACATGCTATTTATTTAATTATATTTCAAATATTAGACGTAGATATTAGTTCGAGGCAACCTTTTTTGTTAAATAATAAATTTAATATTTATTTATGACAACACCAATGAATTTTGTACAATTCTTTAATGAGGAAGATAGAAAGAGAGAGAGAAAAAGAAGTAAAATTCTCATGAATTTATCATGAATCTCGATCGAGAGTTGTCTTTTACTATGATTAAGTAATTATTATCTCAGCGACAACGAGTTCTTATTTTTCTTCCTCCTTTTATCGATTTAATTAATATTTTTCTTTCATCATCATTATCATCATCATCATCTTCATCATCGTAAATGACTATTACGATGATCGATGATCGATTCGTTTAAATCGTTGTCATTGACTCGAAATGACAACTATTCGTAATTACTGACACGCGAGTTAGGAACGTTTTATAAGAAATCTTTATGACGTTTTAAAATGACGAAAATAGATGAAGAAAATATAAAGAAAGAAAGAAAGAAAGAAAATAGAAATTCTATGCTCGTGCTATGTAATTACGTAATGAGCTAATTTGATTAGCATTTGCGGTTGTCTCGTAGTGGTTTCCCACACTATGCTAACGTTAACAGACCTCTCTCACTCACTCTCTCTCATTCTCTCTTTTTTTATTTGTTTCTATTTGTTTCTCCGTCTATTCAAAGAGTGCACCACGATGTTCTCTTAGTTCTTATCGGATCGAGTCGTGTGCCACGCGTAATTGCACCATCGGGTCGAGATAATATGCAAACGAGCTCGAGGCGGTTTTAATGATATGTGTGAATCCTACTGCAAACGAGTTCTCGTCGACGCGTGACAAATGGACAGGTAGAAAGAGAGGAGGACTCTCGTGCCCTAAGGCCGATCGATTACAACTACTCCGGGAACATCCTCGATCTTAGTTTCGATATGATCGCGCAAAAAAGAAATTAAGAAAAAGAAAAAAAGAAGAAGAAAAATATACAACGAAAATAAAAAACAACATAGGGAGAAACGTATATTACCATAGGTCGTTCGTTTTCCTATAGTTTGAGCAAAATTAATCGGACCTTATCGTTAATTTATAACCAATCTCTATTTTACCTCCTACAGCGAGCAAAATTTCTTCTTCTTATTCTCGAGGCGTTAGAATAAAAGATAAATTTCCTGAAAAAGGGAGGGAATAATAAAAGATGTTTCTAGTGGAGAGTGTTGAACGGATAAAGCTTGCCGATAAAAAGTACCTTTGTGATAATTAGCTTCACCCTGGTAATATTATACTAGTGAATTAGTGAAACAGAGAAAGAGAAACAGAGAGAGAAGTTCAGACGTTGGGGGTAGGGGAAGGTGGCCTCCCTTTTTTTTAATTGTTATCGTTAAAAAAGAGAAGGAAGTGGCGGAAGAGGGTAAAGGAGGAGAGAGGGGCTAGAAAGTTGAAGAAAAAAATGCGAACAGGGCTCGAAATAATAGGAACAGATAATAGGGATAAAAGGGCTTGGACCACTCTTCTTTTTCTTCTTCCCTTACTTAAGGGACGTCCGTTTATGATTGAGGCTGTTTCCCTGCTTTAGTGGCTATTTAAAAACTCTGCTTTATTACGTCCCGACGCACAACGCACAAAGATTCTTATATTCGAGTCATTATCTTTGCCATGGGTCATGGTGGAAAAAAAATGCAGAGATTTTTTTTCCTTGCATTTCCAACTAACTTTTTTATTATTATTATTATTATTATTATTATTAGTATCATTATTATACCGCGTATAAAATAAATGTAAAATGAATGAAAAGGGATTCTGTTATACAAAGTGACAATAAAAATGTAACATTTAACGACATGCATTAATTTAATATAATAAATTTAATATAATAATAATAATTAATTCAGGAAATAACACAATAATAAAAATCAATTCGTCGATGTAATTAGAAATTGATAGAACAATCAAATCGCATTTTTTTCGGATTAGATTTCTCGTATGATTTCTCACTTCGTAAAATAAATACTACAGAAAATGGACGCTAAGAAGAAGAAAAAGAAGAAGAAGAAGAAGAAGAAGGTAAAAACTTAGCCGTTGACCTTTCGAGATGATCTTTTTAAGGCGTGTTTTTAAAGTTGAAAGTGTTCGCAAAGCAGCGTACTCGGTTCGTCAACGATCGTCACGGCAGCTTTACATATGCTTGAACTCGACAATGCTCGGGTTAAACGATATTACGTACGTGCATTCAACGAGGCCAAGTTATGCGAACCCGTCGGGTTAAAGCGAAGATAAATCAGCGTAACGTTATTACGTCTCATAGAAATCGTAGCCACTTCTGAATCCATTAAGGGCGCCACGATTATGTTCGTGCCGTGTTATTTCCTCTTCGTGAAATATTTTTCTCGGTTAGACCAGGTGTTAAAGAATCTTCTATCTTTCTCGAAGACTATACGGAAGATGAGGAAGAAGAAGAAGAAGAAGAAGAATCAAAAAAAAAAAAAAATAAGAAGAGGAAGAAGAAGAAGATAGGAGAAGAGGTTCAGTTAGATCGAGACGAATAAGGTTGACTAATAGCGTACTATTCGTCAAAAGATTCTTACGTATGTATATTCCTACTCTCTCTCTCTCTCTCTCTCTCTCTCTCTCTCTCTCTCTCTCTCTCCTCTCTCTCCTCTCTCTCTCTCTCTCTCTCTCTCTCTCTCTCTCTCAGTTTCGTTTCAATGTTCTATAGGTTTTCATACGACCTCTCACTCGTGCTTGACGTATATACCCATATATATATTACATGCATACTCACGTGATACACACATAAGTACTCCTTCGAGGTCTCTTTGTTGAAATGCCGAGATGAATCAACCTGCATGGATTCGGGTCGTCCCTGACAATGGATTGATTTAGTGCACTTACGTTTGAGGCGGTCTCTGATGTCTTGGACAGCTCCTTAGATGCTTCTCGTGTAAGGAGATAGAAGCTTCATGGTGAATACACACATAGGAAAAGAAGAATGGAAAGACGTTCGGATATTTCTCTCTCTCTCTCTCTTTCGTACGTGTGTTATAAGTGCACCTTAGTGAACGCGAACACCTACCTATTATATTATTATTATTACTATTATTATTACTAAAATCATGTATAAGGCTTTTTAGAGGAAGGTACCCATAAGCATGGTGTTTCGTTTTAAGCCGTGCCTCGTCTTCCACCTACCTACTTTTTTTTCTTTTTTCTTTTTTTTCTTCTGTTCTGTTCTGTTCTGTTCTGTTCTGTTCCGTTGAGTCTCGTTTTAAAGATCGAAGGATTATCACACGATTCGATGCTCGGTCACGCACGCGCGTGTGCGACATGCCTGTCGCATGACTCCACCTGCAAATCCGCATCCCCCTCAATTCCGATTTAAAACGCGTCCGTTCGTATATCTTGCGGCTGAACAGAACGTTGAGTGTTCTCCCTCCCTCTCTCTCTCTCTCTCTCACCCTCTATTTCTCTTTTGCTCTATTTATTTTGTCTATCTATCCATCTATCTATTTATCTTTGTCTTATTCAATCAGTTTATCGATAGAATCATCAGATTTATTTCGTTTATGCACGTTTGACGTATCCACGAATAGCCTATTTGAAATTCACCAAATTACATTTTATCGGTAAATTTGTAAAAGTTCATTTATCGACTTCGTTCGATTTTCTACGTCAATTTTATCTCACTATCGTCGACCATTTTTCACCGGTGAGCTTGTTTTTTTTTTTTTTTGCGAATTCACGAACGAGCAAGGTAGAGAGAAAGAGACAGAGAGAGAGAATTCGCACGGTTTCTCCTCGTTGGAATTATTAATTACCGAGTTCGCACGTTTTCCACCTGCCAAACCGTTTGCTACCTTGTTTCTCGTTCCCCTTTCAGCAACCTATCCAAAAACCCACCCCCACCCGCCGCACTACCTATTGTTTTTTAACGGCACGAATTTTCGGCCTCGGACGTGTAATCGTTCGCATTCCATACGCTCGATTGACCGGCACGAACTAAAACGTGCGATCGTTTCCGAACAAGGCCCGACGAGTTACAGAATTACAACCGATTTTTTTTCTCCACTTGTTTTTTTTTTTTTTTTTTTTTTTATCGAAAAAAAAGAAGCTCCAACGAATGATCATGTATGTGTATACGTGTTCCCGTATTTAGGTTTCTATGTATATCAAACTGAATTCAATTCTATGTGCAATTTCTCGAACAATCGATATGCCAAATTGAACGATACTAACATAAATATATATATAGTTTAATTATCTAAGTACATCTCGATGGATATAACGAAATTTATCTATTCATCATAATCTTTTATTCCCATTATTAAAGTTTCTAATAGGTATATTCGTTTAGAACGAAAGACCTAGCAAGGGTAATAGTAGGACTCGAAACGATCTTCTGATTTTTTAATCCAGCAACCCGGGACGCTTAAGCAAGCCTGCATTTAAGGGTGGTCCAAGCGGATTATGGGCTCGCTCAAGTGGTGCAACCTACAATCAGATTTTACGAACGAATGCACCGTATAGATTGAGAATGACTGGATGCCAGCTGGCGAAAAGTCTGTGCACTTTGCACGAGATAAAGAAAAGATACGAAATAGTATTGCGATGTTGTTTAATACTTTGTATCGATTTTTAATAATAATCGAATATTTAATTCATCTTCATATTCTCTTATACTTTTTCTTTGTTTTCTTTTTGCTCTTTCCATCGACTCGATTATATTATACGGCTCGGTTTTATTTCAGAGCACGGTCTTGATTAAAATTCACGTTACAAAGTGTTCTTGACTTTTAACGAAGATGCACTTCGTACCTTGTATTTCCACTCATTGAAGAACCGGACCTCGTCGAATCGAATTTTTCTTCGAGGAGGACAACGACGTCATTTCTGTTCTTCCTTAGGCCACGTGATTTCGAAGTAATTTAAACCCTTTATACATTTTTCATGTAACTTAGAATAGGTATTTGTATTTTTGGAAACTTTTTTTAAGTTGTTTTCTAAAAGTTCGTGTAGATTTATAAATAGGAATATATATGTAAAAGAAGTGAAATAATTAAAAATATATATTGAATATTTATTTATAAATCGATAGAAATATTCCAATCAATTCAATATTTCATTAGATCAACGACAAACTATACCGTTACTCAAAGTATTTCTAATTTCATTATTACATTTTTTTCTTAGTATAAATAATATGATTAATTTTGTTTTTTATAAGAAATAATACGTTGGTCTAAGTATAGTAGGGAGAAAAAAAAATTGTATTATAGATGGTTTAACAAGTGAAATTACGAAAGTCCCATGTACTTTATCCATCAATGTATCAATCTATCCACCAACACAACACGGGGGAAAAGAAAGATTCTTGCAAAACCTTTCGTTGGAACTTCTTCTCCTCTTTTTTTTTTCTTTTTTTTTTCTTTCTTCTCATCGCAAGAAAATTCGATTATGATGGTGGTAGTCGAGGCAAGTGAGGCGTTAAGCGACTTTACGCAAGCAAGCTAAATTGTTTTCTCGATCGCAATGTGCGGTCGAGGATATCAATGAATAAGTTTAGATCGATGCTCATCTCGATAGATCGATCGTACATCATTTAGTGACAAAAGTCGTGTGTTTTTTGCTGACCCGAGGGAAGAAAAAGATAGTCGAAGTGAAGTAAACGCGTGAGAGACGATCTTGGTGATGTGGTCAAAGAAATGGTTGAACAGGAGGAGGAGGAGGAGGAGGTGGAGAAGGAGGAAGTTGAAAAATGAATCGTGTTCGTTCGATGGAAAATATAAAATGCAGTCGGCATTCGATCGTTATGGCAAATGACGGATGGAAGATAAAGTAAGAGACAGAATTTTCGTGTCGATCATATTATATACAGGGTGTCCCACATTTGTTTTCAATTCGCCAAATATTAGCAACGTAGAAACGACAAAGTTGTACGATTTACAGGATTACTTTCTCTGACATTTTATGAACCTTTGCGGATCGATTTATAACTCGACGAAGTATTCTACTCGTAGATAAAAGAGTGTACTTTAATTTAATATAAAAATCATTAAAATCCGCTTGATATAAGTAGAAAAAAATATTTAAAGTATATTCACACGGTGTTAATGTTAACTTGTAGAAAATGTATACTAACAATAAAAAGGTTGATATGTTGCTAATATTTAACGAATGTGAAAGGAATGCACGTGATGCGGCAAATCTTTATGCTGCAAAGTATCCAGAGAGACACCTGTATAAAGCGAACTGTTTATGGGACACCCTGTACATAGGGAAAAAGAAAGAAAAATCAAAGGATAAAAATAAAGTAATATCAGAAACATGTTCGTCTAATAGAATCGAAATTGTTTTTTTGCAAAATTACTGGGGAGAAAAAGGAAAAAAGAAAGTAGAGGGGGGATACTTTTTTTATACGTTTGTTTGACTTTTTCATTTCTTTAGATATCATTTAGTATAGAAAATCGTGGACAAAGTGTCGAGAGTGTGAATAATACCTTCACGTGTATGTATAAAAGTAGGAATGTGATTAGCCAAAGGAAAAATGATGCTCTCTCGAGATCGTATTATACAATATGCCGAGCCGTTTGGCGCATATACGCGCTCGTAGTCGGTGTACACGCTCGGTGTGAAGCATAAACCGAAACATAAACCGAGCAAGCAAGCGTAAAGCATAAAACGCGAAATGCAACGCAATGCTCGGGTGACAGATGCCGTTTATTAACACCCATGCATCGTGTGTCCCTAGGAAAATCTATATACGCGTACATTGTACGCATCTATCTACATGTGTGTGTGTGTGTATATATATGTAAAACACATATCGTTATATACGTAATACATAGTACATATGTATATCTCTGATATACACGAATTGTCAAAGGTGGTAGTAGTATTTCGTTCATCGTAGCAACCTTGCGAACCTTCCCTTTCATACCAAAGAACCTTTTTTTTCTGTACTCTTTTTTCATCTCTCCCGACAACAACATTTACGAGTTAATAATGGAAAGAAAGAAGAATTAAAAAGGATTTTAAAAATCAGGTATAATCATTTGAAATGATTTTTCTCTATTCAACGTTGATGATCTCAGTCAGGTGTATCTAATTTTTTTAATCTCATTCTCTCATTTTTTTTTCTTTTCTTTTCCACACGGATCCATCGCGGTTGACTTTTTCCATCCTTCTCGTTTTATCTGTCTCGTATGCTCGACACTTATACTTTGATTCAATCCTTACGATAAAGTCAAAAGTCCTTGGAATTGAGATGAATCGGATCCATTCTACCGGTAGTAGTCGTATTACCAATCACGATGCAGTTCGAATTTATGAGCGTTTTACCGAGAAACTTACTTCACTATTTCTATATCCTTTATATATCTTCTCTCTTTCTTTAAAGTTTCTACTACTACTACTACTACTACTACTACTATTACTAGTACTACTTTTTTCTTATTTCTTTTCTTCTCTTTGTGAAACTGTGAATCGAGACGATAGAAACGAAATTACCTTTCGAAGAAGTAACCAATCGTATTTCTCTCTTTGCACGAGCTCTTAATGACACACACACACATACATATATATATATATATATATATATATATATATATATATTCTTTCTTTTTCCTTCAATCCTTCCTCGGCAAACGATTACACGCGAATAGTTTCGCGTTCCGTGAAATCTTCGTTTCATTTTCTTAATGCCTTGTTCCTCGACCATTTGGAAAATTTTACTAGCGTTAACTTTGCTTCAATTAAATCGTCCTACGCGTTAAATACGAATCGAGACGAATCTTTTCTATTAATTTTGCTTTTTATTTTTATTATCAAAACAACGTTTGAGTTCGATTAACATGTCTCTTACTTTTCTTTTTCTTTTTCTTTGTTTTTCTTTTTTTTTTCTTTACTTATAAAGAAAAGTCAAAAAGTAAAAGATGATTTAATAATTAATTACTTTTTTTCTTTCTTTCACGCCTGTCTGTCTGTCTGTCTGTCTTGGTCAGAAATAAACTCGTCTGTAGAAGTTCGAATACTTAGGGCTGATTTTCTTTCTCGTCGACGTTTATTTATCGACAGGTGGATACCTTACAAGATTATCCAATCTCTGGGTCTTACAATATACACAAGATTCTTATTCAAAATTTATCGTTCCTTTTTCTATTATCTAGCTGTTCAAATATGTAGATACATTTATTCAATGTTTTTTCTTTTTTTTTTTATATATAAAACAGAAAGATTCTGGAACTCGTATTATTGTCAAGCATTTTTATCGAAGAAAATTAATGAAATTAAATTAAATAATTAAACATAATTCATGGTGGATCGTAAAACCTTCAGATACTTCATAACATGAAATTACAGGAACATCGTATAATTGAAAAAAGTTTCGGTATGTTACATCAAAAAAAAAAAGCATTGAACTTATCTATTCACGTGTCATCTGACATTTCGAAACAATTTAAACGTGAAAATGGATAATATCGGATTTAGAAATCTTTGAAGAAAACTTTTGACAACCATTTGAGAAATCGTTTGTGTTCAGGCCCACGTGGGGTGATTTTGAAATGATCGAATTGTCCGCATCATCGTCCCTCGTTTCTACGATACGCGAATTAAATGCATTTTACACTCTGTTTCTTCGGTCGTGCTCACACGAGAAAATAGGAGGATGGGTTGGGCGAGGGGGGTTATGGGGAGGGGGTTGGGGATAAGGGGATTGGAAGAAGTAGCATTCGACCCTCTAATGTCCGGTGACTCGGCAAAGTGCTAAGATGACCGAGGCATCAATCTTCTCTCGCTTTCTCGCTTTTTGTCAAAACCCAGCAGCAAGCAAGCAAGCCAGCCCATGGCACCGAAGTCTTCCGTCTTCGAACAGAAGCTCGGAAAGACGTTAACCTTCAACCTGAAGGAAAGGCGTTAACGTTCGTGTAGGAAAAAGGAAAGGAACAAAAAAAAATGAGAGCAAGTAGTACTCTTCGGATAGAAAAGAAACTGAGAGAGAAAGTGAAAGCGATGGTTTCTAGTTTCCCCCCCCCCATAGTTCCCGAACTCTTTTCCGGTATCGCGACGTTGAAAAATCATTGCTCGTTTGGTACCTAAATTTTCCTATAGTTTCTTTCGAACGTGACTAATCATTATTCTTCTAAACGAGTAAATTCCATCAACGCGTGATTTCCCAATTCGTGAAATTCGTGATTTTTCAATTATCCGTTAGATAATTGATTTGTAATGTTTATAATTTTGTTTCTTTTTTCTTTTTAATTATTAATTTTATTATTTTTAATTATTATTAATTTTTAATTATTATTATTTAATTTTTTTAATTATTATTTAATTTTTATATTATTAATAATTATTTTAATTATTATTTTTTAATTAGTAGCAAAATGTAATTCGATTGTAAATCTGGGGAAGTAAAAAAGAAAACAAAATACGTCGAGACAATTTTTCACGATCTATTCTTTTTGGTAATAATAATGCGCGAAAATATTTGTCAAAAGTGTTATCGTGGTGGGGGGGGGAAAGAAAAGTAAACAAAAAAAAATCTTATAAAGCTAGAGTAACGGGAGCGGCGGTGGTATCTCGTGGTATCTCGCGGTGGTGCATTCTCATGCGAAAATATTCGATTTCCATGGAGAGAGGAAGCATGGTAAGAGTAGCGTGCTTTATTTTGAGAAAAATATACGTAAGAAGGAAACACACACATATATATATATATATATATATATATATATATATATATATATAATACGTGGGAGTCCGTTATTCCGCTTTTCTCGCGTTTCGTGTCGCGCATAAAATAAGTATTATGCAGAACGTCCTAGAAGAAGAGGGTCTTCCTCCTCCTCCTCCTCCTCCTCCTCCTTCTTCTCCTCCTCTTAGTTTCTTTCAACGTTTTCTCTTATTTCTTCTTTGCTCTTTCTCTTTCACCCTTCGGGCAATTTTTCTGGCACGGAGTCACGCGGGGCCAAAAACTAATAATAAGAACGAGTGAAATACGCGAGTACGTTCCGAGCGATAGCGTCCGAAAGAAAGAGAATGAAAATAAAAATAAAGGGATAAGGAAAGAAAAAAAAGGTAGAAAGAAAAAGGGACAAAGGAAAATAGGAAATTTCTCTCACTTCGATTATTCTTTATATTCCATCGTCGTTATATATAATATATATTTTTTTATGGATACCACGGAGCTTAGATAGAAGGAGCACGAACGTATAGTATCAGAAGTGTCCCCGAAAAGTAGAGCAAATAAAGTTTCATTACAGAGTGCGCTGCAACTGCCTCGAACCAGTTTTTAAATTTAGCGGTTAAAAATATTATAACACAGAGTAAGCTATACTTAACCTACAATTCCAATGTTTACAGATTTTCAAATAAATAATTGACAATTAAAAAATAATGTTGAAATAAATAGTTAATGGCACATTTAATTTTTTAATTTCAATTTTTACACTTGTTTATGCTTACATACACCGCAACATCTCAACGGTTTTTTGTGACTTCACAAAGAGATACTTGCCCGTTGCGCTACTCTGGTGATGAAAATATGTACATGTTATTTGATGCTGTTTTTGGGGACACATTTTATACCAAATGCCCTATGCCGTGCGTGCTCCTTCTATCTAAGCTCCGTGATGGATACGAAAACATTCCATTCGACAGACAGACAGACAGACAGAGAGGGGTAGAAAGGTAACTTGAAAATAAGAATCTTTAGAATGAGGTAAGTCTGCTGGGTGTTGTAAATAAGGTCGGCGGTGGGTGTCAATAAGCAAACGAAGGTGGGTGGGGGACAGGTGGGGTTAGTTGGCGAGATGCCGCGTGAACAAAAATCGTACCACCGACCGCGAAGGGTGGCAATAAGTTTCGTTGCTTTATCGTCGACGCTTCCATGAAAGTTCGAACGTCGGAATCGTCGTCATCGTCGTCGTCGTCGTCGTCGTCTTTGCGGTGGCCGTTCGACCTGCGACCGCTATTTTGCTTTAACTATGCTGATGTGAGAGTAGTAGTAGTACAATATACGGGATATTGTAAAGGAATGAACGTGTTGGAGAGAAGGATGGTCAGAAGGGAAAGGTATGGGGGAAGGAAGAAAGGAAGGAAGGAAGGAGGGAAGATTCGAAGTGCATTTAAAGTGCATTCGAAGTGCATTCGAAGAGGATGCGACGTATTCTGTACCGACTGCGTATATCATTAGATATATGCGTTACGCGTGCTATTCGCGTAAAATGAGGTGGAGAATGTTCGAGGGGTTAGGTGAATAGTGGAAGGGGGTGGGGGTAAGGAAGGAAAGTTTTCAAAGAAGAAGCCGCTCAAAAGAAAAAAAAATAATAATAAAGGAAGAAAGTTTCGGATACGGCTCGCAAATCGTAGTAGTAGTAGTAGTAGTACACTTAGGTTTACGCTTCGGTGTGTACTATAAGCTCTTCTTCGGTCGACATTTTTACGGGCGTTCGTTTTTGAAGAGGATCAACAACAACAACGACAACAACTTGCAACTCTTCTTTTCGCAGCAATGTTGCTCGTAAATCGATGAACCTACTCTTTCCTTTTTTCCTATACACTACCGTGTAATATGTAGTAGTAGTAGTAGTAGTAGTAGTAGTGTGTATCAATGTACGTTTAGATACGTACTCTTGGTGAACTCAGCCCGTTGAAAACGAAATGCAACGACGAACATTTTTTTTTTTCTTTTTTATATTTCGTATTATATTTCTCGTTCTTTTTTTCTTTTTTTTTTCTTCTTCACAATTCGTCTTTCATCTTGCAACGAATTGAACGTTAAACGTCGAACGTTCGAACGTTTGCCACGTCGATTTTTATTAGACAAGATTTCTCGGCTCGTAATTTAACCCTGCACGACGTTGGAATTCTTCTATATATATATCTGTCTATATCTTTCTCTTTCTTTCTTTTTTATTCTCGCAAAAGCAAATATTTTTCTCGCTTTACTACTAGCATCGCTCTCGCAAACTACCACCACCTCCAGGGTGAGGGTGGTAAGGGAAGAGTAGGGGTGGGTGGGTAGTAAAAGGATTCTCGCAATATCGCAGAAATGTAGTCGACACTTTTTGGCCTGTTGGAGTCTCGAGGTTAAAGAACTCCTCTTCCTAGATTCGGTGTAAGGGAAAACGGGGAAAAGCTTTTGCGAGAAAAGGGATGAAAGGGAAGGAAGAAGTGAATTTTTCGTCGCGTCAATTTCTCAGCAACGCGTATGAAAACGTAAGAAGGTTTTTACGCGATTGCTGCTGCTGCTCCCGCTCGAAGGTTTCTTTCTTCCTACGCTTTAAGACGTTACTTATAACGCATTGTCGTTCTCTTCCACTGTGCGTAACTTTAGCCACGAATACCAAAGAGACCATGACGAGTAACGCTTGAGAGAAGTGTCGAGAGTAAAGGTAAGAAAAGAGAAGAGAAGGCAAGGGAAGGGAAGGGAAGGGAAGAGAAAAGAGAAATCTTCATTTCGAAGGGCGTTGTAATTCCAAGTACCAATCGGACGTCCACGGGTATTGAAATATGACGCTCGCGGCTAAAGAAGAAAAGAACTTTGTCGAATAATTAATCCTTTTGCGTATGCGAAAGATAAAAAGAAATAGAGAAAGTGTGAAAGATGAAAATAAAATGAAGAAAGAGAGAGAGAGAGAAGGTCGTGCGAACAGTGGTCCAAGCACAACAGGACGGACGGACGGACGGTACGTACGGTAGCCAGTAATGCCGGTAGTCCTCCTGACAGTCTGGATGAGGAGGGTAGGCCGACCGCAAATTAATCCTCGAGAAAAATTCCGGCTGCAGTAATATTCCCTTTCGGCGTGTGCGAGAAGAACAGAGAGGAAAGAGTTAGAGAGTATTAAGAGAGAGAGAGTGAGAATGATGGAATCGGAGGAGGAAGAAAAATAATGGAGTGGTGTAAGAAAGAAAGAAATAAATGAAGAAAAAGAAGATAGCGAGAGAGAGAGAGAGAGAGATTCTCACAGAGAGAAGCCGACCGAAGGCGCGAGAAAGGAAGCTTAATCGAAGTCCCGACCTTTAAAGGTGGCGAACAGAACAGAACGGAACAGAACAGAAGAACATCGTGGTCCAGCGCCTCCTGCGACATTATTTATTTATTTACGCCACATTCAATTACGGGCGCGAGACCGCAAAACTGATTGCAACGGCAAACTGCAACGGCAAACTGCAACGGCACTCGGACGGGGGATTCGCGACGCTATTTGCATGCAAATTCTTTTCCAAGGCGCTTATCCTCCGCATGCGGAAGAATCCGAACCGTTGCGAATCGTTTGCGTATACCGAGTCGAGTTCCCCATACGTATATACTTATCTATATACGTGTATATGTATAGATATATATATATATGTGTGTAAAAGTGCGAGCTCGTTCTCCTCGTACATGGGCTTTTCTCATCTTCCTTTCCCTTCCCTTCCCCACCCTCCCTTTTCTCTTCTTCTCGCGTACTAACCTTCGACCTTCTTACTCTTCTCAACCCCTGTCGCTCTTTATTGTCGTCCTCGGACCTCGGACGCTTATTTTCGTGGACATCGTCGTCGTGGAGCACATCTTTCTGAAATATTAACCCTTCGTGTTACGTGTTACGACCTTTTCTTAAACCTCATTTTGGTATTACTTCTCCCCCCAACAAGAGAATCCTACTTTTTTAATAAACTAAAATTATACTTTTTTTTATTATCGTTCGTTCAACGATTTAACGAATATTCGAATATTTTATTTGACTTTCCTATACTTTTTTCCGATAGAAAAATACAAAAAGGTGTATATGTTATATTTACGTGATTAGTACAATCGAACGACATTATTTTCGTTTACAAAAGACGCCGCCCCCTGGGCAAATCCCAGGTTACTTGCTTTCGAATCAAACTGATAATAAAAAGAGAGAGAGAGAAAAGGTATGGGGGGTAAGTTGAAGCACACCCGGGGCGCAAGATGCCGCTGACAATAATCTCGTTGTAAACATTTCGTAACAACATAATTGCTTGTTCCAAGTCAAGCGTACGCTTGCCGATCGTGACCACTCTCTCTTCCTCTCTCTCTCTCTCACTCTTACTCTCTTTCCTTATTTTTTTTTTTATCTTTATATCGTCTACGTTATCACCGTCCTTTTCTAACTTACTTTCCCGTAGTAGAAAGAAGCGCCGGGGGGTCCTTTTAAATTGGCGACTTTTTTGGTCAACAATCGACCCTTCCGGAAGGTCGGTAGCAACCACCGCCACGTCTCTTCTCGATTCTCGCTCGTGAACAACCCTATAGACACCCTAGGGCTATGCTATAATGGTCACGGGCCGACGAGTGAAAAGAAGCCGCCCTTGAATCTATCTATCTCTCTTTCTGTATAACCTATACATACTGTATATATATATATTTCTACGGTAAATCTATGGGTTTTCATTTTATATATATGTATAATTCTATTGGTAGAAAAGGACAGTCTGTGTATGTACATTGTATACGTGTAAGTAGTAAATATATACACGCAAAGTGTCGTATCTGCCAATAGAATTTAACATTCAGGATATCTTCAAAGGATTTAGTGCACGAATGAAACTTGAAATTTTCTGTTTCCATGTCTTTTTTCCTGTTGGAAATATAAAAAAAGAAAAATAAAATGGAAAGGGAGGGATTCCTTCTTTCCTTATTTTAAAAGGAACCTATCTTGTTTGCGACAGGAGAAGAAGGTGGAAGTATAAGGGGAAGTAAAAAAATCTTTTGGCTTTAAACGAGACACGTACCTAACTTGAGAGAGTATACATTCTTTTTCTATAACTGTTTTTTCTTTTTTTTCTTTCTCTTCTTTCTTTTTTCTTTCTTTCGATTCACGGACGCATACGTTAGCAACAGCACGTGCGTTAGATCGTCTAACGCGATTGAGTCGACCACCATCATCGTGCGGGAGGAGTGACGGATAGATGGATAGATACAATAGATAGATAATCGTGGTTTGCTGTGTGTAATCGCGAAACATGTTTTATTTGCCTCGTGTACTTGTAAGAAAAGAACACGTAGTAGTAGTAGTAGTGGTAGTAGTGGTAGTGCCGTCGATTTTTGACGGATGGAGAAGATGATCTCCCTTTCTCTTCTTTTTTTTTTTTATTCTTTGTTTCTTTCTTTCTCTATCTCCTTTATCTTTCACGGAGTGAACGTTTGTGCAACGCGTGTCACGTGTCTGCCCCGTGTCCGAAGGGTGCGAAAGTAAATTTCGATTAACTAACTGCAGTGTCACGCGTTTCAGTAGTTCGTCCCCGATCAACAACAGGAAGACTTTAATAATAGTATCTTAAGCAATATGTATCTAATATGTATTTAGTTTTATTCAATAATATTCCCTTCTCCCAGAGACACGTCAAATATTTTTGCAATTTATGGAGATACGTTTTTTGTCGTATATATATTTTTTCGATTTTAATTAATATAACGTATAATATATATGTGTTTGTGTATAGTGTAATTGTATTTTTGTTTTTTTTTTTTGTTTATTCGAGTAAAGAAAAATTTATCTTCACGTTCCTATCGTAATTCGTATCCAAACGTTTTATTATTTTATTTCTATCGTAGAATAATTTTTCGTAGAATATCTTCGGAATGAATTCATTCATTTGATCATATATTATAATTTTTTCTGACTTTAATTTATATATCGGTAAATGCATATATGCGTATTTCTATTTTTCTTCCTTCGGCTTCCGCGAGAAAAGAAAAATTATTTTCACGTTCTATTGCATAAAAATTCACATTTTTATGCTCGTAAGTAATACATTTTCTCAAAACGTTTTACCGTGTTCATCGTTCACGACCAGACAACAGGAACGTCTTCTTCTTATCGCTAGGTTCGATAAGACGTTGCTCGTCTCTGAGTGAGTCGATTTATTTTTCGTTTGTCTACGTTGAAATATATGAGAAAGATGCAAAGAAATAAAGAAAGAAATAAAGAAAGAAAGAAAGATAGAACTGTGATACTAAAGTATACGAAGTTTCTTGTTGTTCTTCTTCTATGGCAGACGTCAAATTTAAAAATTTAAATCTCCCTTGAGAAAAGGAGAGGTCAACAACGTTGAGATACGAACGAGAGATCTATTTCTCTTTCTATTTCATTTTTTTTGTTCTTTTTCTTCTCGTTTCATTCTTTCTTTCTTTCTTCCTTCCTCTTCCTCTTCCATTTTTTGTCTTCCTCATCATCTACCTCCTCTCGCAATACAACTACTTTTAAACTTCCGACGATATATCACTAACAGAAACGGTCAGCGGTCAGTTTCTGCATGGATATCGCTACGGACAAGGGCCGGGGCCCTATAAAATACGTCCGAGCCATTAATTCCGAATAGAAGGAAAATATTCGGTTCGACGTTGAACGACCACTATGAAGGACCTTAATATGAATACAAAAGCGATATAATTTCAACGTTCTATTATTTATTGTTACGCCTAGTCTGCCGTTTCTTTTTTTCTTTTCTACAATTCGAATATCGGTGGGGGTGGGAGTGGGGGTGGGTGTTGCTGAAAGAAGAGAAAGTTCGTATAATTCATGATTGCATTTGCAACAATAAAATGAAGACAAATTGAAACGATTGTATATGAGAATACTTTAATAATAATATATATTTTTGATGTTGGTTCTTATCCAAAGTTAGTAAAAATTAAGAAAAAGGATTGAACGTTGTGTATTAAAAAAAAAAAAATTCGTTTACATCTATCTACGTGTATGTTATCTGTCCTTTATTTTACGTTTTATCCTATCGAATTTTTACGGTGCAACGAATGGAAAATAAACGCTCGAGTTGTTCGATCTTCTCCTCCTCCTCCTCCTCTTCACCATGCTACTCCTTCTCCAATTCGTACCACCCCCAACCCCCTCATCGTTCTTCGTTTTAACTTGTTTTTATTTTGTTTGTCTATTTGTTTTTCTTTTTCTTTACGCCTTTGCAAATTTTATCCACGCTTTATCGCGTATTCGTTGTTACATCAAAGCTAGTGTATAAAACACCATGGGAGAAAACTTTCATAGAAATATCGATAATATTGAAATTACTTGCACCATTCGACCGCGATTTTCGAGAGAATTAAGCGTAGAAAAACGAAACAGAAAAGAAAAGAAAAAAGAAATATAGTATAACGAAGTTGGTCGCGAGCTGTTCAATTTAATCAGTGTACAAAGGTAAATCGAAATCGAGCGTATATTTTATCTACACAAAAATCGTTCAGGCGAATTTCAATCAAAATATAACACATTATAATATAATATTTCTAAACGATTGGATTAATTATAATATAACTAACGAATAAATACTATTTTAATATAATCAACATCCAATTAATTACATTAACGTTGATTATCATTCTTTAAGAATAATTAAATTAACAAAATATTTGTTAAACTCGGTATAGTTCGTCTAGAAAGTTCGATAAACCCTGGGCGTTATAAACGAGGGTGGAGAAGGGAGAATAATTTACTATAGTAGGAAAAAGGTAGGAGAAAGGTATCGGGAATCGTGGTAATAACCGTTAGAGACCATCGTCGTTTACCGATTTTCGTCTAGGCTATATTACAGATCGTTCCCCGCCATTTTCTTGACGCAATTACTGGAAAGCCCAGTGCGCGCGGTTCTTGGTGATTTCGTTAGATCCACCAGCACCAGCAAAACCAGCGACAGAAACAGCAACAGTAGTAGTAGTAGTAGTAGTAGTGAAGTATCAGTAACAACGGTGTAGTATTGGTGCAAGAATAAAGAGAGAGAGAGAGAGAGAGATAGAGAGATAGGATGAGAACGAGGACATTGGGCCCCTTTTCTTCCTGCGGTGCTCATGGGAGGCCGTAAGCACGAGCTCGAAGATAACTAATCCCTGTTACCGTCGGCGTTACGTTTTACGTTGATTGCGTCAACCCTTCTCTCCAACCACCCCCACCAACCCCCGTTCGTAGTCGTTGGACAGGTCGTCACACTTATCTCTCTCGTAGAAGGGGAATGATTCTCTTCTCTATCTATCTATCTATTTCTCTCTCTTACTCTCTTACTCTCTGTGACGACAGTGTACGCTCTTAGTCTCTCGGATATTCACGTTCACTGCTTGGGGATTGTCGAGGTGTCGAGCTTGTTAACAACATTGTTAATTTGGCTCTCTCTCTCTCTCTCTCTCTCGTGATCGTAGCTCTTAACGCACGATTCTGATTATACAGTTTGTAGCTTGATTAGAATCTGGACGAGAGGAGAGGAGAGGAGGTGAGGTGAGGTGAGGTGGTATAGTAGTAGTACTCTGTTGCTTATTCGATGATCGTGTCCAATGGTGTTTCATATTAACGACAATGGGAATAAAGAAAATAAACTTTAGACGTTTTTGTACCGTACTTGGAAGTGAACTTTTAAAAGGGGTTGAGCGGGGAGTGGGGGGGACATAAATAGTGCTCAGGTTTAAGGGGGACAAATTGTAGGATTTATTTAACATGCGAATAAATCTCGACGAACGAACGAACGAATGAAGCGTCAAACGGTTTACTCCGGGATCATCTCGTCTTTGTTTCTCATTTCTATCTTTTTCAAAGTTGCCGCAGGCCTTCGACGTATTCTCCTACGTCGTATCATCTCTCTGCGTGCGTGCGTGCGTGCGTGAGTGAATGCGTGAGTGCATGCGCGAGTGCGTGCAAACCGAGGCGCGTCTGCCCGAAGGGCGAACCTGTTCCTGTCACCGGTGTTCAGGCTAATTACCATTTCCATGCTCGAATAAATTAATAAACTGTAGAGTTGCCTGCCGCCGACAACTCTCCTCGTTCGATCGTTCGAGCGCGATTGGGAAAAATCGATTCTCTTCTTTTTCTATCTCTCTCTCTCTCTCTCTCTTTATTTTTTGTTTATTTGCTTGTTTTTATTTCTTCCTTTCTTTTTTTTTTTTTTTCTTTTTTTTTGACAAATTCGTTTAATCACGTGGACGACGACGACGACGAGTGACAGTAACACACGCGCCGGGTATACCTTTGCCGGAAAGTTCGCGTTTAGTTGAACGAATTAATGAAATATAATGAATATCAATAAATATCCATTCATTCGAACTGGATTTATATTGATGTATTATTTATTTTATTTGATAACATTTATTTTTAGTAATCTAATAGTGGGTATTTTAGAATTTAAATTGCATAGCAAAGTTTATTATATCATATTAACATGTTTGCACGTATATACAGGTAATCATGATAATGGGTTAAATTAACGTAATCGACATTTTACATTTTACTTAACGATTCATTTAAACATAAAACAAAACATATTATTCCCTGTCAATTTGTTCATTTCCTAAGTATTATTATTCCATGTCATAATTATCGACACTTATCTATATTAATGGAAATGAATGAACTTCTCTAGGTCTTGTATGATGATTAATGAATAATTTTTTTCTTTAGTTCTTTCCCAAATAAAAGTAACTAGAAGTTGTGTTCCTATATAGATCGTGATTTCCTGCGAACGAGGCGTCGCTAATTATACCGCAATTAATTCGGAAGAATGATTTTCTCTTGTGTGTTGTAACGTGTAGCATAAGATTACAAATGACGCATAGTGATCGATCCATTAGGCATTCGTTTAAGTACCATCATTAGTTTCGACGCCCGACTACTATGTCCAAAACACTTTTTCTACATTTTTTTTCTTCTTTCGCTCGTCCTCCTATCAATCTATCCATCTATCCATTTATCTATCCATCTTTCTATCTTTTTCTACTCGCGTTATTGCACTCGGTTCGCTCGCAAATCGTCCGAAAGTACGGGAAAAAGCTTTCCCAAGGGTTCGAATACATTCAAACACGTATAATTCATTCATACGTTATTTTGATAAGAAGGAAAGAGAGAGAGAGAGAGAGAGAGAGAGAAGGAACATAGTCGAAACCAACACAAACATATCCGAATATTTTTTACTTTTTCCGTTTTGTCCGTGCACTTTGCGTTTTATCTTGTCCAACAATATTTGTCTGTTTACTCGCGAAGTATTTCTATAAAACGCGTAACCTTTCGAAACGTCAAAATATTCTCCCCCCCCTCCCCCCTCCTCCTCCTCCTAACTATTTCGCGCGTTGGTTCGTTTTGGGTGTTCTATCTTTTATTTCGAAAAAAAAAGAAAAAATGAAACCAGTATTTTTCTCTGTTTACTTTTGCAAGGTTTGCCAAACTATCGAAAAAACCGGACCACCAAAATCTATCTATCTCTTTTTTTACTCTCTTTTAGTTCGAAAAAAAGTAAAAAGAATAAGAGAAACTCCTCGCTTATATTCTCAATCCACTTGAAAAGTTCGTGCATGGAGAAAATTCTGCGATGTAGTCGCATTCTTTCTAACCTTTTTTTCCTTTCTCGGGGGTGGGGTGGGGGGGAGGAGCAATCCGTGGCAATCCTTTCAAATCCTTTTAAGTCCATTCTTCTAATTTTATGCTCGCTAGTCTTCTTGGATGCTTCCTTTTACGAGTGTGTCTCGAGGCATTCGGGCCCCCCCTCCTCCCCCCTGCCCCCGTTTCCTCCCATCAAATCTACGTGTTCGTCTTTTTCGTCGGCACGTCTTTCGGTGTACGGTGTAGTAGTAGCCGTTGAAGAAAAATGTCGCTGGATGCGAATTTATGTCTGGCACGCATAAGTGAATTACGAAAAGGAAATATGCCAGGGGTATATTTTGAACACTTCTTCTCACCGTTAGATCTTCTCCCCCGTGTTTCCCCCCCACCCGGCTGAAAGCTGGTCCGTTGTCTTTTCGATCCTTTTATTCGTTCATTTTTATTTGTCGGTTAAAAAATGTTTTAGTTTTTTTTATTTACGGTTTGATTATTCATTGTTCATTACTTTTAGATTGTAATAAAGTAACGGAAGAAGCAGAGAGAGATGAGTATTATAAAAAATGATTTTCTAATAGAATAAACGAAAGGATAATTCAATTGATATACAAATACATTGATTTCAATTACATTGATAGATTGATATTCAATTGATATACAAATAATTTGTATTAAAATACAATTTTGTGTTACAAATGTTAAAGATTTGTTTCGATTAATTTTTTACACTTAGGATTGTACACTTTTCCTTCTCTGTGTTCTTTTTCAAATGGTATACGGTGATATAATCATATCATCCGTGTATATAGAAAGTATCCCTATATAGAGTAGGTGTATTCCACTTTCGAATCGTATTTCGTATTAATACTCTCGCGTTACTATTAATTTGACAGGATGGAAATTTAACGCGAACAAAGTGCATTGGAGGGTATTCGTTAGCAATATACACATATACACACTTTCTCTCTCTCTCTCTCACACACACACAACGTTTTCATTTAAATAGACGTATTTTCCTATAATTGAACGAATTATAGTTAAACTTCCCAAATAACTGTGCACCATACATTTTCCCCATTCTCACTTTCTCTCTTATGAAACACATTGCAATTTTAATACCTTATCATGATAATATATATCCTATGTAATTTCACTCTATATACAACGTACCTGTGTGTATATAAAGAGAAAAACAAATGTAATAATAGATATGACAAATGTAATAAAGATTCAATTATTTGAATATTTAACATGATACACACCGTGTTCAAATATTTCTATGCTAGAAGGAAATAGTTAAATTCTGAGAGAAACTCGTTAAACGAACACATGTATTATACTCTGTATACTAAATGCATATATAATATTTTAATACCACGTTCTAGCTTCCTTTTTCGCATACATATGTACATATATATATTGACATCCATATGTGGGAGAATTTTCTGAGGAAATCCCATAGCCGAAGTTTTCTCGACGAATGAAATCGTCATTAGATTTGCCGAGCTTTTCATTTAGTTTTTGTTTCCAATTTCTCCCCCTCCCTCCCTCACTCTCTCTTTCTCTCACTCTCTCTCACTCTCTGAATGCGTTTCCGTCTCTTTTCAATTAGGATTAGGCTGCGTCCATTAGATTTTCCGAGGTATTTATTTTATTTTTTTTTTTTTTTTTCGTCACTAGTCCAGTAAATCCTATGTCCCGAGCTAACGATGATTCAATACACCGGTTCGTCTGGTCCTCTGCTGTAGATTGGTCAATCGGGTTGTCATAATATTTTTGCGATCACGAGAGAAACGGTGGATTTTCTTCTATCTATTTTTTATATCATAGATAGATTATAGATTAGATATATTAGATAGATGCATATATAATATTTTAACCCTTTCGCTACTGCAGTATTTTTGCCTATCTTTTATTGCGAATCTGTAGGCTTCGTTGTTCCCACTTACTTCTTTCAATGGCATTTTGGAATTCTCTTGCTTGTATACTTTTTTAAGATTTATGTAACAACTGTTTAGTCATTTTATTTATTTATTTATTTAATAATATTTTATTGACCCTAGAGCTTAGGCTCCCTAAAGGTCATTAATTACAGTATAGTACAATGTAATGTATAGATAAAACAAAACGTAAATTAAAATTATATAATTATTATTAAACTTATCATTATATTAGTAGTAACGCATAGTAAGTAGATAAATGTAAAAAGAAAATAGTAAATAATAAATAAAAGTATAATGGTTCTATAATAGTAGTATAGTAGTTTTTTTTATATGAAAAACATAAAAATTAATATATTTAGAGTATTCAGAAATGAACATATTAACAAATTTAAGCGTAAGCGTAGGTGTTCACGCGGTGTTCGTAACGAAAGGGTTAATACCATGCGCTAGTTTCGTTTTTCTCATACATATGTACATATATACATACACATGTATATATATATATATATACTGACATCCATATGTGGGAGGATTTTCTGAGGAAATCCCATAGCCGAAGCTTTCTCGACGAATGAAATCGTCATTAGATTTGCCGAGATTTCTATCCAGTTTTTGCTTCCAATTTCTCCCCCTCCCACCCTTCCACACTCTCTCTTTCTCTCTCTCTCTCTCTTTCACTCTCCGACGCGTTTCCGTCTCTATTCAGTTAGGATTAGGCTGCGTCCATTAGATTTTCCGAGGTATTTTATTTTTTTTTCCCCTGTTTTTTTTTTTTTTTCTCGCTAGTCCAGTAAATCCTACGTCCCGAGCTAACGATGATTCAATACACCGGTTCGTCTGGTCCTCTGCTGTAGATTGGTCAATCGGGTTATCATAATATTTTTGCGATCACGAGAGAAACGGTGGATTTTCTTCTATCTGTATATTCTCGTATCTTTTCTAACGGGACCCGTACGTAAGAGGGGGTGGGTGGGGTATCGTTTTCACAGCCGGTAAGAAAGAAAGAAAGCAAGAAAGAGAGAAAGAGAGAGAGAGAAGGAGAAGTGTTGTCCCTTCTTTATTGAATTTCTTTGGGATATTTTTTCTGGACTAGTGTGTGATACGTATTAGTCGTAAGAGGAAGTCTCACGAATGATCGAAAAATATCCGATTTATACCATCCGGTCGCTATCCTAATCTTTTTATCTTTCTCTAAGGGAAAAGCTTGAAGGGATGGAATTAAACAGAGAGAGAGAGAGAGAGAGAATATCGGCCAATACGATAATGAATAGACGATAATAGGCTAAAATGCGAATCGAACGTGTACGAGGAAAGAAAATGGGGTGAGTAGATGAGAGAAAGAGAGAGAGTGGGATGCAAAGGGGGAAGAAGAAAAGAGAGAGAGAAAGAGACAAGGATTCGATGATTTTAAACATTTTCACACGAGGACGGTGGTGGCGTTTTGAATTCCTCGAGGGATGATCGTACTTTGATGAGGGTGAGAACGCCCCGGGGGTTAACTCGTATTTCACGTGAGGCTTGTTGTCGGGTGATAGGCATTAAAATGGCGAACGGAGCATCGATCAAAGGGCTGACAGATTTTAGATTGCTCTCCTTCTCTCTTTCTCTCTTTCTACTTCTCTTGTCCCTTTTGGCAAAGGTTTCCATAGTCCCAAAATCCCGAGAAACGTAAGATTGTAGTTTTAAAATTCTTCCCCTTTGGTAAAAAAAAAAAAAAAACTGATTTTCAACATTTGGGACTACTGTGGGTCGAATTGAACGAACATTTTCGCGACTAGGATTTGTTTTACACCCTTCGAGTATTATTATTCTCTTTCTCTCTCTCTCTCTTCTCTTTGGCAAAATTTCATTGTACGAACGAGGAATATCCTCATCCTCCTCCTCCTCCTCCTCTTCTTCCTCCTCCTCTTCGAGTTATTCGTATGACTGATCGACGCGCGACTATTTAAATTGGAGAGCGATCGAATCGGCTAGATGAAAGTGTCACGATACGTTATCGACACTTTCTACTGTGTCAGAACGAATGCATAAAAAGAACAAGTAGTATGTATGTATATATGTATGTATGTATGTATGTACGTAGTTGTATGAATTCGTATATACCACAAAAGGACCTTTTTCCAAAATTTCATCCGTGAACGATGAAAAAAATATAAAAAAAAAAACAATCATTTTTTTCGCGACACCGATTAATGACTATGACGGAAGATCGATACGTTCCTTTTTTTTTTCTATTTAACAAAGAAAAATGAATAAAAATTCCGTTCAATCCAGGGTTACAAAAAAAGGTACATAGGTACACGTATTACATATATATAAAAATATATATACGTGTGTATGTGTATTATTCATAGATTCTATTCGTGGTGAGATACTTGATTATTCGTAGGGGAACTGACAGAGGAAGGACGTGGTTTGACCCGACGATATTTGGTATTTACTCCTTTCAAACGAGCCGTGGTTGCCCAACCGGACGCTTGAGAGTAGAAACGAGAGAGAGAGAGAGAGAGAGAGAGAGATGTGGAATGAGAGAGCACGGATGGCATGCTATTATCATGCGTGACTATTGTCCTTTAACGTACGCGCAAGAGAGAGCGTGTGAGATGAGTGAGTGAGAGAGGAAGGGAGGGAGGAAGGGAGGAAGGGTTGAGTCGGCTCGATCCTTTGAGTAGTACCGATATGAGCATATTTGAGCCCACGCACACGCTCGCGGTCCATCGAAAGCTGTTGCCTTGCCTCCTGGCATGCGAGGCTAGGAGGTGTTTGAATTTAATCAACCCGTTCATGCGTTTAGAGATGCGCGCCGTAACTCGCGCGAATTTCTACTATCAAAGGTGTCCTTCCTTCCTTCCTTCCTTCTCTCATTCCCTTTTCGCGTTAGCCCGATCCAACATCGACGATGATTCAACATTGATATCTTCCCAGTCAGATTTCTACTTCGAAATGATGAAAAATTTTCCCAGTCCACCCCACCCCATTCCCCGCATCCCCAATTCCGTCGCTTATCTCGATCTTTCTTTCTCGTTCTTTATTTTATTCTTTATCACTCGTTGTAACGCAAAACGCGTGACTAATTACCTTAGATTCCGGAGTTGCTTGTAGTTTCATTATTAATTCTTCATCGCAGAAAAAGCGAGTATCGCGACACCGAATTAAAAGTCTGATCTTCTTGGTTTATCTTTCTCTTTCTCATACTCTCTTGGACTCTCTTTCTCTCTCGTTCCCCTAAGGAAGTGCCCTCACCCGGTGACAGATAAGCTTTTTCTAGCTTTGCTCTTTCCATTGTCGAAGAGCTGCAGCGGAAACATTGACTGATCGGCGAGACACCCTTAGAATATATAATTACCTAGCCCCTTTTAGGCTTCGTGATCGTCAACCAACCTCCTCCTCCTCCTCCTCCCCCTCCTCCTCCCTATTCCCTGTTAAAGTCTATTTTCTCTTTCTCTCTCGAATATCACGAACCGTTGTTACTGTTACTGCTTCTATATTGATGCTGTTGCTGTTACTGGTTGGTATCACACCCCACTAATAGGGGATGACTGTAGTCGTGACGTCATTGCTAAAGAAAAGAGTGAGAGGATCGATACAGTGAGGAAGTTCAAACCAAAGAGAGGGAGAAAGAGAAAGAGAGAGAGAGAAAGTGTGATCGATTGGTCCATTCAAATGCTTATGAACGTTGTCGGAACGGAGTCAGAAGTTCGTTGGTAGCTGATTGCCCTCGGCGACCTATGCCACGAGGTAGAAAGAAAAAATAACAGAGAGAAAGAGAAAGAGAAAGAGAGAGAATCGTTTCTCCGATCTATCTTTCGTTTGTCGTACGCGCCAAGATAAATAAATTATCGTTGAAGAAAGAAACTTTGAGCACAGGATTCTCTAATGTAACATCAGCAACCATCTCGAATCGTACGACTATACAATAGCGATCGTTTGCATTCGGTTCCTAAACAAATGAGAAAAGAAGACTAAATAATGAATCGTATAGATAGATAGATAGATAGATAGATAGATCGATAGATCGATAGATCGAATGTTAAATATATCTCACATTAGTTACGTTTAAATTGGATTTACGATGTTGTTGTTGTTGGACAGTTTAAATGTGACAGATCTTTAGAAAGATTTATCGCTTATAATGATTTCGTTAACCTTCCAATCACTCTCTGTATGTACCTTTTTCTCTCATTGTATTGTCTGTATATAGATATACATATATATATATATATCTTTCTCTTTCACTCTTATTGGAAATCGATCGTTTTCACAGCTAGCAATCGTTCATCGGTCAGACTATCGACCACCAACACGCGGACAGTTTTTCAAAGGTATGTCCAACCGAGAGAGACACACGTGGGGGTGGTGGTGGGCGGTGTGGGAGCTTTTGATTAATTAATCTATCTCGCGGACGAACGTCGAGCATGCCGCGCACACACCGAGCGCGAGTTCACAGAATTTCAGTTTGAATGCATATTGGGAAACTGCGAATAGGTGGCTCTGTATAAAAGCTTTGAGGAAGATAGAAATAGATAGATAGAGAGAGAGAGAGAGAGAGAGAGAGGCTTTCACGAAAGGGAAATCAATATCTAGCGAACAAGGATTGACGTGAAATATTTTCCGATATTAGTGCTTATTACTATCCGCAGACGAGCAGATTGCGGAAACGTGACCAACGGTAAACATCATCGAACCCTTTAGTTTCGTTCTTTGGATAATTATATTCCTGCCGTACGATTAGTCGAAAATGTTCACAATTAATTTAACAATTTTCTAAAAACCTCCTTTTAAAAAATAAATATTCAATTCGATTCAAACCATTATAATTACATAAAAGAAAGGGGAAAAGAAAAAACGGAAAAACAAAAGCTCAACGTTTCATTCGAATTTGATTATTTTTAAAAAAAAAAGAAAAAACAACACACGCGTATACAATTTTCGTTCTATCCGCGTATCAATTTCCACATATATTCCATGGTGGTAAGGGTGTAAAAAAAAAAAATGATAAAAAAAGAAAAAAAATTGTTTCCACGGAAGAAAGGGGAAAAAAAGCACGCATATTTTCCCGTTTCGATCGTCGAGTTGGTGGTGGTGGTGGTGGTGGTGGTCGTTTCGTCATTGTCTTCTCACGTGTCTGTCATCGGACGTAAAAAAAAAAAAAAGGGAAAAAAAAAACGCTACGGACATTAGGCGACGTGGTTTCGCGATGGGCGATGGCCCGCGAACGATGAACGAAGGTTCACGGAACCGTGAATGATCGAGGACCGGACGATACTCGTTGCAGTTAGGCTAGCCTAGGTTTGGTTTGCTCGTCCGTTACGTGTCCTCGATTATACCGAAATTTGGTTACGCGATTTCCTCCCCCTCTCACCCAAACCCACCCCCCTGCCGTCCTCCCTAATTCTCCTTCCCTTTCTCTTTCTGGCCCATTCACCCTCCTAGTCTCTCGTTTTGCTCTCGTTTCGAGAGAATATCACGTTATTTAGTTCGGTAATCTCCTATGACTGATCGCCCTTCCTTCCTTCTTCTTCTTCTTCTTCTTCCCCCCTTCCCCCTTTTTCCTTTCCCACTCCTTCCTCTAGCCCAGCTTCTTTCCTTCACCCCCCCTACCGTTGTGTTCCATTTCTGACAGTTCCTCCGTTTACTCTCTCACGTTTATCCTTTATTCCGTCTTCTTTCTTCCAGAACGTCTCCGGGGGTTGATACGAATTTACTTAGAGGGCTGATTTTCCCGCCAGTAGTTTTCTGTCCTGACTTGACCGGTCATTTGTCCGAACGTTATCGTACCCAAGGGACTGGCCACACAACAACCACTGTAGAAGAAGTTATCTTTAGCTAGGTTGGCCCTTGTACTTTGGATGTTAGATGCATTTCCAAGTGGCTGTCCTAAGGGATACGTTGTTTCCCTTTCGATCTATCTCTTTCTTTTTTCTATGTAGTATTTCAGGTGAGTCTATAAGTGTATCGTTTAAATCGTCTTGGGGAATGGGTTGTCGTTTTTAAGTTATTTTATTGAACGTTTAAAAGTATAGATAGATCATATATATTTGATTGTTTGAAAGATTTTTCGTAGATATTGTATGACATTGTAATTAGAATTACGAAACTTTGTGAAGTTTTCAGTTCATCAATACGTAATAGACACACAGTATATTTCTATTACATATGAGTATTACTTTCATTTGTTTAGTGCAAATATAACGATATAATTTATTAAACAAATTTCTCAAAAATGTTAGTTCATTCGTTTCTCGTTCAAATCGATCCTCGTAACGATTGTTTTAACAAACTTTTAGATAAATTGTCTGGGGAACATTGAGTATAGGAGGAACAAACCAAGGGGTACGGCATGTAACGCCATAGTAAATAGGTGTTAATGCGATCCAGCTTCTAAAACGCAGGGTGGTTCCAAGGGTCGACAATGTACCCTGCGACGAGGTTGTAAAGGACGACCATCAGGCGGACAATGTATTAAGTACCAAAGGGACACCATTCACTAGGGATTACCTTAAACGCACAAGCAGGTCCTATTGTCTAAACTGATGGCCCAATCTAACCTCCAGCCGTAGCTAGAGCTACGGAAAGCTAACTGAATTCACCAGGTTGGATAGTTTCTCCGAGAGCTATCTTGACCGATTGGATTTCCACGTTTGTTGAAACGGTCTATCTTCCTTGAGAGTTTGTCGAGTATAATGCGATGGTGGTTTCTAGTTTGCCAACTATTCTCTCCGTCTGTCTCTCTCTCTAACAATCGAATTCATTCATTTACTTTAATCTACATGATTAAAATATCAAATTGTATCTATTCGTTTGGAAACAAACAACATTTAAACGTATAACATATGATTTCACATTAGATATACATTAATTTCATTTGATTAATTAAAGACAAAAGTAATTATAGTTGTGTTTAATGAAAGCATAGCAATTTCGATCGTTAAATAATCACGTACGAGGGTGAGGATCTTCGATCGAATTGGAAATGGGCGAGGACAAACACGGGATGTCTGGAAACAGGAGGGAACCCCTTCTTTTGATTCTTCTACTTCACCAGTATAGAGAATCTAATCAAACATTTATGCTAAATCACGAAACAATCCGCACGAAATCAGCAAATAAAAGGGCTACCAACGAAGCCCCCATTTCGTAGCAGCGAACCCTTAAAGCCCTTCCTTGGTTGGTTGCTGCTGCTGCTGCTGGTGGTGGTCATTTGACTCTCCTATTTACTCCTCCTGGCTGGACAAAAAGTTGATGGACATTCCGTACTGGACAAAAGGTTTTCTCTTCGTGATGTTGTATAGAGTTGAGAAGATAGATAGAGAAAGAGGAAGAGAATTAGCGAGAGTGAATGGGTAAAAGAGAAAGAGAGATGGTGAATGAACGGTATGTAAATTCTTAGCCCGGGCAGACGGTCGCGAGAGTATTTGGGTTTGAAACGAATTTGCATGGGCCACGCATTTGTGGCAGACTACTATAGCTCCTCCTCTATCCTGATTGCCCTCGTTTATTAAGATTAACTTTTCTCGCTGTAATCTGGGTACCTCCCTGAACCACCACCACCTCCACCATCACCACCACCACCGGTCCTTTAATATCACCGAAACTTTCATTGTGATATCTCAATGATCACTTTTCTCATTCTGTTTTTCTCTCTTCGTCGTCACGTATTTCCCATCTTCGATTAAAACCAGAAAATATGTTGCATCAAAAGAAGATAGATAGATAGATAAATAGATAGATTTCTCTTGGAACTAACCAAGGTAAAGTATAATACTTACAAAAATCACCAATGTGTATACCTATTTCGTTATTTTCTTCGTACCTAAGGTAACTTGTTGCGACTGACATTAAACGTTGTAAATGCAACCGTTGTAATAACTAGTTTTATGCATACTTTTGCACCTACACGCATACACGCAGACACGCCGAGAGTACTTCTACTTATCTATCTATCTCTTTCTTTCTTTCTTTCTTTCTTTCTTTCTACTCATAGTTTTCTTTCTATTTCTATTTCTTTTTAACTCGTAAGAGTTCTTGCATCATTAACGGGTAATAAGAAAATTGAAGTCGAGTAACCGTAGATCCCGCATGACTTGAAAGTAACGATTAAGTTCTGACATTATTATTTCTCTTCTCGGTAGGCGTGCACGCATATGATACCTGTTACGTGTATATTTACAGGTAGCGCGAACAGTATTATCCGTGAACTATTATTTCTCGTTGTTGTCGTCGTAGTTGGTTTCTATTGACCGTTTTCAATGGATTCACGCTTTTTCATAGAAATAATTATTTCCATTTGTCTGGCCATTACGTGAATGAGTAATGAATATATTTCTCGTAGGACACGCGTTGCGTCTATTAAAAAAAAATACAAATTTATACACGGATAGATCATTTTTTGAATCCGTTTATTCGTTTCGTATCGCGACACTCGTTGAATATTTCAAGTATGATTTTATTTCGATCGAATGGTTCATCATCATTCGTCGATGTACCACTTTTTTCTTTTCCAACCCACCCCCACCTCCTCCCCTTCCCCATACAATGAACAATTATTTTTCATTGAAATTTCTTTTAGCTCTCTCTTTTCTCTTTTTTCTTCTTTTATTGAATCAATATAATTGGATTATCGGTAACTACATTACGATCCCATCGGCTTGCTTTTATAATACCATCGTACGATGTTGTAATAACGTTGAAAACGTATGGGGGGTATCGGTCACGGGAATTTTCTGTTAAAAGCTTTTAAATTTTCCTGAAACTGTAGATGTAATTAGTATGCGTGCATCTGCTTTCTCTCTCTCTCTCTCTCTCTCTCTCTTACAAATTGAATTATATCGAAACCGAAAGCGTGTTAGTAGTTGTTTTTGTTTTCTCTTTATCTATAGATAGGATGATGTGTGTATTGTTAACGACTATGTAGTGGAACAGAAAGAAGAGAGGAGGAGGAGGAGGAGGAGGAGGATGAGGAGGAGGGACAATTCAACCCTCCTAATCTGGGAAGTCACCCTGTTATATAATACAACGCTTGATTACATCGGTCGTAGTCACTCGCACTCCTCGACGGTAGAAATAAAGTCTGTGTCATTTATCAAACTCGATGCCATCACCCACCCTTTCTCCTCTCCTCCCCTCCCCTCCCCTCTCCTCTTCTTTGTTTCGTTTTCTTCCTCCTTCTTTTTCTATCTTTTTCTTTCGTAGCAAAATGGAACGTGGTTTTCGCGAAATAATTTGTATTATCTGGTGGCCCTCCCCATTTTCGAAAAATAAATCTCACGATGCATTGCCACTCGGTGACAAAACAATTCGAGAAAATTAAATGCACAATTTTGATTTATTTATTTATTTCTTCAGTTGTTCCTTTCATATATTTATATCTCGATATTATTATTCCATTCGGGTAACATTCTTCTCGTGTTTAGAATTCGTTAAACCTACGATCTTTCCCTTTCGATTTATCGTACAAATGATTTTCTATCTTAAAGAGGGTTGGAGTTATCTGAGATAAATTCATTCGATATATTGGTTTTATTTTTATTCTTATCAAAATCTTTTCTTACAAATAATGTTTTTAGATTAGATTTTGTAATTAAAGTATTATATATATGTGATTGATATTTGATTTGTTTGTTTTTTAAAGTATGCTTGTATCATTTTATTTGTATCTTATAAATTTATATATTATCTAGTTGAAATAAGTAATTCTGTTTGATTTCACATACTTTTACATGTCCGGTATATTTATTTCATGATTTAGCATGGTTTCAAATTTCAGATTGTAACGTTAGCATATACCACATATATCCCCATTCAGTATACAAGTACTTACATACTTTGATCTAATCCGTTTAAGGGAGTTATTCATTTTACCAAAGAAGGTTATTCATCTTTTATATGTAACAAACAACCCTTTCTCCGATGATCCTCTTTCTATTCTTTCAAACAAGTACAAGTAGAATTTTGACGAGTGGGAGGACGAAACGATAAGCTCGTGAAACGATATAGGAACGGATGCATCCGAATGTGTTTTAGCATGGATCAAATGCATTACGTGTTTAAAGTTAGACGGAGAGAAAAAGAAAGAAAGAAAGAGAGAGAAAGAGAGAGAGAAAGCTTGTCGCAGTAGAAGACCGCAGGCATATACACGAAGCTTATGTGCTGCATGCGGAAAGGATTACACCGTCAGCCGAGAAATTATTGACTCGTATTAGCGTAGATGTTTTAAACGAGCATCGACAATAATTTCTCGGGCATCGATGAAACGGTTTAAACTGTCATTACCTGTCGATCAAAGAAAGGAAGCCGATCGATGATCGTGCACCACTCGTATGTCAGATTTGTTTGGAACAATGGGCAGACCGCCCATTTTGTTATCAACACGCGTCGGATCAAGACTTAATAAACGACAAACTCGTCTCAAAGATTGTAACTTCTGCTACCGAAATTTTCTACGATACGTGTGCGGTAGGTGGTTTCCTTTTCATTTTTTTGCACGAAGATAGGTAGGTACGTAGGTGTAATATCATCCTCTTAAATACAAACGAGCTTTGAAATTTGATTTGTATTTTTGCGTTAGAGCAGATAATAAATTGCGACGTTGAGACGAATCTTTTTAAATTCAAACGTAAACCTCGAATTAATTCGAGGATTCTCGTCGAAGTCAAAATCGTTTTATTTCGTGGATTTGAGCGATAGAATGCGAACGAGGGTGGGCATGGGGAATGTAAAGGGGGGTGAGAGTAAAGATTATAGTGGTTCCAAAATACCGTCGTAAAAAAATTGGTTAGACGGAAAGGAAGAAGACGGTTAGGAAATACTCTTGGGAAGGTGCTAAAATCTGGAGCATAAACACTGACCGCAACGTAAAATGAGGACTCCGAGTATCGAATCGTGTTATATCTTGTTCTCTCTTTCTTTCTCTTTCTCTTTCTCTTTCTTTACATCCCTTAGAAAGTCTTCTTCTCTCCTTGCCCTGTTTCCTCCTCTTTTCTTCTCTTTTCTTCTCTTTTCTTCTCTTCACTTCACTTCTCTTCACTTCTCTTTTCTTCTCTTCTCTTGTTCGGCCAGCATAAATCACTGCTGCCTTCGTATTTATATTCATAGGCGCGTTGAGGAAGATTGAAGAGCTATGGCATGGCACGGTACCTCTGGGAGTTGCTCGTAAAATCCGTTAGATTGTAAAATATTGTTGCGACGAACCGAAAGGTTTCGAACCGCCCCGTGTGTCTTCCGCTTTCAAACGTGAAAAAGTTCAAATCCTTATACTATACGGGTTTCTTAAGTTAATCTTTCTATTGTTAGAGTTACAATTCTATTTTTAAAGTAAACTGATCGAAACGTTTCTTCCATTTGCCTTTTTCTTTTTTTCTTCTATCCAGTAGCATTTCAAATATCAATTTCTTGAACGTTTTAACGACAAATTTTAATACGTCACTTTACGTTTTATTTTCGTCGATGTTACAATAATATCGTATTTGAATTTTTCTTCACATCCACGGTTGCATTTTCAATTATGATAGATGACAGATAATACGATTGTATTTCGTATGATTTGTAATTGTTATATTATTATATTACAACGAGATTTTTCTGACGAATAAGTTCTGTTCTTTCTATTACGATACACTGTTTTTTATTTTAAGTTATTTATTTTTATTTATTTATTTATTTAATAATATTTTATTGACCCATTAATTACAGTAAAGTACAATATAATGTATAGATAAAACAAAACAAAAATTAAAATTATGTAATTATTATTAAACTTATCATTATATTAGTAGTAACGCACACTAAGTAGATAAATGTAAAAAGAAAATAGTAAATAATACATAAATAAAAGTATAACAGTTCTATAATAGTGGTATAGTAGTATTGGTTCAAAGCAATAAACATATGGTTTTAAAGAAAAAAAAAAAAAAATTAAATTAAATTAAATCGTAATTCACAAAACACGCTGAATATCTCTATCAATAAAGTAGGTATAACATCTTAATCTGAATTCTTTATAGTCACTTAGAGCTACGATATCTTCCGGTAGTTGACTCCACATACGAACAACAGTAACCAAAAATGATTTGTCATAAGTCCTGGTTCTTGCATAAGGTAATATATTTATATTTTACTTTTCAATTCATTTGAATAGAAATTTATTTTGTTGATTTTAGATAAGAAAAGAAAAAGAAAAAGAATATAGATTCAAAGAGACAATCAAATGAATTCAATGTATTACATAGTATTTCTAACAGTCATGAATCATGATCGTTACGGTGGTGTGATCACGGGAAGATAGGATTAGTCTCTTCCTTCGAGTCCTTTCTACGTCCTGCGTACATCGAATTACTATATGTCGTAATAACGTAATGATTTACCACACGAGGTAAAATCCTCGGACACACATCCGACGTTGGAAATGAAGAAAATTAGGGGTAATGTAATATGCGTGTGGGTATGCGTATGTATGCGATAGTTTCGAATTAAGATGATATTATTGTAGAACATCGTTAAGACCGTAATTACGTTTCGATCGTCGAGAAATTGGAATAATCAGAGAGAGAGAGAGAAAGAAAGAGAAAAATGGAGAGACGAGTATGATTTGAAGAACGTTAATAGTAGAACTCGTGAAAATAAATTTGATTTGTCCGTTAAAGAAATCTCGTTAGAAAAAAAAAACGATCGAATAAAGGAAGTTGAACGTTAAAGATCCATTAAAAGACAGAAGATTATATTTACGATTTCTTCGGGGTTTTACATTTTGCGGTAAGCCAATGGTGGTGGATTGATGTTGTTCTTTGATATGACAGCTTGTAAATATTTATCACTGTCCGTATGCGGTAACAATACGTGACATACGATCTGGAAGGTCGATCATCGCTTACGAAAAATTTCACTTCGCGGTTCTATCTTTTATTTCTTTCTTCAACTCTATATATATATGTATAATAATATTCATGCACATGAGAGAGAGAGAGAAAGAGAGACTCGTCTTAAGGGGGGAAAGGGGGAGAGTAGGAGAGGGTGTCGCCGGTCGAGACTAGTTGGAAACCGCAGACTCGTAAGTAACGCTCGTCTGGCGGAAGTCTACGCGTAACGTCGATGAGTAATGCGACGTGAATGGCCAGTTATTAATCATTATACCTAACGGATATGTACGTCTCTACGTAGAAGGAAGATGCCTTTAGAATATCAACGTCGTGCTGTGTTTAATAGTAGTAGTAGTAGTAGAAGTTACTAGCAAATCCGTCCCTTTTTCTCGATCAATTTAACGTGAAATGTGTTTTTTATTCTTTTTTAACAATTTCCTATACTATGTATCTATTTCCTTCGATTAAAAAAAAAAAAAAAAAGAAGCAAGAAGATAATCAAAGATTAGATTTATAATTAAACGAAATGATGAATTCACGATGTTCGTATATAATCGGGAAGATGATGGTATCTTGGCATTAAAGGCGATTGGAAACGTCAGAACTGTGTGCCAGAGCAAACCGTACTATTGATGTTTGTTGACGTATATCAGATGTACGTATCGGTACGTGTAAACTGAGAGGAGAGACACGTCAATCCATTAACCCTAGCGTGCATCCTTGATTACTATGCAGGTAATAACGTTAATCAAGTGGTTAGATTAATTTGCTGTCATTCTAACCGCGAATGGTACGTAACACCTTAACCAAACATTTCAAAAGTATTACTTATTTTTCCTGCATCCGATATAAACACACGTTCAAATTATATTGATTACGTAAGGAGGATAATTTAACTAGAAGTTCAAATGAACACACATACACGTGCATATTTATATATCTCTTTTAAATTATTCTATAACTAAAATACATACATATATATGTATAGTTGAAGAGAGAACTATGTTTGGTATAGGATGAACGTCGGCACGTGCTGTTCTCTAGCTAGAGGGCTACAAGAGAGGGTTCCAATTCGATCCTCCCTTCGTCGTCCTCGGTGACGGTGAGTGTAGCGGGGTGTAGAAGGGAATGACAGTGACAGATGACTGCTGTCCAAAGTCCAATACGTATACCCACCAGGTTGGCGGACAGTCCATAGTGCGTCCTCGAAGCACCTACGTAACATTCCGGCTATCGTGTTTCTCTCTCTCTCTCTCTCTCTCTCTCTCTCTCTCTCCACCCCCTCTCTCTATTTCCCTCACCCTCTCTCACTCTACGATACACCACTCTACAGTGGCGCTAATTCGAGGTTGCACCGGCCACGGGATACACCGCGAAATGTCACGTAGCTATCTTCTGATACAAGCTAGTACATAGGTCGTCCCTTCTCTGACATTTCCTACTGACCCTTTCCAAATGTTAACACTCTTTTTCTCTTTTTTTTTTATATTACTACGACGTACCTTTCATTCTACCATCGTCTAATCGATCGTAAAGATGATAAAAGGTACCTTCTAATTTTTCTATAAAGAAGAAGATATACGTTTTTAAGTATCGTCCGAAATTGTTCGATAGTAAAACGAAATCGATTAATTATTCGTAAGAAACAATCGCGACAATTCATTTACACAGTTGCTGGTAGTGATCAATCACAAATCCTTGGGATAGGATAGGATAGGAAACTTTTCTACGATATCATTGTACCAGATCTCTTTCCCGTGGGCTTATCCGAAAGCTAGAAAGCTTAGTTTTCCTTTGTATCTTTATCTCTTTTTATTTTGATCCCTTTTAAGAAAAGGAAACCTATACTCTCTTCTTACCGATAGTATTAAGTCTTGTACTATATATATATATATTCCATCTTTATTCGTTCCATCATCTCTCTTTCTCACTTACGCTTGGATAGAACTCGAGAAATTTCGTAGAACACGGCACTCAAGCGACCCTTGACTAATTACCGAGGGATGACTGGCATCTTCTCTCACTTATCTCTATAGCCTATCCCCTTCCCCTCCCTTCCACCCTTTCTCCCTACACCCACCCTCTTACTAATACTCTGCTACTCTTCTTTTTCTTCTACTTCTTCTTCTTCTTCTTCAATCGAATTACTTTTTCTACCTATTCACTCGCACGACGTAACAATTTTTTGGCTAATTGACCCGTGGCCGTTAGGTCACGAAGGGAAAAGTGCACCCAAACATTTATCTTGTCACCTTGGACAGATTGAATTCGGTGAATGAATCAACCGAATTGACTTTATAGTCGATTCTCGATTGAAATCATTTGATTTTGTTTTCCTTTTCGTAACATATTCAAATGAATTCGTCGTTTATGGTGTGTTATCATATATAAATCTTTTCACAATGCAATAATATTATAATAGTTATATATATAATACACTATAGTTTATTAAGGTGTATGTATAGAAAACTATGTAATTCGATCTTAACTATCTAAACCGAGAGTATTATTCCCCGTGTTTTACGTGAGACTTTCGAAATCGATCGGAGATAATCACGGTGAATAGGAGTTCGTTAACGAGCTAGTTTTAAAGGAAGACAATTTTTGTTCATAGTTATACTAAATCGATCAATATCTTTCGTTAAAGTATCGGACCCCGTTTATATATCTCGGTTACGAAAATTACTTTTGACGGGTATTATTTCTTTCTTTACTGCTGTGTTCTTTCTTTTTTGTGTTCCTTCTTTTCTCTTATTTAATAGGACAGCTCACGCATGCGTAGTTATATGCACACACACACACACATATACACACACGTATACATATATATATATACATGAATATAGAAGTGCTTATCGTTTCACCCAAAAGACTTTCAATTTAGAATTTTACGATTGTTGATAATAAGGGAGAACGCGGTTGAGGACCCAGGTGGCAAGTTTCGCAGGGCTATGCCCTATCGTCGTACAAATTCGAATGAGAGAAGTATGCGATTTCGGCACCATTCGCTATTCAAAAGGGCCGGATTGTAAACAACCCTAATGCCCGGTTACGACTAGAACGCGTCTTCGCAAAAGTCTTTCGGTTGTTTTTTATGATATTGCTGGATTAGACTGAAATATTTCACACTTGGAATGAAAATATATTCTCGCGAGTTGTGTTACGCTTTATGCGACGATGCTTATTATTATTATTATTATTATTATTATTATTATTATTATTATTATTATTATTGTTATTGCTATTATTATTTTGTTGTTTCTAACTAGATATATCAACCATCCCTTTGTTTCAATTTCTTTATCTCGAAATTAGGGTTCCGAGGATTTTATTATCAATATTATTTAATTATTCTTCAAAAATAAATATGAAAGAAATATTTAATAAGAATGTTTCGTTATAATTTGAACGATTATTATTACGTTATTAGATTTAAATAAAATATTTAAACACGCGTGTATAGTAGGGTGTTTTAATTAAATGTTTGTTTGAAAAATACTATTTTAAATGACATTTTTATCCAGTCGAAGAAAGATCGAACGTTTAGATGAACACATAGATTAAGTTGAATCGTTATGGTGAAAAGAAAAATGGTAGCCATTGAGTGAAACTGCTATCCAGCGCGATAATAAGTACGAATTCGTTCGTATTGGTGGTGGTTCCCAACGGAATCAACGTTGAGAGCTCGATAGCATAGTGAATAATTGCGGTGACAGTGGGGATAAATAATACATCAAGCGACGCTATCTGTCGTCTGATGAGTTACGGCCAACTGGCAAAAGTTGTATGAACCGAGGCATAGAACCAGAAGAGAGTTTTCAAGGGGTAGATCTTAATCTTGGAAACTAGAACTGTGAAACGAGAAGGGATGATCTCGGAGTGACAAAGTCAAATTTCCTGGAAAATCATTCCATCCGATTTTTACTCGGGTACGACGAAAACTTCAACGCAAAATTGTTGTCACGTTTCTAAGTAATTTTGTGATACGTCCCACGTATGGTGGGATTTGATTGGTTCGTAATTTCACGAAAGATAATAATTCGTGTTACGTGTTGAAATATTTTCGAATTGTTAGCTTTCGCAAAAATATATTCTAATAAATAAAATTAATTTTTAAATAGATCACTCGAACGTAAAATTGTTGTCACGTTTCTAAATAATTTAGCGATCACGTATGGCGGGATTTGATTGGTTCGTAATTCCACGAAAGATAATAATTCGTGTTACGCGATGAAATATTTTAGAATAGTAAGCTTTCGCAAAAATATATTCTAATAAATAAAATTAATTTTTAAATAGATCACTCGAACGTAAAATTGTTGTCACGTTTCTAAATAATTTAGCGATCACGTATGGTGGGATTTGATTGGTTCGTAATTCCACGAAAGATAATAATTCGTGTTACGTGTTGAAATATTTTCGAATTGTTAGCTTTCGCAAAAATATATTCTAATAAATAGGATTGGTTTCGAATTTCCGTGACCGACCGTTTTCAAGATGGGATTTGAAAAAAAACACAACCGATCCAATTTCCCTGATGATGTTCCCTCGAGAGTATCTCGGGACAACATCGGTCTGTTTTCCTATTCCTTTCTTTTTCTTTTTCTTTTCTGTTTTCTATCCTTTCGTCACATTGACCATACTTCGAGATCCTTTTCGAAGACAAACCGTATTAGTTGTTTTTTTTTTCTTTTACGAAACAAATCGGATTTTCTTGTTTCTCTTCGTAGACAGATAAATCAATTATCTTTTCGAATAAATTTACTAATAACACATTAAAACCAAATAATTACTTTTCAAAATATAAATATATATACATACACATAAGTTGAAAAAATGATTTAACTAGAAAACTTGCAAAAAATCGGACTTTCTCTCGTCGATATTTTTTGTTCCCCCCTCGCGTCGAATCGAATTTCAAAAGCAAAACCACACCGAGGTACCGAATGCAGCTGCAAATACGGTCATAATAATATTCCGTAATCCAGCTTCACAATGTGTGGTAGGTATTGGCAACACAATAAGGTTCGATGCCGAGAGGTTGATACAACACACGAGGTTCGATCGGTTGGTCACGAAAGTGTTGGACACGACTTTAGCACTACGATAACGTGTCATTACACGTCGCACGATTATTATGATCCCGATGTAATTGTGGTAAAACGTTGCTGCGTTCCACTACTCTCTCTCTCTCTCTCTCTCTCTCTCTCTCTTTCTCTCTTTTTCTTTCTTATTACATTTACATCGTACTCTTGTTCGCAACTTTTTACTCGATACGATAAGCAACGCGGAAATTGTTATGCGCGTGGTTTTTTTTTCTTCTTTTTCTTTTTCAAACGAAATAATTCTAACACTTTAAACAAACAAAAAAAAATAGAAAAAAAAATAAACGTTTAAGAAATTACATAGTAGTAGTTATTGCACACCACTTTGAAAATCTCGTGGGGGGAAAGTTACGACGCAAAGGGTGTTAATTTTTTTTGTTAATCTTTTGAACAACAAAAAATATCTCAAAATTAGATAATATCGAGTTTCGTTTAAACGTTAGGATCAAATGTCTTCGAAAGTCTCGCGAAACAGTCGTCTCGGTTGTTGCTAGCACGTAGGTTAAACAGCTAAGGAGTTTTCACGACAAACCTAGAGAAATATATCATGGAATATTATACCGTGACCGTTGGTATAATCCTTGCGGTATTTCACCGCAAGTTCGCAGGAATTGCGCGACATTAAACTTCGTCCATGGAGATTATTCTTGACTCTGGTATTGTATTTTGTACAATCTCGAAAACTTATGCTAATTAATTCATTCGTATATTATTTATTAATCGACATGATTCTGATATCTCGTACGTTATCGTCATTAATAAAATCAAATTCGAGTAGTAATAAATATTATTTACAAAATAATAAATCAAATATATTTTGATAAAATAAAATACAAAATCAATACCCATATTATCATATTATACAAATAAGATTTTAGCCAAATTTGGATAGTTAACAATATAATACCTTCTTTTATTTAGAAATAAATAATGTGTAAAAAAACATTTGATACATTTTCATCGAGAATATATTTAAACAAATGATCATCACATCATAACAAATTACATTACGCGTTTAGATTTAACCGTGATCATCGTGACACGTTTAGCGTTACAGGTATAAAAGAAAATATTTAAAAAAAAAAGAAAAGTGTGATAGAAAAGTTGTTCTTCGAAAAAGGTACTCAAAGAAATTGATTGTGTTTTAAGTCTCGTGTCAGAAAGTTAGCTCGTTTCCATGTAAGACATGACAGTGGAAGCGTAGATGGATCGGAGGATACGTCGATAGTTGAACGTGACTTAACTCGGTGATCATTTGACGACAACGACAACGACAACGACAACGATGTAGAGTCGTAGTAGACGGCGAGAAAACAAAGGAAGAAGGTGAAAGAGAAGGAAAGATGGCATCGCGAATAGAAGGTAGAGAGGCACGTTCATAAATAGCAATATCTGTCGGTTGTCGAAGAGAAACTCGCTTCCGTAACGAGCCATCACCAAGCTCGGCCACATGGGTCCCCCGATAATCCCAGAAAAGGGGTTGTCCTGAACCTTTGTCGAATGATTTGCCAAAATTTGAATGGAACCTTACTCTCGTTCTCTTTTGTGTATGATGATATTCTCCTTCTCTTTCGAATTTTATCCTTCGGATTCTACACTCCCTTTATTTTTAAACTGTTATGGTTGCGTTTCGAAATTGTTAGAGATATTTTACTTTAAGATGATTCAATAATTTGATTAAAAGTAACTAAATATTCATTTATTATCTTGAAATTGAAGATCTATCTTGTAGGGTTATCCAATTAAACTGAAATACGCAGTATCGTTGAAAAAGGTATTTATTTAACATAACTGAGAAATTACACAATATTGCAACTCAACACGTGGCTACCACCTGTACCGCGCCGCGCTAACACTGCTTTATTACACCATCTGCCAACTTACTAAAAACTAAGTGGTTTGGTACCACTGTATCGGAGATGCCTGAGATACCAAGATAGGCAACTCGCTTTATTTTTCGAACATATCTGATAGACTAGTTGGAACGTACATTGAAAATGTTTGATTATCCCTTTTCTCTATTTATTTTTCTCATTTCGTATTTTCCAACGATTTATCAAAATTCGTATTACGACTTTGACTATTTTAAGCCGTGTTAAAGTGAACACGCGATGTTAATTAGAAAGACGTTTTCATCCTTCTCCTCGTCTTACTGTATTCTCCGTACTTGATAGAAGGAATTGGTGGTAGAAGAAGAAGGAGGATGAGTAGGAGGAGGAAGAAGAGACTTAGTGACTTGACTTGATTTCGAGGTTTTAGGCCAGGTTCGAATTTAGGGGTGACTTCCTGAACAGACGTTGGAGAGAAGGCAAAGGCACACCAGCCAAATCCCGTAGGAAGTTAGCACCGATTACGACGCACATCCATCACTCGTTTCTTTCCTATTCCCACTCTCTCTCTCACTCTCTCACTCTCTCTTTTTCTCTCTTAGTAGTTGCAAGAAGGAAAGCAAACCAGCCTGGAATTGTATTGTCCATTTTATCGTACAAAGCTTTTCCCAGCTATCGTCTGGAAACTTCGACTTCTGGCGCCTTCTTTCTCTTCGGATATTATTTGACGGTATTATTATGTAACTTGTTACAGATATATTACATTTTATAATATTATTGTTTTTTTTTTATTTAGTTAAATTTTTTTTCTTAATTACAACACTCTTCCTTTCTCACTTCGATTGAAATTACATATTTAATGAGATTTTATATACGTTTATCGTTTCATTTCGCGTTTTCATTTTTTAGCATTGAAAATTCTTTTCTTAGAGACAGATTAAGAAATAATATTGTGTAAGATTAATATCTTTTAGATAATTTGCACTCATTGTGACTTATTTGAAATATTTATTATTATTTTATATTACGTACAAGTTTTTATATTTGTTTATTTTTATTTTTTCTATAGACTCTTTCGAAAAATATTCCATTACAATAGATTCATTTTTGTATATAACGTTCAAATCATATTTCTCTGAATATTATTTTATTAAGAATAAATAATTATATTGTGAAAAATTCATTTTGTAATAATAAGTACCGGTTAGAATTGTTCAAATATTATTTTTCAACGAGTATCTCAAAATTAGAAATAACATAGACAAAAAATCGAGAGAGAAACAGAGAGAGAGAGAGTGAAAGAGAGACGGGGTGGGGGTGGGGGTGGAAATGCGACGATAAAGCGAACATTTAGCATAGAATTGGTTGGAAAAGTTTGTCGAAGTAAAACGAGATTTTGTATATGCATGCAGGGAAAGAGGTGGGGCGGTGGGAGGTAGGGAGGTAGGGAGGTAGGGAGGGAACATTGCGTGAAACCTTCAGAGATTCTCGAAAATTCAAGGAAGAAGTTAGTAAGCACCGAGACGCCGCCAATGAAACGACTTAGACCACGTTGGAATATTATTGTCCTATATACCATCGATATTTGTACCAACTAAAGAGAAAACGAGATAAATAGAAAGAGAAAGATAGAAAGATGGAAAGAAAGAGTATAAAGAGGAAAAGTAGGATAGAAATGAGAGAAAGAGAGAGAGAGAGAGAGAGAGAGAGATCGAAAGGGCGGAAAACGTATAAATGTAAAACCTTTTGTTCGAGATTCCGTGAACGAATTCACAGGGTGGTGATGGTGGTGGTGATGGTGGTGATGGTGGAAGCAGGAACGAGATCGGGCTGCTAATTGTTTCGTTCTGAAACGGCGCCGGTATTGTCGTTGTCCTTCGAAGCTTACAATCGAAACGGTTATAATCCTCGTAGATGAGAGAAAGGTCGAAACAAATAAAGTATTATCTCCATCTCTCTCTCTCTCTTTTTATCTCTTTTAAATGAGAGAGAGAGAGAGATAAAAAGAAAAGTCGATTTGATGTTCCCTTTTAAAAAGACATTAAAACCCGATTGGTAAGTTTCGAAAAGGGAGTGTAAGAACGGAAGAGGTGAAAAAGGTTGGAATGAAGGGAGGGGGGAACCTGGTGTGGGGATGGGAAGGGAACGGAGAGAGAGGGAAGATAGCTTAAGTTTAGATCTCGGTATAATATCTCGTAATTAAAGCGAAGCCCGTGTCGAACTACGGACCCGGCTTTTTTAACAGTAATCTTAAGCAACGACGAAACTACGATCCGTCAAATCGCGCCTAGGAGAAAGCCCCGCGATGAAAACTCTCAACCCTTTTTACGCACGGTCACGTGACTTGACAGTACGAGTTTTACAGGGTTGGGTTTGGTGGGCTAAGGGAAAGGGCAAAAGGGAACAAAGTACGACACGTGACGAGCTCACGGTGTTTTAGATACGCGTGTCAAATCCCAAAACTAAAGATTCGTCTCCTTTGATTTTTTTTTTCTTTTTTCTTTATCTTTATCTTTTTCGGTTTGTTTCTTCATCACCCCCCCTCTCCTCCTCTTTCTCTCTATTTTTTTATTTTGATTTTTTCGATTTTTCTTCTCGCCTTTTATATCCCCCATAGGTCGTGCACGGGGGTGGTGGTTACCTACCGCAATTCTATTCGTTCGTTTTAGGAACGATTTTGATTCTCGTTTTTTCTTTAGTTTGGACGATGTTCTACTCAGTAGTACGACTCGTGGGTGCCACTTGCAAACCGTGTTCTCTGCGTTAGACTCGTTAGAGTACTCGAAATTTTCTCTCTTATTAAATGGGCGAACGGGGTAAAAACGTGTGGAAGGAGAACTCGTGAAAAACATTCGTCTCGTTTATAGCGTAAGAAGTTTTAATTAAATATCGGACATACGTTTTTAACGTAGGGTACGTGTACCTACATCTACCTACCTATCCTACCTAGGTAAAACTTTTAGGAACCGTGACGTTTTAGGAATTCAACTGAACTTTACGAACTAACTACGGTGAACAAGAAAAAAGAAAAAAAAAGAAGAAGAAAAGAAAAGAAAAGTCAATGGTGGTAGGCATTTAAAGGAACGATATCTCGGTGGTATTTATCCTCGCTTATATTCGCCAAGTATTTTTCCTTTTCTCGTTGAAAAATAAACAAAATTAAAAAAAGGGATTATTTTTGTCGGTCGGTGGCCGGTTAACATCGAAGTAGCAGAGTTTTCTCGTAGCAATTCTATCGTAGGGTTTACGAGACACGAAGAAGTAAGAGAAATAGAAAGAGATTGGGGGGTGGGATAGGGGGAGTTAGGGGGATCTAGGGGGTGGGAGGGAGGGAGGAAAACGGAGACTGGCCGACCGGTCTCGTGGTCGTCCGCTAATTCTTTTTCTAACTTTCTTTTTCCTCTTTTGCTCTTATTTCCAGAGTGACGTCAGAGTGTGTCCAGTCCGTGTTCGAAATAGCGGAAGAGGGACACGTTAATGGCCTCGTAAAAGTTAACGACAATGTTCTCTTACGATTTTCCACTATCCCTCCTATCCTATCCTTTCTTTTCGTGTCCCCCCGCCCAGTACGACGGCAAACCCGTTCGTTCTCTTCGAAAAGATAGAAAAAGAAAAAGTAAGGAAGGAAGGAAGATAAGGTCGCGTTCTTCTCTCAACGAAAATTATTGTCGCGTACGTGGAATTAATTTCCTCCTCGGACTGCAGACGATTGAATTTCCGTGCCGTTGCTCCGGTCTACCGGACTTTGATCGCGAAATTAGATTTGGAATTAGAAACGTTATACGTTTCATTCTTATTATTATTTTTTTTATATTTGCCAAATCACGATTTCAAACTTTTAACAAGGAATAGGATTTTTACGATGTTACTTTGTTATCCCATTGCACTAATACATTTTACCGAAAGTTAATAATCTTCTAATCTCTGAACTAATTCAATTCAATTTCAACAAGAAAATATATCGATAATAATAAACGTAAAAATAGAAATAAAGTTTGTGATTGGTTAAACACAATTAGTATTATTTCTAGTTTAGAAATTCCCCATTAATTGGGATAGCATTTAACATATTTAAAAAATACTGAAACTTGCTAAATCGTTGACTCCCGAAGTCAAAGTTATCTAATCGGCTTAAACGGGTAGATTAGATAAAAGAAAAAAGAAGTTGAAAAACTGAACAATCGGCTTAGCCAATGCCATCTTCTCGCTTAGGAATCTCCGATAATTGGGATCGCGTTTAGCATATTTCTACTTCTAATCACAGACACCAGTCAGTTAAGTAAGGGTGGTTTAAAGTCTCCCGTAGAATTTTCCATTCTCCACCATATACCACCATCTTCCTCTTTCTTTCGTTCTCTTTCTCTTTCCATCGTCATCATCCATCCCCCTTTCTTCTTCTTCTTCCTTCTCACCCGTCCGTACCCTCTCTGCTTGTATCCGAGATAGGAGCTTAGGGTGAGACCAATCTGCTTACAACCCCCTTAGCCTGAATAATTAACTTGGGGGGAGGAGAATGCGTGGACGACTTTTTGCCCGTGTCATTTATTACGAGACCACCACCTTGTTCGTTAACTTCGCATTTGAATCTGAATGGGTGTTAGAATGAGCCACCGTGGTGGTGAACAGGTATTGTACACAAGGTGCGTTCAACACCTTCCATCTCGCACACACTTTTTCTCTCATTTTAACTAATCTACCTTAGCAAAGATCGATTGCCATCGGGTGAGAAAAAAAAACTCGTCTTTTTTTTTACTGTCATCCTGACTACGACATTTTTTCCTTTATTTTTTACTTTCCTCTTACCTTTACCTTTTATCTATTTGTTTTTTTTTTTAATACATCAAAACCCTTCACACTTAAAGTATACACACATACGCGCAAAATGTATTAAATAAGAAACGAAAAGAATGGTTCGTCAATGGGCTAGCAAAAAATGCAATTCTTGATTCGTTTTTTTTTTTATTTTTCTTTTATCCACTTTTTTACGTTAATTCGTCGTCATTAGTCACGCGCGTTCGGTGGAGAGAAAGGGGGTCCGACACTTACCGTGGAAAAATTTATTAGCGTGAATACTCGCGCATAGATAGACAGATGGATAGATGGATAGATGGATAGAGAAAGAAAGAAAGAGGCTTTTCGTTTGGTATAAAAGTGTATTTGCATGCTAGTATCACGCGTACCAACACCACCACCACCACCACCACAGCTTTCATTTGCCTAAGCCACGGAGATCCGAAACGGTCGGATTCGTCGAGGCTGATTTCAAGCGGTGCTCGGAATAAACGAGGCGCGGTTCGTTCGTTCGTTCATTCGTTCATTCGTTCATTCGTTCATTCGAGAGAGAAAGAGAGAGAGAGAAAATGCTCGTGTTGGGATTAATGGCGATTTTGAATATTTAATTAATGGAATCTCGTCTCTCGTGAGTGTTCGTTTCTACCGTCGATTTGGAAAAATCGTTTTATCATTTTTTTTATTTTATTTTATTTTATTTATTGTTCTCTCGATTATTTTATTCTATAGTTTGCCCCATAGAAAGTAGGAAAATCCGTAAAGGAGTGTCCTCCTAGCTTCGAATAAGCAATAATAATTATAATAATAATAATAATAATTATTATTATTATTATTATTATCATGATTGGATTATCACGCGAGTTCAACGAAACGTTCATTTTAATAACTGGGTGGGTGGGAGGAAGGGGATCGTTAGGCTTATGACAAATTCGTTCGAGTATCCGCCCACTTCACGCTTCGCTTAACCTCAGACAAGAGAGAGAGACATTCTCGATGGAATTCATTTAATCTTTGACACCCGTTATTAATTAATAACGGGAGAAGTTACCGGGCAAAAGACGGTATGCGATATACAATCTAATAGAAGGGGGGGAAGCAGAAGAAACGCGCTTTGATGCATTTTCATTTGACACGAAGATTCCATAAAAGTATTTCGTGTTTGTCGATAAATTTGAACGCGTTTAAGTTACAACAAAGTTAAATTAAATTTTCTTTTTTTATTAAGGGAATAACTATATTGTACATCAATCATTTGCATTTGGAATTAGATTACAATTTTAATTACCAATAGTTCTATCAATGGTTTATAAATGTTTTATTTGAAATTTATTTTACATATTTTATATGTTAGATTAAAATTAAGTTTTTTTCTTTATAAGGGAATAACTATATTGTACATCAATCATTTGCATTTGGAATTAGATTACAATTTTAATTACCAATAGTTCTATCAATGGTTTATAAATGTTTTATTTGAAATTTATTTTACATATATTTTAAATATTAGATTAAGAATAAGTTTTTTATTAAGGGAATAACTATATTGTACATCAATCATTTACATTTGGAATTAGATTACAATTTTAATTACCAATAGTTCTATTAACTGTTTATAAATGTTTTATTTTTGAAATTTATTTACATATATTTTATATGTTAGATTGAAATTAAGTTTTTTTCTTTATTAAGGGAATAACTATATTGTACATCAATCATTTACATTTGGAATTAGATTACAATTTTAATTACCAATAGTTCTATCAATGGTTTATAAATGTTTTATTTGAAATTTATTTTACATATATTTTATATGTTAGATTAAAATTAAGTTTTTTTCTTTATTAAGGGAATAACTATATTGTACATCAATCATTTGCATTTGGAATTAGATTACAATTTTAATTACCAATAGTTCTATCAATGGTTTATAAATGTTTTTTATTTGAAATTTATTTGATATATATTTTTTATGTTAGATTAAAATTAAGTTTTTTTTTTATTAAGGGAATAACTATATTGTACATCAATCATTTGCATTTGGAATTAGATTACAATTTTAATTACCAATAGTTCTATCAATGGTTTATAAATGTTTATTTTTGAAATTTATTTTACATATATTTTAAATATTAGATTAAAATTAAGTTTTTTTCTTTATTAAGGGAATAACTATATTGTACATCAATCATTTGCATTTGGAATTAGATTAAAATTTTAATTATTAATAGTTCTATCAAAGTTTTATAAATATTTTATTCGAAATTTATTTTTAACTTAAAAAAAAAAAAATAGAAAAAAAAAAAAAGAAAATAAGACAATTAATTTAAGATTATTTATTTGTAATAAGTCATTTTTTCTAGAGCTCTGTTATATTCCCCTTGAGATGATAAAACTAACTGTCGAGAGTTAGACACGACGTAGGATAGTGCAAAGAGTTGATGGTCTGAGAGAGAAGAAAACTCTCGTCTATTTATGGAAGAAGAGTTTGCTTTAACGTAGTAAAAAAGTATCAGGATACTTGGAACGAGTCACGTATGAGTGAAAACTCTTAAAGGGAGATCGATGAAGGAAGCACGAACGTTCGTTTCTTTTTCTCCTCCTCCTCCTCCTCCTCCTCCTCCTCCTGCTCCTCCTCCTCTTTCTCCTTCTTCTTCTTTTTATTCAATTTTTTCCCTTTTTTGAGGAGGAAAGAAGAGGAAAAGTGGGGAAGACTCTTGAAAAAAACGATCGTTAACTCTTGTTCGCGATGACCTCGCGCCATTTGCGCTTTACTCGTCGCTGGCAGCAACAGCGTACACGCTGACTGAGTAAGTACAATCGTTTTTAGACCATACTGTATAAACCCCACAGGCAGAAAGGGGTAAGGGAAGATCATTATCAGAGGCTTAACCACGCGAGAATTTTTAATCAGAGGGTTGCGCACCCCTCTTAGGGTAATACCGTTGCTACCGATAAATGAAAAATTATTGTCCAATCTGGTGAATTTAGTTCAATGAATTCGTAAGATTAGAAATGGGACAACAATATTACAGTTATGGCCTTTCGAGTAGGTGCTACCCCGTAGGATTACTCGCCTATAGTCTCCCGGTCATCGAAACCATGCGGTGACATTAGAAGTGCGCCCGGTGCACGAGTTGTTACCGGGCTTTCTATTGGATTCTTCTTTCGCAAATGACGCGATAAAAATACTTTCAACGTACTTACCTAAGCTTTTGTTTGATATCAACGAAACCCCCCCTTCAGCCCTTTCCCTACTTTTATTTGACGTACTTTATGTACTTAATTAAAAGGCTAAACGAATGGATAATTCAATTCTTTTATTTTATTTGATTTTATTTGATTTTCTTTCTTCCTTTTCTATCTAAGTAAAAAACGTTTAATTCAAATTTACAAATAATAATTTAAGTTCCATAAAGCTATCGCGAAAATTTGTAACCCTTCCTTTAGGGAATAATAAGCACTAAAGCAAACTAACCGTGGATAGAGCTTTGCTCACGGGAAAGCACTGATTAGCATCATCTTAAAGTCGTATATACCATCGTTGAAAGTGTCTTGGTCCCTTCTGGCATTCATATGCAAAAGCGACCAGATAGTGACCACTAATTTACATAACGTTAGATTGACCGTGATTTCATTTAGCTCAAAGGGTGGGGGGGGACTTTACAGTGGTTACAGTATAGTTACAAGACGACAACGACAAGGATGAATACGATGAAGTTGAGGAAGGTGGGAAGGGGGACACTGGGTGGGGGTGTAGGTAGAGTAGAAGAAACCTCTTGAAATTCATGCAAAGTGAAATCTTGAGAAGCATGGTAATACAACGAAACACCAGGATTCCTTAGACACGTTTCTAATTAAATTTAAATAAATAAATATACACTTGTGTGTGTGTATAAATGTCATGAACGAAAACGTAATCGATATCGGCTTGCAGTTAGGTTTCGAATACATCAGTTAATACGTTTACATTCGTTCGATGAAATCGGAGAACCGTGAAACATGGTATTAACGGATACAGTGATCCCTGATGGTAACAAATGATAGAAGAACCTTAATGGTTCGGTGTTAGGACCGAAAGAGGCATAGAAACGTTTATGTATAGTTCGTCGGTGACTCTTATTCTTCTTAGTACGACGTGTTCCCTTTTGATAGATTGCTTTTGTCACTTAGCCACCGTAAAGGTTTTACTAGCACACGGATCTATACTGCCCTTCTAATTACGAAGAGTTTAATTATTTTTCGCAGTCGGTAGCTTCTCCTATCTCTCTCTCTTTCTCTCTTACTCCTATCAGTACTTTAGTAGTTTCGTGATCCGAGATGGGGTTCGAATTTAAAGTCTTATTCCCCTTGGACCTATGCCATTGGAGTTTGCCTGCCTGCCTGCCTGCCTGCGTTTACTTTGCTGTGCTGTGCTGTGCTGTACTGTGCCACTCTATCGCGTTATATTCGAGAAGGAAATTTCATTTACAGGGTGCGTCAAAATTTGACGATTCAAATATACCAATTAATATTAGATCCTTTGAATAGGAAGATATCATTAATTTGTCTGATAATATTTAATCGATAAAAAGTTCATGCAAAATGAAATGTGATTTTTACAAAAAAATCAAGTAACTTATTATCGATGTTTTAATCATAAATATATTGCTTTCCGTATATATTGTTCGTAAAATAGCAACGATATGATTAGTCATGTACGAAATACCGTATATATACTGTGTTTGCGTGGAATAGGTATACGCAGGGTGAGTATAGTAGTACGAACGGGATACGGGTTACTAAGGCCCCCATAATGACCGCTGCAATCCTGTTCCCACACACAATCCCATAATTAAATCCGTTAATCAAGGCTTACGGCTTGGACTGACCCTATCAACTTGGTTTATTGTGATCTGCGTAATCTATGCTAAATTAAGACGGACCGTTCTAAGCAAAATCGCATGTCTCGTTTGTGTTACTAGGAACCATTCGTCCTCCATTAATTAGAGGATCGTTCCTAGTTTCGCGGAGTTTGGCCTAAGATGATGATGATGATGATGATGATAATCATCATCTTGCAGATAAGACGAGATATTGAATTAATAATCTTTAGAAAAGGTATTTTTAGGATGATACAAAGCAAAGATAACTTTCCTTGACCTAACGTTACTTGTAAACGTAATTAAATGGACCGTGAGGATACGTAAAGTTTGTAGAAGAGAGAGAGAGAGAGACATCTTGAAAGGATTACGAAAGTTTTCGTTAAAAGGAAGCGTGAGGGGGTCCCATCCATCGAGACAGTAAGTGATATTTTATGGCTAAGGTGGATCGTCCAAAGTTCTTCCACCTTTAGACACGGCCTAGAATTAATTGTCCGGCTTATCTATCAGCTTCCTCCGTCTCCTTCGAGGCTTTATTGCCTTTAATGAAAGAGAAAGAGAGAAGAAAAAGAAGAAGAAGAAGAAGAAAAAAAGTGATGGGAAGAGGAGAATGAGAATGAGGATAAGGATGAGGATGAGGTTTAAGCATCGATCGAACTAAAGCAAGAGAGAAGAAGTTTTATATATACACATTATGGGTCCGTCTCGTTCTCTCATGCTCCACTTCCTCTCCTCTCCTCTCCTCTCCTCTCCTCTCCTCTTCCTCTCGTCCTTATCTCTCCGACATTTCGTTGGCTTTGAAATGACAGAAGTCAAGTAGAGCGGAATACGGAGAACGCGGTTGAAGTGTAATTGGCACTGGAGTGCACTTGTCTTGGTTCGTTAGAGAAAATATCTTCCCCATTGTCGAGGGGCTTACGTAGCCTCCATTTTATATATATATCTGTCTCTCTCTCTCTCTGTCTCTTTTTTCTTTTTTTTTTATACATTTCACTTTTCTCTTACTATCCCTTTCTTTTTCTATCTCTCTCGGTCACGTCTTCTTTCTCTCCTCTTCGTTTCTTTTCGTAAGGGACAGTATTATTTTTGTTTCGAGTGGATACGGTCACTAGATGCAAGCAGCCTTCTTTCTTTCTTTCTTTCTTTCTTTCTTTCTTTTTCTTTCTCTATCGTGAAACGTGGAAACGTGGAAAAGCTTGTGACAGTCTAATCTTCTCGAGTATCCAGAAGAATAGAGCCTGATTCTCAAGTGATCTCGAAGGGAATTGACTCGGACGAACCACCACCACCAACATTGCTAACCCTACTACCCCTACCCCTACTACTACTACTACTACTATTATTACTATTACCAATATCATCCTTCTGTCCGTTTGTCTTCTACCCTTCGATTGAAAAATTCCATATTCCGTGTCCACTTTGTCCAACAGATGATTCCATCCTTTTGAACTTTCTATTTCCTTGAACGTGTTTAAACCCCTGTCTCGTATGCTGTCGTAAACAACGGTGCAGTAGCAAACCTTTGCGATTTTTTCCTTGAAGTTTCTCCCTTTCGATGTTTCGATTTAAAGAAAAATATTATAGGTGTACACACACATACACATATTTATATTATATTTCTCGGCGATTACACCCTAAACACTTTGTTCCCTTTTTTCCTCCAGTCTAACGTACATACATACATACATACATACATACATACAGAAGAGTTAATCTTTATTTTTCTTTTTGGGTTGAACTTTTGAAAACCCGTTCGAAGTTTCAAGAATGGTACTTGAATTTTCTTCTACGGTTTGTACAAAGGAAACGAACGTTTAATGACCACCATGTTTTACCAACAGCTTATTTACCGCAAAGTACTTTCCTATGGTTGATGATAAAGCGTGTAAAGAAGAAAAAGAAGAAGAAAAAGAAAGAAAGAAAGAAAGAAAGGGAGGAAGAAGGGTGAAACCTTTTGGAATCTCTCTCTTTTTTTTTTTTATTTTTTTGCGAACACAGTAGGCTTTAGAATCGTACGCGTGCGGACAGTCGAGTGCGAGGAAGAAAGAAAGAATACGTGAAGGAAAGAGTGAGATAGGTATACAAAACGTCACACATTTCTTTTTAGAGAGAGAAAGAGAGAGAAATATAATGAGAATAGGAAGGAAAGAGAGAGAGTGAGAGAGAGAGAGGAAAAAAGATTCTTCGCGAGCACACTCCAGATGGAAAGGAGAGAAATATACGGGTCTGCTTTGTGAATAAGTGAAGTGCGCACGTACAAGAGGTCCTCACCGGACGAGTGCTTGCTTCTACATACCTGCATACTCTTTTGGCTTTTGCGGAAGACGACTTATAGCAAACGGTAATAGCAGTACAACCACCACCACCATCATCATCAGTAACAGCAACAGCAACAGCACTAGCACTAGCACCAGCACCTGTTGGAACCCTTCTATCCCGTAACTTCCGTAAAAGCAATTTTTATCGTTTGATTTATGTACATCTTCAAAATGATATATAAACAAAAATGATTGAATCTTTATAATCAAGGAAGTAATTAGATTCGATTAAAATATATATTTATTTCAGATTTTTATTATTATTTCAAGAAACGACTTATGGTCTCACGTGTACATTTAAAAAAAAAAATAGAATGATGAAGGTATATATATCTCGTCATAATACTTTACATCTTCAAAATGATACACAAACAAAAATGATTGAATCTTTATAATCAAGGAAGTAATTAAATTCGATTAAAATATATATTTATTTGAGATTTTTATTATTATTTCAAGAAACGACTTATGGTCTCACGTGTACATTAAAAAAAAATAGAATGATGAAGGTATATATATCTCGTCATAATACTTTACATCTTCAAAATGATACACAAACCAAAATGATTGAATCTTTATAATCGAGGAAATAATTAGATTCGATTAAAATATATATTTATTTCAGATTTTTATTATTATTTCAAGAAATGACTTATGGTCTCACGTGTACATTTAAAAAAAAAAATATGTAATGACGAAGGTATATATATCTCGTCATAATATTTTTTTGGTTGTTTGTTCTTTCCCCCTTTTTTAAACGTCACGTTTATAGTCGAGTGTCGGACCCCTTCTTCTTCTTCTTCTCTACACGAAAAAAGATAAAAAGATTGAAACGTATCGATAGTAATAGTAGTAGTAGTAATAGTATGTAAATGTATATACAGATATTCACACATTCAAACACACACATACACAGAGATAATATAGTTATGGCGTTTCATAACAGACATCTCATATATAAGAGAACGAAACTGATTATTTATAATCACTCTCAGTGGGCACCTGCTAAATGACGTTCCCATGCGACCTGAAATAGTTCACTGACTATGCCTAACGCTAGAAGTAGATACCGCAACGTGTGTTTTTTTTTTTTTCTTTTTTATTAGAAGATAGAAAGAGAGATAGGGGGAGTGAAAAAGGGAAGAAGATAGAAGTTGTGAGACTGCATGTTAAAAGTCAAAGTTGTTCTTCTCCTTCTTTCACAAGGTGGCCGATGACGACTACGACAACGACGACGGGTTCTGTACTTTTCTCTGCTAAAAATATAATACCGAGGGTTATCCCTTAAATATAAGAACTAAAAACCACCGAGGACACGCGTAAATAGTTTCTCTCCCACGACGAATCTTTCACGAATAGACGCGTCCAACGTGTGTGCCTTTATTTTCTTCCTCATCTTTTTCTATTATTTCTTCTTCTTCCGCCTCATATTTCTATTTCTCTTATTCCAGCAAACGTTTTGTTTGGAATTACTTAATCATAGAAATAGGATAGATAACAACTGGCCGTATCCTTCTACTTGTAACACGAGAATCATTCGTGAAACAAAAAAGAAATAAACAAAACTTATCCTTTCATTTTTAAATCCCCTTATTTTTTTCTTTTTTTTTTCTTTTTATAACGCATACACGCGTGTTAATATGGTATGTACATATACGTAAAAAAGTACGTGTGACACGTATATAATCGATCGATATTTATACACGATAGAGTAATCGAACGTATCCTATCGAGTTTCGTTGCTTTTAAACTTCTCTTCTTCAAAATAAAAAAGAAAACCACGGATTTTTTTTTTGTCCATAACCAGGAAAGGTAAAACCTTTTTCGAACATCATTGCAACGAGTTGTAACACATCGAGACACATTTTTCTCCTGCCCTCGATAAATCAAATCTCACTTTTTCCGTGTAACATTAGTGAAATCGTGATCGTAAAAAAAGGGGCGAAGAAGAAGAGGAAGAGGAAGAGAAAGAGGAAGAGGAAGAAGAAAGAAAAAAAAGGGCCGTACGATAAGCAAAGAGGAAAATGAGAGGGAATGATGTATGACGTTGTCGTGATGTCAAAAAAGGAAAAAAAAAACAAAGAGAACAAAATCATAATCATAATCATAATCATAGTAATAATAATAAAAAAGAAAAAAAACGTGAGCAGCAGCAGCAGCAGCAGCAAGAGGAGAATGAAGAGGAGGACGAGAAGGAGGAGGATGAGGAGGAGGTTGGGGAGGGGGGAGGAGTTGGTCGTTGGTTATATACATTCTCGGTATAGATTTTATTGAGGGATAAACTCGGTATACGTGACGGCTCATTACCCAGTTTCGTGGCGAACGCAACGATGAGTGGTGTGGTCACCCTTCAACGATATGAACACGCGCGCACGCATACACGGACAGAGATAAATGCACATAGAACGGTTTAGTATACGGGCAGGCGCACACATCAGAGCGTAAAACCCTTCACGATGGGTGTTTGCGATCTCTGTAAAGCATCACCCACCCATGTGTTTCCGAGCGTAGCCCTTGGTCAAGCATTCGCATTATAAAACCATAAACCGTAGCATTCTCGTGGACGCCACACGGGTTTCTGAGCCATGTGTCAGGGCACTCGTTTTTCACAAAAATTGCCATTCCCTCGTTTTCCACCCTTCATTTCGTTCTCCCTCTCTCTTATTCGTTATTTTTGTTTTCTCTCTTTTTATCGTATTTGTATAGTGGATCTGCTTAGTATCGATATATGTGTGTATGGTTGAAAAAAGGGTGCGATGAAAAGTGAAAGGAGAACGAAAAATCGTAATGGAAAAAGAAAAAAAAAACGAATTAGGTAAAATAGAAAAAGGTGAAAGAAAGAAATATATATATACAATTGGTTTTAAATGTTTATTCATTGTCATCGTTTGGGACGAAAAGGAAAGAAAAAATGGAGAGAGAGAGATTAGCCTTGATAAGATCGTCTATTATATATATAGGGATTATATTATACACAATGATGCGTTTCCAGACAGAAAACAGATTCCCTGACGCCTAATAGAAATATTTGTCTTCACGTTTCGTTGCTTCCTCAGTTCGTTCTTTCTTCAGTTAGAATTTTCTTTAATCCGATATTAGATTTATATCTATAGTTTTGTTTTCTTTTTTATTTAAATCGAAGAATACCTATCGAGAATTTCTACGATCGATTTTACTTCTATACGAATATAATAATATATTTTACGATTTAAAAAAGAAAAAAATAAAAGAAAGAAAACGAATTCTTCTTTGTGATATAACACTTAGGCCAAGTTGCAGAAGATTACGAATCGGGTTTATGCATAAGAAAAAAAAAAAGAAAAGGAAGAAAAGAAAAATAATAAAACAGATAATGGGGTAGAGGAAAGAGGTTAATTCTCTTCCTCGTCCTCAATCGTTGCTTCTATTCTCAATAAAAAGATTTCGTATGTTAAGGTGAGAGAGGGGGGCTAGAGGGGGGGGTTAAGGTGAATAGAATTAATATCTAATTGTTGCTTGAACGCACGATCTCGATCTTGAGAGAAAAAGAAAGAGAGAAATAGGAGGAGCAAAAGGAAAGAAGGAAGGACAGCAGAACGCTTGGTTGATTGGTTGGTTGGTTGGTTGGTTTTTCGGCTAGTGAAAAGGCTACCCATAGGAAGAATAGTAGTCTTAACTAACTATAGACTCCTTGGACGACATAATCTCTATCCTAACATGCGAAGCCGAGTGTGTTCTTTGCCGCTAAGTACACATTCAAGCACGCTCCTGCTTTTCTTCTTGCGTTATACTCTCCTTCTCTCTCTTTCTCTTCTCCTATCACTTTTTATTCCTTCTCTTTTACGGTGTGTTTCATATACGACGATTAATACGGGGGTGTACGCTTGTGGTAAAGCACATGGTACATACGTGTGTTAGTTAGAAGAGGGAATGGCAAACGAACACGCAAGAGAATCATCTGTATCTGTGTGTCGGGTATACGTGTATATTTGAATATGTATATGTGAGAATGAAAAGAGAGAGGAGTGATCTTTATGAGTCACCATCATTCGGATAAAAATACCAGGGCGCTTGTACAAACAGTTACCCTTCGGGTGGGTGTCTTCTCAAACGACACCGTATCTCGGACAGGTTCACACGACACTCGAACAAAACCAGGTGTCTCTTCACCTGAAAGACGAGATCTTTCTCTATCTCGTTTTTCTTTTTTTTATTATTATATTTAATATTTATATATATATATATATATATTTGAAACTGGATCATTGTACATCATGGAATTATCTTTCCTCTACGTGTGTGATTTATCTTTTTATTTATTTATTATATTTTATTATCCCAGAATTATTTTGATTCGTAGCATCGAACAACACACGCGTGTCTAAAAACGTATTCTCAGACGAATACGAAAAACGATAAATAATGATCTAAAAGGTATTCATATATTTACTATACACATTCACACACACAGGGAGTATATTATAAAATGTGAAAAGATAATAAAAGATAGACAGGACAAGATAGATAGATAAATAGAAGAATAAGAAGAAGAAGAATAAGAGAGAAAAATAAGAATAATAATTCAGTTTAAACGGTGTCATAAATTCGCAAAGAAGTTTCCGTCCACTGTTTGACACTAATACTAATGATCGTTCATCGAGTAGAATAAGCGAATACAAAGGCGAACGTGAAAATCGGTGAAATTGAGCAGAACGGATATTTGGCGTTTGGTCCTTTGAGAGATGACTTTACGGTTGGTTGAGCCTAACATCGAGTAGAGTAGTAATAGTTCAGCCGGCACTACTCTCTTCCTCCGCCTATCGTATTTAATGATAGAAAATGACGGTTTATGAGCCTATCGAAAAGAGAGTTTGATTTATATATCGTAAATACCTTTTTCTTTTGGTGATACTATCGTTCCCTATGTTTCCCTTTCCCCTCCCCTCCTCTTCTCTCTCTCTCTTTCTCTCTGTTTTGACGTATCGTTGAAAAGGTGTTGCCATTCGTGTTCACTGATTCAAGTCGGACCATGTCCCCGTGTATGACACTTTTGAATATCGATTAGAGTATCTCTTTGTCGACACTCAACACGTCCAACATTTCAATGATTCGTTAGATTTTATCTATCTATCTTTATCTCGTTCACTCGGTGTAGAATCGTTAAATAAATGATGTTGTATCTAGTATGGTATGCTTTTATACGAGAAAACGTAATAGGCACAAGCGAGTGCATGCTAGTTGATCAATAAATTCGTTTATTTTCGTTAGCGTACACTCTCTCTCTCTCTCTCTCTCTTTCTCGTTTTCTCTCTTCGGGTATCGAATTAAATACTCGTCTGGATTGGTCCGAATATCCGGGACAACATCTGCGACCAATTTCCTCGCGAAATATACATATATTTTATTGGCTTACTATTCGCCAGGGTTGGGTTGTTTCCCATACGTTGATACGAGATAGTTATAGGTTCTCGTAGTGCGAGCAGCGTGGGCTCATAACCACATACGCGCGAAATCTCATTGGTGATTTGAAAGAAGAAAAAAGTGAAAAAAAAATAAAAAAAAAACGAAAGGAAAGTAAAAAAAGGAATATTATGGGAGTGAGCGAGCGTGCTGCCCCGCGTTGCTGACGGGATTCGCAATTTTCGCGTAACGATCAATTTGATTTCGTCGAACGATTAAGGGTAATTATTGTTTTATTACGGCCTGGTTGTTGTGTGTAGTTAGGTATCCAAATGGGGTGGGGAGGGGGAAAGGTTATGCTATCGAAATCTCTCTCTCTCTCTCTCTCTCTTTCCTTCTGGGAAAAAAAATGTTTATGCTTCCGTGATAGAAGCTAATAAAGTTGCACTCGCTAATTTCTAGGACTCTCGAAAGAAAGAAATAAAGAAAGAGAGAAAAAGAGAGAGAGAGAGAGATGTTTATGGGGTGGCCCCGATTTCGAAGGGGTCGTATACGTCGGGTCACGAAACCACCTACGGCGAAGGAAATACGCTTTTAGGCCTTTGGGGGGCGTTTAGATTCTAATCTAATAAATACTTCCTCGGTAGGCTTTTCGAAGGGTGAAAACTCAATGAGTTAACGTTTCCGTCGGGTAAACCGACAGATCTTTTTTTGCCACCTTATTCTTATTATTCCTATTATGGTAGGTAATCGTTGTTTTGGTACCTTATTGGAGGACCCCACCTGGCTCTCTCGTCGTGGCTGAGGTGTCGCGTTCTTCGATCTTACGGTGATTAGATTTTTCAAAATTTGTCGTTTCTCTCTCTTTTTGAATTTAACGAGACAAGTGTTGAATGTAAAGTATAGTTCGATTGGTAGAGTTATTTGAAATCTAAATGAACGAATTGTCAACGTATATTATAGATAAATTAAACGCGTATATTGTTTGCAATATTTTTAATAAATTATATAAATTGTTATAGGAAATATATAAAATAAGTTTTACTTTTAACAAATGTTACTTATTCTTGAATTTATCGCAATACTCGCATTATCGTACGTCATTCCTGTTTATCAAAGTTTCTTCCTTATCCGAGTTAGTTACGTGAAAATTGATATCGACCAAAATGGAAAGAAAAGTGTAAAGAAGAGGAAAGAAGGAAAGTAAATGGGCGAGAGGAAGAATAGAGAGATACGTTAAAAGCACGTCTAATGACACACGAAGGTGGAGATTTAAAGCCAATCGGCGAATTGCCATAACAATCGATCGTTTTATCGAGCCATACGAGGTTCAACCATTATCTAACTTTACTTTCATATTATCTTATGTATTGTTTTTTATTTTCTTTATTTTTTTTTTTTTCTTTATTTTTATTGTGCTTCCCATTCGTTGGGTTTCTTCTATTTTGGCTGCACCCACGACAGATATAATTCAGAGATTTCTAATCTCGCGTTTTTTGTTCCCCTTTTTTTCCTACCTTTTTCTTCGTTTATTTTTATTTCTCAGATCTCACCGTCAGTTTCTCAAATGCTATGTGTGCTGCAGTCACGATTTTGCAACTGACTTTGCGTTTTGTCTATGCATGTATTTTCCTTGTCACTGGTTAGACATATACTTATCGAATTATCGTTTACTCAAGGATACCTTCTAATTCTATGGAAATTTCTTTCCTTCTTTCTTTCTTTCTTTTCTTTTCTTTTCTTTTCTTAAATCCATTTACAAAGTAACGATAAGTGTACTCCGGATACGTGCGTAACTTTGCAAGATTTCTTCACGTGGTCTCGTGTAATTGTGGTTTAATATCTGTCGTTTGTGAAATTAAAAACCTAGATCTATCTATTTTCTTTGCTATATGTTCTTATCTGCTATAATTAATGACGAATGTAAAGTAACGTTTCTATGAAACATTTTCAAGATTTCTGAATGATCATTCGGAATCATAAACGATTAACCGAACCAAAATTATTTAAATTATATATTCGAAATAAAAAAAAGAAAGCACATATCATTAACAAATAAAATAAAAAATCAATTTAACGAGACAATAATGAATACAATAGTTCAAACAATTGTCCAAAAACTAAAGAGAAGAAAAACCATTTTGATTCGCCAATAAAAAGACAAGCATGGGAGCAATCAAGCAAACGAAGTAAAACTCGTTACGATAGAATCCTCACAGTGGTTTGTCAGGAAATTGCGTTTTTGTAATGTCTCATAGCACGGAAGGAAACCGTTCATTGGTTTTCCCATCAAAGTGAAAAGGTAGCTAGCTTGGATCTCGAGTAAGGTTTGTGGATTCGATGTGAAACAATACTCACTTTAGGTGTAAATACGAGACAATGAGTGAGAGTTTGATACGAGAAACGGTGTAAATTTGGTCCGGCGACTGGCAATAAAAAGCATGGGGCTGGTAGAGTGTTCGAAGGGGTCAAAAGATGAACCGTTGGATCTTTTATATATACATATATAAATGTATATATGTATATGTGTATATGTATATGTGTGTAGTGGTCACCCGTCCCTCGTAGTTGTTGCTATAAAGTAGTCACGTGTCCCTAGCACATACATGAGAATCTTCGAACGAATTCCCCTTCTCTTATTCCCTCTTTCTCTTACAAACTGGCTGAATAGCCAATGGTGTTTCGGAAGAGAGATGCTCTCTCACGATGGGGTAACGTACCTAACGCTGACCCGATATGGCGTGACGTGTTACTGGTGATCGTAGTTGATGACGACGACGACGACGGCAACTGCGATGATAATAATGATGATGATGATGGTGGTGGTGATGGTTGTGGTAGTAGCGATGGTGATGGTATGACCACCGTTCTCACATTAACGAGTAACATCGATTCCATAGCACGCCTACTAGAATCTACCTGAGCTTCGTCATAGTTTCTTCCTCACGCGTGGCACAAACACCACTATCCTCCTCCTCCTCCTACTCCTACTCCTGTTCTTCAATTAATCGTACCTGACACCGTGGGATCTGTTATTTTAGATTATATTTTTCAATTAGTATAAAACACATTTATTTCAATATTAAAATATTAAATTATATTAATATAATTTAATATTTTAAAATATTAAATTATATTATATATTTTTTATATTTTTATTTTAAAATTAAATTAATATAATTTAATATTTATTAAATTTTAAATAAAATTTAAAAAATATAATATTAATTAGAATTTTATTAAAATACGCGTTATCGATTGAAAGATACCACCGTGTGTTTTCATTTTTAATTAGAATTCTTCGCGATCTTCAACAATTTATTTTTCAACGATAATTATTATTTTCGTTTGTTACCTTACAGGTAGGTAAAAGAGAAAAGAAAAGTATCATGTTAGTGATGGCATTGACGAAAAATGAACAAGAAAATACAAATCGTAAGAATTGATCTCGAACGACCTATTTCTATTTTTCTTTTTTTCTTTTTTTAGTATTGAAAAGAATCGAATATGAAACCTCTTGAACTGACTCTATGAGACAACATAGATCAGTATGGGATGAGGTGGAGAAAACTCGGCTTAAAAAATTCGTGACGTGTATACGCGTGCAGGTAGAAAGAAAAAAGTAAACGTGAGAGATGAGCGGACACAGACAGATATATGTGTGTGTGTGTGTGTGTGCTTAACGTCATCGGGAGAGGGTGAAACGGATGACATAAACACGAGCAGGGATTTTTTTTGTTCTTCTCTCTGTATGGTTGCTTCGGTAGGATCGAGAAAAAGAAAAATAAAAAGAAGAAGAAGAAGAAGAAAACAAAACTGAATAAGAGGGGGATAGGGAAAGAAAAAAATAAAGAAATAAAATAAAAAAAAATATAAAAGAGTAGGGAAAAAAAAAAGGGAGTCGTAGTCGATAAGGATCTCTTCGGGGCTCCTGGGCCACTCCGCTCGTTTATCACCTTTTTATCGTTGCGACGTGATTACCTGGCTGCACTCGACGTTAATTTACATTTCCCGACTCTCTGTCTGTCTATCTGTCTCTCTTTCATTCCTTCTCTCTCTCTCTCTCTTACACTCTTTTATATTCTGTTGCTCGGATAAGTGAAATCGAAAGAAACCTACTCGCATAATATAATCTCGTTTTGTTTTATGATCCACGGAAAAACGCGTAGGGTTTGCAACAACGTTGTAACATTATTATCTATCACTATCTCTCTCTTTCTTATTCTCATTCTCTCATTCTCTCATTTTCTTTTTATAATCGTCTTTTCGTTGGCTGCTATGCACGTACTTTTAAGCGTAGGACGTGTTTGACGATTAATCGCGTGAATCAAGTGTTTCCTAGCACAAGTAATGAAAAATTAAATCGATCTAATGATTCTTATCAATCGTTTGAATTATAATACTATCAAAAACGAGACACCATTAACCGAGTTTATCCGTGGCAACGTGGATTTTAACGATCGTTATATGCATTTTTATTATTATTATTATTATTAGTTTTATTCTATCACGTAGTAACTGGAATATTTTAGTATTAGTATTAAACTTTGTATGAAATTATACCGGTTTTAAATAACAACAACAACAACAACAACAAAATCCTTTCTTTTCAATCCCTTATTCTTTCACTTTCCCTTTCTCTCTCTCTTTCTCTCTCTCTCTTTCTTTCTCTTTTTCTTTCTCTTTTTATCTCGAACAAACGCCAAGTTGATTTACGATTCCATTAAGGTGCGTTACGAGCTTCGAATAGGGTAGACCAAATCAAAGAGGATTATAAACGATAAAAAAGGTCAACGTTTTAGATCTTCTAACAACCAAGTGTGCCAACGCGGTTATAAGATATTGCACGTTAGTCCTAAACTCGAGAAAATTGTCGTCACGACGGGATACACAAAAGCATCCAGCCAGTCAACCAACCAACCAATCGCATTATCCTAGAGTAGGACGACTGTTTTAGGAAATCGTCAACGATTTCTCTCGATTCCATTCGTGAGATGGGGAAACGAAATAAGAGAAAGAGTGAGAGAGAGAGAGAGAGATAAATCGCGAGAGAAAGATGGTTTCTCGTTCGCTCTCTCGAACTACCGTTTTCCGTTCTGTTCCGTTCCGTTCGACTGCTTGAAAAATGCAGGACTCGTCCCTGCGTTCGTGCCCCCCTCTCGTCCCCCGTTTTCTTGGCCGTTTCTTCGCTCGACGTGAAAAATCGACGCGCGAGAATTCTGACGTCTCGCGATTTGTCAAGTCTTCCCTTTTTTTTTTTCTTTTTCATCTTATCTTTTTATTTTTTTCTTTCTCACATATACACACACGTACACACACACACACACATCATATACTACATACGTAAGGAAAGAGAGACAAGTACGACTTTTGATTCCCATTTTTATTTTTCCTCTCAATTTCTCTTTTTCCCTTTTCTCTCTCTCTCTCTCTCTCTCTCTTTCTCATTCTCTCCAAGCAACGTATCAATATCATCAACATACGTATAAAGACGAATCCACGAGAAGATAAAAGGGACGAGACGACTACGACGGTGGGTTAGGCTGGGGTGAAGTGAGGTACGGGGTATACGTCCGGGGAGTTTTGGGTTTCAAAATGATTGGGGTGAAATTGGGGTAAGCCGATACCGTCTGGCTGGCTGACTGGCTGGCTGGCTGCTACCACCCTTCGTCGTCGTCTTCTTCAACGGCGAGTCCTCGACTATGAGGACGACGTACCTATCGTCAATTTGGACCCCACATGTCAGTCGGAGAAGAAAAAATTGTTGAAATCGTGCCTGGTAACCTTCTCTCTCTTTCTCTTTCTTTCTTTCTTTCTTTCTCTCTTTCTCTTTCTTTTTCTATCCTTTTATATTATAACGAATTCCATGAAGAGTAGAGTACATCGAGCCAGGATATTCTTACTGGCCACTTCCGGCTTCGTGTTTCACCTGGGAAACGAATCGATTCGAACGAACACAACCCTCTAACTTCTTTTCACCCTAGGAAATACCCCACCTCTTATTCTTTTTTCTATCTATCCATCGAGTTCTACTCGTTCCGTCTCGAGAAAATGAAGATGGACAGGGTCCACGTGTCGAACTATCCCAAACTTCACCCCTCTTCCCTTCGACCCAACTTCCATTTGTTTCGCCACTCATTTTCATTCTATACGTCGAGTAGTTTGAAAAATTCTACTAAGAGAGAAGAATTAGTAGACACAGTTCAATAATAGTTCTATAATATAATGGATAACAACATCTATACATACATACATACATACATACATGCTCAACCATCCTTTTAGGAAGAAAACCCTTTTGATGGTTCGTTTCAAGGATTGACGAACGTCAATTAGCCATAGCCTAGGATTGTCATCGGTCAAGAGAAGAGAAACAAACCCCATGGATTGATCGAACACACACAGACACACATATACACACGTTATCTATGGTGAACTCGTCTCACGGTGCTTAGGATCGCACGAACATTTAGTCTTCCTAGGCTAGTATGGTCAACAACTATCATCGTGTCTCTCATAGTTGCTGCTTATCCTGTTGTCCTACACCAGATCATCGTGGATTTCTCGTTGTCCATGTGCGTTCACCGATCACCGATCTACATTGTCCAAGAATAGAACGTAGGAGAAACTCTTGTTGTTCGACCAGTCACCATCGGGTTCCCTAACAACACAACCTTCCGCCATTCTGTGGGAATTGACCAGTGGTCAGTTTAGTTTACCTCTCTTTATTCGAAAGTGACGAGCGTGTTTAACACGAAATATACGAATCTTTCCCAAGTTTGTCCATCTTTTGTTCGTTTCCGTTTCATACCTTCTTCTTTCTTTCTTTATTTCTTTCTTTCTTTCTTCTTATTTTCAATCGACGAACGAATTTACCAATCGACACGCGTTGTTGTTCCCCCTTCTTTTCCTTGATTATATTATACTAATCGAAACGTGGATTTTACGCTAGAAAAGGTATTCTGACAATGAGATTTGGATCGTTCAATTTCGTATTCTGGTTATTCCGTTAAACGTGACATTCTCAAAGTATCGTACGTGATTTATATTATTTTATATTATTTACGTAGGTGAGAATAATGAAATAATGTTTTAGAATTGATACAAAAGAAAGATTTGTTATATCGTGATGCATGGATTTATATGATTGAAATTTACGTTTCGCGAAGTAATGGAAAAATCTGTTAAATTTATTACATTTCGTTTTATGAATTAGATGAAAATCATCTCGTCTCACACTTCGATTTTATTTTTCGAGAAGGGTTTTTCCGTCCGATTCTCTCTCGTAAACAAATGTCGTTAGGTTTGTTCGAGTAACAACAACACCGAGAGAGATAAAACATTGAATTCTCAGTCGGTCGGAGAGATATCTGAATAGCAGGCAATTATGCGTGATGTATGAAGGGTGAGTTAGCATATGTATATTTTTGTCATTTTCACCAGGGCTCGAATTTGAATGTCATCTTCCTATATCTCGTTTCTCCGAGTCCTTCTTCGTCTCCTCATCCTTCTCAATTTATTCCAATACCATACCATACCTACCTACCTACCATGCGAAAACGTTATGGTTGACAGGGTGATTTGCATTTTACGTAAAAAGAGAGTAGTAGGTAGATGTAACGTAGATATAACGTTTAGTTTAGCAAGTCACACACGTTTTCTATCACGATAAATCATTTCCAATAGGATCTTATTGACGTTTTCGAAAAACTGATGGTAACGTCAGTAATTTTGGAATTTATTCTATAACTTATTTTTAAATATCTAAATGCATATGCGTAATACTGACAATGAGAACGAATTATTTTTCAAAGTTGACAATCGAAGTGCTTGAAAAATCGTGACCAGAGTTATATGGGACACCCTATATATATATGTCAACAAAATTACAAACCAATAAAAAGTAGGATTAAAACAAGTATGATTTTTCCAACGATTTTATTAGTAATTATTAATCCAACAAAAATAAGACGATATTGAAACGTTAAACAAATTAGTCGGATAAATAATATTCGTAAGTTTTCTTCAATTTATTTCAAATGAAATCTAAACTGTTATATACGATAAGTATGTGTGTATTTATGAAATAGGAAAGAAACTAAAACGTTTAATGCAGTCAGTCCGACGGGCAAAGTCAGTAAAAGTGTGTACCCAAGCGATGACAGGCTTCTACACCACCATATACGTAATATTTGCATGGGAAATTAAACGTTTGTTTGCCCAACCTGGCGAATGTCCTACGTTTGCGAGAAGAGATCGAATAGCTTGGTCGTAGCCTTAGGCACGAGAAAATACTCACGAGAGTGTGTACATGTGTATGGGAGTTCGTGTCTCTGATATTCACTCACGGAGAATATACATATCGTTGTGAATGGTATGTACACACACACATACACATGTATATATGTGATATAATACACGTTAGGCAAACGATCAGTTTATATCATATTCTCTCTGATCTCATTTTTTGCTTTTGATGCTGGTCTCTATCATTCGGTCATCTTTCAGATTTTAATCTGATGCCTCATACTACTACTACTACTATCACTACTATCTCATGTTAATTTTATTTCGTCAAATATTTTCATCATTTTATCATTTACATATAAACGTGATACGAATCTTTCACACAAATTTTTTAATTTATTCAAAGAAAAATGTCAATGTATCTCATTTTCAGAAGAAAATTAGATTTTCATTGGTGAATTGCGTTCGTATTTTTGTGTAATGAGGTTGGATTTTTTCATATATTCAAGATATTACAAATGTTGGATAAAAAAAAGAAATGAGGAGGGAAGATATACGAAGATACACGAGGAAGAGGAGAAAGAGGAGCAGGAGGAGGAGGAGGATGGGGTTCTTCTTCTGTCGCTAAAGCAAAGCGGAGATTCCATTGAAAAATCGTCCTTTGATCTGCAAAGTCAGAACCCCATTGAAACGAGACTGAATTTCCTTCAGATTAAGGTAGTAGGGCTTACAATTATGTTGATTAGGTTGTCTCCGTTGTATTCTCCTACACGGTTAGTAGAATCAAATTTTCCGAATTATTTATCGAAAATTAAATCAACGAACAATACAATATCCTACTGGGTAATACGGTTTCTTACAAATTAATAATATCTAAGAACGAATAATAATTAATTAAACATAATAGAATTGTTATAACGAAAAAGATAAAATCAAATGTTGAAAGAAACAGTCTACTCCTTACGAGGGGAGGGAGAGGGGGGAGGAATTATAAGAATAATACATGCAAATAAAGTATATATATTTATATGCAATTTGCATGCGACTTAAAACTTGTTGTCCACTCGTTTTTTCGAGCAACCGAGTTTCTATGGTGCATAAAGAAAGAAAGAATGAAAGAGAAAAAGAAAATAAGAGAGGGTTGGTCAAAGCGTCACGACAATCCAGACATAAGCAGCATTACGAACCAACTAGGTCGTCTACTATTTACCCTCATAGTTAAGGCTAACCCCATAAAGATTCAGATAGCCGAGGAAAAGGCTTGCACACACCCTATGGATATATAAAGCAACGTTTTGTAGCCCTGGCTTTAAAAGGGCGGCAACTCCTCCTCCTCCTCCTCTTCCTCTTCCTCTTCTTCCTCCTCCCTCCTCCCTCCTCCTCCTCGTGGTGGTTCAACGCTAACTGCTCTACGACAGGTTGGATGAAAAAGTTCTTCTTATAACGTTTTTAACCCCTCTCTATGGTAAAGCATCCTTTCTCTCCTTTCAACATGTTTTTAGCTAAGGAAACCGAGGGGTGGGGGGTTGGGGGGGTTGGTTAGTCGTTTGCTACTCCTTAAAAAGTTTCTCTCTCTCTCTCTCTTTCTTTCTTTCTCTTGTAATTTTATTCTTCTTCTTCTTATTGGTCGTTTCTCTTCTCTAACCTCATTCGCGTCCTTTACTTTAATCGATTTAAACCGATTTGAATTCTTCCCAAAGGAGGAGAGTTGCTTTCAATTTCTCTCTCTCTTTCTATTTCTCTTTTTATTTCTTTCTTTGTTTCTTTTTAAAAAGGGTTGTGAAAGTAGTAGGTTCCTTTAACGATGGAAAAAACGTCAGGTGTGGTATGGTGGTATAATAAATTTCCTGGTAGGTGTACCCTTTTTTTTTTTTTGTTTTCTTCTCTCTTCTTTTTTTACTCTTTCGGTAAATCATACCTCGTAGAAAAAAAAATATGTGAACTACTGATAAAGATCGATTTGGGGGGAAGAGAATTGGCGAGATAAGAAACCTGATGTTTTTTTACAAAGTATGAATATATATTTACCTACTCGTTTATGTTATACATGGTGTAAAATGTTAAAAAAAGGATATAATTTAGATAGAAAATAATACTAATCTAGAGGATTAGTTTCACGTGATGTTTGTGGACAAAAATTACTGGTATTCCTTTTATTTTTTTACCATCGTCGAGAAAGTTTTCAATTCAACGACGTATTTTCAAAGATATTTTTTGAAATCGTAGAATAAAAAAAAAACAGAGAGAATAGTAGACGACGAACTTTCTCTTGAGATAAAAATCTTCAAAACGTTCTGTGATTAATTACGCGAATGGTTAAAAAAAAAAAAAAAAAGAAACAGAACAAACGAGAAAAAGTTTTTCAAGGTACGTACGAAACGTGAACGCGACAGGTTGTCGTCGTCGTCGTCGTTGTGCGAAAGGAAGGAAGGTTTTGTGGTGGGAAAAAGGGTTCTGCGTGTTTCAACCCGTTCTCCCTTTCGTTGGCCAGTAGTAACCAACACCACCGATATACACCAATTCGTGCCTGACATTCTGCGGATGTTGGAATTTTCGCGACAGGATTTTTAATCACGCGAGCATTTTACTGCTACGCTTTTCCCCACCATGCTTTTAATATAGGAGCAATGCGGTTATGCATAGTGATGAGAGAGAAAGAAAAAAACAAAGAGAGGAAGAGAGAGAGAGAGAGAGGGAAAAGTGAAGTGGCAGTAAGCGTGAAATGCTTTGGCTAAAAACTTCATCTGTAGGCAAATTGCTTAATTACTTACGATATTGCGGGGGTGTATTCACCCAGAAATACGATCCAGGATCAGACAGAAAGAGAGACAAACCGAGAGAAAGAGAAAGAGTGAAAAAAAAGACGACTACTGGTGGTGGTGGTGGTGGTGGTCGGGCTCCCTCACCCTTCCCCCACCCTCGGTCCTTCCTAGTTACTTTCGACGAAATCAAATTTTCATTTCGACAAATTCGTAGTCTCGTTTAAAATTAGAAATTCAATTGCACGCAATGTTGCGATTGATTAAGTTCAGAAAGGATTCGACGAAGTGCTGAAAATTGAAAAGAAGAAGAAGAATTCTCGTCTACATGGGATTCTGAGATTCTCTTCTTGAATCTTTACTCGTGTTGAAATACAGAAAAAGAGAAAGAAAGGGACACAAAGAGAGATAGAGATAGAGAGAGAGAGAGAAGATTGCAACGTTTTTTCTCGTTAAATGGAGAAAAAATTACGCCAAGCACCGTTGGAAAAAATGAATTAAAGTTCCCCACCCCCACCCCCACCCCCCTTTTCCTCTGTACGTTGTAAAGATGAGAAACAAAGCTTTCTCTTCTTCTTTTCTCTTTTCCTTCTTTACCTTTATTCTCTTTCCCTCTCTTTCTCTCTTGGGAGGAGGAGAAGGTGGGGAAGGGAGGAAACCCTTTGCTCGAGTTTTACGCGTTCGCGTTTTTCCGTAACTTCTTTTTTATCTGCCATTCCCTTTGTGTCGGTACCCCGTGGTTTTTTCTTCTTTCCTTTTTCTTTTTTTTGTTTATTTAAAATTGACGCGTCTCTACGCGAGATTTCTCGCGTAACTCGCGCAAGAAGTAAACGCTTCCGTAATTTTTCCGCTCAATGTTTTTCCTTTTTTCGTTTCTTCTTTTTTTTTTTTCTTTTCGTTTCCGTTCCGTTCCTTTCACCCTGTATTTTTTTGTTGTTTCTTTACAATCGGGTGGACCGTAAAGCTCGGTTGTTCCTATCCGTTTTCGGAGTAACGTTGAGTTACCGCGATGTAACCGTTGATGGTGGGGGGGTGGTAGGCGACGAGCAAACTTTGTTTTCCATCGCGGTTTAATGGAAAGTATCGAATTTTCTCTCCCGTTCGGTGTAAAACCTACCAACACTTTACGTGTATGTATATATATATGTGTGTGTGTATGCGTGTATGAGCAGCGTTGGAAAATTCTATGCATTCATGAGAGCTTGTAATACAAGCTGCCGATACGACACACGAACGTGTATTACTTAACAACAACACACATATACACACATCCATATATATTTACATATTCTATGTAGTTTTACATTTCTATGCAGGTATAAATAACTTTATCAAATTTTTCGTATAGCATTATTACAAGTTATTAATTAATAATAATTAACATTTGAACGAAATATTAAGTAATATCTTATATACATACACATATAATACCATAGAATCGAATAACATATGATTTGATTCTATTTATAAATCGTGGCACGTTTCCTGAAATTATTATAAAAAATAAAAGAAGTAGGGGAACGATTTAGGTGTATACTTGTGTATCATCGTTACATTATTATTCCCTTAGAACGATGTTGGTAGTTCGTATTATTCAAACTACTTCTATCTATCTATCTATCTATCTCTATCTCCTATCATTCTCTATCTTTCCTCTCGTTCTTTATTCAAGTCTCGCGTAGTAATAGCGTAGGTATATGTAGTAGATTTAATAGTAGTATGCCCGAAGCAGCTGCATCACCTGCTGCGAATAACCGTAGATACATTTTCTGTCCCTTTTGTTGAAAGACCACCGTTCCGGAAGTTGTCGACACAATGGGATAGTTCGCGTAACCTATGGAAAGCTCTTCGTGGTTCAACGATTACGATACTTGGACGTAGGATGTAACATCGTGGATAGAAAGCATGATCAGGGAAACATCATCACAATCATAATCATCAAGCTTAATTAACACCCCCTGATATTTCTAATTGCCCTAAAGGAATCCTAATAGGATTCGTTGCATTCCCCCATTAATTGGAAACATTATCTTGCCATTGGTTAATATTGTTGTTAATGTTAGTATTGTTTGTGGGGAATAGGAGGAGGAGGAGGAGGAAGAAAAGGTGGGGGTAGTATGTAATATATCCACTAAGTTGGTATCTCAAACGTAAGCAGGAGGAAAGTTATTTCGTGATTTAACGCGCGAGATGAGGTTTGCTAGCACTCTTCGGAGGGAAAAGGGAGGAACGGTCGATCCTCTTGTTTTTACCTCGAGCTAAATTCTCACACAATCTCGTTGATATCCTCGGAAACATTCTAAATATATATATATGTATATATGTAAGTATATGTATTGTATATACACGGGTTACTATGCTCGGATTTCCAGTTCAAAGTTCTAGCCCTTCCACCACCTATGAGAAATTTTCCTCTACTACCGAGAAATATTTTCATAGAAATGTTTCACGGAAATGACATTGAACGGAGGGATGGAAACCACCACCACCCTCTCCCTTACCCTTTTGGAATATCCAACCACCTATAATCCGCAGGCCTAGTGACTCGTACTTGGCTCCTCGTTTTTCTTCTATCTCATTCTATTTTTCTGTTTTTTATTTTTTTATTTTTTCTTTCAGTTCATCTCGTTCCTCTTTTTCTTACCCAAGAAACAGGATGCTCATTACGAAAAAGGGGTTCCAACGGACGAAACGGTAATTGTTTTTAATCACTTCGGGCCCTACGAACGTGAGAAAAGGGAGGGGAGAACGTTTCGTGGATATTAGAGAAAGAAAGATAGAGAATTAAGGGAGGGAGACTGGGGGGGCAGGGGATTGCTATTACTCTCCCTCCTTTTTCTCTCACTTCGCTTAATATCATGGCACTTCTTTAACCCTCAACACAGAATATCCTTTTCCATTGGAGGAGCACGACCTCAGATTTCTATCTTTTCGTCGAGTAACTTTTCTTCCCCTCTTCGACCATTGTCAGATTTATTTTCCTCTTTTACTCTCATGATAAATTCATAACGCTTTTATATTTTTATAACTTTGTCGTTGTATTTGTAATTTTTTCCCTTTCTTTTTTTTTTTTTCTTCAATCGAATACACGGTTGAGATATGTTGACACGTTAATTGTCACGTTGGTCATTGATAAACGGAACGTTTTAATTAAATATTTAGTAAAAACAATGTTGAATATGAAAATTTATAATTATATTAGTAAATTTATTTTATATATATTTTCAATTATATTAACAAATAGTTCTTCTTCTTCTTCATTCTTTGGTTTAGGCAAATTGCCTGTTTCGTAACGATGTTTTTCTGCCTATTGCACTGTTAAATTGTCGCACCATCGTTTTCGTGGGCGCCCCGTGCTTAAAATAAATTTAAATAAATAATAAATAATTAAATAAAATTTATTTTATATATATTTTCAATTATATTAACAAATAGTTATATGTGAAAATTTATAGTTACAGTATATTGTTTTATTTTTTTTTTGATAACATTACCACTAATTAAAATATATTTTATAACAATAAAGGTGCACACCTCCCCCCCATCATTGTTGAATATGAATCCCGTCTGTTTAATATCATAAATTTATTATTATATTTTCTTATTATATACTTCGAATAATATCAAAATATTATCTTGTGTATTTCTGAATATAACACGTGATTTCGGTTTGCCAGTCAAAGTGTTAAAGAAACATTCTGATTTTTTGTTTTTTAAGTTGATCTCCCTTCTCCATTGTAATCATGTAAATCGTTGCAAACCTATTAAACGTTCGTTTACTCAACAGTCAGTCCATCCTACCGATTCGATTTCCAATTCAACTGACATCACCCTCACTCACCCCTCTCATGATGTTGGCTCGCATTAAAGCCACGTGGCTTGCTCGTGAGTACTGGTCGTCGATTATTCTACACGTTCTTCGTTTTATTTTTTTTTTTCTTTCTATTTCTCTATGATCTCAACTTTCTTTCTTTCTCTTTCGCTTCATTTTTCATTCTTTCATTCATTCTTATTCGTAAAACACAAATGTTATGCGTATATTTTTGTATTTTTTGTATATTGTTTTGTACACTTGAAAATATATCGGAATATTTGAAAGATTTTTTCGAATCGTATAATTAGAAATTAATCATAAGTTTACATAATATTTGATAATAAAAATGAATTTCAGGTTTCAACGATACCATATACAATATGTATGATATATATATATGGATGTATATAGCAGTGTATTTGCAAGTATATAAATTCGTATTATCCTTTATGCAGACTGAAGCAATTACGATTGCAACGAATGTAAAGGTCGACTAGCGCGTGAGAAAACGTTTAATACGAAATCATTTCTAATCAAATATTCATAAGACGTTTGGAGAAAGGTTGAAAGATTATTTGCTTCGATAGTGAGAGATTAACAACTATATTTCTTAAATTATAACTTTCCTATTATACACTAGTATTTTCTTTTTTATTTTTTAAAACGTTTCATGTGAAAATCTAAATATTTTCTTTTACATATAAAAATATATATATTAAATAATTATTTAATATCTGTGTGTGTGTGTGTTACATTTGAAGGTATATAAATGTGTAAAATAATTACGGAAAATTGTAAGACACAATATTTAACGCGCGTAATTTTCCTGTTAGTTAGTTTTGCATTGACCAAGAAACTCGAAATACGACGGAACGCTTGAACGGCAAATTTGTTTCCCGAGGGAGCGAAGGAAGTGTAGGAAGATGGTTTAAAGGGCTTTGAAGGGCGGTGTAGGTTGTTGTGGTGGTGTGGGTGTTCTCGGAGTAACAACGACGCGATAATATACGTTCGGGTGGAACTGACAAACAAGCCTCGTAACGGATTTTACGCGCAAGGCAATTATCAGAGTTGTCAGCCAGTCAGTTTAACGCCTCCATTTATGTTCGTGTAAACGCAAGAGTATGCGAACGGTAGTCGAAATGTAATACACCAACAGTAGTAGTAAATAGTATATTGTAATAGTGTTTAAGTGAACCAATGAAACGTATGAATGCTGGAATACATTAATCTAAGATTCATCGTCGTCGTTGTTTTTTGTCGTCATTGTTGCATTTTATTCGATGCATTACAAATTAGTATTTTACATCCAACTAGAATTAAATTCAAAGCTGTATACACGAACATCGTATGCATTATACTTTTAATTATCGTGTTATGATAGAGAAAAAAAGAAGAAGAAGAAGTAGATAATAATAAATGTTTTAGCATGGGATAAAATTGTATGCACATTTTTTTAAACAGGAACATCGTTCGAAAGTAGAACTTTTTATTTTCTAAATATATATATCATTCAACTAGGATTAAATTCAAAAAAGAAAATGTGTTATCTCGATAATAACTAAATTTGTTTCATATTTTTAGAAATAGTAATATTTTAGAAATAATTTATCAAGCATCGATTCATTTACTTTATCTCAATAGATTCTTCTTTTTCATCTATCAGACGATTAATAAAAATAAAAAGAAAGGAAACACAAAGGCAGACAGTGGTGTCTGCTTTTTGAGAAAATTCTTATTAGTTGTCCATCCTTTAACAGAGTGAAGAGGGGGTGATGGTGGTGATGATGGTGTGAGAAGAGAATATTCGACGTGTCCTAATGGAATACAGAGTGCGACCTAATGCACAAGCTAAAGAATATCTAATTATCTAACACGTGACCTGACACGTGTGGGAAGCTAGCTCCCGCCGATATTTTCTGATTCATTTATCGAGGCCGAGGAAGAAGAAGAAGAAGAAGAAGAAGAAGAAGCAAGAGAAATAAACGATATAAAATAGAATAAGATAGAAAGAAATAACCTACTAGATCTCTCCCTCTCTCTCTCTCTCTCTCTCTTTCTCATCTCGCGACCCCTGTGATATTTTCTAAAGTTTACTCGAACCAAGCTAACTCCGGTGTGAAACGCATGCTGTTATTAAAGGCACGGTTATGGCACTGCACGGCACGCGTGTATGTATATATGTATATGTGTATATATATATGTATATATATTTACCTGCGTGGTTTTGCGTGGTACACGCGTCGGATCGCGTTCTATACGGCACTTAGTCATTCTTCACGATAACCGTTCATTTTCTTTCGTCTGTAACACATCAGTGAGAACGTTTTAACGTACCTTTTCTTTCTTTCTTTCTTTCTTTTTCTCTCTCAATATTATACCTCACGTTATAATAGCTTATACGTTTATTAACCCTTAAAAGGGGCTAACGTGAGTCCAATTTTTGTTCTCTTGTAATATTAACAGTAATAATTAATTTGATTACTTAATATTACATTATTTATTATTTTAATGATTTTAAAATTGTTGATATAATAATGGAGACTATTTCGTAGTATGATTAATGTATTATATTCGTTTATAAACCATCGAATTATTTATATCAATAACAATATTATAAAAACGACAAATCAGATTTTATTTGATATTTGAATATAATTATTGAAGTATATATCATATTTATATAACAATCTGATCTAGACGAATGATCGTTTTAATTTTTAACTTTTAAATAATATAATATCAAACATTCACACGTGGGAATATTATTATTTTGATTCTTTAATTACACCTATCACGCGTGTATATCGTTAATACAATTCAATGGTATTGTAACACTCGAAACGATGTCGTACGAATTCAAGGAACGTTTCCCATGATCCACATCCCCGATATTTATTTGTCTAGCTACTAGTACGTAACTCTATTGAATGTGTCGATAGTCAGGGACAACTATTAAGAAACTCAACTACTTCGTGATGCACTTTAATATTTACTATTACATATCCCTCGAGTGGTTCTTGTGACGAGAGTACGCGTATCGTGGCACGGTTCAACGCCAACAATGTTCGTCAATATGTTTCTCGTACCTTTTTCAACGTATGGGGTGATGCGATTGAAAGCAACGGAAAAAGTTAGAGTGAAAGAGACAGAGAGAAAAAAAAATAAGGGGAGAGGGAGAGAGGTTTAGGAAGAAAGAGGAAAGGGTGGCGGGAAGGGAAAAAGGGAAGACCGGTGATGGAAAAAAAAATAAAATAAAAGACGGGGGTAGTAGTTACATGGCTAACGAGTGGAAGAGTCGTTTTCTACAGAACTCGCCGCGAATCGAAAGTAGAGTTAATTGATCGGAAGTCTTGAGGCTGCACGTGCCGATTTTTCTATTGTATTGTTGTCTACCAAATTTCGTCGTCTAGATGTTACTCGAAAATAAATAGAACGCGTTTCTAACGGGCGTTAACGATCGATCGGTTAAATTAGCGAGATGTTTTAGAGAAAGAAATTATTTTTTATTTGTTCTAAATATTATAATGTATATATCTATAATATTATTTTATTCAATTTTATTCATATTTTCTTCTATTACAAAAGAGACAAGTTATTTTTTTATATTTGTTCTAAGTAAAAATATTAATAATATTATTTAATATTACTATTTTATTGAATTTGATTTATATTTTCCTATTATAAAACATAGAAAAAATATTATTTTATATTTATTCCAATTAACACTTATCTTAAATTCCACTCGAATTCTCTTATTCAAATCAATCCCTACTAATTGGACATTATTTATATTTTCCTATTATACAAAAGAGAGAGAGAGAGAGGAATAAAACATTCGAGTACCCTGCAAGTAATCCTTAATCGTTACGAACGACGATGTAAAGTAGAAAATTTAGGTAGAGAAAATACGATTGAGGGTGGGAGGGAAGGGAAGGGGAAAAAAAAAGAATAAAAAGAAGAAGAAAAATATGAGAAACGGGGGAAGAGAGTAAAGGACAACGATATATAATCGAATTTTCATTCTACTTTCGAAAGGAAGAGGAAGAGGAAGTGAAAAGGGAGAGGGAGAGGAAGGGGGAAGAGGAAGAGGAAAAACGGAGGCATCTCTCTCTCTCTCTCTCTCTCTCTCTCTCTCTCTGTTTTGTAATTGGCAGTATTTATAAGCGATACTACTGTAGAAGAGAATACACAGCGAGGTTTTTCCTAAAACGGAATATGGTAATACAGGCAATGGCCCATATTGACATGAACGATGCTTGCCATTAGCAAGCCCGCCTCTGGATGACTGTTTTTAATTTCCACGGCAAGTGAATTTCTGGCCGATGGCTAGGGGTGGATATTGCCGCGTATCACTCATAATCACTTTTCTCCCGGAACGAGTACCACGGTGGTATCTACTACTACTACTACTACTACAACCAACAACAACAAGAGCGTTGATATAATACTTTCCCTTCTTTCTATATCGGTTATAATTTTTTCCTCTTTCTCTCTCCCTCTCTTCCCCCTTGCCAGTATGTGCGCGTTTATTTTCTTTTTTTATCTTTTTATCCTCTTTCGTCGTTATATCTTTCCGACAATTGTCCGGGGTCAATTTTTTCTAGAAAATATTTATCCGACATATCGAACTTTATACGAGAGAATATGGTTCATTCATATTTTAAATCATCGAATTAGAATTATAAAGGAAATATAAAGAAAAATAAAAAAGAAAAAAAGAACGAAGCACGTATATAAAAAAAATCATTTATCTATGAATATAATATTATATATGCAAATCGAAGTTACGTGACCATTGTTTGTTCGCAATGATCGATAAAGTTCGTTTTGTTCTTCAATTAGATAAGTAATCTACTAACTCGTACAATGTCTCTCTCGTATACGATAAATGCATTCATCGTAACGTGAGTTTATATAGAATAATAAAACGGGTTCGGGGTGATTGTGAATGTTGAAAAATCAGCAAGAAAATCTCAACAATGACGGGGCACCAAATGTCACTTCTACCTACTACCTACCTATCTACCTATACCTACCTGTATGATAAAGCCCTTAAATTAATAATAGAAGCCTTATAGCGAAGTAACATTAATTTTCGAATGATAAAAATCTTCACGGTCTTGGTAATGGTAATAATACGACGTACGCAAAGTTGGGGACACTAATTTCATAGGACAAAAGGTGTCGCGAGCATTTCCTCGCTTATTATTTCTCGTTGACTCTACTATAATATTGCGATTGGGAGATGCAGGTGAAAGTGAACAATTCCTTGCTCGCCCTTTATGTTTTTTAATCTTTTTTCCTTTTTTTTTTTTTCTTTTTTCTTCTTCTCCCCATTTCTTTTCCTTTTTTTTTTCCATCATACTTTGTGTATGTCAAGTGGCCATTAAGAACTCCGCCTAAAACGCACGACATCGATGATTTCAATCTCTCTCTCTCTCTCTCTCTCTCTCTCTTTCTTTTTTCTTTTTCTCTTTCTCTCTTTCTCTTTCGTGCGAGAAATTAAATCACCATTACGACCGGTTTGCCGGTCTTGCGAGCAACACGAAACCATCGAGCGTATTTTATTAGATCCCCATCGTTGTGGGACTTGACGCAGGTGTCTCTTTCCACTATGGTTCCTTTACCTACACACTTCGTTACACACACACACACTCACACACACATACACGTAGAGAAACAGACACACAGAGAAATCCGGTCGCCTCTTCTAATCTGATCGACGATTTGTCGCGTTACCTTTTACCGTGTCTCTTACCTTTTTCACCCTCCTCCTCCCCCTCCTCCTCCCCCTTCCTTTCTTCCTATTCTAAATGTTTTCTCTAAGAAACGTTACGATAGGTCGTCGTCCTCTCTTTTCTTTTTCTCCTATAATCGATTAATTAGGTGTATTTCTTTTCACTCATTTCTCTTTTTATTATTACTTATATATAAAACCGTTAATCTAATTTTATATTATATATTATTTATTATATACAAGATTGTCGTTCACCTTTTGTTCTTTTTACTATCGATTTGTCGTCGCGAATATTCGATTGAATTAAATTTTTATCGTTTTGAAAGAAAAAAGACAAGAGTAATTGGTTATACACAGAGATTACAATTAACGTTAATAAATAAAATAAATGAAATCGTTTTTATTCTTTAATTTTGGTGATAAATCGAAAAAAATATTTGATTGTTTACAAGACAGAGACGATTTCGGAGAGAGAATGAGAGGAAAAGAAAGAGAGAGAGATCACTTGGAATTCGTTTTATTCCTTTTTCACTTGTCCCCCCCTCATCTCTTCTATTCGTAATTAATCCTGGGAATAAGCGTCAGGAAAAAAGGATGAACCTTGTCTCCTCATTACGGAGACGTAATTAATATCGTCCTTCCTTCGTCGAGAGTACAGTCTTTTTCACTGATTCTGTTATAAGGGGAAACCATGCTCGAAGGGAAAACCACAGTCAGTTCCCTTTCCCTTTTCTTTCTCTTTCCCTTCTCTCTTTCTCTTCCTTTCTACGATATTCTCCAACAGCACTTTTCTTCTAATTAATATCAATGCCACATAGTGATCTTGAAAAGCTCCAAAAGTAAAGTCAAACTATCGGCACCATTTCTTTTTTTAGTTTTTTTTTTTATTATTATTAACCCTTTTGCATTTCTAATGGAATTTGAATTTTGTCATGACACCGGGTCTACAACGCACATAAATTGTTTTATTTTGAAATTAATTTTCAACTGAGAAACGATAGAGTTGAATTATTTTCTTTTTCTATTATTAACTCATTTGCATATCTTTAATTGAATTTGAATTTTATTATGACACCGGATTGAAAATGTTTATAAATTATTTTATTTGGGATTTAATGAGTTTCATAGAAATAAAAGAAAGAGTGGGGCGAGATAATGGAATCTCATGAGATAAAAATTAATTTATTTCATTGTCTTAATTAAAAATAATAAAAAATGGATGCGAAAATAAATAGAAATCGGTTTGAAGAAAAATGCAACGAAAGGGTTGGTAGGTAGGAAGGTTGTATCGCGTAGTTACCATGATCAAGCAACACACCAAGGAAATTACCCTACCCCTTTTCTTTCGTTTCGTTTCTCTGTTGCTCGTTACCAGCGCCCTTGAACCCTCGCGAGAATTTTTTTGCTGACGACTTTAACGATTTAATGAGACCTAATTGAGTTACATCCTGCGTTGCACGTTTCGCGAAATGGCTAATATCGGCGTCTGAACCAATTAATCTTTTCATTATACGAGCACTCGACATTGAAAAAAAATGAAAAAAAAAAGAAAAAAAGAAAAAAAGAAAAAAGATAGAAGTGAAATATATTCGAATAGATTACGCGTAACTAAATTTAGATAATCGTAATATATATTCTTTGTTCATTTAAAATCCTTTATTAATGTGAGATATAAAGTGTAAGGATAGGTTTGGTTAATCCTTAAATCCGACGAAGACAGATTTTCACGTAACATCTTGTTATTTATTTTTCGTCCCTAAACGCGAAAGAGAGAAAAGGATAGAAAGATAGCTTCTAACTCTTCCCTTTCGTTTACGCACATAAATACTCGTTTAAGCCTACCACCGTGTGGTAGGATTCTCGACGAGAAAACGATCCGTCTCTCGTCACTCATCCAGGACCCATCGATCCTACAACTCGATAACCAAGGACTATTTATTTTTTCTTTTTTATTTTTTTTCTCTCTCCCTTCGAAACTGTCTCCCCAGGATCGTAAAGTCTAAAAATATAAAAATCACTTTGTCAGGATGATTTGCTCTTTATTCAGTGTAACCTTCTCGTTTTCTTTCTTATTTTTTCTTTACCCCCACCCCTCGTTTCGTATAATAATCTTAATAATTATCTTATATTAATATTAACTTATGACAAATCATTTTTGGTTACTGCTGTTCGTATGTGGAATCAACTACCGGAAGATATCGTAGCTTTAAGTGACTATAAAGAATTTAGATTAAGATGTTATACCTACTTTATTGATAGAGAGATATTCAGCGTGTTTTGTGAATTACGATTTAATTTAAATTTAATTTTTTTTCTTTTTCTCTTTAAAACCATATGTTCATTGCTTTGAACCAATACTACTATACTACTATTATAGAACTATTATACTTTTATTTATTATTTACTATTTTCTTATTTACTATTTTCTTTTTACATTTATCTATATATATACTTACTGTGCGTTACTACTAATATAATGATAAGTTTAATAACAATTACATAATTTTAATTTTTGTTCTGTTTTATCTTTATATTATATTGTACTTTACTGTAATTAATGGCCTTTAGGGAGCCTAGGCTCTAGGGTCAATAAAATATTATTCAATAAATAAATAAATAAAATAATTTTTACTTCGCGTTCTTGTGTGTCGAGTTTCACTCGACGTTTGTTTTCACTCTTATCAAATTGTCTTATTTCTTAATTCGAGTAAATAGCTGATGGTGATGGTGGTAAAATTGAAATTTAATTCGAAGTACGAAAAGAGATCATGATATTATATTTTGTCTTAATAAATACGAGTAACATTTTCTTATTCTTTTTATATTTTTATTATGGTAAATTTGATCAATTTTCCGAACAATTGAAAAGAGAATATAAAGGAATATATTTTCTTTTGATTTAATAAATTCTTTCTCTCTCTCTCTCTCTCTCTCTCTTGCCTTCTGTTTCCTTTTATTCATTTCTTTCACGTACCTACACGAAGGAAAAACTTTTCTTCTTGCTAGTACGTACGTCGGTGATACCTGCTGAGCCAGGCTGTCGTACTAAAAGTATCAAACTAAATTACGAGCAAGTCGCAATTTCGTGCCAAACGAGGATTACCGTCTATTTCTTTCCTTCTCTCTCTCTCTCTCTCTCTCTCTCTCTCTCTCTCTCTCTCTCTCTCTCACTCTATTTCATTTTATCTTATACTCATTCGCCTATCGTTCCATCGAATCTTCTGGCGGAATGGATTTGTCCTTTCCCGTATCCGAGAGCATAAAAATTAAAAATTCACGGCCACTTTTACCCCACCCCTCCCTTCTTCCCACCCCTTTTCGTCTGACCGTTACGTATATTGTACATATACGTATACACACACAAACACACATACACGCGAATAATAGAAGTAACGTATGTAAGAGATAAAAAAAAAAAAGAAAAAAAGAAATATAGAAAATGATTATAGAAACAACGGGGGAAGAAGAAAAGAGAAAGAGAAGGTTTTACCGACATACAAGATAATGATATACCTTCGTACCGTTATCTCGTGCATTTATCAGACCTGTATACGCCTGTATAAAGTCCAAGTGTATAGCGCGTTAGTATGTCTGTCTGTCTGTCTGTCTTTTTCTCTCTTGAATTTTACATGGAGAGAGAGAGAGAGAGAGGAGGATTACCCAAGAAGAAACTAAATTTTGTTTTATTTCCTCGTATGAAAGGTGGTATTCTATGGTGAAAATTCGCGTAATGCGCGCATGAGAAAACGGGTTTGTTCAATTTCGTTTCGATTTTACATAGGATAGGTTAACATAATAATAATAATAATAATAATAAAATAAATGCGTACTTTTTGTTGAAAATTAAATGAAAAGAAAAATGACGAGCCCTTCGAGACTACACACTTGACGGATACGTCCTATCAACTCCCCCCTCACTACCCCCTCCAACTTCGTAGTCTTCTATCTTTCTTTTTGTCTTTGTCTCACTTTTATACTTCTTTCTATGGTCCATTCTCGATAATGGTGACGAAAGATTCGACTATATCTTACTAAACGTACCGAACGATTTCCGATTTTTACGATCACCTTATTTTCTCGATAAACCTCGCCGTGATTCTTTTTATCGACACACGTTAGACCATCTGGTCGTTTCCTACCAATACGACGATAATCGTATATACTTTATAAAATAATAATAATAATAATGATTATAGTATTTTATAAAACGACGAGATTCGATATTCGAAGATATTGGAAGAGTTTTTTAAAAAATTGTTGTTTGATAGTTATTAATCAAATGAATATATTCGTTTAAGTTACGTTTACCTTTCGCGATTAGCATAATATGAAATAAAGATATATTTATATTGAATAATAAATGCAATATATAAGAATAAATTAAGTATGATACAAGATTATAATTTTCTTTTAAAAAATAAATAGGAAATATATAATACATTTTCTGTAATAAAGTATGAAATATTTCTAATTAAAATCTTCAATCGTTCTATATAGTAAAATGTATTATTTTTAAGTATTATATACTTTAATTAACTATGACGTTAAATATTTCTTAACTACAGATATTCATTCAACTTTTACCATAAACAATATTCAACGTACACCGATCGCAGACCTGTGACCACTGTACTGGTCAACCTATTGATAATAATAATATTAATAAAAAACATTATCTTAGAAAAAAGATAAGTACAATATTTTTCTTCAACAGATAAAAAATAACTTGTCAAAAGTTTCATTATACGAAAATCAAACTAACGCTATTGAACTATCAAGAAACTCGTTAAAGTTAACGAATGTTTAAACTATCTACTATTAATACTATGCTAAACAGTGTTTGGTTAAAAAACAAAGAAATCAACAACGTCATAGTAGTCATAGTAGTAGTAGTAGTTGGGTTTACGTCGTTGAAATAATAACTCGGTCGACGGCATCCAAGCTTGTTTGTACAGTTGGCTGCAAAACGAGTTTCGCGCTTTCCGTAATCCGAGATACGAGAGAGAATTTCTCTCTCACACTCTCTCGCACTCTCATTCTTTCCATTTTCTATTTTTCATTCCTTTTTCTCCAAAGTTTCGCGTTTCATACTCTAACATAAGAGAAAAAGAAATAGAAAAGATACACTTAAGCTAGTCGAATGGTTTGGTCTCGGATAAGGGTAGAGAAGGAGGGGGTGGGGAAGGAGGGTGTCTTTTACCCTCGACGAGGACACTTGCTAGAGTTTTGGCCCTTCTTCGAAATCTCTTTCATCGTTGGAAAAGGTAGAATAGGAGTAAGCGAGATAGAAAATGGGGATTGGTAGGATCACAATCGTGTTGCATAGTGCAATATCGTTCGCTAGCAAATCACGGCTTAGTTTCTCCGTAATACTTTTCGCCTTTATGGCGAATATTTTATGGGAGGGGGGGAAAGATGGTAAGGGTTTTATCGTGGAATTAAAAAAGTCAGTTGAAAAATTCATTTCTCTTTCTTTCTCTCTCTCTTCTTTTTACCTTTAACGATAACAACGAGAGAAAGAGAGAGAGAATACACGTTAGGACGATTCTAGTTGGTAGAATGTGCCCTTAGGGTGATAGCCAATGCATCGCCATATGCCCTTTCTTCCTCTCTTCCTCACCCTTAGAATTCCAATCCACCCTTCTCTTCCATTTCGCGTAACGTTTTAAAGCACGCTGGGTGCGGTGCCAAACCACTATTTGACTTTCATTACGTCTTATGAAAGTACCGAAATTTATCGGGACAGATTTCTACTGATTTTTCTATATATCTCTCTCTTACTTTATAGGAAATTGAACCCTACTATTTTTTTCTAATCCTCAAAACCATTCAATAAAGAAGATTAAGTCTGGTGGTGATGATGATGGTGGTGGTGGTGGTGGTGGTGGCTGATCGTTAGAGTAATAGTCCGTAAGTTTTATCATATTTCAGGATCAAAATTCTTTTTTTTATTTTCTCTCCCTATCATCGATGAGGTGAAGAAGGAGGAGGAGGAGGAGGAGATCAGGGTGGTGAGAGATCAGGGTGGCTCGTTCGTCAAGTTCCGCCACCTAAATTCTCCGTTAAGGCCAGACTGACAAGGGAGCAATTTGCCAGTTGTTTAAGTGCCAAGTGTTAAGTGCTCTGTCGTTTATGTTTCGCCATTATTGTTTTATGTTTGGACTCCCCTTCGAGCAAGCGAGCGCGCATGCTTTTGTGTATTATCCTACGTACATAGGTATAACACGCGAGAATAGGTGTATATATATACTTGCACACAGTTGGAAGGTATCAAAACGTGTTTTCATCCTCCTGGTTCATCTTCTCATCCTCTTCCTATTCTTCATCATCCTTCTTCCCCTTTCCTCCTCCTCCTCCTCCTCCTCCCTTCTCTTATTCCTCTTCTTCGTCATCCTCGTCGTATCTACTCGCATAGAACGATTGAAATTAATTCGTGTTTACTGCCGACCTCGCATAAAGCCTCGCTATACTCGAGAGTGTCGAGCGAAGATAGCCAACTTACCTGCAGTTTCCTGCTCTTTACGTTCGACGATGATCATCTCTCGCATTTGCGCTCACAGAAATCCCTTTTGAAAATTCATATTTTATATAATATACCACGTAGAAAATGAGAATTACTATTATATATTATATATTATATATATATACTTATTATAATATTTTATTTATATACACACGACACAAATACGCGAATACAATTATTTTTCGTACTATTAGAAGAATTTTCTATGTATATATATATATTTATTATAATATTTTATTTATATACACACGACACAAATACGCAAATACAACTATTTCTCATACTGTTAGAAGAATTTTCTATATATATATATACTTATTATAATATTTTATTTATATACACACGACACAAGTACGCGAATACAACTATTTTTCGTAACTGTTACAAGAATTTTTTCTATACTTTTTTACAAATCGTCTTTATATCATTTCCTATGTATTAGTCATTTATGCCATTTTTAAATTATTATCATTTATTTTAATATATATATTGATTTTTAATCGTTCTTGATAGAAGATTCTAATTCATATTAATACACTGTGACGAGATACTTAATATGTCGAGAGAAACAAGTAATAAAACTATTTTTTTTCGTTTCAGAGAAAATTATGTTTCCTGTATACGTATGTAACGTCATAAGAATTTCAAATGCATCTTGCACAAATAATTGTTTAATATATATTAAATGTTACACATATATATATATACCCTGTAATTATATATAACACGTAGAATTTTAATCCCACTTATGTAATACACCTTACATATAATGCATCTTGCATTATATAATTGTATGTATATAATAATACGTATAAAATAATTAAATAATTGACGTCTTTTTAGAAATTTCGTATAATTCAAGAATAACTTATATATCTGTTTTTTAGATTAATATTCTAGATAAGTATCGTTACGATCCATACAATTTGCTATTAATATTTTGTAACATTAAGTATAGATCCTCGATAACGATCTTACGCATACATACGCACGCGAACACACATGGAAGAAAATTCCGATCACACTCAGAAGCAGTATAAGTCGTTCGTTGATAGGCGGCAGTAAAGCAAGCTTTAATCATCTGTCGGATTAGAGCGTGAATTTCATTTGGCTTTACGAGTTTTCAAGATCAGCACCCTTCGAGATTGGGGATGGTTGCTGTTGGTACTTGCACCAACAACCCACCGTCATAACCCATACACACCCAAATCAGTGGTGTGTGTGTGTTTGTTACTCGGTCGAGCGTAAAACGTTTTCCTATCCCTACACCCAAAAGTGTAAAAGAAAAACGAAACAAGAAGAAAAAAAAAAAAAAACTGAAAAGAGTAGAGAAGCTTATGCTATCATGGTGTTAAATTTTGGTGTCGTGGCGTCGTACACAACGTTCATGGTATCCCCCCATACTATACCGATGATGGAGTAGTTTAACGCGTTCGTAGTAACGAGATCGCGACGTATCGAATTTCCTGTCATTCTCCTGAACGATTCACGTACTTTTTTAAAAGCCCCATAATGGTTCTTTAAAAACCCTAACATCTGAAGTAACACTCGGGTAATAGGATGACTGATTTGTCATTCATTTTTCTTTCATAATATCAAATTGGACAGTTTTTAATATAAATTCTAATGATATTATAAACTCGAATGTTTTTTCTTTTTTTAAATATGAGATCGAATTTTGTTGAAAATAATATGATTAAAGAGAAGATACTAACATGAAATATTGAAACACAGGATACCAGGATCGTTCGCGTATTTATGCACAACGGACAAATATTTTCCATGGAAAATATTTAAAGTTATATTTATATATGGCAATGTGCGATAAGATAAAACGATAATATTGTTTTTACCAGCCCCTCGAACGTAAAAAAAAAAAAAGCTCGCGGAATCTACCACCTTTACAATTTTAAAGCGAACGTAAAAAATGAAAGAGCCTTCGAAAAAGCAAATATATTTTTTAACGGCGGTCGAGTTAACGTTTCAGAAGGGGGGTTGCAATGAGGGAGGAGTGTGGTCGGGGAGGAGGAGGAGGAGGAGGAGGGGGGTAGTTTTAACGCGACCGTTTAAACATCAACGCGTCGAGGGAAAAATATTGTTAACACGGGGTTGCGTTGACGATTGCACGTTCAAATAACTATGGTAAGCGAATAGAATTCTTAACGTTTCCCCCCTCCCCTCACCCTCACCCTCTCTCTTTCTTTCCTTTCCTTCTCTCCTCTCCTCTCCTCACCTTCTCTTTTCGTCGCATTGAAAATTCGTTTTAATAACGAAATTTGACGATTTATTCTTTGGAACATGGAACGGCACACACATATCGTATATCAGAGATCGTGATTCCCTGCGAATCAGTGGTTAGACGTTTTGAAAAGTTCCAAAGCGCGCATCCCCAAAATCCAATATATCACGCACGTGTCAGGACTGTCCCGGTACAATAAATTGTCATCAAGCCTACCCGCATCGGTCTGTCAAAGCAATAATAGTGTATCGCGCGTTTCGTGAGAATATAGAAATATTTCGCTCGTTAACGACCCATCACTTACGAAAGAAAGAAAGAAGAAAGGAAGGAATACTTTCTTAAAAAAAGAAACGAAAAAACATCAAATTGGTATAGAAACCGAACGTAAAGCAAGCAAAAACACCCGATTATAGGAATAAGATATAATAAAAGAAGGGGTTAGATGGTGGTGGTTGAAAGAAGGTTGGTTGGGCGAGGGGAGGGTGGTGGTTAGGTGGTTATAGGAAAAATAGAGAATGAGTACCCTTCCGGAAAAAGCGTTTCTGGGTCATTACGCGGCCATAATCACTCTCATAAGCCGGAATCGGGAGACTCGAAAACTATTAGCATATTAATGGCCGGCAGTTCAGTTAACCCTTTCATCAGCGTCGGCCAGATTTGCATCTCTTCTTCTCTCGCGTATAAAGGGCTAGGAGAGATGCTAGCAGGCTTTCGGTTCTCGTCTCGTTTCGTTTCGTCTCGTCTCGTCGGGTTGGGTCGCGTCGCGTAGTCTCGCGGGTTGAACGCAAGCGGGACAGGCAGGCAGGGTGGCAGTGCGTTAAAAGCCCGGCTCGGTCACCCCAACGCGAGTTTCTCGCGAAATTAACATGACAAACTACCCCCAGCAATAAGGGGGTTCGTCGAAAGATATATCGTCCTGGATATGCGGGTGTACGGTAGAAACAATAGATGCCCTTTTGCGAATAGGAGGACTACCAACCACCCTTCTTCGCGTCAATCCCTCCCTCTTCCTCCTCCTCCTCCTCTTCCTCTTCCTCCGCCTTCTCCTCCCACGATTCATCGAAAACTCCTACTACCTACCCACCATCCCTTTTCAAACGAAGCGACTAAAAAGCGATGCAAAATTTACTCGCTTTTTCCTCGTGACTCTATTATCTTCTCTATTAATTACTTTTTACCGAACCATTCGTCATTTCGAAGCTTACCACCACCACCACCACCCCTACCCTATTACTTTTTTCTTAATCCCTCTCTTCCTATTCACCCTTCTTCCTTATCGAAATAGATCGATTTAGTTGTAACACGTAGGTATTATTATTTGTTCTCTTCGTGTTACTTTTTTTGTTTGAAAATTGGATAATTTTAAAGAGAATTTAAGGTTTACCGTCGAACCTCGTTAATTTATCTTCGACACCAATACGAAGATCTTTTAAGAGGACACACCATTACTGCACGTTATTACTATTACGTTCTCGTGATTTTTTCCCTCGGCAACAGCTTGGTGGCACGCAATTTAACGAGTTACCAGTCGGAGTACTACCACCACACAATAACGAAGTTTGACAAGCGAGGCCAGGAAACCCGGTGCTCGTACGTACGACCACTCGTTTTCTTCCCCTCGTCTCTTTGCTCCTCTCCTCTCTTTTCTCTACTCTACTCTTCTCTTCTCTTCTCTTCTCTTCTCTTTTGCGCTTCACGTTGCTTTTCGCCTTTACGATTCTCTTCGGTGTAAAAGAGACGAGTAGATTCACGAAGGTAGCTGAGAAAAATTAGCATGCTAATTCGCCCTCCGTGCTCGTGGTTGGTGGCTCGTAAACTTTGGTAATTAACGCTTTTCTACTCGTCTTCCTTCCCCCTCCTCCCCGTTCTCACTCCTTACCTCTTACGTCACGATCTTAAAAGTCGCATAAAAATTCTAATAAAATCTGGTTGGGTCGTGTCAATGGGATTCTTCTAATCGTTACAATTATTAATTTGTCTTATTTATTAATATTATTTTGAGGAATAATGTTGTATTATAGAATGATAATGTTCGTTTGTTAGAACGTTGGACTCGTATAATTTATTTTTATATATTTTTGTTTGTTTTACGTTTAAGTTTTACGAATCGCAGGATCATGTCGAGTTACTATTATTAACGCTATTATTAATTTGTCCAATTTATTAATATTATTTTGACGAATAATGTTGTATTATAGAATGATAATGTTCGTTGTTAGAAAGTTAGACTCGTATAATTTATTTTTATAGATTTTTGTTTAGTTTGACGTTCAAGTATTATGCATTGTAGGGTCACGTTACTATTATTAATTAGTCAAATTTTTATCGATATTATTTTAAAGAATAATATTACATCATACAATGATAATATTCGTTTGTTAGAAGATCCAGCTCGTATTTCGTATTTTTATATATTTCTTTTTGTTCGTTCGCGACGCTGAAGTTTTACGACTCGCACCCGACTTTTCAAGCTTGTTACAATTTGTCGTTTGGGCGTTTATCTGCCGGGTGCCGGCCCTTTTTTACGACTTTCTTCTTCTTCTTCTTCTTTTCCTCGAAGTAAGAAAAAGAATAAGAATAAGAAAAGGAAGAAGAAGAAGAAGAAAGGGAAGAAGAGAGGGCGGGCGTCAGGAAGAAAACGAAGAGAGGAGAGGTCCTTTTGATGGCCGCCTTGGTAGAGAAGAGTAGTCGGTGTGCGTTGCTGGTAATGAGGAGCCTGGGATCCTTTCAAGGATGCCTTTCTATAGAAAGAGAGAGACCAGCAACCCGTCGGGATTTGATAATTACAAGGATTATTTCGGATTTTAAAAGGCCGCCACAGCTACGGTGGTGGTAAGCAGGGCAGGGAAGGACAGGGAAGGGCAGGGTAGGCAGGGCAGGGTAGGCAGGGCAGGCCCTTATCGCCAGACCGCGAGAAAATTCTAAATCTGCTCATTAACCGTGCCGACCTTCTCTCTGTGATTTTTCCTTTCCGGTTTGCTGAACAAACCCCACAGGTATTTCGCGTTTTCCGCGAAACGAACGAATAAACGAAACTTGAGCGCTTCGATCTCTCATTCGTCACTCGTACCGTTGTATTGTGTCGTACCTCGTAATTGGTGCTTGATTATGAATGACTCGTGCCACGACTAAAAGTTGTCGGATGAAAACAGAAAATCAAATAATAAAATCAAATCAAATAAATTAAGAAGTCGAGAAGAAGAGAAATTTCAATATAATAAGCTTTTTACAGGATTAACTTAAAAAGTTCAACGTGTTCTCTGTTGATAATAAGGAAAAACAAAATAATATAATATATACGAGAATTTTATATACGTATGTTAATTAAAACGATGATAATGCATTAACGATGTATAATAAATAACATCGTGTCATTTAAATTTATATACTTGTATTTTAAAAACATACCTCTATATTTCGTTTTATTATAACAAACATTTCAATTTTTACGTATCTGATTACGATTTATTGTATAAAGTACAGGTAATCATTTGTACAGACTACACATACCCATATACATATACCTATGACAAATTAATTTATAAACTATTAATATATATCTGAATATTTTTCTTACTCTCTCTCTCTTCAATAATAATTTATTGAAAATAACAAAAGAAAGAAAAAAAACAAGAAAAAATGTCTTGGAATCGAAGAAATAAATCCGTGATTGGTTTCACTCGTTAAAATAAGTTGGCCGCGAGCCACCGATATCCGATGGGAGTCGAGTACTACTACTTCGCCTTAACAAAAATAATTGGCCGTCGTTAAGAGCTTAACTTAGCTCTCGCATTACCACCCAATATATTCCTGCCCCCTTTCCGTCCCCTCTCCCTCACCCTCACTCTATCCTTTTCATTCTTATTCTTTATTTCGTCAATAAGTCCGTTTTCGTTTAATTCAACCACCTCCCACCATCGTAGAAACGGTGAAAATATTGTTGATGGGTTATTAAATTAAACGATTTTTCTTATTGTACTCGGATGCGGTATCCGTTATTTCGAGAAGGAAGGAGGGAGGGAGAAAAGGGGGAAGGGAGAAGAGGAGGGTTGAACTCGTCGCATCTTCTCCTCCCTTTCCTCGTCCCGTGGGGCACTTCTGGTGTACTGTAACGTTCAGGGGTCGTTCCATGGCAACCCCCATACAGTAATTATGCTTTTCTTTTTATGTCCGCGTCATTTCATTGGCCCCCCCCTCCAACCCCCTCGATATAATAAGGCATTGTTGCTGCGTTCGTCGATGGATATACAGGGACGACGAGCAAAGGCTTCTTCTTTTTCTATTTTTTTTTTTTCTTCTTCTTCTCTCCTCTTTTTCTTTTTCTTTCATTTCATTCGATTTGATTTGATTTTATTTTGATTTCGTACCGGAGCAACGCCCCTTACTTAATTAGATTCTTTCGTCCATCCGTAGAGATTTTTCCTAAAAGGAGCCTAGTAATCGTGGATAACGATTCCGATCCTCGTGATTGGTTCCTTTTTTTTTTTTTTTATAAAAAGAAAAAGAAAGGGATAGAAAAAAATGAGCATAAGTGTTTCGTGGAATGATCGAAAAATCTTGGAATATTCGTTCGTACATTCTGATTTGTGGTGATTCTCTTACTTTATCGTACGTTTGTTGGTAACCTTTACATAAATACACATACATACATACATATACATAGCATATCCCCGCCTACCCATTGGGATAAAAGTAAACGTTCGTCAGGTTTTGCAATCATATGGAAATAAGGTGCTAAGTAAGAGTTAAGGCGAACGTGTTTACCCAACTGGCGCCAGTCTCGACGTTCGTCTTTCTTCCATTCTTTTGGAGTCAACTTGGTTCCTCGTTGACTCTTTCTTTCTTTCTTTCTTTCTTTCTTTCTTTTCTTTTCTTTTTCTTTCTTTGCTTTCTCTCACGTTCGTCCGTATTGTAATATAATAGATGCGAGTGGACCAGGTTTCATAAGATTACACACAAACCCATGATGATTCATGTAACGGAACATTAAGTGTTTGATTTTTCAATGATTTATTTGCTCACGTATCTTTAATCCTCCAACCGCTTAGTTAGTTTTCAACTTTCTTTCTTTCTTTCCTTTTTTTTTTTTTACTATATACAATTACTGGCTAATTTTATTCTCAGTTATGCATCCTGCAAACATGCAAACGTGTATTTGCTACACGAATTTAACGTTGTTCTTGGTTTATATATTAAGTTGAATTAAAAGAATTCGTACATTTTTTTAATTAATATTTCCAAAGTAAATTTTACAACAATAAAAACAATCTATCGTGTCAGTTTATAACACACTTTTGATTCACCCTAACTTTATATTGTTTTTTCGTAATTTGTAATTTGCTATCAAACCTTTTCTTCGAAATGACGGAGTTTCAATTAGAGTTTTTTATTTTTCTTTTTTTTAGGAGATCAAACGTTTGACCTTTTTTTTTTCTCTTATTTCTACGAAAGAGTTTTTACGGAAATAGGTTTTGGTAGGAGTTCGATATTTGGGTTAAAATCTCTCCCGCGTCGATTCGACGTCACACGACTGACTCGTCGTCTACTTGTTTTATCTTTTTCTCTTTTTCTATATTTCGCGTTCTCGAGAGAGACGCAATATAAACCCGCGAACACTCTCTCTCTCTCTCTTTTTCTCTCTCACGCTCGGAAACTCTATTTTCATTTCCCAGTCCCCGTGGATATCCTTTTTTAAACGTCCTGGGAGAAAAGACCACACAGTGAAAAAAAGTTTTCAACTTTGGCGAGTGCCCTCTCATTTCCTCTTTCTTACTCTTTCAATATGTCTCATCACTCAGAAAATTTTTACCTATTTGTATATCAAATATTATACAAACACACACACACACACAGACATAGAATGTTTCTAAAACTCTCGGTTAAATTTTTCTGGACAATCTAACAGTATATATTGTGAAATTGTTTGTGTAAAACATCTTATACCAAATAAAAGAAATTTAAAGAATTTCATCGTAAGAATCTTTCATAGATCAATTGTTGAATTAATCATCTGGAAAATGAAAGACCTCCGGGTTCCATTTCCGATTCCATTCAATCGAACCATTGAAAATTTTTCACGAATCTTTACATATCAATCTATTCAAAATAAAAATCTAGTATATATATATCAGCATCAATTTTCCAAACCCCATAGAACCTCTTTTATTGTATCAACGTAACTGTTATTGAACAACAAATGTTGCATTAATCAAATTGATAGCAAATAGAATGATTAGATACAACGATGAGACAACGAATGATTAGACAATTATTAGATTACAAGTTAGAGACTAGCAGATAGAAAGAGAGAGAGATAGAGAGAGAGAGAGAGTGAGAGAGTTCCTGAACGGAAATTTGGTTCTCGTCGTGGATTTCGATTAGGTCTTAGTACGCCATTTGAAGTGCACTTAAGGTGGATTCGACGACAAGGAGGATAATGTCGTCTCTCTAGCAAATTCTCTCTCTCTCTCTCTCTCTCTCTCTCTCTCTCTCATTCTCTTTCTGGATAATAGTCGTCTGGTAGAAAGAGAAGAGAAGAGAAGAGAAGAGGAGCGAAGAGGGGAATATTCCTTCCAAAGGATATTACAGGTTCTGTTAGATATTGGAGTCCCTTTAAAGGTATCTTCTATATTTATCACTGAAACTTAGTAAACTCGAATAATAAGTTTGAATTTACATAAGTGCAGTTGTCGTGTTACGTAAGACGTAGATTAACATAGATAATACCAATGGTTTTCTTTGTTGTTTTCCCCATCTCTTAGTTTGATTTAAGATTGATCATTTCTCGTAGCGAGTGTGACTCGTAATTAATTAACGAGTTGCTAGATAAAAAGAAAAATTAAGGAATCCAATGGATTACAGACAAATCTTTCGACGTTTTAGTTTCCATCCAATTGTTTTTTTTCTACGATAGGAAATAAAGAATATTCTTGCGATAATACAAATTTTAATTTACATTTTAATAAAGAATCTATATTAAACTGTTGTTCAAACGCAAAATATTTTCACATCGAGTAGTCTAAATGAGATGAAATTATTTGTAATGGCACTTTCATTGAGAATATTTCGGGTGACATTTAATCGACATTAAATTCTTGTCTACGTTTTTTACCTAATTCTTTTTTTTATTTTTTACGAGAAAAAAAAATAAGATCCATGATAATTTCGGGGGAAAAAAAACCGCGTTACAATGCGAGAAAGAATCTTACATTAGTAAAAGAAGAAAAGATAAAGATAAAGAAAAAAAAAGGAATGAACGAAGCGCAGGAGTGTCCTCTTCAATATACTTCTCGTCGTACTAAATATAAGTGCTACGAGAAAAGGAGAAGAAGGACGAAAGGGCTTAAAACATTTTTATTCGAATCCACTCCCTCCCGTCCCACCTCTCACCTCCCTTGAGTGAACGTCGCGGAGAAAAAAAAAAGAAGAGAGAAAGAGAGATAGGTGTATCGAGAAAAGGAGAAAAAAAGTAGGAGGGAGTGGGTGGGTGAGGTGTGGAATGGGTGGTGGTACGAGAAAAGGTGTCCCGAAGTTTTCCAAGGGTGGTTGTCGGATATAATCACCGCAGTATCCTTCCCCCTACCCCCTACCCCCTCTCCCCACTTCGTCATCTTCTTCTTTTCCTTCTTCTTCTTCTTCTTCTTCTTCTTCTTCTTCTTCTTCTTCTTCTTCTCGAACAGTCCTCCTTCCCTAGTACCAGCTCGTATTTCGTCTCACCGCATTGTCCCTTTCAGTCCCTTCGGGATTGCAGGGCCAACACGGCGAGATATCGGATCAATTTTTTAAGCCGAGGGTGCTGAGACTTTACACTCCTTGAAAGACGACATCGACGAGGATGAGGACGAGGACAAGGACGAGGACGAGGACGAGGACGAGGACACAACTGTGGCAAAGTTAGGGTGTGTAACAGCGTGCCTATGGTAAAACTCTCGTGGGGTTGATTCGAAAGAATGAAAGAAAGAAATAATAAGAGAAAGAGAGAAAACAAATGGTGATCGAAAGATACAGAATAAGAAAAGGGATAGTACATATATATATATATATTCGAAGGGTGAAGTCAAGCCGCGAAGAAAATTAAAAACGAGAGGAACCACCGAAGGATCTTTGAAAGGATCTTGCGCGCGTTCAAGGACATTCTACTCGCGCATTTTCCAACACTTTCGTCCGAACGGATAGGATGGGAGGAAGGAACCCTTCTCCTCCTTCCCCTCTTCTCTTTTCGACTCTCAACTAACCTACGATTCTTTCTTTCTTCCTTTGTACTTCCTGAACCTTTTTCCCCAAGTTGAAATCTCTGCAGGATGATGCAAAAGAGAAAGAAAAAGTGTGCGGTGATTGCTCGCGCCTCTTTTCTTCAGCTTTTTACTCGACCCTACTACTACTACTACTTGGTTTTTCTTCTCTTTCTATTTTTGATCCTTCATCCTTTTTCAACGTTGATCCATTGTCGTAACTCTCTTCCAATTTCCATTAACGAGAAACTCCGCGACACGACGAGTTAGATGATACTCTTTTAGGTTTACTCGTATTTATCAAATCATTTTCGAGTGCATAATTTTGATAACAGGAGTTTAACTCGTCGTTTATCAATTATTCAAATGGTATCGTTCGAATCGATCATGTTTTTTTCTCCCCATTTCAATTGTGTGTTCGGGATATTTAATATACTTCATTCTTTATCTTTTAACCATTTTAACGAACGTATATCGTGTGTGGTTTTAATCCTTTCAGTGTTATTAACGCATATACGTGTTTATCAATATAAATGCGTATAATGTAATTATTAAATATAATTTATCATTAGATCTAATGAATAATAATTAATCAATAATAACAACGACACTAATAATAAAGTATTCCATACTTACTAAACATTTCAACTGAGAGTATTGAACATTAAAAGGGTTGAAAAACAACGCATAATAATAAAGTAAAATAAGAAATAGATAATGGTATAGAGAAAAAAAGGATCGAATTTCTGAGACGGTAGTCAGAAATCACACGGAAGAACGAGTAGATGTTTCGTAAATCGCTTCATTTCCCAGTCGTGGATTATAACACCCTCGATAACCACCAATAATAAAATAAATCACAGCCTCGTAAAGGCAACCGTCACGTCGGCGAATTTCTCTTCTACTCGTATATACGTTTCTGTCTATACAGTGTATGATGTATGTATTTGTAAGTGTAGGTTTGCTTACGTATATATGAACTTAACTAACACACCAATACGATCGTAGGAGAGAGAGAAAGAGAGTGACGGGTTTGCGGTTGTAATATAGTTTAGTGCTAACGCACGAATGCTTAGGCGGATGCTGTGTGCCATCTCGTCTCGCAGTGGACCAAAGTACGCGGGAGCTATATTTCTTTATTTAATGTTGGTAGTAACGCCGCTGCCTCGCTATGGCAAAATCCGTTTTATTCTTCTTAAGCTGAGTCAGCCAACGTAACGTGCCAAAGAAAACTCTGAAAAGAGAACAAAAAAAAGATTTCAGCGTTGAAAACGAAAGATCTTAACTATTTTTTTCTTGTGGGGAAGTAACTATGAAAATAAATAATAATATCGTGTTCGATTTACTATTAATTTTGGATTTTTTATTTAAATTTGTTCTCTTATATTTCTCGATCGAATAATTATTTATTAATGTAGATATTTAGAAATAAAAATGTAGAAAAATAAATAAAATAAAATGAAAGAATAATTCGTACATTTATGAAACACACATTTACATACACTTTTATTATATTTATATGTTCATGGTGTTATTTTTTTCTACAATTATTATACGAATATTATTTATATTACATCTGATGAAATAACGACAGATAGAAAGAGAAAAATTAAAAAAAAAAACCATACACGTGGTATAATTTATTTAAATTGAAACATCAAAACTAAACAAATTTCAATATATAGCAATAGTTTGTAATCATTCTCGATAGAAGAACGTAATTAAAACGATCCCGATAAATTTACGTTGCTCGTTACAGGCTGATACGTTTTTTGAATGAATAGGACCCACCCATGACCCACCCATCCACCCTTTAACTCGTAGATTCGAGCTTGCGCGAATTACGGCCATTTTCTTGTCCTCTACTTTTTCTTTCTCTCTTCTTGTATTTTTTTTTGTTTCCTTTCATTTCCCTTTAGCGAGCATCGAAAGAAATTGACGATATAAAACGGTCGTCTCTTTTACGATGAACGCACGTATATATATGTATATATGTGTGTGTGTGTGTGCAAATTCGCTGAGGAACCAATAAAAAGAAGAAATAATAACAGAGAGAAAGAGAAAGAGAGTGAGGGGTAAGGCACCCCTTCGACCGAAAAAAATAAAGAAAAAAGAAAAAGGAAAGAAAGAGATCTGGTTGGAATTGTTTGCATTTACCGAGCATATTTTTACGATATTTATCTGCCGGTACGTAAGAACGACGTTGAAAGTTCGACTGTCAGGAGCAGAAGCAAGCAGCACCAGCTGAACAGGGAACGTGAAAAAGAAAGAAAGAGAGAGTGGTGATGGTGGTAGTGGGAGTTGGGTATGGGGGTGGGTAGGGATCTTCTCACTTTCTTTCTTGGCAGTTCGATCCTTACGACGAGCCTTACGACGCGGAGAAAATCGTAAAAGGGTGTACGCAGGAGTCAGCAGCGAGTAAAAGAACGGCAGCAGAGGTAGGTAGCTAGCTAGCTAGCCGAGCAACCAGCACCAAGTGAACGTCGTTCGATATAAAATGCAGAGGTACGATAAAACGAAGAAGCCGGTAGCTCTCGAGTTATCGTCGATTAGAGCCACGATGGAATAGCCTCGATTTCGTTTTACTTTACTAGAACGAGTGACGAGGGTAGAGAAGGGAAAGGAAGGGAAAGGGAAGATGGTGGTTCTCTCAAGTCCAAGCAAGTGGAAAATAAATGCTCGTGTAGGTATATTCGAGTTAACGCCTACGCGTATACGTTATTCGACACTTTCGATACACCCTGCAAACTTCGAGATAAACTTCGGAATATTATAAGTGGAATAAGAGAGAAGAGAGAGAATGATCTTCTTGTTTTTTTTTTCTTCGTTTATTTCATTTTGTTTTTTTATCAGACGTTTAACTCGATTTACGAACGATTATTATATTCGTTGTAATATCGCGTAATTTGTGATTAATATTTTAATGTATACTTTAATATACAATATTAATATAATTAATTAATATTTAATAATCTTAGAAAAAGATATGAATGTTTCGTTCGATGTACTTGCATCATCATTTTCCAAATAAATTTGTCCATGTGTTACCATGAAAAATTGTAATCGAAAAATGTCTAGATTCGCATAGTTTGCTTGATGCAGAAATCAAAATATATATTATAATGTAATAGAATATAATAGAAATATTATAATGTATATAAGAATGAAAGGAAATATTCGATATTTCATTGACGCATTTGATATCTGTTGACAATTTCATCACCATGCGAATCTAATTTCGGTTTTGCACGATAATATTATATATATATGTGTATTATACTTTTTTGACGATATCGCAAACGAGGTGGAAAGTTAAAAGAGAAGAAAGAAAACAAGGGGGCCGTGGGTGCGTATAAGTGTCGGTGGTAAAAAGGGAAAGAAGAAGAAAAAAAAAATATATAAAAGGATACGAGGATGAAAAGTGGGATGAAAATTCAGTAGGACCTAAGGACCTAACTTTAACTCACTTTTATTCTATTCCTTACGTTCGCAGTAAGTGATAACCACCGAGATAAATATTATATGTCGGTAGTGGAAATAAAATAAAAAAAAAAGAAAGAAAAAAAAGTGATGGTGACCGTAAAGTCGTAGACCGCAAGCGGGCAAACAACTTATTGCCAGTTTCTTCGTTCCATATATCTTCCTATCTTCCTTTTTATTTTGACTCTTTCGTCGTTACCATCTAAGTCGTAGCTAAGGGTGTTAAAAATAAGGGATACCCGTGAAAATCGAATGCGAAGAGGAAATTAGCTCGCTAAAGGTGTCCTCCTCTTCCACCTTACTCCCTCCCACCCTGCCTCTTTGCTATGGGATAAAAAAAAAATAACCAACCGACTGTAAAGATAAAAAAAAAAGAAAGAAAACGACGGGGAGAGAGAATTTCATGGAGAAAGCTTTTCGTATAAAACTCGGCCATATTCTTGCGTGCAACTTTTATTCGAAACATAAGCTTCGTTCTCTCGTCCCCCTTCTTTTTTTTTCTTTCTTCTTCTTCTTCTTCTTCTTCTTTCCTTTAAGAGAGAGAAGAGTTTTACGAAAAAAAAAAAAAGAAAAAAAAAACTAACTCATGGCCTCGGGGGTTAAGACAAGAAGGGAAAGGATACCTTAAACTTCTCTTTATTATCGTAAAGTAAAAGCTATGGGAGAAGAAAACAGTGAGAGAGAGAGAGAGAGAAAGAGAGAGAGGAAAAGTCGATCGGTTTTTCGTCTCGTTTACAACCGCGAATGCAAATGGAAAGCAGTATCCGGTACGGTTCATCGGTCCGTTTGACTTCTTCCTCCTTTAAGAAGAATACCCACCCTTATCGTTTACTTAACTACCGTGCCAGAAGAAACAATAAAATGCAGATTTTAACGTAGACTCATAGAAGAAATTTCGAAACGGGGTCCCAATTTTTTTGACGATTGGTAATTGGTAAATTTTTCATACTAAAAGTGAATAGATTTTTATGATTTTTATATTAAATTAAAGTACACTCTTTTTTCTACGCGTAGAATATTTTTTCGAGTTATAAATTTAGCATGTAAAGTTCAGAAAATGTCAGAGAATGCAATGCTGTAAATTGTGCATCTTTGCAATTTCTTTGAAAAGTTCGGGTAAATATTTTTTATACTAAAAGTGAATAGATTTTAATGATTCTTATATTAAATTAAAGTACACTCTTTTTTCTACGCGTAGAATACTTTGTCGAGTTATAAATTAAGCATGTAAAGTTCAGAAAATGTCGGAGAATGCAATGCTGTAAATTGTGCATCTTTGCAATTTCTTTGAAAAGTTCGGGTAAATATTTTTCATACTACAAGTGAATAGATTTTTATGATTTTTATATTAAATTAAAGTACACTCTTTTTTCTACGCGTAGAATACTTTGTCGAGTTATAAATTAAGCATGTAAAGTTCAGAAAATGTCGGAGAATGCAATGCTGTAAATTGTGCATCTATGCAATTTCTTTGAAAAGTTCGGGTAAATATTTTTCATACTACAAGTGAATAGATTTTTATGATTTTTATATTAAATTAAAGTACACTCTTTTTTCTACGCGTAGAATACTTTATCGAGTTATAAATTTATCATGTAAAGTTCAGAAAATGTCGGAGAATGCAATGCTGTAAATTGTGCACCTTTGCAATTTCTTTGAAAAGTTCGGGTAAATATTTTTTATACTAAAAGTGAATAGATTTTAATGATTTTTATATTAAATTAAAGTACACTCTTTTTTCTACGCGTAGAATATTTTTTCGAGTTATAAATTTAGCATGTAAAGTTCAGAAAATGTCGGAGAATGCAATGCTGTAAATTGTGCATCTTTGCAATTTCTTTGAAAAGTTTTGCTAAATATTTTTTATACTAATAGCAAGCACATTTTCATGATTTTTATATTAAATTAAAGTACACTCTTTTTTCTACGCGTAGAATACTTTATCGAGTTATAAAATTATCATGTAAAGTTCAGAAAATGTCGGAGAATGCAATGCTGTAAATTGTGCACCTTTGCAATTTCTTTGAAAAGTTCGGGTAAATATTTTTTATACTAAAAGTGAATAGATTTTAATGATTTTTATATTAAATTAAAGTACACTCTTTTTTCTACGCGTAGAATACTTTATCGAGTTATAAATTTATCATGTAAAGTTCATAAAATGTCAGAGAATGCAATACTGTAAATTGTAGCAAACAATTGACGACGTTATTCGTGTGAAACATAAGTTAAAAGAAAAGAATAGAAACAGTTACACCCAGAAAAATATTTACGAGGGCTTTTCCGAATGCAGCGTCGTCGTGCGAATCGTTCGTTCGTTCGTTCCTTCCTTCCTTTTCGTTTTGGTTTTAGTTTTGGTTTTTTTCGATGCGAGAGAAACTGCACGCGAGGAAAAGAAAGAAAAGGAAAATGAAAGCAAAGGAAAGGAAAGCAAAGGAAAGGAAAGAAAGAAAGAGATAGAGATAGAGATAGAGAAGAGATAGAGAAGAGAAGAGAAGAGAAGAGAAGAAAGAAAGAGAAAAACGCGTCGCCCTGCCTCCGGGCATTAGCAGTGATATTTTATTCATGAAGCACCTTATATACCACGGCGGGTGCGCCTCTAACCCAAACCGAGTGCAATGCGAGAGCTACTAAATAAAACATCCATACGCGCCTCGCCCATAAATTTCTACACGGCTGATAGATTTACAAGCCGCCCTTGCCGAACTGATATTTAAATTAGTCCAACTACGTCGACAGAGAGAAAGAGAGAGAGAGAGAGTAGAAAAGAAGGAAAATAGGAAGAGAGTAAGAGAGTAGGGGGTGGGCTGGGAGAGGGGTGAGTTCGCCGCGGGTGGCATATACGCTATCACCAACCACCACCTACCCACCCACCAAACAACCCATCCCTTTTTTCAGTTTACCCGGAAAAACGTACTGGAGAAAATACGTTCCTTGTTTGGTTCATCCTGTTTTTTCCTCTCCGCGAGGTACACAAATTTATATATTTATATATTTATTTTATATATATTATTATTAATAGTATTTTTCTTTTTTCTCGTTTTATTATTCGAAGATATAAAATTAATAAAACGTAAGGGAAAATTTGTATCGAAATCTATCAATTTTGTATCGATATCTTTAATGAATATCAATCAAATTTAATTTTAATTTGCATTTGTTTTTCCTCGCGTATAATTAAAATAAAAGAGAAAGTATTTGACTCGAAATTAACGGGATAAAAATATATGAGAAACGAGGTCGAGTAATAAGGGCCGGCGGCTCGCCCTTATCCTCTTCCTCTCGGTATCTACTCGTTTTCCTATATACACCAAAAGCTTTATAATTCATCAAAATCTTTGTTGGTAAGTTCAGCTGTGTGGTATTTTCGCGACCCCCTCGACTCGAACATCTTCAGAAGAACACCCCCGCTCGGTTGCTGTCAGTAGGCCACTGGCCTACTTGCCAAGAGGGAACGGGGTTTGAAAAGACAAGAAGAATTAAGTGCAGCACACCCCTCTGCTTGTCGGTTTCTTTTCTGAGGGTCTTTCTGTTACTGCTGCTGCTGTTGCTGCTGTTGGATGTTGCTGTTGCTGTTGCTATTGCTTCGCGTACGAGTTTCGTGCTACGAGGGTGTAAATAATGAACGAAGGGATGATACGTTCCTGAGGAACCGAGGGTAACTTTAGTAGGTCAATACCTTGCTTGCTTGCTTGCTTGCTTGCGAACCACTTCTTATTTTTTCCTTCATCTTCTTTTCTCTTTCTCTCTCTCTCTCTCTCTGTTTCTTTTCAACCATTCTAGAGAACGAATGAAAAATGATGGGAAACAGAAGGACGAGATTTTGTTCTTCTATTCAAATATGTGTACATTTTTTGTATCCTTTTTTTAATTAATTAACTTGAAGATTGTAACTTCAATAACGAGAGATCGTTAATAGTAATGAATTTACTTCTTCAATTCTTTTTCTCTTTTTCTTTTCATTCATTCATTCATTCATTCATTCGGTGTACTTTATTTTAATATCATTTTGTAATAATACGTCGCAAAATAATGATTACATTATTATAGAATAAAAGAGGGACGGAGGGAATACACTGAACGTTAAAAAATTATACAACATGTTCCCAACATAATCGTATAAAATTTTAACGAAATGGGAGGAGGGGGAGGGGTAGCGAATGAGAAGGGATCTTGCTCAAAGATGAAGAAGAACACTGACAAGATTTGATATTAGTGTCAAATGAATTATTATATATATAATTCCTAACGTTACTTAATAATTTAATAATAACAACACATCACATATATATATATATATAAAAATTCTAACAAAAAAGAAGATCTCTCTAAAAGATTTCTATAACAAAAACCCATATAAATATTAATACCATTTTTATCGTTGTGAACGAAATCACTGTTCAGAAATAAAAATAAAAACCACATAAATAATCGATGTTCCCGTGCAAAGAATCCCAAACGAAAAAAAGAAAAAGAATAATAATAATAATAGAAAGGTAGGGAAAAGAAGGGGTGGGTGGGGGTGGGAGGAGGATTGTTCGTTCGTTCGTTCGTTCTCGATGATTTCCTTCGATCGGACGTTACGTCGTAGTTCGTTTTACGACTTCGTAGCAAAATTGTAGACGAACAAAAAGAGAAAGAGAGAGATGTAGAAGAGATGAGGTAACCAGAAGTGGGTGGGAAGAAGTTGAAAGAGAAAGAGAGAGAGAGATAGATAGATAGAGAAAGAGATAGAATGGTTTTACGCGTGGAATATGCTAAACCAAGATCCGCGGAAACTCAGACCACGTTTCCTCTCCATGCAAATGGTTGGAAGGTCTAATGACGATCCCATGCCGTGGGCGCAAATCGACGGGACCAATTTTTCCTTCATTCTTATTCCTATTTCCTTCTCTCTCTCTCTCTCTCTTTTACACATATACACACATACACATACATATACGTACACAGATTCTCGCTAAGTCTCTCCTTTTCACTCTTTTTATCGCGAGACCATTGCACCCTTCTTTTTTTCCCTATCACCCTTTCCCCATTCTCCATCTTTTTTTCTTTTTTTTTTTTCTTCTTTCTTTCTCTTTCACAGTAATGGTACACATCGGTGCGAGCATTCGAATGCAAAACGAGTCGTCGTATCACTTTGAAAAAGAGGAAGACTCTGATAGAGAATAAAAGAGAGAGAGAGAGAGAATTTTGTTCCGAGCCCTTTTTTCATCCGAGAACGAGCGGTGGCGGTGTGGAAGGGGCAGGGAAGGGGGGGAGGAGAGAGGATATTTTGCTCGTCGTGAAGTCAAGTGCGAAATCGGGAGGACGTTGGAAGAAGAGCCGAATTTTTGCTAGGACACTGGAGTCAACCGAGTGTTGATATTTCCTGTATCGTTTTAAACTATCCATTCTCCCTTCTTCTTCTTCTTCCTCTTTTTTTTATTTTTTTTTCTTATCCGTAAGAAGGAAGAAGATCATTGACGGGATATTGTTAAAAAAATTTTGCGGCTTACCTGTGAAATTAAGTAATTCTCTAGCCCCCCACCCCATCACCTCACCAGGGTTCTTAGTGTCGGGATAAAAGTATCGAGTTAACTTTTTTAACCAGGAAGAATAAAAAAAGATCATCGTGAGTGGGGTAGAAGGGAAGGGGTGGGAGAAGTAGGGAGTGGTTGGATCAATTAAAGTGATAGGATTTTCGTGACAATGTTCCGTATAAATCGTTTCGTTTCTAAATGCGTGACGAAAAGAAAGAAAAAAAAAAGATAAATAGAACGGAATGAAAGTAGGAAGAAGAAGAAGAAGAAGAAGAAGAAGAAAAGGTGAAAGAGTAGGGGAAGAAAGTGGAGAGGTGGAGATTGGTTGACGAATTAACGACACGAAATAATACTTTATCTTTTTGTTCCCCGTGAGCAAATAAAAATGTCAAGATTCGTTCGTTGGTCGGAGTCCAGTTCCTGTCCGTTCATTTATTTAGGTCGAAATTGAGGGAAAATTGGGTCAAATGGGGTGGAATTGGATCGTTCGTGTTCGAACGTATCTCGCGATCGAGTAGTAGTAGACGACAAATAACAAAAGAAAAAAAAATAGGGGAATGGGGGAAGAAAAAGGCAAAAAAAGATTTCTTAGTGTTTTCGTTCGAAGTGCCGAGAAACGAGAGGATTTAAGAGGGCCAGTCTATCACGGGGGGGTTTCAAGAAGAAATAGAGATTTTTCGTTGGTATTGGTGATAGTAGAACGATAGATGAAGGAGGAGGAGGAGGAGGAGGAAGAAGAATAGGAGGGGAGGAGTAGCTAACGATAAGGGCCGTAATCTTACACCTTTTTTTCTCTTAGAGGGGCTTAGTTATCTCGCGAGAGGAGGTCACGTTCCTCTCTTTCCTCTGTTTGCCCTTTTTATTACGTGTAACGAAGAAACACCAAACCAACGAGAGTTGTTCTGTTGCTTGGAAACCTGACACATCCGAAACGCACACTCGTTGAACGCGTGCGACGCGTTTGTTCATCCTTTTTTTACGAAGAAGAAGAAGAAGAAGAAGAAAAAGAAGGAGCTGGAGTGTGAGAAGGTTGAGAAGGATGAGAAGAAGAAAAAGAAGAAGAACAAGGGACGGAAAATAGGAGGCCGAAAAAGAGAAATGGATCCTCTTTGATGAGAGTAGATACAAGTTTGGTAGATCCTGTAGGGCTCTCCTGTACTTTTCGTCTTCCACCTTTTTTTTTTTCCTCCGTCTCCAGCCCTCCACCTCCCTCTTTCTTCTATTCCTCTTACTCGCGTCGAGAAGGGACCAAGAGCGTCCTTCTCCCGTTGGGCTGGGGGTGAGGGGTGTCGTGGGGAGGATAGGGGGACAGGGGGAACCCTCTCGAATAATCTCACGTCGGCAAAAACGATCGCTCGCGCCGTTCTTCCCGTCGTCTACGCTTTGACTGCAAATACGATCGACGTTGTTGAGAAACTACCAAACCTTCTTCTTTCCTCCCACTCGCCCTTTTCCTTTCCTTTCTTTTCTCTTTTTCTATCCTTGTATTTTGTATCTTATGAAAGATGGAAACTGAGAGAATAATTTTGATATATTCGATGAATAAGTTTTGTCAAACATTATTTTACATTTCGTTTGTTTTTTAAACAACACGTGTGTTTGATTTATTTCGCGTTTACATTTTTACACGATAAATTTGATTTATTGTATTCGTATATTTCATTGGATTGAACGCAAGATGAAATGATGTCTTTCGAAATGCATTTTAATAATTCACACGTAACTATACTTCGTATTTTTAAATTCAACTGACCATGAGAGAGATATATTTAAATGTCCGATTTCTTTTGACTCGTCCTGTATAAGTTACGTATGACATGTACATTATGCATATTAGATATTATACAAATAGATAAAGTATATAAGAGGAAAGAGAAATTTTGTACAAACATCAAACGCACGATTCTGTTTCGGCCAGACATCGAAATTGAAAATGCATCGACGTGGTTATCGTAATTGAGTATAAAGAAGGGAAGAATGAAAAAGGGGGTGTAGGGTTGACCATGGCAAACGATACACGTCCATCCCTTCGAATCGTATATATCCGATTTTAATATTTATATATTGATTAATAAATATAATCTATTGGTATATATGTACATATAGATATACATATAACAGGAACTTTAACATTTACATGCCTTGTTAATTCAGGAAGCTTTGAAACGTGTAAACTTCAAACTAAATTCAAACTAACCGAAGAGTCTATATATCACATCCCCTTTCTCACTTACACACACATACACACATTTACTCTATTTAACTCTCTCCTATTCTATTCCACTAACTGTTATGTTTAATGCTTCGTGATTCGTGGCATTTCGTTCGCGTGTTGGTATCTCGTTTATCGTTCGATACCAACGTGCGTGTATTCGTATTATTGTTCTCTAACATATAACGAATTTAGGTTGAAATACACTTGATGTCAAAATATATATATATATAATTATCTACACTTTAAAAAATTATCTATTCATTCCAATAGAATCATTAGTTTCGTGAACTCGTTTAAATTTGATACTAATCAAAAATGTTATACTTATGTTTCAGGAGCTCGTTCGTTGCACGAAGTTACACGAAAGGACGAAAATCAGGCTTCCACGCGTGTATATTATAGAAAGAAGAAGTTGTAAAATGGATTCATCGAAGTGGAATAAACAAAAAGTAGGGAGAATTCGTATTACAGAACTATTCCTATATAGTTTAGATTCACCCATCCACCCACAAATCCAATACACATTGACAAATTTATATACTAACACTTATACTAGTTCGTGGTAGGATCATACGTGGATGATACTAACGTCAATGTTGGATGTGTCACGAAATCGTAAACCGGTAGATATTAAACTTTTACAATCCCAGCTCGTTGGTTGGCTGGTTGGCTGGCTGGTTGGTCGGACAAGAGGTTATGATGATTAGATGTAACTCGATAATACGTGGGTGGTAGTAGTGGTAGTAGTGGTTGGCAGAGTGACGCCATTGGCTGTTCCCACCGTTTCTGCTTTTACCATTGCTGCTGCTGCTGCTGTTGCTTTTGGTACGTTGTTGGCAAAAGTAGTCGATAGAGAGAAAGAGAGAGAGAGAGAGAGGTTTCGGGTAGGATGTTGGGATCGTTAAAAGCGCCGTTAAATCGACGAAACCTAAAAATCGTAAAATTTCACCCTCTGCCACCCCCTTATCGCGACGTATACGTACCTTTTCCTGAATACGCGTTCGATACGTTTTTCTCTATTTTCATTACTTTTCTAAAATACAACCCAACGCGATTGAAAATCATTTATTTCGCTAGATAGAAGTAACAATCGTATTTTCGATTAAACAAATAATAATTCTCAATTTGTTTACGCGTGTATTTAATGGATATCGATGTTTGACCAACGAGATTCAATATTTATATATTCTTTTCTACTAATTATTAATCTTAATCATATCAACGTTGATCCATCGATGAAAAACATTTAATTACGATTATTAATTATTTCAAAACAAAATGATCGTAGACGAATAATTAAAGATATTTACTTATTTGCATAGTTGATTTGATTTTAACGTATCATTCGTTTCGTGGTTATATGTATATAAGATTCGAAGAAATATTAAGATATTAACGTTGGTACCGATTGTCGAAACATACGCCGTCGTTTCGATATCCAAACTTCTCTCTTTCCCTTTCCCCCTCTTCCTCTCTCTCTCTCTCTCTCTTTCTCTCTCGTATTTTTATGCCCGACATAAACGTAACGGCGAGTCATAACGTCCGTCACGAGCAAATGGCATTGCATACGCGAGTTCCCGTAGGTACGTACGTACGTGGCACCCTTCGCATAATAATTCTCCGTATTGTCAAAAGCGAAATACGTTTCGACCACGCATTCGTCGTTATTAACGTTTATACGTTAGTGTAAGATAACGTTTCCTAGTATTTTGAGAGAGAGAGAGAGAGAGAGAGAGAGAAGGAAGGAAAGGCCTGTAACGATTCTATCGATGAAATTTGCCAACAATATGGACGCGCTTACAATTCCATTTATTGGACGTAATTCGTGATTGGCATTTGGTCGTTTAATTCCTCGGTAGCTTAGTACTAATAAATTTCCAACGTATCAAGGTTGGAAGGTTCGAATAAACGAAGTTTATCAGCAACCAGCAAAAGTAACAGCACCAATACTAATACTAATATACCAGTACCAACATTATCAACAGCATCCTTACAACCCCTCGTCAGGGAAAGTTGCGTAGTGCAGAGAAGAGACATAAAGCGGTTTTGCTTCGTCGATTTTATGAATATGCTTTCTCGAAACAGCGCTTGAAGTATCGACGCCAACTCCTCACCACCATCACCACCACCATCTCCTCTTTGTCAGAGGAGAAAGAAGTCGCGAAGGTTCTCGCTGTTAAAAGAGAAGTTATACTAGAAATATGGAACGTTAGAAAGAGAGAGAGAGTAGTGATGGTGGTTGGTGGTAGTTGAAAGCCTAGCAAACACTATATGGTTGGACGATAATTCATAGACTATCGTGATAAACAAGGGAAACCTTTTTTTCCCGATATTCGATGATTCTTCTTCGATTGTTCCCTTAGAAGCGTTAAGTCATTCTCTCCCTTTATTTTTTTTCTTTTCTTTTCTGACCACCCCTCTTTTCCCACCACCACTTCTATACTCCCTCTTCCTACTGTCTTCGTAAATCGAATAGTTTTTTAAATATATTATATTTTTAAACAGTCTAACAAACACTATATATGGTGATACGGTAATTCATAAACTATCCTGTTAAACAAGGGAAACCTTTATCCTGATACTCGATACTTAGAAATGTTAACTCATTCTCTCCCTTTATTCTTTTTTCTTTTCTTTTCTGACCACCCCTCTCTTCTTACCACCCACTCCTACACTCCCTTTTCCTACTGTCTTCGTAAATCGAATCGTTTTTCAAACATATGTTCCCCCATTACAATCTTACCAACATCTTATATATGCATCTTACACCTTTATCCGAAATCCTATCGGGGATTTATATCAGTGATTTAATGCAAATATGTATAAAGGAACCGAGAAGAAATTGACTTAACATAGTGGGAATAGCAACAGTAGTCTCAGGGAATTCATTTAGTCGTCCAGGAAGAAGATAATCGAGTTTACCGACGACGACGACGAAGGCCATTTTCTATCCTCTCTTTCGACAAATTTGTCTCTCCCTTTCGTCAACCGTGACCGAAATGGTGGAAAGGGAAAGGGCATGGGAATGGGAAGGGGAAAGGCGGCAGGGTTGAAAGAGAAAGTAAGAGATAGGATGCCGAAAATACCGGCATACTTCAAAGGATGAGGAAAGCCGAAAGCCGACGACGTTTGGTTGTAGAGACGTATTCCGAACATTACCTAGCAGCGGCATCTTTTTATTCTTATTTCTCACTATAATCGTTTCCCTCTCTCTCTCTCTCTCTCTCTCTCTCTTTCTCTTTCTCTCTCACCTCTGTTTCGTCCTTTCCGAAAGAATATTTCCTCCGAGAAAATATTCTTTCTTTCTTTCTTTCCTTCTTTCTTTCTTTCTCTTTCATTTCTTTTCTTTCTTTTTTTTCCTTCTTCCGTAACGCTCGTGATAGCCTGACAAACTCGTGTTTTATCGTATTATTTATTGCCGCACGAGTTTCGTTGAAGGAGGGGGGTTTGCTTTAGGTCCAGTTAGTGGGATAAAGAGAACAGTAGAGAAGATTTGGGTGGTACTACATATGGGATTCAGCAGCAACACAACCAACCAACCAACCAACCAACCCCCTTCCTTCCTCCCTCTGGCGTTACTTTGGCCACCATGCGAACGAGCAATCGCACACATACCTAGGAGAAGAGAACCCCGCCGTTATTGATGGATTCCTCCCTTATGAAATATCTCGTGAGTCTCGGTACGAATTTATTGCTAACAGTTCGACCTGCTTTATCTCGTATTGTTCATGATAAAGCAGCAGTGATATTCCCAGTGATCTTCCCGGACCTCCTAAAAAGACCCCGATGACCCGTTATACGACTCTTTTTCTATGTCTATCTCTTATTCTCTCTCTCTCTCTTTCTCTATACGTCTTTTTCTATTTTTATTTTTATATATCGTCTCTCTATGTTCAGTCAAAAAGTCAATAACTAATATACATATTAACACAAGAGCAAATTTTTTAACCGGACAAAGAATAATTAGATTCGAGAAATGTATACTTTTTGTTAATTCATTCTCTTTCGCGTACTTATTAATCATACTTTTATTTTTTTTATTTTATAAAAGTAATAGCTAATAAATTTAATATAATAATTTTTAATATAATAAATTTAATATAAAAATTTAATATAATATTTTTTTTATTTTAGATAGAAATGTGATTAGTAACTTTTACATGAACATTTTGTCCTAATTATTACTCTTTAATAATATGAAAACGCAATGAGGAATTTTTGACAAATGAAAAATAAAATAGAGGAAAATCACAGAGAGAGAGAGAAATATTCGATGTTACCTATTCGTTGATCGCAACGAACCCCTGTTCCCCCCTCTCTCTCTCAGTCTTTGTCTCTCACATTGGACGACAAAAAAAAAACAAAAAAAAGGATCACATCGACTCGTTTTTTCCGTCGACCGCACTGGCTGGAACTATTATACCATAATTTTTTAACGGCCTTACTCGCTCGCGTTCTTCCTCCCCCCTGTTCCATACCCATCCCCACCCCCCTCGAACCCCGGTGTCGTCCCCGGTTACTTTACGATTGGAACTTTTATTACGTTCGCCTGTCGCGCTTTTCGGCGCACTTTTCAGCAAATACGTTTTATGACCGAGCGTTTTTCGAACGAGACAGGAAATAGAAGAGGATACACCACGTGATACACACCAACATGATCAACCAACATATTCGTTCGTTCGTCCTGTTCGCAGGTGCTCGTCGTTATAATATTATATTTTGTTCATTTTTCTTCTTCCTTTTTTGTTAACGAATTTTTTTAAGTAATAAACGTAGTAGGTACACGACGTAGAAGATCAATGAAAAATCCTCGGATTGGAAGCTTACCGAGTTAATTATTTTTTTCCGAGGGAGATAATTCTCGTGCGTTAAAGAAATTTAGAGAAAGAATAAGAGAGAGAGAGACGGTAGATATTTATCAAAGGAAACGTTCATAATCTCATTGGTTACGGCAAGCTTTTTCTTTTTTGCTTGCCGCTTTGGCGATCGTTAAAAGAATTTGCACGCTCTCGTCAGCCGCTCGTTCGTCCGTAAAAAAGGAAACGAGACTTAGAAAGATAGAGAGAAAGAGAGAGAGAGAGAGAGAGAGAGAATAAAAAGGGGGAGGAACGATAGAACCGCCCTTGTTCTCGGCTTTTTTCTCTTCTCTTTTGCTCACCGCGAAAAAGTATCCTTTCCCGTGAGTAGGTTGGGCTCGTGAAACCTTTTTTTCTTTTTTTACCTCTCCGTAACCCATGGAATTCCAGTTTATATTATTTTTCTTCTCTTTTCTCTCTCCCTCCCCCTCCCCACCCCTTTCCATTTTGCGCATACTTATACAGGGAATACGCGGAAAAAAAGAACAAATAAATGCGATTCCTTTTGAAAACGATCGTAAGAATTTGGGGCAGGTTGCGGTGTCGAGGATGATGCACGCGATGCGGTTTAAACAGAGGAAAAGTTTCTCTTTTATCTGATCGAACTAAACCACCCCATTCCTTTTGAAGGATCTTCTCCGTTTTTTTTTCGATTTCTACTACACGTCGGAAGGAAGGAAAAAGAAATGAAAAGTAGGTAATCATCTTTTCTCGGTACTGTCGTCGATTACGTTTCTACGTGTTGTTTTCTTTTTTTTCTTTCACTTATTTTACGAAGAAAATACGAGAGAATGGAAAAGGAACGTCATCTCTTACCATCATCAGCACGTTTCGATAGGACAATTACCGTATTCGTATTCCTCGTGCAAGAATGACAAATAAGTGGCGTTTATTGTACCGGTGTCTCAGAAATTGCATGCACGAAAAAAATAGAAATACACGTAAGTGTATTAATAATAATAATAACAATAATAATAATAATAATATACGTGGATAAGTTTTCTAATATCCGAATATCGAATCTAACGAATTTTCTATAATCGAATTATCTTATGGTTAGGTTACTTTTCTTCTATACGATAAATTAGGAATAAAATCATTTATGGTTAACCGCTGGTATTGGATTACCCGACGATACTCGAGGATCTAAATACTTCGGGCATGGTTTTGGGGTATTCGCAAGAATGGTTATAGGTACTCTAGGTATACACGTCCCTCCCTCCCCCACCCACTCGTCCCCTCTCGTACGCTTTTGGATTCTCCCAAAACATCAACTTTAGCAAGAGCAATCGTCCAACCATTGGCAACAACACCACCGGCCGTTCAATTACGCAGTCATTAACTCGCGATTGTCTCTTTCGACGACGAAGTAACCTCGTTATGCCGACTTGAATCCCGGGCTTGGCAATATTCTATGCGTAGATCTCAACACAGATAGGCTTTTAGCGTATTAGCAGGCACAATGTGACAATGGAACGTAGTCCGTGCGCTACGGGAATAGCAAATGCCGCCACTCTATCCGTTTCCCATACAATTGCCAGCCAACTCCTCCCCCTCCAGCTCTACCTGCAGCTCCTCGTCCACCTCTAACCTACGCAACTATCTCCGTTGCTCTTCCTTTACCTCATGTTAAATCGCAAATAGTCAGGCGAGACACGTATTTCATAAACGACCATGACAATGATGCGACAAGAAGATCTTATACATATTTCCCATATAATACAACCGTGAGAAAATCAATACCGATTTATTTTCTTCCATAGAATAGTTCGATGTTCTTGAACTTTATTTTTTTTTTTCAATTGTCGTCTTATTTCGTTAATTAAAGTTAACGTTAATCGTTAACCACATTGAAATCGTTTAACCCAATCAATCAGTCAGATTATACGGAATACGGGAAACGTGATGGGTGGTGGTGTATCCAGGCGTAGACATTAGGAACACACTCGATGGATATGGGTCGATCGTGCGTACGGAGTCATGGGTACGGTTGCAAGGGAGAACTGGTAGAGGATGGTTTGCCTATGGTTTGCCCACCGGTGTGTCTCTCTCGTTGGATGCTGTTGGGTAGAATGCGTTGGTCAGAACGTCGGTAGTACATGCGTCGTAAAGTGACGATCGGATCAGGATACAGGAAATTGGCCGGATACGCGAGCAATGGTCCATGCTGATACTACCCATCGGTAGTAGTAGTAGTAATAGTAGTAATAGTAGTAGTAATCGTGTTTGCAAGCCGCGGATATCAGCCAAAGTACTCGACCGAACTTGGACAAACCCCCTTTCTCTCCCTGCCCCCCTCTGTTCCTTTAGAACACAAACCTTGATAACTCTCCGAACGTTATACTCTTCGATATTCTTCGTTCGATAACCGCGATCCCATTGTTACTACGAAAAAGAAATATAAAACGAGAAAGGGGGAAACAAGTGGGTTGTTAACTAGGGGTAGATTTTGTTCGGGTTTACCCCCGGACGACGCTGTTTTATTATCACTTTTTTTTTTTGCGTCAGCAAACGGAACACCAGCTCTCTCTATCCTCGCGAAAGCTGAAATTCGTGAACGATCTATCGATAGATCGATCGGGTATGAAACAATGGCTAGATAAAGAGACAGAGATAGATAGACAGAGAGAGAGAGAGGAAACGAAACGATTTGAGTTCTTCGCCGAGCTTCAATGTCGCGCCATTAACCGTAGAGATAAGCCAGTGGTCGGTGGTCCGGCCAATATTGAATGGTCTGTATAGGTAGTTTGCCCCGAAGGGGGTCCTAGGTGGACACGAACGCAAAAGTGAGAGAGAGAGAGAGAGAGAGAGACTCACTGACTGACTGAGAAGGGTGGTCGTGCATTAGTGGGACCATTGTGCCTGCCACCCCTCAAATCCATATTACTAGCGTAGTAGTCAGTCAGTGTCCGTTGCTCTCTCCGTCCATCCGTCCATCCGTCCATCCGTCCGTCCGTCCGTCTCTACGTCCGTTTGAATATACACGTATATTCGTGGCGTGGAAGCGTGTATCGGCAAACCAGGGTGGTTGCCTACGCGTTCTATATGCAAACCGCCACGTAATGAGTCCGTCAACCCTCCCCCTCCTCCTGTGACGTCGTTTGCCGCTATCCTTGCACTTAGCCGACGCCCGTACCAACACCATTTTCCAAACCAAATCTACTATCCCTTTTCTACCCCCACCCTCTCTCTCTCTCTTCCTATCTTTCTCTTTACGTCGCGAATGCAAATACGACACAATGAAGAGCAGGACTCTAGGTGGTGGTGGTGGTGGTGGAGGAGGACAAGGACGACGATCGCGCGAATGCAAATTAAATGCGAGTACAGCAGCAGCAACTACGACGACGACGACGACGATTACTCCGGGTAGGTGGGTTCTCTCGCCTACGTGCTAAATCCGTAAACTTCACGAATACACCACCACCATCACCCCCATCTCTTTCTCTTTCTCTTCCATTTATTCCCCTCGTTCCTTCTCTTTCTATTTCCAACTTTGCTTCATTTCTTACCGAGCTCACGAGAAAAGCAACACCTCAACGAGACTACGATTACGATTACTACCTGTCTGCCTACCTGTCTACCTACCTGCTCACTAACGTTCTCTAATTAACTTTGTACTTCTTTCTTCTTTCGAATTTCTTCCTAACTCTTTCCCCTCTCAATGAATTCACTTTTATTTAAGATTTATTTCGTTTTCCAACCACCCTATCATCGACACTTCATTAATCCTACAAAACCTAATGAAATAATCATTCGCTTTATTAATTCGTTTGACGTTCGTAAAAACGATAATTGACTAACAACTCTGATCTTGCGATCGGTGTTATTTAAAACATCATTTTCTAACATCAATTATATTCACGGTCGTTGAGTTTTCCTCGAAGTCAATACGCATCAGATATTGTTTATGAGTTCGGTTATATTAGTCTGCTGGGTGTCATAGGATCGGTTCTAAGGATAGCTCGTTTCTGTTCTGCTCCGTTTAAACAATGGCTCGTCAAAGTGCGAAACGAGATGACACGGCCGGCCGCGTGTGATAATTATTCTTGCGCACGTTACGAGTATGCCTGCGAATATTCTCTCTCTCTCTCTCTTTCTCTCTCACATCACCAACGACGAGACGTTCACTTATACGTATACGTGTATATTCACGTATACTTATACAAGTGTACACGTGTATATGTACATTATGGTTTGCGAGCTCCAGTTAGTCGTGGTGGCATCAGTCGACGTCGCCGGCATAATGTTTAGCATACCTCGTTGCAATATGTTACACGCGCAAAGCGTCGAGTGAACATCAGCTCGACACCCTGCCCCCGCCCCCGCCCCCGCCCCCTCCCCACCCGATTCAGCCCCGATTCAGCCCCGATTCACCCCGCTTCACCCACCGAATCGAGTTATCTCTTCGATATTGGCTATCCGTGCCCGTGCAACACGATTCGCACGTTCGTCGGCTCGATCTCGTTTCGTATGCATCGATATATACACACCCGCACGTACACCGTGTTACCTGTTTTGTTGTGTTGTGTGCTGTGACTGGCAGCAGGACGTCGTCGTTTGCGTGTTTCTCTTCGATTTCCGTTAACCAAAACTCACCTTCCTACGAATTGTTACAACTCTCTTTTTATTTTTATTTTTATCTATCATCTTTTAACGTATACTAAACATCTCCCTCCCACGCGAGTTAATCCTTACCCTTTTCCTTAAATAATAATAATAATAATAAATAATTGTGTTTTATATACGCGTAATTATTTAATCGTGATCAAGAAACAATCCCACCCGATTACTTGTACCCAATTAGAATTAAATCTAAAAACTTGCCACCAAACTTATACAAAATAATTTCCAACTAACCAACATTGCACAATCCGATAAGAATATTAATAAGATAACATAAAAACGTTTCCACTAATCACTCATTACATTTATCAAACCGACATATATCATAAAATACAAGTATGAAAATAATTTGTAATGTGTAACAGCCACGATTCAAATGTTTATCCGTAGAATATCAAAGAGACAAAACCGTTCGTTCATTCGTTCGTTTGTTTGTTAGTTCTAGGTGTCCGTTTGGACAACGTAATGGTCCGTAACAAAAACAAATAGGTTAGGCCCATCGTTGAAAAGGGACGAGGACGAGGACGAGGACGAGGACGAGGACGACGACGTTTAGCACGGCTCGTCGGAACGCGTTACGCGAGTAACACCGCAACACACGTTGAAACTCCTGTCGTGCAAATCGGGTTAGCGGCTTGGTGTAGTATCTCTCCACGATTCGCGTCTATCCTGGCTGGTTAAGCCGCGAGAGTTAGGGTGTTTCAAGGGGTGAACCCAGCAGCAGGATCGTCGATTTCGCCGATCCAACCGACCAACGAACCCTCCTTCTCTCTATTTCCATCTCTCTCTCTCTCTTTCTTTCTCTCTCATCCTCTCCCTATCTCCATCTCTATCTCTATTTCTGTCTATCCCTAGTCTTGTTTAGGGATGCTAGCCTGCCTGTCAACGTATGCTAATCACAGTAATAGGGCGTACGTTGTATTACCATCGGTACCGAACCTGCTTTGCTCTGCTCTACGCTAATATTTCGAAATAACATCGATTTGGACTATACCCTTCTCTATCTCTCTCTCTCTCTCTATTTCTCTTTAAGGGTTGCCCTGAACCATCACCATTGTCCATTAGATACTGTCATAATTATACCGACCGACTATTTCGATGGGACCATTCCTAACGTAGAGAGAACCAGAATTGGTGAAGGGAAAATAAATGGAAATTGTTAAACTGTTTGATCATAGATTGTTTACAAATCAACTGAACGATATTTCTCTTATTGGAAGTGTCTCATTTCATATATCTAATAATTATTTTTATTCGATGATAGATTGTTTAGAAATCAATTGAATAATTCTTCTCTTTCTTAGTTGATACATTTAATTAAATTATTTCAAAAAATAAATGTTTCGTTCGATTATATTATTCTTTTTGATTGTATGATCAACATACGTCATTAAATTCAATCAAATAATATTAATTTGATTAACAGTTATTCATTAATGAAAAAAATGTTAATGCAATTTCGTCGATCTGTCTGTTTCGACGACTATTACTAATTCGTTGAATTACGATCGCCAGGAGGGTGTGATTTTGAAAGAAGTTTCAAAAGAGAAGAACGAGAATAAAAAGAAGAAGAAGAAGAAGAAGGGTGGGTGTCCCACGATTGGACCACTTTAAAGCTTTGGGTGTCCCCGATTTTCTTTCAATGTGCTCTCTGTTATTGGTTAGACTGGAAAAGTGGGGTAAGAGGGTGCATTAACAACAACGCTTTAACTTCGTGGAATATAGGTCCCAGGGTGGCTGTAGTTCAACGACACCCTTCCCCCAACCCCCCACCCTCGTATCTCCCCCGACCAATCCCACCGACGTTGCGCGGATATTATAAATTCCGAGTCAAATGTAGCGTATTGTAATTTCGGCTGGATATCACTTAATGCAATCTGTAAGCTTTTTTCCCCCGTGGAAAAATTGCCCCCGGGTTCTTCCGACAGCGTATTTGGACGCACTCCACGCGACCTTTCTCTCTCTCTCTCTCTCATTCCCTTCCTTTCTTTTTCTATTTTCTTCCATGTTTCTCCGTGTTTTAACCCCCCCCTACTTCTCTCCCTGTACCACCGAAATTGTTTCCGCCCGAATTAAGATAAATGAGAACGATAAGATCGTCGCGGAAACGCGCAAAAATCTATAATCCGCCATACGACGAATAAAAGATAAAGGAAAAGAGAGAGAGAGAGAGATTGTCCGAATTTAATTTCTTTGTTATCTTTCGCGTTTCTTTTTTTCTTTATTTCATAGAAGAGAGAGGGTAGAAAAGAAAGGAGGAGAAAGAGAACCGGATTTTCGAAATTATATAAACCAAACAGTTTAGATAAAATATGAGGAAGTTTAAAGTAAAGAAAAATGAAAACACAATAATAATAATAATAATAATAATATATAATAATAATAAAAGAAGAAAAGAAGAAGAAGAAGAAAAAAAGTAAAGTAGTGGTGGAAAGAGAAATATTCGCGTGCATCGAGGCGAAATTAAAAATCTCTACTCTCCCCCCTTGCCACTTCCCTCCCCCCCCGTCGAAAAATGGGCTCTCGACCCAATGACAAAAGAAGATGCGCGTTCCCGGACGCTGGTAGGAAGCCGGGAATACAGGATTATGTTCTTTCGCTACCTACCTACCTACCTACCTACCTACCTACCTACCTATCTCATCTTCATCTGACAAAAAAAATAAATACCCTCGAGCGCGAGCAGAAAAATAAGCCCTTAAAGAGCCTGATGAATTTTAAATCAGGCTAGCATTGAAATCGGGAAAACGTCTCCATTGCCAGAGGACTTTCAAACTCTACCTAACCAACCCTCCCTTCCTCCCTTCCTTCCTTCCTCCAGCCCTTCAACTGCGTAGACCTCGTAGGAACACAACTTCTTCCTTACTCCTCCTCCTCCTTATCACTCCTACTCTTCCCTTCCATTCCCTTTTCTTTCCCCTTTCCTTTTCCCTTCCCATTTTTCTTCGAATCTTTTCGTTGATGCCTACCGCCTTCGTACTTTAAGTTTTCATCTCTTAATAATACAGAGGCACTAATACCCTGATCACATATTCTCGAGGATGAAAGGTAAAATCTATCTTATGCTTCGGGCGGGTTATAAGGAGCACATTAATTCCATTAGAAAAGAACTTTCGTCGTCTTCTTACCCAACGTACCAACACCCACCCCCCCTCCCCCATCTCAACCCTCATTTCCCTCCCATACTTCTCCTTATCTTCTTCTTCTTTTTCTTCTTTTTTTTCTTTTATTTTTTGTTTTCACAAATACAGAGTATTCATATTCCTCTTCTTATTCGACAACAACCGGTATACGAACAACCTCGTTCGCATGATTGTAACTACCATACATCTTTCTAATGTATTATAAGTATCTTTCATTAGAATTTTAAAGAACAAGACGAAGTACGACCGTTTCTAGGTTTAGTTATTACTCGTGAGTCGTTAGAAGATATTACGTATGCATGTAGAAAAGAAAATAAATGAAAATAAATGAAAAGAAAAGAGATGAAAGAGAAGGAAAAATAAGTTGTATATTTTTGTTTGTTTGTTTGAAAAGTGCGAGTCTATAAACCGTTAGAAACACAACACAAAACAACAACTACGACTACGACTACAACGGAGAAGTTTATCGCGTTAACGAGGTAACCACTTTACTCCCCGAGGCGCGAGAAATATTATGCGCTTTGCTTTTGATGCATGCCTCGTATGTTTCTAAACGCGTTAGACACGTATTAGTGAGTTAGAAAGAAATATAGACAAAACGAACGGAGAGAAAAAGAAAGAAAGAGAGAGAGAAGAAACAGAGATAGAATAAATGGATACACACACACATATATATGCATATATACATGCAATACAATACGTGCATAGGTGCATAGATGCATATATGTGGTATTAGTATACCGAGAAAGATATGCATTAGATTTGAAACTACGACGTTTGGAATAACAACGACCAACAACAGTCAAACGTTTCTCCTAAAGTAGAAACAAATTGAACTGTTAAAATAAATGCATAATTTATTAATATAGTATTAAAATAAAAATATAAATAATATATTATTAGTTATATTTATAGTATGTAATAACAGTGTTCGTATAACGCAAATTGAATAAAACTAAATTTATGATAGAAAGTAATAACGCGGTGGGGGCGTAGGGACGGGGATAGGGCTGGGGGGTGGTGGTAGGTTGAGGGGTTATAAACCTGGCGCCTATAATAAATTCGCAAGAATCACTTCCGAACCATTTAACCGAGTAGGATGAAAAAAATGCTCGGAATTTCTTTTTAGACGTTCGGGAATTTTTTTTTCTTTTTTTCCTTTTCCATTCTCTCTCTCTCTCTCTCTCTCTCTCTCTCGTCGTGTCGGTTATGAACGACCCCGACGACACGCGTGCGTGTCGCTTTTTTTTTTCTTTTTCATTTCTTTTTTTCTGTACTATCGCTTGCTACACTCTCATCTCTCCCTTATCGGGAGAGACGAAAAATGTTATACATATACATACACACACACACATATATATATATGTTTCCCTCTCACTCGCACTCATTTAAGTCTTGTTAGATGAACGCAACCGAGTGATAGGAGGACGGGTTGGGTGGGTGTACGCGCGTTCGTCGTTTTGAAGCTTTTTCGAGAAAAGGAACTTGGAATTTTTTTTCAAAGCGAACAGCTAAGGGATTTTTTTCGATATGAAAAGGGCCGCCCCTTAATACTCTCTCTCTCTCTATCTATCTCTCTCGCTTTTGCTTTTCTCTGGCAGCCAACGGGGCGCCTCGTAAAAGTCGTTATCGCGAGAAATCCTCCTCGAGAAAATTCGAGGAGATCCGAGGTCCTAGCATTTTCCTCGCCAGATTTCTTTCCGGATGCTCTCTCTTTCAAAAGTCTGCAATAAGTTGAGTAAAAGAGAGTAACAGAGAGAGAGAGAGAGAGATGGTGCTTGGTCGATCGGTATTCGAGTACCGACAATCCGGCGACGCCACCCCATGGGAAATCGCTTTAAACCTTTTACATTCGAAAGCCTTGGGAAAAAAAAAAAAACTTGAAAGAAAGAACGAGAATAAGAGAGAAAGAGAGAGAGAGAGAGAGAGAGAGAGATACTTCCTTTTTCGCGTTGGTGTCGTATTCGAACAAGTGTTCGAATGTGAAGAACACGAGAGTATACGTGATCCCATACATACGTGCTTTCTACTATATCTATCTCTCTCTCTCTCTCTCTCTCTCTCTTTCGGTCTCGTAGCTGTTCTTGCGCAGCACATAAATACATCGCACTGGAAAGAGGGAAATCTGTTTAAAATATGTTCTCTCTCGGCGTTTCGCCATGGTCGTTTGCCACGGGGAATAGCTAAATGCTTTTTGCGAGAGGCCATTTAAATCTTTACCTTTCGCTACCGTAAACTCCTTTTTCCATCTCTCTCTCTCTCTCTCTCTCTCTCTTTCTGTCTATTTTCTTCTTTATTTTTCTCTCTATCATTTTCGTTTACTTCTTTTCTTAACCTTTTCCACTTCTTCCGCGGTTTTCCTTTTCGATGCCCCTTGCGGTTTTTACTTCTATGAAAAGAATGACGAGGATATAGAAAGAAATGGAAAAGAAAGAGAAAAACTACGCGAATTCGTTCCCTGGGAAAAGAAGAAAAAATGTTTAAACGAAAAGAGGAAAAAGAAAAGGAGAATGAAGAGGAGGAGGAGGAGGAGGAGGAGGAGGAGGAGGAGTGGATTTTTCGTTAGATTCTGTTTGTTATCAATTCTCCTTGGCATCGGAAAATATCTCTTTTCCAAGTGTCTGCAAATATCCGTGCATACGAGGTAAAAGCAAACCCCTCCCCCCAACACCCCCTCCAACTTTGAAACGTCCTTCCCGAGTTTCCTTTTTTCTCTTCTCTTCTCTTTTCTACTCTTCTCTACTCTCTTCTTGGCTTTTCTCATTTTCCTTTTCCATATCATCGTCGTACTTATTTCTTTGCGCATCCATCCTTTGCTTATCGTCTCTCTCTCTCTCTCTCTCTCTCTTTTCTTAGCTTTCATGTTTTATCGAGATTGGCCAGACCGATTCTTCGCTCGGTTGCTATGCTGAAATCCCTCAGGAAATGGAACTCCGGATCTAGTCGAATGAGGATTCGCGAGGAGCAAAGAATTCTCTCTCTCTCTCTCTCTTTCTTTCTTTCTCTGTCTATATTTTTATTTTGTATTTTTTGTCTACTTACGTATGCATACGCGAGAAACGAGAACGTCGAATCTATGTCGAGAAAAATCACTTCTTTTTCTTTATTTTTACAACGCGTCGAAAATATTTCCCAAAGAAAACAAAATAATAACACGAGTCGAATGAAATTAGGATACTTTGGATTAACGCGTCGAGTGTTACATTGGTTCACAGAAACGTATGGTTTATGGGATCGTATTATAAAAGTGTTACAATTTTAACGAAGTTTTATTACAAACGTGATCTGTGATTGGTGAATATTTTTCTTATGCAAAACGTAACTTCGAATATTGCACAAAAGTAATGAACTATCATATAATTTCGTTTGTCACCAATCGATCAATTAATCTTTCGTTTCTTTATTTGAATTGATATTTTGTTTATTAGTTAGTTAGTTTGTTAATTAATGATCAACACTGTACAACTTCTAATTTTATTTTATCTTCAATCTTTTATACGTCAACGTATTGTTGTATTATATTGAACGAAAAATATAACAAAAATGTCTGGAACGATTTTATTTAATATTTCGAAACGAAGATAAAACTAAGAGAAAATTGATTCGTCCTTTAATCAAAAAAGAAAAAACGCAATCGTATCTTCGAAAGGAGGCTAAGCGCCATAGTTCGTGAATTCAGTTGAACCGATCGATTAATAAAAGAAGAAGAAGAAGAAAAAAGTCGTTCGATCGGTTGATTCGTCGTAGAACTTGTCGGTAACAGTTGACCTTAATACCATACGTAATCTCTAACGTATTATGGTTTAATATAACACAAGCAACCATCGTGGTAAAATCCTAGACACTCTTCTGACGAAATCGTACACGACATTCCAGAAAACGCGACGCGTCCAGTTTTTCCAACAACATAGAAAACTAAACGATCTGAACGATAGATTTTATTTTTCATTTTTCTTTTTTTCTTACAATCGAGAATCCTTTATTATTAAATATCACTCGAGATACTTTTACGAAAGAATTCAATTATCTTTAAACGTGACTTAAATATGAATAAAACAATGAAACACATTTATTTAAATAAAATAATATAAAACGTTTATATATCATAAATTCATGATTTTATTTATATCATATAGATAAGAATAACATAACAAAGCTAAGAAAATTTTTTAAGAAAGAGAAAGAAAGAAAGAAAAAGAAAAGGAAGAAAAAAAAAAGAAAAAGGGCATTCGAAAGTGGCGACGATCTTTTAGCGTAGAAATGATTCTTTTGATCTCCCTTTTATCTTTCTCCCTTTCACCTAGAATCGAAGTAACTTTGTGGTGGTCGGCTTGTCGACGGGCTATTGTAAGTAAATCGGTCACTTCACCGCTCATAAATGAAGAAGAGGAAAACGATATAGGAGAGTAAGAAAGAGAGAGAAGGAAAATAGTAGAGAATAATAGATAGAACAAGAGAGAGAGAGAGAGAGAGAGAGAGAGAGAGAGAAAGGAAGGTTCGAAAGGGCCGAACATTTTGGCCACCCCCAAGACCGATGTCCGGTCAGCACCCTTGACTCGAACGTTGCCCTTCCCCGTGTAGAGAACTTTTATGGCGCATAAATATCAAGAGCCTCTCCATGATATCCCTACTGTATTATCAGAGATGCTTACTACCGATCGAGAGGGTGCGAGAGAGAAAGAATGATAGTGAAAGAGAGTAGGCAAGAGGTGGGTGGAAGAAGGGGGAAGGGGGAAGCAAAGAAAGGTTATTCGAAGCAATTCTATATCACCCTGCTAGCCGCACCTACCAAAGCGGAATCTACTACTGGACTTTCGGAACACAACCAGTGTGTTTCCCTGGACTTCCGCCAATTTCCCTCTCTCACTCGCTCTCTTACTTGCTTTCTTTCTTTTAGCCGGAGGATAGTTTCTTTTCCAGCACATCCAAATTCAATTTACCGTCCGATTCGTACTTTCCCTTCGGGTTTGTTCCCGTGTACGATAAGTAAAATTCGTTTCTATCTTTCTCGTACTTATTTCTTTTTAGTATAAGGGGGAAGAGAGAGAGAGGAGTATATTTTATTTATTCTAATTTTTAGATACTTTTATCTCTTGTTAATTTACTTTTTTTTTTTATTATCTTATATGTTATCGTTTTTCTTATTTATTATATAACGTAACTAACCATAAGAAATCTCACCGATCGAGAGAAAAGAGAGGGGAGAAAATCGCACATTGTCAGACCATCGTTCATGGTTTTCTTGAAAAATCGTCAATCAGAAAGCAATCCTGGTTGCCACGATTCACACAACTCCCGTTAGCAATGGAAGAAAACGGCAGAAACGAACGAACGAACAACCCCTCTTCGCGTTCCTAGTCTCGAAACATTCCGAAGGGGGGTGGGTGTTATGGGGATGGGGATGGGAAAGAAGAGGTATATCGCCCCCACCCCCATCCTATCAGTATATCCGTGTATGCTTCCAATAAAACGGGAACCACTCACAGCTTTTGTGTCGGATACACAAGGCAGCACGAAGGAAAAGGGAGGAAAGGAAAGTGTAAGAGAGTTAAAAAGAAAGAAAGAGAGAGAGAGAGAGAGAGGGTTGGTTGGTCGGGGGTGAGAGGGTGAGACACGCTAGTGGTTGTTATCGGCCATCAGGTTTTATATCCGTGGCCGTTGGGGTTCTTGAGGAGAAGGAAACGCGAAGGGACGGTCAAACGATACTGGGATACCCACCGCGTGTTTCACAAAGATTCTATGAAGATTGCCCCGGGATTTTATTACGGGAGAAATGTCGGTTAATAAAAATGAATACTACGAAGAAGGAGAGAACCAGGAAAAAGAGAGAGAGAGAGAGAAGGGGGGAAGGGGGGACTAAAGAGAAGGAGGGGGAAAAAAGATACTATTCTCTTCCTTCCGTCTTAAATTTTTCTTCTTTTCTTTTTCTATCTTCAAAATAGTCGACTCTCTTTTCTCTTTTCCGATACGAACCACCCCCCTCCCTCCTCCTCCTCCTTCTTCTTTTTCTCGATTGGTAGTAGGCGATTCGAAAGTACGCTTTCACGTTTCCTGGCGTAAACTTCCTCGTTTAGATTGTTCCGTGGAATCTGTCGTTTCTTTTAAGAAAGAAAGAAAGAAAGAAGGAAGAGGATAGAAATACGGTAACTTCTGTTCTCCTCGTGTTCGCGAATCACTGGACCCACCACAAACTCCGTTTATCTTTCTTTCTTTCTTTCTTTCTTTCTTTCTTCTCTCCTGTTGTATTTTCCGTGACTCACCCGTAAACCGATCGAGATCTCCCGTTGTAAGATTATTGGTCCACTCGGTGTTGTTCTTCTTCTTCCTACGTGATACCGGTAATGGTATTTCTACGTGTATATATATATATATAGGACGTATTCAATGTTATCGATCGGTTCTTATCTTTAAATAGTATCAGTAAGTATCATCAATTTAACTCCCTAGGAAGAGGGATACCACCATATCTTATGGTTAACTCGAGATTTCTTCTATTAATTGAAATTAATATTTAATGATCAATTCAATTTGACGATTAAGTTGAATTCATGGGAAAAATATTATATTTGCATGTATATATAATTCATTGTTTAATATAATATTTTAATTATAAATCAAAAAATCGTTTGATTACGAACAAGAAAAAACTTGTTGTATTTTCTCGAATAGATCGATTTGTTTTTCCTATATAACAATCTTAAAATTAATAATACATTATCGATGTACAAGATCGAATATTTTTTTAAACCATATGTTTATTGCTTTGAACCAATACTACTATACCACTATTATAGAACTGTTATACTTTTATTTATGTATTATTTACTATTTTCTTTTTACATTTATCTACCTACTGTGCGTTACTACTAATATAATGATAAGTTTAATAATAATTACATAATTTTCATTTTTCTTTTGTTTTATCTATACATTACATTGTACTATACTGTAATTAATGGCCTTTAGGGAGCCTAGGCTCTAAGGTCAATAAAATATTATTAAATAAATAAATAAATAAATAATAATCATATCGATGATATTTAATTATCGTATTACATATGATTATTATACTTATAAATAATCAAAATATTTTTATATAACGTCAGATATTTGAAAATTTTCATTTATATTTTCCGATATACGTCAAATTCCTAAGACAAATTTTTCTCATCTTTCCTATAATTTGATTCTTTATGGTACACACTCGAATGGTAAATAAATCAAAATGATATTGACTATTTGCAGCTGCAACAACAACAACAACAACTACATTCGTTTGTAATTCGATCCACGTATAATTTCGTCGTGTTAATTCATGCGAAGTAGTACTTTCATCGCGATGCGTTACATTATGTATCCGTTTGTACTATATATCGTTAACCCTTCGATGGGATAGAATGAGGAGGGACAGGGGGGTATCGTTTGATCGAATCAATAGGCGACCTGTTTGAAAGTCTCCAGCCGGAAAATCCAATGAAACGCATCTTGATGGGCGTCACGATAAAATTCACGGCGCCTCGTCGTGCCCACCGAGGTTGAGACAAGAAACTTAGATAAAGTCGTCCCTCCCCCCTCGCCCCCGCCCCCTTTTTCCATCGAACTTCTATCGTATTTTCTCTCTCTCTCTTTCTTTTCATTTATTTATTTATTTTGTTCTCTTTCTTTCTTGTCGCTAAAACGAAAATTCGTCTTCTACGGATTGCAACATCCAATTTTTCAGGAAACACACGGCGCGTGTTGTAGATGAAGATGAAGAAGTAGAGGGAGAAGAAAAAAGACGAGTAGGTTAATCCGCCGGAATATTTTAGCTGACGTTTGCTTCCGAATGAACGAAAAGAGAAGAAACACATAGGAGACGTACACAGATACACACGGATAAAGAAAGATGGGAGGAGAATAGGAGGAATTCATCGAATTCCAGTCGCGATAGCTCACTGTCGATGTTGAACAGCCTCGAGCATTTGTCGATGAGAGAAAACAAGCATTGAAAAAAGAAAGAAAAAAGAAAGAAGGAAGGAAAGAGGAAGGTACACTAACGGGAAAAGAGACAAGTCCTTTCTTGTTTTCCCTTATCCCAGCCAGTTTCACTTTCCCTATTTCTTTCTTTCTCTCGCTAACCTTTGTAAGGGTCAGAAGCGAATCTACTGTCGTGTCATTTGTAACAATAAAGGTGGGAGTCTTGATGTCTCGACGGAGTCTGATTGTCGTTTCTGTGATACGTAGGGAAGGACCAAACGACGACGACGAGAGGAGAAAAAAAAGAAAAACAAAAAGCACGATGAACGAAAAAAGTAGACGAAGAATAAGATCAAACACACACACACACACACACGCATATACAAAATCTTACAAATAGGTAGAGTTGTTCGTTATCGCATTGATAATAACGAGCCGGGACGATTTTTCAAGCCAGGATAAATTCGGACACAGAAGAAGAAGAAGAAGTTAAGGGTGTTTTATTGTTGGCTACTAAAATCAATGGGGATTCCCATTGAATGTTCTTGAGAAAATACATTTATTATCGATAATGGACAACGGATGACGGTGATGATGATGATGATGATGATGATAATAATAATAAAAAGAGGTAAAGGAAAGGTGGTAGTGGTGGGGGGATGGGGGTAAGGGATGAGATTGGGTGTTTAGTCGAATGTCCACGTTCTTTGCAATGGACATTCTCATGCGATATGACGTACACTTAGTTGCTATTTATTTCCTTCATAAATCTCACTCTATCTCTTTCTCTCTTTCACTCTCTTATAAATAAATGTATATGTATATATATAGGGAAAAAGAAAATAAAAAAAGGGAAAAAAATACTTTTCTTTTGGTTGCATGTTACGAGTACGGGCCTGTTAGCTTTTTGATAAAGTGATACTCCGTCTTTTTCGTTCTCGTTGAAAAATAATACCAAAGTATAGTATAATCGCATATATATATATACGTTTTGAAACGGGGTCGTGAGTTTTTGAAGCTCGAAATATCAGGAACTGAGAAGTTTGTTAGTAGTAGTAGTAGTGGTAGTAGTGATGGGGTACAATGGACTCTGACGTATGGACGACATAAGTCAGTAGATAAAAGAGATAGAGATGAAGAAGAAGAAGAAGAAGAAGAAGAAAGAAATGTAACTTTGTCTCTCGCGAGCAACAAAGAGAAAAAAGATAAACGGTAAAGGAAAGATTTTTTTTTTTCCTGCACTCGTGGAGAGATGGTAGAAAAGGACAAAAAAAAATATAGGAGGAATGGAAAGGATATGGGGAAGGAAGAAGGGGCTCCGTGACCAATTCATTACGGGACGTGTTATACAGAAAGAATGGGAATGAAATATGTTTCAAAATGATAGGAAAAAGAGAGAGAGAGAGAGAGAAAGAGTTTTAAGAGAAAGAGAGAATTCGTCAAGGTGTAGCACGAAGTTTGGAAATATTTTGGTGAGTCCACGGGGTATACTCCTCCAACTGACAATGAGTGTCTCAATATTTCTTTACAGTTTAACCAAGACGTATGGTGTTGCATTGTCAGGGGGACCACTCTTTCTCTCTTTCTCTCTTTCTCTCTCTCTCCCCCTCTTCGTCACGCTCACGCAGTGGGCCCATTTTTAAAAAAGAATAATGAAACGGTAACGATTCAACTTTCAGTTAGATCCTTTTTGACGTCTCATCCCCGTTGTCTCTATTATATTTTACCGTATTTTTATATTATTTCTTTCCTGTTCTTTTTCTTCTTCTTCTTCTCTATCTATTTATTTATTACAAATCTATCGCGAAATAATATCTTATGGGAATAATCGTACATATTTTCTACTTTCCTCTCTTCTTCCCCTTTATTTTTTTTTCCTTTTTCTTTTTTTTTCATCCCTTATTTGTTTCCTTTTTCGGCATAAGTTCAAAAGATGCCGACTATAATATTCAACCACCCAATAAGTTTTGAACGTTATGTTTAGTTATCCACTCGTCACTCGTAACTTTCTTTTCCGTTTGACAGATCGGTAAAGAATCCTTCTTCTTCTTATATTTGACAATACAAACTTTTCAAGAATAAATTGATAAAAGAAAAATCTTCAAGTTCTTTACTTGAAATTGAATACTTAAAAAACAGCCGATCTTGCAAGAAACAATCCATACGTACCACCACCTACACCTTTTTTTCTTTTCTCGATTCACGTATAACAACGTCTCGTAGAATCTTCAATGTAATTCTTTTCACGCGTTAGTTTATTTCTCTTCTTTTCTTTTCTTTCTATAAAAGTGTTCTTCTTAGCCAATGGGAACCTGTATGTCACTTGCGAGAAATGATCACGAATCCTTTTCTTCTTGGGTTCAATCGGAACCGCCGACACGAGTGAACTAACCGCAAACGTTTTCCTATCTCGTTCGTTCGTTCGTTCGTTTCGCTTTCGAATCGGCGTCAACGTCAATAGAAAAACTCAGAAGTGAAAAAGAAACAACGGAAAAAGAAACGAAAAGAACAACAAAAAATAGAATGAAACAGTGAAAACGTTAAGTTCTACCTTTCTTTCTTTCTTTCTTTCCTTCTTTCTTTCCTTCCTTCCTTCATTCAGGTAAACTTCGTTCGAGCGTCACGTAACGATTAAAGGACAAATGGTAGGTAGTTACCAGGTAATTGTAATAATTGTACACCACGTATGATACGTACGCAACTATTACTAATACTACTACTAATATTACTACCACTACTATTTCTTTTTCTTCTACTTCATCGTTGTTTTCCTCATGATCATCCCATATACCTTACAATACCCTCCTATTCGATTGAAAGGATGCAACAAGGAAGATGCACCATGTGTACGAAGCCTTTTGCAATGGTTTTTTTACTGGTTCTTCTTCTTCAATGAGGAAAACCATTGTATGGGGAATGAAAACGTGCGTGTAATTTCTACACCTCTTAACCCCCTTCTCTCGTTTCTCTTCTTTCTTTCTTTTTCTTATGTCTTCTCGATATTATTGACGATTGTAAAAAAGCAACGGGGGATCGGGGGGGGGGAGAAAAGAAAAAGAGAAACAAGAAAATCGTGGTTTAAATTCCATTGCTGGTTGGGTCATTAAATACTCCCCTATAAGATGGTTAATACCTTACGTGATGTATGATATCTCGTGTTATACGTGAATTTTTGTTATAATAACGTGTGGTAACTTAGGGGATGGGGGGGGGGGAAACTATCGTCATTTTCTATTTTATTTTCTATACTTTTTTATCTATTGGAGATAGTTATATGGTTTCTTTGTGAACTTCGTTATACATAATTATATATATTATTTGATGATACGTTATTTATTAAATATAAATAATATTTTAATATGATATATATTTTATACAGAGATAATTGATTTAATATTATTAATTGTATTATTTATAATATAACATGTGTGCATCATATAACAGAACGAAATCCTAATAAAAAGAAGAAGAAGAAGAAATATTATTTATAAATAATTTAATTTATTTATATTATAAGAAACTCTCTCGTGTTATATTTTGTAATTAACTATAATTATTTATTATTAATTCTTTGATTAGAGCTTTTATTTCCTTTTAGGTTCTTCTTCGTTGTTCCGATGGAAATAATTGTTGTTCGAAAAATCGTCGTACAGGTTGCTTATTAAAACCAACGTATGCATGAGTTTCAAAAGCCGTGAGAAAAAGGGAGTACAAGTTCGAAGTATTATTATTTATTTGTTCAAGGTATATATATATACGTCTTCTTAAAAGAACAAATAAAGTAAAAAGAAATAAACGTGATCGCGTGTACGCATACACCACGTATATTCTTCGTTTCTTTTCGTTGACTTTCTCACAACGCGTAGAAAACGGTTTATGAAAGAAAATAATGGAGGGTGGGAGTCTAATTAAGAAGGAGGTGTTTCCTTCGTTATTATTTCTTTTTTTGTTTTTTTTTTCCTCAACCATCCATCGTTAATCGACACCTGTCGTTTTCTGTCATGCTTGGGATAAGACACCTATTGAAAATATTTTTTTTTTCGTTCACCTATTACCAGATAGAAATTTTTTTTCTCACGTGTATGATATAAATATGCACGATAATTATATAACACTTGATCGATTAATTATAAATATAATATAATATATTTTGTACAATGATAATAATGAAAATTTATTTATTCATTAATTTATAGTAATTAATTAACATAAGTTTATTTTTTATGCATATATATATTTTTTATTCTATCGAAATCTTTAATTGCAATTCCTCAAATGAAAATATATTATATTAATTTTACGATATATACTTTGGTGTCACGATTATTAATTCATTTATTCAAAAATATATCTTCATAAACAAAATGATTGCGAAGAGATACAATTTTCGAGATCATACGAAATCATTTTATCGTCATATATAATCATTATAAAATGTAAATAAATGAAAAATATATTATACGAGATATTATTCTCGAATATAACCAACTTAATAGATTAATTTTTGATATCTTAAGAAAAGAACGAACAAAAATTTATATACATAGAAAGAAATAGAGAGAGTACAAATCAAAATCATATCTCGAAAGTATTATATTAGAATTGTACGGAAAGCTTAGGGCGTATAATAGTTAGTTAGGAGTCATTGTGATGGTATAAGGTACGTGAACGCTTTTATGCATGACAATGGAGCTTGTCTCTTAGAATCGTAGGATGCATTTTAGTGACGGTCGTTTACGCAGATGCATTTTCTCTATGTACATGAGAAACGTTACGACGTAATACTTTCGTAAAGGTGCCAACCTATCCTACAAAATTTTCCGATCCAACAAATGTCCCTTTCGTCAAGGGACATCCGTCATTTTGGATGTTTCTAAGGGATCGTCAAATAAATTAAACAAATTCCCGATTAGCGACACTCTCTAAAAATTCTTTTTTCTTTCTGCTCCTTCTACCTTTTTATTTCTTTTTTTTTTCTTCACTCTCCCTTCACGCTCGGATTTTTGATCTATGATTTTTTAAACGGGTCACTCGAGCCGAAGGTCGAACAAATCCGACTGTATTTTCTTTTTCTTGCTTGCTTTCTTTTTTGAATTACTCATCCTCGTATATATATCCTTTTAAATACTCATTTTAATGATTAAGAATTTGATACTAAACCGAGACGTACATATATAGGTACTGTCTGTATAAATAAGATCATTTATTTAAAGAAAGAAAATATTCAGTCTGAAAGGAGGGCTGCAAGGTACAATTGTTTCATATAAATTTTATACCCACCAGAAATATACATATTCTACACATATACATATATATATGTATTAGATCGTCAAGTATAAAATTTATAAAAGAACAAAATTAAAAATATGATTTATTATAAATTTCTTACTTGCCAATTAAATAAATATATATATATAATAATAATAAAAAATATATATATTATAATAATATATATAATAATAATATAATATATATATGTATATTATACATTAGATCTAATTGATTTAAATATTTTACATTTTATATATAATACATATGTATATATATCTACATATTACATATACATATTCATATATAAACGTACTACCTACATATAGATAGATATAATACAATGTAAAACTTTGTCCGTACGATGACTCCGAAGCTTTGACATTTATTACCTGTATAATGTAGAATGTTGAGACCCAAGAAAGGTGTCCGGCCTCTGGAGCACTGAACTGTCACTTTTAGGACCTCTTACATCTATAACCACGTACACATACATATACAAGAATATGGATTCGTGGAACTCGCGATGAAAAATATTCGTTGCGCTTCGATATCCGTCCACTTTGTAAAGGTAGTGTAAACTTACCTTCAAAATTAGGTAGAGAGAGAGAGGATTGAACAACCGAAAAGAAGAAGAAGAAGAGGAGGAGAATTTTTCGACATTTAAGACCCTAACATCTCTCTCTCTCTCTCTTTTTCTCTTACATTGGGTTCGGATCCCTTCGACTGTTATTATTACCTACACCAAGAAGAAAGACCTCACGTCATTTCGGCTTCGCATACGACAACCGCGGAGCAGTATTTTGCCTACAAAGGTCCGTCACGGATTTTAAAGACATTTACGAGCATTCTCGGTGCTTCTCATAATATGGAGAGAGAGAGAGAGAAAGAAAGAGATAGAGCAGGCAACCCCTTTCCCCTTCCACCTCCTCCCCTTCCACCTCCTCCCCTTCCCATTTCACTACAATTCGGTATATCGGCATTTATGCGTTTATATATGTATATTATATGTGTATAATATGTGTTGCACGCCTTAAAACCCATTTGCTACACAAAGTAGTTGTTTCTTTCGTCCTCTTCCTTCCATTTCCTTTTTTCTTATTTTTTTATCTCCCTTCTTTTTTCTCTTTTGCGACTGTTTCACTCACCCCCACATATACCACCGGTTACGGATTATCATCTTTGTGTGTAAATGGTCCCTTTCATCGATGGAAACGTCTCTACCGTTGCGAATCCTTTAAGAGAAAATATTGTTGTCTAAGACCACCCAATAGTTTAAAGGGAAATGTCTACTCGATCGAAATATCAATATAGTTAAAGAAAAGAGGGAATATGTAAAATAGAAAACTGCTAATTTATCTAAGTCTTCACGGCTAACGTAAAGCGAGTTTTTCGTTGCTTTTCAAAGAAAGGGAACATCCTGATATATACTTTGATCCTTTTCCGACAATGTTGCCGACAAGATCTTTATTCCGAGCTACCGAAAACGTTTCTAATGGGGAATAGTCTGATGGTTTCGTTTCTTTTTCCCCTCCCCCTTTTTTCATCTCTTTCTTTCTTTATATATAAGCTCGCCACATTTTTAAATAGAATAGCAAATTAACTATCGATATTTTTTCTTCTTTGACAATACAAATGTTCTCTCTTAGGAACGAAACACTTTCTACAAATTATTTTGTAATTTGTACTGGGGGAGGGGGGATATATTTTAGTCATTAATCTATCGCATATTTTGTTATTGAAAGATAAACAAAATTTAATATACATCTAGATTATATTTTTTCTACTGAGAAATATTTAATCTAAATTACTGTGATAATAATTAGAGAAAATTAAGATTATATTTTTATTAATTGGATATAAATAAAAAGAAAGAAAGAAAGAAAAAAATAGTAATCTAATTAAATATAGATTATAATTTATGGTTAAACGATTATATCTATCGGGATTAATAGCGCGAATAACAGTTTAATTCGAATAGAATTTTATTGGGATATCAAGGAAATGGAAAGTGTGAATTAAACACCCAACGAATCTGATTCTCGTAGTATGTATTGATTATCTATCTATCTATCTCTTTCTTTCTTTCTTTCTTTCTTTCGTGTAGAAGGTGAATACATTCACCAAGTTTTATTTCATATTATAACAACAATAACGACGACAACGAGAATCATTGCAAACCTGCACTACACATACATATATATATACATATATATATGCATATACATTTGCAAGTAAATAAAGTGTGTTAGAAAAACCCGCGTTGTAACATGTATTCGTTATACACATACTCACATATATACATACACACGTGGGACTTGTTAATACGCGAGTGGAGGAGAATATTACGCGTTCATAAGTATTACTCCACGTATGTTTATCTACTTAATTCCTACGTAGATACGTATGCCACCTGAACCTGTCGAGAGAGAAAGCTGTTTTTCCATAGCCGACGCTCTCGTCATACCTACACGCCTCGTATTAGTTGCGTTATGTTACTTGTAAACCTAACCACTGACCTACGCTTATTTCACGGCAACAACAACAACGACGACAAACTTACACGCGATTACTTCGAAACATATTTGATTCCAAAAAATCATTTAAAAATCAAATTATTTTTTCAATGAAAAATTATTTCAAGTTGCGAGATTATATATTGCCATCATTTTAATATCTTTTTTTTACTGTATCGTATCGTTATAATCGAAGTTTACATTAAAATTAAAAAAAAAAGAAAAGAAAAAGGTTTAGTTTCTTTCTTAGATTATTTTTGATATTTCTGACGTTAATCAAATGAATTTATATAATAGAAAATATAATGAATTTTATAATTTATTTACTAATATCATTTATTCTGATAATCGTATAATTAATATTAATCATTTTGAACGTTTTCAACTTTGTTCCTGCGTATCATAATTATCTTCACGTTTATGCATTTTCGAATGAACGTTATTGTATAATTACATTATTTATCTATCTTCTTTTCTGTTTTTTTTTTTTTTTTTATTTAAAGTCATAAATATCATTTACAGTATAGTAATACAATTATTATCTCACATTAATATATACAAAGTATAAATTATTCATATTATTTTTATACAATTTGAATTATTATTTATATATTATTTTTGTAATTTTTTACTATCAAAACGGACACAGGTATCTTTGCTCGTGTATAAATAATATCACCATAACGTGTGTGTATGTGTGTGCCAATAAAAACGTTTAGAAAAACGTATACGCGTATTTGAAAAGTTATCATCATCGATATTGAGCAAACTCTTTTGATTTAAACAAGCGAAGTTAGATATCCCATTTTCTTCTTCGTCATTTTCCAATCTTAGAAAACTCACGTCTCTTATTTTAGTATCAGGAAAGACTTGGCAAAATTACGATCGACCTATCGCGAAAGCGTAAATTCGATTGGTGATGTAATAGTAGCAAGACGCGTATCTTTTCTTACGCCATAACTTCGGCAAAATTTACGATCGCGTAACTGATTGTAAAGTCTTCAAAAGGATTTCTGTAATCTTACGATAAACGTATGACATTTAGTATAACATCTATCAACGATTCTTCTTTCTTCTGTTCGTTCTTTCATTCACACATTCCTAACACGTTTACGAGGAGGAACTAGAAAACCATCGTGTAATAATATTCATATTTTCTAATAATTCTTTTATATTAACAAAAAAGAAAAACAAAATATTTTCTAGCAATACAAATTTGACGACATTTAACACCTCGTTTCTTAATTATTATATTACCCAATGCAAAACGAATGATAATTAATTAACTGTAATGTATGAAAATATAAAAATGAGAAAAAGAAAAGAAATGAAATAAACACGCCATAGTTGAAACATAAGCTCAAGCACATTTATTTTCTTTCTTTCTTTCCTTCTTCCTTCCTTCTTATTCTTCTTCTTCGTAGCAACAAATACGGGGACACTTTAATGCTTACTAGATCAAGCCTTTGGGGGAGGAGGAGGATAATTAAATATCGATTTTATAGTGATCTCACGTGCGTTATTTATACTTCAGACATTGCCAACGCCAAAAGCTAACATTAATTTCCTTTCGCGTATTCTCATTCGCATATCTAACGACGCACTTATCGTTTCGCAGCGTAACGACTCGTATGGATAATAACCTCTCTGATTCTTTCTTTTCCTTGATTTTTTATTTTTCTCTCTCTCTTTTTTATTTTACGCACTCTTATATACCATATATACACACGTATATAGGCATAGTAATATTAGTATTAGTTATAACATATACATATAAGTACACATGCGTGTACCATCGCACGCTTCACGCATCATTACGCGTAACCAAGCTTTGATATTCTCGCGTATTATCCATAGCTAGTTAAAGTAATAGAAAAAGCAACACCAGAGTAACGAAAACAACATAACGGTTATGGTGGTAGTGGTGGTGGTAGCAAAAGACAACTAGGTACGTTTACCAACGACTGTCCAATTAATAGAACGATCCTTTTTATTCAACGTTTTCTATCTCTTTCCTATCCTATTATTTTCATTTGATTTGATTTTATTTTATTTTCTTTTCTATACTGACAACGAATTAGAAAGAAAGAGATTTAGAAGGTAATAGATAAATATGGTTACGGAACGTATCTATGTATATATATATAGATAGATAGATAGAATTATTCTCCTTTGATTCATGAACCTTTAAATGCAAGACTCTAGAAAATACTACGACACGGGATATATGGCGCGAGTTTAAATTAATCACTCGGACATAAAGCGTTATGATTTCAATTGATCTCGTACGAGTATTCGTAGTTCTAACTAATGTTATGCAATAACATTCGATATATCGTATAACGCCTTTGCAAAACGGCAGCAACAGCAGCAGCAGCAGCAACAGCAAACTATAGTAGGTGTGTTTCTGTAATTAAACGGTTAATGAACCAAATATTCAATTGTTTTTATTTTCTTTCTTTTTGTTTCTTTTCGAAAAATAATCTACAACGAGTTTAGGAATGTACGATCGATAAAATCAATCTACTAGATGATTAGATAAAGATCATTGATTTCATATATATATGTGTGTGTGTGTGTATGATGAAAATTTGGTAAGATATAATAAAGAATAATTAACACATTATTAAGGAATTTTTGATAAGTTTCTAAAAGAAATAAGATAATCATTAGTTACGATTAGATATATAATGAAAAGATTCTTCCAACGATTAGAATGAAGAAGATGTTAAGTAATATGATGGATTATAATTACGTAGAAACGAAAGTGATCGGTATTAATTAACACGTTTGAGATTACCATAGCCCGATCATCGTAGTTCATATTAAATTTTCTAGGATTCATTTGAAATCATTCTAAAGATTTATCTCGACCTTTTTAAATATTATAATTAAACGATCGTAACGACAAATTAGAAAGAAAAAAAAGAAAATAACGATGTAATATGTTTATACTGATATAATAATGAAATAAAATAAACGAACTGAACAATCAATAATCTAACAACAAAAATAGCACGGTGATTATTACGAAATTGATTAAAACGTTAATCTTTTGTAATAATTCCTGTTTATATAATCATAAAGAATATAATATCGTTATAACTATATATATATATATATATAAACGTGCATGTAATAAACAAGAAATGCCATAATAAGAACACGTCAAATGATAGAAAGAGATAGAAATAAAAAGACACATGAATGAAGGCGACGCACGCGTTACATGGAACTCGGAGATTGCCTATCGAGATTCGATAATGCACTCAAGCACGGTATACAATATGTAGGTATACACGTTTGTGTATTTATATACATATAAGTCCAAGGTAATCGTGTATGTCACAACGAGTACTCGCGAACGTTTATACGACACAGCACACGCACGACTGACAAGAAGAAGATGAAAGAGAGAATGAGAATGAGAGAGAGAGAGAGAGAGAAGAAATAAGAGAGAAAACGAACAAAAAGAGAAAAAGAGTGAGATGAATATCATGCGGTCCGGTTATGTCAATTCAACGTGGTGTCATTGATCGAATCGGAAAATACGAGAAAATCAACTAAACGTGAATTCGAATCGAATAAGAAAATGGAAAAAAGTTAGGTGTAAAAGTAACCCGACGAGAATTAAATGAATCCTTTTTCTCTTTTCTTTTTTATTTCTATCAATCGTATCTTTCATGAATGAAATAATTAAAAAAAAAAAGAAGATAAATCGTGGTGGGCGCAGATGTTTCTATCGACGCGAATGAAATAAATAGATAAAACGATCGCCCTCGCAAATTTACCTTATTCGGTTAATCCACTCGACTAATCGAGATTCCATTATGCCATAATATATCCTCTTCCTAGTAGAATGAAGGAGGAAACACCATACCAGACGATGCACCAGACGAATACGTGGGATGATGATACGTTGATGTAATCTCAATGAATTTTCTACGACAACAAGTGGGATGTTCGAAACATTCTAAGAAAGTTTACTTATTTTATTGCATAATTGTGTAGGTTAACTCTGTACTCGCGTCTTTTTGATTGACTAGTTTTTAACATTTATGGGGTACGACGAATTTTTGATTTATTATTTTGATTGAATTTTACGATAGTTTATATTGTGTTGCATATATTAATGCGTTAATTGTACTTTTCTTTGATTTTTTCTGTAACATTTATGATACACGAATGTTCAATATTTCAATACATTGATTTTGTAATTTTTACTTTGAAAAAAATGAAAATTTGTCTTTAATTTTCACGCATCTTGAAAAAAAATATATTAAAACACTTGTATTCCACAATATCAAATTAATATTATTTATTTATTCGTATTCTACGATATTTTTATTAGAACCAAGAACAATAATCAAAAAATGTCAACGTCAATCACGTGTCACATGTTAGTTTCGTTTATTTCTATTAAATTGAAAAATTCAATAAAGATAACAAATCCAAACATAAGATTCTTAGTTATCGAGCGTTTAAGTTAATAGGGTAAAGCTGAAATTCGATGAGTATAATATACCTAGCATACCTAAAGGATCGTAACGAGACGAGGAACTTTGGTACAGACTTTCTACCGTAATGCGAATACACGAGACGGGAGGAGTCAGGGATTGACTTTAGTAAGAGTTTACGAGGGTAGCCAACACGAAGTTAATTCAATCAGCCTATAATCCTGACTCTTGGCCCTGATTACCCCTTCGTGAAACTCAGATAAAGATAGGAAACGAAGATAAAGAGAGAGAGAGAAAGAAAATGAATAGGATTCGATTCTATCCTGATTAAAAGATTCTCTCCCAAAGATGTTTTTTCCTTTCGTGATTTTCTCTTAAGGTAGACGTTTATAGATCGTAAGTAAAATGTAAAAAAAAAAAAAAACAATCGGATTCGATAAATTATTCGTTAGAAAATAATCATCAAATATCGAGTAGGTATTTACGGGGTGGGGTGAATGGGGGGGGTTGAGGAAGTTAAACTTACTTCAGTTAGGGTTCCTTGTTTAACGTCTAGGAGAAAAAACGTTTTATCTTTTAAAAGATGAAAGTGCCATTAGGATTAGTAGAGATTGGCCTTTCGTTCGAGTATCAGAAACAATGGGGAACTCACTTATGGTGGTTGGTTGGTAGTGGTACACTCTTCTTCTCGTTCTACTTCTACTTTTTACTTGCATCGTATGGATGGATGGATGGATGGACGTTACTCGCATAGTAGTCGAAACGTCCATTTAGAAATGGGTTAAGCACGCTTAAGATAATTTCTAGTCCTTAAAAGCTATTAGTTTGTGCTCGGCTTTCAGGTCGTTTGACTTTGCTCGCCCATCCACTGTCGTGGTGGTGGTGCTTTTGGTGGCATTTTTTACATTAGAAACATGCCCGTTTGATTTTTCGAGTACTGTTATTAACTTCAAAGAAATATTTTACTCCTCTTACTTTTTTTTTCTTTTTATCGAAGAAAATAAAACCATAATATATATAAGCCCTTTTGAAATATCGAATATTAATTATCGATTAGTTTGGTATAGAAACGAAAATGAAGAATATTAAAACATGATACACTTTATAATCATATTTCGTTATCGGTAATCTTTCGTTATAAGAATGGAACCAAAGTAATCTTATTCCTCTTTAATCGACTCTATCCTACCTAATCATTGCAATTTATAGCAAATCGTCGTTTTCCAACGATTTTATCTTCCGCGATATTATAAAGGCATTAGCCATTATATGTACTACCGCTTTGGATCGTTCTAACTAGGATAAGATCTATCGTTACGTGTGAGCGAACAACGCAGTCACGATTAGCAGCTTCGTGGAAATCGCTTGTATGTTCACATAAATGAGTTAGAAAGATAGAGAGAGAAAGAGAGAGAGAGAACACATAAGTGCAGCACTCGTAGAAGATAGAAAGAGAGAGAGAGGGAGAGGAGAGGAGAGGAAAACCAAACGAGACGGGTCTCCCTGCTTTGTTCGACCCCTTTGCCAAAGTGCAATTCCACGAAGATATAACGGACTGTTATAATTGGAAAAGCCAAAGTGAGTGCATAAAGGGCTGAAGCACACACACACTCGTACATATATATACTCCGTGGCAAATTTTAAACGATCGCTCCGAGAAAAGTACTTGCCGAACGATAAACGAAATGTTGGCTAACCCATATCGTCGTATCGTGAATATTATGTGTTTCTCTCATCCTTATATACTGATCGTTCTTGGAAAAGAATTTATTTCTTCTGGCCGAAATTACTCATTCATTCGTAATCCAATCTCAAATTGTAATCTATGTTTTTCTATGTTCTATATATATTTGTATAAAATGTATGTGCATAATGTAAAAGAAATCAAATGGAAATGAAGACATCGAGAATTCTTTTTAAAGATTTAGATAAGAACAATTATTATTTTCTTTTTTATTCTATCAATTGTCATTTCAATATCTATGAAGAATTGCTCGAACTAATAATTTTTAATTGATTATCCTTTATATAATTTTTATGAAGGAATAAATAGAGAATCTTTTATGCAATTGCATATTCTGACATCATTTCTTGCATATATTTTGCATATTTTAACATATTTCTCGTATATTTTCACTGCCCCATTAAAAATCAATCAAAAATCCTTTTTCAAGTATATCAATAGATATATATATTTTCTAAACAAATCTACTTTACATAGAAGAATCATTCGTTCTATCTTTTGGCAGTAACCGAGATTCGTATTTGAAATTCACTTAAAAGTGAGAAACTTCATTTCCTGAATTGGGAGAATTCCGATTTCGGATGATGCACAAACCAAATGGAAAATCAAGCGTGCGTCACAAAGGGGTTTATCGAGAACACCCACCCCCTCCTGCCCCCCTTCCTCCTCTCCACCACCCCCGAATCGTTCTATCGCACTTTGGGCGTTAATATCGTGCTATCTCTGAATGCGTGTAACATAATAACGATGTCATCTCACTCTCTCTCTCTCTTTCTCTTTCTCTTTCTCTTTCTGTTTCTCTCGTATACATAAGCACGAACGTATTCTCGTTTGCTTTACATCGAGCATATAGATAGAGGTCCTATGCGTTTTCTCTTTTCGTCTCTTGCACCGTTTCTGTCCGCTACACTGCCGGCGAGTTGATTGGATCCACTTAACGGGGTATACGCCATGCGACATTACTGCTCTATGGTGTATGGCGAAGTGTGTTGTTGTGTTGCGCCACCATAACCCGATGACGATAGCGATGGCATCAAACAACTATCGAGTTTTACCATTGAAAATAATATCTCTGTGAGAAATTAGTTTTTACCTATTTTTTTTCTAATTTGTAAACATCTTCGTTAACTGTTAGAGTGAATTAAAATTTCGTAAGTTTGAATGAATATTTCCAAAGTAAATTTGATAAAAACTTAATCCATTACGACAGCTTATAATACACATTTATAACACAATAAACGTACGAATTTTTAATTCATCTTTTATAGATTCCTAATTATTTTTCTATAGAAAATCTTCATCATTTTTTATACTTATAATATTTCAACGATATATCATAAATTTATCAACGTATATGTATATGTAACGTAATTAATTCTAATATTTTTATTAATATGAAAAATTGTACAAATTGCTTATATTATTTTTTAATGAAATCAAATAATATTATAAAGATAAAATAGATAACTAAATAATATAATAAATTGTTCGTATTCAGAGAGTTGGTTCATCGACATTACTGAATCGATTGAAGAGAGAGGAAGAGGGAGAGTAGGTGGAATAGTAGAAGGAGTAGAAGGAGGAGGAGGAGGAGGAGGAGGAGGAGGAGGAAGCAAAGCAGCACGGGACTTGGGGCTAAGTGGTCTTCGGCTAAGTAACAACGGTCGGCCTAATGACACGAAAGGCCCAGATTATTTTATTATCGCGTCGCCAGTGATTTCGGCGACGAGATCGTAAAACTGAACCTCTCCTTTCCCTCTCGCCCTTCCACCCTTCTTCCCTTTCTTCTGGCAAGTCGAGCGTAACGTGCCGAAACGGCGCCCAAGTGCCAGAAAGATGCGATAGAAACCTAGAAATAGGAGAATCTTTCAACTTGGAATGGTCGAGCGAATAATTGAATTGTCGAGATAGTAGCCCAGTTTATTTTAAGTAGCATTTTCCAAAAACGACTGATTCACCCTTATTCTAAATATATATATATTTTTTTAATTAATATTTCCAAAGTAAATTTTTCAATTATGCAAGTTTATAATACAATTTATAACACAATAAAAGCACGAACTTTCATTTCACTTTTTATAGATACCTCATTCTTTTTCTATAGAAAATTTTCCAAAATTCTTACTTATAATATTTCAACGATATATTTATAAATTTATATATATACATAACATAATTCATTCTAATATTTCTATTAATATGAAATTGTACAAATTGTAAAATATATATATATCTTAATATTCGAAGTAATGAAGATATTTAGAGAATCCATAAGAAAATTTCAAAAAGTAGTGATTATTTTTGTCCTTGGCAATGGAGGGAGGCTTGCCTTTTTATCTCCGAACAAAACCTTTAAACTTTGAACGTTTAACGGTACGTAGGCTATACTATTCACGTGGGCAAACCACGTAATTCGGTACACGTTTCTCATCCTGTAGACCGAGAGAAAGAGAAAGAGAGAGAGAGAGAGAGAGAGAGCAAGAACAGGGGGGTAAAGGAGTGGGGGGGAGGGGGACAAATACTCGTAGTAGAAGCAAGCAAGCAAGCAAGCAACGTAGCATTGTCGTCGAGAAAGGGAAGAGAGTAATAGTAGTAGTAGTAGTAGTAGTAGTAGTAGTAGTAGTAGTAGTAGTAGTATTATCCGTCTTGTCATGTTACGTGTCTTACAACGTGATAAGCCAAGTAGGGACAACTGCAATCAGAGTGAGAGAGATAGAGATAGAGATAGAGATAGATAGATAAAGACGTGGTTGTTTGCATGGTTGGTTTCTTTTTCTGTTTAAACGCAACGTCGAGGAGAAGACGATGAGAAGTCTCGGCGACGGTGACAGCGATCGAAACGTTACTTTGCGTTGTGTCGTCGTTGTCTTTGTCGTCATCATCGTCATCGTGGGCTTAGACGACGAAGACGACGACGACAAAGACGACGACGACGACAAAAGCAGAGATAGGACAACACGTTGTGGAGGCCGCTCGAAAACCAGTCACGAACCAATCCCTCTCTCTCTTTCTTTCTATTTCTCTCTGTTTCTCTTGCATTTCCCTTTTCATTCCTCTCACATCTTCTTCTCTCTCTCTCCTATGTTCTTCTCGCATTGGAAAAACTCTTTTAGCAGCATCAGCAGTAACAGAATCAGTAGAGTGTCGTTTTAAATGAAGAAAATGAAAGAAAGCGAGCTTACCAGAACGTAAAAGACGATGATGTTGCATGTTGTAATATACGTCATCTCTCGTGTTGGAAATATCGAGGCCAGATATATCGAGAAAAAAAAAAGAGAGAGAGAGAGATGTACTTAGCCCTTGATGAAGAGAATTTAGAAATGATTCTTCTTCTTCTTTCATACACGATTAATGTTACGTAGATTATTTATCTACAATAAGACACCGATCATCGAGATTATTGTCGGCTTTTTCTTCGGACAATTGAATCTTACGTTAGTTAACTTCTCGAGGTTATTTGTTTGTTACCTGTTTGTTGTCTGTCTCTTTTCCTTCCTTCCTTCCTTCCTACCTTCCTTCCTTCCTTTTTCAACTTCTTTATCTCTTTTTCTATCTGGAATGTTGCGTGTTTCTTTGATTCAAGGTCAATGCTAAACTAACGGTATTTGAATTTTCTTTTGTCTTTAGTCAAAGCTATTCTCTCTCTCTCACTCTCTCTCTCTTTCTCTCTCTACTGTTGTTCTAGCTTACGATCGAATTATTAAGTCGTTAGCAACGTACTACCTGTTCTTTGTATAATATATACATATATATATGGTTAAATGTTTCTCTCTAACAGTTGGATGATTATTTTTAGAGAAACTCAGTTAGTGATTACATCGTTAAGGTATTCATTCTAATGTCGTAGTAGAACGAGATAACGTTGAAACGATCCTGGAATAATGAGACGAGAATGACATCGTTTACGATGTTGTTAATCGAATGACAAGTGTTAATTGTTTATGCTGAATTAAATGCTTTTACAGTATCAATGATCAAACCGTTGTTTCTTCTACTCGATAGTCCGTGAAATAAAATCAATAAACGTTTGAGTAACATAATTATCAAGACAATGAAATCTCAACTTGTTATAATGACGTGTGATATTTATGATTTATCCAATTAAAACTCAAAGATTATAGAAAAAAATCAACCCAACTATCTTCTCATCAATCCTACAACATTTAATTTCGTCATTTCGAAATAAAAATCTCTAATAAAATTGCTGACAAAAAAAACATAAATTTGATCTTATTAACTTCACTTTCAAAATACCTGTGTCACCTATCAACGGATATATCTTATTTTGTATATTCGACAAATTAATTCGCGAGACACCACGTATACGCAAAGAGAATACGTGCACGCATGCTACTATCGATTTGAAATATGCATGATCTCAAGGATGTAACACGTTATCGCACTAAGTTCGATTAACTTCTTTTTACAATCGTTAACGGGAGACTCCTGCTAATTTTCCCCGAGTGTTATCGCGTAAATCATGCGATCGCATGATAAGAGAGAAGTCTCTCTCTCTCTCTCTAAGATTTTCATCGTAACATTTTTCATTTCATTTAACATAGTACATTTTCTAGTACCTTAGTTTATATGTTTATAAATCAATATAATTAAAACCACCTCTCGTTTATTTTCTAACTCCTGTTACGGTCGTCAAGATTCGCGTGCGTGTTTCGATCGTTACGTTGTTTTTTTTTCTATTTAGATATTTTTGTTGTTGTTGAACGAAGAATGAGGTATTACAGGTATATACGTTTTTGAAGGATGAACGTAGGGAAAACTTGAGAGGCAATTAAGTCATATGTAATGATCCTCGGTAGCACGAACTGGTCGAAGGCTTTGCAATCTCTTTCTCTCTTTCTCACACACACACACACACACATATACACATTTACTCTTTATCTATCTCAAGTCTCTTCTTACACGATGAATCTTCTGACTAGATAATTAATTTCATATAGCGGTGACTTTAAGCCACGCATCGTCGATCTTACCGGTACGTTTTATCTTACTTTCTTTCTCTCTCTCTCTCTCTCTCTTTGACTTATTTACTGATTTATTAATTAAAAACGTTCTGTCCTTAAACCCTACGTAAGATTTTACACGGTCAATTTAACTATCTATTTTTCTTCGACTAATCTTGCTTGATAACTTAATATACAGACTCTAAACTCGAATAAGATAAGTTATATTCTGAAGTTCATTAGCGAGAAGATATATCAACGTATTTTTAATTAAAAGTTACTAATTATAATACATTTTCATATACGTTTATCTATTACTATTTTTAATTTATTCATTATTATTTCATATAATAATTAATTAATAGTATCGTGCAAAAATGTTAACAAATAGATCATTCCTATACATGCTAGATTTATTTTCAAAAGAAAATATTGACGAAATCTCATTCAAAAATCATGATCAAACATTTAAACGACGTATGAACTTTTGAATTTTCATTTTTCAAAATTACGTATTACATATTTTACAAAAATAATAGTAAATTGTTGGAGAGCATCAGCTGTTCGATATCGTATAAAGGTGTAACCCTTTCAAGTTGGTCTAACGAATCGACGGGTTGATCCTTAATTAATTAAATCCTTGGAGAAGAAGACTCAGGTGGCCCGGTTAAATCTGGTAGCCCTTGAAAGAGGAGATCCCTTCGAAGATACGATAATAGTAACATTATCATACGCACGACCTACTTATAACCCTTTGGTCGGCTTTCTCGTCTTCATAGGACACGACGAGACACCGAATTCGTAGCCTTCGGTTATAGTCCCAGGTGTTTGTTCCACGAATAGCCCTGTGTAAGGCCATTGGTTCAACGAGCCGTGCGTGCCCTTCACGGTTATTGAATGAGCTAATAACGAGTACCCACCGATCATTCTGATATTACCTTATATACATCTTTCTTAATTAAAATCATTATACTAATATCACCTTTTAATTATTATTATTATTATCATGTGAAAATCATATTTTCGATGATTTAGGAATATCATTAAAATGATTATGTTTAATATATCACATTTATTATTATTTTCGTTTGATTTACGAGTACGTTTCTTATCCTGTTTGTAGATAAACTAGCGAAAATTTCATTTGGAAGTAATACAACTACTATCTCGAAGAATGAAGTACCCATCCGCGATCGAAGTATTTTCGTTAGGAGGAATTGTAAATAACGAGAGTAAATCCTCGCAGAGATAGGAACTAAAACCAGTAGTTGCGATATCGAACGAATTCGAGAATTGTGTCAGTGAAGAAAAGTAAAGTGAGTTTTTCGACTAGGCGAAAGATACAGCAGCAGCAGCAACTTCCGGGTTACTCGGGAAGTAATGGTGTTTGCTAGAATCTGCTGATATTCGATTTTACTTATAGTTAACAACGGCCAACAACCTCGTATTTCCTCCGTTGGGTTCTTCTTCTCTTCCGATATTTATTCGATCTATCGATTTTCCTCGATAGTTTGAAAACGGAAGCAACGTGTACACCTATAAAATGCGAACTTAAGTTAAAATGAGAAAAAAGAATAAGAGAAAGAGATAGGAAGAGTGTATTAACAAACGTGAACGACCTACTTACGGAACTTCTTGCCACGACCATAAATCAGTTTACTTTTGGATTACTTATCGGATGTACTCGCAACGGGCCCTCACGTAAATTTGCTCTCTCGTCTCCTCTTCTTTATTTCTTTCCCCTCTACCACCACCACCACCTCTACCACCACCACCTCCACCTCTTCTCTCCTCCCATCCTCCCTTTTACGAACTGGCGCAGCATTTTTCTCCGTTATCACTCTTCCAGCTGATAAAAACACGACGGCCGCCTGTTCTCTCTCGTGAGAAAGTTTCTTCTTATTCTTCTTTTTCTTTTTCTTCTTCTTCTTTAGATTGTATAAACAGAATTTTAACCGAGGTAGTTACTTTTTTAGATTAAATTCGATATAATCGACTAGATTTGATTATTATTTTTTCGTCGATGATATTGAAATTATTGTGGATTAATTAAAACGAACAGTTATATTTATTTAATTTTTAAAATAAGATAAAAATAATAAATATATATTCATTTGATTCGTAATTATCGAGATTACGTTTCTTAATACATGGGATATACAATAAAGATATTTATTATGGGACCACACGCAACTCGTAACTCGTAACAAGAAGTTAATAAACTTATCCCATGCACCGACATGATGCATCTCTAACGCGTGTTAACGCAACCAGTGTTGTTAGTAAACGCGAGCAAACTTCTCCTGTCACGTTTCTTTCCACATTTACGTAGACGTTTACTTATACACTATCAACAACGCATATTCTCACTCGATGTCTTATTTTCCCAACGTCAGTAAACTTATACTCTCCTCCCGTTTACCAGGAACTAGGAAAGTATATTTCAGTGAAAGTATATTATACCGTTTATACGCGTCAAATCTTTCCCATAAGATTTTATTTTCTTTCCCTTTGTTTCTCTCAACATTCCCTTTTCTCCGAAAACATTTTTTTCTAAACACTTCTGAATAAATTTAAATAATTCGTATATATATAGATTTGTTTGATATATTTCATTGAATTTTCAAACAAAAATTTCTTCCACCTCCTCCCCCCCATATAAAAACCAAATCTTTAATCAAATACTTATCAACGAAATCATTCGATTAGAATACATCGTTTCGCGTAGAAATAAAATAGAAAAGATGAATTGTTTCAAATATAATTGTTTCGATTATTAAAATCGATGAGATCAGTCGAATGGGGTTTTAAAGTGTGCCGTTTATTCGAGAATGTCAGTAGTGATCACATGTTGTGTACGGTCAAAGCCATCGCGAAATGAAGCTCTCTGTATGCCACGTCGTCATTATTGTGAACCGCAGGTAGACAATGCAACGGGCCTGGCATATCTCGAGTGCAGTAAGCGTACAAGCCGCGACACCACCACCACCACCACCACCATATAACCATCAGCCAACCAACCAACCAACCAACGAACCAACCAACCAGCCCTCCTTCCTTCTTCTTCTTCTGTTTTATCGTAGAACCCTTGGCATTGTCGAATCGGAAGGAAGATTCGTTTTGCATGCGACGTCCTTTTCAAGTTTCTCGACGTGACGTCTGCTTCGTCTGCTGATTCTAACATATACACACACATACGTATACACGTAAGCATATGTAAACGTATGTTCGTATATGAAAGTTAGTGTCTCTGGTGTTACGCGTATATTTGTATGGGTTTTCTCTGTATGAAAAGGCAGACGCGAGATAGATAGATAAATAGATAGATAGATAGACGTTTATTACGGTTGTGGAACATGCGTTGCTCTTACGGATCATAGCAAAGATTATAAATCTTCGTCTATTCTAGTGTCGAGCGTTAATGAGAAATTTCGAAAGATTCTTTGTATCATTTAAAAATTCATTTATACGATATGATACATCGTTTCTTATTCCTTTATTTAATCGTATTATTGAAGAAAATTTCAATAAATTAATGGACAATGGTATAGATATTCTTTAAGAAAATTTAAAAAACAACATTTTTCTATTTCAATTTGTGATCCATCATAGATCAATTAAATCGATTAAATATAATAACAAACAAATCATAGAAAAATATATTATTAAGAAAAGTTTCATCATTCAACACTGGATGATACTCTCTTCTTTCTTCCAATTAATAATTCAACATACTTCTTTATTATTACATTTTAAAAAGAAAATAAATAAACGAATAGACGAATATTTTTGTACTAAAAACATTTTTCTTTTCTAAATTTTGGATCATTCGAAACCAATCGATCGAATCAGATCATCAATTTAATCATTGAAACATAATATAATAAGAAAGAAATGATGCTAATAATAAATATATAAAGAGGATTCTAATCTTCGAACAACGATACTACTTTCGCCTAGCCCTGAGCTAAATCTCTTAGGTCTAACTACTCGACGACGACTCATACTAGTGTGCGTGGTTCGGTTTAACGTGCCGGTGTGGCCGATTACTGTGTATAATACTCTGTATACTTGCAGTAACGTACGTAGAAGTACTAAAGCGCGAGCGTGTCTACCTTAGTGCCACTTTAATGCCATGGTAGCCACCTATATATACACATATACATACATACATATATATATATATTGTTTCTCGTAAAACTAATTGCATCAGGCCTCGTTTATATCGCCACTCGTTGTTGTACTCCCACCATATTCTTTCGACTTACCTAACAAAGGTAGAAAATTGTTGCTTTTTCTTCTCCCCCTTCCTATTCCCCCCTTCCCCCCTCTTCCCACCCTCTTTCTCTTCCTTTCTATTTTCCCTTTTTATTTTCTCTCTCTCTCTCTCTCTCTTTATTGTCATATCTATGTATATTTGTATTTGTATTTGTAAGTTAAGTTTATGTATATTTATATGTATATATATATATATCTGTGTACATAGAAACACCATAGATTTACGTATGCTTCGAGATTTGAACGACAAACGCCATTGGACGATTCGACATAAAGTTCGTAGAAGCAGCCACGTGCTACGGATAACAGCTACGTGGGATCGTTATTTGCGTTGAAAGTTAATGTCCGTCATACCATGATTTTATCGGAAAATTTCGCTACCGTTGGTTTAACTTGATAATAGCAATACGTTTTCCTATGGTACTACTACTACTGAATTATCGACGATTCTAAGTGATAGACACGCGATTATTATCGTTTTATTCGATTAATATAATAAATCGATTATTCAGATGCGACTTTTGAGATTTTTTTATAATATTAGGTGATTCAATTCCACCATATAAACGATATTACGATATTTTGATTGAATTTTTATTAGAAAATGAGATATGTTTTAATTTGTATTATTTTTTAAGAACAAAAAATCAATATATAATATAATATTCGTTTAACATTGAATTGTATTTAAATAATATCGAGGCCATGGTTACTACATTCGCGATAGCGTTAAGATAAAAAAGAACAATGAAATTTTTCATGCAAATTAGAAGAAGAAGAATAATAAGAAGAAGGTGCATCGCACCGGATAATCGTTTTGCTCGATTCTGCTTGGAAAAATTATGTTTTTCTTTCTTTCTTTTTTTTTCCCCTTAAACTCGAGAGAGAGAGAGAGAGAGAGAAACGATGCCATTGTTTTCTACGTAAACTCTTTCTATTTTTCAACGATTTAAAAAACATATATATCTAGTAATTGACAAGACCTCGGATTTTCTTCGGAATATTTTTTCTAAGGATTCATGGACACCACTCTTCAAACGTTTCCGCTTCTCACGTTAATATCTGCGTAAAAGAAAAAAATAAAAAGGGAAGAAAAAGAGAAAAAGACAGAATAGAAATAAAATAGAAAGAAGATCCGTATCTTCGTTTAAGTTGAATCCTCATCCGTGATTATATTTACCTTACGTACGATTCATCATACATATAATTAGACACGCGAGTGTCTATTTGTTTCTCTCTATACTATTCCATACAAACCAACGATGATTTCCTATTGCGAAATCGTATTAAGAAAAAACGACTAACCGCGATTACGTGATTCAATTTTCATTTTTTTTATTTGTTCCTTTCCATTTTCTTTTTTTTTTTTTTCGAAACGAAAAATAGATGAAATTTTCAAACGGAAGATAGATCCTCGTTTAATCACTCATCGATGTTAGGTTCTAATTAATTTGGTATCTTTGAATATCACAAGATAAATAGGGCTTACAAAATCTTAGAGATAAAAGAGAAAAAGAAGAAGATGAAGAAGAAGAAAATGAATAAATGAAAAGTAAATGTTAACATAGAGATGTGTATTACATAAACATACTAATTAATCAGAGTATTATGATTAATCCAAGAATTGATTTATTAAATGATTTGTGTATCTGTTTAACCGTTCGTAAGAGTATCATTAAACGAGATCTATCTATTTTATTTTCTCTTCTCTTCGTTTTTTATCAATTTATATTTTTATTACCACAATCGATTTTTCCTTTTACGATCTTCAGAAGAGGATAGAAATCATCTCATCGCGTTCGTGTAGGAGCTTTGATTTATCGATTCCAATTCCCATTATTCGTCATAGTTATCGATTAACCATCAAACGGACGTTAACGTTAAAGTTAACGTTTATGTTTTTACGTAATACAGTGATCATTAAACGATCGCATAGAAGGGTGTCGTCACTAAAGGAAGACAAAATTACTAAGAAAAAAGAAAATAGAAAAACAAAAAGGTCATCTTATTTTTCCTGTAAAAAGTACATTACAAAAGATATACAGGGTGTCCCACATAACTCTAGTTACAATTTTTCCAACACTTGCGACAACCTGACAAAAAAATACTTTAAACGAATACGCAGTTTGGTACTCGATTAAGAGGTAAGAAGTATTCGGGTAGTCGACAAAAAAAGACAAAGAAAAGAAGGAAAAGCAATAAAGGGAGGGGGGAAGAAAAAAGGAACAAAATGCACACAAACAGAAAGAGAGAAACACGAAGGGGACGGGGGATTGGTGGGAGGAGGGGGGAGGAGATCGAAGTGGCAGAGTGGACTCGTGTCAGATGTTAATTAAGGCCAAGGAACGGAAAACGTTGGTCTCTCTTACGAGACGAAGGGTGTCGCAAGTCGTGAAATGGCCGGCTTGCCAATCCCTTCCCTCCCCCCTCGTTCCCCCTTTCCGTTCCTTCCCATTTACCCCCTCTCATCCCACTTCTCTCTTTGGTTTGAAGTTAACAACAACAACCACCAGCACCACCACAAGCAAGCAACCAAGCAACCAACCAACCAACCATCGTTGCCAGTGTTTTAGTTCACCACTAACAACGGAGAGATGGGTGAAACACAGTGGCAATACCTGGGAGTGCAGCGTGTGCCAGGATTTTTATCCCGTAGGAGTTACGATGGCTTTACAACCTACCGGTTGTGTCCGTCGTTATGAAGGTATATACTATACGGGGATCGTGGTTACTACTATACCTACCGTATTATACTACTCTCTCGGCCACGTGCCACCTGGTGGGGAATAAAAAAGTTAAGGCAGGTCAGAAACACCAGTGGGATACCAACATACAAGCAAACCATCGGTTCACTACTACTACTACTACTACTACTACTACTGCTAGCATCACTGCTATTACTACTACTAATACTAAATATACTAATCCAACGAAACCACCGAACAACGAAGTTCTTCTTGCGGACAGGAGAATCGCGGTTTCAACATTTTTCTATACCTGAGATCTATCTTTTCTTTTCTCTATTTATTTTTCTTCGTGTCTCGCACACATCTTTCTTTGTTTATTTATTTATTTATTTCTATTTCTTTAGTATCTAATATCTCTCATCTGAGAGAGGATAATCCCATTCGACGACTAATAATCTTAATGATTAGAAGCGTCACGTTTCTAAGTATATACTTGAAAGATTAACGAGAGATCACGTCGAATATAAGAATATTAGTAAGTAAATTATTCTAATAAGTTTTATAACACGTAACAACTTCGTTCACATCGATGAAAGGGAAAGTTTTTGTTACTTCATTTGATTTATCTATAAATATATATATATATATACATTAAAAGTTTCTTTATTTCTTTTTCTTTCTCTTCTCTCTTTTTCTTTTTCATTTTCTTTCTCGTGCTATGTCAGAGGTGAGAGACGTCGTATACGAGATGAAATCTCTTATATCGATACGTAATCTTCCACCAACCACCATAAGAGCGACTTCTTCCCGTTATCTATGTTTGAAAATAGATTCTATTTCTCTCTCTCTCTCTCTCTCTCTTTCTTACGGTGATCTCAGAAAACGGTTCTTTCTTATCGCCACACCGTGAGTCATCGTTCGTCTTATGAAAGAGAGGAGAGAACCAGCGGATAGTAGATAGATATTACGTTTAAAACTCTCGTGGAACGATCGAACCGTGAAAATCGAACGGTGATCTTTCTCTCTCTCTCTCTCTCTCTCTCTCTCTTCTCTCATCGTGACTGTCTTCTTCCACCTCCTCCACCTCCTTCTTCTGCATCACCAACTTCTCTTTCTCTTTCCTTTTTTTCCCTTCTTTTCATCGATATTACTTTTTCCTTTTTTAGCAACAGCAGCAACAGCAGCAGCAGCAGCAGCAACAACGAACAATTGCAACTGCAACTGCAACTGCAACTCTTCTAGTTGATAGACGATTCTAACGTGGTACGATAAAGTTTGAAAAAACACGACGATGGTAGTAGGTAGCCGAGCGAAATGCCAACGGCTTCTCCTCTCGTTGGCTGTGTTCTCTGACGCAAGTTTGCTTTTCCATCTCGGTTTTCTATCTCTGAGTATACGACGCGTATACGACGTATCAATAGAGTTCGCAGTGGGTATAGTAGTCGATGAAAAATACTAAAGTATTTTAGCGTTCTGATTTATTCTTCGCATTTAAAATAAATTCGCGTTTCGCGTGTTGTGAATATTATACGCGAGAAAGAAAGAAAGAAAGAAAAGAAAAAAAAAAGGAAATACGGGCGAGAAATAATATAATATTAGGAAAATAGTGTCGTATACGTAAATTGAAACGCACTACGTCGAAGAGGATGATGGGTCTGGTCTTCGAAAAAAAAAAAAGAAAAAGAAAAAAGGAAAAACACCAATAGGAGGAGGAGGAGGAGGAGGAGGAGGATGGAAGGAGCGTAGGTAGAAAGGAAAAAAGGAGGCGAGATGCGATCGAAGGAAAAAGGGAGGACGAGAAGATGCTTGACGGGGTGGTTGAGGGCGGCCTGGGGGATGGGGAGGGGGTCGGAAAGGGGGTTTTGTAGGATAGAGGATAGAGGGTTCTTTGACTCCGCCATCCTCGTCGCCATTTTTCCGGCGTCGGGCAACGTTCAGCTCGTATTTGACTTGGTAATGCTAAAGGTCTTGTATACCCACTCGCTTGCCTTTTCCTTCTCTCTCTCTCTCTCACACACACACATACACTCTTGGTTTGTCCTTTTTGCGTCTTTCTTCCGCACTCTCGGATGCATGCGGTCGTCGACGCAACGGCACCGACGTGGCGGTAGGTCCTGACACCGTCTTCTTCTTATCCTAGGACATGCACGACACGCTCGAGAAGGTTTCGTGTTTCTCTTGTCCCGGAGACCGAAGCAAAAGAGTTTTCTTCGAACGAGAACGAACGAATACGCTAGTTTTTGATATCTTTTTACTCTCAACTATTACTACTACTACTACTACTACTATTACTGTGTACGTACGTACTATCCTAAAACATTTTCTCTACGTTCTATTGTTCTATTTCTCAAATTGGTTCCATTCTATTCTATTCGTCGAACCGAGTAGTAGTAATCCAGATTCTACAATATTCTTTCTTTTTCTTCTTTATATATGTGTATATTTCTCTCTCTCTCTTTCTCTCTTTTTATACATCTCAACGTGTTTGCCAGCATCCACTCGAATCACTGCAATGCTGACCTCCCTCAAGGTCTTATTCCGAAATGGGAGAGAAAGAGAGAGAAAGGATAAAAGTTGAGACTTCGAGTATCGAACGATTTTTATCGAGTAGTAGGAAACATTTTCGACCCTTACTAAAGTTTATCCTGAAAATTTCGATGGAAAAATTCAAACTATACTTTACTCTCTCTCTCTCTCTCTCTCTTTCTATTTTTCTTTCTATTCCTCTTTATTTCACTTCACTTATATTCTTTCTTTCTAATTTTGAGAAAAGCTCGAGATGTTATCGTCAATTTTCGATACGATATAAGTATCAAATCTATATGTATATAGAATAGATTCTATTGCTGGTAACATCGGTTTCGAGATGGTCGAAGAAGAAGAAAAAGAAGAAAAAGGCTATAGAAGGAGGAGGAGGAGTAGGAGGAGGAGGAGGAGAGGGAAAAACAGAAATCTTACAGTTGGAAGACGATTTTCTCGTCTCGACTGTGAAGTAGTAGCAAGTATTATAGTACTAGCCCAGCGTTTCCTCGCTTTTAGGATCATTTCGCAACGTCTCTTCTCTGAACTCGGAAGATAGAGAAAATGAGAGCGAGAGAGAGAGAGAAAGAAAGGATGAAAAGAGGATAAAAAAAGTATGTGGAAACGTTCGGTGCTGCGTTCGTGTCCGGGAGTTACTTCCGGTCGTTTCGAATGTGGACCGATTCTTCGCCATTCGGCGTTTCCGTAAGAACGGAATCGTCGTCCGGTGATTTAACCGGTTCGATCCTACTACGATCTACCAACGATATCAACGATTTTCGCTACCATTTTCTTGGCGATATTATACTTCGGCCCTTTTTTCTTTTTTTTTTTGTTCGAGAAGAATCTGGAACTCTCGAAGATTCTTACTCGGGATATAGGAAAGGAGAAATAAGATAGAAAGTATGTGTACGTGTATGGGTGTAGGTGTGTGTGAGAAAGAGAGAGAGAGATGAAAGATAATGGACGATGCACTTTTTCTTCTTCTTTTCCTCCTACGCGACTTCTACGACCGTCCGATAAATCCCTTTTATCGCTTTTCTTCGACCTTCGAGGACGTAAAATCGTTCCTGTATTTATATAGGTATCTATATATTACGTAAAGTATATATATATATATACTTATACACGTTCGTAAATCGTGTACACGATTACTCCGCAATTAACCTTTACGTTATTTTACTCTTTTTTATTTCTTTTATCTCTTTTTTTCATTACTCGTTTGTTATTTATTATATAAGAATATATATATTTATATATATTTATTTATTTGAAAGACTGATTTAATTATTTGATTATGTCAAACTTTCAGATGCACCGACATAGAAATTCAATTACGATTTACCTGAAATTCTATTTTGTATAAGGACACATTTAAAATATATTTCAATAATGAAATAATTCGAATGATCTCACGTTACGTTGAAACAATATTATTTATCAAAGAAATTGTTAACTATAAATATTAAACAATTCGATGGGGGAAAAGTAAATTGTAACAGTTAACAGTAGCCTATAGGAGTTAAGTAACATTATCTATCAATAATATATAATAGTATTTTATGATAAATGACTCGTCAAGGGAGAAAAAAAAGGGACTCCGAAAAAAAAATAAAAAAATACGAAAGAGAGAAAAGACATGGAGATGCATGCAGCGACGTTTGGTTGGTTGGTTCGTCATGGGTATCTTTTAAAAGAAATAAAGATGTTTTCTTCTCCATCAATAAGCGAGAGAAAGAAAGGATATATAGTAATACATCTTGACGTTAAAGTTTTCTGTTGTCTTCGACTCGTATTTCGAACGTGTCGACGCGCTCGCTCCTGTTACTTTTACCCGGCCTTGAGAGCACGACGCGTAAAGTAAACTTTGCTTTACACACGACGATGCGTTTCATTGGCCTCGTCGAGAACTCTCCTCGAGGGATGTAAAGAGGGAAGGAACGTTTAAGAACTTAGGTTTCACTCGTTAACTCTTGCTCTTTATCTCTTTCTTTCTTTCTTTATCTAATCGTATATATGTACATATATACACATACGAGTATATGTGTAACTTCGAATGAAGTAACTAACTCGATCGATCTTTCTTCTCCTACGTCAAAAGTAAATACTCAAAAGTTGTGGATCAGGGAAATCGAAATAATTTTAATCGAACTGTCGTCATTTTATGAATCTCTCTCTCTCTTTCTATTCTAACAGAATTTGTGTAATATAATCGACTATAAATTTAACATTAAGAACCTATACATATATATATGTATTCATGAGAAACTGTTGCAATAGTCGGTAACAAACGTACGGCGACCTATGATCGTAAATTATTTGAATGGCACTGATTTGAATTCGCATAAAGAGTGTCGTTTGTCTACCCCGTCTTCATCGTTCCACCTTTCTGGGTATACCTTATCTTATTTTTCTCTTTCTCTCTATCCAAACTATCTATCCATCTCGATCTTCTTCTCCGCAGGAGAGATCGTAACGAGAGATAACACCGAAAGGGGAACAAGTGCTTAAGGAAAAGGATCTTTATCACGATTGTCGTGGCATCACCTCGGCCGTTATTTTATCGTCGCTTTTGTATCATGCGGTTGCAACTTGAAAGTATCGCAATATAACGCGCTTTGGTTATATACCTATATGTGTATGCGTGTGTGTGTTGCAGTGTGCACTGACGCGAAACGCTCAAGGTCACTCGCAGTCATCTCTCCTTCGTCCAATCGAGCAAGACACCGATTATTTTCATTATATATTATTCCCTTTTTTCTTTTTTTTCTTTCTTTTTTTCCTCTTTAAATCCCCTTCCTAAGGATATAATATATGTATGTGTGTGTCCGATCGGAAAAAAAGAACAGATGTCACGGTTTAGACAGAATTTGGGTTACCGAAGGAAGGAAGGAACGGTCTACTAAGACGAATTTAGGGTTCTCTTTAAAAACGAGGGAATTTCTTCGTAGAAATCTGACGAGAAATTCTGAGAAACGATGAGATATCCTAAGAAATATTATACGTGGTATGGGAATCTTTCTTTCCTTTAAATGTTACGGGTTCGGTTTGGGTTCGGTTTTTGGGCTCGGTTCGGTTCGGTTATTCTCGTAAAATATAATATCAAAAGAAACGAAAGAAAGAGAGAAATGTTTACAAAAATCAAATTCGTTTCTTTCTCGTTATTGTTGAAACTCATGGACCGAACTGTACGGAATCGCGCAAGTTCGGACACGTTTTCCTAGCATCCTTCTACCCTTCCGCCTCGTTCCTCACCTCTCCCTTTCTTCTTTCGGACAACAAAAAAAAGAAAAGCCGAGTCTCCAGAACTCGTAGCCGAATTGTACGCACTCGGCCAACCTTTTTCTCTTCCCCGGTCCCCGTCCCACAACCCAGGTCACCTTCTGACAACAGCGCCACCTCTTCCTCCACCTTTTCCTTTTTCTTTTCCTTTTTTCCTTTTTGTCCATCACAATCCTCGTTTTTCGTTCTCGTCGTAGTCGTCGTTGCACGAGGAGTGCAACGAGAAGAATCTTTTTGCATAATTTCTCTCAGAAATCCTTGCGTAACCACGATCGCGCGCAGATGTCTTCGATCGTAGTACGAGTTGGTTTTAACTGCTGGGGGCAGACCGAACAAAAAATATTTAATCCCTTCTTCTTCTTCTTCTTCTATCTTTTTTTAGCTCGATACTTTTTTTTTATTCCATTTTCTTTTCCCTGATCATTCGATTGCATCACATATGCATATTACATATTAGTCAATGTATTTTTGACTATAATCAAATACAAATACACTTACATTTATTTATTTATAATATTTTTTTTTCAAAATAAATCGTACAACTCGAAACGATCATAGTTTCTTCGATAGAAAAGATTTTTATGATTATATAAAATCCTAACGGATATAATATTTTCCTAACAAATAAAAAAATTGTTATTTCGAAAACAATCGTTCATCGTCTAAATTTCTATGTATACCTTTATAATATTATAATATAATATACTTAGTTACAAACATAAGTAGGAAATCGTGTCGTAGTATCGTATCTGTTATGGTCTTGCTTGGAAGGTTTTCATGGTGCTACGTCTATTGTTATGATGAAAAGTTTTAGCAGAGATTGTACCGGGTCGTGCAGGCTGGGACACGTTTTCCTATCCTCCTCCTCCTCCACCACCATCACCTCTTTCACCCTCCCCTTCACCACCTTCTCTACCACCATGACCAACAACACCACCACACCACCATCGCTACCTTCCTCCTTCCTCCTCCACCTCTTATACGCCGTTCTCTTCCCCCCTTTTCCTACAAACCAACGTTCACTCTTTCTCTCTCTCTCTTTATCACCATCTCTCTTTCATCTTTTATTTCTACCAAAGGAGTAACGAGGATAAACCTGGACGAAATGGGTGAAAGGAGGGAGAGAAAGAGTAGCTTAGTGCTGAGCTAAAGAGGAAAGAGGAATGAGTGAGTGAGTAAGTAAGATTAGTGAGAGAGAAAGAAAGAAAGTATAGGGAGGATGGGGTGTGGGTAGAGGAGGGGGGGGGAGGGGGAGGGGAGAGGTGGTGAACGAACCAGTGTGGTGTACTCTCGTTTCATCTCTCTTTCAACCACGAAACACTATCCATCTATCTCTCTTTCTCTTTCTTTCTATCCAACTTTCCTTCCCTCTTCCCTTTTACCCATCTCTGTTGCACATACAAACACACACACACACACACTCTTCTGTAGGGACAGTGGACGCACGGAGCATTATAACTCGACTCGACTCGAGTCCCTTCTTCCCTTCCCTTCCCTTACCTCACCGTTACGGCCTACCTTATCCTCCTCTTCCTCTCATCCTCTCCTCCTTCTTCTTCTTCTCCGCTGCCACCACTGCAATCTTCTTCTTTCTTTCTCTCTCTCTCTCTTTCTTGTAACGCACCAACGAACAAAAGAGTAGAGTGAGTGAGCAAGAGAGAAGAGAAAGATGCAGGGACACGCGGACCGCTTCTCGCGAGTAAAACCGTCCTTGATCCCCGGGCCACGCTGCATACGATACAACGAGAGAGGTATATACGGAGTCCTCCCTCCCTCCCCCCTCCCCCCTTTCCCTCATCCTCAACTCAACTCAACTCAGTCTCAACCCAACCCTCTCCCTTCTTTCCTTCCTTCCTTCCTTCCTTCCTTACTCTCTTCTTCTTCTTCTTCTTTTTATTATTTTTCATTTTATTTTTTTATTTTTTGTTGTTGTTGTTTTTTCTTTATTATGTTAGACTTCTTCTTCTTCTTCTTCTTCTTCTCATTCTATTTCACCACCGACTACTATCTTTCCCTCTTCTTCTTCAGCACGTGGTCACTACTGACGTCACGAGGCGCACTCCTCCGAACGAGAAGGAAAAGAGAAGAGAAGATAAGATGAGAGAAGAGGAGAGGAAAGAAGGGAGCATCTTCCCTACGAAAACCTTAAGGTACCGTCACACTCGATATATTTATCTCACGTGTGTGTTATAGTAACGTCTATAGTAATAAAGTTCTTCTGATTTTGTTCGATAATCGTGCAACAACTTTCTTATCGAGTTCGATTCATGATCGAGATACACCCAAATTGGTAACTAACATTTATTGTTTATCGGTATTACGTTTGTATGATTATTATTTTCTATAACATTTATATCTCGATTATTTAATAAAATTATATTTCATATTTGTTATATTATTTCAAACTTCCTCTATGCGAGAACAAATTAATTTATTATTTAAAAGATCGATACGATTGATGAATTCATTATTTTCGAACGTTTGATTGATTTTGTTGTTTGTTAAAAAATAACTTAACAATACGTTTGTGAAATATTGAATACGGAATAATTGATCCAATTTTTATTTAATATATTTTTGAAAAATTATATCTTGTTGTTTTGTTGCTTAATGTAATCGTAAAATTAATCGATGATCGACTAATCTCTCACGTAAATTATTACGTTTATTAAAACGTAATAGGTAAAACAATCAACGTGTATACGTATCACATAAAATATCACACATATACAGTTGAACTATCTTTAAAACATCTCTCTACTCTAACGCTGAAATTATCCGTTCCTGGAAGCACCGGTCATGCTGGAAACCCTTCGACCTCTCTTCCTCCCCCCTCGACACGTGGCCGAGACTGACGTCACGAATCGCACGATCCTCCCTCCTTTCCTCCTTCAGAGGGATCTTGAAGGTCCGTTCACACCGAAGGGAACCCGCCCTGGTTTTAAATGCAACCTTTACTTTTCCACTATTATAAACGTCGAGTAAATCGATAAGAAGATCATTGGTTTTCGCATTTTGTTTCGTTCAACAACTACAAAATCGAGATCCCTTATATAATTATATACATTCTCGCGTTTCTTGGTCTTCTCCCTAGCCACCCTCCTCCTCCTCCTCCTCCCACCCTCCTTCCATTTCTCTCTCTCTCTTTTTCTTTTTCTTCGATCAGGTAGACCTTCGAGATCTCTGACAAATCGCGCGAGAAAACGACGAAGATTCGCAAAAGAAAAAAGACAGAAAAAAAAGGAATAACAGAGAGAAAGAGAGAGAGAGAGAGAGAAAGAAATATAAAACGTTCGACGGAAATAGAATGAAAAAATCGCTTAAAATTCCAGACGCAAAGCTCGAACGTATGCGCGAATACGCTCGAGCGTTCGCGCGAGAGGAGAGGAGAGGAGAGGAATGAGTTATCCATGGAATATCGTTTCTTTGTTAGAAGAAGAGTCGCGTGTGTGAAACTTTGTCCTCGTCACCCTCGTCTTCTTCTTCATCGTCTTCTTCGTCGTATTCGTTGGAATTGCTATCGTAAAGGATAGAAAAGTTTCATGGAACAGGAATGATGAAACGAAAGACACTTGACGCAATACACCCTTCGGTCGCATAATAAACCGTGTTCCAGGTGTTTCGCGTGGGAGACGAGAGAATTACTCGACGTGTACTTAGCTGATAATAATAATCCATGAACGCTTCCACAACCTATCGATGCCCCGAGCTGCACACGCCACCAGGAGGACACATACATACATATATATATACACACATGCATATACATACTTATATATATATATATGTATGCACTTTAAATACAATCCTGTTTCGCTAAAGATAAAATGCATAAAGATGAATCGGGTAATTAGCTTAATTATATACCATAACGAATTTATTATAGGTGACATTATGTACACCTAGTCAATACGTATTATCTCGATTGGTGTGTTACAATCGTAACGTTTCATTTTATTAATACGAAATTGATAGTTTATTAACACTGCATCATTCTATTTGACTCCTTCTTTTTCTTCTTCTTTTTCTTCCGTTTCTTTTCTCTCTCTCTCTCTCTTCTTTTTATCTGTTTTTTTTTCTTTCTTATACTTCGATCGTAGAATTGATTAACGTTAAATTTATGGATACTGATTACATATGTCTATTCAGATAATATCTAACCATTGTACATTAAAATCCACATTTAACACTATCTTTTTCATTAATAACATTACATTAATCATACCTTGTACGTAAATGAATAAATACAAAAATATTCTTCTAACCACCACCATCACCCTATCGATGATAATTTCCTAAGCTCGATAGATATGAAATTTGAAATCTGTCATATTGACAGGTTCCGTAAATCTAGCGTTCATAAAACGTACGTCGAACAAAAAAAAGAAAATAAAATAAAATAAAAAAGAAACAGTATTATACTGAAAATTAAAGCTCGTCCTCGTCGTCAACAACGATATAACTCGTAAAACCGAATCGTAAAGATATCCAATAGGTGAGGTGCCGATCGGAAAGCGCTACGATAACGGTACGGGTTCCGATAATTTATACGGCATTGCATTAACCAGCTTCGTGTCTTCTTCTTCTTCTTTGACGACGGAGGATCCCTACCTACGTACCTATACATATTTATATATATACACACGTATATATATATATATATTTTATATATATATATATACACACACATATACAGATGTATATGCGTATGCACGTACGAGATCGTCGTCGTCGTCGTCGTCGTCGTCTAGCACTTTCTCCAAGGCCTTCCTTCGAGGATCACCGTCGTGTATTCTTTGCTCGCAGCAACGATTTGCATAAAAGCGCGGCTCTCTCGCGACTCCCGGAATAATAACAATATACAATAACTCTAATAGAGGTAGCCTCGACTTTTGTAGGATAAGAAGTTCTACGCGAACGGTATAACACATTTTCTATGTCCCTTCTACCTGACTAATCTTTTTTTTCCTTTTTCTTTCTCTCTCTCTCTCTCTCTCTCTCTCTCTCTACTTTTATTATTTCTTTCCTTCGATACTTTTCTTTATTTACGACGTTTCTTTGGTTTCTTTTTTATTCTTCTTCTTCTTCTTCTTTTCTTTCGTTTGCAATTTTTCTTTCTCTTCGACATTAGTTTTAGTTTCTTTTTTTTTTTATTATACACTCGTGCGTGCGTGAGTGCACGCGTGCACGCGACCGTAAACGTAGTTAAATGCGCGTATAATAGCCCGTGTACACGGACGAGGAGAAAACCGCGAAGAGTACCTGGTCCGAATGGGCTAGCTACTTGCCTGCCTGCTTGCTTGCTTGCTTGCCTGGCTGGCTGGCTGGCTGGCTGGCTGGCTGCTTACCTGCCTACCTGCAATCTCTTATTCTTTATTCTTCGAAGGAAAGAACAACGAAAAGAAAAAAGAAGAAAATAAAAAAAAAAAGAAAAACATACGAGTCAACGTAAGACGTTCTTACGATTATGAAATTCAACTTGTGGAACGAGAATAGAATAAAGAAGAATAAGAATAAGAGGAAAATGATAAAGAAGAAGAAGAAGAAGGTGCGAGGATGAGAATGCGAACCGATCGACCCCGATCGCACCAATGGAAGAGAAATACTAGAAAATTCATTTATTCGTAATAAGAAGGAGAGGAGAGGAATATCCATGATAATTCTAGAAAGGAAAAAAACAAACTTAGCGCGAGAGGAGACGACCTCGCGTCATTTTAATCTGATCGAATGATCCTTGGATCGCGTGGGCGTCTGATCGAGCGCCAGGCAGGGTGCCTGCCTGCTTGCCTGCCTGCCTGCCTGCCTGCCTTCTCGTGATTTATAAATAAATCATATCGTGCACTCCTCGTCGCGTAAGATATTCTCGTTACGAAGGACGAAAGACGACGAACGACAACGATCTTTTCCGCGAAACCGGTAAATCCCTCCTCCCCCCTCTTCCTCGTTTCTTTGCCTATCCTAAGAGAGTGTCTTCTAAACAAAGACTTGGATTGGCATATTGCGTATTGCGTCCGATGATGATGATGATGATGATGACGATGATGATGATGATGGTAGTAGTAGTAGTAGTGGTGATGGTGAATGTGATGGTGGTAGCAACGATGGTGTGCGGAACGAACGAGAGACGACGTATATAGGCGAACCTTAGAGATTGTAGGCCTGGTGTTAGGGGAGCCCAAGGCCAACACCTGCATCGGAAACCCCTCCACCAACCAAGTGTACCACTACCACTAAGACGACATGCATAGACGACACGCATACACTATCTCGTGTCTACAACACAACACGTTCTCGTTCCTTGCATCGGTGTTCAGAACAGAACTGTACCGATACCAGTTTCTTCCTCCTCCTCCTCCTCCTCCTCCTCCTACTTCTCCTCTGTGTTAACTACCATTAAATATACCGGCACTTTGTGTCCTTCTTCCTCGGATCCTTCCACCATTGGCGACTAGTGTGTGTATGTGTGTGTGTATGTATTCGTTTTTTTTATTATTATTATTATTATTATTATTATTTTTCTCTTCACGCGATTTATATATATTCTTCTTTTATTTTTTAATTATACTCTAGGATTTGTTTTCTTTTTTTTTTCTTCTCTATAAGAAGGATTACATAAATAATATATCTTCTTCGTTCTTTATCCTTCTCTTTCTCTTTCTATATTTCCTCTGACATGACTCAGATAACTTCGGAATAAAAAAGAGATAAAAAGAAATAAAATAATAATAAAATAAAATAAAATAAAATAAAATAAAAAAAAAAATATAAAAACAACAGAGAAGAAAGATAATCAAGTTGGAGAAAAAGAAGAATAAGAAAAAGAAAAAGAGAATAGGTTATTTCGTTGGGTATACGAACGGGTCAAAGCGATCCTGGAATCGGTCAGACCGGCAACAGGCCTGTTCTACCTCTTTCTCTTTCTCCCTTCCTCTCTCTCTCTTTTTCTTTTGTGGATTATACCTGTCCTGTGGAGTTTCTTCAACCTGCGCGCATTTAGCGAGCGTTTTCCCTTTCGCTTCCTACGCATCTCTCTCTGTAGAAGAGAAGGCACCCTTCCAAGTAGAGAAAGAGAGAAAGAGAAAAAGAGAAAAAGAGAGAGAGAGAGGGAGAGAGGAAAGGAAAGACGTTAAAGAAAAAGAGAAAGAGGGAGGTAGAAAACTCGAACGTACGGACTACTCTCCTCTCCTCTCTTCTCCTCTCCTCTCCTCTCCGTGTCCTGCACTTTATAGCGCAATACATTACGAGCACGGTGCTCTCGGCGTGGGCCGACGTATCTCTCTCTCCAACTGTCCAGGTGAACCCACGTCCTCCACTGGCCGTTGCCTGTTTGCTTGCTAGCTTGCTTGCTTGCTTGCTTGCTTACTCGCCTGCTTTCCTGGCTGACTGGCTGGCTGGCTGGTTCGTTGGTTGGTTCGTTCGTTGGCTGGTCCAGCTTCGGCGGTAGCACAACTCCGGTTCCAGTTGACCAGTTTCTCTCCAGGCAGTCCACTGAGATCTCTCTTTCTCTCTCTCTCTCTCTCTCTCTCTCTCTCTCTACCTTCGACCATCACCACCACCATCACCATCATCCCTACTACTACTTCTACTACTTCTACTACTACTACTACTACTATAAGCTGGTCGAGAGCAACCGGCCATGCTTGCGATGGCATTGACGTGGTGCACCGAACGGCGAAAGTAATGCACCGTACACACGCCGTGATCCTCGCCACCCTCCTCCTCCTCCTCCTCCTTTTACTTCTTCTTCTTCTTCTTCTTCTTCTACTTCTTTTTCTTTTTCTTCTTTTTGTTCTCCCCTTCTATTTCTCTTCATCTTACATTAGTCGTCGACGGTCAGCGTTGGTAAACTGCTAATCCGTTCCACGTATTTACTACGTGCCACTTGCCTCCGCACCGGCAGTTGTTGCTTTGTAGGTTACTACGAATGCGTAAAATCTACGTCCCTCTCTCTCTCTCTCTCTCTCTTTTTCTCTTTCTCGTTTTCTTCTCTCTTTCTCTCTCCCACTGCGTGGACGCGCGCTACCTCGCACCTTTCCCTCTAGGTTCCCTCCTCCAACTTCGAAGAGAGCTCACTCTAAGCAGGTTTTCTCTCTTTTTCCTCCCTCCGGGGAGTGTTTATCGAGGTCGTCGAGGTCCATCGAGTGCTTGTCAGGAAGCAGAGAATCGCTCGGGGTAAAAAAAGAAAAATACGAACAAATAGAGAGATATTGGCTCTTGATTTTGTATTTTTATTTTTATTTTAATTTTTATTCTTTTTTTCTTCTTCTTCTTTTCCTTCTTTATTTATTTATTTCTGGAGTACATAATCAACTGCCATTTGGAAGCTTCTGTCTTTTGTAAATAAAGATTATTCTTCTTCTTCTTCTTCTTCTTATTTGATAGATAGATAAATAAATAGGTAGATTCAACGAGTGTTTTAATCAGGCATATTATCTATCCATCGTTATTACAAGTATCATTTGTATTCATTTATACATTTAGAGGGTGGCGTTGTTTTTTAATTACATCCAATTTATGAATATCATTGACTTATAATAGGATACATAATAGTTATGATTAGTTGTTGTTAACATGTTAGCATCTATAATTAAACATTATTATGAAATTGCGCATATATCGTAATTAATTAATTTGATTTACAGATACGATCAAATGATATTTCAATGAAATATTAAAATTAGATAGATAAATTCATTTCACTTATAAATTCATAAAATAGATCTATATATTTATCCTACATATAAAAAAATGATCTACAATTTATTTAATATCAATATTATTTAATATACAATTTAATTATTAATAATATTAATTAATTGAATGATCAAGAAACATCCGATGCATTACGTGAGATTCACCAACATTATATCTCAATTTTAGATCACCATAAATCGTGGACGAATTACGTTAATCGATCTTTCCATTTCGATTTTTCTCGTTCGTAATCGAAAGGTGAAAACGCGGATCTCTGACGATCAGAACAACAACAACAACAACAAAAACAACCAGAACGACGACGACGACGACGACCTATGTAAATTATTCTTGGGTGCACCGGCAATCCTTAAACCCGGTGCATAACACATATATCTATATATATGTATATACACACAACCATAACGAGATTAGTCCTACGCCCGGCGTGCTTCAAGAGACATTTCGTAACAATTCTGCGCGCTCGCGCGTTTTGTGTGCGCTCATGCGTACCACGACCTGAATCTTTTCTTCTCTTTCTGCACACACACACATACATATATATACATATACATATATACGCACGTATAGATAATTCTTATACACATAGAAAATCCATTGCTTTTGCTTCGATAGATAGATAGACAGACCACTGTGTTCCTGGATACCGTTCATCTATAAAGATTTATACATATATACATATATATATATATATATACACTAATGTATGTAGGATTAGGTAACACAACACGTTTATTATATGTTCGTTCGTTCACCACGAGAAATTTACGTTCTTTTAAATTTTGTATATCGATAGTATATTCCTCGATATATAAGAAGATATGCATTTTCCACGATGATTTCTTTTTTGCTTTTTATTATACATTCTAAAAATTACATCCGTTTTATCTATCGGTTAATTGATACGATGTTAAATAACTGTACACGAAATTAATATTTCTACTCGGTTTCATTAGAATCTTTTTATTTCTTTACGAATAAAAGAATTTATTAATCAATTTTTCGATAAAAACCGTTCGATCCAATGAGAAATATTTTAACGACAACCTTGTCAATTTCTAATTACTACATCGATACAAGATATAAAACAACTATACTCTAAATTAAATGTACAAACACTTGTTCTAATATAATATTCAATTTTCATTTCTATTATAATCTCTAAATCAATCGATAATAAAACATTTTCTAATTACGAAAGTTCCAACATATTATACATACATACATACACACCTATAAATTATATCATACCTTTAATAATAATTCAATTGATACGAGATAAAATAAGGTATGTCATGTATTAATCGACAAAAAAAAAAAAGAAAATACGAATACGATATCGAATGTTTCTTTGGAATCGATGATAAACGAAAAATAGAAAATTATGAGACGAAAGTATAAATGAACGATCGAAAACGTTTTGCTCGCGGATCGAAGGGGGAAATGGGGGGGGAGTGATAGGTGAGTAGGTGGATGGGGGAAGGGGGATGTGTACGTGCGTCTAACATCGATCGGAAATTGAATTCTCGCTAATTTGCAAAGTCGTTAACGCGAGTAGATCCTACGGCAGTTGCAATTATAACGGGACACCGAGCGTCGTATAATTAATCCTTTGATCTGAGCGTGTGTGTAAACGTTAATTGGATTACAGGCTATCGATTCGACAGCTAATTCGATCCTCCATCCTGGAGGACGAGCGAGATGCATAGACACAGAAAGAGAAAGAGAAAGAGAAAGAGAGATGGAGATACAAATAGAGTGGGAGAGAGAGAGAGAACACACGCGCGAATAAGAGATAGAATATGTTATAAGAAGATAATCCGTCGTATCTATACATTGAGATACGTTCATCTAAACGGTTAAAACTTATCTTTCCCTCCTCAACCCCCCCCACCCCGCAGGAAGTCGTAAAATCACGTTGGAATATCAAAAATATCATACTCGTGAAAATAATCTTACGCTACTTTAAATATCGGTCCCTGTCCCTCTTCCCCCTCCACCATTCTTTCAAGGCGTTATTTCAAACGTATAACCGTGAATTCGGGATGATATCGTAACGCCGAAGAAAATAATAAATCTCGAAGAAATTCATTTGACGCGTGTAATGTAGAATAATAATTCCAAAAAATGTATACGATCTAACGATAATAAAAGTAGTTGTTGGGTTGGGAAGAAGAAAAAAGAAAGAAAATAAATCTTCGAACGTATATCGGAAAAAAAGATTAGATAGAAATACAGAGAGAAAGAGAGAGAGAGAGAGAGAGAGACTCCAACAAAATCTACATCCTACGCGTAGGATTTTTCTATCGAATATATTTTTTTCTTTTTTTTTCTTTCAAACGTCTGATCTCTCGTGTCAAAAAGGGTTGGATGTAAGGTGGCGAGGGTGGAGGGAGGGGTTTAAAGGGGGAAGGATAGAAAAGGAAGAAGAAGAAGAAGAAGAAGTAGAAGGGGGGTAGGGTGGGGGGGGATCGTCTATACGTGAGAGTCACGTACGTATAATATAAACTGCATCTTTCTCTTTCTCTCTCTCTCTCTTTTCCTATTCAACTACACAAATATATATATACACACACAAACGCATATATATGTAGTAGATACACAAATACAGTAAAAGACGTTAACTATGTATTTGTTCTCTCTCTTCCCCCCCCCCTCATCCCCTAAGCGTGGATTTGTATTCGTGTCTTGGGTTACGACAGAGAGTAGGCCCGTTATCGGGGCCTGCTGATTGCCTTTGAACAAAGAGAGCCTCGGTTGGCTCGCGTCGGTCCGAGCAGGACCGACGATAGAGTACGAGAGGAAAAGAGTAACACGAGGAGATTGTTCGTGATGAGGTGGTTAGACTGGTTCACGCACGTGTGTGAGTCTGGCAACACTGTTAGTTGTTCCCGGTGTGCGTCTCTTAAACTGCATATGGAGCCGTAGCTTGGCCAACAGCAAGAAGGGGGAAAAGACCTCTCCTCTCCTCTTCTCTCTTCTCCTCTCTTCTCTTCTCTTCTCTCTCTTTTCTCTTTTCTCTCTAACCATCTTTCTCTAACTTTCTTGATCTTTCTTCTTTCTCTTATTTTCTCTCTTCATCGCGAGCCGTTTCTGCGTGAACTTGTTCTCTCCTCCCTTCCTCTCTTTTTACCTTTCCATACATACAGATATATTATGTAGGTAGTACCTGGGCATACGTATAATAATACGTACGTATATTTTCTACGTGTTTGTATAAGTAATAGTGTACGAATGTATGTGGGTGTGTGTGTGTGTGTACGTCGTCGACTGGCAAATATCGAACGCACCAAGTCTCGGACAACAAGTGGTGTTTGCCGTGCTAAGTATCTACATCGGTGGTAGAAGGGGAAAAAAATAAAAAAGAAAAAAAGAAAAATAAAAAAGGGTGAAAGTCTTTTGGAAAATCCTAGGATAATCGTTTCTTTGTCTCCCTTTTTTTTCCTTTTTTCTTCTTCTTCTTCTTCTTTCTAATTTTTTTCCCCTCTCTCCTGTCCGCCTAGTCCCCTCCCTCTCTTATTTTTTTCTTTTTTGTCGAGGTAGTCAAGCTTGGAAAGATTATTGTCAGAGGGTGTGTGTATATATATCGGTATCTGACGTGTACCTGTCTATCCTGTGTAATACTATAAGAGAACTCAGAAAACAGGTGCGCAAAACTCGCGATTATCGAAGCATAAAAATGTTTTTATTATAGGATACCGAGATAGATTATAAGAGAGCTTGCAATTAGAATTTAATTATATCGTTGAGATCATACGGTTCACCGTACGGTGACTCTCGACGGGGAAGATAAAAAAAAAAAATTATCATATATCATATTTTCCCACACGTCAAATTCTAATCACGTTAAAACGTTTATACGCGTATTTATGTATGTATGCGTGTATGTATATGCGCATCACGTATCATAGAAAAGATCGAAGAAAGATTGGAATAAATTATAATTATTGACATAAATTTTTATCGAATATTTTTAACATCCGACGAATGTTCACATTTCTTTTTTAACGTATAAATAATTTATGCGTTAGATTTTTTGATTTTCTCTATTCGAATCATTTGGATGAAGGTGTTAATACAATATTCTAATGTTATACAAATTTTGATTTATTCTTCGTACCAGGTACGATTTGACGCGAGTTTTCATGTGCCAAGTAGAGAGGAGGAGAAAGAACATCGTGATCGAATATATGCGTGTGTATGTATATATATATATATATATACATATATGTAGATTTGTATGGGTATGAGGAACGCGCGAATGTGTGTGTAGGTTGCATACTGTCCAATGTACCTTTCAAGGGTGTAAATGCGTGTGGAGGCGGGTTCGTTGGGCCGACTTGCTTGCTTCTTCCCTTCTTTCTCTTTTTCTCTTTACCATCCTGCCCCTCCTCCTCCTTCCTCCTCCTATCCTCGTCACTCTTACTGCATCCAGTGGTTTGTTTTGGTTCACCAGTAACTCGCGCGCGAGGAGAATCAATATCATCGTTCGTTGTTACTTCGAACGACGAGGATGCACACGTGTGTGCATGGATAACGATTTAGAATTTTCTTTTTTTTATAATTATATTTCAAATTGATCGATATATAAATCATTGTAGAAATCGATTAAATCGTTTCATTCGATAAACATAATTTTTATCGAGCAAGATTGTTTTTGTTTCCAAACAATCGTAGAATCCTCGCACAAATTTACCTAAATTACTTATGGTTTAATTTTCTTTTTTTAATTATATTTCAAATTGATCGATATATAAATCATTGTAGAAATCGATTAAATCGTTTCATTCGATAAACATAATTTTTATCGAGCAAGATTGTTTTTGTTTTCTAACAATCGTAGAATCCTAGCACACAAATATACCTAAACAACTTATGGTTTAATTTGCTTTTTTTTAATTTTATTTCAAATTGATCGATATATAAATCATTGTAGAAATCGATTAAATCGTTTCATTCGATAAACATAATTTTTATCGAGCAAGATTGTTTTTGTTTTTTAACAATCGTAGAATCCTAGCACACAAATATATCTAAACAACTTATGGTTTAAAAAACTTATGTTAGAACTTTCCTTTTGGAACTTGGATTTTTTTTTCTTTACACGAATTAGTCGTCGTCCTTCCCACCTCATCTTCCCTTCACCTTCCACCTCTCCTCCCCGTTGTAACCTTTTTCTCAGTAAAGGTGCACACAATAGCACCCGCCAACCGATGGCACTGGCGGTTGTTATGGATGAACGGTGGCGAACGAGAAGCGACAGTCGGCAAGAAAGCGATGAGGAAAAGGAAAACGACCAGAAGGAGGAGGAGGAGGTGGTGGTGGTGGTGGTGGTGGAGGTGCAAGAGATGAAGAAAAGAAGACGAGGGAGAAAAGAGACTGCCGAGTTGATTCTCTGTTGGATGGAACGGTCGGTTCGTTTTCTCCGACGAACGAACTCGATGATTTTCTCTTTTTCCATCGCAAGAAATTTTCCTATCTTCTCTCCCCTCCCTCCCTCCTTCCCCACTCCCCTTTATCTCTTTACATATCGCAAGTCGATTCGATACGAAAAATGTTTTTCGTATGTTTTGGTTGGAAAAACGATGGCGAATTTCTATGACGCGAAGAAAATATTCTAGAAAAAAAAATATACAAATCCTTGGAAAATATATTTTCCTTTTTGTTTATACAAAGAAAAAAGAACAAAAAAATTAGATATATACGTTGATGCAACGAACAAGAAAATAATAAAATAGAAAAAGATGATCGGAAAAAGGTGAGTTCTTTGAACTGACAGATCGCAAATTTGCGAGTTTCTTGTTGCCATTGTTGTAGTCGTCGGTGCAATTCGGTTCCGTGAACTTTGAGACCAGTTCAATCCTGTTAGTCCTTTTAGTTAGTTAGTTAGTTTAGTCCAGTTAGTCGGGACCAGTTTAGTCCTGGTTCCGGTCCAATCTTCGGCCTCGGTTCTTCGAATGGGAGAATGAGTTGTCGGTAGCACCTTCTCCTCTGTTGTCGAAGGTGCATCGTACGCATGAAAACACCTTGGTGTATCTTTTTTCCTTCTTTTCTTTTTTTAATCTTTCTTTCTTCATCTTGCTTCTTCTTGCTTATTGCTTTTTCTTGATCGGATCGATCGACTCTCCTCATATCTTTTCTTTCGAATCGGAGAGATCGTATTCATCTTAAGACGAACAAATCGATTGGAAGAAAACGAGAGAAAGAGAGAGAGAGAAAGAGAGAGAGAGTTCTTCTTTAGTGTACTCGAGCACGAAAGGAATATAACACAGAGTTGGTGCATTCGAAGCGATCCTTAAAGTACATCAAACCCTCCCTTTATATGTTCCTTTATACCCACTTAAATATACCTGAATCCTCGAAAGGGATTTTCGAATGGATCACGAGAGAAGGAACAGGTGTCAAGAGCCGAAGAGAGGAAAGTGCAGTAGTAGTAGGAAGGTAAGAGAAATAAACAAAGAAAGAAAGAGAGAGTGAGAGATGGTGAGAGAAGAAAAATAAAAGATAACGTGATGAAGAAGAAGAGAACACTATATATATATATAATAAAAAAAAAAAAAAAAAAAAAAGGAGTAGTCTCTCGCACCCAACTCCCCCTCGACTTATATTCTCGGAGCGCATCGAGACCCGTCTCCGGGCATAGCAGACTCCTTTCAAGGATAACGAGTAATCCTGGATAGTGGATCCGCTGATCCAAAGGAGAAAGAAAGAAAGAAATAAAGGAATAAAGAAAGACGAGAGTTAAAAAGAACAACTCTAACTCTCTCACTCTCTCTCTCTCTTCAACAACTCGTCCCTTTTCCATCGATCCCGAAGGAGTATTATTCTCTTCCAGTTCCACTCCTGTGGAAACAGAGAGTTGTGGAAACAACGTAACGTAAGCCTGTAATTATAAGTAGATATCGATCCGCGTTAAAATTCGAACGACGATGGCCCGTGGTTTGCCTCCGGGTGGGGTAGGTGCTTCAAGAGAGGGTCAAATCAACGGAGGTCACCCTTTTTCCTCCCCTCTTTTTTTGTCTTCTTGTTCCGAGCACTTTCAATGTTGCTAGGAAGGAGAACGCCAAAGTTTCTCGCTCCGGATCAGGATTCTCTTCCTCTACCTTTTTTTTTTTATTTCTTCTTCTTCTTTCTATCTTTTTATCTATCTTCCCTCTCTCTCTCTCTCTTACACCCTCTTCTTTCCGTGCACGGTCGTCGTCGTCTTCGTAGTCGTCTTTGCCCTTAGAAAGAGAACGTGACTCGACGAAAGGCCTGGGTTTTGTTTTGACAAATCCTCCCGTACGTGTGCGTGCGTGTACGAGTAGAAGAGTGTCCCTCCTCGAGATTGGACCCTCTCTTTTCTGGCTTCGTGGTTTTTATTTAAGTATTGGTAAATCTTTCCCTTAGTGTGCGTTGTTATACTCCTCTATCTTCCTCTTCTTCTTCTTCTTCTTCTTCCTTCTATCCTCGACCAAGTAAAAACGAGAAGAAGAGAGAAAGAAAGAGAGAGAGAGAGAGAGAGGGCGGGTACTTTAACTTGTTCGTCGTTTTGTCGAAAGCCCCCACCAATCTGGCCCGATATAAACACGAGTGGCTGATAGCAGTGGTGGAAGCCCTGGTGAGAACAGAGTGCGACGAAGAAAGATAGTTATAAGGATAGAGATAGAAGAAGAAGAAGAAGGAAGGAAGGAAGGACAGAAAAGGGTTCGTAGAAGAGGGACAACTAAAAGGATGATAGAAAGAAGAAGAAGAAGATGAAGAAGAAGAAGAAGAAGAGGTGAGGAGAGGAGAGCCTTCTCCCGAGCCAGTCCGAGCTGAGATACAAACGAAACGAGCAAAGAAAGAAAGAAAGAAAGAAAGAAAGAACAAACAAAAAAGTGAAACACGAGGGAGGCAAAGTGCAGCTGAGCCCCAATGGCGTAGCCACAGTTTCCTCGCTTATTTTCTCTACCCTTGGATTAACGACGAAATAGATTTAATCTGATTGTCGTAAGACCGACAACCGACAAGTCTCAATCTCTCAGATGAAAATCTATGAAACATCAATAATCGTTCTATTGATATATTATCTATTTATATTTTCTAATTTTCATTCTACAATATCTTGTTTTTTCTATAATATATTATGGAAAGAAAATTGACGTGACAGTTCCATAGTAGGATTATTAATGAGACACGTCCAGTAATTCTCCCTTTTTTGTTATTGTTGTTGTTGTTGTAAGATTGGAAAAGATCGAAAAGATTTACAAATAATAAGAGAATAAGAAAAATGTAAGGAAAGGGGTGGGGTGAGCAGGGTTGGGCCGCAGGGAGGATGCTTTTTTCCTGGCCGAATAATGTCGAGTCCAAGCCATTGTGCGTGTGTAAGTCAGTCCTCAATAGCCATGAGGTCTAACCGGACAAAACAGAAGAGGGCCTTAGGCAGCAACGGTCTGTTCGTTGAACTGGGTCACGCCGAAGTGGTTGATTGTATTTTTTTGTTGAAACATATCTCTCTCTTTCTCACACAGACAACACACTCTTGTTCATTCTCTTTCTTTCTATTTTTTTGCTGGACTGGACCTCATCTCCCATACTTTCTTTATCCTTTTTTCCTCCCTTTAGCCGAGATCAGTAAAAAAAAAAGAAAAGGGAGGAAAGAGAAAGAAGAGGGGGATGACGTTGGAGAAAGAGTAAGAAGAAGAAAAGAAAAGAAAAAGAAAAGAAAAAGAAGCTTAGAAAGAGAAAGAAGGAAGAAATGAAGGAAGGAAGGAAGGAAGGAAGGAAAGAAAGAAGGGAGGTAGGCGTCATTATGAAAATGATACTGTACCTGTAGCCAAGGGGACAGACCGCAGACCATGGCAATTACGCGTAATGAAACGTCCGGGTCCACTGTTCGCAGGGAGAGGACGGCGAAGGGCAATTGACGACGTTTATACCTACGCACGGAGAGGATCTCGAACTCCTCGTGTAAACTGCTACGTGGCATCGCGTGTAAATAAGTCGTAAAAAATCCGTTCGCCCTTCGTCTTCTCCCTTTCTCGACTAAGACTATTCTATCTTTCTTTCTTTCTTTCTTTCTTTTTTTCTTTTTCTTTTTCTCCTTACATTAAGGGCTACATTACGAGCTTCGTATCGATCCTCCCTTTTCTTTTTACTATTTTTATTTTTATCCAATTTCGAAGATTCCAAAGGGCATCGATCGATCGATCGATTCGCAAAACGTAGTCAAATTAAAAAAACTTTTCGCGTATAATTAAAGTTAATAATTATGGTAATATAATAATTTCTATGTGATATTGAAAAGAGATGCCGAGAGATAGAGAGAAAAAACAAAAAGAGAGAGAACTCTTTTACTCTTTATCTTTCCCTCTCTCCCTTTCTCTCCTCTTTGACTCGTTTCCCCCTCGTTAGAATCGCCGTAACGTGTCTCCACTCATCCACGTGTGTCGTACACACGGCCGCCCCGCATCTGAAATTCTTCAACACGTGTTCTACTCGCCGTCACACAATGTTTAGCCTTTTGTTTGACGTGAATCACCTCCTCCCGTACGACGCTCGCGTTGATGTATCTGCGCAAGCGAGTACTCATTCCCTCCCTCGTTTTCCCCCTCTCTCTTTTTACTTCTTTTTTTTTCTTTTTTATAGGTGACTGTAAATGTGCGTGCGCGCGCGCGTGTGTATGTACGAGAACACGACACCACAAAGCAAGTACGAAGAGAAGAGAGACCACGGTTACGCTTGTAGATGTTCAACAGGTACGAAGGTTCTCTCTCTCTTTCTCTCTCGCGTACGGAAACACGCATTACGCTAGTTCTCTCGGTACACATAGAAACGTACATGCATAATACACATATACGTACTCTCGAGAAGCATGATGAAGGGCTTTCAGTATTGTCTTCCTCTCTCTCTCTCTCTCTCTCTCTCGTTCTCTCTTTACCCTCTCGGTATGAGTCACTAACCAAAGCATAAAATAGTCATAGAAGTGAGTTATACCGTGACCCTTCCTCCTTCTTTCCATAGTTCCTATGACAAACTCCACTATTACTATCGAGCTACCTGTGTTTTCTCGATGCACGTTTAGAATCGGACATCGAGAGATAGTTCGAGATACATCGAATCAAATTCGAAGGAGGGAACAAGAGGAAAGGAGATAGTGGTGGTTAGAGGTTAACGAGAATTTAGATTGCTTGCTTGCTTGCTTGCTTGCTTGCTTTGCAGTTACACTCGTACTACTAGGTAACAGTTTAAATCCCCATACATTTCTTTAAACTTTCATTCCTAATTGACCCACTTTGGACTGAAACGTTTCACAATACGTGAAACCTTTCCCGTTCTCGACATTAATATTAGTTCAAAATCGTCCTATTACTGTTACGATCGAAACTATCGTCCTCCCCCTCCCCTGTCCCCCTACCCCTGTTCCCGTCATTTTCGTTAGATTAGTCTATTTCTCTATCTATCCTGTGTAATCTATTTATCCATCTATTCATCTATCTATCTATCTATCTATCTTTACCTTTAAGATAATGATTCGAGATTAGAGAGAGAGAACATTGTAGTTATATTACCGTATCGAAATTATTACACCGCGTTGCGGGAGAACGAACACCGTTAAGTTCATTGATAGTTTGATGTTAAATCGAAGTTGACCGTTCAGATAAGAGAAATGGCAAATCGTATCTTTTGAAACAAGCGTAACACTAACTATAATAACACTTTGCCATTCATTACGGTATTTTAAATTTATCAACGTTCTATTATTTATTCGTCGTCGAGATATGATTAAATAAGTAACATAACTTTTCCAGCATGTTATACACATTTATATATATATGTTTTATGAAAAATATGACACATAGATAAGGAGCTATTTGAATTTTTGTCTCTTTTTCTATTTCTCTATTTCTATATCTCTGTTTATCTCGTTTATTCTCATTCAAGAGAGACATACTCTGGCAGTTTAAAACGACGACCCAGATCTAAAGTGGCCGATAATTACGACAGCTTGTCAGCGAACAACCGAAGCAAATCCAAAGGTTCTCATTGCTAAGGAAGAATCGTTTCTATTAACGTAAGATACACACGCACACACATATGCACATTTATATATATATGTATACACATATTAAATGTATAATTTGTGTTGAGAAAAATCTACGAAATTTGGATTAAAACGCGAGAAGATAGACTTTTTTTTAACAAAAAAAGAACCGAAAGATCTTTGCAAAGAGAAGGGGGGACGAGGGGGGAGGGAAGAGAGGAAAGGTTGACTCTTGCTCTTATACAACCTTTGGCACCCAAGGGAATTCCTCCCTCTAATTAGTGGTATAATTAATAAATATTTTCTCTTATACTTTATATCAAACGAACGAGAAAAGAGAAACGAAGAGGAAGAGTGGAGTGGGTGGTAAGAAAGTAACCATCTTTTTTACACCCTCGGTGTTTTCACAGGGATAAAAAAAAGAAATGTATGAAGTATGAAGTAATAAGGGGGAGGAAGAGGAGCGCAAAAAGAATAAACAGAAGTAAAGAAAAAAAAAAAGGAAAGAAAAAATTCTCGTCGACGCCTCCGATTTAATTTTATTCCTGCTGCGTTTTTTTTTTACCTTTTTTTTTCTTTTCTTTTCTTTCTCATTACTCGGTTCGATGATTCACGAGAGAACAAACCGGGGATTGTAGAGAAGTTAGGAGAGAACGGTGTCGATGGTGGTTGGTTGGTTGGTTGGTTGCTCGTAGAGAAGAGTGTTTCGGAATGATTCACGTTATTTGCAGAGTACGCGAGAGAGCAGCGTTGCTCCTACCTTCCCTCCTTCACCCTCTTTCTGTATTGGGTCTCCTCTTCTCTACATTTCACCTCTCTTTTCCCTTTCTTCGAGTCGCGGCGAGCTGGTTTTGCCTTTCTCTCGTGACCGAAGGGGGGCCGGTGACATAATTACACCATAGCCTGGAGGCAACTCCACCTGAGTCACCCATCGTCATCCGTCATCCATCCATCCATCCCGTCTTTCCTTTTCTTTTGTTCTATTCGCATATTTTACTCTCCGATAACGTTGCATGCACGATCGTTTATTATCATAAATGATATAATACGTATATGGATAATACCATACAACGATTAACTATAAGGATTTCTTAATCATTTACTGTTCATTTAAAACGAATCAATATTTTATCGTTACGAGAATAATTTGTAATTATTGTTAATAGATTTGGGGATTATTTATTATTTTGATATTGATGTGTTCATTTTATTATAAGAATTTGTTATATTTGATATAATTGATTAGGAAATTAGTAATATTGTTATTATATATTTTATGCAGATGCACGAATACTCTTGTGAGATCGATTATTTGATCATTTAAGTATTATTAAAATATTTTTCTAATTGTAAGAATATAATATGTTATTTTGTAATCAAATTTACATAATACCAGCGTTTATCAATTTCTCCTATCCGCGAAGTTCTTTATTAATTATTATATTTATAATTAATATATATTTGAACGATTTTTTATTTTTCTTTTTTACGAAACGATTGCCATATTCAAATTGAAATAAATCTTAATCCTAAAGGAAGTAAGTTAAGAAAATAATATTATATATATATATAGGAACTAGATATATTCGCTAAAATACGACAAAGGGATTGTTTTTCCACCCCTACGTTGAGCTTCTTATTTTCATAGAACGGCAAAGGTGTAGCGTAACACCGAGATCTCCATATCAATAGCTCCCCTAGTAAGTTCGCAGGTGTACCACCCTATTCACCATAAAAGAACAAACCTCTGGGACAAGTGTGTTACGATGGGCGCCCAGTAGAAACGGTTACACCATGATTTTCTTCTACCCGTTTCTCTCCATCTCTCTCTCTCTCTCTCTTATAGATTTGACATAACGTAAAAAAAAAGAAAAAAACGAGAAGAAACGAGAAGAGAAAGAGAGAGAGAAACGGCTTTGCATTATTGAGGGGTTAGAGATCGAGGGGAGAACAGTGTTCAGAGTGTATGGGAATCTCACAGGTGTATGGTTTTCTAAGAGGAGAGACGAGGACTTTGCTTCGGGCAACGTTCGTCCCGTAAAAGAGGGTGTGCCAAAGGGGAAACTATCTTTCTCTCTCTCTCTTACTCTTTCTCTTATTCTATTCTTCCGATGGTGATATTAAAACACAATATCCTATTGGACGAAAAAGCTCTATAAGGTAGGAAGAACCTTAGGTAGTGTTGGAAGGTGATGACACTGCTCGAATGCACGTGCATGGGAATCCGATATCCCGTTTCTAAAACTAGCGAGGGTTGAACGCAAACGAGAAGGAGGAGGACAGATGGGTCAAGGGTATTACTACTACTACTACTATTACTTCTGCATATAAAATCTTACGTGTTAAAGAATCGTTTGAGATTGTGTGCTTGGTATCCGACCTTAGAACGAATCGATCCTTCTTACCCAATCCTTCATCGTCGTGTCTATTATATTTATCGATATCTTACGTTCGACGAGAACGACAGAAAAAGAGAGAGAGGGAAAGAGAGAATATGTGTGAAAGAGAGAGAGAGAGTGGAAATATATTAGGATACTTATATATAGAAAGATACTTATACACGTATATTATAATACATATATAGAAAGAATATATGTAATAATAAATATATATAGAAAGATACTTATACACGTATATTACTATACTATATACTATATTACACGTATACTACTATTATAGAACTATTATACTTTTATTTATTATTTACTATTTTCTTTTACATTTATCTACTTACTGTGCGTTACTACTAATATAATGATAAGTTTAATAATAATTACATCATTTTCATTTTTCTTTTGTTTTATCTATACATTACAATGTACTATGCTGTAATTAATGGCCCCTTTAGGGAGCCTAGGCTCTAGGGTCAATAAAATATTATTCAATAAATAAATAAATAAATAAGATAATACATATATGTAATAATACATGTATAGAATAAAATATATGTAATAATATATGTATAGAAAGATACACGTATGTTATTTTACTCTGTCTATGTTTCCATCTCTATCCTTCTTTCACTTTCCTTTTTATTCCTTTTTTATTTTTTTTCCTCTTGTATTCCTTTACTTCTCCTTTCTCACTCATAAGAGTCTATTATAAAGTTCTCCGGTAAAAGGGAGGAACGAAGAAATGAGAAACGGCTACCGTTGGCTCTTTAGCTCCTGGCGCACGCTGCTGCACTGAGAATCGAGGTCAAGGGACGAGCTTCGATTATCTCTCTCTCTTTCTCTCACACTCTTTCTCTTTTTCTCCCTCGTTCTATAACATATATCCCGAGAGGAAATTGAACTCGAAGTTTAGATAAAGATCTTAGGAAAGTATCACAGTTTCGTATAATAATTAGGGATTTTTCTAACATATTGGAGGAGTATTTTCGAAAGGAAGAGAAATTCATGGTCGTCGACCTTGACCATTCGTTCGTTCGTTCTTTCGTTCGTTTCTATAGACAGACAGACAGACAGACAGACATCGTACGAACAAGAAGGCTTATCCGAAGGGGCACCAAAAGGGAGGAGGAGGAGGAGGAGACGGGAGGAGATAAAGGGAAAGAAGAAGAAAAGAAAAAAAAAAGAGATTCTGTCGAGAAACGAAACGTAGTTCAACCTTGAACAGGACTCATTCCATCTCTCTCTTTCTTTCTTTCTTTCTTTCTTTCTTTCTTTCTTTCTCTGGCAGCTTTGAAGAGATTCGATTGAGTTTGCACGGTTCCTTCCATCGGACTCTTCTTTCGATTTGCTGGAAGAGGAAGGGGGTGGGTGGGAGAGAGATAGGCAAAGGAAAGAGAAAGAGAAAAAGGTTAAAGCAAAAACGAGGATCTTCGGGGTACGACGATACCCGGACCCCGGACCCCGGACCCCGGACCCCGGGCCCCGGGCCCGTCCTCTCGTCGTTGTCCGAACCAGACACGATAGCCACGTTTTCCGTTGTAAATTTTCCCAAAGCGCGAGTGGGACGTAAATCGATCAGACACTGCTTGCTTGCTTGCTTGCTAGCTTGCTTGCTTGCTCTGCCTTTGCCTCGGCTGTGGATGAGGTTTTGTTCGTTTTTAGGCCCCTGCTCCCGTACAAGAGGGAATCGAGGGGCCTGATGAGTCACGGACGGTGCCCCGCGGCGAAAGCCCAGTGATTCTCATCTTTCTCTACGATACATCCATCGTTGCTTGTATTTCTTCTTCTTCTTCTTCTTCTTCTTATTATTATTATTCTTATTCAAAACAAATCTTTTAAATCCTTTAATACTTTCATTACTTTTGACTTTTATTCGTACTTTTTATATTTTGATTGATTTTTATTAGATTTATTAATAAACATATATATATATTATAATTTATTTATTTGTATATTTTGCAACAATTGGAAACGAAGGATTGACATCTACTTATTTTTTATATTCTTAGAATATTCTTTCTTATTTTTTTTTTTTAAATCAAATCTCATTATTGTATTACTCTTACGATATATATATATATATATATATATATATATATATATATATATATATATATATATTTATTTCTGTAAAGAGAACGTACGTAAAATCAAATCGAGTTATTTAAAAAACAGCATCTTAAAATAGTTTAATGTTTATTCCCTCCGGGGAATATGATTTGTAAGAAAAAGTGAATATAGTGAGAACCTTCGGACGATAGCCAAGGGTTTGGGTACGTTAGGAAGGAACACGTGCAGTCTGGAAGAACGGTCCAGGTTCCCTGCCCCCCCCTCACCCGTAAACGTGTTCGTGTTCAGATGGTACCCTTTTAAATGTGTGCGCGTCGAGATATAGAAGCCTACTCGTTCCTTCACCATCTCCATCTCTCTCTCTCTCTTTCTCTAACTTTTTTTTTTCCTTCCTTCTCTTTCTCTTTCCTCACCGTTGCTACCCCAAGTTATATTCGAAAGGGGAGATTTGTATTTGTGCATTGGACGTATTGTTTGTGTAAGTTGGCTCCCCTGGCAGGTTAGCCACCTGTTGACTAAACTGAACCTTAGAGGTCTGCCCACACAAACCCTTCTGACGATGTTTTTAAACTACCCCCGTTCGTCCCACCCTGCTCTCGGCCCTTCGCTTACTTCTTAGCTCTTAATCTTTATTTTACCCTATAAGGGTTACGGACCTACAATTATCACAGTCGTCGTCGTTGTCGTTGACCGTTGTCGACGTTGTTGACGAGTTTTTACCAAGTATTTTTTGTTTCTTAAAATATTCATTTATTTCGCACGATAATGTCCAGTTTTCTTCTTCTTCTTTTTTTTTTTCTTGTTTTCGAAAAATCTTAGCAAACATTTTCAATCCTCCTATACGTTGAAAAAAAGTACTCTTCTTTTATGTAATATTTTTCTATGTATTCCACACATGTGTATAATTTTTGTAATTTAATATATAGAAGGAGATACTCTTTTCATAGAACGACCATAGTTCGCATTTATATCATCCGATAGAATCTCCTCTCGAGAAGGAAGAGAGAAGTTATTCACTTTGAAATGAGATTTCCATTGGAACATTTTACACGCTGGCCCGATTCCAGTTTTAAAACGAGAAAAAATATAATACGACGATCGGAGGATCCTTCCGAATAAGATCCTGCAAATCGATTCGAAACATATTCAAACCTATTCCCAGTCGATATCTATACGCAAATATATATATAGTAATAGTTAACGTTATAGTAATAATAGTCGTTTCTTCGTATGCTACACTAGACAACAATCGAGAGTTCCTATTTTTGTCCCCCCTTCGAAAATCCTTCGGGATAAAATCTTTGATCTTTCAAATCTATCCAATCGAAAAGAGATATATATTTACAATATTAAACGATTAGAAATTATACAAAATATAAAAAAAGAATATACATATGGAAATGGAATTTTCGTTTAACGAATTTAACGATTAAATTTTGAAATATCTTGCGAATGAATAATTCTCGCGTATATTTGCAATGAAAGTAAGATCAAAATATTGCACGTGCAACGTGTGATATCACAGCATTGAGAAAAACATAAGAGAGAGAGAGATAAAGAACGACGGAAATATTTATAAGCGAACTCAGCGTGTGGTAATTGGGTCAAGCATGACTCCAAGAGTTATCGAGCTTTGCTCATATCTGCAAAAAATCTTCCGAGTATCTTCTTTTGTATTTCGAATGATATTTAAACGAGACTTTAATATATCTTTTAAGAATCCTATAAACTCGTTGAACTGTAATAATATAAGACCACCAAGTACAATACAATGAATTCTTCTCAATTATCTATTCAATATAAAATATTCTGATATTCATGACTTTTTTACACTAAAACATTGAAACGGTAAATATAAATTCATGTAAAACACTTAGACAGTTTATTTTGTATTATTATCAGTCCCGACAAATAACAGTTGTTTGATTAGATGTATCCAACGAAAGAAGAACAAAACTATTCGATTGCTTAATTCGAGGGTAAGGAAAGTTCCTGAAATTACGATAATTATCTCTCTCTCTCTCTCTTTCTCTCGTTTAATAACGAGTCTTTAACGCTTCGATATCTATCAAGTTATTCTAGTGTGTATGTGTAATAATAATAATGTACGCGAGATTCCGTTTGACTAAAAATAGGAAAATGTTTTAGCGATTAAAAAGACCGGCTCTCTTCTTCGACGTGATTCTATTGGCTTCTATTTATATACATGGGTATACATATACAAACACATAGACATAGATATAGGTACATTGATCACGTTCACACGTTTATGTTAGATATATTTGTAAGCGTGTAAAACACGTTTGAAGAAGGATAATGTACGATAGGAAAAGGATAGGTTTTCTTTTCATAATTCAAGGATTGATTCTACGCATCAACCTGCCTAATTTTCTTTTCGTAACTTAAATTATTCTATTTCTTTTCTCTCTCTTCTTATCTATCTATTTATCTATCCGTGGTCGTAGGTTTACGGCTAATTAGCGAACCGATCTACTTGTTCTCGGTGCCAAGCAAGCAAGCAAGCAAGCAAAGCAAACGTGCTGCTTGCTCGTTCACGAACCAACACTAATAATTAAGTTGGGATCATTGCGCCGTCGATTACTCTTGCCGATAATTGAGCCTTAATATCGTCGGTTATAGTAACAGCACCCTGTTCGGAAGTTGCTGATTCTCGAACAGATAAAGACATTAACGAATATCTGTGGAATAATAAAGAAAAAAACGAACATTTCTACGAGCAGCTGTTTATTCTTTCTTTCCCTCCCACTCTCTTTCTCTTTCTATTTCTATTTCTATTTCTATCTTTTATTCTTCACAATTGAATTTATTCTTTCCTTTTGTTTTCAATCCATTTACCTTATTTCTTTGAAACTACTTTAACACTTTACTTATTTCTTTTATAGATCGTATATCCTTGATCTACGAACGTGTAATAAACGTTTACTATGAACATTCGATTTTTGTCGCGTCTCTGTTACAATGCAACGAATGTTCTCATGGAAGTTGCTCTCGTGCATACAGCGAGAGAGAGAAAGAGAGAGGGAGAGAAAATCATTGGCAACGAAATGTCGCGGTCTGTTAACCCTCGACAATTATCGCTGAGTCAGCACGTTTTAGCAAAAATCGTGTTATCCCGAGCCGTTGATAAAATAGAGGATGGGGGAGGATAGAAGAGGAGGAGGTGGAGGAGAGGAGGAATTTCCTAGCCCTCTCTCTCTCTCTTTCTCTCTCTCTATTTTTTTTTCTTTCTCATTCGTTTAATAAAACAGATCGAATCTTGCACGGATAGATAAATCTGTTCGATCTCTGTGCAACTTCGTGTCCTTTCGATTCGATATTATATCGTTCCTTTTTTTTTCCTTTTATTTATTTTTGTTTTGTTTTATTTTGTATTCTCTCTTTCTCTCTATCTATTTTTCTATTAATTTTTTTCCATATATATTTTTTTCTTTGCTAGATAATTTCTTTTACTAGATAATATTGCCTGCTGTTTTGTGTCTCAACCAATGATTTCGCGTTGTAATTTTTCCTTCTCTCGATTAGTTTAGACTCCCAACAGTTTTCAGGCCAACGATCTCTTTTTCTTTTTTTTCCTTTTTTATCATTAACACTCTGTCGACACTATCTTTGAAAAACAATTTTGACGTATCTATCTAGGCGTATATATATATACAGAGCTGTAGGATAAAAATCATTTTCTTGTTATTTTTTTCTTTTTCTTTAGTATGGAAAACTAAATAACGAGTTCATTATTTAAGTATATAAAAAACGAAAGAAAGAGTGTTAGATAAGAAAATGAATGATTGAAATGATTGAAAATTATCGTCTATATTTTCATCTCTTGGCAAACAAATAGTAAACGATTTTGTTGAACTGACAAAATGGAACGACTATGGATAGAGAAAATTGTGTAAATACTTTTGCGTTACGTTTTAAAAAATGATAGATTCATTTCTACGATTAATTTTGTCATTATTTACGAAAAATAATATTATATGCAAACAAACAAACAAAAAATTTGATTATTACGTATTTGTTATCCGTTTGAAAAACTTTCGAGTTTAAATCTGTCAGATTTGATGTAAAAATTCGAATCGTTAATAATTTCGACAAGGATTATTATTTAACGACGTTAAATACGATTATTCAATTCGTTTGGAGGCTACTGTCTCTCGTGTTGGAAAAATATTTCCAAACGCGTTACTACATCCAAATACCCTCGGATAAATGATTTTTGGCTAAGTTAAATGCGGCAGCAACGACTTTTAACGAATGATTTATGTTTTAATCACGCTTTACAACGCGACGTCGTGCTCGCCCACGTTCTTAACGCACGTTCTCCTCCTCCTCCTCCTCCTCCTTCACCTCCTTCTCTTTACCTCGCTTTGACTTTGCATAATGGTTTTCAGGTGAATGCAATATGTAAAAGCGTCAGGGTTGGTTTTCTCGACGCTTCTTTCTTCCACTTCCTCTTCCTCTTCTTCTTCTTCTTCTTATTTTTATTTCTCCGTTATCAATAACGTTTTCTTCGTTTCTTTTTCATTTATAAACAAAAATTGATTATCCTTTTTATTTCTTTTTATTCTCTAACTTTTCGTATACATTCCCTCCTCCCTCCGACCCTACTCCCCCCCCCGTTGGTGATATTTTCTTTAAACTCGTAGCGTTTACCTCTTCCTTATTCGAATATTTCTCGTACGCAACTGGAACAAATCGGTTCAGCGGTGGGGAGGAGGGAACGAGGAAGGAGGGGGCACGTTTGTGTTGGTCCATTAAACGTCGCGAAAAGAAAATCGCCAAAGTGGGTAATAATTTCTTATTCTCGGTAATACGAACGAAAAATACGAGAAAGAGAAAGAGAGAAAGAAAGAGAGAGAGAGACTCAGCGTTATTTTATGATTTAGTTCGTGGAAATAATGGGAATCCAGAGTAGAGTATATTCTGTAACTGTTAGGGTTATACCAATTGTATATATTTATCTATCTCGTTCGAAGTAATTTTATATATGGTATTATTTCGTGTTTTTCTTTTAAACAAGGATAAAGTAATAATAAATATAAGAAAAAGGATAAAGAATGAGAGAAAGAGAGAGAGAATAATAAACACGATCTTTTTTTTTTTATTACTCCCAGTTTCTTTTTCCACGTTTCTATTATACTTGATCGTTGTTATTATTCTACGCAACGAGTATTAAAAACTGAAGTAGAAACTGAGAAACTGAGTATTAGAATACACACACACAGACAAATACAAATGAACACCTACATGCACGCAGGATGAAATAAATGAATTTTTTCCGTCGTCGATAAGAATTAAATCTTTTTTTTACTTTTATCGAAACAATAATCAATCTCATTTCGTGCAGTCTCGTATATTTCATCATTTATTCCTCACTCACACATTCTTATACTCCAGATAAATAATCGTTCGTAATTATGCGAAACAACGTAACCACCAACACCAACAACAACACCAACAACAACAGCAACACGTAGAGAGAATCATAGTTGGCGTTGAGAATCATTCGACGATTGATGCATACGCATACTATTGTATTTATATTACAATATTTAATATACATATAGGAGAATAAAGAAGGAAACTAATGACACGACTTAATGATCGAAACGATCCCTCGATTCGATCGTGCACGTTCCGTTGGTTGGTTGGTTGGTTGGGTAAGGTTACGGTGTCATGGCCACGCTCGTGTTTGTCTTTTCTATTAGAAAAATAGAAAGAGAAAGAGAGACTGAGAAAGAATTAAATAGAAAGAAGAATAAGAAGAAGAAGAGAGAAATTGAAAGCTTGCTTGCTTGCTTGCTTATTTGCTTCTGTAAAATATGCAGTCGTGTTATGGTGATCATTGGAAAGATGTAATCTTAGAATCATCTCCTTTCTATCTATTTTCCTCATAAGAAAGAAAGAAAGATAGATAGAATAAAATGTAAGTAACTAGTCAAGGCCAAGTTTAGATCATCGTGAAGAAGAAGTAGAAGAGGATGATGAAGATGATGAAGTAGAAAAAGAAGAAGAAGAAGAAGAAGAAGAGAACGTTTGAAAGCTGAAAAGGATAACCTGTCGTTCGAGGATCTCTTAATGAATGGTAGACATTCCTTTCGTAATTCCTTCGTTTCTAATAGCGAGTCTGTCGCATTAACGGCCTTTTCGATCGATCGTTAAGGTGTTTCTTCTTTCAAGGATTCGTTTAAACTACGGAGAATTATATTTACGTATTGTACAGGATTATTTCAATAATGTGTATTTAATATTTTGATACGTTAAATGCATTCTAAATGTTATTAGAACGCGTTGAAAGTGTTTTAGTAAATATAAGGACGAAAATCTTCGAAAATAATCGAATTTATTTTTAAAAATCTGATAAGTGTGTATTTAATAGTACTTTTATTTTTAACACACTGTACTTACATACATGCATATCTCTTTCTCTTCCTTTTTTTCTTTTGCTTATCTATTTGTTTTTTTTTTTTTCATTTACTCTAGCTAGCTAGCTAGCTTGCTAACTTGCACACTTTAGAAAGCCTTAGGGCTCTATGATTAACGACGCTAATGGCATCAAGCCTCTACGGAGACAATGCGTCTCCCGATGCGATCTAAAAGTCTATCTATCTCTCTCTCTCTCTCTCTCGCTCTTGGTTCTATCGATCCTAACACACTGATATATACCACATTACTGCAATTTACGACGATTAAGGCATAATCGAATGCATTATGAACGTTCCAGAGAGGAAAATCGTGTCGATTAACTTCAACGAAGGATACCAATTTTCTTTTTCTTCTTCTTCTTCTTTTTCTTCTTTATTGAGAGAGAATTTTCTTTTCTTTATTTCATTAAAAACTTTTCTTTCTTTCTTTCTTTTTTCTGTACTTTTTCTTTCGTTTTATTTCATCACTTTTGATATTTTTTGTGTGTATATTTCAATAAAGATAAAAATGATTTTTGTTTAATGTCAAGATCGGTCCTGTCAATTTCTTGAAAATCGATTGTATCGAAAAGTTGAGAGAACCGGAGGATGGTTAGACGTTGAAACAATAAATGACATGTCGCTTGAGACAACACGCGTTCTATCTCGCGCGTGCGTTTAACTGTTGCTGCTGTTGCTGCTGCTGGTCGGTTAGTGCATACTACGAATGCATCGTAAGCACGACCACGTGTTAGCTCGTAACACGTGTCGAGTGGTGCCAGTGAAAATAAATCATGTATCTCGAGAAGAAGAAGAAGATGAAGAAGAAGAAGAAGAAGAAGAAGTAAAAAGAAAAAAAAAGTAAAAGAAGAAGTAGCAGGAGTAGTAGTAGTAGTAGTAGCAGCATGAATTTTCCTTCAGAGATAGGATTTTAAGGAAAGAAATTGAAGGGCAGAAAAAAAAATAGAAAAAAGTAAAAAAAAAAAAAAAAATAAAAGGTCGAGAGCCTCGTTTTGCTTACGCTCGTGTTTTGTCTCGTGCCAGTTAAGGGGAACGAAAAAAAAAAAAAGTCGTAGAAATGAATATTAAGGCTTTTAAATTTAACACGTGTTCTATCTATTGTCTTTGAAATCCTCTCGACGAAAAATAATAAATATATATTATTCTTTTTTTCGTGTCTTTCTCTCTGGAAGATGGTAATAATTTTTTTCTTTTTTTTTCTAATAATATATAATTTATATATATATTTTTTTTTAATTATTAACACACGTTTGTGTGACCACGATGTTATTGTATCATATGAAAATATGATAAAATTAGTCTATATTTTATATTCGTTTTAAATTGCAAAAATAAAATTGATCGATATTTTTAATCAACAACAACAAAAATATATGTTTATATAAATTATTTGATTAAGAAAAAAAAAAAAGATGAAGTAATAAACGTACGTTTATACCTACGTGTCTAAAAATATATAGCGAAACTATGATGAAACATTTTCGAAAGAGGGTTATTAAACCTCGTAGCATCGTTTCGATGTAAATGGTTTAACATAGTTATATTCGATGGTAAACTTTGTAAAGCTTATGGACACTTTAAAAATTCTACGCTCGGATACGCGCTAACGGCCGTTTAAAATGAGCTAGCGTCACTTCTTCTTTTCCCCGTTAAATCGATCGGTCCAACCCATAACCGCCAACTCTTAACCCATGGGGAGAGAAGGAAGGAAGGAAGGAAGGAAGGAAGGATGGGAAGGGAAGGCTCTCGTTTTCGAAGAAGAATTAACGTTTGAGAATTTCAACGAGCGCGTTAACGCGCGCTCGTAACATTTCTTTTTTACTTTTTTCTTTTTTGGATATAACACCGCACGTTTTCATAGTCTCATTTTGAAACGTGACACACAAAGTATTATTATAGTGGGATAACTCATTTTGAAATCCCTTTCTCAGAGTTATTTTTTCGACAAAGTTCAAATAAAGAACGATCCTTTAAGTGAGGAATTAAAATTAAATAGGAAACAGATATATATATATTTCCTTTTCTTCCTTTACCGAGAACACTTATATAAATTATATTTAACGTTTAAACGTCATTCCGTTCTTTTTTTGCTTTTTCATGTTACAACGTTCCAACTACGAAAACGGAGTCGTTAGTTGGATCGTTTCGATAAAATGTTAGAAGTAGAAGTAAGTAAGTAAGTAATAAAGAAAGAAAGAAAGAAAGAAAGAAAGAATGAAAGATTTATTATAGCGTCTTACGACACGTCAAAAAAGAAAAAAAGAAAAAAAGAAAAAAAGAAAAAAAGCAGACGTCGAAGATAGAAGGAAAGATAATGCTAAACTTTCTTAGGATTCGAACTTTGAAAAGAGTAAACGAGGGAAAACTACGTTTACAAAATACTATTACATCCTGAACACGATGCAATATTATAAACTTAAAAATATTCCCATAAATGGAAATCTTTAGCAATTGCAAAATTCAATGGTGCATAGGAGGATCTTCGCAGTCGGTAATCGGCACGTCGTCGCAACGATACTTGTCCGATGAGTTGTTCTTTCATTCTCACGGAAGAAGGAAGGACTCCACGCGCGTCATTATCTTTCGAGCGCACGTGCGTTCGAGATGCATCACGTGCGTGCATCGTCTGCATTCGCCAAAAGCGTAACCACGTGACGTCAATCTTAACGCCAGGAAAATTCATTTAGATTGCAACTAACGTTCACGTTAATTTGAGTTAATAAGAGTTATAATATAAATATATAGATGTGTAAAGGCGTGTAGGTACACACACACACAGACGTATATATGGATATAGGTAATTTCATCTTTCCATTAAAACTGATAATTAACTTTCGCCGATCGATTAACGTAATACGCTTTGATTCGAAAGCGGGCGTCAATTTACATCGAAGCAGCTGCGTCAATATAGCAATCATCGACGAGCACCAACCAGGATAGGAGAGGAGAGGAGAGGAGTATTCAGGACGTTCCAGTTTTGGCCATTCGAGCGGAGAATCTCAAACAGCCGCGTAATGGATGACGTTGAAGCGGTAAGACAGTGGACGAAGGTAATCTTGGTACGTCCCGTCGGTTATCCAGCATGGTCGACTTGATGTATGTAGTCACGTACCCGGATCAATATCTCACGTACGTAGTCCTGCGTAACGGTGGCAGCAGGAAGGAGTATTACATACGAAGGAGGTATATTACATACGAAACACTGTCGGTTCTCTCTGCTAGCACCCACCACCACCACCACCACCACAATCAACATTAGAGGTGTATATTATATGCGATTGTCTCTTTCGTGTTCCGGTATGACTATATACAGAAACAGGGCGTGTACACGCGTACACTACGTGTCTAATTAGCGAGGCAAACAGTGTACCTTCGGGATGCCAAATAGTGTAAGGGTGTTGCTTCGCGATAACGGGTAAACTCCTCCGTAGGTAGGTACTTTACCTTCGCGAATATTATCCAATCGTCAAAATAATCTTTTGTCAAATTCTTCTATCCGACTAGTATTATTGTTACTTACTACTACTATTACTATTACTCTCTATTGCTACTGTACACCGAAGAGATGGTATTTTAATCGCGGTTAATTGCTACGAACGAAGAAGGGTTGTTTTCTTCGTGGACATCGAACAGGGACGGCTAACTTCAAAGATCTTCTTGGCGACTAACAGTGCAAAGACCTTGGAACTTAGAAGTGCATCCCGCGAAGTTTTCTATCGAACGACCGAGAACGAAGATATGCGAGCAATTAGATTTGTGGTTGATTCGTTTGATCGGATTCCGCGCGATTTATCTTTCTCTTTCTTTGTTAAATGATCGAAATTAATTCATATTTTCATCGAGAATGATCATTTAATGTATCATTTATATCTATTAAAAAATATCTTCCTTCAGATTCAATCGAATATTACAAAATCATAAACTGTGAAAACCAACGGGCACTACACGGGAATCTCCCGTTAATCGGTTCAAGAACGGTTCGTTAAGCTCGTTGGAAACGATTACATTTGAATGCAACTAGTATTTTAATTATTCATACGCCACCCGTATATCACTTTCTTACTTTAATTAAGACGAAACGCGTGCCGGTACTTCTCAAGAATGAGGTCAAATGCGTCTTATATTTTATGAATGATATGCACAAGTGAAAATGAAATAAAAGGGAAAATAATAACGTTAGGTTCCAAAAGGGTGAACCATCCCTATACTAACCATGCCCTTCGTTATTTAATTTGAAAGTATTTTCAACATAATCAAATCATTGATCGATTAAAAATCATACGTAAAACTGTATACAAAAAAAAAACTACGTGCTTATATAATGAAAAAAAAAGAAAAAAAGAGAAAATATTAGAAATAGCGAATATTTAGTAAAAAGAAATAAAACGAAATATCGGAACTAAATCTCGATAATCGATCTCGAGGAAGAGAATCCTCAGTCGGAGTTCCCTTTAGAACGCAGCTGGCGTTTCTCGTGTCTCGTGCATTATGCCATCGCGTAATGCCTATCTCATCCAAGGCCAGTTGTACTACCAACAACACGAGAACGTTACATTGCTGCATATTGCAATGGAAAATAAATAGTTGCGCAAGTTAGCGGCAAGTTTGCAGGCCGTCGCCTTAGCGTATTCGCGATTTTCTTATTCTTTGCTCGTGGTCGTGGTGTTCAATGCTCGTCGACTAACCAACATAATCTAATACGCGAATAGTAGTAGCAGTATTAGTAGTAGTAGTAGTAGTAGTAGTAAGAGGGTGCTACTATTCCTTCATTCGCTGCTTACTAGAGAAGAAAATGATTGCTTACGTTTTATTCTAAGGAATGATCTCATTGCCTCCGAGGATATATCGGGGACGTTGATCACAATGTTCGTTGCTATCGATATTTTCTTTTCTATTTAATATCTTCTTCGTTTTTTATTTTATTTTCCCGATCAACTAAGAGAAAAAAGAGAGAAAAAGGTTTTACGGCTAATAAAGCAACTTCTAGAATCTCTTCCTCCCTTCCTCTCTCTCTCTTTGATTTTACTCTTTGGGTTAAAAAGAGAAAGAGAACGTATATAATCTCGTCCGAAACTATTTCGCGACGTAATAAAGCAACAACAACAACAACATCGGCAAAAGCATCAGCAACAGCAGCAGCAGCAGCAGCAGGAGCAGCTTTATCGTGCCGGACTTTTATCGATTTTTAACTTCGCTTTTCTTCCGTAACCGAGTTGGCGGGTTCTCCTCTTGCGCAGTTAAGACATTATCGTCTGTGGCTATCTTCGCGTTACTCGTGAAGCCTTACGGGAATATAATGTTCGTGTGGCGTTTGCCAGGACGGACGGACGGTGTTGGTCGGTCGGTCGGTCGGTCGGCTGGTCAGTTGGTTGGTTGGTTGGTTGGTTGGTTGGATGGTTGGTTGGTCTCGTGGACGATGCTAAAAATAACTCTCGAAAAGCGGTAGAAAAATCGGAGGAGTAAAAGATAACTGTATCCTTATGGGTCCCTCCTCCTCCTCCTCCTCCTCACTCTCTCTCTTTCTCTTTCTTTCGGTCGATAAATACAAGATAATGTTGCGCGTTGCTCCTATTCGAGGTGTGTATTAGAGTAAGAAAGAAAGAAAAAAAATACAAAAATAAATAAATAAATAAATAAATAAGTAAAGAAAGAAAGAAAGAAAGAAAGAAGGAACGATTCGAATCGTCGAGAGACGTCCAGCGGGAAAATATATAAAAAGCTCGTTAAGTCGAAACGCTTGTATGGTTACACACACGCACACAGATTGCCTCCCGCGGGGAACGTCCGGCCCATGGACGACGACACGAGGCCCTTAAATTCGGTGCTCGCGTAGTATACACGTATACTATTCTTGGTGGTACACGAGGACCCAATACTTATATGTATATGTACACGAATCGTGCGTTTATAATGTATATATATATATACGTGGCATGGAACGGAGGAAGAAGATGAAGAGGAGGAGGAGGAGGAGGAGGAGGAAGAAGAGGAGGAACCAACCAGTGAGAGTTGGGTATAAATACACTGCGAGTGTAGGGCCCCTCTCTCTCTCTCTCTCTCTCTACCTATTTTTCTCTCTTCGTGTCTCAGAAAAGAGAGAAAGAGAGAGAGAGAGAGAGGGGTCCAGCGATAAAAAAGAGGAGGTAGTAAGAGGGAAGAAAATAAGATGAAACAAAAGTGTATATCGGAGAACCGGCTCATCAGCTGGCCGGACTGGTCTGCTGTTGTATCGGCGTCCCTCTCGCTCTAAAGCCAAGCAACGAGGACACGTCTTTGTTCCCTTCGCGAGAACGGGTCGTTACTGCCCTGAATTTTATTCCTGAATAAGTCGCGGGGCAACGTTTCTTCCCCTTCTCCTCCTTCTTCTCTCGATCCTGATTCTCCTCCTTCGTCCTCCCCCTCTTCTTTCCTTCTTTTACTTTACCATAGGTAGCTCCAATCTTCGTCACGAGAAAGAAGAAAGTATCGATTGGACGATCGGATCGATAAAAGGTTACACACCTCGACCTACGACGTTTATGCAATTTTCCCTACCCTTTTTTTTATTATTATTTTGACAATTTTTGTTTTGCCATTTAAATCTTTATTTTTATTTTCTTATTCTTATTCTACTTTCAATTATCCTTCTTTCACCTTACTCTTTCAGAATTTTATTAAGTAAACTCTTGAAATCTTCGACTGAAAGACGAAAGCTAGTTGTCTCTCTTTCTCTCGCTCGCTCTTTCAGCGATCGAGCCGATGCCTCGGCTTCCGTAGCGATGCACGGCTTCCTCCTTTATGCAGTCGTCCTCCTCCTCATCCTCCTCCTCCTCCTCTTCTTCTTCTTCGGGTTGGCTTGGCTCTTTCTCGACAGCCTCGGGCAGTTTGAACGAGGGAACAAGAGGAAAGGAGAGAGAATGAGAGAGAAATATAGAATAGAAAGAGAAAGAGGAAGCTCGTGGTACTTTTTTTTCCCCCCCTTGATACCTTTCCCTCCTTCTGCAGTATACCGGTGGTACCTCCTGTCCCTTCCTTGCTCTCCTTTTCCCCGCGTTAGTAGGAAAGGCAAGTGGTCCGGTCCTCCTTTTGCTCAACTCAACTCAACTCAGCTCAGCTCAACTCAGCTCAGCTCAGCTAGCTCACTGCTGCTGCTGCTGCTGCTGCTGCTGCTGTTGCTGCTGCTGGCGCGCGCGCCCAGGAGGCATATAATTTTCTCGGTGTTTTTATTGCGGGGTAACTTGTCTTCAGGTGAGCCGGTCGTGGTGGAGGTGGCAGAGGCCGCAGAGGTAGAGTACTACAGGCACAGCTAACGCGCAGTAGCCTTACCCTCTTTCTTCTTCTTTTTCTTTTTCTTCTTCTTACTCTTTTCTCTCTCTCTCTCTCTCTTACTTTCTTTCTCACTCTCGCGCCAACTCTGCTAACTCTTCTTCCTTACTTTGTTCCACCTACCAGGATTCTCTATCTCATTCTTTCTTTATCTCTTTTCCTTTTCTCGACCAACAACTCTTCTTTCTCTTTCTGCTAACATCAGAAGCAGAAGCAGCAGCACCAGCACCAGAAGTAGTAGCAGCCAGCAGCATCCTTCGAAGCGCAAGGATTTTGACCCTCGTTTCGTGTTGCTTGCGTTTCGCCGTAACTTTACTGACTTTGTTTTTCGCCTCCGGGATGAAGAAGGAGGAGGAGGAGGAGGAGGAAGAAGAAGAAGAAGAAGAAGAAGAAGAAGAAGAAGAAGAGGAGGAAGAAGGAGAACACCAGGAGGAGAAGAAAAGGAGGGAGATAAGGTTGATAAACCGTCGAGTTTCTCCTCTCCTCTCCTCTCTTCCCTACCCTTCCCTTCCTCCCACCCCGCCTTTTCTTCGTTTATCTTTTTCTTTTTATTTCTTTCTTTCTCTCTTGTATCTTTTCTTCTTTGGATGCATGCTACTTTGAGCGGGACCCTACGAATTCGCGTCTTCGTTGTGTCGTTGTTGTTACTTCTTCTTTTTTCTTTTCTTCTTCTTCTTCTTCTTCTTCCCTCTTCCCTTTTTTCATTCGACCTACGCTCGACCCGAGAGGGTTGGAGATTCGATCGGAGTGAAAAGTTTTCTTATTGTTCCCCCCTCCCCAGATCCGATCCAGTTGATCCTTCGCGTTCCTACCAACCACCAAAACCGTTTCGCGTCTTTTCACATTCGATTTCCGCGTGATAATGTCTACAAATCTTTAACTTCAATCTAGAATTAAAAAAAAAAATCTACTTTATATATATATATAACACCGAATTCGTATATAATTCGTTGATGAGACTAAACGTACCAGATAGTATTAATAAATTTGAAAATATTTATTATCATATCATAAAGTATACGTACGTTTGATATGGTAGAGCAAGTGTGTATGAATAATCGTGATTTTCTAAGAAAAAGATAACGGGACGAAAAAGAGAAAGAGAAAGAGGAGAGATTTCTTGAGAACTTCATTTATTTCATCGAGTCGTAAACAAAAGGTCGTTACATAAAGCCGTCTTCAAAGTTTAGTAGAACTCGCGGGGGAGGGTGTGTGCTTGCAGTAGTCAGCCAATGTTTATTATTTGTTTACGTTCCGGAGACTCGACTCGAGTCAGTCGGGTGTAAGGCAAGCTGAGGCGGCGAGCTGCAGCATGCAGCACGTGTTGACGCGTTCGCTTCACCGGTTTTCGTACAACACAACTATAATACCATCGTCCCAACTATACGCCATTTCGAAATCGCCAAGTTTCCTTGATCTCGTTTCATTTGCTATTCTCAAATCTAGGATCCAGAAATGAAAGGGACATCGACTTCTATTACTGCTACGAGCTATTTGTATATATATAGATACATTTATGTACATATTACCAATCTCTAAAACAATTTCTCGAAATGAACTTTGTAGTCGTAACGGTTATGCGTTAAGGGAAACGGGGAAACGTCTTAAAAGGGTATGACAACTAAGACGTGCCATAACGTTAGTCCGCGTAATTAGACGATCGGCTTTGGTTGCACCTGCGAAACTCCCATGACGTGTCCCCGTCTTCGCATCGGTAGCTCAACCAACCACAACGACCACGACGACGACGACGACAACTACTACTACTACTACTATTACTACTACTACTAGGACGACTAATACAACAGTTGATTGTGTACGGTCGAGGATAGAGAAAGAAAAAGATCGGTTAGCTCGATTTGTCAATACAGGATCTCGATGGAGATTAGTCACGTGCAACGCCATAATGCCTAGCGCGAACACGGAACGTAACAGAGCACCGATATCCCTCGTAGAACTAGACACCATAGAGTTAGTAGGAGCAACAGCAACGGCAACAGCAACGGCAGCAGCATTCGTCGATCGACACATCGATATCATCGAAAAAGCCGTCTCCGCCCAACTGCATACCTCTACCAGTTCACTTATAAGCCCTTTTACTATTACCACATACGATTCTAATCCCCCAGCATCATATTATTATTATTATTGGTATTATTATACTTATTATTATTAGCATCGTGCGTAGATATCATGTCAAGACAAGATTTTTCAAACGGTCGAGCAGTAATGTCCGGGTTACGGAAGCATTACCCACCCAGCCATAGTGTGGACAATCCAACGTTCCACGATAGTTAGCGTATAGGAACGGACAATGGACTTCTAGGTACAGAAGCGTGAGGATTTCGGGGGCACGAGGACCGAAGCGAGGGGAGAGAGGGCAGAGCGTTACCAGCGGATGCGTGCGTTTCACTCGGTCGCTATAATCGACCCTTCGATCTTCTCTCTCTCTCTCTCCCTCTCCCTCTATCATCGTATGCATTGGGCCACGTTTAGACGGTCGACTGCAGAAGCATTCGCGGGATTCCAATTTCACGAGAGGACCGAAACCCCATTATATGCTAGCCGTCAGAGACCGGAGACGTTCATCAGGAGGCCCTTGGTCAAAGCTCGAAGTCGCGTTCTGCTTGTTGCTCGATCGATCATCCATCTCATTCTCTCTCTCTATCTATCTCTACGTCTATCCCTATCTCTGTTTATCCCCTCCGGAAGGGATCTCATCGTAGTTTGAACTTGGTAGCGACTCCCAGTTTCGATCTTCTTCGGTTCTCGGCCAACCAACAGGTTACGCGGCAACTCGCCTAGCATATTATTAACAACGTCCCGATCGGTTCTCCTCCGACTACCGTACGATCCGATCGCTAAGGAGAAAAGGGAGTGCACTTGGGCGGGGTGAAGCTTAACAGAAGGTAGAACAACAACAAAAAAGAAACCCAACGGAGAGAGAGAAGGAGAGAGAGAGAGAGACGACGCGTGGATGAACGATCGAAAGTTACTTCTTCTTGCAGAAAGGAGCGGTACCACCAGTCTCGGAAGCACAGCCAGCTATGCACTCAAGATCATCGAGAAGATGGTAGAGAGAAAAAAAGAAAGAGAGAGAGAGAGAGAAACTTATTGTTGATCGCTAATTATCCAACCCGGCAATTACATACAATTATCCGACACGCACGCACATGAACGGGCCTCCCTCTGCGGCGTCGTTTCGCGATATCACGAGTCAGTGCTCGTGTGCATCTCTTTCTCTCTCTCTCTCTCTCTCTCAATTTCTTTCCATCTTTCTCTCGCTCTTAGTTCGTACGTGGCTCGTAAAGAGAGAGAGAGAGAGAGAGAAAGAGAGAGAGTGGCCGTGGAAGTAAGAGAGAGAAAAGAAGAAGGAGGTGGTGGAAGGCGAAACCGGTGTACCCGACAGCGTGACGCCAACCGTAGTGCTTCTCCTCCTTCTCCTCCTCTCTTTTTCCCCTCCTCCCCATCTCTTTCTTCCCTACCTATTCTCCTCTCTTTCTTACACGTACACTCACAGATATATACACACACAGACAACAGCAGAAAGAGACTCGTATACTCAGTCAATCTTTGCTTTGGAGTCGCCTTCCTTCCTTCTTTCTTTCCTTCCTTCCTTCCTTCCTTCCTTCTCTTCAGGATCTCCTGCTGTTCTTACCTTCCACCGTTTCTTCCTATCACTGTCCAATCTTCGCAGACTTTATCGCAACGTCGTCCACGTCGTGGCTACCAACGGTAGCACTAGTTGATCGAGAAAGCTCGATGATCGAGCTCGGGATCCTCCCAAGGATCCTCCTGGATCCTCCTGCCACCACCGTCCTCCTGCTGCAGCTGCAGCTGCTGCTGTTGCTGCTGTTGTTGAATTTTATATGCAAGTCCAAGGAGTATCGCGGCTACTACTATAATAAGCATCGTCAATGTAGTCCACCGACAACTTTTACGACACCGAACGAATCCGATCATCCCAACATTGTTTTTTTTCTTTCCAGTCTCTTTCTCTTTCTCTTGATTTTTTTCCTCTTTCTTTCTTTCTTCCTTCCTTCAAGTTTTCTCCGCTTTTAACCTTCACAACTCGACGAGATAACAGCTCGTGTGTGTCGCGTGTCACCACCACCACCACCACCACCATCACCACCTCTATCACCGAGTACTAGTTTCTAACGGTACGCAAGCAACGCACGCGTACGCACGCCTTAGATCGAGACTGATTTACGAGCTAGCTTTATGTTATAGTATTTTTCCTATTTTTTTCTTTTATATCACGCCCCCATGATTTATTCCTATATTGCAAAAGGTTAATCATAAGATTACGACGACGACGTTAAGATAGAATACAGTGTAGATTTTTCCGCCTTGATTTTTTTCAAACTACCTTCCTCGTTGAAACTATTAAGGTGTATCAAAAAGTCGGTGCATTTTTTTTTAAATGAATATTTTCGAAGTAATGAAAACCGTCACGAACTTTTGCTTCGGCTCTAACAGTTGGATTCGTTTCTTCCTTTTTTCTTACTTATTCTTTTTTTTTTTTCTTACCGAGACACGATACAACGTATCGATTATTATAATTTGCTTACTTGTTTTATACCTTTTAATATTATTATCCACGAGAGGTAACGAAATAAATCGATCTCGAGAGAAACTAGCCTGTGGAAACCTTTAGCGATCATCTCTGCGCGTGCCTCTTCATGAACGCCGTTTGTCAAACGGACAAGTAAATTACCGATCCATCGGAGAAAACGGGGAGGAGGGGGCTGGGGTGCTGGGGGAGGGAAGAGAAACAGGAACACATCGACACCGTCCTATCATGGGATTCATTATCCTAATGCATCACTCGGTGAAACAGGATTTCTACGTTGCACACCGGTACAACGGGGCAGGGTCAACAACGCGCGTGCACTATAATACACCCATCGGGATAATTCTCTTCTGCAATCCATTTTGCTTTTTCTTTTTTTTTTTATTTTTTTTTTCTCTATTTTTTTCGTGAGCCGACCTAACGAGAAATGATAGTCGATAGTTTTAATAGTGGTTTACCTTACTCTCCCCGTTAGTATTCTTTATCTATCTTTTTTATATTTCTTTTTCTTTTTTTTTGTATTCTTATCAGACACACAAATTTTCTATAGTTTATTTTTTCCCGGGAATATGAGGGTATAAGAAGGGACGCACATATATATTTTAAAAGGCAATGACAAGGTTACTAGAATTTGATAATTTTTCCAATGTTTATTTGGTTATCTCGTCAAGACTTATTTCGATACGTTATCTCGTATCTTTTACTCTGATGTCGAGTTAGACCTTTAATATTTACCAAATATTTATTTTCTAGATTCTTTCGAAGTTTATGGAGGAAAATTTTATTATATATTATTTTTTATTTTCTTTTTTAAAGTTACATGCTCGAGAGTGTTCTTCTTTCAGACAACAAAAAAACGAAATAAAATACCGGTCAGTTAGAAACGATCAAGAAAACTATCTTCGTCGTAGTAGTAGTAATAGTAGTAGTGGTAGGGTTACCGTGACATAATCGTTTAACGACAGGTGGTATAAACCTTGGTAAAGATATTATATGCTTGGTACTACACTCGTAAATCCGAATCGTGTAACAGAGCTTAAAGAATATAAGAGAGGAAGAGGAGAATGAAAGAAGAAGGTATATACAGGTACCGTTTAAACGTCGAGAAGAGTCAAAGAAGAAGAAGAAGACGAAGAAGAAGAAGAAGAAGAAGAAGAATACCTGGAGGAACGTGCAAGAAAGGATTCATCGTGGACGTTGCTTAAAGGTATAAAAAGAATAATAGGAAAAACAAGAAGAAGAAGAAGAAGAAGAAGAATAAGTAGCCTAGGAGTAAACGAATGGAATGATGGAAAACATAGAAAAAGAAGAAGAATGAAGAAAGAAGAGAATGAAGAAGAAAAGTACGAGACTCTCGGCGCCACCGAGCTAATTACCGCCTCTGTTTTGTAACTTAAGCGGCTCACAGGGCGTATACCTACCTGCACGTTTATATCTCGACTTACGGTGCATTTACCATAACCGAAGGGCATGAGAAGTGGATCCCTCTTTCTCTCTCTCTCTCTCTCTGGTATTCACCGGAGAGAAAACGGCGATTCGCGGCATTGTATTCCACGAGAGAACTCTGCTCCATCTCTACCTCGACCTTCTCCGCTTCTTCCTGTTCATCCTCTCTCCTAACCCTCTGCCTTTTGCTCGTTCGAAGGGAACCCCTCCCTCCCTCCCCTTCACCTCATCACTCCCCCTTTTCTTCATTGGATCGTGTTCGCAGGAAATCGCGAAATGGATCCCATTTCGCGCGTACTAGCGAGTACGGAAGTCGACTGTGAAGGTGCTGCGGATGCTGTGCTGTTTCTCTCTCTCTCTCTCTCTCTCATTTTATCTGCCTATCTATCCATCTCTTTCTTTCTAGGTTTAGTCGAGTACCGTAGTAAGAGAGGCGTGTAGCGCCGGCGTTCTGCTGCCGTAGCTGTGTTTAGCCCTAGGGTGAAGTTGGTTGGTCTACCTTTCTCTCTCTCTCTCTCTATCTCTCTCTTGTTTCACGTTGAACAAGCCGGTGAATCTTTGCCGTTGAACGAGCGAGGGTGAACTCGTGAATCGTGAACTATGGATATATGGGAACGTTACGTAAATCTGTTCCTCGTATGGTACCCTGTCGTATATGTTACCACTTGTCTATCTATCTCTATCTCTCTCTCTCTCTTTCTATTCGATGGATCCTCTCTAACTAACGCATACTGTTCTCTCAAGTAGATTTCCTGATACGCGAGAGGCTACTTAAGTCGTAAGATCGATTACGCGTACATTAACTCCAGGAGTCTCGTGAGACGCGTAATCGTTATCGTTGAGAAGCTCAATATATACATATACATATATATATATGTATATGCATATATATATATGTATACATTTATATATATGTATATCTATGGAATCTATCTTTCGTTCGTAGATGTTTATAGGTACGTGGCCGATAATAGATACGTAATTTTCTAGAAAACGGTGAGGAAACGTCAACGAGTCGACTTTTTTCACGCATCAGAGGATATCGAAGCGAAAGGTAAATCGACGACGCTCACTCGCGCGATAGATATTTTCTCGTGACATTGGGAGATATATATTTCCCCTCTTTTTACTCGGCACTCGAGATCGGTAATTGAGGCCTCGACAGCTTAGACGGTTACAACGACGACAGCTTCGCCGACGAGTATCTTAGGTAATAGTAGAAGAAGAAGAAGAAGGAGAAGAAGAAGAAGAAGAAGAAGTAGAAGTAAAAGTAAAAGAAGGAAAAGGTATATACGAGATCTAAAGAAAAAGAGAGAGAGAGAGAGAGAGAGGTAGATGGATAGATAGATAGATAGGGTGAGAGGGTGAGAGGATATTTCCTTGTCGCGCAAAGAGAGAGGAATACTTGACGATATTCTTGGAGAATCGGAAGAGCCTTTCAACGGAATCGATAAGAGGAACCCGGCTTTCGCTACAAATTGGAGGAGTTTCGCGTTTCCCAACGTTTCCTGCTAGCCTGCCTGCCTGCCTGCCTACCTAACCTATTCTATATTTCCTTCTCACTTTTTTATACCCCAACGAAGATAAAGAAAAGTGTAGTCCCGAAAAAGGAAAGAAAGTAAAAGACTGAAAGAAAGAAATAAATAAAGAAAGAAAGAAAGAAAAAAAGGAAAAGAGGGTGGTTCAAAAGGTCGTGATTTTCGGCGCGATTTCGTATTTCGCGGTTCGCTCTGGTTAATGATCCATGGCCCAAGGACTCGGCTGAGTGTGGCTGAGGAGGTCCTTATTCCTTGCTGAGTTCTTCGAGAACCCGGACTTAAAGCCTGAAGTGGTACACAATATCGTCGTCGTCGTTGTCGTCGTCGTCGTCGTTGGGGTCAACGACACCCCCACAGAACTTTTCTTTTTTTCACTCCTCCTCCACCTTCTTCTTCTTTTTCTTCTTCCTCCTTCCTCCTCCTCCTCCTCCTCCTTATTTTGCTACTCCCTTCTTCCCTCTCTCTCTCTCTTTCTCTCTCTCTTACTATGGACCCTTTCTTCAATTAAAGCCGAAGGAATCGACGGAGAGATGATTGAACATTGTGCGGCACAATGCAGTAGCATGTACTGGCCCGATCTCCACGTTCAGCGAGAGTATGTAGTACATAGAAGCAACTGGACCATGATTGACGACGTGATGCCTCTCTCTATCTCACTATCTCTCTCTCTCTCTCTCCCTTTCTCTCTCTTTTGCTTTCCACCACTCGGAGAGAGGTAGTAATCCTCCACGAGCTGAACATCACGCCAGAGGCGCACGATCCTCGAACATCTCTCTTTCTATCTCTCTCTTTCTTTATTTCTTTCTTTCTTTCTTGCTTTCTTATTCTTCTTATCTTACGATATCTCCCTCTTCCTCTTCCTCTTCCTCTCTTTTTCTTTCTCTTTAACCTTGACTCCTCTTCCCGCACCATTTCGATCCGCTACCTCTCCCGGTAATACCAGCTTTGCCCCGATCCTCGTTCTGATCCGACCTCTACGAAGCGGGGACACGCTTCTTCTTCTTCTTCTTCTTTTTCTTTTTCTTATTCCCCATCTTCTCTCTTTATTCTTTTTATTCTTTTTTTTTTGCTTTTTTATTCTTCTGCTTCTTCTTCTTCTTCTTCTTCTTCTTCTTCCTCGGGATCCTCGAAACCGGAAGATGTGCCGATCGTAAGGATTACGTCGCTGGGGTGGACTTCGTGGAAAAATAGCCACCTTCGACTCTGTTGATTCGAACCATTAGATTTCTTTTCTTTTTTTTTCTTTTCTTTCTATCTTTCTTTTACCTTTTTTTATACTAAGGATCTTTTACATCATTGATTGGGCAAATGGGAATTGAATGAAATTTTGATTCTAATCGAAGACAGTCTTGAAAATCAGAATGGACAAACAACAACGTTTCGTCAACTGTGATTTGGAGAAAAACTTTTTCAAGAAATTCTACTAATTTCTTGTCAATTTGCTTTGCGAAACTAATCCTTTTTATTTTTCTACCTTCGTAGGTTCAATAATCTATTTAATATCATTACCAAAGTACTGAATATTTTCGAAAACAAAAAAAAAAATGATTAAATCTCGGAATAATCCGCTTCCGATTCACGACACTTCAATTCGTATTCATTCAAAATCGTTTGAAAAAAAAAAGAAAAATCTACGTGTTAAAAACGGAACGAACAAATTAACGTTATAGCGTATAAATGACGAGAAGAAGAAGAAGAAGAAAATAAAAAAAGGGACAAAGCAAGGCAAGATAAAAAGAAATGAAGAAGAAGAAAAAGAAAAAAAATAGAAATGAATTTTTCATGAATCGCGGAAGGGTCGAAGGCAGAGAAATATAACTGCTCGTTCGTCCGTTCGTCCGGTCAGTTCGTTCGTTCGTCCGTTCGTCTGTCCGCGTGGAATGAAATCGCAAGCGTGAAGGCAATTCCTTAGGACGAAGTTGAGGTGAAGGTAGGAACGTGCCCGCTCCGGGTCAACCAACTCAAACGTATGGTCGTGGTGCCCCTCCTACCTCTTGCTCGTTACTCGCGCGTTCTGTACCTCTTCCCTCCTTCCCTCCCTTTTTCCCTCTTTTCCACCATCCTCCTCATCCACCTCCTCATCCACCTCCTCTACCTCGCTCCTTAGCCTCCTCTTCTTCTTCTTCTCCTTGCAGAGATCGTCGGACTTATGCCATTCGCGGTGCTCATGTCTCGCGAGGTTATACAAGTTTCTTATTCTTTTTTTCCACATCTATTCTTTGTCCTTTGTTTTTTATATACGATTAGAGAGATGTTTCTTTTTTCAAATAAATATAAATATTTAATATATATGTAAGAAATATAGATCATTGATACGTCGAAATATAAGTGATACATTTTATAGATTATAAATTTGATTTTATATTCGGATAGATTTGTTAAAACCCACTTGTCTCGCTTGCCAATTACCAATTACTCGGCCAATAATTATAATAATTACACGTAACCAAAGTAAGAACAACTAAATCATGGTACTTCGTTCGGACCACGAGTTCAGGCGACTGGTGCTTATTGTTTTTCACCCAAATTTCTTATCACGAGTCTCACTCGTTGTTGTAGAACGAGATATTAACGAAAATAATTGTTCTAACGGGGATTTCTTTCATGTAATAAATATGCATACATATATATATATATATCGGATAAATAAAGAAACGTATCGATTCTCGTTGATGTTTAAGCCCGGAGCGAAAGAGAAAGCAGCAGAAGCATGGCAGCAAGATCCTGAACGGCGGATTATTAATAGCCGGGTAATTTTTCGCTCGCGTATCTAATTACCGAAGGCTAATTATTCATTTACCCGCGCAATTATCGGGCCCGCGGTCTTCTTTCTCGAGTAATAACCGGCGTCCTTCTCCTCCCCCTCCCCCTCCTCCTCCTCCACTGGTATAATACACATGTACAAACTAGTGATACACGCACACATATCGGGTGATTCATCGAACGTATGTCATCGTGACGCCTCGTGTCTGCCTATTGTTCTTGCTTCGAGTACTACGGAAAGAAAGAAACGTTAATAACGAAAAAAAAAAAAAAAAAGAAAAAAAACGAGGGAAAACGAGAGAGAAACAGAGACAGAGAGGAGAAAAAAAAGGGGGTTCGCAGTGTACGATTAATTATAAAGGAACGCGTTGCCACGCGAAACGTTTCATCGTTATTAAAGGTTTTCCTCTTCCCTTTTTTCCTCCGTTTAATCGTTATTAGCATCTGTCATGAATACGCTTGCGCATATTCTTAGGATATTAGAAAAACTAGAGCGCGTTCTAAGTTTTACGCAACGAATCCGAACGAAAGTAGGTCAAAAATACGTGCAATCTTGCTTGATCTTAAATTCATTCCCACCAAAGTTCATTTCAATATCCTATCGCGATGATCATTCTGTCAATTTACTCGTACTAATGTATAGAAATGTAAAGCAACTGATAAAAGAGAGAGAGAGACAGAGAGAGAGACAGAGAACAGTATAAAATACTAGTTTGAAATTTTTTTAGATCGTCTACAATAACGTACATACTACGAAACGTTTCACTCTGACTAAACTCATTGGCTAGGGAATACTTGGTTAGAGTTTTACCCAAGAGAAGGCAGAACTCGATCCAAGGTCAGTGGAACGATCAAAGTGCGCTCGCTCGAAGCCTCGTTTCACTTTAACATACATATATTCTCTCTCGTTTCTTCGAGTACCTTCGTTGGAAGAAAATCTAACGATCGTTAACATTGATTATTATCTATCAATCTATCTATCTATCTATCTCTTTCCTTCTATATATAAATAATCTCGAAACGAAATCACAAAAATACTTTCCTATTATTTTCCAATAAACTATCCGGTAATAGGGATCCAATGAAATCCTTCTTTTCGCGGAAGAACTCGATGCCATATTAGTAGATAGAGAAGAACGGGCTTATAAAGAAAGAAGCAACAGGATCGTAGAGATTTCTAGCTTTTACTTTCAACATAGAAAGAGAGAGAGAGAGAGAGAGGGAGAGGGAGAAACGCATGCGGCAGTAGCAAGACATAGCCAGCTGGCTCATGGAGCAAGTAAAACAACTTGTCCTTCGTGTACGGTCAAGTCACGTATACTTGACCTAGTCTCAGTCTTTCAGAGGGGTGGGAGGAGAACCAGAGTTACCGGTGCTCGAAGCTGCCACCGTTGCTGCTGCTGCTGGTGCTGGTGGTGGTGCTGGTGGTGCTGTTGATGTTGGGTGCTGTTGCTTTTACCATCCTACTTTGGCCCTGTTTCTCTCAGAGCACTGTTGCTCTTGCTACTCTTGCTCACGGTCTTGCTTCTGGCTATCGAAAAATTTCAAGGTTCTCGCTCGTTCGATATAATTACGGGGCCGGCCACATCTCGCCGGCTCATTTGTTGCAATTTGTCAGAAGCCCATGCTACTCTCTCGCTTCGTCTCCTGCTTGGTTGCTTGCTTGGTTGGTTGGTTGCTCGTTCTCTCGTTCGTTTGCTCGCTCGCTCGCTCCGATCCATACCGGTAATTGGCATTAAATCGGTGTTCCAAGATTCGATCTGGTCTCTCTTGGCCGTTATTACATGCCCAACGACCAACACCGAACGACATGTGCGTCGACTTATCAATTTAACCGGACGAGGTACGATCGATTCTCCGGTGATATTATTTCGACGTGTTTCGAATCTTGTCTAACCGTTGAGAGAATCATCGCGTACGATTTATTTCTTTTTCATCATTTTTATTATTTTTTTTGTTATTTTCTTTTTTCCCTATTAATTCGACCAAACAATTTTTACCAAGTACTCTTACTTTAAACTTGTCCAGATATTTTTTTTCTCTGTCCTATATATATATGTATGTATTCTCGTGAAAATAAAACGGTGATAAGATCATCGTCAAAAGTAAGAAAAGAAAAAAAGATCCCTTCCTTTTTTAAAGGGGTGACGTTTAAAAAACTTGCTGGCTGCCTTCGAGTTACGAGTGTGTAGCACGATAAGCGCGAGAAGTTTCAAAGTTTGCGCTTAAAATAGTTTCACCGAAGGAAAAACCTTCCCTTCGTTGTTCGGTTGTTCATTCGTTCGTTTCTCTTCTCTTCTCTTCTCTTCATTCGCCGTCACAACGCGAGCGCGAACTCGGTCGTCCCTTTTTTTTTTCGCTCGTTTCTATTTCGAGGAACGAAGGGTGAAACGAAGCGAACGAGCGAGAAAGCGAGCAAGCGAACTAGCAAAAGAACCTTCGTAATAGAAATATTCAAAATTTTACGACGACGATTTTATGGGGAAAACAAAAAAAAAAGAAAAATTAAGAAGAGTTAATAATTGATAAATTGATCATTTAAATACCAAGAGAATATGTGTTTCATCGTGAATATTATCTTCAATTGCATTATAAGAATAGGAATAAAAAAAACCTCAAAAACTGGCTGTATAACAAATGTCAAAAAAAAAAAAAAGAAACGATAATTCATTCGAAATTGAAATTCGTTGGGGGTTCCTTTGGCTATTTGGTATTTCTAAACATTGAGATATTCTTGGAAAGACTTAGCCGATTCTCGGCAGCACTTTCAAGGAAAACAATAACGGTATCTTTTAAATTTATCTTCAATTGCATTGCCCTATCGGGAAAAATAATTGTTAGGCCGTTGTTATGCCAGTGAGTTGCATGTTGCAACTCTTTCTCTCTCTCTCTCTCTCTCTCTCAACGATGATAAGAAGGAAGAGAAAAATAATACAGAAAGAAAAAGGAAAATAAAAGGAAGAAAATATCGTAAGTTGGTTCGGCAGAAGATAAGACGTTGCAGATAGTAGTAGAATAGTTGGCTGGTAGCCAGAAAACTCTTTCGCGGTGGTATCTCCTTTCTCTTCTTCTTTCTTTATCCTATTCTCTAATCCTCGTTTTCTAAATAGAGAGAGAGAGAGAGAGAGAAATAGAAGAACTAAACTACCGAGAAGAACGTGACTCTATTTCATCGGGCGATTAGGCTAACGTAAGACGAACGAAAAATCTTTATCTCGCGTTTCGAATTCTTATTACAACTAAATATCCAAGACAGGAGCAAGCAGCATCCGGCTAACCGGAATTACGCGAGACCGAAAAAAAAATGTATGAATTATTCAAAGACCTATTTCTATCTCTATCTTTCTAACTTTATTTTATATCCATTTTATGTGTACAATTTGAAAACGTTTGAACGGTTTCCTGTGAAAGCAACGCTAAGAGAGGGAACCTATCATCTTAGTCGTATAATATAAATCCCATGGATCTTTTCCATCGATCGATTTCCGAATGATCTCCTAGAACTTAGACTTTTCCTTAACGATCCGAAAATCTTTCTCTCTCTCTCTCTCTCTCTCTCTGTTTCTACGTCTTTATTCTTTGAGCAAGTTAATCTCTGAATCCAGCTGACACCAAGAAAACGTATCCTATCTGGAAAAGCTTATTCTTCGAGTGATATGGTTTCTCGTCGATGTCCTAGATACCCCGAGTTCGAAAGTGTCTACGAAGAAGGATGAAAAGGAAAGGTTGAAGAGAGAGGAAGGGAAAGAGGAAATAAGAGAAAATAGTTATAGTGTTCTCGGATGGTTTTGGTTTGGTGCAACTATAGTAATAGTCATTGCACGAGAGAAAGACACACACACACACACTCGACTAGCTCCCGTAAGACGTGCTCGGATTTATGAACGGACACCTTGGCATCTTTCCAAACTCCCGAGTTAGCATTTATCCCTGCCTGGTTGCTTTTCACGAAGACGGTGAACAAGGCCAAGAGGAATATAGGAAGAAGAAGAAGAAGAAGAAGAAGAGATCGAGCATCGGGTGTGCCGAGTATTCGTTGCTTACCATACCCAAGGAAAAGGGAAAAAGGGCGACTGTATTAGCCTACAAAGAGTTAAATTATGCGCTAGTGAGAGAGAGAGAGAGAGAGAGCATTTACTATCACGGAAATCACCGTCTCGTACCCTTATTCGACCCCTTTCACAAGTTTTCCTTCTTTTTTCTTGTTCTCTTTAGTGCTATTCAAGTAGTATGACGCGAAACAATTGATAATACGATCGATCCTTATGGCGTAGGATAATAAAACCCATCGCATCCGAAGTGGAATATCTTTGATGATCATTTTTTTTTGTTTTCCTTGCAGTAAGAACAATTCTTATGGTTACTTTTCTTTTTTTCATATAGGGATCTATCCTTCTCTATCATTTTCTCTTCGATTATTTATCTATATTTTGAAGATGCATTTTGAATACGTTTTCGTGATCGTATGGCAATAGTTTTCTACGTTTTTATTGATTACCTATAATACGTATAACCAAATGCATTCGAATTCATCATTGAAAGGGGAACGGGTTACGAAAAAGAAGGAAGAAAAGGAAGAAGAAGAAGAAGAAGAAAGGGCTTTGCCCCGTTTGTCCCTCGTGGAAGATACAAATCACGTTGCGTGTAAACTCGTTAAGGTTTCGAATCATCGCCAGGGCAGGCAAACAGGCAAGCAGGCAGGCAAGCAGGCACATACGAAAACGAGGCGTTCGATTAAATACATCGTGGCAAAAGGGAACACGAGGTAGAGGGGGAAAGATATATATATAAAAAGAACAACTTGAATAAATAAGAAATAATCAAGGGAGTTCGGAGGAGGACGGGAGTAGAGGGGGTAGGGGGAGGGGAAGGGGCCTTTTAAGAAATACAGTAGCCGAGGCTAAGTTATATTTGATGCGTTGATAATTAGTTTTGAAAGAGAGAGAGAGAGAGAGAGAAAGAAAGAAATAAAAAAAAAGAAAGAAATAAAGAAAGAAAATCAGGCCCCAGTTTGTTTCCCCCCTCCCTCCCTCCCTCCCTCACCGCCTTCTCCTTTTTATATATCCTTTTTTCAAACTCGTTTTCCATTTTTCTTTCCTTTTTTTTTTCTTTCATCCTTGGTTGGTGTGTCTTGCCCATATCTCGAGGAGAACAACTGTCAAGCCCTACCATTTATTTTCCAAGACGAAGAAGGGTCACGAAACCGAATCCTTAACGCTGGCCGTTTTCAAAGACTTTTTTTTCTTTTTTTTAGGACTGCAACTTGCCAAAGGAGAATCGTGAAAAGTCAAGAGAGAGAGAGAGAGAGAAAGAGAAGTAAGAGGACTTTTACGGGAGTCACGATTTTCCTGTCTTTTTACTCGCACGAGTGTATCGAATTTAATGGGAGCAACGTTACCCTTGACAAATCAGCGCGTTCTAGCACGAAATAAGAAGAAGAAAAAGAAAAAGATGAGAAATAAATAAAGAAAAAAAGAAAAGAAACGTAGAATCTCTTGGTAGTAGTATCAAGTTTCTTCTTCCTTTGTGTCATAGAAAACACGTAGGATTATGAATATTTGCTCTTGAACGTAACAAACGTTCGTAAATATATTTAATATTCTAACCCTAGATTATACAAAGTATCGATAACTGAAAGGTAAACGTCGTTAATCTAGTTTCTCTGATTTGTCATCGAGTAAAAATGGAAGAAGGCTTCGGTAGGATTTTCTTGTTTGATAACGAAAGAGAAAGAAAGAGAGAGAGAGAGAGAGAGAGAGAGAGAGAGAGAGAGAGAGAGTGAAGAAGAGTAGGATGACGACTACGACGACGACGGATCTTCATAACGATCGTACCACTGCTTGCTTGCTTGCTTGCTTGCTTGCTCGCCACGATGAAATCTTGTTTGGAAAGCTGGATTCGGTAGCTGTGGAACCGAGACACGTCCGACTTTATCTCGTTGCGTATAACGATTATCTGTGGCTACGAACGAAACGTGGTGCGACGGCTTCGACAGGGCCGGCTTATTCCTATCTTCTTTCCCTTTCTCGCTCGCTCACTCACTCACACACACAGATACATACATACACGTATACACACACTTTCTCGTTCTCGTTCTCGTTCTCGTTCTCGCATCGAACAGAAGAGATCCACCTTCGGGGTTCTTCTCTCCGTTATCTCTTCTCGAAGATCTACCTCGAACGAGCACGAAAGGATCATCCGTATTCGTCGCTCGAGTTGCTGCTGCTTCTGCTTTTGCTACGCTCAACTTTATACTTCCACCGATGAAACAAAAAAGGACCAAGAAAAAGAATACAAAAAAAAACAACTAAAAGGTTTCGAACGTAACAGAAGCAACAGACTACTCCCGAATTAGAAAACTCATTTTTTCTCGTATTTTTCTTTTTACAGTTCTCGAAGACGTAAACCTTTCTCCTGATTTCATCATCTTTTCGTACGAGTCGATTAGAATCTTTCAACCCTTACGAGACTTCCTGTTTCTTTTTTTTCCCACATTCAAATTCTATAGAACGAGAGTTCTTAAATCTAATGCCAATTTATTCGCTTTTATGTAATCCGTGTTTCCTCTTCTTCCAATATTTACGTTAAGGTTTTAAACACAATGTGGATTTATAATGTAGGTAGAAAATATTAAAAGAAGATGAAAGAAAAATTAAGTATGTCCGGTAAAGATTTCCAACGACAACAACAAAAAAAAAGAAAATAAAAAATAAAAAAGAATATAACTCCGACGAGATCTGTCGACCGAAAGATTTTCCTATTCTGACGTTTTTTACTCTTCTCTTTCTTTTTTCTTTCTTTCTTTTTTTTCTTATTCTTCTTCTTCTTCTTCTTCTTCCCTTACCTGTCGATGGATACAAAATCTTTTGTGGGGGTTATATCTCGAAGAGGAGGAAAAAGGGAAAAAAAAAAGCTGGATAAATAAAGAAAGTAAGTAAGTAAGTAAGTAAGTAAGTAAGAAAGAGAGAGAGACACAGAGAAAGAAAGAAAGAAAGATAATATGTCCCGAGGCGTTCGTTTCGCCTATACATTAATCCAGCCCTGGTCTTTAGGACTCGTATGTAAATGCGACGCTATATTTAGATCAGTATCTCGGATGTATAATACGTTCGGCTGGAGAATCCTCTGGCCGGCTGGACGCTAACTTGGAGAGTAAGAGAAGTAAAGAGAAAGAAAGAGAAAGAAAGAAAACGAGTGATGCGGGCGCGCGAGAGTGTCTTTCATATGTATTGGTATATGCTTATTAGTATTGTGCATATCCGTGTATAACCGATATGTGCACGTGCGTGCGTTGCAACTGCAACGTTTTCTCGCTGCAAGACCAGCCAAACCGGCTCCTCGAGACCAACACAGCTCAACAGGACACCGACTCCAACACCAAACGGACCATCTCTCTCTCTCTCTTTCTCTCTCTTTCTCTTTCTATCTTTCATCCTGGCACACTACGTATCGCAGTGTCGGGACAGGAACACCGAGATGGGAACACCTTCTTCTGTCCTCCGTCTTTTTCTTTTCACCGTTTTCTGTTACTCCTCTCTTATACCTTATTCCCTATCCCCATCCCCACCCCCACCCCTTTTAACTATATTTCTCTTCTTCTCTCTCTTCAGAAAGAGAGAGAGAGAGTGAGTTCTATGCTCTTTCCACAACGCTTACGCCTCTCTTACCTCCCTGCCTCCGGCATTAAAGACAGGGATATGCACGATCATCGGAGTCGTGCTTACTGCCGAGGTTACACACCTATCGATCCAATGGTGCTGGTGGTGGTAATGGTACTGGTGGTAGTGCTGGTGGTGTACGTTAACTTCCAACGGACAGCTGGAAAATCGATTGGGATTTTCTACCCTTACTTCTCAATGCTTATTAATTTTGTTAAGATTTTAGGAAAATTTGTTTCTCCTCTTTTTCCTCCGAGTCTATTTGCAAAACGATATCGCGAAGCTTTTTATTTCCTTTTTCTTTTCTTCTTCTTTTCTTTTCGAAGCAAACGAATGTTTTTTCTGTTTTTTATTTCAACGAAGAAATCTTCGTAAATGTGTATTGTAGCACTAGTTAGATTATTAGAATCATGTAAGATATGGTAAGAAATCCGATCAGAATCCTGGTTGGTGAATTACAGATAGAGTAATCGATACGGGGTCGAGTTACCGTTTAGTATACTCGTATGGAAATGCGTTCGCAGAAAAGTCGACGTTTTCGTTCGAAAATCGTGCGAGTCATCGAACTCTGGTTGCACGATGTAACCTTGAGACTTTCGTCACCGGGGGGCACGGCCTCTTAATACCTGACGTAACCGCACGAACTGCGAGAAAGGTAATATAGCGAGAAAGAGAAAGAAATAAAGAAAGAAATAAATAAAGAAAGAAAGAAAGAGAGAAATAAAAGGAAAAAATAAAAGAGAGAAACAGCGTGGGTGCACGCACGATTCGCGTATACGTGCACGCACGAGTGCGTACGCGAGTGATATTTATGGCGCATGGGACATTATGCGGATGGAAACGAATGCCCAGGATCTTCTTCTTCTTCTTCTTCTTCTTCTTCTTCTCTCTTCCACGGTTGATAATCGTCGTTGAACGATGAACAACTCGTGGGTAACCCTTTTCGACGTGTAGGGAAAAACCTTTACTCGTGTATTCGTGGCACTTTAAAAGTAGGAATGAAAGAGAGAAAGATTCACGAGGGGATGTTTCTTTTTCGGTAAACGAAACGAAAACAAATCAAAAAAAAAAAAGAACAGAATGAAAAATATCGAGAAAATAAATATCGTTAGTTTCGTCTGCTGGGGATTTAAACTTTAAATTCTTTTAAAAAAAAAAAAATTTAGGTGGGGATTTAAACTTTAAATTCTTTTAACCGATATTCAAATAAATGAAATAGATATATAATATTTACAAGAGGGAGTGATTGAGACGGAAAGATATGCTCTGAGGTTTGTCTAAATAAAAAAAGAAATTAGGAAAATAAATTTGGAGAAGAAAAAAAAAAAAGTAGAAATACGAGATGCTCGTCTGGGGTCGGTGGATTTAAACTTTAAATCCAATCTATCTATCTGTCTATCTCTATCTCTCTCCGTTCGATTGTAATCATTCTAAATCCTCATTAATAGAAAACTAATGAGTTTCGTGTTTCTCTTGGAGTAATGTGTGTGCGTCGACCTCTAAACTCTAGAAAAAAAAAAAAAGAAAAAAAAAAGAAAGAAAAAGAAAAGAAAAAAGAAATGATCGACGATGGATCTCGTATCATGCTGACAGGTTTGTGGGCGGCACCAATTCGAACGGTCTATACTTATTATTATAACACTGTATATTATGATACGATGCTAAATTATACGGTATTAATAGATGATATTTTCTTCATATGAAATTTTCTTTTTATCGAATATATATCGAAGAAGAAGAAGAATTTTAATATACATAGCTACGTTAAACGTTAAATATGTTGTTTAGTATATATTTGTATATATAAAAGCAAATGGTTTCTTACAATACGTTTCTTTGAGTGAATTTAATCGAAATCTTAATTTTATTTGGAATAGTAGCGATATATTAAAATGGAGACAAAAAAATGAAATGATAAAGAAATAGAGAAGCAAGATGAAAGGTCAAAAAAGGGGAAACTTAGGAGAGAGACGATAACGTTAGCTGCTGCTGGGTCGCTGACTGACGTCCGTGACTCGTGGCTTTACTGCACACGTGTTTTATAAGTCTGTTGCTGCAGTGTTGTGCATGCTCTCGTAGTCATGGCACGTGGAAATGAACGTAGAGTAAAATACAAACGAATATAGAAAGATAGAGAGAGAGAGAGAAAGAGAGAACATGATCGAGGAACTCGTTCCTATTATTTAGTATTTTTCATAGACCAACAGCTATCACGCGTATAGTTCGTTCGATAATTGGACGAAAACTGTACGAGAAATCATTCGTTTAAAAAAATTCTCTTTTTATATTACAGATTGACTTTTAAACAAGTTTTATATACTCCAGACACAACAATAACTTTAATTCTCGTAATTGGGTAAACGCGTAAAGAAATCGTTTCTAAATAAAACGTTGGGATAGAAGTTTTTTAAATTGAAACGTTTCAAACGTTCGCGTAAATTCGCCCCCATTTAACGAAGATTTTTCCTTCTCAAATATTATCGAAAGATAATCGATTATTTTTTGTCGAAAGCTTACGAGAAGGGTTTTCTTCTTCTACTACTATCACGAAACGTCTTCGACCTAAGAAAGAAAGAAAGAAAGAAAGGAAGGAAGAGAAAGAGAAGGTCCAAGCATTGACGTACACAACCGGTTTTACCAGAAGACAGGTACTACGTATAAATATTCTCTAAGTAATTACAAGAAATTGCGTGATGCCGGACGATGAGTATCCATAAATATTAATACGACGCGTTATTAATAAGAGGAAAGGTGCGACGAGTATTAGACGGAATTAAAGCGGAATAGAAAAGGTGCTTACTTCTGGTTAGCTTTCGAGTTCCGTAAACTCGACCTATGTTTCTTTACAACTTTCTCTCTCTCTCTTTCTCTTTCTTTCTTTTTCTTTCTTCCTGCCTTCTTTTTTTTTTTTTTTCATAGATATATTAATGCAATCAGAGACGTGAGCAGGAATAAAGAAAAAGAAATAGAATAAGAATAACGCGTTAGATAACGTATAAACGTTTGCAAGTAGTGCTGCCCGTCCCGTTAGCGATGACTCGCCCGATTACGTTGACTTTTATCGTTTTACCTTCGTCGAATCGCGAATCGTAATTATTTCCGCGTACCTTTTTGCCATATATATATATTTCTTCTTCTTCTTTATCTTTATTATTCGTTTAATCTTTTTTTTCAAAAATATCCCTGACAAATCGTATTACCTATGGTCTTCTCTCGTAAGATTTTTCTTAACCCGCCAAATCCCAACGCAACACGGAAGATTCGTGTAATAATAAATACATTTATTGGTAGACCTAGATATATATATATATACCTATCGTAATATAATTAATTATTAACACGTGATATTATAGGAAATGACTATCCTTTTTAAAATAATAATATTTTATCTATCTATCTATCTATCTATCTATTTATTTCGTTTTATAGGTTCGAGAGTGTAGAAGAAAATAAGAAGAAGAAAAAGAAAAAATAAGAACGTGTGTAGGAAACATTCAATTTGACTCGAGTAATCGTTTCCCTTCCTACCCCCCTATAAAGAAAAGCCTGCGTGAGTTTTTACGCGAGTCGAATCAAAGTAATACCCCTATTCGTGCGAGAAGAATAAGAAGAAAAATAATAAAAAGATGAAAAAGTATAGGAAAAGTTAGGGGCAAGATATACTCCGATCCTTCTCGTGTATCCATCTTACTTGTATTCTCGAACGAAGATTCGAGAAAATAAGAATAAGAAGAGGAAGGAGGAGAAGGAAAAATATAAAAACGTACTCTAGATCGGGCCGTTATTGTCGAAGTTTACCGCAATAAGTTTCCAGGATAATCTGCGCGTAGATGGAGGAGACTAGAAGCCAAAGGGAGGAGGTAGCAAGAACGGATAATGACAGGCCCCTGGACTCGTTAGGTGCCCGTAAACCAAGAACAAAAAGACCTACGAACCAACCAACCAACCAACCAACGAACTAACCAACGAACGTACGAAGCTACGAACGAAGGAACGAACGAACGAACGAATGGAGGAAGGATAAAAAGAAAAAGCAGGGCGCACCTGTGCCTAGCTGTAACACTTTACTACCTCGATGATGTAAACGTGAACGTAAATGAGAATAAGTAGCTGGACTTAAGAAAATTACGCTCTAGCAAGACGTAGTGTACACGAATCAGGGGAGAAGAGAAGAGAAGTCAGCAAAAGGCAATCATAGTTGCAGTTGTCTTTTGCGATCGATGAGAATGAATAATCGATGATCGGGATGTTATAATTAACAACGGAAAAATAATCAAAAAGAGAGAGAGAGAGAGAGAGAGAGAGAAATATTTTCTTGATTTCTTTTCATTTGAAAAAATCTCATCGTTCACGACCCCCGAAGAGTAGAAAAAGGTTCATCCAATCGTTAATCTCGTACATCGTTAGGATGATAATTCATCGTCTAGTTAGGTCTCGTCTTGAACATTGAACGACGACGATGAAGAGAGAGAGAGAGAGAGAGAGAGAGAGAGAGAGAACCGGAATGAAGAGGAGACAAAATTCGATTTATTTTACGAGCCAACGAATCCCGCTTTTAAAGATATAAGTATCCCGGTAGTTGTTGTTTTACGATGACTTCTCTTAGACGATGGAAAAATTTAAACACACTATACCGTACGCGAGCGAAAGTTTACTAGAGATTTCGTAAAAGCCATCTCCTATAATAATTCGCGCCGCGTGGATAACGTCGCGTTAAATTGATACCTCTTAATAGAGAAAAAGAGAGAGAGAGAGAGAGAGAGAGATTGTTTGACTCGAATGACACTCGGTGTTGTAATAATAATTTTGATCCTCGCACGTTTATCCTTATTTTCCTTTCGATTCCAACACCGTTAATTTCTACATTTTCCTCCCTTCCTCCCCATCATTCATTTTATTTTTTAAACAAACATTTGATCCAACGAATCTAATGAACTTCTTTTAAACGTAGAAACAATTTCTATTAAAATTAATCATCTCGCGAGGTTTCGATTATTCATATCGAAAGTGTATACACGATTATTTCCTATATCGGGCAATAAAATAACAACTGGTAGAAAGAAAAAGAAAATAAAAAGGAGAAAATAAAAAAAAATACCTACGAATAGAGTTTCACGAGAGCACGCGAACGCGAACGCGAACGCGAGAGGAGCATAAACACGAAGCGTTATATGAGCGTAAGGACGCAGCACATCGTCCTCCTCCTCCCACCCCCTTTTCTTCGTTCTCCTCGTCGTCGTTGTGTCGTCGTCGTCTTTCTTCGTATATACCAGAGAAAGAGAGAGAGAGAGAGTCCGAGGAGGAGGTGAAGTTCATTGCCTTCTTCTCGTGCGAGTTGCACCGTGCTGGTGGGCACCACTGCTTGCGTACGCGTTTCTCTCTTTCTCTCTCTCTCTCTCTCTCTCTCTCACTATCTTACTATATCCCTCTCTTCGTATTGGAAAGATGCGTGAGTGAGTTTACACACAAGAACGGAACCTACTACCATCACCATCAACATCGGCAGAAGAAGAGGAGGGAGAGGAGGTTTCTCGGTGTATTTACGGGCGTGTGTTAACTCGACTCTCCTTCTCCTCCCACCCTCTCTCGTTCCTCTCTTTAAACTCCCCCTTCTACTCTCTCGATCCTCGCGAGAGAGTGCATATGTGACGCTCGTAAATATACGAGTCACGTGCTGCCTGAAGACGTCAAAATGTGAGACGTAACTCACATGTAAGATACACCGGTGCACCGCGACTCCCACGCAACGAAGATCCACCCCCCCCGATCCGCACACCTCCCCCAAACCACCTATTTCACCTTCTCCTCCTCTTCCTCCTCCTCTTCGTCACCCTCATCACCCTCTTCTTCTTTTGCGACCGCTGCTACTACCGTCGTTTCACGGTCCTCGACGACTTTCAATCGGGTATTGTTCTCGGATCGATGACGATCCACGAGGGTTTTATTAGCGTGGAATCGTATAATTTTGTCGGTTCTCTTATATCTTCCCCTTATTTCTCTCTCTCTCTTATTCTCTTTCAGTACTTTAACTCAGATCTCGGTAAAGATGTTTAGCAAGTGTAACGACCGACTCTGAATGCTCCCCTACTCTTTTCAAATTTATTTCACGGATTTATCATTGCGTAGTTCGAGCTACCGAGTACTATTCAAACTACCGATCTCTCTACTACTATTATATATTTATCCCTAAGGATATTCGAGAGAAACCTATCGCATTTCCGAAGACAGAAACGATTAAGAGATAGTATCTATCTTACAATGTTTCTTACTCCCGATCGGTTACTGCCAACCTGAGAAATTATATTTCGATTATTTCTACCTGTTGGAAAGATTAAAAAGCTATTTTCTTGTATTAGTTTTATTTTTCTATCCGATTCAATCTATGGATTCAATTTTAATATCATAATTTCATTATTTATCTTCGATGAATTCTTATATTACCTAATTAAAGTATATAATACTAAACCTTCTTTCTTTTATACTTTTACAGATCAGTATAGTTATTTTATAAATTAACGAATTTCATATATATATATACAATATATAAACTATATAAATGTATAAGTAGGCGGATTACGTTTGACTGACTTGACAACGCAACGTGTGCATTGCAACAAGTTCTTGAGAATATATTGGAAGAGAGGAAACGTTGGGAGAGGGGAAACGTTGAAGCCACGAGTGTGAAAAACGAAGAAAAAAGAGACATAAAGAGAGAGAGAGAGAACACGTTCGTGTGCATGCTTTACATATATATATATTTTCCTTTTTTGTTATATATATATATAAATAAATATAGAGTGCATGCGCACGAGTACCGTTGCCACCGTTCGTTGAAAAGGGACGAAGAAATTACGTTGTGGCGCAGCTTATGCGCCCTCGGGGCACCATTATATGGTAATCTCTGTATCTCCTTCTTTCCCTCTTTCCCTCCCTCTCTCGCTCTCTTTATCATTTGGTCTTTCTCTTTTCTAACATAGCTAGAGTTTCTATCTCTTTCTCTTACACGACTCCGGTAAAACATGTTACGGCGTTACGGAGTTTCTCCTTTTTCCAGCGTTCCCTCTGTCAGAAGTTACAACCCCACCCTATTCCTACTCTATCTCTCTCTCTCTCTCTTTCTCTCTGTCTTCGTCCCTTTCTCCCTTTATAGTTTGTTTTCCATTTACCACTAGGTAATTGCACACGTTCATTCTCTCTACCTCTCTTTTTCATCTTTTCTTTTATTCCCTTAACTCGAACACATTCTAAGTTCTTTTGTATCTATTTTAACGTCGCCATTTCTATTCGTTTCCTGGTTATTTTTATTCATTTTTCTATGAACGTCGACTACCTGCCTTAACTTTTCCCATCCAAATCTATTCGATTTTACGTACGTGCCCTCGCGTATTGTAGTTTCATTTGACCAATGGCTCAGGTCAATTTCGGTAACAAAGAAGCAAAGGTTTATCTGATTTCTTTAGACATTGTGTCAACGTTTATTTTTTTCTTTTTTTTCTTTCCATCATACCTATATCGAAGAGATTTATTCCTAAATAAATTTTTTTATTCTATCGGTTTCTTCTCGATTTTAAACGAACTAACCCACCTCCTTCTGATCCTCCTTCTCCACCTCCTATTCCTCCTAGATCTTTTTTCTTATTGAAACTCTCGCAAACAAGAAAGGTTAACGTCCCCGGTGATACTCGCGGATGACGAAGTCCATGGAAATCGGATCGCACGAAAGGGGGTGGCTTGTTTTGCTCTCGCAGCTTCGACGAGACGGAAACTTGCCGGATTCTATAATGGGTAAAGCGATACGCGGTCTCGTTTATGGGTAAAGACTGCCGGACGAAGAGAGAATGACAGAAGAGGGTGAACTATATGAAAGAGAGAGATAAAACTTGTCTCTGTGTGTATGTGTGTGTGTGACAGTGAGAATGAGAGAATGAGAGAGTGAGAGAGAATAGCGTGTATGGCTGGTGCCCTCTCGGTAATTTAAACGACGAGCTCGTATGCACGGTTCCGATGAGTTATGGGGTGTTAAAGCATAGGTGACTTAACTGGGCGTTGTGCGCGAGAGTAACTCGTGAATCCTTCGATCTTCGCCTCACCGCTAAGGTATTACGGTGCTTTGCACGATTTGTAAACGTCGAGTCCGTTAAAACGGCACGTTAAACGTGATTTAGAGATGGCCTTTTTCTATTATCTCTTCTTTCGTATCTCCTCTTGACTACGAAACGAATCGTTCCTAACATTTTTTACTTACTCACTTACTTATTATTATTTAATTTTTCCTTTAAACACAAATTTTATTTATTTGACAAATTTTCTACCCAAATATAATGAACATAATTGCATCATATATATATAATAAATTATTAAAATATTAAAAAAGAAGAAAAAGTAAAACATTTTTTGGTATTATCTAACGTTTCGTGACAAAAAATGAGACAAACTCGTACACGCGATCAAGAGATAGTGAGAGAAAAAAAGAAATGCACTCGCATGAAAGAAGAAAAATAAGAAGAAGAAGAAGCAAAAGAAGATGAAGAAGAAGAAGAAGAAGAAGAAGATGAAGTAGAAGGGGTCCCGTTTAAAGGCTGCTCAATCGGCTGAATTGGCGGCTCAATGTGGCGCGTGCTACCAACACACGCTTCCTTCGTTCAACTGAGTGTACTTTAGCTGCTGGGCTCTTTTATTATATTATGTATTATTATCTACTTATCGAGCTATTGTCCGGATTGACTCCATTGCATTCGATCTCGGCGTACATTATTTCTCTTTCTCTCTCTTACTCATTCTCGTTGTTCATAGACGTAGATGATATTAACTCTCGGAAGCTTATATTCCCCTTTTCAAAGTAAGGAAAAAAGAACATTGACTCTCCCGATTAATTAATTGAATTTTTTTGGATTTTAAAGTAAGAGAAAGAGAGAGAGAGAGAGATCTATTTAACCCTTTGATTGCCACGGACGCATATATGCGTTTGTCAATATTAATATAAAATAATGTAATGTTGATTTGCGTATTGATTTTTTGTTTCGAGTCTTGTCGCATAAAAATGATATTAAAACAAATCAAAAACTTGAATTATTAAATATAATTTATTATTAGAATCTGAGATTAATAATATCAGGAAACAATCATATTAATAATAAACTATTCCGTATTTAAAAAACACTTCAACTAAAAGTATACACCAATCGAAGGGTTAAACCGGTTAAAATTAAAGGGTTAAAAAAAAGAGGACAAAATAAATCTCTCTCAGGTAATATTAATTTTAAGAATATTTCTAACCGCGATCCCCTCTTAAACAATTCTTTTCTTTTCTCTGGTACTATCGTTTAATATCTTTTCGCCACGAGCTATTATCTATTATCCACTTAACCGTGGCTCGGGCAAGCCACGGGACTCTTAGTCCGATCTGATAGCGAAGGCGTATATACACCATATTATACTCCGCCTTCTCTTGAACACGCCATAAATGTTCTTAGCGAGAAATCCAGCAATAACGAGCAGCCACAACACAACAATGACGACTACGACGACGATGACGACGATGACGATGACGATGACGATGATGACGATGATGATGGTGGTAATGTTGGACTGTGGTAACAAAGGGGAAGGTGGGGGAAGGATTGCCAACAATAGTTCAAAAACCTAGATAGAAAACTAAAACCAATAGAGAGAACCCAGGTCCCATTTACCAAGTTTTACTGCACCGCGGCGGGATTTCTTATCTCCAACCGCGTTACGTTGCGTAAACGTTCATTGTGTTGTTGGATGTTAGCCCCGTTAACTCGGTTGAAATAATGCGGCGTACCACTCTCTCTATGTGTGTGTGTATGTGTGTTCCACATTTGGCGAAGAAAGATAGATTGTGATTGAGAGAGAGAGAGAGAGAAACAGAGAAAAGAGACTAAAGAACAAAATTTCGTCGAATTTTTACGATTATCGTTTGAACCGTTGTTTGTGGGTTTCCTAACTATCAGTTCGCGTAGCCAAACTGCGTTTTCGCTTGTAAGAGCCGCTCAATTTAGCGCGTAAATTGTCAGTAAGGGAAAATAGTACACGTAACTAAAACTACTACTACTACTACACCGAACAGTTTTATAAACCGCGCGTGTTGCACGTTTTCTCTACCACGAAGTAGTACGGATCTTCTTATAGTTGTGGATGAACGTTTTACGAGCGTTTTACACGCCGCCGGGTTACACGTCGAATCAATTTGGTTAAAAATAAAAATCGTTGCTAACTAATACAACCTCGATTCCTCTTTGTTATCTACACGTATCTGATATAATAAAAAAACTCTATATTTTCCTCGAGATATAAAACATTTATCAATAACGTTACCATTTAACACCGTTTTACGTAGTCGAAATAAATATTAAATATTCCATCGCGTATTTCAAGTATGTCGTATTCATCGCGTGTGACACGCGACAGCCGGTGTCAAAATGCGTTTTCTAAGCCTTATGCAGTCGATTGCATTACAAAACAAAACAAAACAAAAAAACAACCGTATATTTCTATCTTAATAAATCGATAGAGGAAATAAAAAACGTCGATGAATTTCGATCCCCCTTTTTCTATATCTCTCTTGTCTCTCTCATTTTTCTCTATTCCTTTTCCTTTTTTTTTTTTTTAATTCCGACTTCTGGCCCGGTCTTAATTAACGTGCCAATGAAGTAGAAAGAGGGGACAATGACGGAGTCGGATTAATTCGTCGGCTTTCGTCCCAACCATCTCTCTCTCTCGTACTCTTGCTAACATTTTCCTTCTCTCTCTCTCTCTCTCTTTTTCTCTCTCGCTGTTTCGTACAATCTCATCGTATTTCCAGGTTCACGTGCGAGTAGAAACGCGCGACGCGAAGAATGCGCGCTCATTGTGAGTAGGTGGAAGAAGGGTACAGGGGGAGGGTGGGGGGGTTGGATAGGAGGATAAGGAGGTTGGAAGAGGAGAAGAACCTAGGGCTTCCACAGCGTAATATGTCGCATAACGCGCCGTAATACTACACCAGACGACGACGAAGAAGAAGAGTGCCAGGTTGTAACCCAATAGGAGCCGTGTTGGGCACACTTGTGGCATGCGCCAGCCCAGACCAGCTTCACTACTCTTTCCCCTCTTGCTTCAACTACTCTTCTCTCTCTCTCTCTTTCTCTCTCTTTTTATCCATCTTTCTCTTTCTTTCGATCCACAAGCGTTCCCGAGTTCTCTGCTCGACCGCGCGTCACGCTCGACGAATAAATATACGATCTAATTTCTTTGATTGTATCAACGGTATACAACGGTCGTATCTACGACGAAAATTCTAAAAATAATTCCACCGAGAGATAAAGTTTCTTTCTATCTTTTTCTTCATGGGTTTTTATGGAAGTTAACGTTCGTTACACCTTTTTTATTTTCTTCTTTTTCTAAGATATCTTTCGAATTTATTAAATCCGATAACATTGACGTACTGAGTCTGATCGTAAGAGATTGAAGTTATCCTGATGTATGTATGTATCTAATTGCGATTAGAAAATAATATTGGTAGGTTTAATAATAATATAATAATACAATATAACCGAATCTTCAACAATTTTCGTTTCGACATTTTGTTTCAGATAATTGTCAAATGATGAAAAAAAAGAAATTGTTTCCTCGAAGATCCATCTTCGGCATCAAAAGTAAGAATCATCTCGGGTGGACGCGTGGCAAACTTCTCTTAGCACGTGACGACTGGTAAAGTAAGTAAGTAAGTAAGTAAGTGGCTGGTCTTAAGTCAAAGTCCCGCGAGCACAGGTGTGCGAACGTAATCGCGATGTCACGGCCGAGTCATGGCCGAATCACGACCCCCCCCTTCACCCTTTACAACCACTCTCTTTGCTCTCCCTTCTTTCGATCATCTTTTTTTTCCCTCTTTCTTTTTCCCTTCCTCACTCTTTCTCTCTTTCCCTCTCCTATCGTCAATCTCTCCTACCATCAAACACAACGAACCCGTTTACGCGAAGAACCTTGGGACCTTTCTTACTGCCACCGTAATATCTTGTTTTATCTGCCCACTTTCTGAAAGTTGTTCATTACTTTCTTGTTGACCTGAAGCCAGCCAACATCCAACTATAACTTCTTTCCCTACCTATTTCTATCTTCGTCGTTGAACTTGACCGATCGTGATGGAAGAAGCCTCTGATCACGTTACTTTAAGAACCCTTTAATGTCTATTATTTACAACAACGAAAAAACAAACGAAGAAAATAGAAAATATTAGTAATGATATTACGAGTTTTGTTACATCCTAATACGTTATCATTTATTTCAACGAAATTAATCTAAGTAAAAGAAAATCTAAGATATTAGATTAAAATAACAAATATTCATTGCAACTGAAATTGCACATATTATTTGATTTCGTATAATATCCAATAGAATGTTAATCTTTTTAAGTAAATATATTCAAATTAGATGGATCGAAATAAAGTTCAACATACGTGATGAGAAACGATTTGATATGAAAGAAAAAAACAAACAGAATATAACAAACAACATTACATTATTCCAACTGAAATTGCATAATACAAATTATATACGATTTCAAAGAGTATCCAATAGGATAATAATCTTTTTAAGAAAATCTACAAATTGGATAGATCGAAAGAAACGGCCGACAACGTTGTTATACACGCGTGATGAGAAACGATTTGATATTAAAAAAAGAAAAAAAAAAAAAAACAGGAAAAAAAAACAACAAAGTAAAGTAAAGAAAAGAATAAAATAGAAAAGAAAATAATAAGAGAAAAGTGTAGAAATAAGACGAGTTAGATAAATAAAGTGTGGTCCGATGATGCGGCAGAAGCAAGCACAAGGAAGCAGCCAGTGGCAGTCGTACCGGAGACGGTAGTGGCTACCGGAGACTCCTCTCCTTCAGGGGTGGATGACTCCGGGGTCGGGCTTGCTTGGTAGGTCTCTCGACGTGCAGCTACTGTTCGCCACATGGCCTTCCACCTCTTTCTCTTTCTCCTACATACATACATACACACACACATACTCTCTCTCTCTTTCTCCTTTTCTCTTTCGCGGTACCCGAGAGTCCGCAATTATTGCCAACATTCTGAACTGACGTGACGTGACGTGACTCTTTCTCTCTCATTCTCTCTCTCTCTGTTATTCACTCACTCTCTCGGCCCATGTGCGAGGTCAGCCTTTGGGGTTAGGTGAAATTATGGGCGACGGCAGGCGCCGTGCCGAGGAACGAGTTACGTGTACGCGTGCCGTAGCTTCTTTAACATGTTCCATCTCTTTCTCTAAGATATCTTACAACTTCACGTAAACGTGTCGGAAAGAGAGAAAGAAAGATATGGAGGAAGAATAAAGTAGTTTAATAATTAATTTGTTAAATCATACATTTCTAATATATTACGTAATAATAATGCATCTTTCTAATACACGATTTAATCACGTTACATATACATTGTGTCAATTTAAAACGTTTGTAAAAATAAAAGAAGAATTTTATTCGAGTTATTCGTTGAAAAGAAGTAGGTACAAAAAATCGTAGGGAAAAGAAAAATATATAATTTCTTCGTAAAAAAAAAATAGTGATAATCGAAAAGAAGTTAGAGTTATAAAAAGGACAACACAGTGTTGTTGGTCGGTGGAGAATGGTAGGTAGGTAGGTAGATAGGTAGAGGTGCACGCGTGCACGTTCTGGGCGGAGTAGGAGAACGATCCCTAGGGCCAGGAGTCATCGAGTGACACACGCACGACCGCCACGCTTCGTGGTCACGGTCAAAGCGCACGCGGAACACCACCAAGAGCTCCAACAAGAGAGAGAGAGAGAGAGAGACACGGTTCGATTGCTCTTGTAAACGGAGTGCCTCCTGCTTTCAGAGAAAGAGAGAGAGAGAGTAAAAGAGTGAGTACACCATCGGACCTCGAAGATCCAGCCACGAGGTTCTTCGGTTTCCAACATGATCGTCGAGATCGAATTCGATTATCCTGCTACGGAGAACAAGGGATCGCGATATACGGTTACATTCGTGAGGAACGATAAACGCGAATCTCGCGAGTAGTTGTGGAAATAATAGTAGTAGTAGTTGAAAGAAAACTAACTATGATCGTATATAAGCATATCGACGGTTAGGCTCCCTTTGTTTTCTACTTAAGTTACTCGAATTATTAATCCGACCAACGGAAAAGTCTCGTGCCAATTCTACGAACAAAATTATTATTCCGACGACGAGTAGAGTACAGGTAATCCACCTACAACGCGGAATCCTATGACACGGTTTCGTTCTAACGCGATAAAAAAAATTACGAAAATCTTGATACAACACTTGATTTGGAATTTTACAAATTAAATTATCTTTAAATAATGACGCGAAGGAATAATGAACTATGAGTCTCATATAACACGGTTTCACCCCCTTAACACGGCATTTTTCTAGAAAACTATCTACCCTGTTATAGTTTAGAGAAAATTTAAAGAAATCGATACTCGTTACTTGACCTTTTACCCCGAACTAATGATCGAGCTAATGCGATTATAATTAGGAATATTTTTCGAGATACGGTGTGATGAGGGAATGAGAGTCGTTTGCCTTTGGCGCCCTAGTCGAAGGATTTTCTTAAAGCCGACTTATAGCTCATCTCTCTATAACTTTTTTTTCTTCTTTATTCTTTCTTTCTCTCTCTATTAAACCATAAACGAGCGCAGACGTTAAGGATGATCTCGTTACCAGACATCGTAACGTGATACGCAGCACGATCTAAAAGCAAGCTTCTGTCCTTTCTCTTGTAGGTTACTACCTAACTATACTATTCGGTGTAAAACGGTAGCGCGGAGATTCCGTGTCTCTCAGTCGTTTTAAACGACTAATGCCCTCTCTCTCTCTCTCTCCGTTTCTTTCTCGTAATGCTCGTACCTTAATGAATATTACGAGACAAGATATTACAAGTTGTCTCCCGATGACTCGAGTTACGATCAGCCGAGCCCAGTAATGTCGGATAATTACGAAGGAGGGATAGGCTGAGATAGGAGATGTCATCGTGGGCTCCATTAGGCTACCAGGCAGGCACGTTCTCTTTCTCTATCCTTCTTCTTCTCTTCTATTTCTCTTTTACAATCCTGAATGCTACTACTTCGAGCGAGCATAGACTAAGAGAGAGTGAGAGAGAGCGAGAGAGAGAGTTTAATCTTTTCTGCGATGGCCGCAGCTTCCCTTTAATTAGGCTTTGCTCTCCGTAACAGCAAAGAAAAGGAGCCCCACCTGGGTAAACTTCTTCTTTTCCAACCAAGTAGCACCCATCGTATTTCAAAGACAAGACGAAAGGTTATTCCACTTTCGCGGATACCGCGTTTGCAACGCTACTTAGCGGCAAGGCTTGTTTTAACGAACAAACATTAATTAAAGTATAACATTAAAACAAAAAAACGTTAGAAATTACGGGAGAATAATCCTACGTTCTTTGATCCTATTTGAATTTTCTTTTTATTTCTATTTAATATGTTTCTTTTTTTGTAATATCGCTCGTTTTTAATACCATTGAAATTTTTCGTATTTATATGTAGAATCATTGATATTATTATCTTTTTTTTTTATTTTTTTAATTACAACGTTTTAACTCGTAATTCTAGATTAACATTTCACGATTTAAATACATTTGGTTAATCGTCTGATTTTTTTTTTATTTGGATAAATAACCGAACGTCTCGTCGTCGGGGTCATTCACATTTAAAATGGATACTGGTCATACCGACAAAAAAAAAAGAAAATAAAAGAAGAGAGAAAGAAGAGAGAAGCCTTCCGGTGAAATGATCACCGACATTATCAAAATTAAGTTTAAAACGGCGTAACGCGTATGTGTGTGTGTGTATGTGTATACGCGGCGCGTATGCAAGAAGAAAATTGATAGCACGTCTTGCTCGAGTATATATCGAAGGATGGTAGTTCCCGTACGAGTGCTATTAACGAGCAATCATGTTTATATATATATATATGTATATGTAATATCTTGGTAAAATTATCAGTCTTTTTCAAGGAAGGGTTGGAGGTGGGATGATGGGGGTGGGATAAATTCGCGACGCGTTTGTTATATGTCCAGGACATTCACCTTATGTATGAATCACAATGTATTCATTTTGATCGCATGTTTGCGAAACGCTGAATACCGGAGCTTCGAAAAAGGGAAGGGAAGGCGCGGATACAGCCCATACACGCCCATCACCTTTGTTAGACCCTTTTTCAATCCTTTCATCGACCCTTTTTTAAAAGAAACGAAACCAGAACAAAGAACATTGCTATCTTCAAAGGCACCGGAGATACTTTGAACATTTTTCTCTCTCGCTCTTTCTTACCTCTCTTTTTTATTCTCACTCTTTTACTCTTCTCTTAGATACTTCTTCAATGAAATACAAAAAATCTACATTTTATTCCCTTGTCATAGAATGAAATAAGGGGAAAAAAGAGGGCTTGAGATTAAGTACAAATAAAAGAAGGATTTAGTTAGATTTAAAAATTTTTTTGTCATCACACACACACACAAAGATTTTTTAAGATATACGGTAAACGTCATAAAAATGATGTTAAAAAATTAACTTATTAAAAATAACAAAGTAAAAAATGAAGAATAAATAAATGTGCGTTGCATAACATATAACAAAAGTTAAACACACATACCAAAATCAGTATATCCATTAAAAGTAGCATAATAAAAAATCCATCTGTTTAAAAAAAGTACAAACCCATTATTATCCATGGAATATCCTACAATTTCACATAACAGTTTTATTGGATGAAAATAATCAATTAAAAGTCATAGAATTTTAAATAAAAATGCATATGTCATATTTAGTTTTCGTGTGTACCTTCAGAAATGCTTGTATACATATATATTTGAAAAAAATAACAATTATAAAAGTACAATTAGAAGAAAATCAGAAGAGCAGATGATAAATCCAACGATGATCACCTGTAACAAAAAGAAAAAGATATTAATCATACAATCAAGTGATACAACAGCCTGACAAATAAATCGTCCAATTCGCAGATGCATTATTCGATTGAATTCTTTATTTATTTGTATCAAGTCTCTACTTTCCGTTGCAATAAAACTAAATTTACACGCGTGATTTTACATTTACATAAAATATATATATATATAAAAAAGGGAAAAGTATACAAATATTAAGTTACAAAAAAAAATAATATCTAATAATTATTTTGAAATACTTATAGAAAAGAAAAATTGCAAATTCAATAAAATAAAAAAAAAGTAAAAAATCTTAAAGACGAAACGAGAAAAGAGAAATTACTTTAATATTCACCGAAAGTTAATTAAGCTTTAAAATTGAATAATAAGGGAATTTTAATGTTTTTGACTCTAACTAACTAAAAAGTTATGCATCTCTTTGACGATTAAGACACGACTTTGGTGTCTCAAGGAGATGGAATGATCCATCATCTCCAATTACAACTAGAAATTAATGACGAGCAAAAATTAATATAATAAAATATAAAATATGACTAAAAAGCTATTCTCGAAAAGTTCGAACTTGCTGTTGAACTTTTGAAAATAACTCAATAGTCTATGTAGTTGCCCTCTTCAGCCACATTTAAGTGGGGGCCTCTTCGGCATTAGCCTCTTCGGCATTTAGCCTCTTCTTTCTTCATCCCTGAAAACTGCATTGGACATTTTCTACGAAAATGCGAACGAGATAAAATCTCTCATACTTTTTATGCAAATTAACTAGTATTTTGTTTGATGATTCTAATTCTCAATTAAGAAAAAATTAATTTACATTCTCCGTTAGTTATTCAAGCTCGTGGACCAACAATGAACTTAGAGTTCATTGAAATATACACGAGCACAATTAAACGAATGTCCAAGCAGATAATTATACTCGATGACCTAATAACACGTCGCATTTTTACTATCCAGTAATAAAATCGAATTGAAATAAAAATAATACTATAAATGCAATGCATTTTCTTGCAATATTTTTATTCAATTTATTCTTTATACTGAATTATATCAAATATTTGAAGAAGACTAAATCGCGATAGTGCGAAGTGTTAGTTATAATACTTAAAACTAAGTATCAATTCATCGAAGGTTTTGCGGATTTAATTTCGACTCTATCTCGTTCGAGATAGAATCGAATAGAAATGAATTTCTTAAATGGTTGCAAATCCCTTTGAATCATGATACATAATAAAAATTACAGAAGAGTCGCAAAATAAATTTACAAAGCAAACATAAGAGAATGAAATGATATAATTTTGCAACAAATCTGTATAAACCAGGAGGCGAAATTTCCACTCCGGAGTGGAAGCAAACCTCGTGCCTTTCCTGGATCCTACCTACTTAAAATTAAAGTTTTCACATTCGCTCAAAGAAGTATGCTACCTGCCTGCCAATTACCCATATTTAAAAAGAGCAAATACACATACGTACCCACCCACCCACTCCACGATTCTCTCACATACCACCAGGGTGCAAAAGCCTAAACTAGAGAGCATGCCCCGGGGCACCTCCGACACCCTAGTTCAAACGCGTGTTTTCTAAACTTATGGGAGTACGTACCAATGCTGTAATCGACTGCCAAGGCTAGTGATTATTGCAATAATGACTAAAGCAAAAATACTGGTACATACTAGTATATATCAGCATACTAGTAATATACGAGTATATCAAAGTTTCTGCAAATAAATGCAGCAACTCTACTATGCAAAACGATTTGAAAAAAAAAATGAGAAAAATTGAATATAAATAGAAAAATACCACCATGTGTATTTCTCATATTACACCTAACTTTAGGTGTGCTATAATAAGTAGTATTCTAAGTGATAAATAATGCATTAATTAAAAACTATCACGAAACGATGTACAGTACACACTACCTAATACGCACATACAGGTGTAAAGTACATCGTGCAACCACTAGCACAATAACAGCCGCCAATAGGGGAAGAACTTAAAACTAAACCTATACTAACCGTTTCTCACCCATACGAGTAGCACCTGGGCACACGCATAGATGAGAACGCAGAAAGTATAGGGGGGAGAAACGGGAGATTAGTATATTAGAAGCTGAAAATCCTAATCTAAAAAATATGATTAAAAACACATCAATATATAATACATAAATACATTTTTATAAAAATTTATCTAAGCGGCTAAGGACTCTACAATTTATTGGATAAATAATAACTTTTAATATCTTTTAATATCTTTTAATATCTTTTAATATATTTCAAAACCTCGGACGACTCCTTTCATTAAGTTGGCTGTTCTAATAAAAGAACTGGGCTTTGAGCCACCACTTAACTGCTAGAATCTATCCGTCGCGAATGAGTTTGTTTTCTTGCTCATTTATAATATCGAAGTATCGATATATCAAAATTAATAGCGATTAGATAAACTAAGTACGAAGCAATGCATGTAAGACATTTATTACATGCTATTCTGGACGAAAACGAGTAAATTAATGCTCGGTTTCACCACTACTAACCACGTAATAAAAAGAAAGTGCATTAATTAATTGCACTATTAATTAAATGAATGTAACCGGTGAGACAAGAAAACCTATCCTGAACTAATAAAACATACAATACAATACAATACAATATACAATTTTCATGAGTAACTCCTAGAAAGGAATTACTCATGTGCTCGTCAATAATTTATTGGAATAATTACAACCGGTAACTCGTGCCGATTAGGACCTTTCATCCTCGACATGATTGAGCACCGGAGGGACTTTAAATTTTTTGACTCACTGCGTAAGAAGTTCTGCGATGGCTCCAAAACACTCCTACTTCGCAGCAAGTATTGTAGTCTGCTGATCGAAGATCCATCGAAGACCCATTGAAGATCCATCGAAGACCCATTGAAGATCCATCGAAGACCCATTGAAGATTCATCGAAGATCCAGCGAAGATCCATCGAAGATCCAACGAAGATCCATCGAAGATCCAACGAAGAATTCATTCCACATCTTTGAAAAGTAAGGAAATCCATCGTCTTATCTGTAATATAAAATAGAACATAACGATAAGTTATCTGCAATATAATCCAAAATCATATAAAATAAAATCGAATAAATATAAATAAAATAGATACTTACAATGCATTCCAATGGGATGAAATTCAATTGCACCATGGTGATGCACCTCGCGTGAATCTAAAAACGCGGTATAAACGAAAATAAGAAACTATAGATGAGTTTCTTATCGCGAAACCGAAATTTTATTATACGGCGAACAACACTGATTCTAATTCGCGTATGATTTTAATTTATTATGCGCCCGATCACTGATTCTACAACTGCTTCCAAAGACTGCTTTGCACACAGTCAATGCAAGTAAAAAAATCTTCATTGATGCACTGACTCTAATACGCGAACAGTCTGTGCGACTGTTTTAAAATAAAAATACAACTTTTCTCGAACAAAGTCTAATGCAATTACTGCTTTGGTCGCAGTTAATTTAATATGAAAAATTTCTAATACAATCGCGTAACACGAACGAATTGAAATGAGCGAACGAACGTGCTTCTAATCCGTGATTTTAATTATATTTAATCGATACAACACTCCCGTATATTGCTTCGCGCACGATTGCAATCTGAAACAGAAATAAAAAACAATACTATTAATATCATTACTATTACTGAAAACAATTAAAATGTTTGTTGAATTATTAAATACAAAAATATACTCACTTTGTATCTCCATCGATGAATGCACGATGGGTCTCCTACCCTTAGGATGACGATGACGATGCACTAACACTGATTCTAAAACTGCATTACATGCAGTTAATTCAATTAACACTAGATTAATGGACTAACAATAAACCAATTTGACTCATATCAAATTTCTTTGCTACATATGCTACATATATATATATAAAATTTAAATATTATTTTTTTAAAATATACGTTGATTTTTAATACCATAATGAAATATATGTAAATATTAATTCCTCCCCTCTACCCATTTCTTCATGCAAACAATTTTTGTAAGTTTTTAAAAATAGTAAATGAAACAATAACGAAAAATCTAGTGTTAAACGAATTTCCAAATGAATTTAATTAATAAATTGTAACACTATTCCAACGATGATCTGAAACAAAAATAAAAACAAGATTATATAGACCATTGATATAAAAACATTATTATAATTATTGAGAAAATGTTTTATATAAAAATTGACTTACATTTATTCTTCAGTGATGAATGCACGATGGGTATCCTACCCTTAGGATGACGATGGGCACACGTTTAAATCAAATAAAAGAAACTTGCGAGTTTCTTAACCGAGCAAACGAAACTTTAAAATGCGACGATCAACACTGACTTTACTTTCCGATTCTTTTATATTTTTTTTTAACGATGCAACACACGAGTACTTCATTGCCTACGCGCTCGATTGCAATGATGTTCTGAAACAGAAAAAGGAAAAGAACAATTAATATCATCGATATAATAAAAATCCATTAAAGTTATCATAGAAGTGTTTGATAGAAAAATATAATTACTTTTAGTCTTCATTGATGACTGCAGGATGGGTATCCTACCCTTAGGATGACGATGAATAAAATAAAATTAAATAAAACTCTGAAAAGCTGGAACATACTAAAGATTATATTATAATACAATATTCCCTGTGAATCATTTCTGAAGGTATAACACACTTTAAAAAATATTCTATCATAAAGAATTTAAATTATTAAAAGTAAAAGTTAAACAATATTTATGGAATTTATCAAAGTATGCAACTATTTGTTTGATAGTGCTTGTTTTGTACTTCAAAATACAAACCAAAGCAATATCAGTTGCCTAAATCTCATTACTTGCATAAAATTGCATATAAAATATAAAATATTATTAATATTTATTAATAAAAATCTTTAAAGAAGTCTAAAGAAGACAATAACTGTAGTAGTGAACTCTCAATAAAGAATAATCTAACAAGTGTATCAATTGTTATACTGTCCAATGCTATAATAAACTTTTTAAACGATTAATTCAATAATGATGAGATTAGAAATAAAATTAATAAGTAGTGTAATACGTCACGTTCGTTAGATCTTTACTCGATGGAGGACGGAAGGGGAATGAGATACGTTACTGCTTATCCTTGAGAGTGTCTAACGTTCGGTGCTCAGCTGTTTACGTTTTGCTTTCGGCGGTTATTCTTCTGTTTTCACCTCGAGAAACTCCTACAAATATACATACACATTCATAATTGTCTATAGGTGAATGTTTTGTTTTCTATTCTCTCTCCCTCTCTCACTCTCGTTCTCACTCTTTCTATACATTTTTATATGATTTAAAAAAAAGAATAACGCTTACCTCGATGAATACGAAGATAAAAAAGAGTAAACACAATTGTTAGACTGAGTATATGTATTCCTGCTGGACTGTCCTAATGCTCGGTACCTAAAAAAGGAAAAAAAAGATTACATATTAGTATAACATAAAGAAAATCAAATATATGAGTGTATGTGTACGAACGGTTAACCTATACTTATGTATATATGCCCCTGTATGTGTGTGTGTATTAATTTAATACGAAATACGATCTTTGAAGACATAATTATGAAAAATAATTAATTAGAGCATCATTATAGATGGTAATAAGTATCGATATCGTGAAAATAAGTTGGAAATTAGAAAATAATATTGTTAAATAACATTGGTGAAATTGGCAGGAAGCCGAGATACATCGATGTTATATTCTCACAGATACCTTTCGAACTTTTTAATATTTCCTTTTGAAAACACTCACGTATGAAAATCTTATATGTAGCTATCGTTTGGTATATAATAGAAAGGTGTAAAATACTTTTCAATTACCTGAATTAAAAGGGATGATGCAATACGCTGGAACATATACAGCTGACAGATTTCGAACATGGCGGTGCCTACGTCACAGTGACCGCCGCTGTGACGTACAGTCCATGCACGTAGTTGTATTCGGGGTAGTCACCCGCAAAAAGACATAGCGTCATCTGATGACGTCACGGCTGCTTAATATTTTTTAATTTTTTCCATCTATTATAGAAAAATATCGAATAGTCAAAAATAGTATATAGGAACATAACAATTATCGAAATATATACTTTATAAGCCAAACAATAAAAATCGATCATTATAAGTCGATATCTATAGAAATGATGCCGTAAAACAAGATATATATGTAATTGCCTAGAAAAATGCAAACCAATGTACATGGAATTTTTTTCTACGCAAATACTTTTTATCCTCGACATTATCGTAATCTTTCGATTACATCTTTTGGAAGTCATTTGCTAGAAGAATCTATTAGTACATAGAAAAATTATTTACGTTAGAAAATATTTTTTAATTACCTGAGATTAACGGAACGACGTAGCATCCGTCCGATCTCCAGCACCGACGCCGCGAAAAGAAAGAGGAATGATCAGCAATGAGCCCTGATTGGCTGATAATTATTGCAAAAGAAAAAAATGACCAATCAGAAATTCCCAATTACCATATAGAAATGTATTTCACGCACACAGCTTGCCCCGTCACACGTACGTAACTCGCCTTTCTTCATGACCACTCTAGTCAAGCTTGATATGATAATTTATTTATTAAATAAATAAAAAATTTATTCTATTTTACTATTTAAGGTACACGTATCTTGTTAATATTTAAAAAATAACGAAAAGAATAAAGACAATATGCACTATAAACACCGAACAGAAAAAAATACATAATTTATTTATTACGTAAATTAAATATCAATTTTATGAATTATTATAATTATCTAATTATTAATCCAATTAATAATTATTGTTATCTAATTTATTTTTCTATTAGGTGTATACGTTCCTTGTTAATATTTAAAAAATAACGAGTAAAATAAAGACAATATACACTAAAAACTAAATCACATTGCAACGTTCTGATTTAAACATTCCTTCAATTTTTATGTAATTGTTTAAACTAATATGCATTTGTTTTAACGTCCCTGTGCAATGATGACTTTGGATAATAAAATTTTTATCCAAAAAAATATCGCATTAAAATTATTTTATATTCAAAGTATGTTAATAAGTATGTAATGTTTAAACCAGTACATATGTGTTTAAACAATCTGAAATATAAAGAGATTGCATTTGAATATTAAAATAATTGTTAAATAATCGATAGGAATGTCTATTGTTGTTAAAAAGATCGGAATATATGATCTATGTACCGTCCCCTTCGAAATCCACCGTTGAAATAAGACGTTGTCCTCTATGAAAGTACTTTTATTGAAAGTTGTTTATATGACTTTCCTAACGTTGCGCATGTGTATAAAGTGAATAATCCATCTAATCGATAAATTTAAGATTATAACGTTATGATTTTCGTATTTTTATCATTTTTATGTATTTTTTTTAATGCTCCTGCGCACTGAGGACTTCGAGGGTAAAATTTAGCTGCAATATAAGAAAAGTGCATTAGTGCATTATAATAATTGTTAATTAATACGTAATGTACACGTATATGTAAATGAAAAAAGAAAGTACATTTCTCTAAACAATTATACAACCAATCTATTCTAACAATTAATAAACAATATACTAATGAAAAATGTGAATTATTAAAGTTTACCTTATGATAAAAGAAAGCTGAGGTGTTTGCTTGTTTAAATACCAAAAAATAATGCCTGTATTCATTTTAAAATCTTCCAAGTTCTTCTTTTATGTATGTTCTTGATACATAAAACGATAAGAAAGCCTTATACATGCTGTGCTTTTCCAAATCTTCAAATACTTGCAAATCTGAAAATAATAAGATTGATTAGTAAAGTATCAAGCAAATTGAACGAGTCTATACATGTAAAAAAAAGTATAAAATAATATAGTATTGGTATAATATAAAGAAAATTAAATAAAAGAGTGGTGTGTATACGTTTATCACATTCCTTGTAAATAGTTAAAGAATAATGTGTAGAATAAAGACAATATATACTAAATACTTTGTCACATTGCACAGAAAAACACAATTGTATGGAAAAGAAACCACGTTGTTGATATTTTTAAGACAATTAACATCACATTGCACAGAGAAACATAATTGTATAGATAAGAAACCACGTTATAGAAATCTTTAAAACAAATGACATAAAGCAATATAGCCATCCTTAAAGAATTAAAATAAATTGAAACAAAACAATTGAAATCTCTTATGCCAACTATGAAAGTATAAATTCCCATATTCTGTATTGATATGGAAAAATTCTTGTTATTTTCATTCTTTAAGGATGGTTACAGTGCTTTATGTCAATTGTTTTAAAAATATCTGCAACGAGGTTTCTTTTCTATACGATTGTGTTTTTCTGTGTTGTTTTCAGTGTATAACCTCTTTATTTTATTCCTTATTTTTTAAATATTATAAAGGAATGTGTACACCTAATAGGAAAATAAAATTTATTTTTGATTTATTAGATAAATATATTTTGTGTTTTTCTGTGCAGTGTGATAAAGTTTTTAGTGTATATTGTCTTTGTTCTACACATTAGTTTTTAAATATTAACAAGGGTAACTTGATACTTTACTAATACAATCTTATGATTTTCAGATTTGCAAGTATTTGAAGATTTGGAAAAGCACAGCTTGTATAAGGCTTTCTTATCGTTTTATGTATCAAGAACATACATAAAAGAAGAGTTTACAAGATTTTAAAATGAATCCAGGCAATATGTTTTAGTATTTAAACAAGCAAACACCTCAGCTATCTTCTATTATAATGGTAAACATTAATAATTCACTTTTTTCATTAGTATATTGTTTATTAATTGTTAGAATAGATTGGTTGTATAATTGTTTAGAGAAATGTACTTTCTTTTTTCATTTACATATACGTGTACATTACGTATTAATTAACAATTATTATAATGCATTAATGCACTTTTCTTATATTGCAGCTAAATTTTACCCTCGAAGTCCTCAGTGCGCAGGAGCATTAAAAAAAATACATAAAAATGATAAAAATACGAAAATCATAACGTTATAATCTTAAATTTATCGATTAGATGGATTATTCACTTTATACACATGCGCAACGTTAACAAAGTCATATAAACAACTTTCAATAAAAGTACTTTCATAGAGGACAACGTCTTATTTCAACGGTGGATTTCGAAGGGGACGGTACATAGATCATATATTCCGATCTTTTTAACAACAATAGACATTCCTATCGATTATTTAACAATTATTTTTAATATTCAAATGCAATCTCTTTATATTTCAGATTGTTTAAACACATATGTACTGGTTTAAACATTACATACTTATTAACATACTTTGAATATAAAATAATTTTAATGCGATATTTTTTTGGATAAAAATTTTATTATCCAAAGTCATCATTGCACAGGGACGTTAAAACAAATGCATATTAGTTTAAACAATTACATAAAAATTGAAGGAATGTTTAAATCAGAACGTTGCAATGTGATTTAGTTTTTAGTGTATATTGTCTTTATTTTACTCGTTATTTTTTAAATATTAACAAGGAACGTATACACCTAATAGAAAAATAAATTAGATAACAATAATTATTAATTGGATTAATAATTAGATAATTATAATAATTCATAAAATTGATATTTAATTTACGTAATAAATAAATTATGTATTTTTTTCTGTTCGGTGTTTATAGTGCATATTGTCTTTATTCTTTTCGTTATTTTTTAAATATTAACAAGATACGTGTACCTTAAATAGTAAAATAGAATAAATTTTTTATTTATTTAATAAATAAATTATCATATCAAGCTTGACTAGAGTGGTCATGAAGAAAGGCGAGTTACGTACGTGTGACGGGGCAAGCTGTGTGCGTGAAATACATTTCTATATGGTAATTGGGAATTTCTGATTGGTCATTTTTTTCTTTTGCAATAATTATCAGCCAATCAGGGCTCATTGCTGATCATTCCTCTTTCTTTTCGCGGCGTCGGTGCTGGAGATCGGACGGATGCTACGTCGTTCCGTTAATCTCAGGTAATTAAAAAATATTTTCTAACGTAAATAATTTTTCTATGTACTAATAGATTCTTCTAGCAAATGACTTCCAAACGATGTAATCGAAAGATTACGATAATGTCGAGGATAAAAAGTATTTGCGTAGAAAAAAATTCCATGTACATTGGTTTGCATTTTTCTAGGCAATTACATATATATCTTGTTTTACGGCATCATTTCTATAGATATCGACTTATAATGATCGATTTTTATTGTTTGGCTTAATAAAGTATATATTTCGATAATTGTTATGTTCCTATATACTATTTTTGACTATTCGATATTTTTCTATAATAGATGGAAAAAATTAAAAAATATTAAGCAGCCGTGACGTCATCAGATGACGCTATGTCTTTTTGCGGGTGACTACCCCGAATACAACTACGTGCATGGACTGTACGTCACAGCGGCGGTCACTGTGACGTAGGCACCGCCATGTTCGAAATCTGTCAGCTGTATATGTTCCAGCGTATTGCATCATCCCTTTTAATTCAGGTAATTGAAAAGTATTTTACACCTTTCTATTATATACCAAACGATAGCTACATATAAGATTTTCATACGTGAGTGTTTTCAAAAGGAAATATTAAAAAGTTCGAAAGGTATCTGTGAGAATATAACATCGATGTATCTCGGCTTCCTGCCAATTTCACCAATGTTATTTAACAATATTATTTTCTAATTTCCAACTTATTTTCATGGTATCGATACTTATTACCATCTATAATGATGCTCTAATTAATTATTTTTCATAATTATGTCTTCAAACATCGTATTTCGTATTAAATTAATACACACACCATACAGGCATATATACATAAGTATAGGTTAACCGCTCGTACACATACACTCATATATTTGATTTTTTTTATGTTATACTAATATGTAATCTTTTTTTTCCTTTTTTAGCTACCGAGCATTAGGACAGTCCAGCAGGAATACATATACTCAGTCTAACAATTGTGTTTACTCTTTTTTATCTTCATTTTATCTTCTATTCATCGAGGTAAGCGTTATTCTTTTTTTTAAACCATATAGAAATGTATAGAAAGAGTAAGAACGAGAGTGAGAGAGGGAGAGAGAATAGAAAACAAAACATTCACCTATAGACAATTATGAATGTGTATGTATATTTGTAGGAGTTTCTCGAGGTGAAAACAGAAGAATAACCGCCGAAAGCAAAACGTAAACAGCTGAGCACCGAACGTTAGACACTCTCAAGGATAAGCAGTAACGTATCTCATTCCCCTTCCGTCCTCCATCGAGTAAAGATCTAACGAACGTGACGTATTACACTACTTATTGATTTTATTTCTAATCTCATCATTATTGAATTAATCGTTTAAAAAGTTTATTATAGCATTGGACAGTATAACAATTGATACACTTGTTAGGTTATTCTTTATTGAGAGTTCACTACTACAGTTATTGTCTTCTTTAGACTTCTTTAATGATTTTTATTAATAATTATTAATAATATTTTATATTTTATATGCAATTTTATGCAAGTAATGAGATTTAGGCAACTGATATTGCTTTGGTTTGTATTTTGAAGTACAAAACAAGCACTATCAAACAAATAGTTGCATACTTTGATAAATTCCATAAATATTGTTTAACTTTTACTTTTAATAATTTAAATTCTTTATGATAGAATATTTTTTAAAGTGTGTTATACCTTCAGAAATGATTCACAGGGAATATTGTATTATAATATAATCTTTAGTATGTTCCAGCTTTTCAGAGTTTTATTTAATTTTATTTTATTCATCGTCATCCTAAGGGTAGGATACCCATCCTGCAGTCATCAATGAAGACTAAAAGTAAGTATATTTTTCTATCAAACACTTCTATGATAACTTTAATGGATTTTTATTATAACGATGATATTAATTGTTCTTTTCCTTTTTCTGTTTCAGAACATCATTGCAATCGAGCGCGTAGGCAATGAAGTACTCGTGTGTTGCATCGTTAAAAAAAAGTATAAAAGAATCGGAAAGTAAAGTCAGTGTTGATCGTCGCATTTTAAAGTTTCGTTTGCTCGGTTAAGAAACTCGCAAGTTTCTTTTATTTGATTTAAACGTGTGCCCATCGTCATCCTAAGGGTAGGATACCCATCGTGCATTCATCACTGAAGAATAAATGTAAGTCAATTTTTATATAAAACATTTTCTCAATAATTATAATAATGTTTTTATATCAATGGTCTATATAATCTTGTTTTTATTTTTGTTTCAGATCATCGTTGGAATAGTGTTACAATTTATTAATTAAATTCATTTGGAAATTCGTTTAACACTAGATTTTTTCGTTATTGTTTCATTTACTATTTTTTAAAAACTTACAAAAATTGTTTGCATGAAGAAATGGGTAGAGGGGAGGAATTAATATTTACATATATTTCATTATGGTATTAAAAATCAACGTATATTTTAAAAAAATAATATTTAAATTTTATATATATATATATGTAGCATATGTAGCAAAGAAATTTGATATGAGTCAAATTGGTTTATTGTTAGTTCATTAATCTAGTGTTAATTGAATTAACTGCATGTAATGCAGTTTTAGAATCAGTGTTAGTGCATCGTCATCGTCATCCTAAGGGTAGGAGACCCATCGTGCATTCATCGATGGAGATACAAAGTGAGTATATTTTTGTATTTAATAATTCAACAAACATTTTAATTGTTTTCAGTAATAGTAATGATATTAATAGTATTGTTTTTTATTTCTGTTTCAGATTGCAATCGTGCGCGAAGCAATATACGGGAGTGTTGTATCGATTAAATATAATTAAAATCACGGATTAGAAGCACGTTCGTTCGCTCATTTCAATTCGTTCGTGTTACGCGATTGTATTAGAAATTTTTCATATTAAATTAACTGCGACCAAAGCAGTAATTGCATTAGACTTTGTTCGAGAAAAGTTGTATTTTTATTTTAAAACAGTCGCACAGACTGTTCGCGTATTAGAGTCAGTGCATCAATGAAGATTTTTTTACTTGCATTGACTGTGTGCAAAGCAGTCTTTGGAAGCAGTTGTAGAATCAGTGATCGGGCGCATAATAAATTAAAATCATACGCGAATTAGAATCAGTGTTGTTCGCCGTATAATAAAATTTCGGTTTCGCGATAAGAAACTCATCTATAGTTTCTTATTTTCGTTTATACCGCGTTTTTAGATTCACGCGAGGTGCATCACCATGGTGCAATTGAATTTCATCCCATTGGAATGCATTGTAAGTATCTATTTTTATTTATATTTTATTCGATTTTATTTTATATGATTTTGGATTATATTGCAGATAACTTATCGTTATGTTCTATTTTATATTACAGATAAGACGATGGATTTCCTTACTTTTCAAAGATGTGGAATGAATTCTTCGTTGGATCTTCGATGGATCTTCGTTGGATCTTCGATGGATCTTCAATGGGTCTTCGATGGATCTTCAATGGGTCTTCGATGGATCTTCAATGGGTCTTCGATGGATCTTCGATCAGCAGACTACAATACTTGCTGCGAAGTAGGAGTGTTTTGGAGCCATCGCAGAACTTCTTACGCAGTGAGTCAAAAAATTTAAAGTCCCTCCGGTGCTCAATCATGTCGAGGATGAAAGGTCCTAATCGGCACGAGTTACCGGTTGTAATTATTCCAATAAATTATTGACGAGCACATGAGTAATTCCTTTCTAGGAGTTACTCATGAAAATTGTATATTGTATTGTATTGTATTGTATGTTTTATTAGTTCAGGATAGGTTTTCTTGTCTCACCGGTTACATTCATTTAATTAATAGTGCAATTAATTAATGCACTTTCTTTTTTATTACGTAGTTAGTAGTGGTGAAACCGAGCATTAATTTACTCGTTTTCGTCCAGAATAGCATGTAATAAATGTCTTACATGCATTGCTTCGTACTTAGTTTATCTAATCGCTATTAATTTTGATATATCGATACTTCGATATTATAAATAAATGAGCAAGAAAACAAACTCATTCGCGACGGATAGATTCTAGCAGTTAAGTGGTGGCTCAAAGCCCAGTTCTTTTATTAGAACAGCCAACTTAATGAAAGGAGTCGTCCGAGGTTTTGAAATATATTAAAAGATATTAAAAGATATTAAAAGATATTAAAAGTTATTATTTATCCAATAAATTGTAGAGTCCTTAGCCGCTTAGATAAATTTTTATAAAAATGTATTTATGTATTATATATTGATGTGTTTTTAATCATATTTTTTAGATTAGGATTTTCAGCTTCTAATATACTAATCTCCCGTTTCTCCCCCCTATACTTTCTGCGTTCTCATCTATGCGTGTGCCCAGGTGCTACTCGTATGGGTGAGAAACGGTTAGTATAGGTTTAGTTTTAAGTTCTTCCCCTATTGGCGGCTGTTATTGTGCTAGTGGTTGCACGATGTACTTTACACCTGTATGTGCGTATTAGGTAGTGTGTACTGTACATCGTTTCGTGATAGTTTTTAATTAATGCATTATTTATCACTTAGAATACTACTTATTATAGCACACCTAAAGTTAGGTGTAATATGAGAAATACACATGGTGGTATTTTTCTATTTATATTAAATTTTTCTCATTTTTTTTTTTCAAATCGTTTTGCATAGTAGAGTTGCTGCATTTATTTGCAGAAACTTTGATATACTCGTATATTACTAGTATGCTGATATATACTAGTATGTACCAGTATTTTTGCTTTAGTCATTATTGCAATAATCACTAGCCTTGGCAGTCGATTACAGCATTGGTACGTACTCCCATAAGTTTAGAAAACACGCGTTTGAACTAGGGTGTCGGAGGTGCCCCGGGGCATGCTCTCTAGTTTAGGCTTTTGCACCCTGGTGGTATGTGAGAGAATCGTGGAGTGGGTGGGTGGGTACGTATGTGTATTTGCTCTTTTTAAATATGGGTAATTGGCAGGCAGGTAGCATACTTCTTTGAGTGAATGTGAAAACTTTAATTTTAAGTAGGTAGGATCCAGGAAAGGCACGAGGTTTGCTTCCACTCCGGAGTGGAAATTTCGCCTCCTGGTTTATACAGAATTGTTGCAAAATTATATTATTTCATTCTCTTATGTTTGCTTTATAAATTTATTTTGCGACTCTTCTGTAATTTTTATTATGTATCATGATTCAAAGGGATTTGCAACCATTTAAGAAATTCATTTCTATTCGATTCTATCTCGAACGAGATAGAGTCGAAATTAAATCCGCAAAACCTTCGATGAATTGATACTTAGTTTTAAGTATTATAACTAACACTTCGCACTATCGCGATTTAGTCTTCTTCAAATATTTGATATAATTCAGTATAAAGAATAAATTGAATAAAAATATTGCAAGAAAATGCATTGCATTTATAGTATTATTTTTATTTCAATTCGATTTTATTACTGGATAGTAAAAATGCGACGTGTTATTAGGTCATCGAGTATAATTATCTGCTTGGACATTCGTTTAATTGTGCTCGTGTATATTTCAATGAACTCTAAGTTCATTGTTGGTCCACGAGCTTGAATAACTAACGGAGAATGTAAATTAATTTTTTCTTAATTGAGAATTAGAATCATCAAACAAAATACTAGTTAATTTGCATAAAAAGTATGAGAGATGTTATCTCGTTCGCATTTTCGTAGAAAATGTCCAATGCAGTTTTCAGGGATGAAGAAAGAAGAGGCTAAATGCCGAAGAGGCTAATGCCGAAGAGGCCCCCACTTAAATGTGGCTGAAGAGGGCAACTACATAGATTATTGAGTTATTTTCAAAAGTTCAACAGCAAGTTCGAACTTTTTGAGAATAGCTTTTTAGTCATATTTTATATTTTATTATATTAATTTTTGCTCGTCATTAATTTCTAGTTGTAATTGGAGATGATGGATCATTCCATCTCCTTGAGACACCAAAGTCGTGTCTTAATCGTCAAAGAGATGCATAACTTTTTAGTTAGTTAGAGTCAAAAACATTAAAATTCCCTTATTATTCAATTTTAAAGCTTAATTAACTTTCGGTGAATATTAAAGTAATTTCTCTTTTCTCGTTTTGTCTTTAAGATTTTTTACTTTTTTTTTATTTTATTGAATTTGCAATTTTTCTTTTCTATAAGTATTTCAAAATAATTATTAGATATTATTTTTTTTTGTAACTTAATATTTGCATACCTTCCCTTTTTTTATATATATATATATTTTATGTAAATGTAAAATCACGCGTGTAAATTTAGTTTTATTGCAACGGAAAGTAGAGACTTGATACAAATAAATAAAGAATTCATTCGAATAATGCATCTGCGAATTGGACGATTTATATGTCAGGCTGTTGTATCACTTGATTGTATGATTAATATCTTTTTCTTTTTGTTACAGGTGATCATCGTTGGATTTATCATCTGCTCTTCTGATTTTCTTCTAATTGTACTTTTATAATTGTTATTTTTTTCAAATATATATGTATACAAGCATTTCTGAAGGTACACACGAAAACTAATTATTACATATGCATTTTTATTTAAAATTCTATAATAAATCTTACTCCTAATATTTATGAAAATGCATCCTTTTTTTTTTTACTTATTTTCCTTATAAAATTAATGTAAGATATTATAGAAAAAAATGAAAATGTAATAACCTTATTTCACAATAATGAACAAAAGAAATTAAAATAAAAAAGGGAAAAAATGAAGAGAGAAGAATACGACAACGCATCGTATGCGTTATATAAAAGGGCTGAAATTATCCAGGAAGCAAGGTAGAACCGGGACGAAGGAGTCTATGCTCGAGCGTAAAGAAGGTCTTTTCTCGAGTGTGTTGTAGGCCATTGCATCAAAGAGTGGGGTGGACCTTCTTTGTACAAGCAAAAGAGAGAGGATAGTGTTCGAGGTACGTATCTCTATTGCCGTAATTTTCACGGTGAGAAAGAGAAAGAAGATGAGTGTAAGAGAGGAGAAAAGGAAGAAGGGCTTCCCCTCGAACGATGCTACGATCTCTGATGCAACGTATAATCAAACGAACAGCGATGTGTTCGGGTCAGTGGCTGATAACATCGATTCCTTTTATTTTTTCGACTTATTTTTTTGATTTATTTTTTCTCTATACAACATTACACTCTCTGTTTCTCTTTCTATTCCGCCCTTTTATCCCTTCTTCTACGATATTAGTGATTTACGTTGGCACGGATGAAACCGATTATAATTGTTCTAAGTAGAAGTTATATAAAGTTTTATATACTTATTAATTCTTTAAATAGATCATTAAAACGTAATCGATATTTAAGCATAAAATTATTTACGTGTGTTTAATTAAAAATACGTGTAATTAAATGAATAAGTAAATGAAACTAATCATAATTAAAGAATTTAAATAATGGTTTGATAAAATATGGATCATGTGTAAATAATTTAACTGTCAAAATGTTTATCTCGCGTCTAGTTTTTATCCGTAAGAACTGTTTATCCATACTCTTCTATTACTTTGTTAATTTTACTTAACACTTTCTTATTTAATTTTTTTCTTTTTCTTTTTGTATATCTTTTTCTTTGCTTTCTTTACTTCGATAGAGGGGTGGAGGGAGAGGAGAACTCCGACCACCAGCTGCGATCGTCGATGTTAGTAAATTAAAAGGCTCGAAAAGTATCATACGTTGTTTCCGATCTTTTTATAAGTAAAGACCTCATCGTACGTTATGTTGGTAAAATCAATTTTTCCGTTTGAAAACAATAGCTGTTGAAACGATAAAAACGTTCCCGTAGTCTCTGATATGAAATAGTTAAAAAAAAGTGACATTATTTTAACATACGTGTAGGTATCACTAAAAATGGTTTAAGGGAAGGTAACGCGTTGGTAGCTTTGACAGGTGAATCGTGACACGTGCGATCGTCGTAGGTAATCGTAAATAATAAATTGCAGTGTAGGATGTAACCTGAAACGATAGATTTCTGTCGTCGCGCGTTTCTATCTTTCTTTGGTATTTTTTTTTCTTCGATCTCTCTCTCTCTCTTTTTATTTTTCTTACGACCAAGAAAGAAAGAGACTTTCTTTTCGAGAAAGACTCTGTCAGTGAGAAAATTTCGCGGCTCTAATTTTCGTGCGTATCTACTCCGGGGTAACAATGTCGGTTACTTGTTATTATACTTCATCGACTGTACAAAGAGAAGTCTGTAATTTGTGGAAGTAATCGTAACTAAATTATACCTTTAAGAGATCCACGAAGCAAAAATACAAGGTATCCCTACTTGAATGCATAGCTTTTTTGTAAGCTATTATCAGGGATCATGCACGGCATCTATTAACAACAGAAAGGAACCTTATCGTTTCTTCTTTTCTCTTTCTCTCATGACTTTTATTTTATTTCCTTCTTTTTTCTCTTTTTTTTCTTTTTTACATCTTCTACCAGGAGAGATAGAAAGAAAGAAAAAAACGTCCTCCTCAAAGGGTCCCCCTTATCCCAAGGGTAAAATGTATTCTTTTCTTTTTTTTTGCTCCGCGATGAGTTACGTGTATTAGTGTTAGATAAATAACGACGTTATTACCAACATAATGGGAACGATCTAATGCAAGAAATAAAGAAAGAAAAAAATCATCGAATGAATCCAATCGGTTTTTTTTTTTTGGACGGTCACGCGTAATATAACTTCTTCGATACTATTTAGATCCCATATCGTCGATAAAAAAAAGAAAGAAAAAAAAGAATATATTTTTCCTTTTTTTTTTTCTTTTTTATATTCTCCACGAGTAATAGTACATCGTACCATATGATGATCGTTCTTCTCTTTCATCGTTTCGATATTAAATGAAACATATTCGTAGAAATAGTTGATAACGTTCGAAGAAATAAATCGAATGACCAATAATAATGAATCGAAATTGAGATCCATCAACCAGAGATATATAGAATTCTTCCTGTTGGTTGGTCAAATACAACATCGTCGTGATAACGAGTATTACTTATACGCGTTAATGGTCACTGGATTAAATGGCCTCGTTCAAAGAATCACGAGTGTGGCAATACTGCTGCTTGGGTGCTATTGTAACGATATAATTGCTACTACGTAATACCTACTCGATAGATCGATATATGATCGCTAGCAACGAGTATTTATAAATCCTTTCGGTATCGTTCAAATAAATATATCTATATATACACGATTGAACTAGTAGTAGATGTATTAAATCACGGACAAAATTATAAATCAATTAAAAGATAGAAAAAATAGAAAAAATAATAGGAAAATGAAAAATTAGAAGGGAGGAGAAGTACGAAGAAAGAAAAAAAATAAATAAACAATTAATTCAATTAAATACAAAAAGAAAATTGAATCACGACTACCGATATACGCGGTGGTACCATTGATTTATCATCGATTATCATAGATACGACGACGACGAGGACTCGTTCGTTGGTTCATTCGCTCTCTCGTTCAATAACGATTTGCAATCTAGAAAGCAAAGGTACACACTAACAGCAACAGGAGCAACCGGCAGTAAGAGGAACGGCAATAGGCACCGGACTCGTCGGCAAATAACCATTGCTTTCGCAATAACGCGAGTCCGCGCGCTAATTGCGATCTTTGTGAGCGAGTAAAAGAGAGAGAGAAAGAGAGACTAGGCATCGTTAGGTTTATGCGTATTAATTGTATACCTAGCTGAAATAATTGTAGCTTCGGGGGGTTGTACGTATCCTTCCTTAACTCCCTCTCTCACTCTCTATTTCTATCTCTTTTTCAATATTTCTCTCGGTATCTGTATATTTTCTTTCTATCTCTAGAAAAGATTCCTTATTATGTGTCTATCTTGTATGTATCTCGTTGATATATAATATTTTCCTATATTATACCTTTTTTTTTTTTTTTAAGTAAGATCTATCTATACGATCTCGAGATAAAAAGAAAAATGATTGATTTTTCTATAGAAAAATATAGATAGATAGATATAATCAGACGACCTCGAAGGAGATTCCATTCACCAATAGCAAGGAATGATGTTACTTCGAATCTATATTCTCGACAATCTATATCGAAGAAAACGAATAAGAGAAAAGGGTGACGATGATTAGGGTTGGCATAGTCGAACGGACGTATTAATTAACCTTAAAACCGGCCGAATCTGGCAAGCCCTTTTTCTCCTCCTACTCCTCTACCCTTTCCCTCCTACCTCTACTATCTAGAACCGCAAACACTTTGGGATTATTCGTGCGTGAAGAGCGATCAGTCACTATCTGCCATCGGTGTCGGCAATCCCTCTGCTGACTCCTCTCGAATCGAAGCTTTCGAACATGCTCGATCCGTCCGCATGACACATACGTTTCGGTCCCCGATCGTAGGCTATTGCCACCACTATTCCAACATCACCAACACCATAACCAACACCACCACCCCATTCGTAACCCCATACTTCACGTTGCTATTTATATTTCGAATCGCGCTATGCGTTTACCTACCCTCGGAAAAGCGGACACGCACCGTAGTAGTACACAAGCCCAAACATGGCTACCCTCGAATTAGCGCACCCTTTCTCGACAGTTGCATTTCATTTTCCCTTTTTCTCTCCCTCCCTTCCCTTCCCTTCCCTTCTCTTCTCTTCTCTCTGACAATCCTTTCACGTTTCTCTTTCTCTCTCTCTCTATCTCTCTCTCTGTAACACCCCCCATATGTACGAAGGACAATTCGTCAGCCGGTACAATTGTCACACGAAAATTCCTTCGGGTAGGACCGATATTATTTTCATAGTACCCTCCCAAACACGCGTATCGCACGCGAAACTACCCCGAAACGGTAGTTTCTCTTTTTTTTTTTTTTTTTTTCTTTTTTCTTTTCTATTTCATATCATATGGCGTATAGAATACTTATGTTAACGAAACCTATCCGCGAGCAGATGACGAAATAGTCACGAAAACATTAATCGATTCTCTGATACTTCCTTATCGTTTCGTATCGTATTCGTTTATAGACAAATCAAAAGTAATTATTTTAGAAATGACAAATATCGATATAAAAAAGAACAAATTCCAATGAAGAATTCGAACGTTCGAGGATCGAATCGGTGTATGCAATTTTTCGAATATAAGGTAAAAAACGAAACACAAGTAGAGAATAGGCACGCGAAAAGGGTGAAGGGGGGAGGCTTGGGTAATAAAAAAAAGTATCGTACATTGGTAGTAGAAAACTTAAGACAAAAGTTCCTTTCTCCCTTTCCCTTTTCGTTTCTCTATCTTTCTTTTCCTATTTCATTTTGAAACACATCGCGTCTGTCGGGTAAGATCTTAATTTGCATGAACGCCTTGACTTCGAGATAAATGCGATAAAGAGCACAATAAAAGTCTGTAAATCTTTTTGGTCGTCATCGAAGGACGACAACCTGACGATCGAAGGACTAAAAAAGGAAAGAGAGAAAAAGAGGAGGAGAGGGACGGGGGAGAAAAAAGGAAGAAGAAAGCCCGGATGATATAGCGCTTCTTGTAGCCCGTTATTTAAATTAGGCCAATAAACTTCGAAAGCCTGTAAAGAGAGAGTAGTACGAGAACGACAAAGAAGAAGAAGAAGAAGAAGAAGAAGAAGAAGACATCGAAAGATATCTTTACCTACACCCACGCGTGACGTTCGTAAAAGCCATTCTATTCCCACTCGATCTAGCATACTCGAGAATAGCAAATAACACCACCCATAGAATCAAACCATTCCCAACAAGAAACTCTTCTTCTTTTTCTTCACCCTCCACGAGTGTTTTCACGAATTACCATCGTACCAAGTAAATAGAGAGAGAGAGAGAGAGAGAGAAAAATAGTGAAAGAAAAAGAACAAAAAGAATGAAAGAAAAAAGGAGACAGATAGTTTGATCGTTCTGGGTCGTAATTGCGCCCACTTCCTGACACCCAGGATCGCAAATCGTTTTCGGCACTAGTAAAGAGAGAGAGAGAGAGAAAGATCGCGATAAACGCGTCCCTTTCGACGAAGAGAACGGAAATGGATGACGATCGACCGTAAGGATAAAGAAGAGCAAGGTTCTCTTCTTGGTCTTATCGATGCCGATCGCAAACCTCGACTTTACGTCTATCGATTTGCATCCTTCCTTTTTTATACAAGAACGAGAGAAGTATAGAAAGAAAGAGATACAGAGAGAGAGAGAGAGAGAGACACGATGAGAATGTTATTTTCTTTATTACGGGCACGCGTATTGGATCTTTGCCAGCTCGTTTTCCAACCCAACGGCGAATAGAAAAGTCTTTAAAAGTAGTATTTACTAAACGAGAGATAATGAAAGAAAGAGATAAAGAAAGAGAGAGAGAGAGAAAGAAAGATAGTATACAAATATAACAGTATAACGCTTCTTGCCTTCCTTACTTTTCGCCTGGAAATATCGTCGTCCCTTTTTTTTAAGAGCATTTGCTTTTGAGGATACTACTTAAGTTTACGATCTTGAAAGTGGACGAGAAAATTTTTCACGGTAGCCAGCCATACCTTAGAGTAGATATCTAGCTATCACAATGTGCGTTACCAAGCCGTTACCCCTTCTACTTGTTCTCCTCCTCTTCCTCTTCTTCCTCCCCGTTAATCTTCTCTTAAGTTCGATTTTCCAAGAAAACCGATAGACGACGACGACGACGACGATTCTCTCAACTCTTATTCTTCTCCTTTAGTTGTGTACTATATAATGTTTACGAGGAGGAGGCCACGTGGCCCGTTACAATCGAGTTACGCGTGCTGCTTCGAAACCAGTAAGAGAGAAAGAAAGAAAAGGAGAGAAAATAATAGAGAAAGAGATAGAAGTCAACGAAGTAAGAGAGAAAGGAAGGCAATACGCTCGTGGCAGCCTCCTGTTCGTTCTTTCTTTCCTTATTACCGGTCCTTTACGGGCAACCGAACGACGCGGAATTATCGCTCGAGAGCGTAATAATTTAACTTAAAAATGTTGTGTTGCTCGCGCGCGAACACACGACTATATACTTCTATCGATTCGTATACTTACTTACGACCTAAAGATATATATGTATTAGTACCTATATAGATATAGATTCAAACGGAAGACCATTTCCGACAAATGCGTTTACTTTGGTGAAACGCGGATTGGGTAGACTTTCTATTCTATTTTCAAATGATCGCATTTCGTTTATCTACTAGATAAATGTCGTAATCGGAGTCTTGTTAATAATAATGATAATAATCGTCCGTCATTATTATTATTATTGTTATTATTATTATGGTCATCATCGTGATTATGATGATGATGATGATCATCATCAGCAGCAGCATCATCATCAGTATCATCATGATAATCATGAAAATACGCGGTAGAACGAAATTCGATCATATATCGTTGGGATCGTGCTAGCATTCGGTAGAAATAACGAGGTAATCTTCTAAAATAATTTTATTTCCCCTCGGCTATGGAAGCGAAGTTCAACTACGCGTGTACATAAATACGTGTGTACCTATCTATCGAGTTGGTATTAGGGTAAATGGAGTACCATGCTCGTGGCTAACGTGGGGTAACCACCACGAATCGAAAATGGTTACGGATCCGCGATGAGTTTTTCAATGCCAGAGGCGTCGCAATCGGTTTCTCTCTTCGTTCATTCGTTCGTTCTTTCCTTTCCTTTCTCTTGATAAACATCGTCATCGTCATAGTTATAGTTATGAACGGATCGCGTCGATATCACCCTTTCTCCTCCCTCGGCAGGCCTCGTTTAATTGATCGAATATCGAACCGGTCATCTCTCGTTGATGACCGTAATGATTGTTCTCTCCTATTTCCCCTTTTCTTCCATTTCTCTTTCTATTCCTCCCCACCCATCCTCCGTCATCGTCCTATTTTCATTATCGCGAATGCATCCAGTCCTAATATTGATTGGATTCTCTATACAAATGCGAGTATTCGCACGTTTATGGTGTTCGATAATGCTAATTGTTAGAGATAAATGACACGAGTGACGAATACCTTGTTAAATGCGAACGAACGAAGGTGCATTATTAAATCACGCGTGATATTTCATCTTGTTATTCGATATTTCTTCGAGTTTGAAAAATAAAACAAAAATCTGTTTACCGTTATTAAAAACTTATTTAATTGTCAACAACGTTCGTACGTATGTATGCATGCATGCGTGAAAAGTTCATTCGTTTGCGTGAGTTCAGGCTCGAATACCTGAACGATGATGGTCCAACACTGGGAGGAAGGGTACTTTCATCCCTCCCTCGTTAATTTACATATTTCGAGTCCGGTTGGGCTCACTCGCTTCAGCTCGGTCAATAGATTAGATCGATTAGGTTTATTAATTTAAATCGAGAGACGAATAATAAAGCAACTGCGGCCAAATGGGATACACTTTTTTTTTCTAAATTGCACCACGTCGACCAAATGAAAATTGACGTTCAGGTAGTAGGTGTGCCAGTAGTTGGAGTGAGACAAAAAAACGTTCTCCCTTTTATTTATTTTTCTTTCTTATTAACGTTGACGAGCACTTTGCAAGGTAAACATTTATATTGCACGTACTTGTTATCCACGATTTCGTTCGTATATTTTATTTAGCATTCGCATGACGTAAACAATTACTATGTTGCTATAGGCGTGCATAATTTGATGCACATCCAGAGACAGATTGAAAACAAAATACGATGCGGAAAATAAATATAAAATTTAATTTGCCTTTGTGTTAAACGAAATTTATTAAAAAGAAAATTCAGTTTAAAAATGATACATACGTGTTAAACATTTGTTTTATTACGTGACAAATTCTCTCGTACGAACACTTTTGTGTGCGTTTCTTTCTCTCTCTCTCTCTCTCTCTCTATTTAATTAATTCATGTAATATAACGGAGGTTCTCTACCGTATTAAAAAATCTACTTGGGTGGTTTGAATATTTTGTTGTCGTTTTAAAACGCTCAACGAATTCCCTGTAATCAAATAAGATTTTTTCATACAAATTTTTCTTGAACATAAATGAAAAAAAAAAAAGAATCTCTAGTCGCGTAATTGGATGTTGTCAAGTTAGTTATATTGTTCATCATTGATAGTAGTCTCGTAATCGAAGTATCGAGTCACACGTGAGGCGACGTTAAAAACGTGTCTGTAAGAAGAAGAAGAAGAAGAAGAAGAAGAAGAAGCTTTACCATTCGACGACGATGTCAATCAAGACAGGTACGCGGAAGTTCGACGAAGAATAGCAAGTTTAAATGGCACATAAGGTAAAAGTATATACAATGGTAGTTTCATCGGTACCACGGTCACGAATAGTATACGTGAGAAATAATAGCATGAAGTTCTGCATGGCTCTATTAAAAGTTTAACGTACCTAACGACAGTTATACCACTCACAATTCTATCAAATATTATATATATATATTGTATTATCGTGTTTTTCTTCTCTCTCTCTCTCCCATAAATAACAAAATTCTCTGACGTGTAAATTATTATTATTATTATTCATTTCCTAACGAAAATGAATCTCTTCGTCTCTTTCATCAAACATTCGTTCGTGCGTGAAAATGAAACGAATTGATATTATTGGATGCTGCAACCTACGTATTAACTCATTTATAACATACTTATTATAGATTAATAACGCGTTTAATAGCAAACGGAAATACAGTATATGAATGTTTGAATGTATTTGACAAATTATACAACGACGACGTGTGTATCGCGCGATTCCTCGTTCTGTCCACAAAATTCAAAATAGGGTGTATATATATATATATGTATACATTGTTAAATCTTAACCTTTTCTTTTCCCTTCCTTCTGGAAAATCCTAAAAAGAGGATTACAAGAGGTGCACAGAACGAATGGAAAAGAACGGAAATCGATAGACCAAAGAAGATTATACGCATGAACGAACGATGGAAGAAAGGCAGATTAATTTGTCGACGATAGCTCGAAAATTTGAGATATACGATGAGAAGTAAAGTGGGGGTTAGCGAAGAGGAAGTGGGAGGGTCGGTTTTGGCAGAAAAGCGGCGGATGGGGGGGCCAGGGGGGACTACGTTAAAGCGGGCACACGGAATAATATCGCAGCAATCATATTACGAAACAGGCAAATACGTCAACACAACGTGTATGCACTGAATAATGCATTGTTGGTGCAGCTAATGCACGGTCAGCTACCGTACGGATAGCATCCCCGTGTAATTGGGGTCCGTGTTTGCGAATCAAAGTCATCATCGACCGTCATCGTTGTTGCTAGTGCACCACGATGATGGCCATGATGAAATGACCTGACGACGACGATATAGCGATATTCTCGTTCGGCAAACATGTCAGTTCGTAACGATCTTGTATACGGGATACTCGAAAGATCAGTACTTTCGATGATAAAAAAATCATTTATCCAAAAAAATTCCATTTACTTGGTATCATCGTAGAATTATTATTTCGAAACGAGACAAATTTTTCATTACTTTATTTTTTTTATTTTATCATATTATCTTTTTGTTGAATTCTGTTTTTATTAACATAAATCATACATACACGCACATATATATATACTTTGAAGGAAAAAAGAAATAGGAAGTCGCAACACGTGCGGATACAATATTTCTTAAATTAAAAGCGAAAAACGCAATCTTGTAGGTTCCAAGGCGTTTCATCATCGTTTTATAAAAGAAATCGGATCTCTTTCTACCTCAGGGATCTAGTTCCTATCTCTGTTTCTCTATCTCTGCCTGTCTGAATAACCAACCCCAACCCCCAATCCCCACCCTTAACCTCCCAACAGCGTGCCTTGTAAGTACGGTAGCACATTCGTAGGTAGTATAGGTGGGGGTCGTTCAATATAATGGAGAGGAGAATTTTATAGGCGCGGCACATCTCTGATGCCGCTCCCAGTAAGCACAGGTTCTATAATGGCGCTGTTGTTGCTGCTGTTGGTGGTGGTCGAGTCTCACATAAGGGAGTAATAAGGGTTGGAATGATAGAGAGAAGGAGAAGTTGACTTGTGTGTGTGTGTTGTATGTGTGTATGTTTCGTACTGCTTGTTGAAATTTCACCCAAGGCAAAATTACATTCCACTATTCTACCAATGTTGTTTCTTTCTCTTTCTTTCTCCCTCGAATTCCTTCTCTTTCTTACGCGCAAAGAAGAACACATACACATAGATAAGAAAGAAGAAGAAGAAGAAGAACGACATGGAATGCGAAAGACCGAAAAGAAAAAGAAGAAGATTTCCTAGCGACGAAGGAAAAGTCGTCTGCAATTAGCCGACTCGATTTTCTTCGTCGCTTGTGTTCCGAACGTCTCTCGATTCTTGAAATTTATTTCTTTATCTTTTCTCCCTTCCGTGAACTAGGTTCGTTCGTTCGTTCGTTCATTGGCTGGATAAGCTAGCTATGGGTTGCTTTCGTGAAATTTATTCGAATGCCAAGGACAATTCTGTTGGAAATTGTGATTCGGGTCTAAATGAATCTTCTTTCTTTTTTTTCTTCGAAGGATAAGAAAGTTACTTCTTACTTTTTTTTTTTTTTTTCTATTTTCTTTTCTTTTTTACAATTAATCTCAAAATAATAATCAATATACAAATCAACGTTAAATTATTTTACATTCGTATTGAAAAACGCGTATAGTTCACTCTGGTAACTTTTACCAAACGCATATATGCGTCCATAGCAATCAAAGGGTTGGCATCGTAACGCGTATGGTTCGTCATTAAATTTCTTTTTTTTTTTTTTCCTTTTTTTTACGTCAAATTTACGGGTCGTTAGTTTCAATTCGAGTAGATTCGCGTGTCAACGTTGAAATTTTATAAGGAGTAAAAAAACAAGAAGAAGAAGAAGCAAAAGAAAAGAAATGAAAAAAAGAGAAAGAAAATGGCAGGTAAGAATAAAGAAAAATAAGAAACGTTGGTCTTTGGTCGTCGGTTCTTGTACGAACAGGAAATGATTTTTCGTTGGGTACGCCAATGGTGCGTAGCCCGGTAGCAGGTTCTCATCCCACACCTGCAAGTCAGCCCCTACCTCTCTCATTATCCAAACCTGATCTTTCGGAAGATATATCCGAACTTTCGTTATTTATCATGAGGTTAACGATCGGAATTTCTAAAGACTTATTTTCGAAACACTTCTCTCGTTAGTTTTGTTCCTTTTTCTTATTCTTCTTTTCGTTTCTTAATCCTTATCCATCTATTCAGGAGATTCCTCGGTAGTTTTTATTAATTTCTTTTTGTATTTTTTTTTCTCACGTTATTAAAGAAAAAGAATATTCGTTTAAATGTAATCCCGAATATATAATATGACAACGCATATCTCGAGTCGACAACTTTGCCACGTTGGATTATTATTTTTCCCGTTAGATCACCAAAGGGGAGTAGTATTTTAATGTGAGCACTCGTTTTAAAACTATTTTTTAGGAATCTCATTTCAAGAGATACTTTAATTTAAAAGCGTTACTTTTTTCTTTTTTTGCAATCATATTTATACGCGTTTGAAGTAACATCCTAAATTTCGTTAAAGTATTCTACTGCAAATTGTACATGTTATGGAATATTTGAACAGATCGTGTAACGAAAAAATATGTTTAAAATTTTCATGCAGTCGTAGTTTCTATGGGATCGTCGCGTCCGCCAAACCTTCGTATCTCTAATGGTTATTATAATAAATTTCACTTTGAAATTTTCAAGAATTCATTTCGAAGTTTTCCCAAACTACAAGTATATGCATAAAAAAAAAAAAAAAGAAATCAATTTTTTCGATCGAGCACATTAAAATACACCCCTCTAAGAAGTCAAACAACGTGAAGGAAAAATCTTGTAAAGTATTATAAAATAAAATAAAATAAAATAATACCAATAATGGACAATTGATAAAATGAAAATCGATGACAAAATCGAGATAAGTTTTCCAATTACTCCGCATTGAAATTTAATTAACAGATGTCGGGTGAAACGAATAGGGGGGGACGAGGAAACGCCATACGTACTTATTAAACATATGCTCGAGTTTTTCTCCAAGGCTGCTCGTGCAACCCACCCTTCCCCACCACCCCACCACCCCCTTCGAGTTACGAGAAGGAGAACAGTGCAGCTAGCAGCTAGTAGTTGGACACCCCTCGACTTTGGAATGATAATGGCTCGTAATCCTTCTAGCCTCTACGCGTTCCACATAATAATTGGGGTTGAGGGTTCGAAGTCGCTTCCAAGCTCATCTACATAGGGTCGAGGCCAACCACCATCATCACCAACTATGTACATATATACATAAGTATAAATATATTTATACATATACGTACATATATTTTCTAGTCATATTATGGTATCTATACATATACATATATGTATATGGTAAGGTTTTATATACAGTGTGCTCCAAAAATAGAAAACACCATATGTTACGTGCAGGTGTACGAGGACCGATTAGTTAGTCCACTCGCATGAATTTACATTAATTCGTCGCCCTAAAGGATTTACGTCTCTCGTTTACCGGATTTATTATTTTAGTCGTGATTCAACGCTTTTTTTTTTCGAAGAAAGATAAAATATGAAAAGAAAAAAAAAAGAAAATATAAAAGAGATAGAGAGTCAGACATGAAGTATACCAACTTTGATTATTGGATATATTTTACTTTGTATATCTTACTTTATCGATTATATTTATATACGTTCTAGACTGTTTGATAAGAAATCTTCTTGAAAAAATGAAGTATTCTATCATCGTGGGAGAATATTATAGTGCAAGAAAAATATCTTACACTCTTATGTTAGTACGAACTCACAATAAAACATAGATTAATAACGTATAATTACGATGTAATCGAATGATTATTATTATCAACATCGTTTTTATTGTATTTTTTATCACCTTATAATAACCAGTTATCTAATAAAACCTTACAATATATGATTTAAAGAATCTAAAGAAAGTTAAATGCCTATTGATAGTATAAGACTGTTATCATCGTAGGCTCGTACGATGACGTCATATATATATATATATATATATGTATATATAAGTGAATACTCCTAAAAGGAGAGCAGTTGGGGTTACACGCGATGCCCACCACCTGTGCGGGCGTTTTAATTCTACGATGCCAAAGTAAGATTATTACTTACCGATTAGGATCCTCGTTGAATGTATTAACGATCGGGTATTAGCATAGATCTATCGTAGATCCTCGAATCGTGCGATCGAATAGACGATACATATGTTCTTCGCCATTTATACATGTGTATGAGTAAGCACACGTGGTCGATTTCACTAACTTGCTTTTTTTTTCTTTTTTTTTTTTATAAAAAGAGAGAAAGAGAAAGAAGAATGATATATATATATTATTTTATTTTATTGTTTATTTTATTCCATGGTATTAATAAAAGATATTTAGTCACAGGTAAAAAATAAAAATAATTACATATAATTTAGATAACTTTTTTTATTTGATTAAATAAATCTGTATACCAATGTTGATGAAAATGATGTTTATAGTTATACTTTCGTTCATTCTTCTTTCAACGTTTTGTTCTAACTCATTCGAGAGAAAGAGAGAAAGAGTGATGGGGTGGGAGGTGGTGGGGGGAGAGAGGGAGAGATAGTCTAAGCACCGTTTCCTTCCGCAAAGGCGGTCCAGACTGACTCATAAAATACTCGACCGACTGGAAACTGAAAAGAAAGGGTCCAACGAACGAGAAGGAAGGCTACCGTGTAATCGACCGATTCACTTTCTACGTTCGATCTATACTACCACCCCTTTTGTCGGCAAAAAAAAAGCAAAAAAAAATGAAGAAGATTTGAGAAATGAATAGGTAGATAAATGTTTATGCACGATATATATGGATACTATAATACGTGTATAATTAAGGATAAATTACGGTTTTATCCTATTTTAGGAACAACTTTTTTTATGATAGATAAACATTATTATTATTATTATTATGTGTGACGGTAATTATGCATGGTGGACTTTAGTAAAAATAATTTAAATAAACATTTATAGAGTATATATAGTAAATAATTTTGATATCGCATATAAATCATAAGAAAAATATTTGAAATTGTTCATTGATTTACAATTAAAATCCATTATTATTATCGTGCATTCTCTTCATTTATCGATATATTTTCAAATATATATTCTATATCGTATCGTTCGAAAATACAACGCAGTTTTCGAAAGAGAAACGAGTAGTAGTAGTAGTATTAGTAGTAGTAGTAGTATTAGTAGTAGCGGCAAGTATTTGGAAAATAAAAAGAGAAAAAGTATCGGAATATATCTCGTGTAAGAGGTAAAAGGAAGAGATGAGAAGAAGAAGAAGAAGAAGAAGATAAAGATAAAAATAAAAAAAAAAAAAAAAAAAAAAAAAAAAAAGTATCGAGCCATCTCGCTGGCACGCAATTTACATAGCGACGTCGACGTAACGGGAAAACGTGAGTCACCTCAATTTGCCGATGAACTCCGTCTGGTAGGAAACAGGTACCTTATATCTCTTTTTCTCTCTTCTCTTTTTTTTTTCTCTCCCTCTCTCTCTTTCTCTTCTTCTTCGCACACGTTAAAAACACTCTGCTTTCGCGACAACGATTATGATGACTATGACGATTACTATGACGACGAGAAGGAAGAAGAGAAGACGACATATCGATTCGCGACGAATGGGTCGACATTCGTGTCGTGTTAGTTCGTTTACTTGAACGAGAAAGGGACTGCTGCTGTGTAAGGTTGGTAGGTTGGTAGGTAGGTAGGTAGGTAGGTAGGTTCGTGCAAACCCACCTAAGGTTTATACTACGATTATTATTGCGTAAAGTCGTTTCGAAGCTAACAGTGCCGAGTGGCAATTAAATTGAAGAAAGAAAGAGAGAGAGAGAGAGAGAAACGACACCAATCCGATGCAATATTTCACCTGGACGCCTTATGACGTGATAAACAAAGTCATTATATCGCTAGGTCGTGCCATAAGGGCCTCGTCACGAAACGCATTCACCTGGAAGGGAACAAAAATCTACAAGAATTATATTGGTTAAGAGGAAGGTATATAATATAAAGAGATTGAAATCCGCTCAATTACTCCTCTCTTTCTCTCTCTTTCGGTATATTGTTACGAGAATATCTGCCTACCTGTCCGAATAATATTTCCCTACACACCCCAAGGGAGATTAAGATTTACATCAGACAGCTTCTTTCTCTTTCTCCCCCCTTAATTTCCTCTCTTTTCAGTTTATTTTTTCTTTTTTCGGGATGAAATTTTAACACTTTAAATTATTCGAAATCTTTGTTAAATAATACGTACGTAATAGCACTTTTAAATATACTTAAATATATTATTATGTTTCGATGTGTTATAAAAGATTGAAAATAATTTGTAAAAAAAAATATTATGGGATCTATTAAAGGTTTAAAACGGAGAGAGAGAGGAAGAGCTTCTATTGTTTCATTGGCTAAACTGACATCGTATGTTTTAATCGATAAGATAAAGACTCACATTAACGATCAAACATAACAATATATATGTAATTAAATGCACTTCGTCGGTATAAACGAATAAGATAATATTTAAACAACGTTATACTATTACAATATTATTTGTCAAAGTATTATATAGATATATCGTACTCGTATATTTGTAGGATTTAAAGGAAAATATTTTGATTGAATTCTTATGGAGAAATAAAGTGGAATGAGATTTGTCAGAAAAAAAGAAAAAGAAAAATAAAAAGAAAAAGAAAGAAAGAATGTAGGAAAATAGAAGAAGAAGGAAGGTCTCGATTCAATCTGGTTCCGAAAGATCATGGAACAAATTCGACCTAAAGGGAGGGATCAACTGTCACCACTGATGAGGAAAGGCCGAGGGCGAAGGAAGGGCTAGGAGTATGGAACTTCTAAGGACGAAGGGAAGGGTGGTTGGTGGTGATGGTGGTACGCGTTTTATATGGGAAAACGGGCTAGTCCCGACATCTCGACGCCAAAGTGGAAGGGAGATGTGGGAGGGGGGGTTTTATGTCCCGTAACTCCCTCGGGAGTTCCACGTTTATGTTCTATCCTGTCATCATGATGTCCACCTACACGCTGGACAAAACAAAACAACTATTTCGATCTTCTTTCTTTCTTTCTTTCTATTTTCTTCTTCTTCTTCTTATTTTTCTTTTACATTGTAACAACTTCTTTTCTCTTATTTTACTTTTTATCTCCTTTCGTTCTTGTAATAATAAAAATCCAATTGGAAATCTGAAAGAATTTCTATCGAAAGGGAGAGAGAGAAAAATAAAAACGGAACAAATTTCTACGTTAATTTTATTTTATTTTGTTGTTTATTTCATCGTTTCAAAGATCGAACGTTCTAAATTACATATACGATTACGAGATTTTTCACGAGAAAATTATTTAGAATCGTATATGATTCAACCGATGTTTCGATAAATTGAACAACTTGTATATACTCGAATCGTATGATAATAATCTCGAGTATCTTATCGATTATCGTACTCTCGTCTCTCCGTTCTATTATTAGTATTATTTAGTTGTACAGTTAACGGTTAATAAAGATCATTCGTTAAGACTTATGGCGAATGATTTTTAAAAAAGAAAAATACTTTATACGAACAGAAAAGTAAAAATGTTCGTTTCTTTTTCAAATATATATATCCATAATATATTATTATTAGCGTTATAAATTTTCTATTTAGAATAAAACGAATTGATCCGTATCGATTCTTTGCGAATACCAACGTAATTTATAACACGTTTAAACTCTCATTGAAGGTAACACTATCGAACGATCATCTATCGATCTTCAGAAGAGTCTATTTTGATTCTATTATTCGATGAAAGCACCAAAATGGATTTTTACGATCGAACGAGGTCGTGGAAAGTGTCACGACGTACGACGTCTACGTTTTTCCCCGTCCCACTTCACCCCTCTCGAATCGAATAAAACATTTTCGATGGTAAAACGAATAAGAGAGAGAGAGAGAGAAAAAAGAAGAAAAAAAGGAAGAATAAAACGAGGATGTAAAAAAGAGAGAGCAAAAAAATAGGAAAATCGAATGAGAGGGACAGAAGAGGGTCATTTTTATCAAGGGTGAGGGCTGGGGAAGTTTGAGGGGGGTCGGGGAAATAATCTATATAGTTCACGTACGTTTATGTTCGTCTAGCACCTGTGATCGTTGGTCCATGTCGCCCTAAAATCCGTAACTCGTTTTTTCTCTTTCTTTCTTACACACACACACACACACGTACACCTTTGCAATCGTAAAATTGATGAGTTATTAGCACGTTAACGAGCGTCTGCCGTTCTGTATTTCCAATCTGTCTGTCTGACTATCTGTCTACGAATATAAACGTTCGAAGATCGTTGAAACCAACCGTCGGATTATTCGAGAAATAGAAAATAGCAGCACTAATGCAAGTATAGATATAATGATTCATGTATTATACATCATAGAAGACAGTCGTATCAGTTTCTATTGTAAATTTGAAATCATTTATATTTGCTTGTAAATGAAAAATTTTCAAAAATTTTTCTCACACAATTGAACCACGAGTCAGACTCGTGCTAATTGATAAATTTCTTCAGTATTAGCATCTAAACAAGATATAATAAAAATACAATGATTATTTTTTGCGAGTAGTACAATTTGATTGATTCTCATTTACATCTTATGCAAAATTCGTCATATTATAATACTCGTGAACATTTGACAGCAAGAAAAAAAAAGATTCGAACAAGTTTAGAAATAGTTAAAGATTTTATTTGAAGATATGTTTGATTGTTCATGCGTGAAAACAGAAATAGAATGACAGAAAGATAGAAAAACAGAATGAGAGAATATATGATGATGGATCGTATGCGAGAATAAAAACCGTTTTACTTTAAAACCTTTTTAACCTGAATAAGAAAGAGACGCGCTAGAAGCACCTTTTCTTTCTTCTATTCTCATCCCGTTCGTTATAGTAAGCGCGACACATGCTCATGGAATCGCACCTTTCCACGGATGAGAGAATCCTCCTACAGGCTGCTGATCCGTATTTACGTACCAATAAGCGTAAAATTGGCCTAACTCCTGCGAACAGACGAACAGAGAAAGACATTGGGGTTAGGTACCTAGAATAGATAGAGAAAGATAGATAGAGAGAATGAGAGAGTGTGTGTAAGAGAAAGAGAGAGAGAGAGAGACTCGGGCAATCATGCGTAATTGAATTCACCTTTGTACGGAGAGGGTTGGAACCGTATGAATATTCAATTTCGCAATTTCCCGCGCTAGCATACACGTTCAATTTGGCGAGAAGCGCCAAGGAGTAGTATACTTCGGAAAGACCTTCTATCTATTCAACTCGTCGACCAATTACAACCGAGTTCTATGCACTTGAGAGAGAGAGAGAGAGTGAGTGAGGAGTAAGAGTGAGTCGAGTGAGTGAGAGTAAGCTTCAAACCGCTTCCGAGTTTATACTCGACAACGTGTTTTAGTCGTGCAAACAGATTCGATACATTCTCTTCTACGTTAGCAGACATTTCTATCTTCAAACATTTCGCTTCGTCGGAGCGAATCGCACGATCGATTTCAAGAGAGAGAGTATACTACATCTAGCATTCGTTAATTTGAATCATACAATATATATATACATGTAATACTCGAGAGGATAATATTATATCACTTGACAGATATTTTCTATGTTATCTTATCATATGGTTATTTTCATTAGGTATATATGTATATGCTTTTATACTTTGATTATGTATATTACTTGATATTTAAAATACTCTCTTTTTGGTACGTTTCAGAATTATTTATATGAATATGATATAATATATAATAAGTGTTATTTATTACAAATCGGATAATGGGAAATTACGTGAATTGGAATATTCGTATCTTTAACGTTAGATATTTAATGTCTCTGATAAATTGTATTTGAGTAAAAAAAAAGAAAAATATATGTTATAATGCGAACGAGTAATTTATTAAATTACCAGTTGTTTTGTCTATTTCTTTTTCTTACGAGTCAATAATCTAACTACCAGCCACGTTGGATTATTCATTCCCGTTAGAAGATCACTATAGTCGAGCAACGCGAGCACGGTTAATAAAATGAAGAACAAAAACTGTATTCTGTTGATTGTAATACTGTAGAAAAGACTCGACATCTTTGGGGTGTTTATAGAGAAATGATTGTACCTTTAAAAAAGAGAGTAGAATAAAAAGACAATGTTTTTTTCTATTTCTCGTATTTAATTGAAAGAAAAGCAATGAAATTTTGTGGGTACCACGCGAAAGTCCAACAACGTTTCGATGCAAAAGTGTTAAACGAGGAAGCAAAGTGAAATAAAACGAGAGAAAGAAAGGGGTAGAGAGAGAAGAGGAGGGAAGGGTAGGAGGAAAGGGAGGGAAAGGGGTTAGCTGGAAACCTCTCGAATATATATATACGTTTATCGTGAACATAGCTTTGACTGGAAAGCAATGGGATTCATGTCGACGATACCACGACGGACATTACTTACACTCGATGATTACAATCAACAGCCATTCAGAGAAACCACCCCACAAAAGGGGGTCGATGCCCGCTTATATATATATATATAGATATATATATGTATACTACGATGTTTTACTTTCCATTTGAACGATGCGAGTCGACACGTGACCGCAATCACTGTACTCTGTTTGTCAGTACTTACTCGACTATTTAACAAATATGAGGGCTCACCAATTTTTCCCTTTTTCTCTTTGTTTTTATTCCATATGTTATAAAGATCAATTTGAATGGTTTCAAAATCGTTTGTATTCTAACGGAAGTATCGATCATAGTTTAGATATTTTTCATCAATGCGATCAAAACCAATTCTTAATAAAAAAAACAATTTTTAGAACACTACCAATTAACGATAAATACAAACTACTATGAATTTTTAAACGTTAACAAGAATATATGAAGAAATATAATCAATATTCTTAAAACGATGTATTATTTTCACGCACGCGTAATACATCTTACTTATATTACAATAATACTCCCCCATACATAAATAGAATATACAATGAATACATATTGAGGAATAATCAAACGACACAATGTAATTGTTAGAAATGTCATAGAACGTAAATTTTCCTTTTGGACACACAATCGTTTTAATTATTGTCTAATGCGTGTCTCGTTAAAAAGTCTTTTTACATTGGTCTCGATCGAAAGTTGTAAAGCATTGACTCCTAGCAACCAAGTAAGATGTAATGGATTGCTGTCCAATGGCATTAGGTTTAAGTGTCAGAGTGGCGCCGTTTCCTAGACGTTGTTCTCCACTACTCAAAGCCGTTCATTCTCTTCTATCCTCTTCCTTGATTCGTTCCTCTCTCTCACTCACTCACCCACTCACTCACTCACTCACTCTCACTCACTCACTCTCACTTACTCTCTCACTCTCTCTCTGTTTCTATCTGTCCGTCTCTGTTCCTCATTCTCAATTTCTATTGGAGAGAACAACTCGGTGTTCAGGTTTCGTGATCTGTGCCTGGCATCTGCATCACGTAGCAAACGTTGTCTCCGTGAAGACGTCGTTGTCGTCGTCGTGGAGCCGCATCCGTCCTGGATTAACGTCGATCCGGGCCATGAACATCGACTACAATTACGTCGGCTTTTGTCATACTCCTTCATCTTAATAACTTCTATCTAACTAGGAAAGGGTGAATGAAGATAACCCTATAAATATATCTCCCACCATTCTCAACCTTTATTTAACTAATATTGTGTCATTTTCATTCGGAAATATTCCATACTTTAATATAGATTTTTTGTTCTCTTACTTGTTTATTATTTAATTCATATTTGTATGATCTCATTTTTACTTTCTTTTTTTTTAGGATTTTTTTGTAACGAGATGCTTCGATCGAGTTGTTAATCGAGTTGTAAGAATTATATTATATTCCAGTATAATCAAAGTTCCTAATATCAATCACATTTTCAGAATTACCTTCGTTTCAATGCAATTGATTTTCTTTTTTATTTTCTTATACGAATTAAATAATAATAAAAAAGAAATATAAAATTTACAATTAGCAGCCATAATGCTGCTATAATTCCACTAATATGACATTTTCCGAGAAAATAAAATTATTCCAGTCGAATCTTTTCAGTATCTCTCAAAAAAAAAAGAAATCTTAATCAATTAATTAACTAGACATTATCTAATCTATAATATTTATCTAGGAGGCTCGATTTACTCGCTTTGATAAGCTATCATCTATCTTGCAATGTATAGATTGTATTCGTCATTCGTACGATGTTATGCATCATCGAAAATATTTCTTTTTCTTTCTTGTCGCATTTATAGGATGATATTTTATTAAACAATTCATTAGTAAAAAAAAAGAAACCTAATAACCGGAGAAATAACGTTATTTAGAAATTTGTTGAATTAACTTTTTGCAATTCACTTGGCATTTCTTTCGAAGTTTTTGAACGAGGTCGACTAACAAGCGTAACTGCACCACAGTAACGGGCCGGGTGGGGGGAAGAGTAATGTGGGTAATTAACAGTACTAATTTTAATTACTATGCAACAAAGAACGGATGAACTCGGGTTTTCCCACGGGATATACATCGGGCCTCCGTGTATTCCGTTGATGAACGATAATTTCGGCAGATTCCCTTTTCGTACTCTCCTCCCTTCTTTTGTCTTTCGTTCTCTTTGGCCAAAACCCTTTCTCTGTTTCTCTCTCTCTCTCTCTCTTTTTATTCTTCTATCCCTTCCTCCCTTTTTACGATGATTACTCGATTTGATTTCCAACGACTCGCGATGCTAGCAACGCTCTTTAAAACCAATGCGATTTAATCCGCTTCGAACTAGTACATACACACACACACACATACACACACACGCGTAACATATAGTGTGAGTCACAGAAGTATTTGTACCCGTTCCCTACCCCCTCTTCTCTTACCCATTGTTAATTAGAAATAATTCATATTTACTTGCAATGCAAACTATTAAAATTCCTACAGACAAAAACCTATTTTAAGATTATTCAATTTTCAAAAATTGTTATCAATTTTATTTTGGCAGATATAAATATATTCTTAGAGAATATAATTTTACACGAATGTTTAATAATATCATATTCCTATAGAAAAAGAAAATAATTATTTTTGTTAATATCCTCCCTTGCAATTTTCAATTCTATTGAAACAATTCGATGTATTAATTATACGAGACTTATTTTCTATGATTCATATCGAATGATACTTAGAATAAATTTGATATTAATTCATTAATAAATTGAATAATTTAAAAATATGTTTATTTGTATAAAAATTAAAGAGAACATTGCATTACAAGAACTGATATGAATTTGTTTTAAAATTAACAATAGTATATTACTCTTATTACTCGATATATTTACACGTAGGAATATACAAATTTCCTTTACTTACGTTAGATTTTGTTTTCAAGGAAGATACGTTAGCTAGTCGAGAGCAAAAAGGAAAGATCGTTAACGATACGTTAAAACCTAACCGATCGGTGTCTGAGATATATCTCACCTTCTCTTCTTCTCAACTCGAATTCAAGAAGGCAAATTACGATCGTATGCGGAGCCAGTCCGTATACGGTACAAGAAAATTGCTTGACTTTTCGTATGGCGCGAACGCTTATTAAAGAATTCTATAAAAGGAAAGGAACATAAGTCCGGTGCGAGATCTTCTCGCAACCTAACCACGTGTATATACATGTATATATATATATATATGTATGTATGTATGTATGTATGTATTTTATCGAGTTAGATAGCACGATTGGTACATTTGCTATATATATGTTATTAAATGACTGAAATGAGTTTTCCTAATGCGACTAACATAAATTATTTGAAAAAAAAAAAAAGAACTTCTTCCTTCTATCTAACGTAAAGCAAAATTCATTTTATTTCGTGATTTTTCTGTCAACGTAAAGTAGATTAAAATCGAGTGATTTAATTAATTGCAACAATAGAAAAGTCGAATATGTTTTAAGGTATGTTATTGAAAACGTGAGAATCGCTAACAACTACCATCACCATCACCACGTAGTAAGTAATCTGTCCAAATTTATGTTGAAAAAACGGACGACAGGTAAGCCCTGTACGCACTACGATGAAAATTCCATCAGTATGGTGGTCATGAATAAAAAATGTGTATCAGCCCTATCAGGGCATCTGGTTGACCAGACAACCCCGCATTAAGGTTGATATCCAGAAACACTCTGTGAGATTGTTGTTTTACCTCTCTCTTTTTTTGTACTCTCTCTCTCTCTCTCATTCTCTCTCTGGATTCATTCAACGCCCGTAAATTCGATGGCCCGGGTAAACTACCCCTTATTGCGTCGGTGATCGACTCGAGGGGTAATCGAGTTCGTTTCGGTGCAATTTTTCCCGTCGTTATAAAATCGAAATGGAGCGAGAAAGAGAAACAGAGAGAGAGAGAGAGAGAGAGAGAGAGGGGTAATGGTGGTGGGGACGGAGAGGAGGGGTCGAAAAAGCATCGACTTTAAAATGGACAATAACCATGTGCCGTCAAAATGGATGCTTTATATCTATCACGTTATCGTATCTATATAGAATCTAGAATAATTTTTCAAACGTTACCATGAGTAATAAATAATATGACGCATTCGTGAATGGATGATGATGATAATAATAATAATAATAATAATTTTATTTATTTATTTATTGAATAATATTTTATTGATCCTAGAGCCTAGGCTCCCTAAAGGCCATTAATTACAGTAAAGTACAATATAATGTATAGATAAAACAAAACAAAAATGAAAATTATGTAATTATTATTAAACTTATCATTATATTAGTAGTAACGCACAGTAAGTAGATAAATGTAAAAAGAAAATAGTAAATAATAAATAAATAAAAGTATAACAGTTCTATAATAGTGGTATAGTAGTATAATAATAATATAATAATAATAATAATAATAATAATAATAATAATATCGAGTAAAAAAGATCTTTATCAATTATTATTAATGTAATCGAAGGGGGTAGGAGGTGTATATCACGTTTAACGCGTACAAATGATGCCCGATGTCAAGCTGATAGAATCGTATTAAGATGTAACCCCGAGTAAATGTTAGTCCTCATCTTCGTACGTCTTTTCTCATTTTTTATATCACTTTTCTCTCTCTCTCTCTCCTTCTCTCTCTCTCTTTGTCTTTTTTCTTTTTACTTTCTGTATATATATACTTTTTCTTTTTTTTTTTTTCTTTTCTCTTTTCTTTCTACGTATACGTAAGCATTTTAATCTCGTAATGTCAAAGCCGTGCTTCGCTATTGGGAATCATTAGTCAAACTGTCATAGCAATATTAATAGTCCAATGCGAGTTATCGAAGTATGCACTCCATGGAAATGCATTTCATTTATTTCCCGACGAACGGCACCACCACCACCACCATCACCATCACCACCATCACCACTAGCACTCGAGTGACATTGTTGAATGACTTCGGCCTCTTTTCCTCAATTTTTCCCCTGATATCTTTGCTAAACTTTTCCCTCTTATTGCGATGTATTATTATTATATACACACCTCTCTGGAAGTGAGTGAGACTCCTCTTTCAACGTGTTTTTTTCCTCACTCTCTCTCTCTCTCTTGAATAAAAGAAGAAGATGGTAAATAAGAGTGGTGAAGGAAGAAAGAGGGAAACGGGAGGAGGGAGATGTACTTATACCCAAAATAAAATATTATCGCGCGATGAGAAAGCCTTTAACCATATTTTGATGTGCTTTTAACTGAAAATAATAATAAAAAAAAGAAAAGAAAGAAAAAAGGGGGAATAAAATAATAAATAACTTGTTTTCTATACGAACTTGTATATTTTGTACGCGTTAATAGAGAAGAAAAACAATTGATAATAATAATAAAAAAGACATTATATATCAGAAAATATCACCTATTTGTTGCAAACAAATCACATTATACGAATGAATCACGTATGAAAACGTTCCCGTGTTTCCCCCATTAGCCTGATACATCTAATACTACGCGTATTTATTTAACGGGTGAGAATTGTTTTGTTCTAACGTGTTTTCTCTTTGTTAGTATATAATATTTAAAAGAAAAAAGAACAACAAAAAAATTTACCGATGACGTCGTCGTCGTTTGCCTAACAATCCCAGCTAAATCAGTTCGCGTTTGCTTACTCATCGATAAAATCTTATCTGATCTCAACCTGTTGCGACACCGAATGTTTGTTGCTTTTATAAATTGTTAAAGTTTGATAAAAATATTAGAAATCAAAAAAGAAAAAAAAAAACAGAAGAAAGAAGATGAGATAAAGGAAGATTTAATTCGTTACTGATTTAATTCGTAATATTTTCAAAGACAAAATACGTTTGTCGCTACAAACCACGTGGTTTACAGGTTTACAGGGAAGAAAATTAAAGAGAGAGAGAGAGAGAGAAAGAAAGAAGAAAAGGAAAAAAAAACCGTAGAAAATTAGAAAGAGATAGCAATAGACAGGATTCGTCGTAAACGGAATAATTAGCGTGCTAGTGCAAGGTGTACGCCTGGTCTAACTTTGTTAGCTAGTCTGGTCGGTTAAAAGCCCTCCTCGGGATTCTACTCCTCCTCCTCCTCCTCCTCTTCCTCCTACTCTTCTTCTTCCTCCTCCTCCTCCTGTTTTACCTCTCGGTTCTATAATCGATTTTTCTCGAGGGCCCGGATAAAGGTGAGTCATAAAGCCTGGTCTATCGACCCTTCGCAAACCGTCGTAGTCGTTTTAGTTGTTGGCAGAGTTAGTGGTTGGAATATTGTCGAAGTTGACCAATGAGGTTTCGAGTACGTCGATGACGATGACTATGACGATTTCTATGGTGGCAAGTGTGTCGATGGGGCGTGTTAATGTTAATAGTGATACTGGTACTAGTGCTGGTGCTGGCTATGGTGGTGGTGGTAGTGGTGGTGGTTGGATGAAAAGGTAGATAGATGAGTAGAGGTGTATAGTTAGGTATAGGTAGTTAGTTAGGTATAGTTATTCCGAAGACTCCCTTTCGAAATTGACTACCCTCTTCTTTGATACCACGTGTTCAAGTATAATATACCTTTCTTAGTCATGTAAGATTTTGTTCATTTTTTTTCCTTCCTTCTTCTTCTTCTTCTTCTTTTTTTCTTCTTCTTCTCTTTGCATCTTCCACTCTCATGTTTCTTCTTTCGCGTCAGTTACGTAAACGATGAGTCAAGACCCCTCCAACAGGGTCCAAACACCCTGCCGTTCGACTCTTACATAATGCTACACACTCGGTCATTGGACCGTGAAATTCATAATTCTTATTAGAAAGTTCTTGGTGACGTTTCTTTTTTTTTCTTTCGACAAGGATATGCACGTACGATTAATTATTGATTAATAGTATTATTTAATTTGATTTATTTTGCAAATGCAAATTATATAGCACAATGCTATATTATAATTTAATTAGTTTATCTATTTCTCGCAATTTTTTCTTATGCGCGTTTAAATAATAATAATAATAATAAAAAAAGAAAATCTGAGTAAAGATGAGAGAAAAAGCGCAGACATCAAATATGTCAAAATTGAGTAGAATAAGAAGAAGAAGAAGAAGAAAATAAAACGTATCCACTGTTCCGTACAAATTGATTTGTAGATATAAATCTTGGGAAAAAATGGAAATAGTTGTACGGGATTAGTAGTTTTTAAAGAAAAAGAAACATTGAAAAGAATATGACAATAAGAAAGGGCGGTGTTAAATAAACAAACGTAGATACGAAAAAAGTGATTCCAAGAAAGTAGCAACCCGTAGATGAATACCTAAAGAAGGTATTATAAACCATCGGTTTCCTTTATGGGCTTCGACTAATCTGCGACGATTTATGAATATCAAAGAATATTTTAGTTTTGATTGAGAGAGAAATGGAACAACCGAAGGAACAGGCTTTTAAATTTTCTTTTTCATTCTTCTTCTTCTTCTTCTTGTATTAAAATTCTATTTAAAAGGGTCTAAAGAATAATACTCTCGTAATTTTTTAAGTTTCCTCCCCATAAAAAAGAATCCTGTAATACGCATGTCGATTATAAGTGCATTGACCATTGCCTGTAGCAATTTTCCATAAGACAACCAACACCCATAGGCCCATTTGTATAGATCTTTCCTTTACCCCATCCCTTTCCCAATCCTACACCATCATCCCTCCTTCTCTTTCGTATTTCCTTTAGATATTATTCTTCTTAGCCGTCAGCATTTCGCATTGCTCTCTCTCTCTCTTAATGTTTATTAAAATGCGGTAGGAAAAGAAAAGAAAAGAAAAGAAAAGAAAAGAAAAAATAAAGAAAAAATAAAAAGAAAGAAGTGCATCATGGGGTTCTTCTTATTCATAACTCCCCATAAGAAAATTACAGTGATTAGTTGACTCCACTATCCCCCCCCCCCCTCCACCCCCTCTCCCACGCTACCACCGTTCTAGCTTAGCCTAATTCTATCTTCATGGACGTAGCTAGCAAAGAAAGCGTATTTGTCTCACTTATTTTATCTTACTTTTTTTTTTCTTTTTTTTTGCTTTTTCTTTCTCTCTCTTTTTTCTTCTTCTTCTTCTTCTTTCGAGCCCCTATTCAAGATTAAACTCCAACTCCTCTGGTCTTCTTTTTATCCTTCATGTTCTTTTTTTATTCCTTCATTCTTCTGAAAACTACAATTCTCCTCGTCTCTTTTTCCATCCGTCGAAACCCCATAGAAAAATCCCTTTTATTTTCTTTTTATTTTTGTGACAGCAACAGCAGCTCCTCGTGATGCATATTTTTATAAGTTTCTTCAATTATTGAAGGCAAATTTTCTAAAAATACGATTTAGGGATTTAAAGAAATGGTTCTCGAATAATAATAATATCAGAGACGTATTGTTGAGAATCGAGTGACAGGAAGCTACACAAAAATCAATGCTTAGAAATTTATATATATATATGTATGTATAAGGAAAATTATATTGTAAAAAATAATATTTGTTTAATCGCATGACGTATAACGTGGTGTCGGACAATTTTTTATTCTTTTTTTTTTTTTTTTTTGAAGGGGATTTTTTCATACAAACGTTGCAAATCATTTAAAGTATTTTGTTCAATATAGTTAGAATATAAATTATAAAATGATTTAAACGCGATGTGTTCGAAGATGACGTTTGAAATAATTAATCATTTTTACTTTTATTGAAATAGAAATTGGATGAAAAGAAAGATGAATAAAAAAAAATTTTATTTATTTTAAATATGCACAGAAAAATAAATATATAAATATCTTCTTACCTATATATATATATACTATTGTTATTTAATTATCTATCCTATTAGTTTTACAAGAAACTATTCTATTTGAAACGTAACAGAAAAATACTATTTTTCTTATCCGATGACTACCACCCAACTCTCCTCTTTTTTTTCCGCAATATGCGAATACACATATGTAACAGAATAATATATAAATTCATCTTTCTTCTTCTTATTATTTCGCGAATTTTCTGCATTCGTGGTAAGGGATCCGAAAGACTGAGAAAACCACGGCCAATTCCAGGAAGAGCAAACCCCTCGAGCAAGTAGAGGGGGGGGAGGAGCCTGGCTTCTTTTTGTCCACCTTCACAGGAAGATCCCATAAAGATAGAAGGCATCGTATTGACTGAGAGAATCAACGAGAGAGTGTGAGAGAGAAAGAGAATGTGAGAGTGAAAGAGAGAGAACAAGAGGACCAGTTTTCAGTCTCAACAGTCCATTTGTTATGTGATGCAGGTTGCTTGCTTGCTTGCTTCCTTGCTTGCTTGCTTGCTTCTTTTTCAAAATGTTTAAATGAAAAGGAAAGACGCAAAAGAGAGAAAAAGAGAGTGAGAGAGTGAGAGAGTGAGAGAGAGTCTTCCTTTTTCTACGACCAGATGTGCTGTCACCGCACAGAGAAGCCAAAAGTTGTCTTCTTTCCTATCAATCGTTCGATTTTTTCTTTTTTTCATCTCTCTCCCTCTCTCTCTCTCTCTCTCCCCCACTCTTTTTCTCAAAGGTTATAAACGATTGGACGTAGAAAGATCCAATCCAGACGGACCTTTCTGCAAGAAAACACCACTCTGACGTGAGAGTCGTTCTTACTAGTTTTCGTTTAAAGGACGATCCTGTTTATTACGAAAACTTTTGCCTACCTCCAGGATAGAATAGAAGTTGTGGATGGAGATAGAACACGAAGAGAGAGAGAGAGAGAGAGAAGAAACGAAATGTATGGGAAGTCATAAACCTTTCCCTTTTCTTCTTTATTCTATTATCTTTTTTTTCTTTTATTTGTTCTTTTTCTCTTATTTTGTCCTTTTTCTTCGACATTTATCATTCCCAACAACTTGACGTTTGACGTTTGAAAGCGTGAAAAATTTAAATACGACAGTTGGATAAGTCTTGAAAAGTGATTTTGTCAAGGAAACCTTGCGAACCGTTCGGGAAAATATAATTTTACCTTTCTTGTCCCAGGTATTCTCGAAATGCATCAAATGCTACCTGCTAAAAGTAAATCTAAACGAAAGAAAAATACATGAGATCGTACTATTTGGCGAAATTGATATTCGAATTGATTGATCGAAAACAAAATTATAATTAATATATATAACATTTATCGTATCGTAATTAAAAATTGTTTGTCAATTTTCAAAAATATCTAATTTTACGAAAATATGAATAATTTGTTTGAACTCGTGTTCTATCTGATCTATATCGACAATGATAAATTATACAATACACGGATATTGTTATTATTTCCTGAAGAGATAGCAAATATACATAAGTAACATTACAAATCCTACTTCTATAAATTGAAAATCTTATCATCTTTTAAACTCTTATTTGATTGTTCTGTTGTTATAACTAACAATAAGACTACTGAGATACTACTTAAAGCTTAACATTATAGCAATCGTATTAACGTTATCTCATAATATGAACTTCCGTCGTTATCGCTAAAACACAAGCAATAAGTAAAATTGAATTGTCAACTAATAATCCAACATAAATCTTATTCAACGATACAATTTTTCTACCTTTTTATATGATCGTAGTAAAAACAGTAATTAATTATTATTTAAATAAAAATTTAACGATAGAAAAAAAAATAATTGTCATATTTTCAATTTCGTTGCGAATTATAATATACGTATAGGAAAAAAAGATTTGTCCGAAAAGGTCGAGTAAGGAAAAGAAAAGAAATAGGAAAAGCAAGTTTTCCATCCAAGGAAACAACGTAGTTTGGTTTTCTGTTCTTAAGGGTTTTCTTGAAAAACTAGTATAACCGAGAGAAGAACGAGTTTTTCTTGAAACGAAAACTTTGTTAGGGATCTATTTTTAGGATTTTTCAAGGATAGAAAAACCAGTAGATCTGTAAAAGATTGTTGACCAAAACTAGAAGAGAGGGATTGAAAGAAAATGGGAAGGTGTAGATCGGTGGTTCGAGAAGTACAACATATTAATTAACCATAATTTTACAATATAAAAAAAACATAATTATTACATTTGCAATTTTGTTTTTCTGTCAAACGCAACGACGTAGTTTAGTTTCCTCCTTTCTTAGGGAAAAAGTTTTTCTGAAAAAGCTCTCCGGAAAAGGGAAAAAAGGTTAGGAACTAACAAAAGATTTGTAGGTTGCTAGGTTACCCAGGTAGGGAGATGTGTGAGCAGGTAGAAAAGAGACTGTGTAAGATGAAATGAGAGAAAAACACGAGGAAAAAAGACGGAGAGAAGGGAAGGATGAAGAGTGAGTACGAACCAGATGGACTTCTTGTCGAGACCTGTTCCTTACAGGTGTATTGGGAAGTCTGGGGTCCGAGTTTGCGGTAGAAAATAATGCACAGGGTCGAACGAGAAAAAGGATAAAGGAAAGTGGGCGGAATAGGGAGTGGAAGATTCTACTGCGCAGTTGAAAATCACTTCTAACTTGATTTCAAAATTTTACTTTCTTTCTTTTCCTTTTTCTTCATCTTTATCTTTATCTTTCTCGCTAAAATTCACTACGCAAACTATTTTTTCTCTAATAATCTATTCCGTGCGTCTTACTTCTGTTTTCAAAATACACTCCTATTTTGAATATTTTGTTGTTGAATACATCCCTTCAATATTTTTATAACCCCCCCCCATCTTCTACTACACCTTTTTAAACCGTTTCAAAGTAATTCTTTGCTTGCCCGACCACTTAAACTTTTGTTAAATTTTATATTTTGCAATACGATCCGACATTTCTTTTATTATTTTACTTACCCGTGGGATCGGTAGACTTTTATTGTATTAGAAATATTGTCCTGTCAATAACTTGAATTACTTATGATTGATTTATGCGATTTACCAATGGGAATTACATTTAATCCTATCAATGGATATAAACCATCTGTTTAGAAAAATACTTTTCAGATTAGGTTTACCTGTTCTTTTTTATTCTTTATTCCTTTTTTTCCTCCTTTTATAACCAAAGTTACATTTTCTTGTTCATCATTGTATAGGTATAATAGGAAATCATGGATATTGATTTAAAAAATAAATATAATATATATATATATATAATAGAAATATATTCGTGTTAACAAAAAATTAGTAATAACGAAGAAAACATCAATTCTATCTTAAGCTATAAACTGCTAGTCATTGTATATTTCTCGTTTTAGAAATCTACTATTACAAGAATGGTTCTATTCTGAAAAGAAAAATGTTTAGGATGATGGGAAATTTAAATCTCTTTTATTAACCAATTGGTTTCTATTTATTGATGCATGAATATAATAAGAGAAAAAATACAAAAAAAATATTATTTTCTAAAACTTTTTAATAAAGTTTTTAAGAAAAGAAAAGAAAAGAAAAGAAAGATTTTTAGGATAATCAGAGAAATCTAAGAAAAATATATTAAAGATTGTTTATCAGGAAAAACAAAAGATAGAATAGATAGGATGTTTAAAATACCGTATGTTTAGGACATCAGAAACAGTGGCTGAGTTTAAGGCAATAAGAATATCAAGATGAACTTTAAAAAGGTGAAAAAAGGGCTCGCCTGTACCGTCGCCCTGTCTGGCGACTGTCTGGCGATATTGTTCCCTCTTGCTGGCTCGTTTACGATGCTTTCTAACCATTCTACTGATTTTAAAGGAACCCATGTGATCGTAAATATTTACTCAACAAGAAAATTTAGATAAATATATATTTATTTATAGATAATCAACAGTGTATTTTAATAGAATTTTTAATTGTATCCATAGACACTTCGGGTAAACGTTGTTCGTTTTTATTTTTTAAAGAAAAATTACATTTTTTTTTTCCTACCATTAAATGTTAATTAACTTTCTTGCAAATAAATTTAATGATTTAATCTCATTAATCTGACACAATTAATCTATTTACACAAATAAATCTTTGTGCCTGTGGAAAAATATTATTTTTTATCTATAACGATTTATCTATTTTTTATTTAGATAAACGTTGCTATCCGCCAACAATATTGCGAATGGCAGAGTGGAGGGGTAAAATAGAAGCAAGTATCGCTCCGCCTAGAAAATGCGATATAATCGCTAGACGAAGAATACATCGATACCTTTTCCTTTACCTTTTCTCCGTGCATTCACATTTCCTTCTTTTAAATGGTGCACCGGCTTAGTAGGTTGGATTTGGAACCTTCGGTTTTGGTTGCTACCTTTCCACCAATCAGGAAAGGTAAATCCGTAGGATTGGGGAAATTGTTGTATAGAATTGGAAGTGGTCTAAAAGGCGTGGTTTATTCTACGACCAATCGGATACATTTGCAACGATATATTGTTCATGTGACTCACACAACTTATAAAAATGGTCGCATTTGCTTGTCTAGCATCATTTGACGACAAATCTTCAGAGTGCTTACATCGGGAATCATCTGACGATAGATCTTCAGAGCTTCTTCATCGAGTATCATTTGACTATTAAACTTTAAAGTATTTTCATCGGTAGTCATTTCACGATTTAAATTTTAAAGTGTTTTTATCGATAGTTATTTTACGACGAATCTTCAGAGTATCTTCATAGATATCCTACCACTACGGTGATATCGGGTGAGTAATTATTTTTTATTTATCGTTCATTTATTATTATTATTATTATATGAATATTTATTTATCGTTCATTTGTTACTATTCTTCTTCGTCACTTCATTTTATATTACAACAATTTTATATATATGCCGTGAGTATTTGTGTTTGAGTGTCGTGTATATAAGTGTTCGTAATTTATCCGATTTGTCATGAAATGTAGGACAATCAACGAAATTAAAAAATAAAAATGTGCGTGTTTTTTTCAAATTATGATTAAATATCGCGTTGGTAACTCGTGCAAGTACATAAGACATTCGAAACTGAGAGAGAGAGAATCAAATTATTATTAATAATTATTTTTTTTTTGGATCTTTCTATTTCGTTGCGTTTTCTTCTTTTTCAATCGTTTTTGCAAGCAGCTCGTCATCCTTGCAAACGGAAGATCGTTCGAACCGCTAAGTAGTCGAGGACATTTTGTCTGGACCTTCGTAATAAATAATGCTCTTATCGTTACGTAACGTGATTATGATGATAAAATGAAACGATACTAGTCAAGAAAACCGCAAAGACCTTTTCTATCTTTCTCTACTTTTTTTTTTTTTTTTTTTTTTTTTCAAATTTATCATAGTCGTACTACAAGTAACGTTATCGTACGATTAAAAAATGCAAACGCGTCGTGACGTTTAATTCGTGTATATTACTATAATACAATTTTTGCGGTAATTGAAATCTACGTAAGCGTCTAGGAGAGATAAGAAAGGGAAGGACAACGGAATAAGATGGGGAAAAGAGAAAATGAAATAAATAAAAAAGATGTGTCGAACGAAAGAATCGAAATTCGTAATAGTAGGAAGGTTTAGTTTACGAGGTAGCAACAGAGCAGTTCCCCTAGTTCTCAAAGTTCGGCCTTGGTCATAGAAGAAGAACTATAACGATAGAAAAGACAAAGGGAACGGGACGGTCTCGTGGATTTTTATTCGCGGTTAATTTTCATATACATACGCATATGCTACATCAATACATAGAAGAAACAGTGAGTGTTAAAAAAGTGTTCGTTAAAGTAATCCAAATTGAACGATAATTTTGAAGTATTTTTTATTTATTCAAAATTAAATCGTTTTAATATTCGGACACGCGATGATTCTTTTTAAATATAATTTCTCTTCTACGTTTACTTAAAACACGTATACACACACAATTAAATATTTTCATTTTTCTATTTCTATTTTCTTTATCAAGTAATACAATTTTTCTAATTATTTATTCTAATTATTTATTTCTAATTATTATATTTATTCAATTAACCATATACGAGTGTATATTCGTTATAATTTTTTCTTCTTTTCTTATTTTATGCTTCTTCTTTTAAATAAAACAACACACACACACACACACATTCGCGTATAAACGAACGAACAAGTTAATCGGGAACTTTAAATGTGTTATTTATCAAATTGATAAAATGATTATGAGATAAGCGTTTGTTCTTAGAGAAAGAGAGAGAAAGAGCACGTAACGAGGCTTCGTAAAGATGGTGGTTCTATGACATAGAGAGAGAAAGAAAAAAAGAAAGAAAGAAAGAAAGAAAAAGAGAACTCGCACATCCCCCCCACCATCATCCCTCTTGTCCGTGTGTCCTCCTCTTTCGTTAATTCGTTCTCCCGGTGTGTTGGTGAATCATCCTCTTGACCTTTTCCCCGCCCCACCCCTATCTTCTCCTCTCCTCTCGTGCTTTTTCTTCTACTAGAGATTATTCGTTTCCTTTTGCTCGAGAAGGAAAAAAAAGAAAAAGAAAGGGAGAGAAAATAGACAATAACTTTTTTCCATTCTAACTGTTCGTATCCTTATTTGCATTTATCATTTTATTTTCCGTTGCATCCGAATTTTTTTTTTTTTGGGGGGAGTTATCGTCAATGAATAACGAAAATATCGATGAATTTAATTATTAATACAACCTAATATATTATTTTTCATTTATTAATATCGATCATGTATCGTTAAAAACTTAAGAATTAAATAATATAAATATACAACAAAATTTCTTACGATTGAACAAAGTGTATTACAACAAACAAAGAAAAAAAATACAAAATACACGGAAGAAGATATTATTTTTCATTTATTAATATCGATCATGTATCGTTAAAAACTTAAGAATTAAATAATATAAATATGTAATAACAACAAAATTTCTTACGATTGAACAAAGTGTATTACAACGAACAAAGAATAAAAATACAAAATATACGGAAAATTGATTCTAGATATAATTACAAAAAAAAAAAAAAATATTATTTCAATATAAAACATAGAACAAATTAATCGTATATTATAAATATCATAGAAATTATGAATAAATATTATTGTCTATAGATAACAGCTTAATAATCAGAAAATTTCTTGAAAAGTTCTAAAAATAGTAAAACGCATCACGTAGGCTGGCTGCTAGCTAGCCAGCTAGCGACAAAATATACCTACCTGTTGTTGTCTATTCCTCTCTCTCTCTCCCTTTCTCTCTCTCATTCATTTTCACTCTCTTCCTTCCTTCTTTCTTCTCAACGTTCCAACTAAAAAGATCTTCCCGACAAAGAAATTACCACCACCACCACCACCACCACCAACTTTACCACAACTTGCACCCTCAACTCCTCCACCTTTTGCTTCTTCTTCTCCTTCCTCCTCTTCTTCTTCTTCTTCTTCTTCTTCCTCTTCCTCTTCCTCTTCTTCCCCACCCCTTTTTTATCCTTCTTCAAAGGTCTTTAAAAAAAAAAGAAAAAAATAAGAAAAGGCGGTCGGTGTTCCTGGACGGTTGCTAGGCGCGAACCTGTTCTTTCGAAAAATCACGTGATTCATCTCGCTTCTGACTAACCCGCTTGATATTTCGCTGAATCTTTCTCCCCCTCTCCCCCCCTCTTCTTCCTCTTTCCTTCTTACTCCCTCTTCTCCCTCCCTCCCTCCCGCCCCATCCCACCCCCTCCCTCCCTCCTCCTCCTCCTCTCTCCCTCTCTTTATCTTTTTTTTCCTCTCTTTTCTTTCTCCTACCTGATGCTTTTGATGAGTCAATACACGCTCGCAAGGTATACAAACAGAATCATCGAAGTTGTCCTGCGATCGAGAAATAAATAGACGAACATTGTGCGGAATAATTTTCCTACGTTGAGAATCTGTGTTTCATATTTAAAAAATATAATAGATTATTCGTTTTTTCTATGTTCGAATATTTCTACGAACGAAATTCAATCTATTCGAGAATATACATTTTATTTGTGGGAAACGTTTGATTAAGAGAAGGTAGGATTAAATTAATCTATCGTATTATTATATTTGTGATAATTAATTTGATATCAATACGAAATTATATAGGTTCGAGTTTGTGTGTGTGTGAGTGAATGAGTGAGTGTGCATACAAACGTTTGTATTTTATTAGAAATTCTCGTTAAGATCGTATCAACAATATCGAATTTTAATGATATTTCTATTAAGAGATTTAACTTCTACCGATTTTAAAACGAAACGATATGAAAACTTTTCGAAGAAAATTTTATACACATAAATATAAAATACTTGCGTCTGTGTTACTCGGTGATTAATGATATCTTTTTTTCATTTTCTTTTCTCTTTCATTATAGATTATTAGGAAAAAATAAACGTAAAAGGCGAGTAGATAACACGTTTTAAAGATTAAGGAAGAAAAATAATAAATCTCGTGCATAGATCGTACGCGTCGTCATGTAATTTTACTCGTTCATTGTGTACGTTTAAATACGTAGTTATCTTCGTGTACAGTCATTTCTTAGAATTATCTAGCGTATTCCTTTTATTTCTTTTTATTTTTCTAATATACAACAAATGCATCATCATAGTTTCGATAGATATTTTTATATTTTTATTTTTTATATCGCGCACATCGATAACACATTGCAACCTAAACGAATTCGTCGAGGAGAACGAGGAGGAAAAAAAAAGAAGAAAAGTTAAAATGTGTGATTTAATCGAATTATCTCGATAAACGATTACGATTATTCAACGGGAAAGAATGCGATGATAAAACGAAATGAGTGTGAGAGAAAGGTGTAGAGAGAGGGGTGGTGGGGGAAAGGGGTGATAAGGGGGTGGGAACAGAGATTAAAAAATGTAACCAATCCGATCGTTTTCCGATGATTCTTATCGTTATAACATTGGTTATGCACGTAGGTATACATACGTTTGATGCAATGAAAGACCTTGATGACACTCACGGTTCATTTTTATCTTTCTTGGTCTTTTTCTACGTATGCATCTACATATATATATGTGTGTGTGTGTGTATTATGCTCCCATAGTACTCGAAAGAATTCACCTTCGTGCACCTGCATTAGAGAAGAGAAATTGCACTAGCTTACAATTAGTCACGAGTCGTGCGTTCGCATCCAACTTGCAGTAAGATATTTTTTTTTTCTCTTTTTTCTCTTTTTCTTTCTTTCTTTTCGTTTCTCGCATTCGTTTTTGATAGACATCCCCCAACATCTTTGATTAATTGCCTTCTTCCTTCTTTCGTGCAAATATAAATATATTGTTTTATTTTTATCGTTGCATAAAAGTTTTTCTTCTTGTTGCATGTAGTGATTGGTGACGGGGGTGGGGTGGAGTGGTCGATAGGTGGGGGAAAATATAAAACGAAATTTGTAATCTGTGCCCGCAAAAACCATGCGACGTTAGAAATGATACACAGAGGATTCCGATTAATGGTTATTCGTAGAATTTTCGTATGACCTAAATACCGAAGAAGGGATCGCACACGCGCACACACACACACACACACACTCTCTCGAGCAAACCTAACAACATTTCTTTTTTTGTCGTCAGAATTCGCGTTGGTAACAGAACGAAATTTTATCTTTTTTCTTCTTCTTCTTTGTTTCTTATTTTATACGTGTAAATTAATCGACCCCGTTACTTTCGTTCAATTTAAGTTCTATGTTTAAAATATAAAAAATAAACGGTGAAGAGAGGATATTTAAGATATAAAAATCTTCCATTAACATATTATTATAATAAAAAATAGAAAATGTTCAATTCGTAATATTTTCATTTCTGCGGTCGAAACAAACTCGTTGTTGTCATCCGTGGATACTTCGAAAAGAATAAAACCGCAAGAATCATATGGGATTCGTAGAAAAAACACTTCCCAGAATTATTATTATTATTATTATTATTATTATTATACCTTTAACGATTATTTTTCTTAACGATTAAACTATCGATATATATATCGCGACCAGATAAATTACTTTATTTTGTATTAATTACAATTGATCGTAATACAGAGTTAAAAGATATACTTATCGAACTTAATAAAATAATAAACGAATAAAATAATTTGAACACGTATCAATCTGAGTAACCGAAAAAAAAAAAGTAACAAATTTAATAGAAATAATCATAGAACAACGGCGTTAACAAACGAAACGTTTGAGAGAAAAAACAATAATCACAATCAAAAAGTAGAAATAGATTACACGGAGTGATATATCGTATAATATAAATCAAAAATTGATTTCTTAACTATATTAACATAAGCGTTTATTACGGTTACGTATTGATTACAACAGAGACACCAAATCGGATTGATCGAATGCATATGTTCGCAAGTGATATGCAATTTTTTGTTTTGTCTTTTTTTTGGTCAATAAGCGCTGTCATTTGTCATTCGAAAATAGTTCTTGCGATAGAAAACGTATACCAATATACTATACAACACAACACGAGTTAAGAAAGGTCAATCGGAAGGCGAAATAAAATATAAAGATAGCGCGTGTGTGTGGGTGGATGTATGTGTGTAACCATGCATTCGCGTTCCAGTTTGTGAATATGTCCTTCGCGATAGGTAGCATAAGCTTGCGACATTGCAAGCTAAGAACTGAGAGAGAGAGAGACCGCAGACGATCGTCCATTGTTACGGGTCCCTGCCGACGTCTAGACCGGCGCCAGGCTAAAAGAACACAACCTATACCTAGATTACTACACGAAATTTGCCTTTTAGAAACACAACTCTATACTAACATATGCAAGTAATATATATTATACTTACAAACGTGTCATCTATATACGTGTGTGTGTTTGTGTGTCTGTGTGCTGTGTGCGTCCCCCCCCATTCCCCCTTTCTTATGATTTAAACGAAAGAAAACGCATTATTCTAACTTTTTCTCTTTCAATTTCTGTCAGATATTTTTGAAAGTTATTCGACAATGTTACACGTGTATATTTTTTTTAGATATTTTATACGTTAATAATACAATATCTAGTATAATTACAAAAGAAAGAAAAAACGTAATAATATTTTAACTTTTTCTCCAATTTCATTACCATTATTTGTTTTCTTTTTATCACTGTCAGGTATTTTTGAAAGTTATTCGACAATGTTACACGTGTATATTTTTTTTAGATATTTTATACGTTAATAATACAATATTAGTATAATTACAAAAGAAAGAAAAAACGTAATAATATTTTAACTTTTTCTCCAATTTCATTACCATTATTTGTTTTCTTTTTATCACTGTCAAATATTTTTGAAAGTTATTCGACAATGTTACACGTGTATATTTTCTTCTCTGATATTTTATACGTTAATAATACAATATCTAGTATAATTACAAAAGAAAGAAAAAATTTCCAATTTCATTCCCATTATTTGTTTTCTTTTTACACTGTCAGATATATTTTAAAGTTTATCGACAACGTTACACGTGTATATTTTTTCTCTGATATTTTGATACGTAAATAATATTATATCTAGTACAATTACAAAAGAAAGAAAATACAATAATATTCCTATAGTAAAAAATCCATTTACTCGTTTTATTTTGATAAACATTATCGAACCTTTTATTCGAATGAGAGTCACTTGTAATTACGTTCGAACGCGAGACGAAGAACTTCAACGTGTTCTAACTTGTATCCACGTGTTCCTTCAAAAGAACCTGTTCCGATAGGTTGCTCGGTATCAGATTTGTGTATAATCGAACGTTTCTTTATAAATTCCTTACGATCTCTCTTATAATCATTCTCAACGATATCATTATTAATTCATTATTAATCTCCATTTTTTTGTTTATATATAACAATTATCTTTTGAATTATTATTATTATTATTAATATTATTATTATTATTATTATTATTATTATTATTATTATTAATAATAATACGAAAAGAATTATTTTAATTTGATTGATTCTGACAATTCCATATTAAATATATTAATTTAATATTTATTTGTAATATTCGTTAATTCATTTGAACACAATTTACGATACATTGATTGTTTGATATAAGTTACTTTCCTTTTACTTTGACATTGAGATTCGTTTTAACAACGCAAATGATCGGTTCGCGAGAATACACGTAAGTAAACTACTCTCTCTCTCTTTCTCTCTCTTTCCCTCTTTCCCTCTTTCCCTCGAAAGGTTCGTGACTTCTACGAACGAGAAGTAAAGTCTCCTCCTGGCGACTTCTCCAAGCGAAAACGACGACGACGAAGGAACACCATAGCCTGTGAAAGAAGAAGAAAATATCAAATTACAGATATTAGTTTTTGTCCTTATAGTATCACCGTGTATGATAAATCTATATATGTGTTTACTCTTTAGATTTCTAAGTGTGGGGGGGTGGGTGGGGGGAGGGGGCATATATATTTTCAAATGCTTGCATACGCGAAACTTTATCATTAAAACACTGTCTGTTTCTCTTCCGATCATTTTTTGTTTCTCTTTCTATCTCTCTCTCGTGTTCCCATACACTACACCATATATATAAATATATATATACTAACACGTATAGGTTGCAGTTTATCAGCGATAAGAAGCACTGTTTATGCACCACGATGCAATGTAAGCGCGTACGACGGTAATCGAATTTCGATGTCTAACCGCCATTTTTCTTTTCTTATCTATCGCGAAAACGTGGTCGCAACTGTATCCCCCCATGGATTCTCTCCCCACCCCACCCCACCCCCCTATTATCTTTTTATTATTAACAAAATCAAAACGTATAGGTATCGTTCGTAACTTACGAGATTGACTCGATATTATCTTCCTTTCGTTATTATTTGATTATATTTGTACGATCGGAATCGATCATAACCGAAAAATCGATTGTAACTAAAAAACGAGATTTATTGTGCGCGCACTAGTAACTAGAGTTACTAGTAACTAGTAACTCTCTAACCATAATCCCCACCACTCGACCGTCGAGTGAGTGCACCCGGCAGAGGGCCCATTACAAAAGACGTTCAGTTTATTCCTTCGCTGGACGCATATGAGAATACTTGGAGACAACGAGCGAGAGGAGTATTAGAAATACAAAGAATTCATCTGTTAAGACTAATACGTCTTACAGATGTGTTATATCGACAGTGGTGGATCGCAGAGGCGATAATTAAGCTGATATTTATATATTCACCATAAAACCGAGACGTAGAGGCGACGATTAAGACGGTGAGAGATATCATTTCTATTTCTTTCAACGTGATTAACCCCATCAGGGTTAATCGCGACGAGAAGTAAGTCCATCGTCGTCCATTATATTTGATACCAGGATTTTTTGCAGCAAAGCTTTTTACCTGACGAGCCAATAAAGCCATTGCACTTATTGGCTCACGACCAAGCGTTTTATTTTATTTGAATTCACACCCTCCTCACAATTAACGCTCAATCCAATCGCCGGAGGACTCCATGTTGGAGGAATTTTGCCAAATACAATATCGTTTCAATCCAAAATAGAGGATATAATATTAAAAATGATTATATTTTCCTACGAAAAACACGCTATAGAAAAATGTTAGCTAATTATTGTTTCAACAATTTTCCAATCCTTCGTCGAAAATACCGACGAGTAAAACACTGCCATGGCATATCGCGGCGGCACGATGTTCTTTTTTTCTTTTTTTTTTTTATTATTATCATTTATTATAAAACCCTCGTGTGTTATTTCCTGTCGAGAATCACTCGCTCAGTGAAGGTCGTCGTCGCCTTGATCATTTCCTTCCCCTTCCCTCTCTCCCTCCTCCTCGTCACTCCCTCACCCAACTTCTTGGCGCGAGAAAACATATTTGAACATAACAAAATAATCAATCCAGTTAGAATTTCGTTATTTTCCTGTTTTCGTCGGTGAAATTTTAATCTCCCTCTCCCCCCCCCCTCTTCTCCTCCTCATTTTCCTTTATTTATTTTTATACGTTCTTTTATTTTTGTCTATTTGTTTTGTCTTTCTCTTATCTTTCGTTACGTATGGATAATTTCGTAGTCTAATCACGTTCGATGAACCGCCGATCTATGGGGTTAACGTACGAATAAAACTGATAAAAATGATAACGGGCCGCAATTCGTGGGATCGACAACGAACGAACGAACGAACGAACGCGACAGACAAGTTTACTCACCTTTCGTAATGTTCCAGTTTCTATCTCTGAACTTACCTGCTTTGATCTTGCTCGTGTTAACCTTCTAATCCTTTCCTAATGCTTTTTAATTGGATCGTCGAGACATTTATAAAACGATCGAATTTTTGTTGTTTAAGTAAAATTCAATGTCAATACGATATGATATTTTTCTATTTCACGAATTCATTTTGAAAATATAAAACAGAATTTTTGTTATATTATAATATAATATATATATATATAATATAAATATAAATATATATTTATATTATATTTATATATATATTTATATTATATTATTTTATATATATATATATATAATATAAATATTATAATATATTTAATATTATAATATTATTATAATTAAATATTATAATATAATATATATATATAATATAAATATAAATATAATATATATTTTATAACCAGTATATATATACTGTTAAAAAAATGATTTTCTTTCAATTAGAATCATAATTCGATGATATTGTTTTTTCCCCGTGACATTATTAATTTGCGATTTAAATTGCATAATTGCGTTATTTTAAATAACAATACACCAAACGTAATCGTATAACAAATTGTTGTTGCTCGATGATCTGATTAAAAAACTTGCGAATTGATAGTTAATAAAATAAATAAGAGTTCAAGGAGAGAAGTAAACCGAATTTCTCCTCTTTCCCTCTTTCCCAGACCCCTGCCCCGTGCCAATAGAAAATAAAGTGCATTCTTCGAACCACAATGCACATATAAAAAATAGTTAGATCCTTATCTAATCGGTTGGTATCGATATAAATAATCTGTATGTACTGGCTTCCTATAAACAGTGATCATACGATCCTTTACAACAATCATGCGATGTCGTACGATTATCTCGCATGATCGTTTAGATCAACATGGAACAATAAAAATAAACATAAAGAAGAAAGTTTGTGCGTCATCCTTTCTTCTATTTGTTTGTTTGTTTGTTTGTTTTCTTTATTTTTTTTTAAATACGGAAAATTTACTCGACATAATTTCGATTAACACGTTAATCCAGTTTTGAATAATTTTATATACGGAATCAAAATAATATTTGTTCAAAATCTTAATCACGTCTTTGATAAATTTTCTACTAAAAATCATAATTAATAATAATAATAATAATAATAATATTATTTCGTGAGAAACAATAAGAAAGATTAATACTTTTCTTTTTATTATTAACACTCGATAAATACTTGAAAAAAAAGAAAATAAAAAAGAATCGAAAATCCAGAATTTGAATATCTTCGAACCAACTAAAAAAAGGATTCTTTGGTGGTTATGGTGGTGGTTGGGTGAGGAGGAGGAGGAGGGGGGACACGTCTTTGCTTCTCGACAGGGATGATCGTTGCGATGAGAGTGCATAAGCTCGAAACAAAGTAACACGAGTTTCTGAACCGGTGACCAGCAGCAACCAACAACCACCCACGCGACCACGGTGGTCGTTCTAAAAATATACACACACACACACACACACTCGGTTCCACGAGTATCGTGGCTACCGGTTTTAAATCTCACCGCTAGTGGACCGAAACCAACAAGGGAACTTAACCACATCCCCCTTCTTTACCCTCCATTTTGAAACTAAACTATTTTCTTATCCGTAACGCGTCTTTAAGGGATGACAATGATTTTTTGTTTTGTTTCTCTATATTTATTTTCCATTAACGTTACTTCGAAGTTAGTATAGATTATTATTAGAAAATTATATAGACGTTATGTACTTATGAATCATCGTCATAATTATATCTTTTTATTATTGATTTTTTCGAGAGAGAGCAGGAATAAATTTTATTATTATTATTATATTGTTTTGGATAATGTTGATATTATTTTGTCAATCCAAGTAATGAAATAACGCGAAAGTTTCTTTTTCTTTTGATTCGTTGGTTCTCGTTTCTTATTTCTTGTTTTTTTTTTTCTTTTTTTTTCTTTTATTCTATGATGCAGTATCATTCGTTTGATTATTTTATCTGTTTCATTTCTCTATCTACTTTTCGCAACGTGAAGAAATAATTTTTCTCTTTCTCTCTCTCTTTGTTTTTTCTTTTAAATATAGTTAGGACTATATTTAATTTCTACGGTCCGAAGTCCATCGAAAAATCATTTCGATCGTTTGAAATTATAGATTTAAAGATAAGATAAGTATTTTCTTTTAATCGTTAGGATTTATCGCACGTCATTCGCGATAGATAAAATTGTAGACACTTCGTTTTGTCTTCATCCTAGAGATTTATAAAAACAAAGAAAAAGAAAAAGAATAGTTTTGATTTCTATTATAAAAAAAAAAAGGGGGTACTTTTATTTTAAATAGATGACCAATTGTATGATCGTTTATAACAGATACATACAACTATATCGAACAAAATTCTCATATTTAATCGAGATAAGATATCGAAATTACTAACGATAGAGTATTTCAGTACTTTCAAGGCTATATTATTTTCGTAAATATATCATCTAAACTATATTAAGGAAAACAAAATAATAAAATAAAATAAAATAAAATAGGAACTATCATTTTGAACGTTTATTATAGCATACATATACATATACATATATATATTACAAATAATTAAACTTAAACAAATATAATTCGTATAGAAAGATATTAAAAAAAAAGAAAATAACAAAAATTACAATATGTTACAGGATATACGAAGAATATAATAATACGTATACGAAGAATAAGATATACGTATAATACTAAGAAACAAAGGATTAAAAGAATAATCCACAATTTTGGGCCAAATAGGAGGAGAACGAATTGTTTCAAATTTTCAAACGATGTAAGTAAACGTTTCATTTAATTTCATCTCTATGTGTTTCGTATTATTTAAATATTCATTTATATGTGTAATAATATCATGTTTAAATGTGTCGGGATTCACCTGGCTTTGAAATTCCCGTCTCTCCGATATCCAATGACAATGTCTCTTTGGTTTTCTCTTTCTATTAATCTGTTCTCTATACTCACTCTTGTCGTTGAAAGAAACGTGTGTGTATAGTATATACGTATATCCTTACGTTCATCTATCTATGTGTTTCTTGTTTAACTATTAGTATTAGAAACACGTATACATGTAAACGGAACGGTGAATGCATCTAGTACCCAGCCGATTGATTCAAGTGGGTCGTTAAAGCAACGCGATAGAAACCGAGATCGATGCATATACACGTATTATACATACATGCATCTGTATATATGTATATACACGCACACAACCGAGTACGGTTACTTTGTCACGGAAAACCAGTTTTATTACCGTTCGTTCCATCGTCTTTTAACCCGAACTTGTTTAAATTATTACCAACAGACGGTATTTCGTATTTTATCATATTTTCTTTCATATTTTTTCTTTCTTTTTTATTTATTTATTTTTTTATTTTTTTTTCATATTCTCATCGACATTTATTCATACGGTTTTTTTCTTTCATTATGCGTGTGTGTGTGCGTGTGTGTGTGCGTGTGATCAATGTTATATGTAACAAAAAGAGATGCGTTATTTAATTATTACATTATAAGTTCGTGATTGACACGAGTACGATAACGAACATTAAAACGCGTCACTCTCTTTCTCTTGTGTGCTTTGATATTCACGGGTATGAAACAACAACAAAAAGAAAAAGAAAAAGAAAATGAAACAGTGAAAAAACGAAGAACAAAATTGTCAATCGGCCAATTATTACGTGCCAATGGACAACATCACAAATCGTCGTATAAACGATCGATCTAAATCATTAAATTGTGATCAGTATCAAAACCAGTACCAAAATACTTGCGATTCATACAAATTCATTTGATAAAATATATTATTATATAATAATTTGTTACGTTTTTTTTCTGTTTTCTCCAAAATTACAGATCGTTGCATTCGAAAAAATAATAAAAAAAAAAAAAAAAGAAAAAAGATAGAAAAGATAGAAAAGAATGTAATATCGTATACGATCTTATCTAAATGATCTGAATTATCGAAGAAGCTAAAAGAAGATAATCGAATACGATAAGAGGGAAAAGTATCTAATATTATTTCTGGTTACTACATTATCGTTTCTAATAAACGATGTGTCACAAAGAGATCTATTAAATAAAAATCAAATCGAAGTATTGTTGTTGTTGTGTTACAATCGAATTAATTGTGATAAAGTATGAATAATAGTAAAAAAAAAATAAAAAATAAAAAAAAGAAAAAGAGAAAAACGTTTTTATATTACATCTAACATCTCTGCATATAATATTTTTCGATTAGATTTTCAAGGCTGGCTGTTTTGTTAGAGCATCGAAGTAGGAACGTTAAAAGATAACGAGTGTCGGGTGATACATCCATCGTACGAAAGACAAATACATATATAAATATACAGAAAATACACACACACACACACGCACACACACATAACACATAACACACATATACGAAACTAAACGTCCCAGAAACCCTCGGAAGGCGGTCCGAAGAGAGTAACGTTACCCTCCCCTCGCAAACTACGCAGTTACGTTCGACGAGTGTCATACGCGCGCTCAGAAGCGTGCGCAGGAACGCGCCAGTGCGTTGGAGGAGAAGAGAGAGAGAGAAATAAAAAGAAAAAGAAAAAGAGAGAGAGAGAGAGAGAGAGAGATGGAAGCAATAAGCCGATGTGCGAAATCTGTGCGCGCGCGCGAGTTTGTTACTCTCTCTCTCTCTCCCTCTTTTCTCTCTTTTTCCCCCCTCCCCCTCTCACTCTTTCCCCCCTCTCTCTTTTTCTCTTCCCTGCCCTTCCTTTCTCTCTCATTCCTCCTCTTTCTCTCCTTCTTTTCCTCCTTCAACGTGTTTCTCTTCAACCATAACCGATGCGTCATCATTTGAGAGATAAGAGAAAGAAAGAATAACAGAGAGAGAAAGAGAGAGAGAAAAAGATCAAAAAAATGATGAAAAAAGAAAAAAAAATAGGAAAGAAACACTAAATACATTTATATGTGTATTTGTTAGGGAGATAGGTTATGGGAGTCCTTTGTAGGGCGCGTTAAAAGACTTAATATATAAATTAATATTAATGTTTTTTTTTTTTTTTTTATTTATTTATTTATTTATTTATTTATTTATTTATTGTTTGAATCGATGCATCGATCGCATGCATGGATCATTATCAACTCGTTATAAACATGGTACATTAAATATATCATTTTATTACAATTTATTGTTACACTGTAGAAAATAATTTCGTAATTTTTACAAATTCAAACGTGTTTTAAACTACATTGAACAGAGGAGAAAGTTTGTTACGATCGATTAGATATTTTATATTTGTCAGAGAGAGTTCGTTTAGTTTTGATTATTCGATTATTAAATACGTTTATAATTGTTGATTTTAAAAGAGTCAAATTAAAAATTGATTTTATTTGTCTGAAAATAAAAAGAAAAGAAAAGAAAAAGAATAAGAAATTGAAGATAATCTTCTTCTCCCGGGGTCTCTTTCTCTTTCTTTTGATTTTCGTAGTTGGTGTCTTTAGCCCGCTTGACCCTAACCGGTAAATTTACAACGTTGCGAACGCGTGCATTTCTTGAGAAGTAGGAAGAGAAGGAGTAGGAGTAGAAGAGAAGGGGAAGGGGAAAGAGATGGAGTAGGAGTGGGAGATGGAGGGGAAAGCGAGGAAGGAGGGGAGGGTTGTGCAGCACACGCACACAAATATACGCGGGCAACTCCTTTCGACGGCGGGCAATTTTTTTCGACGGCGGGCAATTTCTGTTCGACGGCGGGCAACTGGGTTCGACTGCGGCGGGCAATTTCTGTTCGACGGCGGGTAACTTTGGTTCCCCCCCCTGGTTTCCCTCATTCGATGGGCAACGTTGCTTAGGGAAGAAAGCGAGCGCTATAAAAGTGGGGAGGGTTTGCCGAGGGAGGGTTTCTCCCGCCACTCTGCGCTTCGCTTTTCTCCCCACCACCGGTCAACTTCGGTCAAGCGTTGCGCGCGCACAAGTGGTGGGGATAGAGGTGGGATAGAAACGTGCGGCTGTCGAAGTTGTTCAGAACGAAAGCACAGAATCATTATATCGCTAGACTTCGAGGAGAGTAGACGTGTTTCAAGTTATTAAAGCAAAGCTAAGATCTCGTGCTTCCTCTATCATTTAATAATAATAGTGGGACGAAGAAGATAATTCTGCGGATACGATAATACATGTATTTCGTGTTTTACCGAGATTGTTTATTTTTCTCTGTCGTAACATCGTAATTTTACTTGATACAGTTTTAATTTATATTTTATAGTTAAAAATATATATGTTCATATATATTATATATATAAAATATATGAATTATAGTAAAATACGATTTAAAGGAACATTTTGCGTTGTTTGTTCGTTCATCAATACGTTAACGGAAAAGAAAAAAAACAATGGGTGTGAGTTTTGCAACAACGACGTGAAGAGATCTACACGTGGGTTTTTTTGTTGCTGTGCAAATAAAGTAAGATCTATCGCCGTTTCTCCGAGGTACGGTGGTTATCTCTCAAAAAAATCAACTTTTTGTTCTATTGCGTAGAGAATCGATAAATTCTCCGAACATTTGATTAAAAAACAAAATAAAAAAGTATCGAACTTTCTTGTGCATCGTGTAAGGAACTCAATAACTCTTGTCGCGATCGTTCTCCTTCTTTCCAGAAAAGGAAGAAAAAAAAAAACAGAAAGGAAGTCCTATATTTTCTTTTTGCGATAAACGCGTTTGCCCGTTTCTCTAAAAGACTTTGTAAGAACAAGAGAAACACAAAGAGAGAAAACGTGAACCCGAATTAGTGAAGATCAAGATCGGTATCTTCTATCTCGTCGAATTAAATCTCAGCACCTATGGAAAGTGATCCGTTCGAGGATCCACCTTACGGACGTTTCAGACGTCGAATTTAAGTGACGAGAAAAAAAAAAAACTACGACAAGAGTGAGCAAAATTTTGGGGAAAAAAAACGAGAACAGAGAACGAGAGAGACAAGAAGAAAGAAAATTGAACAAAAACACCTATCGAGAAACGGACGCGAGAGTTTCTCTCAAAAATTAAATTTAATCGTCCTATTATAAAAAATAGTTCTTCTGTAGGTCCAAGCAAAGGATCAGTAGGTTTTGGTTCGGGTCTTCATGGTTGGGCCTTTACTTTAAAACAATTTTATAAAAAATAGTTCTTTCGTTCGATGCGTGGTTATTTTTCACGAATTTCGATATAATATTCGTCGATTATTGTTTAGTAAGATATCAAAGAAGATAGAATAAAGAGAAAATACAATAAGACATTGACATTGGGAAAAGGAGAAAGTTATTCTGTTCCCGTGAGGGGGGTAGTATAAATAAAAACTCATTTGTAAACGCAGAAAAGAAAATAAGGTATTTGAAGAAAATGGCTGTACCTTTTTTAATACCTGCCGCCGAGGAGGACCAGCAGGAGTTCTCCACGCAACAGCTGCAGACAATTCTGGCCTTGTACTCAGCACTAGACCGATATCTGCGGACCAGAACCAACACTACGCCAACATGTGAGTTTATATTGGAGTATACTATTTTTTTATTCTTTACTACAGATATTCCTACAATTATGGAAATAATCCGAGCAATAGATGAATAATTGTTAGTAATCTATCGACTAAAACAATCAAGAAAATGTTAATTAGTGAAAGAAAATGATGTAGAAAGTAATGCCTAATCTTATAACTATTTTAAAATTCCTAATAGTTCTTCTTAGAATCTCGACTGTTGATAAGCTTTATCATTGACAATATTATTTTATGTTATGTTTTATTTTTAATTATTTTTTAAATTGTAAATGTAGACCAATTTGCCCGAATCGAACCGAAATAATACGTTAGGATAATATTAAGGTTGTATCGAAGATTTCGTGGTGTGTAGACACCAAACAATTGTTAAAATCTAGTAAGAAAAAAAATTGTAATTATTTGTAAAATAATTAGATATAGAAAGATAGATAAATGAAGAAAAAATAGAAACATAAAAGCTAGGAATATCAAAGAAAAATCAAAGTATCGAGATAATTCTAATTAGAAATTTAAGTAAAGTAAAGTAAAGTAAAGTAAAGTAAAGTAAAGTAAAGAGAAAAGAAAACGTAACATAAATATCTAACCGTAAAGTTATATTCGCGTTAAATGGTTAATACTGATGATGAACCGCGTGTTGTATAGTGTAGTGTATTGGTTGATTCTCTTCCGGTGAGGTGCAACACGTGGTTGTTGTTGCGCGTAACGATTCTCAAAGTTGCGGCGCAGGATTGTTCGAACTAAATACGAATTTGAATTTTAAGACGATTTAGAAAGTATCTTATTATTATTTTTGTTATTGTTGTTCTTACTTTTTCTTTTCTTTTTTTTCTTTTTTTTTTTTCTTTTTGTCATTATCATCATTATTATTACCGTGATTTTTTTACCGACATTCATTCTACATTCTTATTCTCGCTTATAATAACAAAAATTATTGAATTAATATCAATGACGACGATTATTATAAATAATTGTAATTATAATAATTGTTGAAATTGTTCTTTGAAAGTTGACAGAAGAAAAAAATTATAATTTTTGTTAATATTTTAGCTAGAATTAGAATCGATTGAATAGTTGTGTGAGATTTGGTCGTTAGAAAAAAAGTAAAAATAAGGTTTCAACCTTATTAAATTGTTTTTTCTCATGCCACATCAAATTCAATAACTCTAACATTTGTCTCGTCTTTTATCTTTATATTACGTTATTTCGATGGTAGTTTATTTTTCTAACTAAAACTATTCGAACTATTATTTCGTCAACGAATTTGTTTAATGGAGTAATTTTAATATCCAAATTTAAACGATTTACCAATTGGCAAATAGTTTGCTCGTGTCGAACTCTCCGGTCAATGTTTCTAGTGTCACGTGATTTGTCGGTCGTGAGTCATGTTCAAAAAATCTTTCTCGGTTCATCATTCCAGGTATTCAGATTGAAACGTGTCTCCGAACTTATATATATTGTGTTATTAAATTTATGTTCGGAAATTATTTAAATTTATCTACGATAAATTTTACGAACGTTGTTGACGAAAGTTGCGAAATTTGTTGTGTTTTTTCTTTTCTTTTAATTTTTTTCTTTTCTTCTTATGTCTTACATTTTTTTCCCGAACATTCTCGATACTTTTTTTATTAAATTTTGTTCGGACGATATATAGGCTAGCTTTTAGAATTAAATCAATTATATATTTCTCTTTTTCTTCGTCCGTTCGTATTCGACGATAGGTTAAAAATATTTTTCTCTGTTTTGTTTTTTTTACCTTTTCTTTTGTTTTTTTTTAAATGTAGTACAATTATTATTCCGGAAAAAAATGTACGCTTACAGAAGTTATTTTAAGATTTACGCGCGAATTATGTATTTTTATACTTTTTATTAAATAACGATATGATATGATTTTAAAATATTTACTTGCGTATATTCGTGTTGTATAAATGCGCATAAAATTATTTAAAACTTTGATAATAATAATTTTAATACTTTCATTTCGTGAGTATTTTCTCGACGAAGAAGATAAGTACTATATTTAATTAAAATAATTAGACAATTAAAGAAATTTTCCTGATATTCGATGAAAATTATGAAAACTTAAGATAATTAAGATAATAAAATAGAAAATAACGTAATAGATAAAATCTATTAATCTTCAATAAAAACATTTACAAGTTGATATTTTCAAATGAGATTAAAAGCTCGTGTAAGGTAGTCTAATTAAATTTCATCGCGAGATCGTTAGCTCATAGTTTTGCACGTATTATTTATCTAGTACTTTTAACATATCTTTTATCGCATAGATCGAAATAACGTAATTAAGATTTTCATATATATATTAAACTTACAATTTAAGAATTATAAATATAAGTCTATATAAATAATGATAAATACTAAAAAAAAGGTATACATTAAAACGCTATTTACGATCGCAATTTATTGAAAATAATAATCAATAAATATTAATTCTTAATTTACAATATACATTGAATATAAGTAGATAGAAAAAACAAGTTGTCGTAAACCCATAAGGTTACTGAGAAGCAAAATAAATAAATAAATCAATAAATAAATGAATGAAGTGAAAGAGTTTGTAACAGAGAACGAGTTAACGCACAACGAAATGTTAGAGAACGATAAGAAATATAAAGAGAAAGAAAATAGAGAGAAATAAAAGGAAAGATATAACAGATGTATAGTGTGGGTGTATGGCAGCCCCATGAGTGTGTATGGCAGACTATGTCCGGCCATGACCCTGCTCCGTTGGTCGAGCCTCTTCTCTTTGCTAAAAGAGAGGGTAAGAGAAGAAAGGTGGTGAAGTTGTGGAAAAAGAAAAAGAAGAGTGAACGAAGGTAGTAGTAGTGGTAGTTATGGCGATGGAGCACTATGACGAGGGGGAGTGGGGAGGGAACAGAGGAGGGTTTAGGGGGGTTTAAGGGGGGTTCAAGGGGGAGGAGACGATGAACGTGCATTCGCTCAGAGTTGCATGAAGTACAGAAAGAAAGAGTAAATGTAGAAAGACCAAGAAAGAAAGACCACTGGTCAGCCACAGTGTTGCAGTAAAACGCGTTATAAAACGCGATGCAACAACGGTGCACGGGTAGTAGGAGGGTGTGGTGGGGGATTCTTCTTCTTTCTTAATAAGTTATTTTTTTAGTTTCTTTTATTCTTTGTTTCTGGTTCTGTCATTGTTTTTAATCTCTCTCTTTCTTTAATTTTTCAATTTCTTCTTTTTTTTTATTTTAATTTATTTTTCATGGATAGTCGAGTTACGAGGAATAAACATATATGGGATACGATACTTGTTATTTTTTCTAGTTATAGATTATTAAAAATTGTCTCGTTTGTAATTTTTTTCTTTTCTTATTTTTATGTATATATTACGCTGGAATGAATTTAGATTCATACGAGTCGGTTAGGAAGATTAATTGTAACTCTAGTCACGATCTAAATGTAAAGAATGATACTTTTTATAAAGGAATAAAATTGTGAGATTTATATCGAAGTTACCTTTTTCTTGAATAATTATGAAATTATTACGTCAAAGAAATGATCAAGTCGTAGTATGTTTCTCATCATTAGTTAGAATCCCCACGAGCGTAGTATCTGTAAAAAAAAGAAAAAAGGAAAAAAGAATAAAGTAAAAGAAAAAGAAAAAAAAAGACTACTAACAGGGTAGAAATGTAAAAAAAAAATATATATATATATTACAAGAACTAAAAAGTAATAATGCAGTTACTTTCTTTTGAGATGCCGATAAGATTCGTCGAAACCCAAAAAAGAAAAAGAGAAAACGAAAAGATAATAAACTTTTGTAAATGGGGCCAGGTAGAGAAAACAGGTAGGGGGGGGGCTGTTGTTTTAGTAGAAATTTTGTTAAAGAAAAATAAAATAAAAATATTAGTCATAGAGAAGATCGAGTTTGAAGTTGAAAAATTGAGGAATGCGGTTTTCACTTGGAAATGGCGTTGTTGAAGTTTAAAAGGTTTCGTTTGTAACGTAGCATAAGTACGTTTCGGTTTCTCGGACGATTTTCTAAACGGAAATAGTAACGCGACGACGAACAGAAAGAGAAAAAGAGAAAAAGGGAAAAAGAAGGATGGGGTTAAGGAGGGAATAGGCGGGCACGAGGGTCAATAACCATACTTGCTGTGCCGTGCTTTTGAAGGAACGAGAACATGCAGAATTACTGTGCTGGTGGTGGTGGTGGTGGTGGGAGCTCGTGTGGTTGCATCAAATCGGGGCTTTCGGGTTGTAGTATTTATAGAAACAGCTGTGGGCAGGCAGAGCTTATTGCTTTTCTGCTGCATCTTCTGCTTATTTGCTGCTTCGGTCTTACTTACCGGTCGTCGGTTTCCCCGTGTTTAAATGGTAGATCGCGAATTTCCACAATTTTTTCTTCTTTTTCTTTTTCTTTTTCTTTTTTTTTTCTTCTTTCCCCTCCCCCTTTCGCTCGTCATCGCTCTAAAAACGTAACACGTTGCCTGATGCCAAGCATTGTTAGCATTGTCTGAAGGAGGTTTGACTCCTCCGCCAGGTAATGTTAGCAATGCCTGACTCGTCAACTTTTCTTTCCTATTTTATGAACGTTTGCAAATCGATTTATAATTCGACAAAGTATTCCACGCGTAGACAAAAGAGTGTACTTTAATTTAATATAAGAGTCATTAAAATCTATTCATTCTTAGTATAAAAAATATTTACTCAAACTTTTCAAAGAAATTGCAAAGATGCACAATTTACAGCATTGCACTCTATGACATTTTATGAACCTTTGCAGATCGATTTATAACTCGACAAAGTATTCCACGCGTAGAAAAAAGAGTGTACTTTAATTTAATATAAGAGTCATTAAAATCTATTCACTCTTAGTATAAAAAATATTTACTCAAAGTTTTCAAAAAAATGAGCAAAGATGCACAATTTACAGCATTGGGGATTTACCGACATTTTCAACACTTTACATTGCGATGACGAAGGGGAAGGGGAAAAATATAAGAAAAAAAAGTTAGGAATTCGCGATCTACTATCATTTAAAACCCGGGGAACCTGTTACCCGTTGTCAATAGTTCGTTATTAAAATAATAACTGCACTCATTTAGTTGTCAATCTAACGATAACACGATCGAAACCTCGTTTATATTTCGCGTGTGCGTTTCTATCCTAACACTTTAACGCAATTTAAAGAGGCGTGAAAAATGTTCACGCTCTCTTGAACTCGTTATTCACGGTGGTAGCAGCAGGGGTAAAAAGTAAAAGAAAAAAAAAAGAAAGGGGGCACGCGTCTTCAACGGTTCATGAAATTTGGCAGATCTTATCTTTACCGAAGCCCCCCCTTTTCTTTCGATTAAATACGTACATACATATCTCGTTTCGTTTATCATAGTATTTCATCAAAAACATTTCTACCTTATATTAATTACTCTACGTTCAGTTTGTACTTGTTCTTTTTTCTTTTTTCTTTTTCCTTTCATTTTATTACATACAACACACGAAGATAGATCGTTTCTCGAATCATTTGCACATTGTTAAGAAAGTATTTAGAAAGTAAGGTTTCTTATCATGAAATTTCATACGATAACACGACCATATAATAGTATCATATAATTAATGATGCAAATGATTTAATATCTTTTTCTCTAATTCGTATTGAATGAAAGGAACTTTTATACGAGGTTTTTATTTTGATAATATATTTGTATAAAATAAGAATGATGATATATATTCGTGTTTAATGAAAATTGTTAATATACGTGACAATAATTATTAACGGCAATGTATAATTGTTAAATAATCAAATGAAAGAATATTCGAATAGGTTTTACAAAAAGTAATAAATACATTATAACGAAATATACAAAATATTGATAATTATTGGCACATATATGCGTATTATATTCATTTTATTATGTATTAATAATTGAAACGTTTAAGGTAACTTCAAAGAGGAAAAATGAACGAAAATGAAAGAGAAAGAGAAAGAGAGAAAGTGATCTGTGGTTTTTCGATGAGAGAAAAGGAACACACGATCACCATCAACCAACCAACCAACAACTGATGCAATCATTATCGCATTATGCGTCTTATTGAATCAAGATTATAGCACACTTGTATAACGATAAACGTTGGCCGATTTGATATTAACGTTTTATTCGTTAGCTAACGTGATGTGCATTGTTTCATCATCATCATTTTTATTTTTCGTTTAATTTTTCTCTTTCTCTTTCTCTCACACATTTTTCCTATTTTTTTTCGTAGAGACAACCGAGAAAAGATCTGAAGCTAATTTTTATTTTTATTTTTATTTTTATTTTTATTTTTATTTTTATTTTTATTTTTATTTTTATTTATTTTCTTTTTCTTTTCCTAACATTTTTCGATTTAATATTTGGATTTAACATAAACGTTGATATTTGTACTGCGAATCAGACCTTTTCTCGGATTTTTATGGACATGTAAGTTTAATATTAATGATTTTATTCGATGTTATCAATACCACACAATCAAACATCATGTAATTATGACAAACATATGAATACACGTAATAGACAGAAATACACACACACACGCACACGCAAGTTGTTGCATCTAACTATTCGTTCTATTTGTTTTTTTTTTTTCCCTTTTTTTTTCTCCTTTTTTTTTCTTCTCCCTTTTCGAACTTTCTCTCGATAATAGTTTTCTTTTCAGGTAAGTAGGGGGGGAAATGATGAATCATTCGGGAAGAATTTTCTATCGAAATTTATCTTAGAGGTACTTTAGTATTTACTTTATCTTTTTATCTTTATAACGTAGAAAAATTTTTCTATCTAAATTTACCGACGCATTAGTACCTTTTTCTTTTCTAATCTTTTTATCTTTCATCCTTTTTTTTTTTTTCTTTCGGCTACCATATTTACGATAATTTCGATATAAAAGTAATTAATAAAATAAATATCAAATGTGTAACGTTAAAATAGAGAGAAAAGTATATCAAAGAAATTTGTCTATTTTTTTAAATGGAATAAAATTAGATCACATTTGGAGAGAAATTATTTTATTTTATATTTTTTTTTTTTTAATTTATTTATTTCATTTATTTTTCCCTTTTCAAATAAATAATATATTTAATGTAATATATCATTTAAATACACATTTACGTAGATTAAAGTTGCGTAATTAAACCGTGCCTACGAGTACGTTCAAATTTCAGGATGCAATGACAGCAATCTTTACTAAACAACACAACCGAATAACACGAGGAAACATGACACACAACACACACAAACGTACACCCATGCAATGTACTTGAACGTATAAACCCGTTCGGACCTGTTCGTGCTTGTTTTTGTATTCTCTCAGCTGTCCGAGTGTACTCGATGGGACACACCGAGTATACCGAATGGCGCACATATCATTTCTTTTCTTTTTTTTTTTTCTTTCTTTCTTTTTTTTTCTTTCCACGACCCCTTCCCGCCAACACAAACACAACAGGCAACGAATTAACAGGGGACAATGGCTTGCATTATACTTTGGCTGACTCGGCGACAGACAGTTTACTTCACTTTTGGTTCCTTCTATCTTTCTCTTTGCTTTTAAAACCGCGACGACGTAAAAATGTTCATCTCGCAAGCCAAGTCTCTCGTTAATAAAACGTTCCCTCTTTTCTTTTCTTAATCTCACAATTTTTCATTTCGTATAGAAATGATCGAACAATTCAAATAATTCATTCGAATTTATACTTTGTTTGATTTAATATTCGAGATACACTGTTAGAATTCATTGGATTATTAATTTTTAAATAAATAAATTTAAATAAATCACGCGTTGAATTTGTTTTAACGAGTTTCGAGTAATGGAAAAAAGAACAAAAAAACAAAAAAATTGTTTGAAATTTCATTTAAACGATCATTTCGAAGTAATCCACGTCTGATTTCTCTTTTTATTTTTTAAACAACAATTCCGTATTTCCGTAAATAAAATACTACGGATTATAATAATAATCTGATATTTAAAAAAATTACGCGTAATTTTCTCTTTACATAGAATATCTCAATTCGAACAAATTGCATTGACAATTAGTAAAAGGAATCGTATTTTCCATATGCGATGGATAAAGAATAAAAGGAAAAAAAAAATATATATATATATATATACATATATAATTGATTTATATGAGAAAGATAGAATGAACGGGAAGGAAGGAACGACGCAATTGAAATCGTAATTTTATTTATCGCGCGTAGTATAGTATACGTTTCGTTTCTCTCATTGTCACGGAAAACTGGCGAATGCAAGTCGCGATAAAAAAGTATTTGCACTCTCGGAACAGCGGCGCTTACGCCGACGCGTGTATGCACTCACACGAACACACATACACACATACATACATACATATGTAAAAAGAGACATGTTACGGATGTTCGTATATATTACAAAAGATAGAAGAAGAGAGAAGAATGATGGCAGTGGCCTAACGTTGCGAGTATTTTACGCATTCGTATATGCTGCGTATGTGTGTGTGTGTGTGTTGTCTTTTGGTTTCACTCTATGCACATAATGTGTATTAGTGTGTATATTCCAGAAGCAGAAGTATTAACAGTAGTAGCAGTAGCAGTAGCAGCAGCAGCAGCAGCAGAAACATACAACGTGCAACATGCAGTATGCAGTATGCAGCGAACTCCGTACGCGGCCTTGAGAGAGGTTCTTTGTGCGGTTCAGCGTTCACTGTCGATTACTCCTATATACGCGTACACATTTAAACATACATGTATATACATATACATGCATGCGTATGCTTACGTATGATATCTATATTATATGTGTATTGTTTGCAAGTGTATGGGAATCGTTCGGGTTCTCGTTGTGTCTCGTTGTCGTAGTTGTCGTCGTTGTTACATATACTGTAACAAGTTGCGTTGCACTTATGTACAAAGTGCGTTACATGTGACTCACGTGCTCTCGCATATGCTACCGGGCGTATATTATACTTCTTTCTTTTTCTTTTTATCCTTTTTTTTTCTCTCACTCTTTCTTTATTTTTCTTTTCTTTCCGTGGATCCATATAACTCCATCTAGATATACATATACGTATATACACGTATATACACGTAAGGAAAGCACATGGAAGTTACTGAAAAAGAAAGAGAGCGAGAGAGAATGCATGCATGCATGCATGCGGGTGTCGGCCACGTGCGCGTTGCACTTTTTTCCCTCGCTCACCCCATTCGTCTTTTCTCTCGTCGTCGAAATTTCTATGTACAAGTATATAACATACTACTACTATTACGTACCTTTACTTTTATAAGTTTTACTTTAGGTATCTTAGATTTAACGCGCAGGTATTTTTAACAAAATCGGACAAAGCTTAATTACTCAACGCGTTACTACTTTTACCTTACTTTATTATCAAGGTATATATATATAATATATAAAAGTATATAGTCTATATATATATATAAATTTAGTTTTATTAAAAATAAATAAACGTACAAAATTTAATTTAATTTATTTTAATTAATTATTTATATATATATATATATATTTAATTTAATTTATTTAATTTATTAATAAAATTTATAACTCGTGGCGTGCGCGCGCGCGTGTGTGTGTAAAAATAATAAAATAATTTTTTTTCTATTTTTTTTTTTTAAATATTTATCCGTATGTATGTACGATATGTATGTATGCATGCACGTATGTAAGTATTAACGTTATAAATCGTTTAGGTTCGTAACTATAGATTACGCAATAAGAGAGGAGGAGGAGGAGGAGGAGGAGGCGGAGGAGGAGGAGGAGGAGGAGGAGGAGGAGTAGGAATAGTAGTATTAGTCATAGGAGGAAAGAGAAAAGTCGTTTATTGAAATAAGCTTTTGCCGGGCGAATGAATTCTCGGATTCAAAAGGCGCCTATAAATCTCTTTTAGTAAAGGTCCGCGCGTGGGTTTCTCACGGGCTTTTTGCAGTTGTCCCACCAACGATCCACTACGACCAGGAGCAGTTACAGGTCTCCCTCGTAGTGTACGTATATGTATACCTGCATCCAGTACTATACCGATTGACATTTTATTTGGAATATCCGGCAAGTACGTACAGGTAGAAAGTAACGTACCGAAGAAGATGATGATGATGATGATGATGATGTGATGATCAGCAGGAGAACGAAAACGACTGGTGAGTGTTGAGAGATTTCCCCCCACCACCACCACCCCACCAACACAACCCCCCCACCACCCAACACTTTTGCTCTCTCTCTCTCTCTCTCTTTCATTCACTCATTCTCTCTTTTTCGCCATTATGTTAGCTAAACACGTTTTGCAACCTGTGGAAAGTGGTTACATTATCGAGCGTGGATTTCACGAGAAGGAAGAAAGAAAGAAAGAAACGAAGAAAGAAAGAAAAGTTGAGATTCGATCGAGCCTAGGGTGTCGCGTTTGTGTATGTGTGTTGTACGTGTGTAGGCGAGATGGGATCTCTGGTATGAAGTTAAAGAAAAAACATGTTAGAGAAAAAGAGATAGAGAATAGGAGAGAATGAGAGAGAGCGAAAGAGAGAGAGAGAGAGAGTCATCTTACAAGAAACGTTTACTTGAAATGTCAAGGATGCAACCATGTGCGAGCGAGTGAGCGCACGTGCCAGTATCAAAGAAACAGAGAGAGATAGAAAGATATGTAATAAATGAGATAGAAAGAAAGAACGATATAAACTCGCCTCGTAAACACATGCCAATACGATAGGCGTGCTGTATTATTGTTATTTTGTCACGCGTGTTCTCAACGTTGGTTTATATATACACATGCATTATTATTATTATATATATATATGTATGTATATATATACATTATAACATATCTCACGTTAGGGACGACGTCAGGTAAAACGAGGTAGGATTTTAAAATGTTTTCGAGGGCCCGCGGCATCGAGGAACCTTCGTCTTACACGTGTTTATTGTTGTATTCTTTAGATTGAAAAAAATATTTTCGATATATTATTAATAATAGTTTATTTCATACGTTTACCTCGTCGATTATTTATTATTCAATTCGAATTGTCTATGGAAAACTCTTCGATTAAGAAATTATTATATATATGTATGTACCATCGATAACGATATTTAAAAATTATATTCTTTCGAATACTTTCGAGTTTACAACGTCGTGACGGATTTGATAAAAGAAAAAAAAAGAAAGAAACAGAAATTGCGTGTAATCTGTAGGAAGAAGAATACCTATGCTTATACGTAATGTATTTATTTTAAAACGGAGTCAAGCAGTCTGCTCGTTGTATGTCATATCTATTATATTATATCTGAAATGATAAATATATCGATAAATATTATTAGCATGATTTATCGAATCCGATTAAACTCCTTAACACGTAAATATGATTTTTCTTATCGATATCTTACTCGTTTCGTGGCAATCGTTATCGGATATATTCGTCATTTTCTTCGTTATTTAAAATATTAGTTTTGAAAATATTTCAAATAAAAAGAGAAAGAAGAATAAACCATATATATATATATATATGTTTTATATATATATTTTTTTTATAGATCTATTTTTTTTATTTATTTTATATATATATATATATTTTTATATATAAATATATTTTATATATATTTTTTATATATATATATATATATATTTTTTTTATTTTATATATATATAAATAAAAAAGGAAATAAGAAGAGGAATTTTCTTTTTCATTGCGGACGTCGAATGCTGCGCTTACTCGAAGGTCGATCGTTCGCCCTTCGTAAAGTATTTTAAAACACGATCATTATCCAACAATGTCGTTCCTTGCCATAATCGGACACGTTGTGTTACCTTGTTACGCGTGACACGCTGACGTTAAACCCTTATAAGCATGATAGCGGTAGCTCATACCTTTCCATTAACCGGGGACGACGACATCATTTCAAACGTCGAACGATCAGCACGACGTGATACAATGTGTATACCTAACACCGATAAACCCTTTTTTTTTCTTTTTCTATTTTTCTTATAACTTTATTTTAACCTTTCAATTTGTTTTTTATTTTTACACCGATGAAAGAGTAAAAAAAAATGTAACCCATAACCATAGGGCTCGAGAACAAACTCATTCTCGTATTGTTTCATTTCATTTATCTTCATCGATGTGTGATCGTAACACTCGAGACGGAAATAATTGTAAAACGGTGTTAATTTTGTAAAGTATGCCTCGATGTTGTTAGATTTGTCAAACTTCAGATTTAAATTGCGATAATATTTGTAAAAGGTGTATGCTTAATGTTAGACTCCTCGTCAACGTTTTATCAACGTTTTAGGTTTTAATTGCGATAACGTTTGTAATTAATCGTGTAAATTTTCGGATATGTGTGTGATGCGATATCGATGATGTTTCGTTGAAAATACTTCTGATTAATTTCGAAAAAATAACAACTTATATAATTCATACATTTATTATTATTATTATTAATATTATTATTTGAATGAAAAAAAGAAATAAATGAAAAATGTGTTCGTTTTATCGATGATTATTAAAAATATGGTTTAACGTTTTATTTTTCAGATATTAATAATCATCGATTAGCTATTGGACCGACTGGATTAGTTGTGATAGATCAAGACATGCCACTACCAGATTTAGTATCGTCGGCGATGCGACAATTGCAACCACCCACGCCGCGGGTCACGGTATCTGCACCTACCAGCCCGACGAGGGATGCAACTTTCCAATTTCCCGAATGCAGCTCATCCGGCAATGCAGTTGCCGTAGCTGCTGCAGCTGCTTCGTACGCTAACGCAACGAGAACTAGAAATTACGATAATGAAAACGAAGAAGAAGAGGGGGCAACTCCCGTGCCAACTCCAACTCCAAGGCCACGGCCACGAAGGAACAGACCGAGTAATGTTCGTGTACCTTTCAAAAAGGCTTTACCGGTCTGCAACGGGGAATTGTCGAACAATTGTTCCGAATATCCGGGCCATGTATTAAGCAACGAACAGTTTTTGATCGACATCGGGACCACTTTGAGAAAAATCGCTCAAGATTTGCAAGCATCCAAAAGCAAGGTCAGCAACAAATCATTCTTTCTTCTTCTCTTTTCTTCTTTTTTTTTTTTTTGGTTTAATATCAATTTTTTCTCTAGTAAATTTTACAAAAACACGATAAACGTGGTGCTTCATCCTATAATAATTTCGTATGAAAATATTCTAATCATCCTTTCATACGATTTATATTCTTTATTAATTTTGTTTGGATTGATATTCCCCCGCCTAACTATAATTATCTTATTTGTATTTAAACTTATAGATCAGATTTAGTAATATTTAATTGGATAAACCGATCGTTACGATCCGATGATCGTAGATTTACGTTTGTGATGAAACAGTAATATAAATAAAGACGTAAGAAATGAAAACAGGTGTAGCGTAGAAAGGCAGGTTTTAGGGGTTCGTTGAAAGGGAAAATGATTTAAAGGTAACTTCTCGCTCAGCAAGGTTTCACCATTTTATCTAGATCTTCCCTTTTCATCTCTCGTAAACGTTTTCTCGGCTTCCCTTGTTGGGTCACTCACCCTTCTCGTTTGTAAATAATTCTTCGTATAGACCCAAACGATGATTCCCTGCAGAAGAGCCTCTCCTCTCTCTGTTTATACATTTTTATATCAGGAAGCTTCTCTTTTCTCACGTTCGGGATTTAATGGGATCCTGTAATGACCATCGTAGTCACGAATTCGTTTCTGTGTCGTTCCTATTTTTCTGGAAATACAAAATACATAATGTATATATCTATATAGGATTTTTGTTTCATTTTTAATCATTTTTATAGACTGCAGCTAATACCAGAAAAAAAATAACTAACTTGTAGACACCAGTGTGTCTATTAATTTATTAAATAATACAACTTACAATCGTCTCGTTTCTTCTAAATTATCTTAACATTTTTGTACAAATGTTCATCATGTTTTCAATCTATTTTTTGAACGTAACTTCTCAGCCTAACTTCTTAACATAACGTATTATCTTTTCGTTACGTATATATAGATATTATTTCCCCCTTTCGTCTATCGTCCCTTTTCTTCTAACGTATTTAACCTTAAATTACTCTTCCGTTTGAAATTTCAACGGCGTGTTTAAAATCACACACATAAACACACACTTTCTCTCATTTTTTCATAACGCAAAAACAAGGAATAACATTTCCTCTAGCTTTACTTATCAGAAAAACATATTTACTTATTCTATAAATATCTATTTTTATATTTAACTAGATGAAAAACATTATATAACGTACATATTCGACAATAATCGTTCTCGAATATTTTTACATTTATTCATCTATTAATTTTACATTTTATTTTATACCTGTCAAAGAGGTGGAAACATTTACTTATGAATTTTTTTCTAATTATATATATATATGTAACGTTTAATGTTTTTCTTCTTACTGTTTAAATTTCATATTAAATAAAAATGATTTTAATTATACCAATGAGTAATTTGAGAAAATTTAGCTTAGAGATAAACACGTTTGAAATTTGTTTGTTTTTTTTTTTTTTTTTTCCTAGAAATATGTATATTTGTATGTATACATGAGTAATATTATACTACGTTTTAAATTTTGTGAACATCTCGTATATACCTTACATACAATGAGAAAAGATAGATAGATCGAGAGAATGTTAGGTGGAAAGACCATAAACGCGAATTTAGTTATATCATGACAGTGTCTGAATGTCCCGAAGGTGTAATAAATATCATCTTGCCACCCGTTAAGACGTCTAGTATTGCTCCCATGGTGTTCTTGCTTCTGTATCCCATAGATACTTCATCAAAAACTCAACCCACAATTTACGACCACATCCAACATTTTTTTTATTCTGTCTATTTGTTTCTCCCTTCTTCTTCTTCTTCTTTATTTTTCATTTTAATTTTATTTAATTTCGATACGATTGAATAAACGTATCGATAATCCTTGATAAACAATCGAGATTTTTGTTTTGTTGTTTTTTTTTTTAATCGTTCGTTATCTCTCATCTCGAAGACAAATCTTTGAAAAATGAGTATAAAAGATTACAACGATTATTTTCTATCCGATCGAGAAGAAAAGGGGATTAACAGAAGTTAGAAAAAACACGAGAGATGCTTTTTATCCTTCTCATCTTTTTCTTCATCATATTCTTCTTCTTCTTCTTCTTTTTTTCTCTTTTTATCCTCTCTTCTCTCGCCCTTTATCCTCTTTGAAGGTTCGTCAGGGTGATACCCAATTCCGGAACGTCTAATTATCGCTGGTTAAGTGCCGGTAATTGAAGGGGGAACCAACAGGACCATGCAATCGAAGAAATCCTGCCGGCTTTTCAGAAACCATTTCTACCAATCCCTTCTTTCTCTCTTTCCATCTCTCTCTTGTCCTTTCTTTTCTTTTTTTTTGTTCTTTATTCTACCTTCTTTATCCCTACTTCATTCAATCGATCAACCAACACTCGTTCAGGTTAGTCTCGAGTTCGGCTAATACCACCCCTCAGACGCACTTTCGATCTACGACCTTTTATTTTTGTCCTCTTCGAATACCCCTCCTTAACTTTGTCTTTTACACTAAATCATTATTCTTCCGTTCTTGTTACTTTTTATAATGAAAATATGCGAAACGATATTATATAATATAATTCAATATTATTCATTATTAATTTATAATAAATGTGTGTTGATAAGTCAAGTCAAGTTCTTTTATAAAAATAGATTATTTTCAATAATATAAATCTTTTAACTAATATAGTTTAATAAAAATTCATTCGATTCGCATTTATATAAAAGGTCTCATACATTTTATTTTTATATAGATATTCTTTTCAAAATATTCATCTTAATAAAAATAATTATTAGATCGGGAGGATTCGATCGCACGATCTACCGCTTTCAAAGCAGCTGCTCTTTCCATTAGGCTATCACGGATTTTTTAATTTATATATATTATATATCATAGTTAAACTGAATTAGTCGTCATCGTTTAACTTTGGATAAAAAATCAGATTTTATCAAGTAGAATGAAAAAGAGAATGAAACTTAACATAGTGAATAGGTCGACGGGTGTAAATTATGAGCGTGATATCTTCTCCTCTCTCTCTCTCTCTCTCTCTCTCTCTTTCTTTCTTTTCCCTAGTAGTTTCTCGTGGAAAGCCACGAACTCGACGTCGTGTTTTACATATGCATGGGAGAGTAAGCGAGCATGTAACGGCTAAGTGGCCACATCCCCTTACGTGAAAGTTAAGTGGGCATGGCGTAGCACGAGCCATGGGGCCACGGGCCGAGAAAATTATCTTCAATTATCTCGCCCGATCGAAGTCCTTTATCTTTTTCTTTTTTCCTTTTCCTCTATCTCTCTCTCTCTCTCTCTTTCTCTACCTT